>NW_023425449.1:46059251-47259251 GCF_014108245.1 Pipistrellus kuhlii | reverse complement strand
AAAGGGACTGTATAAACTCACTCAGGACATTGCTCGAAGATGCCACACGTGTGCCAGGGTGAATCCTAACCCTATTCAAGTTAGGGAACCTGGAGTTCGGTTCAGGGGAAGCACCCCGGGAGAGCACTGGGAGCTGGACTTTACGGAGCTACCTGCGGTGAGAGGAGGCTACAGGTACCTCCTTGTATTAGTGGACACCTTCTCGGGTTGGCCAGAGGCATTTGCCACCAGAAAAGAGACAGCGCAGGTAGTGGTTAAACAATTAGTCTCTGAAATTCTCCCCCGGTTTGGCCTACCACTATATCTGGGGTCTGACAATGGTCCGGCGTTCACCGCCCAGGTCACCAAACAATTGGCATCCTCTCTAAAAATTAACTGGAAACTTCATTGCATATACAGACCTCAGAGTTCAGGACAGGTAGAAAGGATGAATCGGACCCTCAAGGAGTTTTTAACAAAACTGAGACTCGAAACTGGCGGTGATTGGGTAAGTCTCCTCCCTTTCGCCCTCCTTCGGGCCAGATGTACCCCTTATTCACAGGGTTTTACCCCTTATGAGATCATTTTTGGAAGGCCACCCCCAATCCTTCCCAGGCTTGGGGAGGAACATCTCGGGGCCATTCACAACCAACATCTTCTTAAGTCATTGCAGGCACTCCAGCTTACTCGGAGAGCAATCCAGAAGACAGTCAGAGGAGAAGAGACAGGGAGAAGCCAAACTTCCAGAAACCCAGTCGTCGAACCTGGGGAGCTGGTCTGGGTTAAGAAGCTCAACCCCGGTCAACTTGAGCCTCGGTGGGACGGCCCATTCACTGTTGTCCTCAGCACCCCCACAGCGGTAAAGGTTGCAGGGAAGCAACATTGGATCCACCACACCCGACTGAAAAAGGCAGAGGGTGACCAGAAGGGAGAATGGAGAATCCAACCCACGTCCGACCCTCTAAAGGTCAAATTTTCCCTTTCCTAGTCGTCCTCATCTTGAGCCCTACAGGGGCAAGTTCCTCTACCCCCTCTCGGCCTACCCTCTATCGCTGGGAAGTTACTCGAACTCTAGATGGATCTGTAATAGCAAATACTACAACAGCCGGGTACCCTACCCTTCATTTTGACCTATGTAAAATGTTTGGAGAAGATTGGGGAAGATCGAGGAAGGGGAACTCTCTAAGATTTGGATACCGGGGAGGAGGAGGGGCAGCAGTCCAAGGCTACGGCTGCGGGGATCGTAGCCTAGAAAAAGGACTATGGCACAGTGAACATTACATCTGCCCTCGGGAAGGTCCTAGTGAGTGCGGGGGTAAAGATAGTTATTATTGCGCTGCATGGGGATGTGAGACTCTTGCCCTCTGGACAACTAGAGATAGGGATATCAGATTCACCAGAGAGATACGCCCAGGGGCTCCAGACCAAGCTGGAACTTGCCGTGTAGGTAACTGCAACCCAGTGAAGCTCGAAATCATCACGTGGAGAGCAAGTTATTGGATGGGAGGGAAGACATGGGGCCTCAGACTCTACGTTTCTGGAAAGGACCCTGGGATTCTCTTTACAATACAAAGAAAATCCTTACCACATCAGGGAAGTCCTATAGGCCCCCTGAGACCCATTCTAGGGCCACCAACTCCCACCTATCATCCCCCATTGAACTTTTCCCCTAGAGTAGCAATTAGAGTAGCAAATAAACTGAAGCCTGGCCAACTGGACGCACCTCTCTACTTCCCCACGAATGTATTAAGAACTTTAGAAGCCATGTTCAGGTTCCTAAACAAATCCTCCCCCAACCTCACGGATGACTGTTGGTTATGTCTCAACCCTGAACCCCCTTATTATTCAGGGATTGCTGTTAACATCTCTCTTGGAGATACCCCACAGGACATAAAGAACATCTCCATGGATGCTGCGGAGGATCACTGCCAGTGGGGTCGTAACCCGAAACTCACCCTCGGGGATCTACAAGGACAAGGGACATGCTTGATGCCTGCTAATTACCCTCTGAAGGACTCTTTCTACGCCTCATCCTGCGCCTCCACCATCCTGCTACCGGAGGAGCCATCTCGGGGAGGAGCAGCCCTGCTGGCTGCCCCTGAAGGGACTTGGTGGGCTTGTACCAATGGGATAACTCCTTGTGCCTTTCCCCCGTTTCTCATAGACAAGGAATCGCCAGGCCTTTGCATCTTAGCACACATACTTCCTCAGGTCTATTACTTCTCTGGGGAAGGGGGCCGAGAACACTTAGGTCTCGCCCCAAACCGGGTTAAGAGGGCCCCAGTCCTTGTTCCCCTTTTACTGGGAATTGGAATTGCAGGATCAGCGGCTGTGGGAACATCAGCCCTTGTTAAGGGGAACCAGGACTACAAAGAATTGAGCCAACAGATAGATACTGACCTTAGCACTCTTGAGAGTACAGTCAGCAAGCTAGAAGGGTCACTGAGCTCCCTAGCTGAAGTTGTCCTCCAGAATAGACGAGGTTTAGACCTACTTTTTCTCAAACAGGGAGGGCTTTGCCTAGCCCTGGGTGAAGCTTGTTGTTTTTATACCAACCACTCTGGAGTCATAAAGGAGAGCCTTAGCCAACTAAGAAAAAGATTAAAGGAAAGGGAGGAAGCCAGGGCCAGCCAGGGGAACTGGTATGAAAACCTCTTTACGTGGTCCCCTTGGCTAACAACTCTTATTAGTGCCTTAGCCGGCCCCCTCCTCATTCTATTGCTAGCTCTAACTGTGGGACCTTGTTTGTTCAGATCTCTGGTAAGTTTAATACAATCCAGAGTCCAGGACCTTAAGATCATGGTTCTCCGAACTCACTACCATAACCTTGCTACGGAAGACAGGGAAGAGGATGAATCAAAGATTTGATTCTCCAGTAAGACCAGTAGGGAATGTGACTGTGACAGCAGGCCTAGCCTAAGAGATAAGGCCAGTTCTTTGTCCTGAGGGGCTAACCAGGGTGTGACAAACCATGTGACAGTCAATCTAGCGGGCCCAAGAGATAGGGCCAGTTCCTTGTTCTGAGGGATCAATCAGGAGTGACTTACCAGCAGTGGAATGGGAAGGGAGGTATAAGAGGAGGGACTGCCCCTCCATCAGGGCTCTCACCTGGGTGTTTGCCGGCTGCTGCGTCAGCCAAGGTTTGAGCCCGGATTCGAATCTGTAATAAACTCTAGCATGCTTAATCAAATTGGCTCCGGTGGTCCATCTCTTGGGGACTCGCTTCGTAACACCGGGCTCATTGGGGGAGAGCATAGACTGTTTGGCAGCAGGCGAAAATCGAGGGCACCTTTCTCTCAGAGGCGCCGGCAGCGAGCACTGAAGGACCCGCATAGGGCGGGGCTGACAGAAGCCAAGGCTGTAGGCTCCACCCTGAAATCCCGCCCCATCTGTAACTGCGAAATGCGACAACAAAATAGATCACAAACGAAAGAAATGGAGGACAAAAAGCGTCTGGATATAGAGTTCAAATCTACGCTTACAAGGTTTTTCAAGAATTTCCTAGAAAAGATGGATAAGGCCTATGAGGATATGAAAAGAGATCAACTAGAATTAATAAGGAGTCAACAAGAAATGATAAGGGATCAACAAGAAATAAAGAATACATTGTCTGAAATAAAAAATATTTTACAGAGTCCTAAAAACAGAAGGGAAGATCGCAAGAATCAAGTCAAAGATTTGGAACATAAAGAGCCAGAAGACACTCCTCCACAGAAGCTAGAAGGCAAGAGAATCCAGAAAATTGAAGATAATGTAAGAAACCTCTGGGACAACTTCAAGCGAACCAACATCAGAATTATGGGGGTCCCAGAAGATGAGAGAGAGCAAGATATCGAAAACATACTGAAAGAAATAGTGATAGAAAACTTCCCCCATCTGGTGAAAGAATTAGACTTACAAGTCCAGGAAGCACACAGAACTCCAAACAAAAGGAATCCAAAGAGGACCACACCGAGACACATCATTATTAAAATTCCAAGAGCAAAAGACAAAGAGAGAATATTAAAAGAAGCAAGAGCAAAGAAGGTAGTAATCTATAAAGGAGCACCTATACGATTGTCAGCTGACTTCTCAACAGAAACCATGCAGGCCAGAAGGGAATGGCAAGAAATATTCAAGGTGATGAATAGCGAGAACCTACAGCCAAAAATAATCTACCCAGCAAAGCTATCACTCAGAATCGAAGGCCAGATAAAGAGCTTCACTAATAAAAAAAAGCTAATGGAGTTCATCACTGCCAAAACAGAATTATATGAATTGCTGAAGGGGGTTCTTTCAGAAGAGAAGGTAAACAAAGATAAAAATTATGAACAACAAATACGTAACTATCAACAAGTGAATCTAAAAACCAAGGAAATTAAAAAAAAATCTGATGAACAATATTAACTGTTGAATATAATAGAATCAGAGGTTGTAGATATCAACGAATTGATTCTGAAGTTTAACAGAAAGGCAATGACCTAGAAGAGCGAACACAATACTGAAAAAGAACAAAATTGCGGGACAGACACTACCCAATGTCAAGACTTCCTATAAATGTACAGTAATCAAGAGGACATGGGACTGGCACACAAAATAATGGACACATAGGTCAATGAAACAGAATAGAAAGTCCAGAAATAGATCCAGATAAATATAGATAATTGATCTTTGACAAAGCAGCACCAACAATTTAATGTATAAAGAACAGTCTTTTCAATGGATGGTGCTGAAATAATTGGATGTCCATTTGCAAAATAAAAAATAAATCTAGACACAGACAAAAAAAAAAAAATATTTACTTAGTTACTTTATGACAATAGCATTTTAAATATCTTTTATAATAAAAGCCTAATATACTAAGTGTCCAATAATCTGGTCGTCCATTCAACCAATCAAAGCATAATATGCTAATGATATGCTAAGGTTGTGCAACCACTTGCTATGATGTGCACTGACCACCAGGAGGCAGATGCTATGACTGGTAGGTTAGCTTGCTGCTGGGGTCCGGCTGATCAGGACTGAGCAAGTTGGGCTGGACATGCCCTGAAGCCCTCCCGAAGTCTCTCCCCAGCTGGACAACCTCCCACATTGCTTTCCAGCCCAGTGGGGTCCCTCAGCCTTGCCTGTGCCCTCTTGCAATCTGGGACCCTTGCAATCGGAGAGCCAGTTTTATCCCAATCCCACTCAACATAGGAGCTGCCCCCTGGTGGTGAGTGTGCTCCTACAGGGAGAGCACTGCTCAGCCAGAAGCTGGGCTCACAGCTGGTGAGTACAGCGGTGGTGGGAGCCTCTCCCACCTTTGCAGCAGTGCTAAGGGTGGCATAGCCCACTTCCCACTGAAACAGGCCCAAGCCAGCAGTTGGACATCCCCCCAGGGCTCCCGGATTGCAAGAGGTTGCAGGCCGGGCTGAAGGACCGCCCCCCCACCCCAACCCAGTACACAAATTTTGTGCACCGGTCTCTAGTTTTTAAATAAAAAGTATTAACTGAACACCATAAAAATACTATAGAAAGTGTGGTTTTCCCTCAAAAGCTCGTGGGGGAGCCTCAGGGAGAAACTGGAGACTCTCTTCTCCAACCAACTCCTCTGAGCCAGTAAGTGGGAGCTGGATGGTTGGGGGCTGGGTAGGTGGGGGTGCTCTGGGCCAGGCCTCCCTGGGCTGCATCCTCTGCTCATCTGCGCGGTTCGCTCTCTGCAGTCTGAGCAGCCGCGTGGGGTGGCTCTGCTGCTCCAGGTAGAGTCTGCAAGTCTCAGGTGTCTGGTCTTGGTGGGAAGAGGGAGGCAAGTCCTTGCGTAGGAGAGGTCGCTGCTGAGGCTGGAGCCGTCTCCCGGAGCAGAGCCCTGTGGGGAGGCGTGTGAGGGGGGTAGGGTTGGGGGGCACCCGCATGGCCCACGGCACTGCTCCGTGTACCTGCGGACTAGGCTCCCGGCCCCCCCTTGGGGATGGAGAGCCAAGCCTCTAGGAGGGCCGGGCACACCTGGCTTTCTCCAAGAGGAGCTTTTCCGAGTCCGGGTAATGTGCCAGGGTTTCTCGGAGGGCCTTCCTGTCCAGGGCGAGAAGGTGGGCGAAGCCTTGGGCCATCACGCTGGCAGTCCGGCGGCTTCCTGTAGCTGCCAGGAGGCTGAGAGAGAGAAAGAGAGAAAGAGACACAGAGACACAGAGAGATATTGGGGGCAGTCTTCCTCTATCCCCACCAAAATCTTAAAAATAAATCAAACCCTAACCATCCTCTGCTGCAGAGAGCTCAGCCCACTGAGCCCCGAGCCTCCGAAGGTTGCCCCGCTCAGCCTCCCATCAGGCACGGGGCCCCTCAGCGCCTGTGGGACTCCGCCAGGTCCCAGGAGCGCAGTCTGGACTGTGTCCCCTCTTTGTTTTTCTGGACCCACTGCTGCCCGTTTGCACAGGAGGCTGACTCCTGCGGCGGGCCTCCACTCTGGGGCCCCCCGGGGAGGACCACCAGAATAAGTGGGGGCGCAGGCAGTGGGGCTGCAGCATTCCTCTCGCCTTCGCCAGGACTAGGTGAGAAGGCTGTTCCCACAATTCCGAGCTCCCAAGCCTCCTGGCCTAATAGGCCCGCAGGGTTCTGGTGACTGCCTGCCCCTGTCCCACCCCAGCCTGGAAATGCTCAAATCTCAGTGATGCCTGCTTACAAAGGTGACTCCCATGTCTCCCCATCCTTACCTCCCAGACCACCTCATTTCTCAGTATCCCAACTGCTCTGTAGCTAAGTCACTCGCATACAACGTCCTGAATGTCACTGGATTCTGGGATTTATGTTCCTCAGAGACATAGCTGAGAGTTTTGCATTTGGGGAGTAACCAACAGAGTGAATAAAATGAATAAAACAAACAAACAAACAAACAAACGAACAAACAAAAAAACACACCAATACAACAAAAACACACATCAAGTGAACAAAAATACTATCATTCACCAGTAACCCCCCCAAACAAACAAACGAACAAACAAACAAACAAACAAAAAAACACACCAATACAACAAAAACACACACCAAGTGAACAAAAATACTATCATTCACCAGTAACTTGGAAAATAAGGTTTGATCTTTGAAACCAAGTAAAGAAAAAACATATCTCAAATGTTCAAAAATGAACACCACTTTTGGCTATGATAACACAGACTGAATGTCTCAGAGTCAACTAGTCAGACCCGGAGAAAGAAGGCCACACGAATAAGCACAGTCGTGTGTGTGTGTGTGTGTGTGTGTGTGTGTGTGTGTGTGTGTGTAGCTGCAGGACGCTTAGCCTGAGGGCTGACTGTAGACAATGTGCCCTCCTCCAGCTGCTGCTGCCGAAAGTGAGCTTCCCACTGGCTGCTAATTGTGAACAAACTAGTCAGGCACTGGGGACCTTCAGAATGTTCCTGTGGTCTGCAGATAAGCAAACACCATTCTCTAATACTATAGAAATACATGAAGTAATGATGGCAAAGAAGTTTCCAAAATTAATGACAGACACCAGACAACAGATCCAGAAAACTCAGGCATTTCTGAGCATAAAATACTACTACCCAAGAAACTCTATCCCTAGACATATCATAATTAAATGGTAATAAATCAAAAATAAAGAAAACCTTGAAAAGAGCTGGAGGAACAAAGATAATAACTACAACAGCAGACTTTTTATCCCAAACTGTGCAAGTGAGAAGAGAGTGGGATGATCACCCACAATTCTTTGTGCATGAAATTGTCCTTTGAAAGTGAAGGAGACACAAAGATTGTCAGGAAAAACAAAAATTAGGAATGACATTAGCAGAACCACTCTGCAAGAAATGTTGAAGGAATTCTTCACGAGGGAGGACAATGATACTGTTAGAAACGTGGGTCTTCGTAGAGAATGGAAGACACGGAGAAGGAGCAAATGGAGGTAAAACGACACTAAAATATTTCATTTCTCTTAATCTTAACTGATCTAAAAGGTAACTCCAGCACGTGGGTAAGGGCAAGGACTGCCCGTGTCCTGAGGCTGGAGGGAAGAATGGGGAACCGTTACGAGGCTGCACACACGTGTAAGCAGTCCAGTGTTATGTGAAGGGAGCTTGACTCCATTTAAAAGGTGGACTGCAAACTCTAGGGCCACCACCAAAGCTTTTGAAAGGAGTACAATTGCTGTGCTAAGGGAGGAGAGAAGATGGGATCATATGGAATGCGCCATTAAAGGCAGAAAAGGGGAGAACCTAGTGCTAGGCCCCCGTGAGGCCCAGACAGGGCTTCTACCTGCACTGCACACTGAATGTGGCGCAGGCCCCGCCAGGCCGCTGAGAGTGAAGTTACTCCTCCAACACAGAAAGTGTGCACTTGGAACTACACACGTGGGCCATGTCAACACTTACCTCTTTGTTCCACATTTTAAACGTATTGCTCCATGGCAAAAACATGGACATTTCCGTCCTTTCCTGAGGTTCTCCCAAGACACTCTCTGCCTTCACCTTTTCTTTAAGCAAAATACATTTTTATCTATCTATCTATCTATCTATCTATCTATCTATATCTATATCTATCTATCTATCTATCTATCTATCTATCTATCTATAATCTATCTATCTATCTATCTATCACCTATCATCTATATAACATTCATTAATCAATATATTAGCTATTTATCTATTTTCCTATTTACTTACCTATTTATTATCCATTACTCAATCTCTATATATCATTCACCAATCTATTAGTTATTTACCTATCTATTTACTTACCTACATATCATCCGTTAATCAATCTTTCTATTATCTATCATTATCTATTATTCACCTACCTATCTATCATCTATCACCATAATCATCTCTTCAGTCATGTATCTACCTATATATCTATCTCCCTGCCTTTCTCTCCATGGAATGGATGTTAATATTTGAAGACTCGATGCTTGGATGAGCCTATTCCATTCCCACCTGTCTCCTTGGACACAGGGTGCAGAGGTCAGCCAGAGCTAGGTGGCCACGGGAGCTTAATTTGGGCCCGAGAGTGTCTCTGTGCTGTCAGACTATGACAACAGAATGGAAATTACATGTTTAAATGACAGGTTATTTTTAGATTTCTCCAGCTTTAATTAACCTTGATTACAGGTTACACATTTGCAGTGCTTGATGAGTATTTGAACAAAGTAATTGCCAAATGCATGTTGCCCAAACTCTCTCTGCACTGTTTAAAATAGCACTCCCCTCCGCAAGCACTTCTCTAGCATTCCACGATAGAAAGCTTCACTCATTAAGCACCAGAGTGAGAGGATCCCACACAGTTTCGGAAGGAGCATTGCTGGGGACACCCAGGAATAGTGATTAGTGTCCAGGAAACAAGGACTGGCTCCAATTCTAGAGCCTCCTCTGTGTGCCGGGACCTCAGACACAAACCTAAGGACCTTTTTGGTTCTCACGGCCATCATGCAGCCACTGAGGGCTGGGTGTTGTCAGCACAGTGAGGCTGGGGAGAGGAGAGTTCCGAGAGCACAGTGCAGTTTCTGGAAAGGACACAGGCTTGGGGAGGAGATGCCACTAGTCATTTATTCAGTGCGCCTCGGAGCAGCTCCTTGTCTCCCTGTTAGGAGGCAGGCCACTGGGAGCATCTGCTGTAAGTGTCTGATCATCTTTAGGCAGACAGTGCTTATGGACTCCTGATATTCAATTGTGAAAATGGTGCTACCAGGTAAATTTCTGGCTGAGAACTTTTGAACCTGAATTTGTGTTATGTAACTAACTCGCAACAAATGTGCTAACTTTGTGCAGGAGGAAGGTAACTGCTCCCAGAAGCCGGAGCGTGTACTCTGCCGTAAGCAGGCTGGGGACCAGGAAGCTGCGGAGAGAACGGAGCTGGTGGGCTAAGTCAGGTCTGGGGTCAAGAGCCCAGGACCCAAGAGTGCTCATGGCTCATGTCCAAGGGCAGAGAAGGGGGACGTCTCAGCTCGGGCAGTGAGCGTGCACTCCACTCTCCTCACTCCGCCTTTCCTGGTCTTTCAGCCTCAGCAGACGCAGGTCCCAACCTCTCTGAGGGCCATCTGCACTCACTGATCCGAATGCCCATCTGTCCCCAAACCCTCACAGCCACCCCCAGATGTCACGTTTCCTCAGCCAGGGAGGCCCCTGCGCTGAGCTGACCTGAGCTGAACATCCCAGCATGGTGTTCACAGGTGCGATGGCGGGGTGAGGTACATTCAGTGTGAGAGGACCTGCGTGTCCAAAAGCCAGGTATGTATCGGGAGTAGGGCAACATGAAAGCTGTGTGTGTGTGTGTAAATGGAACTATTGCAAGGCAAACACATGTTCGCCGGGGCCACCTCCTGTTTGTTGGAGGAAAACCCCATGCCTGGATTCCTGTCGCCTTAGAGCTTCGACTGCACAGGCACAAAGCACACAGCCCTTTCCCCACAGCAGGTCCTGGTTTCAGACGTGAACTGGCCTGAGAGCAAGGGGATGAACAAAGAAGAAGCCAGGTGAAAAGTATGAGAAAGAATGAAGGAATTCTTCACGAGGGAGGACAATGATACTGTTGTCAGGTGAAAAGTATGAGAAAGGACAGAAGAGTAACATGTCATTGAATCGTTTCCATCCCTGTTCATTTCCACCCTCCAGGTGCCCCGGGGAGGACTCTGCTGGGATACTCTGGCTGGAAAACACTCTGTCCAACCAACAAATAAGCAGCGTAACTGTTTGTCTGGAGTCAGACAGCTAGCAATGTCCTACATCAGTGACCAGGACCCCTGGACAGGCAGGTTCTCTCTTACCTGTCCTCCCCGCCATGGACACTGAGGTCCAGCATAAGGAAAGGGGCTCATTCAAGAGCAATGCCTATGAGTCTTGTTGAAATTAAAATCCAAGACCAGACCTGACTTTAAGTCAAAGCATCTTTCCTGCCGAAACCGGTTTGGCTCAGTGGATAGAGCTTCGGCTTGGGGACTGAAAGGTCCCAGGTTCGATTCCGGTCGAGGGCATGTACCTTGGTTGTGGGCATATCCCCAGTAGGGGGTGTGCAAGAGGCAGCTGGCCGATGCTTCTCTCTCATCGTCGTTCCTAGCTCTCTATCTCTCTCCCTTCCGCTCTGTAAAATATCAATAAAATAAAAAAAATAAATAAATAAAAGCATCTTTCCTTTATTTCCTGGATGTTGGGAAAGTGAGGAGGAGAGGAGGCCAGCCTGGCTGGGGGGAGGGGCGATGAGTGGTGAGCGGTGAGCAAATAAACAGGCCCAGAGAAAATGGTTTCATTAGCAGACACTGAAGGAGGACTGTCGTTTTCTGGGACTGCTTAGAGCCATGCAGAGGAACAGCCTGTTGCTGCAAACCCAGTGAAATAAGGAAGTCTCTCCAGGCGCCACGGAGCACCACTCTGTGCGCAGCCTGCATTACACATCGGTCCCTTTTTCCGGAAAATAACCTGTGAGGGCAGCACTGGATTCCCGTGTTTACAGTCTGTCTCCAAGTCTGGGGCAGTGCTTGTAATCTAGCAGGCACTAAGCATGCAGTGGATATATGCTGGATGAATAAGTGAGAACGTTTAAATACAATAACATGTGTGGAAGTGTCTAACCCACAAAATGCCTAGATCTTCTTATTCTTGGGGATAAACTTGTCCTGGTCAATAGTAAATAATAATTACAATAGTTAATATTTATTGAGCTCTTAATAGATGTCGGATAGCATAATAATAATTAACCCATCTGTCAGCTCTCTGAGGTAAGTTCAACTATTGTAGTTTTTAAGATGCAGAAACAGGACGAGAGAAGGAAGGAGCACGGACAGAACCAGAAGTGCTGGGCAAAGCTGTGGACTCTGGCCCCACAGCTGTGCTCTCATCACTCGCTGCCTCCACACCAGGGTGCTCTCCCTCCCTCCGCTGTTCATCCATCCATCCCTCCTTCCAGCACCTGCTCAGCCTCCCCACTGCGAACAGACTGGGGCCTCAGCACGACAGGGCCACCGGACAGGGCCATCGGACATGGTCACCGGACAGGGCCACCGGACAGGGCCATCAGACAGGGCCTCCGGACAGGGCCACCGGACAGGGCCATCGGACAGGGCCACCGGACAGGGCCACCGGACAGGGCCATCGGACAGGGCGTCCGGACATGGTCACTGGACATGGTCACCGGACAGGGCCACCGGACAGGGCCATCGGACAGGGCCACCGGACAGGGCCACCGGACAGGGCCTCCGGACAGGGCCACCGGACAGGGCCACCGGACAGGGCCTCCGGACAGGGCCATCGGACAGGGCCTCCGGACAGGGCCTCCGGACAGGGCCTCCGGACAGGGCCATCGGACAGGGCCTCCGGACATGGCCACCGGACAGGGCCTCCGGACAGGGCCTCCGGACAGAACCACCGGACAGGGCCATTGGACATGGCCATCAGACAGGGCCTCCGGACAGGGCCATCGGACAGGGCCTCCGGACAGGGCCATCGGACAGGGCCATCGGACCTGGTCACCGGACAGGGCCTCCGGACAGGGCCTCCGGACAGGGCCTCCGGACAGGGCCACAGGACAGGGCCTCCGGACATGGCCACAGGACAGGGCCTCCGGACAGGGTCTCCGGACAGGGCCACCGGAGAGGTCTCTGGGGAAGGCCAGGGCACCTGGGAGTGCGCCGAGTCCTCGCCTTCCCAACGCTCACAGTCAGACCTTTAATACCATGAAGAGGGACCGTCCATGTGTTAGGAGCTAAGATCTCTCTTCTGTGACAAACGCAGGCTTTGAGGCGTGGGGGCCTTCCCGTACCTAAGCTCTCCGAACACCGTCCCCGCTGTCAGAGTGGCCAGGACTTGAGCAGCATCGGCGCCTCCGAGAACCCACAGCTGCCCCTGCTTCACGATGTACATTTCCCTGCCGACCTCTCCCTGCGGCCAAGAGAGAGGGACTTTACTACAGCTGTCACTCCACAGGAGCACATTCACCTCCCAGATGTCATGCATGGAAGGAAGCTATTAGGGCCTATGAGCAGGGGTGTGTGTGGGCCTGTGAGCAGGGGTGTGTGTGGGCCTGTGAGCAGGGGTGTGTGTGGGCCTGTGAGCAGGGGTGTGTGTGGGCCTGTGAGCAGGGGTGTCTGTGGGCACATGGTGACAGCTCAGCCAGCACTGCCCGGGCGGACGTGGGAGGGAGAACTGGTGTCCTGGTGTCCGTGCTGCCGGGAGCTGCTTTGCTTTGGAGAAGGCGCCCGTCTGCCCAGAGCACTGGGCTACAGCCATGGCTCCTCAGCACCAGGCTGGCTTTAGCAGCTGGGCACAGGCTGTGTGCGCTGTCCTCCCTCTCCGTGTGGAGGGAGATGGGATGTGGCGGTTCCTGCTTATCCTGGGGCCCTGGGGGCAGGGCAAGGACCCGGGCAGCCTGTGTTCTCCCCTGGCCCCAGGATGCCGTTATTGTGGGTGCCCGAGGCCCCGGGCAGGACACACAGCTGTCAGCACCGCTCAGCGGAAGGAAGGCTGTGAGGGTCCCTGGTGTCTACTCTCGAGTCTAATCCATGGTTGGTCCTGCAGCTGTGTGACCAGCCTCAGGTAAGAACCATAAAAGGGCAATAAATACACAGTCTCAACAACTGAATCTAAAAATCAAAGAACCAGCAGAACAAAAGCCATGTATGGGGCCTCGTGGATGCTAGACATAGAGGGTGACGGCTCTGTGAGTGACACAGTCTGACCACTGTGCTGTCCACCCGAAACCAACACAACGTGTGTGTCCACTGGAACTGAACATACAACTGAGTGAAAACCCTGCCACAGATCCCACAGGCAGCCAGGCTTCCCGCTGGGCAGACGTCAGCTCTGTGCCCACCGCCCCGCTGGAGAGGCCGCGGCTCCCCCGGGGAGGAGGCCCGGAGGCCCGCTCCTGCCCCAGCCTCTGCCCGCCCGCTGGAGAGGCCGCGGCTCCCCCGAGGAGGAGGCCCGGAGGCCCGCTCCTGCCCCAGCCTCTGCCCGCCCGCTGGAGAGGCCGCGGCTCCCCCGGGAGGAGGCCCGGAGGCCCGCTCCTGCCCCAGCCTCTGCCCGCCCGCTGGAGAGGCCGCGGCTCCCCCGGGGAGGAGGCCCGGAGGCCCGCTCCTGCCCCAGCCTCTGCCCGCCCGCTGGAGAGGCCGCGGCTCCCCCGGGAGGAGGCCCGGAGGCCCGCTCCTGCCTCCAGCTGCTGCCTGATGTCCTTCCCCGCCGGCCCTGCATGGCTGCTGCCGCAGCGCCTCAGCCACAGTGACAGCTTCGTGGGGACTCATAGGAGCCACCACGCCAGTGGGTGGTGGGACCCTCGGGACTCCTCCTCCCTCCGAGAGGCAGATGACTGTGCCTCACTGGAGACCTAGGTAGCATCTGGGCCACGAACAGCTGTTCAACTCTGAACGAGCCAGTTGCACAATCCTAGCAACTCTCTGATGACAGTGCCTCGATATTGTCAAAAGGTCCAAAGCACAACCTGAACTCAGGATGGAACAGCGGGGACTCGAGTTTATGCTCTGCAATGGCGGCGATGATGTGCCCTTTGTTCCCCGGAAGAGAGGGCCTGCGAGACAGCCGCTCACTCAGGAAGGAGGAGAGACAGCCGCTCACTCAGGAAGGAGGAGAGACAGCCGCTCACTCAGCAGGAGGAGAGACAGCCGCTCACTCAGCAGGAGGAGAGACAGCCGCTCACTCAGGAAGGAGGAGAGACAGCCGCTCACTCAGGAAGGAGAGACAGCCGCTCACTCAGGAAGGAGGAGAGACAGCCGCTCACTCAGGAAGGAGGAGAGACAGCCGCTCACTCAGGAAGGAGAGACAGCCGCTCACTCAGGAAGGAGGAGAGACAGCCGCTCACTCAGGAAGGAGAGACACTCAGGAGGAGAGACAGCCGCTCACTCAGGAAGGAGGAGAGACAGCCGCTCACTCAGGAAGGAGGAGAGACAGCCGCTCACTCAGCAGGAGGAGAGACAGCCGCTCACTCAGGAAGGAGGAGAGACAGCCGCTCACTCAGCAGGAGGAGAGACAGCCGCTCACTCAGCAGGAGGAGAGACAGCCGCTCACTCAGGAAGGAGAGACAGCCGCTCACTCAGGAAGGAGGAGAGACAGCCGCTCACTCAGCAGGAGGAGAGACAGCCGCTCACTCAGGAAGGAGGAGAGACAGCCGCTCACTCAGGAAGGAGGAGAGACAGCCGCTCACTCAGCAGGAGGAGAGACAGCCGCTCACTCAGGAAGGAGAGACAGCCGCTCACTCAGGAAGGAGAGACAGCCGCTCACTCAGGAAGGAGGAGAGACAGCCGCTCACTCAGCAGGAGGATAGACAAGCCGCTCACTCAGGAAGGAGAGACAGCCGCTCACTCAGCAGGAGGAGAGACAGCCGCTCACTCAGGAAGGAGGAGAGACAGCCGCTCACTCAGGAAGGAGGAGAGACAGCCGCTCACTCAGGAAGGAGAGACAGCCGCTCACTCAGGAAGGAGAGACAGCCGCTCACTCAGCAGGAGGAGAGACAGCTGCTCACTCAGGAAGGAGGAGAGACAGCCGCTCACTCAGGAAGGAGGAGAGACAGCCGCTCACTCAGGAAGGAGGAGAGACAGACAGCCGCTCACTCAGCAGGAGGAGAGACAGCCGCTCACTCAGGAAGGAGAGACAGCCGCTCACTCAGGAAGGAGGAGAGACAGCCGCTCACTCAGGAAGGAGAGACAGCCGCTCACTCAGGAAGGAGGAGAGACAGCCGCTCACTCAGGAAGGAGAGACAGCCGCTCACTCAGGAAGGAGGAGAGACAGCCGCTCACTCAGGAAGGAGAGACAGCCGCTCACTCAGCAGGAGGAGAGACAGCCGCTCACTCAGGAAGGAGGAGAGACAGCCGCTCACTCAGCAGGAGGAGAGACAGCCGCTCACTCAGCAGGAGGAGAGACAGCCGCTCACTCAGGAAGGAGAGACAGCCGCTCACTCAGCAGGAGGAGAGACAGCCGCTCACTCAGGAAGGAGAGACAGCCGCTCACTCAGCAGGAGGAGAGACAGCCGCTCACTCAGCAGGAGGAGAGACAGCCGCTCACTCAGGAAGGAGAGACAGCCGCTCACTCAGGAAGGAGGAGAGACAGCCGCTCACTCAGGAAGGAGGAGAGACAGCCGCTCACTCAGCAGGAGGAGAGACAGCCGCTCACTCAGGAAGGAGAGACAGCCGCTCACTCAGGAAGGAGGAGAGACAGCCGCTCACTCAGGAAGGAGAGACAGCCGCTCACTCAGGAAGGAGGAGAGACAGCCGCTCACTCAGGAAGGAGGAGAGACAGCCGCTCACTCAGCAGGAGGAGAGACAGCCGCTCACTCAGGAAGGAGAGACAGCCGCTCACTCAGGAAGGAGAGACAGCCGCTCACTCAGGAAGGAGGAGAGACAGCCGCTCACTCAGCAGGAGGAGAGACAGCCGCTCACTCAGCAGGAGGAGAGACAGCCGCTCACTCAGCAGGAGGAGAGACAGCCGCTCACTCAGGAGAGGAGAGACAGCCGCTCACTCAGGAGAGGAGAGACAGCCGCTCACTCAGGAAGGAGGAGAACAGCCGCTCACTCAGGAAGGAGAGACAGCCGCTCACTCAGAAGGAGGAGAGACAAGCCGCTCACTCAGCAGGAGGAGAGACAGCCGCTCACTCAGAGGAGGAGAGACAGCCGCTCACTCAGGAAGGAGGAGAGACAGCCGCTCACTCAGGCAGGAGGAGAGACAGCCGCTCACTCAGCAGGAAGGAGAGACAGCCGCTCACTCAGCAGGAGGAGAGACAGCCGCTCACTCAGCAGGAGGAGAGACAGCCGCTCACTCAGGAAGGAGAGACAGCCGCTCACTCAGGAAGGAGAGACAGCCGCTCACTCAGGAAGGAGGAGAGACAGCCGCTCACTCAGCAGGAGGAGAGACAGCCGCTCACTCAGGAAGGAGAGACAGCCGCTCACTCAGCAGGAGGAGAGACAGCCGCTCACTCAGGAAGGAGGAGAGACAGCCGCTCACTCAGGAAGGAGGAGAGACAGCCGCTCACTCAGGAAGGAGAGACAGCCGCTCACTCAGGAAGGAGAGACAGCCGCTCACTCAGGAAGGAGGAGAGAGAGCCGCTCAATCAGGAAGGAGGAGAGACAGCCGCTCACTCAGGAAGGAGAGACAGCCGCTCACTCAGGAAGGAGAGACAGCCGCTCACTCAGCAGGAGGAGAGACAGCTGCTCACTCAGGAAGGAGGAGAGACAGCCGCTCACTCAGGAAGGAGAGACAGCCGCTCACTCAGGAAGGAGGAGAGACAGCCGCTCACTCAGGAAGGAGAGACAGCCGCTCACTCAGGAAGGAGGAGAGACAGCCGCTCACTCAGCAGGAGGAGAGACAGCCGCTCACTCAGGAAGGAGAGACAGCCACTCACTCAGGAAGGAGGAGAGACAGCCGCTCACTCAGGAAGGAGGAGAGACAGCCGCTCACTCAGCAGGAGGAGAGACAGCCGCTCACTCAGGAAGGAGAGACAGCCGCTCACTCAGCAGGAGGAGAGACAGCCGCTCACTCAGGAAGGAGAGACAGCCGCTCACTCAGGAAGGAGAGACAGCCGCTCACTCAGCAGGAGGAGAAACAGCTGCTCACTCAGGAAGGAGGAGAGACAGCCGCTCACTCAGGAAGGAGGAGAGACAGCCGCTCACTCAGGAAGGAGGAGAGACAGCCGCTCACTCAGCAGGAGGAGAGACAGCCGCTCACTCAGGAAGGAGAGACAGCCGCTCACTCAGGAAGGAGAGACAGCCGCTCACTCAGCAGGAGGAGAGACAGCCGCTCACTCAGCAGGAGGGAGGAGAGACAGCCGCTCACTCAGGAGGGAGGAGAGACAGCCGCTCACTCAGGAAGGAGAGACAGCCGCTCACTCAGGAAGGAGAGACAGCCGCTCACTCAGGAAGGAGGAGAGACAGCCGCTCACTCAGCAGGAGGAGAGACAGCCGCTCACTCAGGAAGGAGGAGAGACAGCCGCTCACTCAGCAGGAGGAGAGACAGCTGCTCCACTCAGCAGGAGGAGAGACAGCCGCTCACTCAGGAAGGAGAGACAGCCGCTCACTCAGGAAGGAGAGACAGCCGCTCACTCAGGAAGGAGAGACAGCCGCTCACTCAGGAAGGAGAGACAGCCGCTCACTCAGGAAGGAGGAGAGACAGCCGCTCACTCAGGAAGGAGGAGAGACAGCCGCTCACTCAGGAAGGAGGAGAGACAGCCGCTCACTCAGGAAGGAGAGACAGCCGCTCACTCAGGAAGGAGAGACAGCCGCTCACTCAGCAGGAGGAGAGACAGCTGCTCACTCAGGAAGGAGGAGAGACAGCCGCTCACTCAGGAAGGAGGAGAGACAGCCGCTCACTCAGGAAGGAGAGACAGCCGCTCACTCAGGAAGGAGAGACAGCCGCTCACTCAGGAAGGAGAGACAGCCGCTCACTCAGAAGGCGGAGAGACAGCCGCTCACTCAAGCAGGAGGAGAGACAGCCGCTCACTCAGGAAGGAGAGACAGCCACTCACTCAGGAAGGAGGAGAGACAGCCGCTCACTCAGGAAGGAGAGACAGCCGCTCACTCAGCAGGAGGAGAGACAGCCGCTCACTCAGGAAGGAGAGACAGCCGCTCACTCAGCAGGAGGAGAGACAGCCGCTCACTCATCAGGAGGAGATACAGCTCAGCCTCTCTGGGAAGTTTTGAGTCTTTCAGCACCAGGGCTGTTATCCTAAACACGGATTCTGTTGTGCTATAATTCCTGGCACACGCTACCTCTTGGGGAACTCTGAAGGGAAACCCTCATCTCCTCTCCCCATTAGCTTTATGAGGAGGGGAGAGGAGGTATCACTTCCATTTTACAGGAAGGAAAGGCCCCCATGCAAAGTGCAGGACAGGCACTGGCAGCAGAAACCGCCCGGAAAATCCCTCCCTGACCGAGCGAGGCAGGACGATGCTCTGGGTTCCCGGGCAGGATGCTAAGCACGCATTTATTCTCGTGTACACATCAAAGCACATTTCCCCTACAGATGGGTCTTGTGGGGTTATTTCCATGATCTCTACGCGAATAACTCTATCTTGCATTTGCACAGTATTTTAAAAATCACAATATCTGGTAGTTATATTGCTCCTTATTTTAATTCCTATATTTGTTCTATCAAACATCCTACTTTATAATTACAAAGCACTTTCATAGATACTAACTCATTTCTTTCTTTATTCCCCTTTTTGCTGGATTTGTCAGGGCGACACTGATTAACAAAATTACACGTTTCAAAATCACACAATTCCACAACACGTCACTGTGCACTGTTCCACCCCAACCAAGTCCCGGCCCATCACCATGTATTCCCCTCCCCTCCTCAGCTCATTAACTCTGGCAGTAATCCCAGTGAGGCCAAAGAGGAGAGAGAGTCACTGCTATTTAAAAACTGGTGGTGGAGGCTCCAACACTGGTGTCTGAGCAACCTCACAGGCTGGAGGCTGATGGAGAGCATCATGTCACCGACTCTAACCCACACAGCTAGACCACACCCACACCTGCAATACCGAGACCAACCTCTTAGGAACCGACAGAATGGCTCTGAACTGTTTTTCACAAGTCCCCGGAAATTAGTTTTCCAGGAGACACTCGGAAAGCAGTGATTAGAACAGGGCCAGTCCCTGATTCTCCGCATGGAGTGAGGCTTGAGTTGCTGGAGTGATTTTTCAAAGGCAGTTATTACAGCTGCCAGGAGGCAGAAGTGCGTAATGGGTGCTTAAATATAGTTCAGCACTTTTAATTATTTTTAACGATCATTTCAACAATTTCCAAGGAGATTTAGCATAATCAACGAACCAAAACTTGCACGGTTGCTTGCATATTTCTAGGCTAATGTCAGCCTTTCCTGCGAGTGTAATTAGCTTTCGAGTGAAGTAGACAGTCTCGAGCACAGGGTGGGAATGTGCAAAGCGGGATCAAACCCGCAGAGGCTGGCTGTGTGCTAATGAGGAGGACGTGCAGGAGGCCAGAGCTCCGAGGGGAGGGTGGCAACCCTCCCGTTTTCAGGGTGGCGGGGGGGTGGGGGAGCTGTTTGCAGGGCTGCTGGGAGCACTGCGACACCCAAAGTAACTGCCATTTGTTCTGGGAAAACTCCTGGATGATCTGTGAAGCATCCCCGCTCCCCCTAGAGGAGGCAGTCCCCTAACCCCCCACGAGGACTAGGCAGGTCGCAAACTCCGAGCCCTGGCGTTTCTTCTTACTCAGGCAACCTCCACAGAGCAGTCCTGTTTCTTTCCGGGGACTGCAGTGGTTTGTGGAAACAACAAGCAAAAACCAGGCGAATTTCAGATTTCTAAGATCTGGTCAGTGACAGCATCCATCTCTGTCATTGTCAACTAGGACTCCAACCCCCTCTTCAAAGCCGAGCAAAAAAGCCCGTGGCCTCTGCCTTCTCCTTTCTGCTCCGCCTGTCCTGCTCTCCCGCAGCTGTGCCCCCTTCTGCCCAGTGACGGGTGCGGGTGCGACATGGGGGAGACACCAGCCAAAGAGGCACGAGGGCCCCTCTGAGGCCGGCAGGCCCACTGCCAGGGCACTGCGGGCAGTCACTGCAGGTGCCTCTCGCGCAGGGTCCTGTGTGCATTTCCATTCTAACACGCCTGTGGTTTCATGTCACCAAGCCACCTGCTTCCGGGCCTGGCTGTGGGATTGCATGTTCGCTTTCCATCCCAGCACCGCCTCTGACAGCTCCCCGCGCTCCTCCCGGTCTCCCCGGACCCGGTGACCGTGCCCTCTTTCCTGACCTTCCGTGAGCTTCCATGAAGCCAGCTTCTGTGACGCGCGGCTCCCACAGACGGGCCTCCAGTCCCCCCTCTCCCGTACCAGGCTGGTCCCACCGCCGCCCGGCCGCCCTGGGAGCCCCACACTCGGCTGGACAGGGCCTCGCCGTTTGCCCGGCAGCCGCCGGAATGCCACGCTCTGTCCTGCCTCCGCCCCATGTGCCATCAGGCTTTCTGAAGGTCATCCCGCCCGCCTGCCAGCCCGCCTTCTCCATTGCCACCTCCCGGCCTTCGCCCCCCTTCCGAGAGGTGGCACGTTTTGGAGTTACGCGTTTATGTCTTGTCATTTATTGTTTATTTCATTGGTTTATTGCTTGTCTCTTCCATCAGGCGGTGATTCTCAACTTGGGCTGTATTTTAGAATTGCCTGGGAGCTTTTAAAATATACTTGTTTTTTAATTTGCTCTTTAGAGAGAGAGGAAGGAAGAGAGAGAGATAGAAACACCAATGAGAAACTTCACCAATGGGCTGCCTCCTGCACACTCCCTGCTGGGGATCGAGCAGGGACCTCGTGCTTCCTGAGTGGATGCTCCACCGCTGAGCCACACCGACTGGGGAAGACTCATCTGCTGTGTGGGCCCCACCAGACCAGCAGGGTGCAGGCTGGAGCCAGACCTCGAACCGCAGGCCAGTCTGATGACACCGATGAATAGCCTGGCATGGACCGAGTCCCCGGAGGACAAGAACGCCTTTTTATTTTATGTTTTCCCTGCGATTGTCCCCAGAGCCCAGCACGGTGCCTGGCCCGTCGTGTTCCAGACATTCCAGGAGTTTCATTGATTGAACAGTACTGAGGCCTTCGAGCTGTCTTTCCTGTGCTCTGCGGGTCCGCTCCCTGCTCCCAGCTCCCAGCTCCCAGCTCCCTGCTCCCTGCTCCCAGCTCCCTGCTCCCTGCTCCCAGCTCCCTGCTCCCAGCTCCCTGCTCCCTGCTCCCTGCTCCCAGCTCCCTGCTCCCTGCTCCCTGCTCCCAGCTCCCTGCTCCCTGCTCCCAGCTCCCTGCTCCCTGCTCCCTGCTCCCTGCTCCCAGCTCCCTGCTCCCTGCTCCCAGCTCCCAGCTCCCTGCTCCCTGCTCCCTGCTCCCTGCTCCCTGCTCCCAGCTCCCTGCTCCCTGCTCCCAGCTCCCTTCTCCCTGCTCCCTGCTCCCTGCTCCCTGCTCCCTGCTCCCAGCTCCCTGCTCCCTGCTCCCTGCTCCCAGCTCCCTGCTCCCTGCTCCCTGCTCCCAGCTCCCTGCTCCCTGCTCCCAGCTCCCTGCTCCCAGCTCCCTGCTCCCTGCTCCCAGCTCCCTGCTCCCAGCTCCCTGCTCCCTGCTCCCAGCTCCCTGCTCCCTGCTCCCTGCTCCCTGCTCCCTGCCCTCCTGCCTTTGAACCGCGCATTTCCTCTGCTTTCCATTTTGTTATTGTCCTGACTATGGGTTTAGTCTCTTAAAACATAAGACCCAAAATCCTCACCTTCCCTCCCGCACGTTAGTCTCAGAGATGTGGGGAAATGTTCGCTTACAGGAAACACTAGCAAATGTTCAAAAACGGACCACGATGTTCGGGACTGAAGGATGATGCAGCTCTAAAGCAAGGCTGTAAAGATCACTGTACAATGTGTGACGTGTGTGTGGAATGTGCCACATGACGGGACCAGCTTTACAACATCAGTACCGTGTGATGCCGTGTCTGAAACTACCCATCCAGCAGGATAACAAGATAGACCAACCCACGTGAGAGTGGTTGTTTCTGGGTGGTGGGATTTTTGTCTGTGCTTTGATATGTTTTCCTTTTTAAAAAATAATGAACATGGAGCATTTTTCATAAAAAGCACAGCAATATTTTTAAAAGATTTATTTTAAGGTTAATGGTCTGATGCATGAAATTTGTGCAGGGGGGGGGGGGGGGGGGTTGTGTCCCTCAGCCCAGCCTGCACCCTCTCAAATCGGACATCCCTCTTGCAATCTGGGACTGCTGGTTCCTAACTGCTCACCTGCCTGCCAGCCTGATCTCCCTAACTGCTCTCCCTTACTGGCCTGATCGCCCCTAACCACTTCTGCCTTGACCCCGCCACAATGGCTTTGTCTGAAAGGATGTCCGCAAAGTTGTCCAGAAGTTGTTCAGTCTAATTAGCATATTACCCTTTTATTAGTGTAGATTAACTATCACTAACTGGAGGAGCTAGATGGAAGTAAATGATAGGAAAGGGCAGGACCAGCCTTTATCTCTAACTTTCCCTCCATTTTAAGGTTTGGAATCGATGGGTGTGATGCTTGAAGGTTTACGTTTGTAAAAGGCAGCTTTTCAGATGACCCATTTATGTCCTGCAGGTACTGAAATCGGGTCGTCTTGTTCCACATTGAACTCGGACAGCACGGCTGTTTTCACAGAGTGTCCGCCTTAGCTATTGCTGTGTCATGGCCTCGCCCTGGGCAAATTCACACCAGCTCCTGACTTACGTCTGCACCCTCCATGTACCGCGTTATCTGTCGTGCGTGTGACAAACAGCACACTCACCTTTCTGCAGACAAAGTCACCAGGTAAGTAGATGGTGGATCTCAACCTGAGCAGCAGGTCATGGAGCATCTGTGTGTCACAGCCCTGCAGGGAAGAGCAAGGGAGAGAAGCAGTTCTTGTCGTTGCAGCTAACAGGCCAATATTCCAAAGGACGTCAGAATGCAGTGGAGGTGGAGAGCAGCAGACGACTCGTGTTAACACTGACATGCTAGTTCCAGTGGGAGTGGGCTCTTCTTGACCCAGGATATAGGAAACAAACCCGAGCCTACAGTACAGCAAGAGCTTGGGTGCTGGGTGCTGGACGTGGGTGTCAATCCTGTCTCCAGCCTCTATGGCTGCCTGACCGTGCATGCTCTCCATTTCCCGATCTGTTAAATGAGGTGGAAATAACACTCACCTCATAATGGCAAAATTTTACTCCTGCAAAACCTAATGCTTAATTGGTGATAGCTAGCTGTTCATGATTGTGATAATAATTATTAGTAGTGTATTAAGACTTTCATATATCAAAATCTTGGCTGAATTTTTTTCTTGTAACATTTCATACTGTTGTCAGACATTATCTAAGGTCTGATGTCTCCCCTTCCTGACTCAGTTATCATCACCTCACAGGTAGGATGATAGACTCAAAATCAATGATCTCTGGGGTAATGACTGTTCACTTGGACCTTAATAGTGTGACACAGGCTAGCTTTGTTAGAATACATGCTTGTGTTTGATATCTGCCCACATAATTTTAGTTTATCGACGTGGAAGGCTAAATAAAGCTTCCCTTTCCGTGGTGCCTGGAAGCTCGGGCTTTCCCCAGGCCCTTTCCTCTCTCCCCCTGGAGCCGCCTGCGGACAGCGGCTTCCTGCTTGCGGTGGTCCTGCCCTCCCGCAGGGACTGAGAAGCAGGGTTTGTGCCAGTTGTGATGGTTCTCATTCTCTTGGCAGGCAGTTCTCAGTAATGACGTCAGTGGCAACCAGCGGGCCTAGATCCATAGGAAGTTTAGGCCTCAGGGTTGCTTGACGGATAAGGAAAGTTAATAATTTATGAGAGAAACCAAGATGGCGGCATAGGTAAACACCTAAACTGCAGCCTCACACAATTTCAAAAATACAAATAAAGACAAAGCGGACATCATCCAGAACCTTAGGAAAGCTGACTGACTGGAAATTCTACAACTACCCTGTTTCCCCGAAAATAAGACAGTGTCTTATATTAATTTTTTCTCCCAAAGTTGTGCTAGGTCTTATTTTCAGGGGATGTCTTATCTTTCCATGCGCTAGGTCTTATTTTCGGAGGATATCTTATTTTCAGGGAAACATGGTAGAAGGAAAGAGAAAACCACAAGGAAAATCAGAGGAGCTGTAAAAGCCTGAAGTACAGAGACATGGGTGTGTGCGCATGCAGAGAGGACATAGCTGGAGAGGATGAGGCAGCTCAGAGCCTGGCTGGCGTTCTCTAGTGGGAAGGAGATAAAAGCTCCAGACTGCACTGAACTCTAGTTCCTACTGCACTGAACCCCAGTACCAGACGAGACCCTGGGGACCCAGGCTCATACAGGGAGAATCTGGGCTATAAGGCAGAAACTCAGGGGAGTGACGAAAGGCAGAGCTACGGAGGCGTGCACGTGAATGCACGCAGAGAACGGACTGTTGACTGTGCCACTGGATTGCCCTAGAGCACATGTGTCAAACACAAGGCCCGCGGGCCAAATCCGTCCCGCCAGGCCTTGCAATGTGGCCCGCACCGCGCTGTCATCACTGCACTCCGCTGCGTTTCCATCACAATGACAGTTTATGACTGTTCAGTAAACCATTCGGCCCGCGATTTAGGCTGGATTTTAGATTTTGGCCCCTTCTCTGATTGAGTTCGACACCCCTACTCTAAAAGGTGCTTGCAGCGATAGGGTGGGGCTGATAGGAAGCCAAGGCTGTAGACTCCACCCTGAAACTCCACCCCATCTAAGCTGAGCACAGAGGCTTTTGCAAATTTGCAAGTCTAGTCGAATAAGGCTGTCTCCTGGCATAAACACAGCTGATCCATAAAACACTTAAAAATAGAAATTAAAATAAGTTATCATGGAGGAGGGGAAGTTGCCAGCCTCAGAGGACCGAATCGCCCCTTGTTAGCTTCATACTTGGGCTTGCTGGAACTACACGCAGTCTGCAAGGAAGAGAGTTATTTTTAAGAAAAAGAAAAGGAAACTATTTTGATTTGACTATTCATTTCTGCGCTTTAGAAACTGATCACCCATGCACAAGCAGCGAGTCTTACTGATTAGTCACAGCTGATCGAAGCAAAATCTTAGTAAAAATATGACTCTAATCCTTCCTTCTTTGGTGAAGAGGAAACCCCCATGAGCTCAAGGTCTGACCGCGGTAGAAAGGCGGGCTGAGTGCGTTATGGTGCGGGTGAGGGTAACAGGCCGCAAGGGGAGCAGAGACCCACCGGCCAGCCCATGCACCCGCGGGGGGGGGGGGGGGGGGGGGGGGGGGGGTGGGGGGGCGAGTCCTGCCTGAGGGTCCTGGAGGAGGTGCGGAGCGGAGGGTCAGAGGGCGCGCCCTCCGGCTCAGCCCGTGGGGCAGCAGCGCCAGCTGGGCCTCTGCCAGCGGCCGGTCCCGCTGCTCTGGCCCCGGAGGCCGGAGAGGTCTGTCCTCCCGGCGGCCGGGACTCGCTCTCTGCGGCTCCAGTCACGTCACGGTGGCCAGCTTCAGGCAGGCGAACAGATCATTAGACTCTGATGACGTAAAGCAGAGCCCCTCCATGACGTGGCGGCCCTCACCCAATCAGAAGAAGCCTGGCGGGAAAGCAGACTGCCCTCCTGCCAAGAGGGATGTGCTCCCCCCCACACCCCCCCACCCCACCCCCGCTCCCCGGGCCCTGCCGGAGGCCTCCTCCCGCGTGCTGGCTGCCTCCCCAGGAGCCTCCCGGACCCAGGCCCCGGGCGCCCGCATGCGTGCCGGGGAGGCCGGGCTGCGGACCCCTCAGCGGCCTGCCGGACCGGCGGCGCTGGCCCTGCGGCCGGGCGAGGTGGCCTTTGCCGGCATCACCCACTCGGGGCGGAGAGATGCATTTCCCCGGAGGCGGGAGAGGCCCGCGCACACCTTAAAGCTTTTGGCGCTTTTTAATGTGAACACAACACAAAACGGAAGCAGAGCCCTGTGTTTGGAGAAAGGGAGGCAAGTCAGTGCACACTCAGTCTCTGTGCTGCGGGCCGGCCAGGTCCCTGCACCTGCCTCCGGCCGCAGTTACAAAGCGGGACCCTGCTGAGACTGCAGACGGAGCCACGCTCTAGACCCACTGTTCCTGGTCACCCCTCAGGCATGCGGTCCGTGGTCCGAGCACCTGGACTTGCCTGCACCTGAAGAGGCGACACGGAGCAGGGAGCCGGCCTCGGCCTGGCCTCTCTCCAGCCCTTTCCAGACACAGATTCCTTTTCAGGGAGAATGCAAGACGTGAGGCTTTCACCCGGGAGAGGCCCCCTCTGCTGCCCCTGGAGAACCGGCCACTCCCGGTCTCTGTGAGCAGGAATGAATGCATGCTCCCTGCCCCCTTCACCCCTGACCCAGCTACAGCATGGCCACACCCGCAGCCTGCCCCACCACTGTCCCCATTCACGGCTGGTGACTCAGAGAACTTCTCCGTCTGCGAACAGGTTACCCCCATTGTGCGTCTCTGTTGGAGCCTCCCCTGCACAGGCACACAGCCTCCCACACACACCCGCATGGCCGCCCTGCACTGGGCATGGGCCTCAGGCAACATGTGACTCACTCAGAGGCAATACAATGGGGTGTCTACCTATCTATCTATCTATCTATCATCTATCTATCTATCTATCTATCTATCTATGTCTATCAATCGTCTATCATCTATCTATCTATCTATCTATCTCTATCAATCATCTATCACAGCGTTTTTCAACCGCTGTTCCGTGGCACACTTGTGTGCCGCGAGATGTTGCCAGGTGTGCCGTAGGTGCAGACAAGACAAGAATTTTATAATTTTTCACTATTTTGTTTACTTAATATTTCATAATAAAGTAATTATAAAATACTTTCTTTGTGTTTATTTGATTCCTATTCAAGAGAATTACTTTATATATAGTCAATATAGGCACAGAGTTAAATTTTTTAACATTTTCTAATGGTGGTGTGCCTCGTGATTTTTTTCATGAAACAAGTGTGCCTTTGCCCAAAAAAGGTTGAAAAACACTGATCTATCATCTATCTATCTCTATCAATCATCTATCTATTATCTATCTATCTATCAATCATCTATCTATTATCTATCTATCTATCAATTATCTATCTATTATCTATCAATTATCTATCTATCTATCAACCACCTATCTATCATCTATCTATCTCTATCAATCATCTATCTATCTCTATCAATCACCTATCTATCATCTATCTATCTATCTCTATCAATCATCTGTCTATCTATTATCTATCTATCTATCTATCTATCTATCAATTATCTATCTATCTATCTATCTATCTATCTATCTATCTATCTAAAAGCCTAAGCGACCAAATGGACCACCGAACAGGCTTCGTGGGGTGCTAGGCTGGCAGAAGGGTTAGTGAGGGGCGATTAAACAGTAGGCTGCACGGGGTGACCAATTCCACATTGAAGGCAGTTGGGGTGACCAGGCTGGCGGGTGAGGGGCAGTAAGGGGTGACAAGGCCAGCTGGGGAGGGAGGCAGTTGGGGGTGAACAGGCAGGCAGGTGAGCAGCTAGGAGCCAGTGGTCAGGATTTTGAGAGGGATGTCCGACGGCTGGTTTAGGCCCAATCTACAGAATCGGGCCTATATCGGCAGTTGGACATCTCCCAAGGAGTCCCGGGTTAGAGAGGGCGCAGGCTGGGCTGAGGGGATCTCCCCTCTGCATATTTTGTGCACCGAGCCTCTAGTAAGTCATATAACTGATAAGCAGAAGGATCACTACTCAGCCTATTCCTTCCTAAATAAGTAACACAGTTGTATAAACTACTAAGATAGTCTGCACCAGAATGGAAAGATGGCGTGCCTGCGTAGTTCTACCTCGCGTGGCTTTACAAGAAAACACACCTTACATTTAACAGAAGTGTAAATGGATAGGCCCTTCGGGGTGGAACTGCATCTCCAATGGAAATGTCAGGAAAGAACGGATTTAACGTATGTGCAGCATTCGCAAGATGTGACCATTTAACTTTTTCTCTCAGTCAAATGTTGCTGACTTTATGGAGTTCCAAAAAAATAAAATAAAACCAAAGGAAAACTCAGAGGCTGAAAGTTGGTAACTTTCCAAATCAGAGATAATCCTAAAACTCTTTGGTATAACATTGAAAGGTGTTTTTCCTTTAAAAAGAGCCAAGCATGGCTGGCGTGGATCAGTGGTTGAGCGTCAACCTGTGAACCAGGAGGTCATGGTTTGCTTCCCAGTCAGGACACATGCCCTGGTTGTGGGCTCCATCCCCAGTGTAGGGCATCCAGGAGGCAGCTGATCAGTGATTCTCTCTCATCATTGATGCTTCTATCTCTCTCTCCCTCTTCTTTCCTCTCTGAAAGCAATAAAAATGTATTTAAAAAAACAAAAAGGGCCAATTATAGTCATTATTCTCAATTAAGATAGTAATTAAGGTATAAAGACATTTATATAATTTAAAAATACTGTTAAAGGATGGTGATTGCCAGAAGAGGGTGGGGGAGGTGGAGGAGGTAAGGGGAGATAAATGGTGATGGAAAGAGAGTGACTTGGGGTGGTGAGCACAGTACAATACACAGATGATGTGTTAGAATTGCACACCTGAAACCTATATAATTTTATGAACCAACCAGAGGCCCGATGCATGAAATTTGTGCAAGAGCAGGCCTTCCTTCCCCCAGCTGCCAGCACCATCTTCCCTCTGGCACCCGGGGCCCAGGGCTTCATCTGGAAGGTATTCCAGAAGGACGTCCAGTCTAATGAGCATATTACGCTTTTATTATTATAGATGCCACCCCAAGAAGTTCAATGAAATAAAATAAAATAAAATAAAATAAAAATACTGTTAAAATAATTTAACCTTGATGCTTTCATACCTTTTTATTTTACCACTGAGGCCTGGTGCATGAATTTGTGTATGGGTGGAGTTCCTAGGCCTGGCCAGCCATTGGGGCCAGAGGGAGGGGCTGTGGGAAGTTGGCTGGCTGGGGGGGGAGGGTCCATGAAAGGTTGGCCAACGGGCCCTATCAGGGCCAATCAGGGCCGGCCGGCGGAGGGGAGGGGGAGAAGAACTGTGGGAGGTTGGCCAGTGTGAAAGGTTGGCTGTGGGAGCGCACTGACCACCAGGGGCAACACCTGCATTGAGCATCTGCCCCCTGGTGATCGGTGCATGTTATAACGACTGGTCAACCTGTCATTTGGTCACTTAGGCTTTTATATATATAGATAACCTACAGTAACACAGATGTATTGTGCCATATTTATGAGTGTATTTAAAAACAAATAACAGAAGCAAACACTGATGTGAGAGGTGCCCTTGCATTTTCTTTTGCTTGATATGTTGTTTGGGACCCTCTTCCTGGAAGCCATGCCCCCAGAACCTGCAGGCTGCCCCTGACAGAGAGAGCTCTGTGCTGTCACCAGAGCTCCGGGGAGATCCCCCGTATCTCCACATTTTCTTCAGGCCATTCTTTTTAAAAAGTTGAATAATAATTTATGTGCAGTGGAATATGCAAGTTTTAAGGGACAGTTGGCTCAGGGTTGACAAATGCAGGCACTGTATAGCGTTCCTAGCAAGCCAAAAACCCCATCACCCACAGAGGGCCTCGGGCCTCTCCCTAGTTGGTCGTCTCCTGCCCCCACAAGAAGTCACTTCTCTGACCTCAGCCATCAGAACCACCCTCTGGCCTTCTCCGACCTTGGTCCCAGCCTGCTTCCGATCCCCTTGCTGGAAGATTCTCCAATTTGTCAAAGTCCTTCTTAAAAATTATTTGCAATGTGATACATTAATCTAGATGTAGTTGAAACAATCAAGAAAAATCAATATTATGTTAAAATTTAGGGCAATATCAACCGAAACTCCCAGGTCTAAACACATTACTGTAAGACTGACCATTGCTTTCCTTACAGTTGCACCGTTTTAACTTTAGCACAGTCCAGACTTTCACTTTTGTGCTCACTGAAATTAATCTTGGCTTTGCTTGATGTTCAAAATATTCAGTTAATTTCAAGTTTTGTAACCTAATGTATATTTTAAACCATTCCTCCTTGCTTTGTGTCACTCGCCAATTTTAAATCACATAGTTTATATCTTCATCAAAAGTTTCTTGGGAAACTAGAGTCCTGGGAGCCGACCCCATGCCTGGGACCTGCGGTGTCTCCACTGCCCTGAGGTGGGGCTCTGCAGGCCTGCCCACCTCCCACTGCTGTCCCCTGGTTCCGCATCTTTCTGTTTGATCACCTCTGCTCTGTCCACGCCTCCACCCGAGGTGACCACACCCATTCGAGAGCAGAAACACACAACATGTGGATGCGTCCACTTCACTGCTCAGGTGTTCCTCTCCCCTGTGCTCAGGTGGCCCCTCCCCTGCGCTCAGGTGGCCCCTCCCCTGCTCTGTCACCTCACAGGACCTCATCCCACTCAGTCTCTCTTCACCGGCTTTCCTTGCAGCTTCCTGGTTTGCAAATGCCACCCCTGCTCTCCCTGCTCTTCAGGCTCAGGTGAGGTGACACCTGGACTCTGCCTGCCCTGCACCCAGCCCACCAACAGTGCGGGCTCCCCCTCCAGACCCCGCAGCATTTGGCCTGCTCTCTTCAACATGGAACACTTCACGAAGCTGCATGTCATCCTTGCTCAGGGGCCGTGCCAATCTGCTCTGTATGTTCCAGTTTCAGTGTGTGCTGCCGCAGCGAGCACTGTGTGGCCATTTCAGTCCGGCTCCCACGCCTGGGTCAGGTCTCTGTAGCCTCGAGCACACATGGTCACGGTAGCTCCTCTGGACCTTCCTCACCCAGCAGGAAGGATGGAGTTTTCCCTCTGCTCTCAAATGGTCCCTTTTGCTCATGGTCTGAGGTGGTCTCCACTTCACAGTACCGCCCAGTCTGCGCCAGCCAACCTCTTCTCATCATCTGCCTGGCTCCAGCCCCCAGCACCAGGCTTCGGGCCCTCCTCCTGCCACCTCTCCCCCTTCCTGCCCCGCTCCAGTCTGCAGAGCTCACTCCCCCTCCTCCCTCCAGTCTGCAGAGCTCACTCTCCCCTCCTCCCTCCCCCCTCCCAGTCTGCAGAGCTCACTCCCCCCTCCTCCCTCCAGTCTGCAGGGCTCACTCCCCCTCCTCCCTCCTCCCTCCCAGTCTGCAGAGCTCACTCCCCCTCCTCCCTTCAGTCTGCAGAGCTCACTCCCCCCTCACCCTCCTCCCTCCAGTCTGCAGAAATCACTCCCCCTCCTCCCTCCAGTCTGCAGGGCTCACTCCCCCTCCTACCTCCAGTCTGCAGAGCTCACTTCCCCCTCCTCCCTCCAGTCTGCAGGGCTCACTCCCCCTCCTCCCTCCAGTCTGCAGAGCTCACTTTCCCCTCCTCCCTCCAGTCTGCAGGGCTCACTCCCCCTCCTCCCTCCAGTCTGCAGAGCTCACTCCCCCTTTCCCCCTCCAGTCTGCAGGGCTCACTCCCCCTCCTCCCTCCAGTCTGCAGAGCTCACTCCCCCTTTCCCCCTCCAGTCTGAAGGGCTCACTCCCCCTCCTCCCTCCAGTCTGCAGAGCTCACCCCCCTCCTCCCTCCAGTCTGCAGGGCTCACTCCCCCCTCCTCCCTCCAGTCTGCAGGGCTCACTCCCCCCTCCTCCCTCCAGTCTGCAGAGCTCACTCCCCCTCCTCCCTCCAGTCTGAAGGGCTCACTCCCCCTCCTCCCTCCAGTATGCAGAGCTTACCCCCCTCCTCCCTCCAGTCTGCAGGGCTCACTCCCCCTCACCCTCCTCCCTCCAGTCTGCAGAGCTCACTCCCCCCCTCACCCTCCTCCCTCCAGTCTGCAGGGCTCACTCCCCCTCACCCTCCTCCCTCCAGTCTGCAGAGCTCACTCCCCCTCCTCCCTCCAGTCTGCAGAGCTACTCCCCCCTCCCCCTCCTCCCTCCAGTCTGCAGAGCTACTCCCCCCTCCCCCTCCTCCCTCCAGTCTGCAGAGCTCCCTCCCCCTCCTCCCTCCAGTCTGCAGAGCTCCCTCCCCCTCCTCCCTCCAGTCTGCAGGGCTACTCCCCCTCCTCCCTCCAGTCTGCAGAACTCACTCCCCCTCCTCCCTCCAGTCTGCAGAGCTCACTCCCCCTCCTCCCTCCAGTCTGCAGAGCTCACTCCCCCCTCTCCCTCCCCCCTCCCATTCTGCAGAGCTCACTCCTCCTCCTCCCTCCAGTCTGCAGAGCTCACTCCCCCCTCTCCCTCCCGCCTCCCAGTCTGCAGAGCTCACTCCCCCCTCCTCCCTCCAGTCTGCAGAGCTCACTCCCCCTCCTCCCTCCAATCTGCAGAGCTCACTCTCCCTCCTCCCTCCAGTCTGCAGGGCCCCCTGCCCACCCTCTCCAGTCAGCACTGCATCAGACAGCTCCACCTTCCTTCTTCTGAACCTGCTTCCTTTGTTCATGGCACTATGCCTTTCATATGTTGCGTGTTTATTTTTCATTTCCCTCCTTTGGAATCTAAGCTCTGTGTGTGCTGGTATTTGCAGTAAAACACTGTATTCTCAGTGGCTGAAATGGTCCCAGGAGGTACAAAACACAATAGGAACTTTATAAATAACTGAATGAATGAATTAAGTGGATGGATCCCACACAGAACCAACGTTAGGTTAAAAAACTTAAACCAGTGTACTTTTAAGAAGAGCATGCTAGGTTCCCATCAAGGTGGCAGCATAGGTGAACGCAGTACTCCCATTCTTCCCACACCACACCAAAATACAGAACAATTGTCACTCAGAACTTGCAATCTAATGGAACAGAATTTCTGCACCTGGGGAATTAACAAAGAAGCACATCGAGACTGGCAGGAGGAGTGGAGACGTGGGGGAAACTGCTGAACCATGGGCCTGACAACCCTGTGGCAGTTTTAAAATCAGGAGGGAAATCTTGGCTGTGGAGGTTTCCCTGAGGAATGAGGGGTCCCTGCTCCAAACCAGCACCCCCAGCTCGATTCCACAGCTTCTGGCTGTAAAAACCAGCGGGGAGTGACTTAGTGACACGAAGGCTGCTGGAGCCCCAGGCAGTTCCCCTTAAAGGGCCTGCACACGGACCTACCTGGACTCACTCCCTGGGCACTCCAGCACTGGCAGCAGCAGCAGGGAACTGGGATATTCAGGGAGGACTAACTTGCCAGGAACCAGGAGAAGAGCTGGAGGGCAGCTTTCTTCCAGGCGAAGGCCTGGAAGAGGCCATGTTCCTTTGCTGAGCCTGCTCTGTCAAGGCTCCATATCGGAATCTCCATCCACCTAGCTCACATTTTACCCTGCCCTGGCAATTCCTTGAGGCCCTATCCCTCCCTGCTTGAGGCTCATCCAAGCCATATCCAGTGGCTTTTCCATACAACTGGCCACTCTTGCCTCATGCCTCACACTTTCCTAAAATCCCTCAAATAAACAGCAGCTGGCCTCAGCATGCCCTGTACCTCTCAATAAGTGGGCCCAGGCCAAACTCTAGTGGCAGCCTGCCCTGGTTCATGGCATGGCCTCTCCTGGGCACCTCCTTGCCCAACAAAAGTCACAGCTATCTGAAGGGCTCAGGCAGGGCACAGACAGTGGTTGACTCTGTACCTCCCAGTAGGCCCCAGAGCCAGTGCACCAGATTACAACTGTACCACCCCCACAAGTGACACGAACAAGGGGTGGACTCAGTGAGCACCAAAGTCGCCACTGTAACAAGGCCTGATCTATAGGGTTGGCTACCCAGCAGCTCTTTTGTTGTAGTGTAGCTGATCCTTGCTACTGATTGGCCTAGGGGTCAATTCTTCCCAATGACACCAACATAAATCAAGGCTCAACTACAATAAGACTGCACACAGCTCACACTGGGGTGCACCTGGAGTGCCTGCTCAGGTGACTTGGGAGGCTGAACCACTGGGCCTTCCAGGACACCTACTACATTAGGCCACTCCACCTAGTTTTGGAGACTTAGTAGATCGACCTACTATATAGAAACAAACACAGGAAAGCAGCCACAATGTGGAGACAAAGAAACAGGTCAGAAATGACATGTTTTCTGGAGAATCTCCAGAAAAATAATTAAATGAAATGGAAGCAAGAAAACTACCAGATACAGAGATCAAAACAATGGTTACAAATTTGCTCAAGGAAGTCACTGAGAATTTAAGATACTTAGTGAGAATTTTAAGGATCTTAGTGAGAAATTCTAGGAACTTAGTGAGAATAAATAAATGAGGACCAGTCAGAAGTAAAGAATATGCTAAGTGAAATAAAGAATAATTTATAGGGAATCAACAGTAGAATATAGGATTCCAAGAATCAAATAAAGAATTTGGAATATGAAGAAGCAAAAAACACCCATTAGAAGAGCAAAATGAAAAAAGAAAAAATATGAAGATAGTGTAAGGAGCCTCAGGGACAACTTGAAGCTTACCAACATTTGCATCATGGGTGTGTTGGAAGGAGAAGAGTTGGAGCAAGAAACTGAAAACCTATTTGAAAAAATAATGACAGAAAACTTCCCTTACAGAGTGGAAGAAATAGACAGACAAGTCCAGGAAGCACAGAGTCCCAAATAAGATAAATCCAAAGAGGCCTACAAGACACATGATAATTAAAATGTCAAAAGATAAAGACAAAGAGTGAAACTTAAAAGCAGCAAGAAAAAAGCAGTTACCTACAAGGGAGCACCCATATAACTGTTATCTGATTTTTCAACAGAAACTTTGTATGCCAGAAGGGAATGGCAAGGAAATATTCAAAGTGATGAAAAGCAAGAACCTACAATCAAGATCACTCTACTCAGCAAAGCTATCATTTAGAATTGAGGATCAGATAAAGAGCTTCCCAGAAAAGAATAAGCTAAAGGAGTTCATCACCACCAAAACAGCATTCATCAAACCAGAAAAGAATAAGCTAAAGGAGTTCATCACCACCAAACCATTAAAGGATCTTCTTTAAGAATAAGAAGAGGAAAAAAAATCACGAATAGGAATAATAAAATGGCAGTAAATACATATCTATCAACAATTGAATCTAAAATTCAAAATAAATGAACAAGCAGAACAGAAATAGGCAACATTTTTGACAGCTGGCAAATGGGAGGGATGTGGGGTGGATGGGTGAAAAGGTGAAGGGATTTAGAAATACAAATCAGTCATAGCCCATGGACACAGACAATAGACAGGTGAAGGCCTGGGATGGGGTGGGAGCTGGGTGGAGGGGGGAAAAGGGCAGAAAATGGGGAACATTTGTAATTCTCTCAACAATAAAATAATTTTTAAAATAAAATATATCAAGGTAAAAAAGAGGGCACTAAAATGGAAAACATTCAAAAGATAAAACTTTGTTACACATTTTTTATATCCTCTAAATTAGAATTGGGCATCTAAAAAGTTTCACTCCAGAGTATCTACAACAGGAGACAAGGGTAGGCAGGGCTGATTGTCAGGCCTCCAGAGGACCACTGGGCCACCTGTCCGGTGACGTCACACACATCCAACAACACAAGGGAAGGAGGGAGGAGGGAGCAGCAGATGGTGGCAGGGTCTGAGATATGTAAACAGGAAGAGCCTGAGGAAGTCTTTCTCTTTGACCCCTCAGGAGAGAGAGAGGCTTCTCTGGAGAGAGAGGCTTCCAAAGAATAAGGCGTCTGCTGAGGGGAGACCCAGCGTTTATTTGACTCTAGTTCCACATAAGTTCTCCAGGTCATTTTGATTTTGTTAAAACGTCGCAGGGAGAAAACCATAAATACTGTGTGCAGCAAGGGCTTAGACTTGACAGTGAAACAGTGATGGTGTCTTTCTACCCATCGCGAAGCACTTGCCTTGAACAGGTCGATATTGCTGAGGATGCTGAAGTTCATGTCCACGGCGAGGGCTGCCTGCATGGCGGCGGGCAGGGCCTCCAGCAGGTCCGCCTCGTCTTAAAGGTAAACACATCCACTCAGGGCGGAGTAGTTAATGGAAAACATCACTCAAGTGTGAGGGGAAACAAAACTGAACAAAATGCCAACTCTTTCCCTAAGCAGAGAGTGTCGTCAAATTCTATGCTCATGACACCTACTGGCCACACTGCTTCCCCCCCCCCCCCCCCCCCCCCCCAGCGGCAGCATGACTTTAACTGTGGACAACGTACAGTTCTGAATAAACCAGAACCCATGTTTGCTGAAACTGTAAATGCAGCTTAGTGGCCACGGGACCAGGGCTAGTGAGCAGACAGGCAGGTGGGACAGTCTAGTTCCTGTCGTCTGAACCTGAGGATCTCGGGCAGCACAAGGGCGGGCAGGTGATGGCAACCTCTACGCGCATCTGAGGGCTCAGGGCTCTGACCTCCTTATGTGACCCTGTGCAACCCTAAGGGTAAGCTCTCATCCCTGCTTCGCAGAAAGAGGAAACAGGACAGAACTACACTCAGAGCTGAGCTCGGCCATGCATGGGGCGGCCCGGGGGAACGGGACCTGAGAAGAATGTGGCAGTGAATTCCAGTTACTGCTGTTCCCTGGCCTATCCACTCGGTGAAGAATGTGGGTGTACGGACTGTTCCTACCTGTGAATGAAATGATGGGCTGATCGAATGTTCCATAAACAAAACCACCCAGTCTTGGTGTCTAGTATGCTACCAGTTTGAGAGTTATCATTTTTGATGTTTTCTTATAACCATTTAGAACAATCACTATATTATATTCTTATATTGTTTCCAATATGGAGGCCCTTCTATAAAGCATAGTCTCCTGTTTGGGGAGGGCTGTGTCCCGTTCCCCTAGCCTAGGCGGGAGCGGAGTCCCCAAGAAGAGGGGGGAGCTGCCCGCAACCCCTACTTCCTCCAGGGAGAGGGTGTGGCCTTGGCCTTGAGCTTCAGGAAGAGGCTCTGAGGGCAGAGAGGTGGAAAGGAGAGACTGTCTTACTCTGAACTAGCGGTTTCCCCGCTGCTCTCCAGAACCTCTGCGAGGAGAACCGCAGTGTGAGTTGTGCTTGAATGCTTGTTTCGCTTCTCAGTGGCACTATTCCCCTTTCTATATGGGAAGGGACAAACTAGGGGTTGAATCTGGTTATTGTGAACGAGCACATCCTCTTTGCTTTATGTCGTCTAATAACTGTGACCGCAGCAGGCGGCTCCACTCCCAGGACCTCCCGAGGGTGGCTGAGGGGCGGTGCCCTGCGCTGCCCGGAGCTGGTCTGAGTGCTGTGCTGGGTGGAGGCGGTGATGGCCCAGGTCCTCGGAGACCACGGAGGGATCTCCCTGGGCCAAAGCTTTCAGCTGGGCCCCCATTCCCTTGTGTCCTAAGAGGGGTTGGAGACACCCACTTTCCCAAATTCTATGAGGCAATGCGGGTGGCACCTGTCCCCGGCAGCTGCGGAATAAAACCAGGGTTTCTCTCCCGGGATTTGCAGAACCAGTAAGCTGGGCAGATAAGAAAAAACAAACAAACAAACAAACAAACAAACAAACGCCCTGGTCTATCAGCGATCCCCTAGAGATCTTAGCTGTTTCCAACCTCCTGCTCAAGCCGGTGGGTTTCCCCTGGGCCCCCTGAATGTCGTCAAGGGTCACAGGACACGGTGGGGGATGTAGGAACTTGCCCTGCTTACCCAGCATCCTCTCGGAGGGCCCTGCTTACCCAGCATCCTCTTGGAGGGCTCGCTTACCCAGCATCCTCTGGGAGGGCCCACTCACCCAGCATCCTCTGAGCATCCCACGTGTAGGCATACCAGGTGCGGACCCGGGCCTGCACGGGCCTGGGTATGGAGGAGGCGTTCATGAAGGTGACGGTGCGGTCCAGGCTGGCCCGGAAGTTGCTCTGAGCGGCCGTGGCGGCTCCGATGATGTCGCGCATCTGAAAGCAGAGCCCGCTCAGCCTGCCCGCACCCGCCCTGGGCCTTCCCCCGGGCTGTCCGCTCAGCCTGCCCGCACCCTCCTCTCCTCTGGCCGCTGGGCCTTCCCCCGGGCTGTCCGCTCAGCCTGCCCGCACCCTCCTCTCCTCTGGCCGCTGGGCCTTCCCCCCGGGCTGTCCGGCCTCCGCCGCTGACAGGAGAGACCGCGGCTCCTTCAGGGCTCAGCACAGAGACCTGCCACTGGCTTCTCTCACAGGGAAGCAAGAGTCGTGAACTTGCTCTGATGGTGGGCTTGGCCAAGCGGGAGAGGGGCCCCACTTCCACCCTCGCTGGCTGGGCTCATTCCTTCTGGCGCTGAGCCTTTCCTGCTTAAGGAGAGATGGCTCGCTCCCTGAAGTCCAGCTCAAAGGCTGTCCCTGGGATGCCTTCCTCGGATTCCATTTCAGAATTTATAGGCCCGCCCTAGCCAGTGTGGCTCAGTGGATAAGCATCGGCCTGCGGATTGAAGGGTCCCAGATTCACTACCGGTCAAGGGCACATTTAGGGTTGCGAGCTCCTGTGCAGGAGGCAGCTGATCAATGATTCCCTCTCATAATTGATGTTTCTAGCTCTCTCTTCCTCTTCCTTTCTCTCTGAAATCAATAAAAATATATTTTAAAAAAGGAATTCTTAGGCCCTTGTACTTGTCAGAGTCTGAGTAGCTGCAGGAGGTCAACTGGACACCTGGCCGCAGCCTCTGACGTACCAAGGGGCTCTTCCAAACATCCTCAGTCCCACCTCTCTGCTCTCCAAGCTGCTCTTGACAAAGGGGAACATGGCCGAGTCATCGAGGCTGGATTGGGAAATTTAATAGTTTTAAGTTGCAAACCAATTGAGCGTGCTGAGGCCCAGCACTGGCAGCGACAAGCATCTGAGTGGTTCCTGCACTGGGCTTGTTGGTGCAGGAGGCGAGGTAGCCGGGATCCGTGTGTGTCTGGGTTAGGGAGGGTGTGAGGCGGAAGGGGGTGAGGGTGGGTCTCCGGGCGGGTTGAAGGATAGAGTCTGGCAGTAGACCATGAGGTGCAGGTCCCCGTGCAGTCTTTGGGTCTGGGTGGGGTCTGGGACCAGCCGTGCTTTGTACAGGCCCTCTGAGGTGTGTTTCCAGCCTTTCTCCTCACCTCCATTGCTCACGGTTAGAGTTCAAGGCACAGCCTTCACCTCCCACCCCATCTTGCCCTTGGGCTCTGGTTCTGCATTTCTAGTCGTGTGGCATTTCTCCCCGTTTTTGAATCCCAGCCAACAAAAGGCAGGCCGGTGGTGTAAGCACCGCTTCTCCAGCCTCCAGCGCACAAGAACCACCTGAAGATCTTGTCAGTGAAGACCTCAGCTCCTTAGGTGTTGGCCTGCGTCCGGCCTGAATCTGACTTTCCCAGGAGACTCTGCTGCTGGTTGAGGACCACATCTGAGTAGCAAGAATACTGATCTGGAGCAGACGGTGTTGAATCTTGTAAACATTGCCTTGGACATAGGCAGTGCTGAGTTCATGCTGGGCTCTGCTATTAGTTCCAATAGTAGGTCACAGGGCTGCAGCTTAGACTGTAACATTACTCGTGTGAATTTGAATTGTACTTCTCTTGAAGTGTTCCAATCATCGTTAATGCAGTCTGCCAGCCACTGAGATTCTGTTTTATACTCAAAGTTGTTAACTGCTCGGTATTCACCTTCTCAAACCCAAGTGTTTTCTTAGTAGAGTTGCTTTGCAGCCTCTCTCCCCTATGTTACCAGGGTCAGGCTGCAGTTGGCCTATTTCTGTGTAATTGCATTAACCATGCATTTTATTTTCTGTATTTTGATGCTTTGATATATGGGGCCACCCCCACCCAGAGCTAGCTAATTCCCGGAGTCTGCATCTGGAAGGCACACTATCCGGGGTGGAGCCTGCCTTCCTGGGCGCTGGCATCCCTGTCACTCCTTGCCTGCCTTCCTCGCCCCAGGGTGGGGCCAGACACCAGAGACAGCTCCACCCCCAGGGGCACAGCATCACCTGAGTCCTAACCCGCTGACCTGCTCCCGCCCTGGGGGCCTCCTGTGGCCCCTGTGTGAGCCTCCTCTTGGATCTGTTTGTAAACAAACTATGTTTTGATGCCAATTGCTTCCTGGTCTGTTGGCCTCACTATTCCCAAGTAATAATAAAACCAACATTTTAAAAAGCACCACCCCTCCTATTTATATTATATTTTGGTTAATCTTTCTTGAATCTCTTCTTCAAAGTCCTCTTCCGGCCGACTTCCCATTGCTTTTAGGATAAACTCAACATCTCTGACTGAACATTCAGAGCCCCTAAACCAGCTCATCCCGACACACACCTGTAACCTTAGTTACAAGTGTCCCTCCCTCCATCCTTCTGGTACCTGTTCTACTTCCCTGAACACAACCTGTGCTCACCACTGCCCATCAGAGAAATGAAGCCACCCGCCCGTAAAAGCCTAATCTTACCTGCTTTTACAGATGTTTCAAGAATCCTCCAAGAACCTCCTGGGAAGCACCCTTTCTGAGCGAACACAGTTTTCCAACTCCCCTCTGGTCTTCGGGAGGGCAAGTCCTCGCCACTCATGGAGGTAGGAGTTAGTGTTGACTGTGGGTGTCAGCTTCAGGTGTTAGAAAGAGTAGTGCTTACTGCTAAGTTTTGTTACAGCACAGGTTTTATTCACACCACAGTAAGTGTGGTGAGTGTGGTGAGTGGGAACAATTGTTTATCTAGCAGGAATATCACTGACTTTCTCTGACTTGACTCAGCACACAAATCTCAACATGGCTTTTTACTCTCAAGTGTGCAATGTAAAGTACCTTCGGAGAGGTACAACTTCTGCAGATGCTCTGCTGTTGAGCTTTTTGTTTCTTGTGAATCTGAGACTCCGCGAAGATACTGGGCTCTGTCTCTTGCAAATGCCAACCACCTTGCAATAGTTACTTATGCATCTGCTTTGCTTTCTTTTGAGACTGTGGCTCCTTGAGAAGGAAGACAGGAGCTGCCACAATGAACACTGATGAACTGATAGTTTCTTACGTTAATTTGGGTGGCATTTGCTGATCTCTGAAGTGGATTTTACACCCCCCCCCCCTTTAAAAAAAAACCTCAAAACATAATTTTATTGATTTGAGGGAGAAAGGAAGGGAGAGGGAAAGAGACAAGCATCAATGATGAGAGAGAATCATTGATTGCCTCCTGCATGCCTTCTACTGGGGATCTAGCCTGTAACCAGAGCATGTGCCTTGACCTGGAATCGCACTGTGACCTCCTGGTTCATAGGTCAACCCTAAACACCAAGCCACACTGGCCAGGCTAGTCTGGGGTCTATGGCAATACATGATGTTTAAGTAAAAGGTTTTGGAGAAGCTCCAGGTAGGAAGTTACGTTAGAAACGTGCCTTTCTCTGTGAGTCTAACCCAACGTTCTGTGCGCACAGGTCCCCAGTAGACTGGACACTTTGAAAACAGAAAGGCCTGTCACATCCTCTTCTAATTCACCAACGTAGATGAGTTAGTTTGAAAAGAGCACCACACAGATTGGGATTTTTCCTGAGAAGTTGACAGAGGCACACTCGCTTTCCCACAGTGACAGCATCATGCACCTAGTTTTCTCATCTTGACTGACCTGACCAATCAAGCTGGAGAACACGAAAACTCCCAAGAAAAAGTTCAGCAGCTGAAACACAATTTCGAATAAAGTCTGTGGTTCTGGAAGACCCCCAATGGTAATCAAACTTCGGACTGCCCAGTAATAACATCTCAGATACCTGAGAAAAGAGAAAATACACATTTTGCTTTCTACTCTAAAATATCACTGAGCTTGGGAACATATATCACCACCACATTATAACACACATCCTCCTGATCAAGATTTCTTTCTATGGCAGCATTGGGAAGCACCACGTGTTCTAATGTCAACTTCTTATTATTTTAAATGAGTGCCCCAGTGCACAAACTCATGCACATTGAAAGGAAATTAATTAGAAGGTGGTTGGTGGGGCGGGACTGGGTGAGATGGGCCAGACACACCATGAAGCCAACCTCTCATAGTCAGTCCCTCCCTGACCAGCTGGCCGCATTTGGGGTGGCAGTGTAGCTCAAAGGGCCTCTTGTGGAGTGGGTCTCTCCAGCAGGTGGGGTCCCTCAGCTTGGCCTGCGGGGATCAGGCCAAAACCGGCTCTCTGACATCCCCCTAGGGGTCCTGATTGAGAGAGGATGGTTCTCAGGTGACACAACCTGGGATCAGGCTCCCTCCTCTTTGGTTTTGAGATGCAAAAATCACTTGAGAACCACTGCTGCCAAGTCACCACAGCTTGGCAGCTCTTGCATTGAATGTCTGTCTCCTTGTGGTCAATGCATGTCATAACTACTGGTTGGATGGTCAGATGGTCACTTAGCTTTTTATATATGTAGATATTTTGCCCTGGCCAATTTTACTTAGTGGCTAGAGTGTCATCAGCTCATGGTCTTGGGTTAGATTCTTGGTCAAGGGCATGTACTTTGGTTGCAGGTTTGATCCCTGGCCCAGGCACCTGTGGGAAGCAACCAATCAATCTCAATCTCTCTCTCTCTCTCTCTCTCTCTCTCTCTCTCTCTCTCTCTCCTCCCTCCCTTGTACTCTCTCAAAAAATCAATAGGAAAAATATATTTGGGTGAGGATTAACAGAAATTAAAAAAAATTGAGAGTGAGAGAGAGAGAGACATGGATCAGCTGCCTCCTGCATGCCCCCTTCCAGGGATCTAGCCTGAAATTTGGACAAGTGCCCTGAGCAGGAATTGAACCAGTGACCTTTTAGTGCACAAAGGACACCCAACCAACTGAGCCACCCCAGCTGGGGCTAATGTCACCTATTGATAAACCTTGTGAAATGACTCAACAAACCAAAGGAGGGTGTCTACTCTTGCTGCAAAACAAATCACTCTAAAATTTGATGCTATAAATCAATACACTCTAAAATTTGATGCTATAAATCAATAACTATTTCTTTAGGCTCATACTCTGTGGCTCAGGAACTCATGCCAGGCCCAGCAGAGATGGGTCCTCTGTGCCCGTGAAGAGTGGGCCCTCAGGAGGGGAGGGGTGGCTGGGAAAGCTGGAAAGACTTGACTGAGCCCAGGTGTATGGGCCTGGATCCTGTGCCTTGCGCAGTCCTCTGTTCTGCAGTCTGCTTGGAGCGCTGGGAGGTACCAGCAGACAGACTGGTCTCTGCCCGGCTCCTGGTTCAGAGCTCCTGACACCTGTGGATTCCTGGGTGACAGGGATATTTCTTTGTCCTAAGGAGGTAGCTCTGGGCTGGCTCCTGGATGAGGCTGGTCACTGGGAGGACCACACCATGATTAAGCTTGGAATGTTCTTTTAAATTTTTTTGAAGGCTTTACATTTAATTTCATTTTTATTGATTGAATTTAAAAAAATATATTTTATTGATTTTTATAGAGAGGAAGGGAGAGAGACAGAGAGCTAAAAACGTCGATGAGAGAGAAACATCGACCAGCTGCCTCTTGCACACCCCTACCGGGGATGTGCCCTCAACTAATGTACATGCCCCTGACCGGAATCGTACCTGGGACCTTTCAGTCTGCAGACCGACGCTCTACCACTGAGCCAATCCGGTTTTGGCTTTTATTGATTGATTTTTAGAGAGAGAGGGGGGAAGGGAGAAACAAAGATCAATTTATTCTTTTGATTTATGCATTCATTGGTTGCTTCTTGTATGTGTCCTGACTCGGGATTGAGCCTGCGTCCTTGGCATATCAGGACGATGCTCTTACTGAGCTACCTGGCCAGGGCAAAGCTTGGAATTTTCATCAGATCTAGAAAGAAATCACTCATTTTGAAATTCACTTTTGAAGGACATGAGTTGCGCTTTTTTTTTTTTTTTTTTTTTTTTTTTTTTTTTGTAACTTGGCAGATGTAGGCATTGGTAGGTTGGAAACCACTCTGCCAAGGGGATGACAATGCACTTTCTTCCAGCAGCTTCCTTGGCCTTCGTGCTATCACAGTGAACTTGGGTGTTAAAGAGGATCACTTTGAAGAAGTATGGAATGCATTTTAACTTCCAAATTTATCATTTCCTGTTACCTGCACCTATGTGTCTTTTTAAAATAAGGAACCTTATTTTTACTTTTAAATCTTTATTGTTGAAAGTATTACTTATGTCCCCTCTCCCCCACCCTGACCTCTTCTAGCCCCCCCGCCCCTACCCCAGGCCCTCCTCACTGAAGCAGTATTGCTCCGCAGAGGGCAGCCGGCGCTGCTGCGTGGGACCCGCTCCCACAGGGGTTGGGACTCCGTGCCCGCCTCTGTCACCCTGTGCGAGCAGGGACAGGCATGTGGATTCCGCTCTCATTTCTTGTTTTCCATGCTCACTATCACGCCCGTGGCGCTCAGGCCTAGCTCACACTGTTGCGTGTGTGTGAATAGTCTGCATGCTAATCGGAGGTTTCCTGCCTGACGCTCCGAGGTTTGTTGGGGATTCTTTCCTGTCACGTCTTATACCCAGACATGCACACCCAACGGTGAGAGTCGTGATTTAATTAGGTGGCATCTTAAGGATTTTCTAGGATCAGCGTAATGACCCAGCGACTCCGACTCCCTCTGCTGCAGAACTCTGCGCATGGAGGTCTGGTTACTGACGGGGCCGCGTGTCTGGGAAAGGCTGTTCCCCCTGCGCTTGGACCCGGGTCTGAGCTGAGGATCTAGGGACTCGGAGGAGACACCCTCTGGACCTGGGCCTGCATCTCTGTGGGAGATGGGGGGTTACCCTTCCTCAGGGCCTCTGCCGGGGTCCCCAGGGCAGCCCGGCGCTCCCCCTTCCTGTGAAGACCGTGTGCTAGCACCGGGGCTCGGGGTTCACAGAGGTTTGGGCATATCGGGAGTTTATGTCAGAAGAGAGAGAAACATATGGTCAAAGATGGACAGGGAGTATTCACGGGAACCAGGTAACTGACCTGGTTATGCTCTCCCTGGCTAAGCCCGGGCCTTGCCCTCCACTAACCTACAAGTGGAAGGGCTTGTCTCCCTTGAAGCACACAGTGTCAGTCTGGTGAGGATTCACGGGACGGCAGTAAACTTGATTCAATTTTAAATGTTCCCAGCGACCGACTTAGGTCCCGCAGTCTGCCGCCGGGTCCTCGCCGGGCAACGTTTCCAAGTCCAGTGGCCTCAGGAGCGTCGGCCTTTATGGCCATCAGAAACCACACAGGCTTACACGGCCCAAGTGCACAGAGCAACACGAGGGGCAGGCTGTGCTGGTCAGGGCCCCTGCAGATCGTCCAGGACACGTGAACACGCTGCTGCTGCAGGCATGTCCCCGCTGGCGCCTGGGCGAGGGGCTTTGGTTCTGAGGGGGAGTCTCCTGGCTGCAGAGCAGCGTGGGCACCTGGGGGAAGGCATGCTTACTGCAGCAGAGGGGCTGGAGGAACACTGCTGGGAAGTGTGGGGAGCCTGCTCCTGCCCTGGGAAGGGATCACTTTTGTAACTTTTCTGTGAGTGATTGAGAGGAACAGGTGGTTGCTAATTATTCGGTGCAAGGTTCTGTTTACACCCACTAAATCCAGCCTGTCAGCTGGGTTCTCACATTTTCTGACTTCATTAACAACTGTTCTTGTTCTAGACCAATCAGCAGTCATGTGCAGCCGTCCACACTTTGATGGTGTATTTGCTAATTTCTCTTCCTTGTATTCATTTTTGCTAGATGAGTTTCTCTGTTTTATCGTAACTATTTTATTAAGTGCATGTCATTTAGATTGGGATATATTAATGGGGAATAAAAACTTTTACTGTTGTATGGTGACATTCATTTTCCTAAAATTATTTTTGTTTTAAAGCTTATTGGACTGATATTGACAATCTCTTTTGGTTGACGAATTTGGTCCATTCTTTTTTTGACTGATTCTGTTTTTTTAGTTTTCTGATCCATTGTCCCGTCTCTGGATGAGGACACTGTCCTTGTTTCTGTTCCCCGGTGGCGTCTCGTCACCTGCCCAGGCCTCAGCACACACACAGCTGTTAGGTAGACTTTGCGATCCTTACAGTTTTGCAATAACTGAAAGCAGTTGTGATCATAAATTGTCTAGAAACATAACAAGTAATCACAAACAACAAAGATTACAGTCTTGTTGGATTTTAGAGATGGCCCTTGTGGACACCTGGCCTGCACTACGCCTGGGATCAGAGATGTGATTTTAGCGTACTGTCGCCCACAGAAGGAATTCTGGTGCAGCTCTGTAGTAACTTGCTGATTTGCGAAAACCAGTTACCAGGCTCTGGCATGAATTACACACTCACTTTTAGGCAATATTTACTAGAGTTGGTACCTTACTCAGTTTCCTATATAAATAAGTTATTTATAACTAGAGGCCCAGTGCATAAAATTTGTGCACAGGTGTGTGTGGGGGAGTCCCGTCAGCCTAGCCTGCACCCTCTCCAAACTGGGACCCGTCGGAGGGGATGTCCAGCTGTCTAAGGCAGAGGCTTCCAAACTTGTTTGGTCATGATGCAGTGTAAGAAATGCCATTTCCTGGGTCAGCAAAGGATGCGCATGCACACATATTCACATGTGTGTGCACACAGACACACACATGCATACACACATGCACACACATATGCACCCATACTAGATATGACAGAGTCTGATGTTTCCTATTCTGTCCTCCTCTACTTGATCTTCTTTCACTGAAAATATCCCATTAAAGAGTTTTCGCCGCCCACTGATGGGTTATGACAAGTTTCAAAAATATTGGCTTTACAAAACTCTCACACTGACACAGAAAGTTAAGAGGGCAATAGAAATTCCCTCGGAATGAAAACTCACATGTTTCCTTGGCCGTTGTACACCCACCGGGTGGTCCCGATGCCCTGGCGGTCGGAGGCCCAGTAGTAGATGCAGGCGTTCACGTGCAGAGCGAACAGCAAGCAGCCCGCCGTCCGAGCCACCCTGCGGAGGACGCAGAGCAGGCCTCGCGCTGGCGGCTCCTTCCTCTGACCTGGCTGCCCAGTCTCCTCACTCCAAATCTGGGCGTTACCTCCCACGCAGCAGTGACAGGATGGAGCCAGGGCACGCTCTCTGACTGCAGTGTCTGGACAGGCACTGAGAGTAACTCTCCCCCGCCCCCTCTTTCCGCAGATGCTATGGATCTGCTCCCAGGGTCACCTGTCCACCCTGAGTCCATGAAATAGCTGCGCTGACTTAACCTGGGGAAGGCTCTCCGGCCTCCTGCTGTGGTTAACTGGCTGGAGGTGTCCTGCACGGGAGTGTCAGTGGAGCACAGAGGAAACTCGGCTGGGAATGAACTGTCTGCGGGAGACCGAGCCTGTGACCCAGCACAATTGTTTGTACCTGTTCTCATGGAAGCCGGAATTCGGCCTATTTTTTAGTCATATCCAAGAAAAAGTTATCAGAGTCTGGTGTATGTTACACCTTCACTTTTAGGCAGTATGATTTCCATACTCTCATCTCACCTCAAAATATATTCAAGTTTGCTTTAGGAATATAACCTCATTATGTGTCCCAAATCCGAGATGATCCCTCCTCTTTGCAGGAGGTCACATTTGTCCATCTGAAATGTACCCCTGCAAATGTACCCCTTCCAGCCAACAAACACTGAGCTCCCTTACCTGTAGATATATGCCCCGTCCATGATAGACTCCATCTTACCTGTGGATATACACCCTGTCTGCTGTTGACTCCATCTTACCTGTAGATATATGCTTTGTCCATGATCGATTCCAGGCGATGATTAAATTCAAAGAATGACCTGTACTATATATAAAACAAGCAGAAGAAATCCCAAAGACATCCATTTAAATAAAGCTATACGACACATATTTTGTTGTCGTTCAAAATAATCCCATCTACACATCTTAAAAAAAGACAAACTAGTGTCTGTTGAGTGGATTTTCCTCTAGGGTCACTTAGCATAGTGCCTAACCAACTTCCACAGCTCCTGCTTATTAGACTTCCACCCTCTAGTTTAGGGGTGTCGAACTCAATCAGAGAAGGGGCCAAAATCTAAAGTCCAGCCTAAATCGCGGGCCGAATGGTTTACTGAACAGTCATAAACTGTCATTGTGATGGAAACGCAGCGGAGTGCAGTGATGACAGCGCGGTGCGGGCCACATTGCAAGGCCTGGCGGGACGGATTTGGCCCGAGGGCCTTGTGTTTGACACATGTGCTCTAGTTAATCTTGTTCCTAATGCTAATGAAAACCAAGCTGAAAACCAAGCTGAAAAGCATTTTTCCTGTTTCTTTATAAAGCACAGAGTAGAACTCTATTTTACAAGAATTAAAATCACACTCCCCAGAACGTCCGTGAAAGAGGAAGATGATAACACATTGAAGTCACAAGTAGATGCTGATCCTGAGGCTCAGGGCTAGCACTGTTCCTAAGCAAGTTCCATTAAATGTGTTTAATTTCAACAACATTTCAAGTCCAGTAAATATGAGTATCAGTTATAATTCGTGACATTGCTTAAAGAGACAGGGAGCTTACACAGGTTGAATCCAAACAGAGTGGCCATTTCCTTTGAGGTTCTTTCCTGCTTACATCTACTTCTACCTCCACTCACCTCCCCACACTCGCCTGCCCACCTCCTCCTTTACCAGCCGAGGTAGAGGAAAGCAGGAGTGAGACTGCACCCCTGCCCTTTGCTAACTGTGTGGCCTTGGAAAAGTCACTTAACATTTCTGTGCCTCAGTTTTCTCATCTGTAAAATGGGGACAATAAAATAACATGTCTCTTGGAGGGGTTGGATGCACACCCAGTTAATGCATGTAATTATTTACTGTGCTGAGAATCACAGGATCCTATAGCGAGGAGGGACTATTAGAGATTATTTTGTTCCAAGATTATGTAGTTCAGAATTTCATCCAATCTATATCTGACTATAGTAGAACATTTGGAATTAAAAAACAGACATAATAGTAATGACTCTTTAGCCAGAAATATACACAAATGGTTCATTTGCCCAGAATTGCTGAGTAGGAAAAATCCCTCAGACATTCAGATGAAGGTAATTCCAATCGGTGGTAAATTGTTTGTGGTGCTCATAACAGAAGTTTGTACCAGGACATGGTTTAAATGTTAGCTTCAGTAATCACTGAAGTGAACATTTATATTCTGGGTGTTTTTCTACTGGATACAAACAATATTTTCTCAGTGAACTGTGCATCAAAATGACTCACCTATATGTGAAATGACTGGACCATGGGGCTACGGAGAAAAGACCAATGCTGACATTCAGAATGTCCTATACTAAAAACGCTTTGAATAAAGATGGGCTTTGGATCCCTTGGGCACACAGGGATGGGTGGGAAGCATGGCACTTTACACACTTCTATTGCACTGCCAGTGAACTCCAAACACATGCCTGAGTGTCTGAAAGCTGGTCATCTCTGAACAGCAGCTCCTGATACTGTCACTGAGAAGAGAAAGGGATGCCTGCCCCCGTGCTGGGCGTGAGGAGTCTGCCCCCCAGGCCGCAGTCCTGGCCAGACCTTCGCCATCCCGAGGGCCTGAGGCTGTCTCCCTCTCCCCTGGAGAGACCGTGGGCCTGGAGGGTGGAGTCTGGTCCGGAAGTCCGAGAGGAACCCAGGTCCCCGCTCAGCACAGCACAGCATGGGGGACAGACCCGCTAGCTCTCATTTTCCTCGCCGCTACAATGAAGTGGACTGGAAGAACCGGCGAGGTAACGAATATCCAGGTTGACGAAGCACAGCCCTCCCCGCCCCACGTCCGCCACGGCTGTGTGCGCTGGTGCCAGCATCCAGGGAAGCCCACTGGGATTTACACAACTCCGGCCTTCCTCAGGAGGCTCTTTGGAAATGGCTCCTCTTGCTATGGCTGACGATTTACACGCAAATCCGGACCCAACTCTCCCCACATTTGTGTTAGTTACCTCAATGGGCTATGAGTCATGTCTTAGAATCTGTGGAACAGGTAATGCACTTACACATTCAAACGGTAGCAAGTACATCCCTTCACGAATGTTGTCTCAGTCTATCCCCTCCCCCCCTGCCTTCCATCCCCTAATTTTTTCACTAGATTTTTTTTGTAGCCTTCCACTGTTTACATGTGTTCAGAAAAATTGAATATTTTCATTTTCTGCTATACAGAAGTTAGCATTGTTATATACACTGTTCTAAAACGAGCTTGCTTTTCACTCAGCAATTTATAACATCTTGGTGGTCTTTTCATACCAGTTCATGGAAAACTTCCTCTTTATTTATTTATTTTTGCATTACAGAGTGTGTTCTATTATATGGATATACCACAATTTATTTAACCAGTTCCCTGTTGATGGACATTTGAGCTGTATCCAAGTGACATAAGTAACTTTGTTTTGGAAAGTATGTCTGCATTTGCTGGGATGGCAGAGTTTGGTGAGTACAGGAACTGGGAGGCTGTCGGATCGGACTCTCTCCTTTCACAGCCTGGACTCCAGGCATTCAGCGGCTCTGAGCAAAAAGGACGAGTGGAAAAGAATGAAACATGAGACCACTGGCAGCTGTAGTTGTGTGCAGAAGACAAAGAATTCCTGTTCCGGCGATAAAACGCCTGAGATACAGGGTGACACAGCCTTGTCACCTCCCACAGTGCGTGTCATGATGTGCTCCCTTCCTGAGGTCTTAAAATAGCAACGATGAGGACAGAAAAACGGACAGTTTGAGTGAAGGAAGAACATCGTACTTTTAGGATGTTTTAAATCACTTCAAGATTTCCATAAGTAAAACAAGTAAGAATATCAATAGAGTTATCTCACCTTTAATATCCTGTTTGTCCTGAATATTGGGTGAAAGCCAAAGAAGAGGCAGAGCACATCCAATGGCACCACTGCGGCCACATCCAGCTGTTGGGACAACACGTGTGCGGTTATGCGGAGTCCGCTGCTTCTTGGACGTGGACTATACCCACGTATGCAGAGCTGACAGCATCGCCGTCCTGTGTCCTTAACACAAAACCGCCTGCAGGCAAGCACGTGGTGCCACTGGAAGCAACAGCCCGTGGAGACAAGGCGGTCAGGCCTATGCCCTCAGAGCCCTGGGCGGCGACAATGGGAGGGGACACGCCCTGAGCCCAGGGGTGGGGGGTGGGGGGACGCCCTCTGAGCCCTCCCGGGAGCCTCGGCTCAGCAGCACCCCTGCGCAGGTGCTGCAGAGGCCGGTGATCACTGATGCGGGACTACACTTTTACAATTTTAAACGGGGCTTCTGGGCTGAAAAGCAAGCCCGGTCCCGATTGTTCTCTCTGCAGTGATGTTCCCACTCGCCAGTTCTGGGCCCTCACAGTGAGAACAGCACGGCTCAGGTGGCCGCCTCCAGGCTGCCTGCCCACCCACTAGCCACAGGGAGCAGCAAACGCCTCCCGGAGGTGGTGCCCAGGCTGTGCAGTGGGAGGAGGAATGGTGTAGGGAGGGCACTGCAGTGCAGCTCCACCGGACACAGTATTTTGGGTCTGTCCTGTGTCTGTACCCTGGTCTCCCACCCTGGTATTCTGAATGACAGCATCATGCTGAGGGCCTCTTTACCTAAGACAGGCGTCTTCAAACTTTTTAAAGTGGGGGCCAGATCACGGTCCCTCAGAGAGCTGGAGGGCCGGACTATATGAACTACTAATTCCTACTGTAACACCTCGGCTACGCTCACTGCCCAAAAAACCTGGCGGGCCGGATCAGACTCCTCTGCGGGCCGCATGTGGCCCGCGGGCCGTAGTTTGAAGAAGAGAATCACTCGCCTTCATTATTTTTTAGCTGACACTGAAAAGTGGGTTACGTTAAAACATTTATTAAGACAACTAAGGGCAGTGACAAGCATCCTGTGGGGCCACGTGATGGAAGGGGAGGCCTGAGCTGGGCCAGCGTTTTCGGCGGCTGTGCCCCCAAGAGCAGAGGCACTTTCCGGTTGCATGGGCCCACCAGCTGTTAGAAACCCATTACTGACTGGCAGCACCGGTTTGAGAGCTGCATCATCATCAGACCTGGGCTTTATCCTGCGGAGGATGAGCCTCAGGACGAGCTGAGGGTGAAAGGAGCAGCTACTAACAGCATCTCCCGAGTGAGGAAGTCAGGTGCTGCCCCACTGCGGTGCCTTCTGGTTCAGATGATATTAATCTTTAAAAAATATGCTTTCATTGATGTCAGAGAGGAAGGGAAAGGGAGAGAGAGAGAAACATCAATGATGAGAGAGAAACATTGACCACTTGCTCCCTGCACGCCCTACTGTGGATGGAGCCCACAACCCAGGCATGGGACCTGACCTGGAATCGAACTGGGACCTCCTGCTTCTTAGGCTGATTCTCAGCCACTGAGCACACTGGCCGGGCCATATCATCTTTTCTTTAACCTGTAAAAAGCTGATCTAGCCCGAGTGCAGTCGCCAAGCACAAAGGTGCCTCTGCTTTTGGGCACAGAGCAGGTGAAAGCAGGAGCAACCACAACGAAACACTAGTAAATGCAACCATCTATCTTTATCAACCAATTAAACACAGGAGTCAGCCTTCCCTCACCACTTTGAGAGTGAGCAGTTTGAGTGAGCTGGGCACTTAGGAAGGAGATGGTCCTCACGGCAGATGCGCCCAGTCAGCAGCTTTCTAACACGTGAGTGCGCAGGCGCCTTGCTCACAAAGGAAAGGAGCTGGAGACAAACGCACGGAAAGGCATTCTAATCACCAGCAGCAGCAAGTGGGACAATTTGGCACCTAAACCCAGATTTGAGTTTTTTAAACAAAACAACCTCCCATTTCAAGGACAATACTTTAGTGACTTGAGGTCACTAAAGTATTGTCCTTGAAATGGGAGGTTGGAGTTCCCTCCTCCAGATTGGGTGACCCCAAATCCCTGCCTGTGTCTCAGAGTTAGGGGAACAGACGGAAGGTAACAAGCTCTTGGCTGTGAATGATTGCGGGTGAAAACAAGGTTGTGCTGCCATTGGAGGAAAGGCAGAGGCCATGGCGTGTCACTTATCTACTCGCTTTCTTGCATTTCTCATTCTCGCATAGAAGGAGAAGAAAGGGGAGGGGAAGTAACTGTGTAGCATTTACGTCATCGTAGGAATGAGGCCAGCGCTCCTGCTGGCCAGACAGGGCTCAGCCACCCGCCTTACTGACGTCCAACTCAGAAGGCCCGTGTGGCCCAGCCTTCTGTTCTGCAGTAAAGCAGACACATCTGCACTTCGAGGAAGCATGCGTGTGCCACTGGCTGCCTCTAACAAACCTCCCTGTGCAAACTGTTCCCAAGGCTACATTTGTGGAAGAAAGCAGGTTTTCGGACAGGAACGTATGGTGGGACTTAAAAGTAAAATGCGATGGGTTGCTTGGATAATTTTGCGTTTGTGAGTCACCTACCTGAAATTTTGTAGAACTTCTGTAGAGCCTTGCTAGCTCATGGGGATCCATCTGAAACATATTTATATTTTAACCGTTTTAATAAAGTACTTTCTCACTTAAAAATACTGTTTCCTCAGTTTCTAACACAATGTCTAACACACAGCAGGTGCTCTCAATGAATGTGTGGTGGGTGAGAGAGGAGGAGGATGGTGTTTAACATTCAGACCTAAAAGAACTAATGCCAACGCTGCACTGGGATCCTTACGTTCAGTTACAGGCAGGAGGGACTTGTCCATGTGCTGTTAACCAGTGGACAAAGCACGTGACTGAACACGGGAGCAGCCTCTTCTCCCCCGACCACGGGCTGTCCACGTTGAGGGCTCTGCAGATGTTCGAGAGACCCCCCTTCCCTGCCCTCCCCTTTGGCTAGAATTGTACATACACTAAATGTCACAGAAATATACCCGAAAATGTATCAGGCATGCCTGTTTAATGGTTTTTACTGTGTAAAACGGCTCACTGAGCCACAGGTGGGCATCCACAGAAGGCTAGCTGAACCCTGGGCCAAGCTTAGCACCAACCTGTGGGCACCTTCAGAGCTTAAGTGGGGCCGACAGATTCATCGCAAGTGCTAAGAAATGAAGGCGAATCCCCCCTCCCAGCACTGGGAGAATGGATTTAGCATGTTTGTGCTTTTCCTTTCAGAGTTGCCTAAGCTCCTATGATTGAAAAATGTAAATGAAACTGCAACATGGTAGACTGAACGGAAATGCCAGAAGTGATTCTAAATGGCTCTCCTCTGGAGCCCTAGGTGCTGTGGCTCCGTTAGTTTTATGAGGATCAGCTTACCAGTTGGTCACCCCAGGCACTTACTTTTAAAATGTTGCCCTGTGAATTCTCTCTCTTCCCAGCCTCGGCAGTCTGCAGGCACATTTCCTCAGGGGAGGCTTACTCTGGGAGGGTATGCTAATGAGTCTGAACTCTTTGAATGTGTCCAGGAATTATTATATTTACTTATTTACCTCTTCTCGTAAACAATCGTAAAAATGCCGTAATTTCACACGGAACAGAGAGATGCTTCCAAAATAGGAACGTTCTCTGTTGCAACTTCAGTGCAGACAACACGGTGACTCAAGGGAAAGGAAGTCCTCGGACCGAGGTTGCCACCCATTGACCCCTCCATCATTTTCTGCGCAGACTCTGCGATCCTGGGAGAACGAGGCTGAACACTGGCCTCTCCCCAAACCTCTCCTCAGGAAAGAGCGAGAGCAAGAGCGAGGTGCACAGCCAGGAGGCCACAGGGAGGAGCAAGTGCGAACGTCATCCCTCTGATCGGTCAGCAACTTCCCGTGTCTTCCAGACGCCAGGCCTGGGCCCAGGTGCCCGCTGTCTTCTCTGACCCTCACAGGGGTTGTGAGTGGGGCCCGTTATTCCCGTTCTATGGATGGAAATGGTGGTGTGCAATGAAAGGTGCATTTCTTTTCTTCTAGTGATGCTGTTCATAAGTTTCAGAGATGCAGCTTGCCCCTGATGTTTGCTTCTATTTCATCCCTATTAGCCGAGTTGTTATTTAACAGGGAAGTCTGAGGAAGGCCCCAGCATGCCTAGCAGGGAGCAGTTACTTTGCTCCCTGTGGGTCAGTTTGTAAACAGTGACGCAGAGGCGGTCTCTCTGGCAGGCCTGCCCGACACTGTCACCGCAGGGCACTGAGTGTGTCCCTGCTCTTTGCAAAGTACTGCGGGCACGAGAGCTCCTAGCCAACCATCCCACTGTTCCTTCCGCTCCACCACTGCTGTCCATAAGGAAAGGAGGAGCAAGCTGCTTGCTGGTCCCTCATAGCATGCTGCTCTCTCATTAGCATGCTGCTATCTGTTAGGGCAGCCCATTGCGGAAACTACTCGACAGGATGGAAAACCTGTGGCCTTCCCTCTCCCTTTTCCCCTAGCTCCTTCTGCTGGGACCTTCAGCATCTCAAGCTGTTGTTTGCTATTTTTTTGTTTCCCCTCAAGGCCCCGGGGAATTAATATTTCCATCCTCAGCCCTGGAATGCTTGGCAATAGAGGTTGTTGATAAACGCTTGCTGCATGCATGCATGAATGAATGAGTGAATGACCTGCCTGTCCACTAAAGGTAGTGAGACTCTCAGGTCAGGTGCTCGACTGGCAACTCGTGTGTCTTCTTTCCAAAGTGAAATCAAGTCTCGAAGGCGAAAATGACCTCCCCTAAATTAAAAAAAACCATTACATGTCTTTTCAACAAACAAGGCAATTCATCTCTGTTCTACATTTGTAGCTGGTGATAATGCGTTTCAAATAGAGCCTATTGAGTGTGTTTTCATTGGTTATTTTTCCTGGTTTCTACAGGCCATTGTGTGCAAAGGCCTCCTGGAAAATGGAAAATAAAAGCCTCCCCTCACTGGTTCTGTCATTTCCATTTGTCAGACATTGATTTCTCCCCCTTGTGCATCTAATGGAGGTTGAAATGAGCTCCGTGTGTGTTTACTTTCCATTTGTCCACAGCATCGCCGTCCATCACGGGCTGAGCCTGGGCCGGCGGGAGTGCTGGGCCGCCTTCCGCAGGCGTGGCGCTGTGAGCAGTTTTGCTACAGCGTCAGCTCTGGCCTCTAGAGTTCCTTTCTAGGAGAGATTTCAAGTACAGGAAGCACTCTATAGCAAATAACATTTTAAAAGTCACCAACATTAGTCCTTCCAGCTTTCTGCTAATTTAAGATCACCTGGAGTCTCAGAAGAGCACGTTGAGGCGATTAAGAAACCTACCTGTCTGCTCCCCAAAATACAGAACTCAGTTCCACTCCCTGGCCATTCTGCTCACCCTGCTGGGTCCGCTCTGGCCACCCGCTGGGCGGGAGGCAAGGATGGCACATGGCACTGGCTGGAAAGGAAGGTGGGGAGGCAGGGCCGGGGCTGGGTCTGTGCTCACGGAACGTCCTTTGTGAGCCTCAGCTGACTGGGCGTGCCGTCCGCGGGGGGAGCTAGTCTCAGAGACCACCGGTGAAGAGCAGGCGCTGCCGCTCTGGGGAGAAAGCTGCAGTGAAGCTGAACAGGAGACAGGCCCGGATGTGTTAATTAACAGCGCTCCGCCGAGCTTGATCCTGCGTGCGCTTGGCTCGGCCTGCAGCGTGGCTTCCTCCGTGGGTCTGGCTCTCCTGCAGACCTTGGTGTTCATGGCTCTCTCCCAACCCCACAGCCCAACGGCGGGTCTCACAGGGAAGGCCGCGCTCTGTGCTACCTGCCAGGCGGCCCCGCCACCCATGGTTTTAGGCCCTGGAAGGATGGTGTGTGGCTGAGAAACCAGGATTTCCCATGTCATTTCATCTTAAAAAAATATATATTTTACTGATTTTTTACAGAGAGAAAGGGAGAGGGATAGAAAGCTAGCAACATCGACCAGCTGCCTCCTGCACACTCCCCATGGGGGATGTGCCCGCAACCAATGTACATGCCCTTGACTGGAATCAAACCTGGGACCCTTCAGTCCGCAGACCGACACTCTATCCACTGAGCCAAACCGGCTTTGGCTATGTCATTTCATCTTAATTAGGATTTACATTTGAATGGACACATGGCTCATAGCCAGTGCACTGGACAGCGTGGGATCCACTCTGACCGAGGGCCCAGGCCCCTCCTTCCCTTTCCAGCCAGGCTGTCCCCACGCGGCCTCTGTGAGCTGTGAGCTTTGTGGCTGAAGGCCTCCACACAGCTCACACTGCGGCCCGGGAGGCGAGCTGCGCTGGATGAGGTTTTATTCTATCTTATTCTTTCTGCCTGATTTAAAGTGCTGAGGGGATGGCAGGCTGTCAGGGGACAGAAGACGGCCTCCTAACTCGCACTCCGAGGCTGGAGCAGAGTACTAGTCACTCCCCTGCGCTCGGTGCTGGATGCTTGCCATTCAGGTGAGCCGTGTCCTGCTTGGACTTTCCAGAAGCAGGTCTGCTTCGTACCCTCCGTCCGACCCCCGCTGAGGAGCTCCCGACCCGAGGCCCTCTGGTCTGAGGCCTGAGCGAGTCCCTCCCCCTGAGGCCTCCGTGTCCCCGTGTCCGTAGGGCCCCTTCCCAGCGCACCCCCCTCCACGGCGAAGGCGCTGCCTGCCTCTCCTTCCCAAGACCAGCGCCCAGAGGTTCCTGTCGTCACTGCTCTGCGGGTCCCAGCAGTCGAACCTTTGGTGGTGCGAGGGCGATGGGCTCCCAGGAGGCTGAGACTCCCACCACTTAGAGCTGACACCCCGCCCTCGTCGCCTCCGCCTGCCCACTTACTCTGACGTCACATCCGCACCAATTTCTATGACGTCACATCCGCCTGCCCAATTTCATTGAAGTCACCTCCACACAACCACTTACAATGACGTCGCCTCCGCGGGTGGCGGGCAGCCGGGGCTGCACCAGCAGCAGGTCGCACAGGTAGATGAGGTCGCACAGGCCGTCCGCCGCCAGCCAGTAGGGGGCGCTGCGGGGCGTGTGGCAGGGGAAGGCCAGGCGCGCGGGCAGCAGGCAGCAGTTCCAGGCGCAGGCGGCGGCCACCAGCAGCGGCCACAGCAGGGAGTGCGGGGCTGGGGAGCGGCCGTGACCGTGACCGCAGCGCCAGGCGCCCCCTGCGCCCGCAGAGCTGGGGTTGGGGGTGGGGGCACGTGCTCCAGCGGCACAGCGCCCCCCGCCGCCGGCTTTCGGGGGCCAGGGACCTCATGGGCTCTTCCCACGTGGGAAGGAGCCTGGAGAAGTGGAGCCGAGTCGTGCCCACAGGACGGTGCCCTGAGCCAGGAAAGGGGCGCCCCTCCCCGCCGCCGCCTCTCACCTGGGCCTGATGGGGCCCGCACACCGCCTTCCAGGGAGGGGACAGAACTGCCCGCCCGCCCGGCCCGGCCCCGCTGGGACGCCCGGAGGAGCCGTACCTGCGCCGGAGGCCATGCAGCCGGGGAGCGCCCCCGGAGGCCCGGCCTGCGGGGTGGGACGCCCGCGCTGCCCCGGGGCGGACCGCACAGCGGCGGGCTGGGCTGGTGGGGAGAGGAAAGCGTTAGGAGGCTCCCTTAGCTCCAGGGGCAGAGAGCCTGCTTTCTTGAAGTCAGAACATTCCAGAACCTCCCCCCCCAGTACAGGCAGAGGAGGCTTTCGGTGACAGTAAAATGTGACATTCATGGAAGATCGGGTCCTGGAATCGCTGGGATTGGAAATGACAGCAGGTGAGCTCCTGCGCGGGCCGGAGGTCACAGGCGGGAGCTGAGAACCAAGCGCGGCTCAGACAGTGGGGCCAGGCTCGTGTCCTGCAGGCTGCGGACGAGCAAAGTTCAAACCGCCCTCCCAGCACATTCGCCAGGTTCCGTGACGGCTGCGTGCCTGCCTCTTCCCTGAAGAAACGAAGCTCTGTGCAGCCTTCCGGCCCAGAACCCGGGAACCTCGCTCCGCTGCGGGCAGCCACCTGACTGAACCGCCGCAGACCCCCCACGCACAGGGCGTGGCGTGCGTGAGGCGTGACGCACGGCGGGCGTGGCGCCTATGGGTGTGACGTCACGGGCGTGGCGTGGCGCCTCCCCGATTGCTCCCTGATTTCCGGAAGCACAGCCTGAGCTCCTTCGGCGGTGACAGTGTCCTCGCCCCCGGGATCAGGGACCGGTGGTCAGTGACCTGCGCTGTGTGAGCCCCACGTCCTCCCGCGCTCGGAGGACCGTGCTTACCGGGCGCGGACAGGCCTCCCTCCGCCAGCCGCCGCCCGCAGAGGCCGGTCCGGAGCCGCTGGGCCGCGGGCGCACTCACAGGCGGCGCTCCCGGTGGTCCGCTTTTTTGACTAAATGAGGGGAAAACAGCGACAGAGAAGGCTCATGAGAAGCTGAGCACGGGGACGGGTGGCGTCTTTCCCCCTCCCTGCGTGCCAATCTGCAGCTAGCTGACTGGAAGGCCCAGAAAGCCCACGCACTAAGCTTGATGGGCAGGTGCGAGCAGATGCCGGCGGGAAAGGAGGAACAGCAGGTGCCATTCCTGGCCACACTGCACCTCCCGCCCCGAGGCCGCCTGGATCGGGCGGCTGGAAGAAGGGGCTTCGGCTGGCCTGCGGGCAGGGTTCGAGGGCGGCGTGGTGAAGAGGACCTGCTTAACCCCGGCTATGCACGTGGTGGGGCTCACAAGGGGAATCTAGCCGTGTTCACGGCTCAGCCCGCTGGAGCCAGAGGGCCGTCACCAGGCAGCCTCCTCTGACCGCAGTTCTCCAGCTGCCAGCAGCAGGCAGGCGGAGGTCTGGGCACCAGGGGGTCTCACTTGAGAGAGGCTGCTCCTGGCTCTGAAGAGGAAGGGCCCCGTAAACTCTGCTGAGGACCGCGTCCCACACCCACAGGCGCCTTCCGCCAGTCACGGGGTGAGCCTGGGAGTAGGTGTGTCTCCAGGTGGAGCGCAGCCGCCTGGCTGGCGCCTGGGTTCAGTGTGAGACCTGTGTCAAGAAGCCGGCCACCGCCAGCCCGCCGGCCTGTGGACCTGTGAGCTATGAAATGGGCGCGGTTTTAAGCCACTAAGTTTGTGACGACTTGTCCTGTAATGAACCTCCTCCTAAAAGAAGCGTACAAACAGCTAGGACAGGGCACAAGGTGTAAGCGAGTGATTTCCTAAGAATCTGACTTTCCGCACAGGCTTTGTCTCACTCTCCACCTTCCTTCCGAGGTCTGACCTGGGCCTCCTGGGCTCACACAGCCTCCTTCACTCTCACTGCCTCACACCCACACTCCCTCCTCGTCTGCTTCTAGCCGGGACTCCTGGGGCGCAGGTGGAGCCCGGGCACCTGAGGGTGCCACTTAAAGAGAAGCTAGTGTGACCCACCTGACCTCTCTGGGCCAGGCCCCAAACACAGCCCCTCCGACCTGCTGCGGGCTCCCAGGCAGCAGCCTCTCTCTGCCTTCTCTTATCACAGAATAACTCATTTCTCTGCAACTGTCACAAGTCCTGTGCGAGCATCAAGCATCAAGATTCTTCAACTGTGTCCACCTTTCGGATTCTTCTCCAGAAGGGCGAAGGCGGAGGTGGTGGGAGGAGACCCGATACGCCTTATGGGGATGGAAATAGGACATTAGGTCCACAAACCCCGAAAAACCCTTCTTCCTTATGAGTAAGGAGTGTTGTTAGATACCGCTTCACAGATTCCTTCTTAGAACCTTGTAAACCTAGACGTTGATCTCCCTGTCAGACGGTTGTTGAGTCTACGCACTGGAAACACAGATGCGTTAGCCACAGTCCCGGGTGGATGCGCACAGCTTCACGGGAGGCAGGGATGTAACAATCAACCTTAAAGACACGCACACACTGGACTCGGCCGGGGAGCGTGAGGGCTGCACAGAGGGCGTCTCAGGTGAGAAGCTTAGCAGGGCGTCCACGGAGAGATGGAGGGAGGCTTTCCGCGCTGTGAGGACAGTGTGTGAGGACCGTGTGCTCCAAGGTGGACAGGACCTTGGACGTGACGGGAACGGGGCTGGGGGGCGGGGGGGACGGAGGGGGACGGGGGGGGGGGGAGTGTCCGGGTTCTGATGGCTGCTCTGTCGCCTGCTTGGGCCTGCAGGCTGATGGGAGCCGTGCAGGTGCAGAGCGGGTGGGTGCTTTGGAGAAGAGGAGCGGTGAGCATGCAGGAGGTGAGATTAGAGTCGATGAGGGAAAAAGAGAATAAAGAGCTATTTACAGGCAGAAATCAAAGGATTGGAACTTTCTGGATCTTTTGGACGAACCCAAAGGAGTTGAGAAGAACGCCAGGTTTCGGCTGTGAGAGACAGATCCCGGAAGGTGCAGTCACATGACACCGGATTCAGAAAGGAGTTGTTGGATGGAAAAAGCGAGTCTGCCTTTGGGTGGGCCTCGCCTGTGACACCCACGAGGCCTTGGAAACAGCTCTGGCGACGTGAGCTGGTGTCAGCGGTGACTGTGGGATGTGCGCAGCCCTGCATGCAGCTGACAGCATCACAGACTGAAGTTCTCAAGGTTTAGCTCGGAGCGTATTCAGCCTCCACAAGATCTCAGGCAGCGAGGTTCTGAATAATGCTTATTGACTGAATAAACCGCATGTCTCCACTTTTGCTGACCTTATTTGATGTGCCTCAGTGCACTGAAAAATTCTATAAAAAGGGAAGGTGAGAGTTGTTGGATCATTAGCCATAAAGCCAGATATTCAAACTGTCAAAGGTCTAACTGAAGCCCTAAGACCCAGGACTGCTTTTTATGCTGACTTATCTAGAAGCCCTCACTGCCCGTGAAATTGCCCTTAATCATCCACGTTGCACTGTGCAAACCTGCTTCATGGCCAAAATGCTGAAAACTGAGGTAGACCCATGCAGCTAAATCTCAACTCCTGAACCTCGTTCTTTTTGGGGCGCCTGAGCATTGGTGCACCAGTCACTACCATCTCTTCCCCTTCTCCAGTTTCTTTTCTGGAGTGATCTTTGCCCTTTGTCCACAAATACACAGAAGCTAGGAGTGTAGTTTTCTTTTAGGTAATGTTGTGGTTGAACAAAAAGAGACAATAGAGTTGAAGAAACATATCCCATGAGATAAGTCAAATGAGGGTGAGAGAGGAAGCCAATGGGTACACGCCTCATATGCTTCATTTGAGCTGCATTTAGCATTTACTCTTCACATTATTAGTTATATATTTTAAAACAATTATTCTCATAATTCCTGATGAAAGATCTAGTAAATGATAGACGTATTTCGCCAGTTTTGATAAATGTAGGAGGAAAGTTACTGAGTACTCCTCCTGAGGGGGCTGGGGGTGGAATTGCTTCTCGCATGCTGTGGGACTGAGCCCCGGGAGCCGCGCCATCTGGCGAACCAGGGACCCCCCGTGAAAAGGAAACGGAAGAGGCTCCGCTGTTCCTGGTTAAGCCTTACTTACAGTCTCTGTGCTCAGAACAAAGTGCAAATGTAAACATCTCTGCTACAAAAATAAAAAGTATTTGCTTACGTACCTATGGAAAAATAAAGACTAGTTGGAATAATACTTATTCCTTTTTCTGATAAGGGCTCAGAGAAAACGCATTTTTAAAAAGGCGGTATAGCTTGGAATTCCAGCAGCGTTCCCCATTTCTTTACATTCATTCAGGGCTAAGGCGGGGAAGCCGTGGGCTGGCCGTGCCGGGCAGGGCTGGGGAGCGGGGCACTGGGTGGCCGGGGGCTCCTGGCCCCAGATAAACGCGGTGTGGAGGCCACGCCTGGTCTGGGGGGTGGGGGAGACTCGGAATGCCGTGTTAAGAAGTGCCCGCGTGAGACATGGGTCTGAAAGTGCTTCTCCGGGCCTCTCTGCGTTTGTCAGGAAAGCGTCCTGCCACCACCGCGGGCTCCACTTTCACATGCCCTGAGGTGTGTCAGGCTGTGCCAGCCCGGCCAGGGGGTGGCGGCTCTCATGGGGAGCGGGCAGCGGCGGGGCGAGCTCACAGGGAGGGACCTTTGAGTGGAAGCGTGAAGGGAACGGAGGCCAGGTCGTGTGGGCGGCCGCCCTGGGCGCCACACTGAGGCAGGAGCCCCTCGCCCAGAAGGAAGGCCAGTGCCCCCCTTGGTGGTCCCGGCGGGGGTTCCCACAGCAGAGGAGGGCATGGAGCCGAGCTGCGGCAGTGACTGCAGGAGGAAGGAGGATGAGGGGCCGTGGTGAGGAGGCAGTGGGACAGCACTCGGGCTCACAGCACGACAGGAGGGGCAGGCGGGGCCGGGCTCCCCCACCAAGTCCTGCCACCGCCGTGCTCACCTGGACCTCGGACCCTGACCTCCAGGCCGCCCTGAGTTCCTGGTGAGCAAGACGGGGCCGCCACGGAGCAGCTGGGCCCTTCATCTAACGGGGTGCCTGCAGGGAGGCAGGGGGAGACCCGGAGACCCAGAGACCCGGAGAGGCCCGGTGGCAGCGGAGGCCGTGGCCGAAGGGATGTGCCGCAGCCAGGACATGCCCAGGACGGGGAGGGATGCAGTGTGCACACAGGCGATGTGCACGTGGATGCCCAGGCACAGCTCCCAACCTAAACGCCCTGGTCTGTCCGGAGCACTCAGCTCCTTAGCGCTCACGCCCCTCTCTCCCCCCCAGTCTGCTCAGGCCCGCCTCCTGCGGATCTGTAAGTGCCTGTCTGTATCGCTGCTGAAGCACATCCTCGTGGCCTATAAATGGAACGGTGCCTAACTTTAAAAGTTTAACAGCTATTTTAAGACTGAAGTAACAAAAAAGCCATAAAAACATTACAACATTAAAAATTTACATTTGTAAGGCTCACGTGTACACATATATGCACACACATTAACATACATACCAGCACACGTAAGAATAGTAGCCCTTCCCAAACTTAACCCGACAGTAAAGAGATTGAAGACGGACATAAGAATAAACACAAAATAGTCACCATCACCTGCATTTCATTTCAATAAGCAGCTTAACCTCCTTCGTGATTTCAGGCATTTTCTGAGCGAAGTCAGCAGCAGCTGTGCTTTTGCCATTTCCCACATAGTGGCAGCCGCGCGTCAAAAGACGTCCTGAAGACGTGCCTGGGGCTCTGGGGGCGTCTGGCGTCTCGTTCACTCACTCTGGCCGCACGCTGACTCCGTGCGGGAAGGGGACCCGTGCTCTGCTGGCTCTGAAGGTCCTTCATCAGTGTTCTCCCCTCCTACACAGGCCTCGCATCTCTTCCCGCTTACTGCCTCTTCCCGACAGACTGCTCTGTTCTTTATCGAAAGGCTGTGCGTCCTGCAGACGCGGGAGAAAGGCCAGGGGAGGCCACCGAGCCCGAAGAGAGGGATCTGGGCCCGGCCTCAGAGCCGTGAGAACAGCTCTGCTGGGTGAGCTCCAGCGTGCAGGCGTGGTCTGGCCGCCTGAGCAGACGACGACGGGATTTTTGCTTGCCTGCCTAGCAAAAACCAGGAAAGCCATTTTATGAAGCCGATGAACAACTGGATCAGATAGTAAGCCGAATGCCATAAATCTCTCAGATGACAGATGATTAAAAAACCCACAGTACTGGGAAACAGGAAATAGCTGGCTGGACAGCAGGACATCTGCGAGTTCCTTGAAGACAGAGACACATGGGTCCTGCTCACTCCTTATATCTCACCCTCCGAGCTGGGCTTAGGGCAGCGCAGCCTTGTTCCACTGAAGAAAACCGTGGCCAGGAACACCGCCGGGGGTGCTTGCTGCCAAGGGAGAGGGCCTGGGCTGTTTGGTCCCTGGAGGGCATGGGTTCGAGGCCATCAGAGAATTTTTGGTTTGTCTGTTTCTTCTTAATTCAACAATTCTAAGGAAATATCCTTAACTGTGTGAAAAACTTTATGTCAATGGTGGCACTGAAACATCATCTTTACTAATAAAACATGGACACACCTCTTACATGGCCAATGATGGGAGCCTTAGGAATAATTGCCCACAGGTGGGTCCTGCCCCATGATGGAAGGTTCCAGAAACTGATCCTCTCAGGCCTCAGTGGTGATCAAAGGGTGAGAGTTGCCCTAGCTGGTTTGGCTCAGTGGATAGAGCATTGGCCTGCAGACTCAAGGGTCCTGGGTTCTATTCTAACCAAGGGCACATGTCTGGGTTGCAGGCTCGATCCCCAGTAGGGGGCATGCAGGAGACAGCCAATCAATTATTCTGTCTCATCATTGATGTTTCTATCACTCTCTCCCTCTCCCTTCCTCTCTAAAATCAATAAAAAACTTCTATTTTAATAAGGGTGTGAGAGTTGCCTCTTGCCTCACACAGCTTCTTCTATTCACCTCAGAGTGCCTTAAAAATAGTCATGATCTGAGAAAAGATGAGAAGTATTATATAGTATATACATTAAAATGTTTACAAGGAAATCTATTACAACATGTTAGGTTGTTAACAACATAAAGGAGACTCAGAGTTGTGCCTGTCGTGTAATATCAAATATGTTTCAAACCCATACGGAGAACACAGACTTGAATAATATGCACCAGATGTTAATAATGATGTTTTGAATAATCACTGAAACTCGTTTGTGTTCTCTTCCTTCACCTTTATGTAGTTTCCAAGTCCTCATTAGTGACTACTCATTTTTCATAATTAAAGAATAATTGTAAAGCCTGTAGTGGCACAGTCTCTGTGAGGTGGCGTGGCAGTGGCTGTCCGTACAGAGCTGTGCTCAGGGGCTGTGGCTGCCCTGCGGCCTCTCTGTCTCACTGTGAAACACCTCCGGAGCCCCCAGCACCTGCCTGGAGCCGGTGCTGCCTGCCGGGCCTGAGGTGCGGTGCTCGGGGTGGGACTGGAGGCCTCCAGGTGCCGTCGGCACCACTTTCACGAGAAGCGTGGGTTATTGCTATTAATATCAATAGTTAGAGCCCCACAGGTGTTTCAGGAACCACTTCAACACGGAAAGAAATGTAATCTCCTCAACTCAGTAATATTGCCAATGTTGACATCTTTTGCAATTTTAAACTTAAAAAGTTGAAGTTCTAGTCCATACTCTTTCCTTCTGCCTCCAAAGGGATTTTCTGCAGCCTAGGCCTGTCGGGGACTAAAGGAGGAGAGGGGAGGAACTATGTGCTAGGAGCTCATCCTACCTAAAAGAAGAGTAATATGCAAATTAACCATTGCTCTTCTACAACCACAAGCCACACCCACTGACCACGCCCACCAGCCAATGAGAGCAAGTATGCAAATAAACCCAACCAAGATGGCTACTGCCACAGAGAGCAGGAGGGAGGCTTGGGTTTCCCAGGCAACAGAGAAAGCCAAGCTTTCCACCTGCCCTTGCCTAAGGTGACCAGATGTCCCACTTTTGACAGGACAGTCCCGATTTTTAACTATTTGTCCCCTGTCCCTCAGCGTTTTAAAAAAGTCCCGATTTTTGGAAAGAATGCATGACACGCTAGGGAAAAGCGGGAGAACAGGAAGGGAATATATGGTTTTCAGCGGCCATGTGGCTATTTAGCCAGGATATGAGTTTTATATTATTTTGTTAATTTTATAATGTTAAACTTTAATAATAACAAATAATTGTTGAGAACTGATTATCGAGAACTGCTTATCAAAGTTCGCATTGTTGATTAGTTGTTAGAATTGTGGAATATGCGCTGTCCTTACCAGGAACTAATGCTGCGACTGAATGCGTTTTTTCTACAGTAAATAAAGTGTGGACATCAGAAAAATCACAATTAATTGTTGAGACTTTGAAAGCCATTTTATGTGTGAAATATAATTTAACCAATTCTTGTGAAAAATTTCATGATCTTTTAAACAATGACAGCAATCTACTAAAAAATTCACTCAAATGAGAAATATGCCAAAGAATAAAATAATACTGTACACAATTTTTAAAATTTGTAAATTGTTCTTATGTTGAAATTAAAAAAAAATATATTACAATACTATTTTTGCGTTCTATTAAAATTTTTGTTGCTTCATATAGACCAAATTTTTAATCAAGGAGCCCCCCCCCCCCCCCCCCCCCTGTCAATGATGTCCCGCTTTATCAATGTTAAAATCTGGTCACCTTACCCTAACCACTTCTGCATGTCAGCCTGTTTGCCCCCTGACTGCTCCCCTGCTGGCCTGATTGATGCCTATCTGCTCCCCTCCTGGCTTGATCACCCCCACCTGTGCACAATTTTCATGCACCAGGCCTCTAGTATTTGAATAATCTTTGATGTGCTTGTGATTTTTGATGCCATCTTTATTTTCTTTTAGTGTATTATTCTTTCTATGTTAATCAACTTCTTATTTCAAACAAGGCCAATTAATCCATCTCATATTCCCAAATTAGCATCTATTTCTTTGTTCATAGGTTTAATACAGGACCTCTCCTCCTCACAGGCCCTGTCAGAATCGAGTGTGTGGTATGGCGCTGGTAGAGACAGACTGAGGTGGGGGGAAGGAGAAAAAAATGAGTTTGGTAATTTACTTTCCACACTAGGAATTCACTGAGTGCACACAACTTGAATTCTTTTCCAACCTTTTCCTTCCATTCCTCATTGTTCTCTTTTGGTCGCAACCCAGCTTTGTAATTTTTTTAGTTGGTGTCCGCATTACTCCCGGTGGACACCAGAGGGCAGTGTCAGCACATGTGTGGCGCTTGCCAGGCTGCTCCAGGGCTTTTGGTTCCTAGAATCCCAGATGAAAAGCAGCTTCTGCTCAGCGTTTGCTGCAGGCAGGGGCCCGCGCTGGGCGGTTGCTGCCCCGCCAGGGGGCCATGTGGCCACGGACAGCATGACCCTGTCTATCTGTCCGTCCGTCCATCCATCCATCAGTACTTTTCAAACATAGTGAGTAGCTGCTGTGCTATAGCCAAGTGTTGAAATTTTGAATGATTTTTACTTTTACAAAAGAAATACTTTTATTAATTTTTAGAGAATGAGAAAGAGAGAGAGAGAGGGAGGAGCTTTTTACTAGGCCAGTTGAAACTCCGGTATTGAGAGGGTTTTCATTTCTGTTGTTCTGTTCAGTCTTTTATTGAATTTAGCTGCTAAAGTTGACCTTCGGGTCAGTGAGCAGGAGGTCCCCGAGTGCAAAGGCCTCAGCTGTGACTGCATGAGAGCCGCCCAGACCCCCCTCCCCACGTGTGCCCCCTCAATGGCAAAGGGACGGAGCTAAAATGAGGAGAGGACTGGGGGCCTGAGGCATCATGCACACCCTGGGCGCAGGCAGAAAGGGCCTGGAGGAGCTGTCCAACGTGAACGCCCAGCCGGGCGCCCGGACACCTGCAGCACAGGGCGTGGGCTCAGAGGCTGTGCCCTGAGCCTGGGGCACCAAGGCTCCGTCCCCAGCGCCGGGACGGTCAGCTGCGGGGCCTCAGGCTCGTCTTCGCCGGGTCCCAGCGGTGGACACCGGACGCAGCGCGGGAGCGGGCGGTGGCCGTGGGGCCGGGCCAGGCGCTCCTGCTGCTGTCACAGCCCGGCCTGGAGGAGCCTCAGCTCTCACTCTCCTGGGGCTGCCGGGCCCCCCGGGCTGAGTGCAGCTGCTTCTGCGCATCAACGCTAATAACGACTCTGAAGCCCGTCACACTGGCTTCTGCTCCTCAGTGACTGTCTTACAAACAGGGCGAGTGCCTGCAGTTCCTGTGGCTAAGGCAGGTGGACTGAGGCTGAGCAGCTTGCTGCCTTAAGGGGCGGCCAGCCAGCAGCCTCTGCCCTCCGATGAAGGTCTGACCAGGCCTCTCTGAGTCCAGGTGAGCGCATGGCACATCCCCGGTTTCTTTCAAACACAGGCTGGCATGTTTAACAAACAGTTATTACTTTATTCCTGATTCCAGTTTTAAAAGCATGTCACTGAACACATGGCTCACTGGTGCCCGGTGGCTGAATTCCGGGTGTGAGCGCTCTTCACATGGCCTCCTCTGAGTCCCCATCATCCCCTCTGAGTCCTCATCATCCCCTCTGAGTCCCCATCCTCCCCCTCTGAGTCCCCATTCTCTCCCTCTGAGTGCTCATCCTCCCTCTGAGTGCCCATCCTCCCCCTCTGAGTCCCCCTCCTCCCCCTCTGGGTCCTCATCCTTCCCCCTCTGAGGTCAACCCCAATCACTTCCCCTATAGTGCCCTCATCCTCCCCTCGAGGTCCCCATTCTCTCCCCTCTGAGGTCTCATTCCTTCCCCTCTGAGTCCCCATCCTCCCCCTCTGAGTCCTCACTCCCCCCTCTGAGGTGCTCATCTTCCCCCTCTGAGTCCCCATTCTCATTCCCCTCTGAGTGCCCATCTCCCCTCTGAGTCCCCATCTCCCCTCTGAGTGCCCATCCTCCCCTCTGAGTGCCATCCTCCCCTCTGAGTCCCATCATCCCCTCTGAGTGCCCATCCTCCCCCTCTGAGTGCCCATCCTCCCCCTCTGAGTCTTCATCCTTCCCCTCTGAGTCCCCATCCTCCCCCTCTGAGTGCTCATCCTCCCCCTCTGAGTCCCCATCATCCCCTCTGAGTGCCCATCCTCCCCCTCTGAGTGCCCATCCTCCCTCTCTGAATCCCCATCATCCCCTCTGAGTGCCCATCCTCCCCTTCTGAGTGCCCATCCTCCCCCTCTGAGTCCCCATCATCCCCTCTGAGTGCCCATCCTCCCCCTCTGAGTGCCCATCCTCCCCCTCTGAGTCCTCATCCTTCCCCTCTGAGTCCCCATCCTCCCCCTCTGAGTGCTCATCCTCCCCCTCTGAGTGCCCATCCTCCCCCTCTGAGTCCCCATCCTCCCCCTCTGAGTCCTCATCCTTCCCCTCTGGGTCCCCATCCTTCCCCTCTGAGTCCCCATCCTCCCCTCTGAGTCCCCATTCTCTCCCTCTGAGTGCCCATCCTCCCCCTCTAAGTCCCCATCCTCCCCCTCTGAGTGCCCATCCTCCGTCCCGGAGCTCCCATCCTGGGAGCGGCTCTTCTCCCAGGAGCTCTGCCCCAGCGGAGGCTCCCTGAGGTACCAGCCAGTGCCTGGTTACCAGGCCATCCTGCTCAGCCACACTTGGCACTGTCCTCCTTTCCTCTGAGTCTAAATCCTGTCCCGGGCCGGGAGGGGAGCAGCTGGGCGGTGCAGCGCCTCCTGATGAGGCTCCCACAGCCTGGCTGTCACCCGCTGCAATGACTGTGTGCCTCTCGGGGTTTGGAGCCTGTGCCCACACTGGCTAACCAGGCAGAGCGGAGGGTCCAGCGTTGTTCTTGACCCCAAGTAGCTGAAAACCACATTGAACTGTGAAGCTGCTCTAAGCCACTCGGCAGACTGGGTGGTATTTTTGATAAAAATTGTAAAATTAGACATGGCGCTTGGTCACCCATAGTCATGGGAGGAGATGTACACTCAGGTAATGAAGAGAAAGGACCGTGGCGAGAGGCTGAATTTAAGGAAGGAACCTCACATTTGTGGGAAAAGCATTACCTTTCCTCTAAAATTATACAACTCAGACCCTCTTCCTCCGCTCAGCATTTATATGGAAGTTTAGAAGCAAACAATGAAGTTCCACCTTCAAGTACCCAGGAGGGAAGGCAGGTGTGCCAGGTGAGGACGCACTGGACTGAGAAAAACAAATCAGGGTAAGAGATGGGGAGGGAGGGGATGGCCCTGCAATAAAGGGCCCCTGAGCAGAGATGCTGGAAGCTGCGAGGGAGGAAGGTGGGCGGACACCTGAGGGCTGTCCAGCATGAGGCTGAGTGTGGAGGGAACCGAGGACAGAGAGGCAGTGGGGAGGTGGGGGCAGATAAGGAGGACCATAGTGCCCTCTGGAGGACCTCAGCTTTGGCTCAGCATGAGCAGGAAGCCAGTGGAGAACTGGGAGGAGAAAGGGCTGCTCTGCTGAAAACACCCCAGCAACGCGAGCAATGTTAAAGGGCTGCTTAGGAAGAAGAAAAGGAGAGGGAGAGGATCATAGGCATTGAGAAACTAAAATTGGCAATAAATAAATACCTATCAATAATAACTTTAAATGTAAATGGATTAAGTACTCCAGTCAAAATACATAGGGTGAATGAATGGATATGAAACCATAACCCAACTATGTACTTGCCTCCCAGGACTACTCAGAACAAAAGACACACACAGGATGAGAGTGAAGGGATGGAAAAATTTATTCCATGCAAATGGAAAGGAAAAAAAAAAAGCTGGGGTAGCAATACTCATACCTGACAAAATGGACTTCAAAACAGAGGTCATAATAAGAGACAAAGAAAGGTCACTACATAATACTAAAAGAAATGATTAAAAAAGAAAATATAACCCTTGTAAATATAGTATATGTACCCAATATAGGAGTACCCAAGTACATAAATAACCTCTTGATAGATTTTAAGGAAGAGACTGACAGCAATACAGTCACAGTGGGGGACTTTAATACCCTGCCGACATCACTGGGTAGATCTTTTAGAAAAAATTAACAAGGAAACAGAGGCCTTAAATGACACACTTGATGGAGCTAACTGTTATTTACAGAACATTTCACCCCAAAACAACAGAATATACATTCTTCTCAAGTGCACATGGAACATTTTCAAACATAGACTACATGTTAGGGTACACAACAAGTCCATACAAATTCAAGAAGATTGAGTAGTCCTGGGAGGGAAGTTCATAGCACTTCAGGAATACTTCAAAAAACAAGAAAAATTAATAATCAACCATTTAACCCTATGACTTAAAGAACTAGAAAGGGAACAACAAGAAAAGCCCAGAGTAAGTAGGAGAAAGGAAATAATAAAGATTAGAGCAGAAAAGAATGACACAAAGATACACACACACACACACACACACACACACACAAAACAAAACAAAACAAAAAAGTACAAAAGATCAATAAGTCCAAGAGCTGGTTCTTTGAAAAGATAAACAAGATTGATGAGCTCAGTTGGCATGGTTCAGTAATTGAGCATCGACCTATGAACCAGGAGGTCATGGTTTGATTCCTGGTCATGGAACACGCCTAGGTTGTGGGCTTGATCCCCAATAGGGGGCATGCAAGAGGCAGCCAATCAATGATTTTCTCCCATTATTGATGTTTCTATCTCTCTCTTCCTCTCCCACTCTGAAATCAATAAAATATATTAAAAAAAAACAAAAAAAAAAAAAAAAAAAAACTTGATGAATCCCTAGTCAGACTTATCAAGAAACAAAGAGAGAGAACACAAATAAATAAAAAGCAGAAAACTAACCACCACCACCACCACAGAAATACAAAGGATTGTAAGAAAATTCCATGAACAACTATATGCCAACAAACTGGACAACTGGGCAAAATGGACAAATTCCTAGAAACATACAATCTCCAAAAACTGAATCAGGAAGAATCAGAAAACCTGAATAGGCCAATACCTTCTGATTAAATAGAAGCAGTAATACAAAAAACTCCCAGCAAACACAAGCCAAGATCTAGACGGCTTCCCAGGTGAATTTTACTAAACATTCAAAGAAGACCTAACACCTATACTCAAACAATTAAAAAAAAATCCAAGAGGAAGGAACACTTCCCAGCTCTTTTCACCAGGCCAGCATTATCCCAATTCTAAAACCAGATACAGACATTACATAGAAAGATAATTACAGGCCAATATCCCCAATTTTAGCAACACAGATGCTAAAATCCTCAACAAAATATTAGCGATTTGGATTCAGCAATATATTAAAAAGATCATACACCATGATCAAGTGGGTTTATTTTGGGGATGCAAGGCTAGTGCAATATTTACAAATCAATAAACATAACATCACATAAACAAATTGGAAGATAAAAATCACATGATCATATGAATAGATGCAGAAAAATCCAACACTCTTTTTTGATAAAAACTCTCAGTAAAGTGAGAATAGAGGGATCATACTTCAACATGATAAAGGACATATGTGACAAACCTATAGCCAACATCATACTCAATGCCAGCTAAAAGCATTTCCCTCAGAAGCAGGATCAAAACAAGGACGTCCACTTTCCCCACTCTTATTGAACATAGTACTGGAAGTACTAGCCACAGCAATCAAACAAGAAGAGATAAAAGGCATCCAATTAGAAAGGAGAGAGTAAAATGGTCATTATTTGAAGATGACATGACATTGTACATAGAAAACCCTAAAGATTCCACCAAAAAAACTATTAGACTTAATAAATGAATTTGGCAAGACAGCAAGATACAAAATCTACATCCAGAAATTGATGGCATTTTTTATACACCAATAATGAGCTCTCAAAAAGAGAAATTAAAAAACAATTCCATTTATTATTGCAAAAAAATATATACCTAGGAATAAACTTAACCAAGGAGGTAAAAGATTTGTACTTGGAAAACTATAGGAGATTGGAAAAAGAAATAGAGGAAGATGTAAACAAATGGGAGTGTATATCATGTTCATGGATTGGAAAAATTAACATGTCTATACTACCCAAAGCAATCTATAAATTTAATGCAATCTATATTAAAATACCAATGGTATACTTCACAGAGCTAGAACAAATACTTCAAAAATTTATATGGAACCATAAAAGATCCCAAACAGTGGCAGAAATCTTGAGAAAGAAGAATGAAATAGGAAGGATCACAATACTGGATATCAAACTATACTACAAAGCCATTATAACCAACTGCCTGGTACAAGAACAGGCAAATAGACCAATAGATCATAACGGAGACCATTACAGTCAATCAATATTTGACAAAGGAGGCAAGAACATACAATGGAATGGAGACAGTCTCTTCAACAAATGGTGCTGGGAAAACTGGACAGACACATGCACAAAGATGAAACTAGACCATCAACTTACACCCTATACAGCAATAAACTTAAGATGGATAAAATACTTAAATGTAAGGCATAAAACCATAAAAATCTTAGAGAAGATAGGCAGTAAAAACTCAGTCATCTAATGACTATGTTTGTGGATACATCTCCTAGGGCAGTGGTTCTCAACCTTTCTAATGCCTCGACCCTTTAATACAGCTCCTCATGTAGTGGTGAGCCCCAACCATAAAATTATTTTCATTGCTACTTCATAACTGTAATTTTGCTACTGTTATGAATCATAATGTAAATATCTGTGTTTTCCAATGGTCTTAGGCTTTACAGCAGTGGTTCTCAACCTGTGGGTTGTGACCCACAGGTTGAGAACTGCTAGCAGAGTCGACTAACAATTGGACTATAGGCAAAAGCAATTGTCCCACTCTACTAGGAAAACCTCTCACCACACCTTTGGATGGTTGCCTGTGGGCTATTCAAGACTAAATCAAATCAGTCTGCAAGCAGATGCAGTCTCTATCGGCTTTAAGTCTTTGCTTGATCTAATTAGACAGAAACCAGCAATTGACACTGTCTTGCATTAGAGATTGAGAGGTGTAGCAGATCTACCTAATACAGAGTCACAAACCCAAACAGGTATGCAAAAATGAGGAGACAAAGAAACAATCCCCCAAATGAAAGAACAAAAGGAATCTCCAGAAGAAGAGATAAATGAAATGGAGATAAAAAAATTACCTGACAAAGAGTTCAGAATAATGATGGCAAAGATGCTCAACAGCAAGAGAAAAAATACAGTAACTATGAAAACAGAAATGAAGAAGGACATAGTACAAATAAAGAACACAATGGAAGGATTAGGGGAAGCTGAGGATCAAATCAGCAAATTAGAAGGAAGGGTTGAAAAAAATCACTCAATCAGAGAACAAAAAAGAAAAACCAATTAAAAACCAGGAGGACAGCTTAAGGGAGGAGTGGGACAACATGAAAGGTAATAATATTAGAATAGCAGGTGTGCCAGAAGAGGCAGAAAGGGAGAAAGGCTTAGAGAAGGTGTTTAAAGAAGTAATGGCAGAAAACTTTCCTAACCTGGTAAAGGAAAAAGTCACACAAGTTCAGAAAGCACAGAGAACCCCAAACAAGAACAAGGCCCAAGCCAAGACATTTCATAATTAAAATGGCAAAAATTAAAGACAAAGAGAGAATCTTAAAGGTAGCAAGAGAAAAACAAAATGTTTCTTACAAAGAAGCTCCCATAACGCTGTCACCTGATTTTTCATCAGAAAATCTACAGGCCAGAAGGGAATGGCATGAAGTACTCAAGGTGATGGAAAGCAAGGATCTGAAACCAAGATTACTATATCCAGCAAGGCTATCATTTAAAATAGATGGTGAAATAAAGAACTTCCCAGACAACAAAAGGTTAAAGGTGTTCATCACTACCAAGCCAGCATTAGAAGAAATGCTAAAGGGACTGCTGTAATAATAAGAAGAAAGAGAAAGAGAGAAACCTAGAAATACATAATTAAAGAGGCAATACATAAGTATCTATCATTAATAACTTTAAATGTAAATGGATTAAATGCTCCAATCAAAAGATATAGGGCAGCTGAATGAATACAAAAACATGACCCAATTATATGCTATTTAATATACCTCAGAACAAAAGACACACACAAGATGAGAATGAAGGGAAGGAAAATAAAAAGAAGCTGGAGTAGCAATACTCGTATCTGATAAAATAGACTTCAAAATTGGGAGAAAACCAAGATGGCAGCATAGGTAAGCAACTAATCTGCGGCCTTGCACAACAATTTCAAAACTACAACTAAAAGTCAAGACATCTATCACCCAGAACCACGGGAAAGCTGGCTGAAAGAGAAAGTACAAGCACTGAAAAGCTGAAAAGCCTAGGTATGGAGGCACGTGAATCGGGCTGGTGGTGGGCGACTGGGCACACGGCTTTTTTTCAACCCGAAGGGAAACAAGCTCCCGATCACTTTGAAATCCAGTTCTGGGGTCACAAGGGGGACCCAGACGCCTACGGGGAGAAGCTGGTCTGTCGGCCATTGGGTCGGAAAGTGAGGATGACTTTTTTGCAGAGGTGTACGCAGCAATCATTATTTACTGTGCTGGAGCTCGGGGATGTGGGAACTTGGAAACGCGAGGACGTGGAAATGCAGAAAGGCAGAGATGGCTGACTGCAGCCATTGCTATTTGCCACGCCCCAGCCTAGTGAAGTCCTGGGACCCCGCCTCGCCCTGAGGCCCCGCCCCACCCATTCTACAAACCCACCTAGGCTCCACACAGCTGCTTTTGCATGTAAATGGCCTGTATTGTGGCAGCTTAACAAATTAAACTGCAGCTCCAGCTCCAAAACCACCAAGTCCCAAGCAAAGAGGATAAAACTGTAGTTCTTGTGGTATCTCCCGCTGGGTGGCCTCAGACAGTAGCTGAACTGCACCCCATTGGAGATCAGAAACTAGTGTATCTAGTAGTCGATGTGAGACAACACCAGATTTCAACTACTCTCATAAAGGACACCAAGGCCCTATGGGAACAAGTCCTCCCCCATAAACGTGTCTCCAGCACAGCAACTCTTCTGTTATAGACACAGCAAGTACTCACAGCTAATTGTCCTGGAGCTCAATTCCTCCCAGTGACACCAACAACAATCAAGACTTAACTACAACAAGGATGTACACACAGTCCACAAAGGGTTGAACCAAAAGTGTCTACATCAGACAACTGGCAGGCTAACCCATTGAACCATATAGGACACCCAGGCCCACAAAGCTACCCTACCAACACAGGGAAGCACCAAAAATGTTGAGAAAAGGAAGGAGATCTCAAACAAAAGAAATAGAGGAGAACAAATGACTGGATATGGAGTTCAAAACCATGGTATAAGGTTTTTCAAGAATTTCCTAGAAAAGGCCTATAAATTTAATGAGACCCTTGAGGATATGAAAAAGGACCAATTAGAAATTAAACATACACTGACTGAAATAAAAAATATACAGAGACCCAACAGCAGACTAGAAGAATGCAAGAATCAAGTCAAAGATTTGGAATACAAATAGGCAAAGGACACTCTTCCAGAGAAGCAAGAAGAGAAGAGAATCTAGAAAGTTGAAGATACTGTAAGAAGCCTCTGGGACAACTTTAGGCATATCATCAGAATGATGGGGATGCCAGAAGAAGAGAGAGAGCAAGACATTGAAAACACATTTGAAGAAATAATGACAGAAAACTTCCTCCACCTGGTGAAAGAAATAGACTTACAAGTCCAGGAAGTGCACAGAACCCCAAACAAAAGGAATCGAAAGAGGACTACACCAAGATACATTATAATTAAAAATGCCAAGGGCAAAAGACAAAGAGAGAATCTTACAAGCAGCAAGAGAAAAAAAGTTAGTTACCTACAAGGGAACACCCATACGATTATCAGCTGATTTCTTTTTTTTTTTTTTTTTTTTTTTTAATATTTTATTGATTTTTTACAGAGAGGAAGGGAGAGAGATAGAGAGCTAGAAACGTCGATGAGAGAGAAACATCGACCAGCTGCCTCTTGCACACCCCTACCGGGGATGTGCCCGCAACCAAGGTACATGCCCTTGACTGGAATTGAACCAGGGACCTTTCAGTCCACAGACCGACTCTCTACCACTGAGCCAAACCGGTTTTGGCAATCAGCTGATTTCTTAACAGAAACTATGAAGGCCAGATGGGAGTGGCAATAAATATTCAAAGTAATGAATAGCAAGAACCTATAACCAAGATTACTCTACCCAACGAAGTTATCATTCAGAATTGAAGGGCAGATAAAGAGCTTCACAGATCAGAAAAAGCTAAAGGAGTACATCAACACCAAATCAGTATTATAAGAAATGCTAAAAGGTGTTCTTTAAAAAGAGAAAAAAGAAGAAAAAAGTAAAGACAAAAATGAATAACAAATACATATCTATCAACAAGTGAATCTAAAAGTCAAGTGAATTAAAAATCTGAGGAACAAAATAAACTGGTGAATATAATAGAATCAGGGGCATAGAATGGGAGGAGATTGATAATTCTCAGGGGGAAAGGAGTGTCTGTGTGTGGGGTACGGGAAGAGACTGGACAAAAATCATATACCTATGGATGAGGACACCGGGGGGGGGATGTGGGGAGTTAAGGGCAGAGATGGGGACCAGGTGGAGGGGAGCTATCGGGGGAGGGGAGAGGAGGAGAAATAATTGTAATAATCTGAACAATAAAGATTTATTTTAAAAATAGACTTCAAAATGAAGGCCATTACAAGAGATAACAAAGGTCACTACATAATATTGAAATAATAAAGGAGTAAGACAAATAAGAGGTTATAACCCTGGTAAACATATATTCACCCAATATAGGAGCATCTCAATATATAAAAGCTTCTAGAGGACTTTAAGGGAGAGATAAACAACAATACAGTCATAGTAGGGACTTTAACATAATGCTGACTTCACTGGATAGATCTTCTAGATAAAAAATTACCAAAAAATTACCAATGTGTCTAAAGGACACATTGGATTAGATGGATTAATTGACATTTATAGAACATTTCACCCCAGAAATGTAGAATATACATTCTTCTCAAGTGCATATGGATCATTCACAAAGATAGATCACATGTTAGGACACAAAACAATTCTCTACAACTTTAAGAAAATTGAAATCATATCAAGTATTTTCTCAGATCACAGTGGAATGAAATAAAAAATAAACTACAGTAAAAACACCTCAAAACATTTAAACACATGGAGGCTAAATAGCATGTTACTAAACAATGAATAAGTTACCAAGGAGATCAAGAAAAAAATAAAAAATGTTCTGGAACAAATGAAAATAAACATACAACAACCCCAAATTTATGGGACACAGCAAAGAAGTCCTGAGGGGGAAGTTCATAGCACTACAGGTCTACTTCAATCCTCAGGCTGATGCTTTATCCACTGAGCCAAACCGGTTTCGGCTACCGGTCTACTTCAAAAAGCAAGACAAATTAATAATAAACCCATTAACCCTAAAAATTAAAGAACTAGAAAGAGAACAACAACAAGAAAAGCCAGAGTAAATAGGAGGAAGAAGTAAAAATGATTAGAGCAGAAATAAATGACATAGAGACTAAGAAAACAATACAAAAACATCAATGAAACAAAGAGCTGGTTCTTTGAAGGGATAAACAAGATTGGGATAACCAGACTCATCAAGAAACAAAGAGAGAGGACACAAATAAATAAAATCAGAAATGAAAGCAGAGAAGTAACCACCGAAACCACAGAAATACAAGATTGTAAAAAAATACTATGAACAACTATATGCCAACAAACTGTACAACTGGACAAAATGGAATACAAGATTGTAAAAAAATACTATGAACAACTATATGCCAACAAACTGTACAACTGGACAAAATGGACAAATTCCTAGAAACATACAATCTTCGTAAACTCAATCAGGAAGAGTCAGAAAACCTGAATAGGCCAATATCTACTGATGAAATAGAAGCAGTAATATAAAAACTCCCAGCAAACACAAGCCAAGATCTTGACGGCTTCACAGGTGAGTTTTACTAAACATTCAAAGAAGACCTAACACCTATACTCAAACAATTTAAAAAAAAATCCGAGTGGAAGGAACACTTCCCAGCTCTTTTAACCAGGCCGGCATTATCCCAATTCTAAAACCAGATACACACACCACATAGAGAATTACAGGCCAATATACCTGATGAACACAGATGTTAAAATCCTCAATAGTATTAGCAAATTGGATTCAGCAATATATTAAAAAGATTATACACCATGATCAAGTGGGATTTATTCCAGGGATGCAAGGCTGATACAATATTTGCAAATCAATAAACATGATACATCACATAAACAAATTGAAAGACAAAAATTACACGATCATATCAATAGATGCAGAAAAGGCATTAAACAAAATACAACACTCATTTTTTATAAAAACTCTCACAAACTGGGAATAGAGGAAACATATCTCAACATGAAAAAGGTCATATATGACAAACCTACAGTCACCATCATACTCAATGAGCAATTCTAAAACCATTTTCCCTAAGAACAGGACCAAGACAGTGACTCCCTCTTTCACCACTGTTATTAACTAGACTAGAGGTTCGGTGCATGAAGTTCATGCACTGGGGGAGGGTGTTGTCTCAGCCCAGCCTGCACCCTCAGGGGATGTCCAACGGCAGGTGGACATCCCTCTCACAATCCGGGACTGCTGGCTCCTGGCTCCTAACTGCTTGCTTGCCTGCCTGATTGCCTCCTAACTGCTCCCTTGCTGGCTTGATTGACACCTAACTGCTCCTCTGCCTGCCTGATTGCCTCCAACTACCCTCCCCTGCTGGCTTGTTCACCCCCAAGGATTTTATTAGTATAGATTTTCACAATCCCAACAGTCAATTAACTCAAATGGACTCAACCAACCTCGTTTCTAGACTCTTTTCTGATGTGTCTGTGACTCTCATGAATGCTGTAACTTGACTGGCTGCAAGAACATGGAAAGCTGCTTATTAAATAACAGCAGAAGATCTCTCATACACTGAAAATACAATATGTAAAACCACCCTACACTATAAACACAAATACTAACAACAAAATTATACTTTAAGGGAATGCAGCAAAATTATTACTTACAGTCACAAGACTATCCTTACACTTCTGAGTCTGCCCTGCAGACACGCTGCCAGGCCCAGCTCACACAAAGGCTTTTCTGAGGGCTGCATCTCAGCATGTGACAGTGACCTCACAGAGATTGGAAACTTGTGGTCCAGAGCTGTTTATGTGGCCTCTATTTAAAAGAATTTCAGTGTATTCTGGTAGTATTCAAAATATGGACTTTTAGATTTCGGGTTTTCTTAAAAAATGGATGATATTGGCATCACTGGACCCAAATTCCACAGGTAGCTCTCAGGCAGAGGGCTGTCCATGGGGAACAAGCTCCTGTGCACTGGCTCACCCAGCGCCGCCTCTCCTGGCCAGCTCGTCCGTCCGCAGTGTGCTCCATGCTCAGTGTTACCTGCGGCCTCAGAGATACCCTTTCAGCCAATCACCCACCCGCAGCCTGTGGTACCACTGCTTTCTAGGACATGGGAAGACCCAGATTTGCATGTCATCATTTAGGTGCTGCAAAGTGATACAAAAGTTGCCTAATTTTCTTCTTTCTGTGCCAGAAGAAAGGAAGTAGACACAAGTGTGTCTGCTCCAGTTTCTATGGTAACAGGCAACGGATCTGTCTTCTCTCTATGATGAACAGCGAAGAGATTACAGGGGACCCCAAATGGAGTCTGCAGGATGGCTCCTTTCAGGACCATGTGCCTGCTCATCTGCTGACTCATGTCCAGCCACCCACCGGAGGACACTCTGGCTGTGCCCAACCCCAGCTCATCCTGCTCGCACCCCTAACTTCTGGCGGGTATGAACAGAGGCACCGGTGGAGGCTCTAGCAGGTAATTTACACCAAATGCACACATATATCAATGAGAGGTGCATAATATACGAATATTGTGTTATATATAGCACTCATATATATACAGGAGTGGACAAGAGTAGGCCTAAAAAACCTATCTGATAAAGAGGGAATATGCTAATTGACTGTCACACCCTCACAAAGATGGTGATGCCCACAGCCAATAAGGAGGGAATATGCTAATTGATTCCATGCCCTCAAAGATGACGATGCCCACAGCCACAGGATGGTAGTGCCCAGTCCCCTCAGCTCTGCCAGGGCAGCAGACGTGTGGCACAGCCAGGCCTGTCCCCGCTCCACGTGCCTGCCTCTGGAGTCCCCCAGTCCTCTCAGCCCCCCAGGGCTGGTCCCAGGCACAGGCAAACCTCGGATGGAGGCTGCCAGCCTCCAAGGGCTATCCGAGGCTCAGGTAACCAGGGCTGGCTGAGGCTTGTGCTGTTGGCAGTGGCAGTAGCAGAGGTGTGATGGAGCATCATCTTCCCCTGATCGCTGGGTCACCTCCTGTCCCTGTGGGCTCCTGAACTGTGAGAGGAGGCAGGCTGGGCTGAGGGACTTTCCTCCAGTGCATGAATTTTCACGCACTGGACCTCTAGTGTATCTATATAAAAGCCTAAGTGACCATTGCAACTGAACAGATGACCAAACATGCTGTGTGGGGCGACCAGGCTAGCATGGGGGGTAGTTAGGGGCAACCAGGCCAGAGGGGGAGGAGGGGGCAGTTGGGGGTGACCAGGCTGGCAGGGGGGCAGTAAGGGGTGATCAGGCCAGTATGGGGGCTATTTAGGGGCAATCAGGCATGTGAATAGTTAGGAGCCAGTAGTTCCCAGGATTGGGCTTGAATTGGCAGTTGGACATCTCCCAAGGGGTCCCAGAAAAGAGAGGGTGCAGGCTGGGCTGAGGGGACCTTCTCCCTTCATGAATTTCGTGCATGATGCCTCTAGTTTATATATGTAAAAAGCCAGCAACCCGAACGACCGGTTGCTATAGGTAGACTAGAAAATTCATGCACTGTAGCCACTAATCCCATTCGGGAAGGGCCCACTACCCGGAACCACTCACCCCCCTGCGGCCCCACCTCCTGACACCATCACATTGGGGGTAGCTTCAACCTAGGAGGCCCAGGGAGAGCATAAGTCCCCTCAGTGAGGTGGGAGGGCATAAGGAAGACTATGCTGCAGCGTCAGAAAACGCTGGCAGTGCCACTTCTCCTGTGCGGGCCACGGAGAGGGCGCGGGCCACATGGAGAGGGCATGGGCTATGGAGAGGGCGCGGGCCACTGAGAAGGCTTGGGCCAAGGAGAAGGCGAGGGCCAAGGAGAGGGTGCGGGCCACGGAGAGGGCGCGGGCCACGGAGAGAGTGCGTGGTGTGTGTGTCAGCTCGTGGCTGCGGGTGAACAGTACTGGTGTCAGGGAAGGGTTCTGGGGTGAATTACCAGGGAACAAAGCAGACTGCCCTCCCCGGTGGAGGTGGCCTCTCTAGCCAGCCGAAGGTGTGACCGCACAGGAAGGCCGACCTCTCCCGAGTGAGAGGCAAGTCTGGGGGCCGCCTGTGGGAGCTGGGACGGGCCTCTCCCGCCCTCTCACGAGCTGGAACACGGCTGTTCTCGGGTCTGCACCTGCCAGCCTCTGCACCGTCCTTCCTCCCGCGCTCAGGGCCGGGTTCCGCTGAGCTGCCCCGGGATCTCCCGCCTCAGCTCCCCACTGCAGACGTTGGCACTTCTCAGCCTCCGTAACCATGGAGCCAGGTGCTTATACTAAATCTCATTCTATCTGACATCTACCTCTCATCTATCATCTGCCAGGATCCATCCATCCTATTGGTTTTCTGGTACATACCTCTGACCACCTCTGAGTGTGCCAAAAACTCAAGGTGTGATCAAAAATAGTACACGGCACTTCACACACAGACAGCAAAACCCAGGACAAGCACTCTCCCCCTGCGAATTGGTCAGGCTGACACACAACCCCTATTCGGCAGAGGGCTTAGGCCAGAGCATGAGGTAAATGCATTGAGAATGAGAAACCTATCTTAAAATTTTACGTATGAATAATCTAACGCTTTCAAAATTCACAAGATTGAGGTGAGCATCAGTCACTCACATAGCAGCTATACCAAGTGCCTGCAATCCATCACATCCTCAATGTGCTTCTCAGAGAACGAGCATTTTAACACTGGCCTTGCCCAAGGGGAGGTGCTACTTGCAGTGACTACAAATCCCACACGATCTTTACTCCGTGCAGAGGAGCTGACACTTCTGATGGGAAGTTACTTCATCTTTGCTGTTTTCTAGTGACACATTAAGCTCTGCCCCTAGGACTCCAGCTATGGCCCCCTGATGCCCATGAAGTGAAAATGGCAAGGCTCTGGTACTGGGACCCGAGGACCCAGTGCCATGCCGGTCAGGTCACTCCTTCGGCCCAGCGGGCCTGCACCCTGTCCCGAGGAGACATGCCAGCCCTCTCTCACGAGAGCCGGAGCTTCAAGCTAATGTGGATCTACTCAGCTCGTCAACAGCTCTCAGGCCACTTGGCTGCCTGCCCTGCAGAAGAGTCATTATTCCAGTGAAGACCCAGCTCAGGAGCGGGTGGCCTGAGGAGACCGGGTGTGGAGCAGAGGATGGGGTGGGCAGAGGAGCGGTGCTGGGGGCGGGTGAGTAAACAGGACCAGGCGGGCCTCCCCGGCCGTGCTAGGGTCCTGCGTGTCTGAGACCAGCTGCCGACTGCTCTCTGGCTTTGGTCTGAGATGAGCTGATGACCCGCTCTCCTGGGCAGGCTCCCGTTGGCACTTTCAGGAGAGTGGAAGTGCCATCCTGGGAGTGGGCCCGAGCGAGGAGGGCCTCATCCCAAACTGTTGGCATGCCTCCACTCCAGGCTTTGGAAACAGTGGCCATAACAGAAGTAAATGTAGTGAACAAATCCTAGCAAGAGAAACTGGCTCAGAAGAGCAGGTACACATTAAAGGTGCGTGTGTTGGTGGGAGAGGAATAAGCCCGCTCTGGAATTTGAGTCCTTGGCATCTGACCTTGACCTAGTGACCCTGTTCCTACAGGCAAACTATTGACCTCTGTGCCACAGCTGCTGACCTGAGAGACAGCAATGGCCACCAACAGGGCTGCAAACCATTCTGCAAACACCGACAGTGACAGAAACGATAGAAGTCAGTACCCACCCCGCTGTGAGGCCCGTGGCTGCTTTCTCTCTGCTGAGTTAACTTCTGCTGGGCAGCTTGTGTGTGTGTGTGGTGTGTGGCAGAGTGTGTGTGCTTGTTCTCACACGGTCAGCCCGTGCTCACTGCGAATGCGTGCTCTCTGACCCTGTTCAGTCTGCACAGCCCGGCCAGGTTCCCAACGGCACCCCGAGGCCAGCTCCAGGGGACCCCACAGCACGGCTCAACACAGAGAAGCCGGCAGGAGCAGGGGTGGGTGGGGGGGTGGAACCTGTGCTTCCAACTTCTTTTTAAATGACAGTCCCCCTCCCTGCCATGAGGTGGGAGGTGCCACGCCCCTTGTTCCATCCTTTCATTGCCCTGTGAGAGAGGAGCTGCCACTGAGCAGTTACACCTGGAGCAGGAAGAGCAGGGGCAGTGGAAACCCCGGACTCCTGGGCGCTGTGCTGTGAGCTCAGTGACTCACGTGGGAACTGCCGTCTCCTGTGACCGTCCATTAATTTGGGGGAAGTGTCATAGAGCTGTACCCTCAGGGCATGGAGATTGCCACTCCCGTCATTACACTGGGTGGCTGTGAAAGGAAGTGATGGCCGATCTTCGGTTATAGAAAGCTTTTACAGAACTGGAACAGCTACTTCTGCAGCCTCTTCAGTTCCTTCTTTTCAGAAGCTTGCCTAGCAACCAGTGACCCCAGTGACCAGACACAGAGCACAACAGGCTCGTTTGTGGCTGAGGTCTGGTGACAGTCAGCTGGCTGCCCAGGCCCTGGTTAGTGGCCACGAGTAGCTGGTGAGGGACAAGGAGCTGGACAGAAGCCCCTTTTGGTTCTGGCCAGTCCCTGGCGGTTTGCTGACTGCTGCTCCCCCACCCTGACCCACCCCAACTCGGGCTAGTGCCTCAGGACTGCTCACCGGTCCAGGCCTTCCTGCTCAGCCCCCGGGCCCTTCTGCTCTGCCGTGCTTCGGGGCGATTCTGCTGCGTTTGGAGAGTGAGGGTTTGTGGTCCGATCTCTGAGCCAGTTCTCCCCGGAGAGGTTATCTGTGGAAGGAAACAATATAGACATGGAATCTGTGCCAGCCTTGTCATGGCTGTGTCCGAGGACACACGCTACAAAGATGTGCTTGTTTTCCCAGAAGCAGCTGCGCAGCACCGCCTCCCCAGCCCCCGTAAAGGAAGCGGGGCCTACGCAGGAGGAGCCGACCTGCACACACACAGCACCTTTGGGCTGATGGGAAAGTTGCTGGGTTATGTCACAGATGTCCACAGAGCATATTTTCTTTGTAAAATTAGTAAGCTGAGACATTGTCATTCTCAGTTCTGCTAAAGTACTCATATTTTTATGGCTGAATCCAATGCATCATAAAATTCAGAAAAATAAGATAAGCATAAATGGTGTCATTGTTTTATAATTTGATTTTCAAAAGCAATATGACAACTTTAGACTCAACTTCTGTTGCATTTATGAAGTGGTTCTTCAAAACAAGGCGCCTTCATAATTTGTTTTCGTTTTTTGATTACCAAACTGGTGCCTATGGTGGTGGGAGGGGCCTGCCTATGGGAACAGGGCTGCCATCCAGTCAGCAGCTCAGGGTTTGGACGGAGGCAGGAGAGCAGTCGGAGCGGATGTGCAGAAGCCTGAGAGGAAGCCTGTGGACGCAGGGAGAGGCAGAGAGGAAGAGCAGCCTGCAGCCCCAGTGTTTCAGCTCAGGGACACGGCTCCTGATGCTGAGTCCTGGCCGCGGGCGGTGCCCGGAGGTCTCTGTCCCCTGCCAAACCAGCGTGTTGACAGATTATTGTCATCACTTCAAGCTATAAAGCACATCATGTTTATCCCGAACAGCATCAGCGATTTCCCCGCGCACCAACCCCTGCCTTTGGGGGTGAGGCGGGATGTCTTTGAGGGGCCATTCAGCTCACAGACCCAAGGGTCATGGGTCTGATTCTGCTGTAAGTAAGGGTGCATGCAGGAGGCAACCAATCAATGTGTCTCTCTCACATCGATGCCTCTCTCTCTCTCTCTCTCTCTCTCTCTCTCTCTCTCTCTCTCTCTCTCTCTCTCTCTCTCCCTCTCTCTCTCCTCTACCTTTACTCTCTCTAAAAGTCAATGGGAAAAAATAAATTATCCTCAGGTGATTAAAAAAAAAGTGATCCTGCCATTTTTTTTATCGGCAATTGAAAAACATCATTTAATCTTCAGATGTTTTTTGGAAGGAGAGGGTCCTTCTGAGACGCTGTGAGGATCCGCACTGTGTACAGGAAATGCTGATGAAGGCGGCACGGAGGGCAGGGAAGCGCCGGCGGGCACCCCACAGCCCCGGGAAGCGGCAGAGCCACGGCGGAGACCACAGAGCCCCAGGCACGCCAGCCACAGCCTGCTCTGCGGGCCGTGTTTATTCTTCTCCTTGTCACGCTGTTTTCGCAGTGTGTTTTGGAAGCTTAGTTCCCCATCGCTGCCACACACCCTCTCCCGTGGAAGTGCCCTTTCGCATGGAGCCATTTGATAGGGGTGGGAAGACGGAGCTCCAGCTAAACCGGCCTGCCACCCTTCAGGCCTCCGACGCGCTAACCACTGAGCAACCAGCCAGGGCAGGGCCGCATTGTGTTATGTCCTCTTGGTGTAGGAATCTCACCGTTGGGGGAAGTTTTACATGAGTGAACGTCTATCAGGAACCAGCCTTAGGATCATTAAATGTTTTCTCTTTCAGTGACATGTCGCCCTAAATATCCGGAATCAGAGTCGCAGCCACGCCTTGCTCAGCAGCGGGACGGGCACTGGACGCTTTCTGTGACAGCCGTGGTGCGGGCGCTGTTCCTCCCCGGTCGCGGCTGGCCCGGGGAGAATGAGCGGCCCAGGGCGAGGTGGAGCAGTGAGAGACAGAGCAGATGCTGGTGTCCCACCCGCAGGAAGAGTAGGCGTGGTCTTCAGAAGAAGCAAGTGCAGAAAACCCACAAATCGAACATTGTTGGAAGTGGGCAGAGAGATGAACAAATAGAAACAAATAATTTAGGAAGACAGCAGGTCTTTCCCACGCTGCCCTCTCAGTGGCAGGCGGGGAGGGTGCAGGGCTGTCCTGAGCTGCTCCGGGTGGTGGAACCTCCTCCTGCTCATGAGGCGTTTTCTCCCATGGCCTTTCCTTCCCGCAGAAACGGGTGAAGCATGGCGAGAGGGGGCCATTCCTCAGTGTGTGATTGAGCGAACTGCGAGGAATTTGTTTACTCACAATTATTCGTGTGACTTGCTTCTTTATTTATAACTAGAGGCCAGTGCATGAAATTTGCATACTGGTAGGGTCCCTCTCGACTGCTAGCTGCCAGCCAGGTATTCCCTCCCTTCCCCTCACGGGCCCTGCCCCCTGGTCAAGCTCCCAGACAACTCCCAGTGGAGGGAACAATTTGCACATTACACTTTTATTTTATAGGACTAGAGGCCCGGTGCACGAAATTCCTGCACAGGGGGTGTATGTTTCTCAGCCAAGCCTTCACCCTCTGCAATCTGGGACACCTTGAGGGATGTCCAACTGCCCGATTGGCATGATCCTGGTAGGATCAGGCCTGAACAGGCAGTCAGACATCCCTCTGAAATCCAGGATTGTTGGCTCCCAACTGCTCGCCTACCTGACTTCCTGATTGCCCCTAACCACTTCTGCCTGCCAGCCTGATCACCCCCTAACCACTCCCCTGCCAGCCTAATTGATGCCTAACTGCTCCCCTGCCAGCCTGTTTGCCCCTAACTGCCCTCCCCAGCAGGCCTGGGTCCCCCACAACTGCCCTTCCTTGCAGGCCTGGTCCCTCTCTACTTCCCTCCCCTGCTGGCCATCTTGTGGAGGCATCTTGTGTCCACATGGGGGAAGCCATCTTTGATCACATGGGGGCAGCCATCTTTGACCACATAGGGGCAGCCATCTTGTGTGTTGGAGTGATGGTTACTTTGCAAATTACTCTTTTATTAGATAGGATGCTGCTTGTATTTCTTAGTTTTATTCTTAGAGAAGTTTTGGCTAGTAAAACGCAGTTTGCTTCAGTTTGAAAGTTTGTACTGATAAAAACAGAAAGCCCTTAAAAATCATTGTGTGCAGATTTTGTCTGACAGGTGAGATGTACAGCCATTTACTTTGGCTTTTTGACACTAATCTGCTTTATATTTAACAACAGTAGATTTTATCCCAGTGACGCTCTGTCTTTTCAGCATTTTCCTGGCCACGGAGCAGTGTTCATCCTAGGGCTGCAGGGACTGCATGGGGCCTGCAGACAGGCCAGGGCAGTTAGGTTTTGTCCAAAGCAGCATGGAGGCCCTTGGGCTGAGCAGAGACTGAGATCACTGTGGTGGTTAGGCACCTGCTCAGCATCTGGGCTGCATGAAAAGGGGAGGGACGGGTGAACAGAATCTCCTGTAAAAACCATGCAGAGGGAGTGGGAGCAGGCCGGCTGAGCTCCTGGCAGGCAGCACAGGTGGTGCAGGACAGGAATGGAGTGGGCTGGAGGCCAGGACTAAAGGTTTGGGGACTGATCTCCTTCACAGGGTAACCGAAGGAGAGGAGGAGACCAGGAATGAGGGTGCAAGCTTGGAACGCTGAGGAAGTGGCAGGAGCAGGAACAGCAACCCTCAGGAGAGGGAGATTTTTGAAGCGATGCAGCACGTCCAGCTTCAGACACACTTCCTGTGATGCAGGACACAGGTGTGTGTCAGTGCCACATGGACACCACTGGGCAGGGCCTTTAAAAGGGACTGGCTGGGACTGACCAGGAGTCACAATGTAGACACGAGAGTGGATGCAGTTTCCGATGAGAGCATTTACAGGCAGGAGAGAAGAGGTGTGAGCACAGCCTTCACACAGGTGCAGTCCGTCTGTGTTACCGTTTATAACCCTCATCGGAAACAGTACTGTTCCTTATAAGCCCACATCAACATGTCATCCACCACTGCAGGCAGTACATAGCACATGGTAGGTGATGAAAAGCACCTATTTGGTGGGGAGGGGATGGAAAACAGTATGGAGGTTTAAAAAAAAATAAATATATATATATATATTATTGATTTTTTTTTCACAGAGAGGAAGGCACAGGGATAGAAAGCTAGAAACATTGATGAGAGAGAAACAGCGACCAGCTGTCTCCTGCTCACCCCCTACCGGGGATTTGCCATCAACCAATGTACATGCCCTTGACCAGAATTGAACTTGGGACCTTTCAGTCCACAGACCGATGCTCTATGCACTGAGCCAAACCAGTTTCAGAAGTATGGAGGTTCTTTAAAAATTAAGAATATCCTACCATATGGTCCAGCAAGTCTTCTTCTGGGCATATACTCCAAAGATGAAAATACTAATTTGTAAAACTATATACATCCCTATGCTCATTGCAGCATGATTTCCAATGACTACCTAACATAAGTGTCCACTGACAGATGATTGGATAAAGAAGAGGTGGCACATATAAAAATGGTATATTACTCAGCTATAAAAAGATGAGTTATTTCCATTTGTGACAACATGGGTGGATAGTGAGAATATTATGCTAAGTGACATATGTCAGATAGGAAACGGCAAAGACTGTCTGATTTCAGTTTATGTTATACTAGAGGCCCAGTGCATGAAATTCATGCACAGGGGAGGGGGATATCTCTTAGCCCAGCCTGCACCCTCTCCAATCTGGGACACCTAAAGGGCAGACAGACATCCCTCTGACAATCCAGGACTGCTGGCTTCCAGCTGCTCACCTGCCTGCCTTCCTGATTGCCCCCTAACCACTCCCCTGCCAGCATGTTTGCCCTTAATTGCCCTCCTTTTCAGGCTTCGTCACCCCTAACTGCCCTCTCCTATAGGTCTGGTTGCCCCAACTGCTCTCCCCCACAGGCTTGGGTAACCCCCCCACCCCAACCCAGCCCCCTAACTGCTCTTCCCTGCAGGCCCGGTCACCCCCAACTTCCCTCCTTTACCAGCCTGGTCACCCTTAATTGCCCTACCTTACAGGCTTGATTGCCCCCAACTTCCCACCCTTGCAGGCCTGGTCCCTCCCAACTGCCCTCTCCTGCTGGCCATCTTGTGGTGGCCATCTTGTGTCCACATGGGGGCAGCCATCTTGTGTGTTTGAGTGATGGCCAATTTGCATATTACTCTTTTATTAGATAGGATAGAGGCCTGGTGGGGGCCAGCTGGTTTGCCTGATGGGTGTCCCAGATCAGAGTGGGGGGTCCTTTGGGGCATGGGGTGGCCTGGACAAGGGGCTTGTGGTGGTTTGCAGGCCAGCCATGCCCCCTGGCAACACAAGCAGAGGCCCTGGTATTTGGAATTTATTTACCTCTACAATTGAAACTGTGTAGCCTGGAGTGTTGACAAGCCTTCTGCTTGCTCCCTGGTGACAGCAATTTCTGTTGGGATTTATTTATCTTCTATCATTAAAACTTTGTAGCTTTGAGTGGAGGCCTGGGCTGGGTGGGCGGAAAACTTGGCTTCCTCCTTTGCAGGGAAACCCAAGCCTCCCTCTTGCTCTCTGTGGCTGTAGCCATCTTGGTTGGGCTTATTTGCATATTCAATCCTGATTGGATTGTGGGCGTGGCTTTTGAGTGTAGGGGAGTGATAGTTAATTTGCATATTACTCTTTTATTAGATAGGATGTGGTGCATGAAACAAAAAAAATAACAAATGAACTAACAAAACAAACAAAGCACCTCCTAGGTGCATACGCCAGGTGGGTGGGTGCAGAGGGAGGTGTGTTGAGGAGGGGTCACAGGTCTGTGGACATGAGGAAGGTGGGTGGGGGTGGCGAGTGGAGAGAGCTCACAGGTGCTGACTTACATGCTGCACACCTGAAAGCAATGCTGTTAACCGAGGTTCCTCCTCAATTAAATGTAACAGTATCTCTGACTGAGTGAAGAAAGGATGTTTTCATGAATATTCAGATTTTAAACAGCCTCCGGCCTGGTCCTTGGAGGGTGCCTGGCCCAGGGCCCCTGCCCAGACCCAGAGTTCAGGGAAGCATGCGGGTCTTCCTATTGTTTACCATGCCCAGCACTGACCTGGGCTCTGACATGGGCTCTGGGGTTGGGTGGGGGGTGGGCTCTCACCTGGGGCTCTGACCTAGGCTCTGGGGTGGGGGGTGGGGCTCTGACCTGGGGCTCAGGGGTCGGTGGGGGGGTAAGCTCTGACCTGGGGCTCTGAGATGAGCCTCTTCAGATGGGATGGAAGTCAGCATGGCTTTGAGAGGTGTCCTTTCGCTTTTGTTTTCTCCCTTTGAGAAGCAAAATAGAGATTGTACGTGACTATGCCTCATAAAGATGAAGTTGAATGTAAGATACAAGCAGTTTTTCATTCCATCATCGAACCAATCCCTAGAATTGATCCTTTGTTTATGACACAGTGAAAACCCTCATTCCTGTCCAGGATGAAAGATCAGTCCCCTCACACCCTTGCAGTGCTGCCACAGGCACGCCCCCTCTGGTAGGAGGATGCTGCCCTCCCGGGCACACCTTCCTCCCACGTCTGGTCCTTCAGTCTTACAGCCTCTAGTCAGGCAACTTAGACCCCTGATCTTTTCCTCCCTGAAGATAACATCTAGGCCTCAGTTGTATTTCAGCTCCAGGCCCAGAAAAGCAGCAAAACCAGACAAGTGATGCTATGGCAGCCTCAGAACTAGCTTTTACCTCCCAGTCACTCAACAGGCTTTTGAGCCTTCACCAACCAGTTTTTTTGGGAAATCCCTTGTCCAGCCCACTGCTATCAAAATCCATCTCCCTGTGATCTCGACATCCCCTCTCAGCAGGAAGTAAATACAGAAGATATGACCTTTGTCCCTATTCCATAAAACAAAAGGCTGGACTGTTTGGTCTGATCAAATAATTGAATTGTACCCCCTCCCCGGAAAAATGACCATTAGGCCACTTCACAATGGACATTCCACTTGCTTAGATCACATTCCACTTGCTAAGACCATTATCTCTCCGCTCCAGAGTTTCCCAGAATCCAGACCCACACAGAGAATTCTCCACCTAGAAAAAGCTCGCCAAAGTCCTTAAAAACCTCTGACTCCCTGTCACAGGGTGCTGGCACCATTTTGAGGCTCAGCCCATCTGGTATCCAGATGTGCTAATAAATTCATAATTCTTCACCTCCCTTTTGCTTCATGCGTTCCTCTTTTGGAGACCCTAACACTAATGATAATAATCATAATAGCCACCTGGGAAGTCCCTGCCATCAACTTTATGTGCATGTCTTTCCTTCGCTAACAAGGCTTCCAAGCAGGACTTCTCTCCATTTTTCAATGACTAGACTTAGTATTTACAACAAGCTCTGTTGAGAGCAGGGCCCTCTGCCCAGAGAGAACTGGGTAATTTATGTGTACATTCTAGAAGTTTAGTGTCTCTAGTCTGACCCGCTAAGTGGAAGGAACATCCCTGGGCCTGAGCTGGACAGCCAAGTGTCTGCCGGCATTGCCAAGACTTTGGGACAGCTGCTCCCAACAGAGGATGCCTGGTTGGGAGAAGTTCCTGATCCGTCGTAGGTTATAAGACCAGGGTGTTTGACGTTCTCTGTTGAGACTAAATCATACAGCCAAGTTCATATCCACGAGATGATTTTATTTGGATGATGGCAGAAGTGAAATCAATAATGAGAAGGCTTACTTGGTTTTCCAAACCCCAGTATAGTCTTCTGAACATTTATTATTATGCTTTAGAGCAAATTTATACAGTATACATATATCCCAAGACAGACCCAGATGGTGTTGGGTGCAGTGTGGTGCAGTCTTATGTACCATGGGGTCTGGCAGACCCATAACTGGATGAGGAATCTAAAATAATAAAAGTGTAAAATTCTAATTAGACTGGACAGCTGAACGACCTTCTGGATGTCATTCCAAATGAAGCCGAGGCAGCAGGGGCTGATGCACAGGTGGTTAGGGGTGATCAGGCAGGCGAGCAGCTAGGGGCAATCAGGCAGGCAGGTGAGTGGTTAGGGGCTATAAAGCAAGCAGGCGAGCAGCTAGGGGCAATCAGGCAGGCAGGTGAGTGGTTAGGGGCAATCAGGTAGACAGGCAAAGGTGGTTAGGGGTGATCAGGCAGACAGACAAATGGTTAGGAGTGATGGGGCAGGCAGACAGAGATGTTAGGGGTGATTAGGCAGACAGGCAGGCAGGTGAGCGGTTAGGAGCCAGCAGTCTGGGATTGCGAGAGGAAAGTCTGACTGATGGGCCTAAACTGACAATCAAACATCTGCCCTTCCCAGATTGCAAGAGGGTGCAGGCTGAGCTGAGGGACCCGCCCTCCCTTGCGCCCACCCCCCCTCCCCATGCATGAATTTTGTACACCAGGCCTGTAGTCTATATATAATCTAATAATTGGTTGCTATGACTTGTGCTGACTACCAGGGGGGCCCAGTGCAACATGGCTGGCGTCAGCAGCAGGCAGCAGAGCGTGGAACATGGTGGGCGGTGGTGGGATGCTGGGCAGGTGAGTGGGATGCCAGACCATGGCGGGGCGCTGGTTGCTGTCATTGGTGTGAGTCTCTGGTGGTTACTGAAAATTCTTTCCCCCCTCTCCTGCCCTGCTCCAGCACCATGGTCCCACTGCGTGCTTGCACCTGCTACTGGCGCTGGCCCCACTCATACCTACTATTGGCATCGGAGCCGCCATTCACATGCAGCTGCCAGCACCCGACACTGGTCCTGATCGCTCAGTGCCAACAGCAGGTGCGAGTGGCAGCTGCCATCCCTGATAGCCCCTGAGGACTTCTCTGCCTCTCCTTTCTCCTGAGGGGCGATCAGGGCAGCAGCTGCCACTTGTACCCACTTATGGGGCTGGCCCTGCTTGCACCCACTGCTGGCGTCAGCCCCAATCGCTCTGTGCCATCAGCGGGTACAAGGGGGCCAGCACAGTCAGCGTGCCGGAATGGTGGCGGCGGGAGCGGGGCTGCTGCAGACAGGGGACCAGGGTGGGCAGACAAGTTGGGGAGGATGGGCTGAGACCCACCCTATGTCCACCACACCCTTTCAGCTCACAGTTCCTTTCAAGGTGCATGGATTCGTGCACTGGGCCCCAGTGCTGAGAATAAAGCCGGGCCAGGAATGTGAGGAGCATACCTGTGTCCTGGGCAGAGGAGGCGGGCTTCCGGGATTGGGAACTTGTTTATTTTCATGGTCCCCTCCTCTCGGCTGCACCTTGTTGAATTTCATTGTCAGCGTCTTGGACATCTGAGACGTGGTTCAGAAAACTTCTATTCTTCTGACCCTGTCTTCAGGCAGAGAAATGCTCTCTGTTTTTCTTTTCATCATGAGACAAGCCAATTAGTTGTTTAATCCGATTTTGTTGAGGGTAATTCCTGGAGGCAACTCTCTATTAGAGATAGTCAGGGCTTCGGCTAGGGAGCAGCAGGCCACGTCTGCCTGGGCAATCTGATCTGTGTTCGTGAACTTGAGAGCGTCAAAATGCCCTGAGAATATTTATAAGTAGAGGATTGAATAAAACATTATCCCTGATCTGAACTAGATGTGATCTGAACTAAATATGATCAAATTGCCCATTGGTGTATTTTTTTTTCTTTCTCATTATCCATCTTCATCTATCTCATGTTAATCAAAGTAACACATGCAAATGATAAAAAATATAGAGTGTGCACAAAGCCCTACATTCTAAAGCAACAGGCACTCCCTCCCAAGGCTCAGCTCCAGTCCTGCGCGGGAAGCAGCTATTGTTTCCGAGTTTTCTCTTTGTCCAGGCCTCTGTGTTTTATCGTTTGATTGGATTAATGGGCTTTTTAGAAACGTGATGAAAAGTGAGACCTATGGCTTCCCCCTCCGAGGCGCCCAAACGCCCCTCAGGCTGAGGAGCCTACACCAGACGTAAGCAGGGGCGCACCCCTTTGCTGGCTGCTCAGCCAGCACCACGGGCCGGAGGCTAAACGGAAATGTGTTTCTCTCAGCGCTGAAGACTGATGCCTGAGAGCCAGTGTCTGCAGGGCTGGTTCCCCTGAGGCCGCGAGGCAAGGCCCTGCCTGGCCTCTCCCCTGTGTCCTCACACTGTCTCCTCGGCCGAGGGCATGGTTGGGCTGGAGTGGTCCCACGCAGGCATGGGGGGTGCTCCAGCAGCCCCTCGCAATGTGCCGGCAGTAGCCTTCACTGTCTGAAGACCCAGAACCATGGAGGGACCAGGGCACCTCCGTCTCCTCGGCCTGTGACCTCGGGAAGCGCTGTCTCCTGACAGGAGGGAGGGAGGATCGGGCCCAGCAGCCGGAGGGCCATGTCCGCCCTGGGCTAGCAGCAGTCTCAGAACTGTCCAGCCCATCAAGGCTTTTCTGCAATCGGGTGTTTTCGTTTTATGTTAAGTTTACAAATAGGTATTAGCTTTCCAGTTATAGAAAAGAGCCAAAACTGACTTGGCTCAGTGGATAGAGCGTCTGCTTGGGGACTGAAAGGTCCAGGGTTCGATTCCGGTCAAGGGCATGTACCTTGGCTGCGGGCATATCCCCAGTAGGGGGTGTGCAAGAGGCAGCTGATTGATGACTCTCTCTCATCGATGTTTCTAACTCTCTAACTCTCTCCCTTTCTCTCTGTACAAAATCAATAAAATATATTAAAAAAAAAGAAAGAAAAAAAAAAGAAAAGAAAAGATACAAGCGCCCTGGTGGGTGCTCAGTGGCTAGAGCGGCGGCCCTCCCACTATAGGGTTATGGGTCCAATTCCCAATCACAGGCATGTAGGCATGTAACCTGACCTCGTCAGAGCGCATTTGGGAGGCAACCAGTCAATGTGTCTCTCTCACATCAGTGTTTCTCTCTCTCCATCCCTCCCCCCTCCCACTCACTCTAAAAATCAATGGGACCATATCCTCCGTAGGATTTCAACAACAACAACAACAACAACAAAGATACCAGCAAGTGGAGTTTACGCCCCGGTTCAGGCTTCAATGTATTTGCATCTTATTCCTACAAAGTCATTCAAGTCAGTGCTGAGGGGCCAGAATAAAGTTCCCACTTAACAGGAGGCAAGTTTGAGAAGGAATCCTCAGTGTGGATTCAGACATCTTGCTGGAGGGAGATTGTGGATGCAGAGAACTTTCCAGTACTCCTGGAACCACGGTTTTCTCTGTTCTGGAAGTGGCATGGGCTGCAGCTTTCTCTTTTGCTGGCAGACTATTGGAAACAAACTAGAAAACCTGCTAAGGGCACATTCCCCCTAAGACTACTAAAGAAAGCAATGTTTACATTCCTCTTTGAGATCCTCCACAGTAAAGTTTTCAAAACCTGAATATTAATAGGAAAAGAGTAACCACTGAGTTATAATGGGCATTGATAGCAGATAACCTCAAACAATAACTTAAAACAGTGAACGGCTGTTTCCCAGGCCTGGGGGGTGGGGGGGAGGAGGCTAACTGCAGGGGGATGAAAGCCTGGCCACTGACCTCCGAAGGCGTAAGGCCGGGCAGGGGATGCGTGAAGAGCCTTCCAACTGCCAGATGGAGGGTCGCCGGGCTGGGCCCCGGGAGGCGCTGGCATCGTCTGTGAGGCAGGGGCAGAAGCAGGGGCAGGGGCAGAGGCAGAGGCAGAGGAAGGGGCAGGGGCAGGGGCAGGGGCAGAGGCAGAGGCAGGTGCAGGGTCAGGGGCAGGGGTAGGGGCAGGGGCAGGGGCAGGGGCAGGGGCAGGGGCAGAGGCAGGGGCAGGGTCAGGGGCAGAGGCAGGGGCAGGGGCAGAGAGAGAGGCAGGGGCAGAGAGAGAGGCAGGGGCAGGGGCAGGGGCAGGGGCAGGGGCAGAGGCAGAGGCAGGGGCAGGGTCAGGGGCAGAGGCAGGGGCAGGGGCAGGGGCAGGGGCAGGGGCAGGGGCAGAGGCAGGGGCAGGGTCAGGGGCAGAGGCAGGGGCAGGGGCAGAGAGAGAGGCAGGGGCAGAGAGAGAGGCAGGGGCAGGGGCAGGGGCAGGGGCAGAGGCAGGGGCAGGGTCAGGGTCAGGGGCAGGGTCAGGGTCAGGGGCAGAGGCAGAGAAGAGAGGCAGGGTCAGGGGCAGGGGCAGGGGCAGAGGGAGGGGCAGGGGCAGAGGCAGGGGCAGGGGGAGAGGCAGGGGCAGGGGCAGGGGCAGGGGCAGGGGAAGGGGCAGAGACAGAGAGAGAGGCAGGGGCAGGGGCAGGGGCAGGGGCAGGGGCAGGGGCAGGGGCAGGGGCAGAGGCAGAGGAAGGGGCAGGGGCAGGGGCAGGGGCAGAGGCAGAGGCAGGTGCAGGGTCAGGGGCAGGGGTAGGGGTAGGGGCAGAGGCAGGGGCAGGGGCAGGGGCAGAGGCAGGGGCAGGGGCAGGGGCAGGGGCAGGGGCAGGGGCAGGGGCAGAGGCAGGGGCAGGGTCAGGGGCAGAGGCAGGGGCAGGGGCAGAGAGAGAGGCAGGGGCAGAGAGAGAGGCAGGGGCAGGGGCAGGGGCAGGGGCAGAGGCAGGGGCAGGGTCAGGGTCAGGGGCAGGGGCAGGGTCAGGGGCAGAGGCAGAGAAGAGAGGCAGGGTCAGGGGCAGGGGCAGGGGAAGGGGCAGAGACAGAGAGAGAGGCAGGGGCAGGGGCAGGGGCAGGGGCAGGGGCAGAGGCAGAGAGAGAGGCAGGGGCAGGGGCAGGGGCAGGGGCAGAGGCAGAGAAGAGAGGCAGGGGCAGGGGCAGGGGCAGGGGCAGAGGGAGGGGCAGGGGCAGAGGCAGGGGCAGGGGGAGAGGCAGGGGCAGGGGGAGAGGCAGGGGCAGGGGCAGGTGCAGGGGCAGGGACAGGGGCAGGGGCAGGAGCAGGGGCAGAGGCAGAGAGAGAGGCAGGGGCAGGGGCAGGGGCAGGGGCAGGGGCAGAGGCAGAGAGAGAGGCAGGGGCAGGGGCAGGGGCAGGGGCAGGGGCAGGGGCAGAGGGAGGGGCAGGGGCAGAGGCAGGGGCAGGGGGAGAGGCAGAGGCAGGGGCAGGGGCAGGGGCAGAGGCAGGGGCAGGGGCAGCCTCCCAGGCTGAGGGGCTGGGAAGGTTACACAGGCCCCTGGATACACCTGCTCAGCAAACATTTATTAATTAATGGTAACACAAAGTATGTTTCTGAAGGGCACCAAATTCAACGCACTCTGCTTACGAAAGCATGTAATCTCCTAACACTTGGGGTTTTACTATTAGCTGCTTTGCCGTATGCCATAGGCACACAGAGATGACCATCACGTGCTCAGGGGCACACGGTTCTTGAGAGAGAAGAGGTGTGAACAATTAGCACTGGGCATCGCCATGGGAGTGGGGAGCACTGTCCTCCAGCTTAGACGAGCAGGCGGCCCAGTGTGCTCGGGCTCAGGGCACAGCAGACAGAGAGCAAAGCGGAGGCTTCGAGGAGGCGGGACTCCCGGAGACCCCGCGCCCCTGGGACATTCCAGACACCAAAGCGTAGCCCCGTGCGTATGCGAGCGGCGGCCCGCGGCCAGCTTCATAAATCACTGGTGAATATCAACAAGAACTAGGAAGTTCTGTACAGACACAACTTCCTTTAAACTAAATATGAGCCATAAAGGACCAAAGACATTTATTTAATGTTAATTTTAGCAAAACACTAAGTTCCAAAAATGAGTATCCAATGAGACTTCCAAATGTATTTATTTGCTTGAGTTGATGACATGGAATGATCTTACCAAGTGGATTTATAGCGACTCATTCTTAGCGACATCTCCATCACAAACCATGCAGTGCCATATTTAGAAGCACTTGCCGGTGTGATTTTATGAGATGACAAATTTAGACTATTCAGATGTTCCCAGTCACCTGCAGGTGTAATGGGGCTGAATGTAATGCAACTCAGCTGACATGAAACTTAAGTGATTTTAAATATAGTATTTCAGCACTCAGAAATGTTTATTGATTTCAATTTATAATTAAAATGTCTGAGCAGCGAACGGAACAGACATGAAAGGTGAAAATGCCTTCAGGAGATGGTTACTAACTCGTGGCATCTGTGACTAATGAATGCTATATCGGCTTAGACTGTGACTAATAGAATAAATGTTTTGAAAAAATCCTTATGTTAGCATTTCATAAACAGTAATCTGGTCATGATGAACTTGTCATATGAATATTGGGGGTAACTATGAAGTTTCTTCATTCTTTTACATTCCCCCCTCCCCCCCTAATTTAATAGGCGTGCTTCAGTGTTTGGTTCCAAATATGGACTATCATTGTTTATTATTGATCTTTTATCATCCAGTGAGCTAATTGAAAGCACTTTGGTTAATTGGACAGTATGGTCTACTGTTATGTAAGGGGATTAGACGTGCATTTCTTAAAGAAGGTTGTCTATGTACAATTAGTTCCCTGGTTAAGCTGATTTTCCCTGGATTTTACCCTCTATTCTAAATTTATCAATGATCTGAACCTAATGCTTTAGGAATTTCTGAGCTATACCAAGACGTTCTTAGTCCTGACGAAAAATACACCCAACTGCCAATGAACGTGATTGTTGGTTTATGATAATAGCTGCTGGTTATCTCAATGTGTATCTCAGATGCCAATGTGTGTGAAGCAAATATATTGATCCTTGACCCCATGTGAGGATGTCGTGGCTTTCCAACGCTCACACTGACCAGCGGGGAAAGCTTTACTTCACTCCTTAGGTCTGAGGGATACCTGTAATATAGAGCAATTTGAGAATCTCCTGAGAATGAGTATTCTTAGTTCTTTAGTAAGAAGCCAGGATCCATTTCACCTGTAGGTGTGAGCCCAGATTCCTACAGTCTGCTGGGGTTTTAATGTGGAATGTCCTGTGATTGCTTTCTGATCAATGTACTTAAAAACAAATTTATCTTCTTAATTCCTGCTTTATTAAGGTGCTATCACTCCTTTAACTTCCTTATGCTTAGTCCATGCATGAGCCATTCCTTTCTCTGATTCTTCCTGCTGCTCCCTGTCCTTCCTTCTTCCTTTCGTTCACACCGGCTGCCTGAGCCCTGGAGCAGGCTTTACTCTGTGATAACTTCGGGGTTGGCAGAAGAGGTGGTGAGCGATGCATCTGGAGTCCAGCTGGCTAGGCCAGAGTGAGTGGGTGGGGGAAGCCCACCCCCAGGAGGCCGTCAGGCGCCCAGCAGAACACTTGTGTGAATAATGTTGTCCATATTCTCCGTGATATCAAAGAAATCACAGGTTTCATTGAACTTAAGTTCTGAAATTGATTTGTAAATCTCCCTCATCTTGAATCTCCCCACACCCTTGTTAGAAATAAAAACAACAACTTATTTTAAAATAATTAAAAACTTCCAGAAAAGTGACAAGCACACTACAGAGAAATCAGTATCTGCTTCATTAAGGTCCCCAGTTGGATCACATTTTACTTTCACTGCGTCTGTTCCCTCTCCGTCTCCCTGTATATTCACTAATTGTCATTCTTTTCCTGAATGGCTGAGCAGCTGCAAACATGATGTCCTATGTGCACTGTGTTTCCAACAAGGACTCGTCTATGTGACCTCCGTTCTCAGCTCCTCAGTTCTCTTTATGTGCCGTCACTCCCCACCTCACCCGGGGTCTCAGGTACCAAGTGCAACACGAAATCAAGCCTCTGGACACAGGTTCTCTCTGTTCTGGGCAGCATGGCTGGTACTGCCTCACCGTGCCAGTCACGTCCCTGTCCAACCCAGTTTCAATAGCTAGAAAGGTAGACACCTTTTGATGGAAAGGAAAAAAATTAATAGCAGTTTTTGTAATCTAAAATAAAAATCTCCATTCTAAAACTTGCTTTACATATTTATGTTCCTAAAGAGACTCTCTCCCCGCCCCCGCCCCGAAAATACCTTTTAATAACTTCTAGACAAAGTAACTTGTAAAGAGCTCGTAAAGTAAGAGCATCAAGCCAAATTACGGAATTTCTAACAGTTTCAGTTAAAAGCCAAGCAGTGTAAAGCACAGCACAGGGAGAGTCAATAACATCGTGAGAACTGTGTTTGGGGTCGGGTGGGTCCTTAAAGTGTAGGGGGACGCTTTGTAAGTCTATGCTTGTCTAACTGCTGTATCCCCAAACTAATGCAGAACAATATTGACTGTCAACTGTAATTGAAGAATAAAACTTAAAAAAATAAAACAGCCAAGTGATAAAAGGGAAGGCTGGCTGCAATAGGTTTTCAGAAAATGATTACAAACTAGAAATAAACCTGATATGGGTGTATTAGAGACTTTTATCATTTTTAAATTACTCAATGTTCTTCTGATTTCATATAAGAAAATCCCAAACTATTTTATGCAAAAAAGGGACTTAATTAAAGGATTTGGAATGACCATGGCTCCCAGTGGCCACGTACAATTAAAAGAATGGTGCCAAGCGGGGAGGCTTTTTTAAAAAAATATATATTTTATTGATTTTTTACAGAGAGGAAGAGAAGAATAGAGAGTTTAGAAACATCGATCAGCTGCCTCTTGCACACCCCCTACTGTGTATGTGCCCACAACCAAGGTACATGCCCTTGACCGAATCGAACCCGGGACCTTTCAGTCCCCAGGCCGACACTCTATCCACTGAGCCAAACCGGCCTCGGCCAAGCGGGGAGGTTTGACAGTTACTCCTCCTTTGGCCTCCTGGCCTCGCCTCCTCCCTAGTGCCGCCCCACGCTCCTCCCGCCCCCCCCCCGCCCCCCCGCCCCCCGGGCTAGCACCTCCAGGGACCACTACTGCTACAGGGTGCTGGCCAGAGCCCACCCCTCCGATGCCTGAGGAACCCTCTGCAAAGCTTCCATAGCCACAAACAATCATGCCCTCCTCCCCTAATCAGCACCTGCCACCTGCAAGGGTACCCATGGGCTTAAAAATAACAATCCCTTCCCATTTAGACATCACTTACTGGATGGAACATTTCTAGGTTTATTAGCTCAGAACCTCCTCATGACAACCCAGTGAGGGAGGCGGAGAAGAGATTACAGTTCCCGTGGTATATGCTCAGAGAGGAAATGAAGCTCAGAGCTGAAAAGTGTCAAGCCCAGTGGTTCCCAAGGTGCAGCACATGCCCCACAGGGGGGGTAATTTGATTTTAAGTGGGGGCAATTGGAGGATGAGTTAACAGTGAATTTTTTTGCATTTCTTATGGTTCTAGGGGGCTTCATCTACAGCATATCCTCCTAATTATAATAATAAAAGGCTAATATGCACATGACCGAATGGTGGAATGACTGGTCACTATGATGCACACTGACCACCAGGGGCAGACACTCAATGCAGGAGCTGCCCCTGGTGGTCAGTGTGCTCCTACAGGGGGAGTGCTGCTCAGCCAGAAGCTGGGCTCATGGATGGCAAGCACAGCAGTGGTGAGAGCCTCTCCCACCTCCGTGGCAATGTTAAGGATGTACAGCTTAGTGTGCCTAAGTTGTCAGTTGGACATTCCCCCAGGACTCCTGGACTGCGAGAGGGCACAGGCCAAGTTGAGGGACCCCCAAGTGCATGAATTTTATGTACCAGGCCTTGTGTGTGTGTGTGTGTGTGTGTGTGTGTGTGTGTGTGTGTTGCAGAATTTTAGTAATTAGATTATGTGTGCCATGAGATGAAAAAGGTTTAAAATTGCTTGCCTAGATTTAAAGGGTAATGGCATTGATCTTTATCAAATTACTTATATTTCCTTTGCTCAACATTTCCTTATTTTTTAAAAATTGTAAGCTGTTAGAAATATATAAAATGCATTAAGCAAAACTTCAATCTAACAAATAATTATAAAGTAAACATCCATGAAAACCACTAACTGATCAGCAAACAGAGCATGGTGAACCCAGAAACCTCACCCCTTTTCCCTTCCAGCTAAGCTGTATGCCCAACCATCCATCATAAGTAACACAGCACTGACTTTTAGCATAAAACCTTTCCCACTTGTCTTTATAGTTTGAGCATATTTGTAAGCATTTCTACTAGTAAATAACAACTTTGCTTACTTTTACTTTATGTAGATGGGTGGAATGCTCTGTGAACCATATATTCATTTATTGAGTGCTAGAGGTCCAGTGCATGAATTCTTGCACAGGTGGTGCCTCTTGGGGTGGCCTGTGGAGATGTGTGTAACATTATTAGATCAAAATATAGAAATAATACATTAACAGGCCTGGGATGACTAATAAATAAGTTTACAATCACAACGGGAGGTATAAAATCCTTGCTTAAAAAATCAGTAAAGACACAGATGATTGAACAGGATGATTAACAAATTTTATCTAATAAACAATTGTAGTATATTATCTATAATAATAAAAGCCTAGGTCTGTTTGCTGCTTTGTTGACTAATGAGTTTGCCAACCACTGGCGTAGGTGGCCCTCGCACCCTCCCACAATTCCCTCACATCATCACAATATGGCCGCCACAAGATGACCATCACAAGTTGGCTGCCACAAGATGGCTGACAGGGGAGGATAGTTGGGGGTGATCAGCAGGCAGGCAGGCAGGTAGGTGAGTGGTTAGGAGCCAGCAGTCTCAGACTGTGAGAGGGATGTCCAACTAAACTGGCAGTCAGACATCCTCCAAGGGTCCCAGATTGGAGAGGGTGCAGGCGGGGCTGAGGGACATCCCTTCCCTCCCCCCCTCCCCCACGACTTTCATGCACCGGGCCTCTAGTCCTATATAATAAAAGCCTAATATACAAATTGTTATCTCAGGTGGTCGTTCAATTGGGAGACTGACAGGGAGTTCAACCACTTGCTATGATGTGCTCTGACCACCAGGGGGCAGTGTGGAAAATGGTGGGCATCGGCAATGCAGGACTGGCAGGGGGCAGCATTGGAAACACTGTCGGCCCTGATGGACCCTGACAAAAGCAAGACTGTGGTGGGATAGTGGAGCAGGGGAGGGGCGGCACCAGGCCAAGGTGTGGTGCAGGGTGGGGCTGTGAGTGAGCCTCCGGGGCTGCTGCGGGCATGAAGCAGGTGCCTCGGGTTTCCACCATGTGTTGGCCCATGTCCACAGTTCTTTGTTCTTACATCCTCTTCCCTCCTCCCAACGTTCTGTTTGCCCTGGGGAGATTCAGCAACTGATTCCATCAAAAGCTGACCATGCTGGAGATGGGTCTTAGAGGCCCACTTCCTACAAATTCCCTCCTCTTCTCCTTTTTTAAATTTTAATGTAATTTAACTTTTCTTAAGGAATTACATATGTGTCTTTATCTCTCCATTGCCTCCCCAATCTCTGTTCATGCCCTCACCCCCCTGGTGTCTGTGTCCATTGGTTAGGTTTATATGCATGCATACAAGTACTTTGCTTGATCTCCCCCCTTTACCCCTGCTAATTTATCCTATCTTCACTAGCTGTGCTAAAACCTGTTGGCTTTCTTACAGGAAGGGAGAGGGAGAGAGAGTCTACACAGGTTCCTCCACTGACAGCTTCAGAGCAGTTGGAATGGTGAGAAGCATGTCTCAGGATCCTGTCCATTTCTCCTCTAGTTGGCCCATCATCCTTGCTCTGCTTATGTCCGTCTAACTGCCACCACATCCGCTCAAGGATCTTGGCTCTGAATTCTCTCAGGGAAGAGGGCCAGGCAGTCTCTTCTGAAATTGCTTCATGCTGAGGAGAGATGGAGGTTCTCTCTCAGAGCCAAGAGATCCTTGCTCTCTGCAAGAGGGACGATGAGGCCTGGGCACAGAAGGAGGTGTCTAGAGGTGGCATTCCCTGAGTACAAGTAGGATTGTAACCTGGTGGAGACAAACTGTGTTATAAAATTTCAAATCTTAGAACAGCAAGAGTTACAACAAATGGTCCTGTGGAAGGAAAAAAACACATTTCAGTTCTACCAATTCCCTATTGAAATATAACTTTTCTCCCCAAAGTCACCCTTATTTTTATTAAAGAGTCATATTAAGACCAATTTATCCAATTCATTAAGTCTAGTTTCAATTTGGCCTAGAATTTTGCATAAACACAATACGAATAGCAATGACCACACAGGCTCTTTAAAATTTGCTTTGCTGGAATTTCATGATTGAGTCTCAATGAACCCCTCAGGGCAGAGAAGCCAAGCCATCCAGCTGCCATCAGGCTTGCCTGTTAAAATACCTGCAGATTTGGGAAAATTCCTCAGCACCTGCTGTGGCTCCACCTGGGTCAGAGCCTTAGGCTTCAAGGCTCACTGCCCTGGTTCTCCTACTCCTCGCTGGGTAGTGCGAGAGGGGGTGGGCAGGGATGCAGAGGCACTCTCACTGCTCCTCTCCCACTCCAACCAACCACCAGAGGCTGCCAGATATGGGCCCAGTGCTCCAGTGTCATCCATTTTCAGGGCTACCATGTGACCAATCGAGGCACCAGGCTTTCTCCAAGGCACTCTTATAGGCTTCAAGTCCTCTGGTGACATCCAGAACCCAGACAAGACTCTCTTAGACATGACACTCCAGTCAAAGTTTTGGTTAATAAAACCACCATTGGAAACTGGTCTTATTTAATTCATGCAAAGAAACGTATTGCCATGGTTCATTCATTAAGAATTGACAAATTCTGGAGGAATCAGGTAGGGGGAAAATACACAGTCTACCAAATTGCTTTAAGACCTCCAGTCCCATAATCAATTTTTGTTTTTCCTGATTTCCCCTGCCTCTCCCTTCCATGGATCTCTCAGAAGATGTAACACTTTTTAAAATGCATTATAACAAAACAGTGTCTGTCTCTAGAACTCACGAGCCTCGGTTTGCCACTCTGTTGGCTAATGAGTTTGCCAACCACTGCTCTAGAATGACACATTTATGGATTTGATTATAATGCAAATGACACGCAATTTTGTCCTTCCTACAAAACACAATATGCCAGCTTCCTGGGCAAAAACAGGAAAGACCTTTTCCCATCTTCTCTCTGAGTAGCCTGACACAGGCCACTTATCCTCTGACAAAATGCAAATCACCCATTCTTAATCTTGGGGACTCTTCCAGCTCTCCCTCTCAGGGCATCAGCCAGATCTAGATAAGATCTACCAGTTGGCTGTTTATCTGAGTTTCCCTATTCCTGGCTTACTGCCCTTGTCATTTCATGGCAAACTAAGTCATCAGTAACCATGTCACATTACAGACAGGCAGACAAGAACTTTCACTAGCTTAGAGTTTATGGTGGCTGATGCCCTGAGAGGGAGAGCTGGAAGAGTCCCCAAGATTAAGAATTCTCGGCAGCTGCTGGGATGTTCTTGCAATCTCTGCCACTGTTTAGCTTGCCACAAACAGATGGGTCCCAAAGTGGGACATGCCCCATCTTTAAATAAATTAATGCACTCCCTCTCCCCCCTGCCCCCTGCACGACAGGCTGAGCCCCAAGGACAGAGCTCACCAAGTTCAAGGCTCACGAATTGCTGTTGAGCCTGCTCAGGATGCCAGACAACAGCTTTCTTCTCTGGAACCAGCCTGGCCTTTTGCTATTTGCCTTCATCACTTCTTACCAAGGTCATTTTGCAGAGGAGACCAGTGAGGGAACAGGTAAAAGGAGGCAGAGAAAAGAGAGAAAAGGAAAGAAATAAACATTAAATCCTAAATTAAAAGGCCATGATTTTACTAGTGGATTCATTAGTGGTTAAAGCATCAGTAGGAAGAGAATAGATGGAAACAGCATACGCTCTCTTCATTGTCAGGAGCAGAAGGGCCAGGCTGCTCTCCTTTCCTGGAGATTTCTTCCAGCAAAGAGCGTCTTTCATTAAAGACGGCTCAGCCTCGTCCTGAAGGAAAGAAAGTCGCCTGAAGACTCACGAATGAAGGCCAAAGTGCTCTTTCTGTTTAATTTTAGAAACAGCAGGAAAAATCTGGATCTAGCTCTTCAGGCCAGAATGGACTCTATTTCTAGAATACATCAGCTCAGGTAACTGAGCGTGGACTGACACGTGGTTTTTAAACAGCAGCAGCCCCTCTGCTAAGACAATGCATGGAGGCAGTGCCTGTAACATGTTGTAAGGATTCGGAACCTCAATTAAAATGTAAACACAAATGAGGAAGTAACTACTACTCTATAATACTTTGCCTCCACACCTCACATTGGTGAGGGAAACATGCACATTTTATACAGGGTTACCCTGCTTGGAAGAACTGACAAGAGAATTTGTGGAAACAAAATCTGACTTCCCTTTTAAGTAAAGGAGAAGGGAGACTTCCATAAAAATATTTTTTAGAATACAGACTTAGGATCATTTAAAATATATGAATGCTGTGCAGAATTTATGGCTGGTCTAGATGTTTTAGAAGGGGAGAAAACTGGGTCTGTAAGATCCTTTACAATGACACCCAGCTTTCTCTGTGCCAAGTACATGAGCCCTAGCTTTTACAGATTTCTCTTTATTGTAAGGGTTATTTTCTAGTTTGTAAACCTTACTTAATGTTTCTGGATAAGGCTATTCAATAACTACTGATGTATTTTATCTTTGAGAGAGGATGACTTAGAGAAGAAGAAAAAAAGTTTTTTTTTGGTGTTTTTGGACAGTTACAATATAGTGTGAATTTGTTCTGCTCTTTTGCATAATTTGCAATTATTTTATTGTCATTGATAAAATAATGATATTTCTAGGTTTTCCCACTTTACATCTTTTCTTTCCATACCTGATTTTAATTAATAGTAAAGCAATTTCTTTGCTATTTAATGTTTTATTGTTCACACTATGCAAATATTCCCATTGCTCCACCCCTGACCCTCTTTTCTTAGTTCTTATGTTTATCCTTTTCATTATTTTCAGATTTCCAGTGTAAGAAAGTGCTGAGCTTATCATCTTTAAATGATTCCTGTCCCTTACTACCTCCAGCTCCAGAAGGTATGACAATCAGGAGCTTAGCTGGAAATTCCTTCATGTTGCACATTTTCTGGGCATTTTTATCTGAGACATCCAGTGTCTTGTGACCCATATGTTTAAGTATTTCTAAACTTCTGGGTAATTTTCTTAAACCATTTCTACCATTACATTGTTTGTTTATTTATTTATTTATTTATTTATTTATTTATTTTTTAAATTAAATTATTATCTGTGTACATATACCATTGCCCCCCCTCCTGTACATGCCCGCCCTCCCCAGAGTTTTGTGTCCATTTGTTGTACTTATATGCATGTATACATGTCCTTCAGTTGATCTCTTATCTTCCGCAGATCTCCCTACCCTCCCCACTCTAATTTGACAGTCTGCTTGTTGCTTTACTGTCTCTATATCTATCTTTTGGTTCATCAGTTTATAATGTTCTTTATTATCCATAAATAAGTGAGATCATGTGGTGTTTCTCTTTCATTAACTGGCTTATTTCACTCAGCATGATGTTCTCTAATTCCATCCAGGCTGCCGCAAATGATGAGAATTCCTTCTTTTTTATGGCAGCATAATATTCCATTGTGTAGATGTACCATAGTTTTTTGATCCAATCATATGCTGATGAGCACCTAGGCTGTTTCCAAATCCTAGATATTTGTGCTGCTATGAACATAGGGGTGCATATATCCTTTCTGATTGGTGTTTCTAGTTTCTTGGGATATATTCCTAGGAGTGGGATTACTGGGTCAAATGGGAATTCCATTTTTTGAGGAAGCTCCATACTGTTCTCCACAGTGGTTGCACCAGTCTGCATTCCCACCAGCAGTACAAGAGGGTTCCTTTTTCTCCACATTAAGTTTTTTTAATTAATATAAATTTTGTATATATTGAAATCTTTTTAAAAAATATATTTTTATTGATTTCAGAGAGGGAGAGGGAGAAACATCAATGATGAGAGAGAATCATTGATCGGCTGCCTTCTGCAACCCTTCCCCCCCCCCCCCCCCCGGGGATCTAGCCTGCAACCCAGGCATGTGCCCTGATCAGGAATTGAACAGTGATCTTCTGGCTCGTAGGTTGATGCTCAACCATTGAGCCACCGTAGCCGGGTTGCATACCACATATCAAAATCTTATTTCTCCTCCACATGTCTGATTTTTCTCTCCAATCACTTAACTTGCTCATTTCATCTCATTTTGCTTCCTTTTCCCCATTTTGACTTCCATGTACAATACTTTCCCTTGTTTGCTTCATCCCTATGATGGCGCTGTCTTTCCCCACTTTTTCTCAGCCAGTTTGACCTTCCTTATTCTGTTTTCCTGCCATTTCTTTCCAGAGTTCATGTGTTTTTGCTTTGGGTTTTTATTTTCTGGAACAATTTATTCATTATATTAAAAAAAAAGCATGGTGATACTGATGGTCCTATTATCATTTGCTCCTTCTCAGAGTTCTTTGTAGGAGGGACTCGTTTCTCTTTTTCTTCCACTCCTGTTCCCTCCTCTGGGATGCCAGGGGAGGTCTGGGGCACAGTCTTTGGCATCCTTACCCATTTTGTTAAAGAGGTGAGTTCCAGCTGACACGTTCCTTCTAGGAGTTCAGATGAGATGTTACCTCATTGTCATTTTAATTTGCATTTCTCTGCTGATCAGTGATTTGAGCATTTTTTTCATAGTTCTCTTGGACATCTATACGTCTATTTTGGAGAAGTATCTCTTTAGGTCCTTTGCCCATTTTTTAATTGGATTGTTTGTCTTCCTTTTATTAAGTTGTATGAGTTCCTTATATATTTTGGATATTAACCCTTTATCAGATGTATCATTGCCAAATATGTTCTGTCTTTCAGTGGGCTCCCTTTTCATTTTGTTGATGGTTCCTTTTGCTGTGAAGACAATTTTTATTTTGATACAGTCCCATTTATTTTTTCCTTTAGTTTCTCTTGCCTTTGAAGATGTATTGGAAAACATATTGCTATGAGAGATGTTTGAGCTTTTGCTGCCTATGGTTTCTTCTAGGATATTTTGGTGTCATGACTTACATTGAAGTCTTTTACCCATTTTGAGTTTAGTTTAAAGTAGTTAGTCTTCCTATTCAAAGTGGGGAAAGTGGTGTGAGAAAGTCCTCTCTTTATTTCCAAGACAGAAATCAATGATATTTCTAATAATATCAAGGTTCAAAACAATTTTGGGGACCCCACTAACAGAATTAGAATTTGAGTCCTATTTCTCACTTGCCATGAAACCTATATGCCTTGGTTTCTTTTCTATAAAGTGGTTGAGAAAATGGAATCTTTCTCCAAGAGTGGATGTGGGTTAGATTAACTAATACACATAACGTGCCTATAACTGCACCTGGAGCACAATAGGTATTAATAAATGTAATCACCAACTCACCATCATCATCTTTATCTTCATTATTGTTTATGTATATTTGCTTCATTAAGAAAATGTTTAAGTGCTAGCAGGAGCCTTTGTTCACTGAAACAACTTCCAAAGCCAGTAGCAGGAGTGACCAGGTTATCTACATATATAAAATCCTAATATGCAAATAGACTGAACAGTGGAACAGCTGAACAACCAGTCGCTATGATGTGGCACACCACCAGGGGCATGCGTGGACATGGCAGGCATCAGCAGCAGGTAGCAGAGTGTGAAACATGGTGGGCATCTGCTGTAGCGGAACAATGGAACAGGTGAGTGGGTGCACCAGACCAAGGTAGGATACCAGTCTCTGTCATTGGGGTGAGCCTCTGGGAAATTCTTTGCTCCCATGCCCTGCGGTCCCACCAGGTGCTCACACCTGTTGCCGGCACTGGCCCCGCTTGCACCTGCTGCCAGCGCCCAGCACCTGCCCTGATCACTTAGTGCTGTCAGCAGGTACCAGTGCAGCTGCCTGCCCCAATCACCTCTCAGGGCTTTTTCAACTCCCCCTGCTCCTGAGGGGTGATCAAGACAGCAGCTTCCACTCGCACCAGCTGATGGTGCTGTCCTCAATGGCTTCCTGCCATCAGCAGGTGCGAGGGGGCTGGTGCTGGTCACACTTGGGAATGGGGCTGCCAACAAACAGGGGACTGGGGGCTAACCTGGAGGGGCCAGGCAGGGTTGAGGAGGATGGGCCCAGACCCGCCCCTGTGTCCACTGCAGCTTTGGGGCCCACAGTTCCTTTCAAGGTGCACAAATTTGTGCACTGGACCTCTAGTAAATCCATAAAATTCTAAACTGTTAACATTTATAAATTTTTTCAAACTGTTTCAAGGTATTGACAACCATGCACAAACAATAATGCAGAGAATGCTTGTGCTTTGGCTTTGTCTAGTTCTATGTGGGGCCTCCTGGTTGTTTTCTATCTACTGGTTTTGAAAAAGGCATCAATACACGTGGAAATTTGAGGTGACAGGTGAGAGATATGTAATAAAAAAAAGAAAATTATGAAGGCGCCTTGTTTTGAAGAACCACTTCATAATTGCAACAGAAGTTGAGTCTAAAGTTGTCATTTTGCGTTTTAAAATCAAATTTTCCCCAGCAACTTCACTTCCTTTAAAATATCTAACTCACAGGAGTGACACAGGATGTAATTGAGAGGTAATTAAAATCAAGTCTTAATTTAAGGTTTCACAGAAATGATGCTGAATGCTAATTTGATATAGACTGTTGAGCATTTAAAAGATGCTCGAGAAAGCCAAATGTTTCAAATTTCCCCTTGATTTGATAAGGCTGAAAAGGAATATTAAACAAAGGAGCTTTCAGGTAAGAATTGGTAGGGAGACTTTAGAAATAATACAATCCATCCAAAGACCAATGATAGATGAACATCCAATCATTTTAGAGCAGAAGTCATATTATTTACTTGTTGAAATGTCTTTTTAAAAAAATATATTTTATTGATTTTTTACAGAGAGGAAGGGAGAGAGATAGAGAGCCAGAAACGTCGATGAGAGAGAAACACTGAACCGGCTCCTCCTGCACTCCCCCCCTTTCCCCCACTGGGGATGTGCCCGCAACCAACGTACATGCCCTTGACCAGAATCGAACCTGGGACCTTTCAGTCCACAGACCGACTCTCTACCACTGAGCCAAACCGGTTTCGGCAACTTGTTGAAATGTCTTGATGGCACACCTCTTTGTACAGGATCATCAATGCTTATTCGTTCAGGTGTATAAGAAGAGCGTGGTATGACTGAACCTTCAAGTTGGAGAAAATTCGGTGCAGGAACTGCCTTATAATCTCCCGGGCCTGCAGTAATTTATTCTTTGAGTAAATTCCTATCTGAAGCAAAGGCCAGTCTAAGTTTGTGGCATTTGTAATTGTAACAGAAAGCCACTGGACTAAAATCGGTGTCTCTATTACTTAAACCCCTGGAATCATTGTCTTCTTCCTCTGTCACATTAAGTACAACCACTTTTCAGAAAACTGCCACAGGAGACCTTGCTGTGCTGGGTGGTGGACAGGAGCTTTGGGTTACTCACATTAAATTAACATGCTGTCTGTTCTGTTCACAAGTGGTGCTACAGGCTGGTAATTTTTCTGTCTCATATGCATCTGTGGGTTTCTGAATAAAGATTGTTGCCTTCATTATGCCAAGGGTGGACACACGGTTATTTTTTCTCACAGTGATGTCCTGGGTAATGAGCACAGTACATGGCAAAAAGTGGAGACCTGTGTGATGTCGGTGCCTAGTAGATAGCCAATTATGACTCATTAATTAGTTCATCAGGATCATTTGAAGTCATTGGATGTACAACCTGACTTGTAAGTCACTTGTAATGTTTATTTAGAAATAGTTTCCATGGTATGCAATCCAGATTCATAATGAGACAACCGTATTCTTGCTATCCCCTCACGTATATTAACCTTTCCTCTCTACCTTCTCAGAATTTATCTGTTCTTCAAGGCCCAGTTCAAACTCCACCATTTACTCAAGCCCGTTTTGACTGCTCTACATCCATAGAACTTTATAAACTTCAAAAGCACTTTTGTGTTGTTGTTGGTCAAGCAGCACTGACCCTAAGGTGGTGTTTTGACTTTTGATGGTGGTCTCTCAAGGCACTGATGCTTTGGTATGCTGCAGTTCCTCTTCCTCCCAATTTGTTCCAGGATAGGAAGATCATTTCCTGGCAATTAGTGACTGTCAAGCTTCACATTAATAATCTGAAAGACATGCTTTCCATGGTCAGATGAGCCTTCAAACTTTCTCTAGCCTCATAATTTTTTTTTCAGGTCCTTGATTTATTGCAATTATATTTGGAAATTGCTTTTTAACAATGATAAACACTGTATACAAGTTTTAAAAAACGTCTCTTAGATGCACATTATATCTGGGTGGGGGGGAAAACAGTCTGGCCAAACATTTTTTGGTCAAGACCATTCCTGAGAGCCCAAACTTTCAAAAAAAATGGGTAAAAGGAAATATTCCAGACTATAAATGTTCCAGAATTTATCTTTAAACGGGAGAGAAAAAAATAAAAACACATGGAGCTTTCTAAAAGGTCTTTAGCAAGCTACCTTGGGAGCTCAATTCAAAAATAGAAGTTGACATACTAAAACAGATGTTTCAGTGCCGCTCCAAAACTCTTTATAAATACAGCCATTTGGAAGGACGATCCTGGATCAGAAGTTTTATTCCTTGTGTTTGTGTATCTACATTAGGTGTGGCATGCCTCCTCTCAGTTGTCATAATTGTCTCTGTAATTTCCTCCTGAATAGCAGTCATAGCCACCCTGGCTGCCACCATAGTCTCTGGATCTTCCATATCCGTAGCCTCCAGGCTGACTGTCATATCTGCCACTCCCATAGCCCTGGTCTCCACCACCTCTAGAGTAGCTGCGGCCACGCCCTCCAAAGCCACCGCCTCGGCCCCGGGCCGACTTGCCAGCATGGTCCACGCAGATCTGGTGACCATCCAGAGACTCTCCGTTCATGGCTCTCATGGCATCTGATGCATGCTCTGGTTGGTGAAGGTAATGAAGCCAAAACCCCGGGATTGCTGAGTCTCCCAGTCCTTGACAATGACCACCTCAGAGATGGGCCCGAAGCTGCTGAAATGATCTTCCAGAGCCTGCTCGTCGGTGTTGAAGTTGAGCCCTCCAACGAAGAGCTCCCCTTCTTCAGAGGACATGGCAAGGAATTCGAGTCCTAGAAGTTCAGGAAAAGGGCCGTAAGAACAATTTCTGCCAAGGAGCAGAGCGACTGGCCTCATAATTTTTATCTTTACCTTTTTCCTCTTCTTCTTCTTCTTTTTAAAGAATACCCTTCAGCATTTCATATAATCCTGGTTTGGTGGTGATGAATTCCTTTAGCTTTTTCTTGTCTGTGAAGCTCTTTGCGGTTCTCTGTGCTTCCTGGACTTGTAAGTCTATTTCTTTCATCAGGTGGGGGAAGTTTTCTGTCACTATTTCTTCAAATAGGTTTTCAATATCTTGCTCTCTCTCCTTTTCTATCACCACCATAATTCAGATGTTGGTACGTTTGAAGTTGTCCCAGAGGCTCTTTACACAATCTTCATATTTTTGGAGTGACAACAAATATATGTCTATCAACAAGTGAATCTAAAAATCAAGTGAATAAAAAATCTGATGAACAGAATAAACTGGTGAATATAATAGAATCAGGTGCATATAAAGGGAGTGGACTGACAGTTCTCCGGGGAAGGGATTGTAGGGGTACAGGAAGAGATTTCATAAGAATCATACACTTATGGACGAGAACAGTGGGGGAAGGTAAGGGCATGGGGTGGTGGGAACCGGGTGGAGTGGAGCTATAAGGGGAAAAAGAGGAACAACTGTAATAATCTGAACAATAAAGATTAATTAAAAAAACAACATAATAAAAAAAGAAAAAGAAACCAACCTTGATGACACCTTGCTTTTGACTTGAAGCCTCTACAGCTGCGAGAAAATAAACTTCTGTTGGTTAAGTCCTTCCCCCACCCCCTCAAAAAAATACCCCTTCATGAACTTCTGGATAAAAATTATTATTTTTCTTTTCCACTTTGACATTTACTCATGGTTGATTAAAATCCTGCTATTTATTTGGGATTCAGATTTTATTATTTATTTTGACTTTGAATTTTTCCTGAGCTTTTCATCAATGAGGTTTTAAACTTTAGTTTGCATTCAAGTTTAAGCAAATACCCTGCTATGTAGTTTTAAAAAGTTCTAAATATCATATTTAAATAACCCAATGTAATATTTATTTTTCTGAAAAGACTTTATACAAGAATATATAATGCAAAATAATCAGAAAAAGCAAGTAATATCTTCTCTGAGATCACAGAATGTGTTTCCTTTGCTTTTTATGAGAAGAGCTTTATTATAGAAGTTGGGTGGGTTTGGAGCTCTGAGCTGGAGTGTGCTTTTCTGGGTAAAGATGAAGAGGCAGAGCTACTCTACACCAACAGAGCTCGAGGGGAGGAGTTAGGAAGCGTTCACAGACAGCTTTTTCCTGGAACGAGCGCTGACCTGCCGTGCTGACCAGCGAGCCTCGGAGAGTGTCTTTCAAAGCTCATGGACACACCAGTCTCACAGCACAGAAACCTCTATCACGTTTTCTGATAAAACTGTGCTTTTATAATGAACCTCAAGTCATATCTATGTCCTCATGATGGCTGGCAGTGGCTGATGTGTAATGATTATAATTTTTTAAATAAAATATATTCTTTTAAATCTCCTATATTTATGTTACATGTTAGCTCTTATTCTTGAAGAATAGTGCATATGTGTGGGAAAACAGACTTTAAAATATCCCTCAACTGGAGAGTAAACACATTTCTAAGATGCATATTTTCAAGGCTTCATATTATAATCTTTAAAATTTTTTATTAGAAGTTTGAAAATAAAAATATATTTTAATTTCTTTAAAATTTTGATCTTTAAAATAATTGTTAAATAAACTTAGGCATAGAGATAAAGGAAAGGCTTTGTTGGCATTTAGCAATTGATGAAGAGTTGTGAGGCTAATATAGGGAGTTACACTGTGCTCATAAGTCACATGGACAGACAGGCCTACCTGATTAATTTCCCTGAGAGAACAATTCCATATTGCCTCCCTCTGACTCGAGTGCTAAGGCTCCTTGGTTCCTCCTTCCCTTGGTCTGTGCTCTGCTGATGGCCCTGCCCTACAATACTGAGGGCTCTGGAAGTTTGGGAGTTCTACAGCCATGGATCAATGCAGTAGGAACTGTCTCCCCCCAGCAGAGCATCTGGAACCACTTTCCTCATAGTAGGCTTCTCTGTGGAAGGCGATGTTTCAGTCCACTCATTTCATTGTACTTAAAAGCACTCACATTGATTTGACAAACATCTTTTGGAGTCTTTCAATGTCATGGATGCCATGCCACATGGGCAGGAGGAATGCCCCTCAGAGAAGGCATCCTGTCCCTCTCTGGGATCTCCCTGCACAGAGAAGAGACACGGTGGTGGCCATACACTGAGAGGGACATTGTAAGAGCAGAATGCCCAGAATGCATTCAGCAACCTCTAACTGGGGGAAGTCAGTCCTGAAAAGTTTTATAATCATAACTAGAGGCCTGGTGCATGGAATATTTGCCTGGGTGAGGGGATGTCCGTCAGCCCAACCTGCACCCTCTTTAACCTGGGACCCCTCGAGGGATGTCCGACTGCCCGGTGGGATCAGGCCTAAATGGGCAGTCGGACATCCCTATCCCAATCCGGGACTGCTTGCTCCCAACTGCTCGCCTGCCTACCTTCCTGATTGCCCCTAATCGCTTCTGCCTGCCACCCTGATCACCCCCTAACCACTCGCCTGCCAGCCTGATTGATGCCTAACTGCTCCCTTGCCAGCTTGGTCATCCCTAACTGCCCTCCCTTGCAGATCTGGTCCCCCCTAACTTCCCTCCTCTGCCGGCTTGGTCACTCCTAACTGCCCTCCCCTGCTGGCCATCTTATGGTGGCCATCTTGTGTCCACATAGGGGCAGGATCTTTGACCACATGGGGAAGCCATCTTGTGTGTTAGAGTCATGGTCAATCTGCATATTACTCTTTTATTAGGTAGGATAGAGACCTGGTGCATGGGTGGGGGCCGGCTGGTTTGCCCTGAAAGATGTCCCAGATCAGGGTGGGAGTTCCCTTGGGGCAAGGGGTGGCCTGGGCAAGGGGCCTGTGGTGGTTTGCAGGCTGGCCATGCCCCAAGCAGAGGCCCTGGTATCTGGGGGTTATTTATCTTCTATTATTTAAACTTTGTAGCCTGGAGTGAAGTCAAGCCTCCTGCTCACTCCATGGTGGCAGCCATTTCTGTTGGGACTTATGAATATTCTATAATTAAAACTTTGTAGCCTTAAGCAGAGGCCAAGGCAGGCCAGGGCAGGCAGAAAGCTTGGCTTCTTCCATTGCTGGGGGCAACCCTAGCCTCCTGCTCTTTCCAGCTCTGTGTCTGCTGCTATTTCTGTGTGGATTTATGTATTTTCTATCATTGAAACTTTGTAGCCTTGATTGGAGGCCTAGGCCAGCAAAGGCAGGTGGAAAGCTTGGTTTCCTCCATTGCCGGGGAAACCTGGTGATACCCTGAAGCCCCACCCCACCCAACTTGTGGACCCACCCAAGCTGTTTCCAGTGACTTTTCCATATGAAAGGCCTCTCTTGGCTCATGCTTTAGACTTTCCTAAAATCTCACCACAGTTTACAAACTCCAAACAAAGCAGCATCTGGCATCAGCATGCCCTGTGCCTCTTACTAAGCAGCCTCACCTCCAGCACTAGTGGCACCCAGCCTCAGTTCGCAGCCACTTCCAAGGTTAGGCCACGTGGCAACCATTAGCAGATCACTTTGTTGCTCATACAAGTAGTCCCAAGCAGGGCGCAGATAGCAGCTTGACCTTGGCCCATGTCTCCCAAGGGGTCCCAGAACCAACACACCAGGTGGCCAGCTTCAGACCGCACCAGAACACCTCCACAAACAACACACTTTCAGCCTCAGACTCAGCAAGTGCCAGAGCCCTGTTAAGACAAATTCTGCTCCTTAGGGTCAGGCCCTGCACAACAGCTTCTCTACTGTAATCATGGCCAATCCTCACAACCAATCAGGAAGAGTGTTAATCTCTCCAAACAGCAATCTAGGATCAACTACAAGAGGGTGCACACAATTCACTTAACAGACGCACTTGAAATGAATATAATATTCCATGTCAACTGTAAATGAAAAATAAAAAAAAATAATCTTAAAAAAATGAATCAAAGACTAATTAGGCCCACGAGAGAATATATAGGGAATATTCCATATACATTTATAAGAAATAGGTTGGTGACGGTTACTAATAACTAAGTGTAAAATAATAGATTGGGGTGTGATCTGTTTCTCTTCTTATAAACATTACAGTGCTATGCATATTTATCATGGTCCTTGCTTCTGGGCATGACATAATTTTTTAAAACTGTTTTTTACCAGCAGTTTTCGGGTCACAGTAAAATTGAGGTGAAGGTACAGAGTTTTCCATGTCCCTTGCCCTACACATGCAGGCCCCCTCCACCCCCCCATCATCAGCATCCCCTGCCACAGTGGAGCACCTGTTACATGGACCCATTACCACCCGAAGCCACAGGTGACATTGAGACTCACTCTCAGTGTTGTAAATTCTGACTATGAACAGCTGTATAATGACATGTGTCTGCCACTATTGTTTCACTGTCCTAAAAATCCCCTGTGCTCTGCCTATTCACGCACCCTCAGCCCCTGACAACCCCTGATCTGTTTACTGTCACCACAGTTTTACTTTTACAGAATGTCATATAATTGAAATAATATAGTATACAGTCTTTTCTGATTGTTTTTTTTTTTCTTTTAAGTTTACTCCATGTATTTTCACGGTTTGATAGCTAATATTTCTTTCCTGCTGAATTACATGCCATTGTCTGGGTGTACCATGGTTATTTATCCATTCAGCCCTTGGAGAGAGTGTGGGTGCTTTTGCGAGTATGAAGAAGCTGCTGTAAACATCATGTCCAGGGTTTTGTTGGACATACATTTTCAGCTCAGCTCCTTTGAATAAACACTAAGGAGAGTGATTGCTGGATCATATGGTAAGAGTATGCTTAGTTTAATAAGAAAATGCAATGTTTTGTTTGTTTTCTTTGACTTATAGAGTATAGCACCTTGAAGGTAGAGGCTGTGTGAATTGTTCTCAGTACCTGTCCTAAAATCACCTAGCTCAGTCAGACCCTGCACTGCTTTGACATGCTGTCTGCATAAACACTTATATTATGTGTGATGAGGTGTCTTTTTGCTAAAAGCAAAACATTCTGACCTTAATATGGTTTTATAATAAGCCAATATTTAGTCCAATTTTATCATATAACTCCACTAAGATTAGTGTCAATCCATTTAACTTTCCAAATAATAATTTTTAAAAAGTCCTCTAAAACAATTTTTAAGATGTCTTGCAATTTAATATTTTAAGATCCTAGTTGCTATGTTTTATTTGCTTTGTCAAATTTAAATTAGGGATTAAAAATGCAACATGGGAAAATAACATACAGATTTGTCTTCTTTAAGTTTACAGAAGAACAGTGTGGTGGTTTTTACCTCTATAGTGCTGTAACTAGAGGCACTCTCAGTGTTGTAAAAATTTGTACACCAATGGGGTCCCTAGGGCTGGCCTATGGGATGGGTCCAAAACTGGCTCTCCAACATCCCCTGAAAGATCCCAGATTGTGAGAGGGTGCAGGCCAGGCTGTGGGACCCAATGGCGCACAATCGGGGCTGGAGAGGGACACAGGAGGTTGGCCAGCAGGGGAAGGATCTTGGGACGGCTCCAGGGCATGTCTGGTCAGTCTTGTTCAGTACTGATGGCTAGACCTCAGCAGCAAGCTAACCTATTGGTTAGAGCATCTTCCCCCTGGTGGTCAGTGCATGCCATTGTGAGCAGTTGAGCAGCCATAGCATATTATGCTTTGATTGGTTGAATGAACAACCGGACACTTAGCATATTAGACTTTTATTATATAGGATTTCTTTATAGTGCTTTATTTTTTTGTTGTTGTTATCCTCACCTAAAGATGTTTTTTTCCATTGCTTTTTAGAGAAGAGTGAAAGAGAGAGGGAAAGGCAGAGAGAAACATCAATGTGAGAGGAACACATCGATTTGTTGTCTCCTGCAGAAGCCCTACCAGGGCCTAGGCTGAGGAGGATCCTTCAACCAGGGTACGTGCCTTGCCCAGAATCAAACCTGGGACCCTTTGGTTGCAGGTCAATACTCTATCCACTGAGCTAACCTGGCTTGGGCTTTATGGCGCTTTGTAGGCTGTTACTAGAGACGTGGAAGGTGAGGCTGGGAGCAGGGGGTGATGGCCCAGCTCTCCCAGGGAAAAGCAGCACAGCCTCCCAGCCTTGGGGCAGGCTCTGTCCACTGATGCTGGCACTTGGGAAACTACAGGTGCTCTGAGTCCACCCATCCTGGAATTGAAAGCCGGCCCCCCTGACTTCTCTCCTTCTTCTGCAATGTGCACAGTCTGTTGTGAAGGATTTCTGGCTTCCAAGGCGATTTCTAACTGCAATAGCTGCTGCACGGAGGCGGGCGGTGCACATGGAACAGGCATGTTGTCAAGAGCTGATAGCGCCCTTTCTAGGAACAGAGAAGACGTGTTGACAAGCTTCCGGGGATAGATAGCGCAGAGAAATTCTGTCAGAGCAGGAAATTAGGTCATTGGGGAAGAATATATCCCCACACACAGTTTGTTCAGGAGAGGTTCTGATAACAATATTTGAAAAGATTACAAACTCTTTCTCTACAAAAGAACTGCATGTTTTAGCAGATTGTTGGAGCAGATGGAGATAGGACATTCACTCTCATAATTTACATTAACATGTACGAGACAGACTTACTTTGATTAAAAAAAATAAAAAAAGCCCAAACCACTTCAAAGATTCAGAAACAGCTTTTCATCAGTTTATTTAATCTCATTTAAACTTGACTTTAGTCTATTTTGGAAAAAAAAGACACATTATAAATTTATACCAGGTACAATGATTTTCTATATTAAAATCCTTCATCTTCCAACAATTTAATTCATGAAAATGATCTCTTGTCGTCAGACTTGTTTATTTCATTATCACACTCCCTGCTCCTGAAATAGATCAGCCAGTGCTGCGTCTGTCGAGGCAGCAGAGCGACATTTAAACATCTGCCCAGGATTCTCACACAGTTATGCCAGGACTGGAAATTCTTCTCTCCTTAATATATGGCCTCACTTTCATGAAATCAAAATGCTTTCTTTTATTTTAATCAATCCAATACTAGAATTTTCTGTACTTGACACTGATAATGTTCTCTTCACCTTGAAAGATTCTATTTAATTCAAGCTATTCTGTTAAAAGTATTTCAAATATTGAAAAGATTGTGAGAATAGAAACATTACAAGGTCAAACAGATGGGATCTAATCATAGCCAAAGTGTGAGAAAAGTTACGTGGCCAGTCTTAATGGTCTGGTTAGACCATAATTAGATGTTCTATACCCTTATCCTTCTTGTACTATATGCTCAGGATTTATTAGGTGATTTTGGTTTTCTTGTTATTGATGGGGTGTATTTCCTAAAACTTAGCTAAATAAAGTTTTTCTGGTCTTCAAGGTCAAAGATGGGCAAATTAATACATACAATGTTCAGGGTCTGAAATGTAGGGGATTATTTCATAGCATAGTTCCAGTATCTTTTTCACACTGGCCTTGTCTTAATTTTCCCAGTAATGAACTACTAGAATTTATTAAGTTGAAACATGAAAATCCATTTGTAGCAGTATATTACCATAAAAAAATGGATATACCAAATCCCATGCATTTTGCTCTCCTCTACATTGTTATTCAGTCAGCTGAAGCCTACCCATAAATCATCTTTTCCAAAACAAAGCAAGACTGATGAACTCTGACACAAACAATGACATGTGGTGACTCAGAATCAGACCAAGTCAGTCAGTCCGTGTGTTAAAGCCACTTCCTCTGTGCATGACTCCTGGGTACTGCGCCACAGCCTACTGTGCCTTGTGTAAGGGAGAATTAACTGTCACCCGCTACAGGGAACTGTTTTCATGAAACAAACGTTAGTACTGAGTAAGGTGACAGAGGCCGGCCTCTTTCAAGGACTTGGGTAGGAAATATGGAGCTTCCTGGATACTCTTCAGGTGAAGAAGTGCCATTTTCTGTGAGTCACAGTGAGAACATTCTGTTTAAGAAGGCCCATTTCAAGTGAATGGAAAAGAAAGGTCCCTGCAGGGCCAGCGCACATGCTAATAAACGATTTTAAGTGCATTTTCCAGGACAATCAAGACATGAAGGAGTGGCGTAGGGTCGCAGTCTCCTCCGGGCAGTGGAGCCTGGAGTGTGACCAGGGAAAACAGCTGCAGGGGGTGACGTGAGCTGTCCAGGGCACAGGGCGCACCCCTGTAAGAGCAACCCGAGAGGAGCCTATGGGTGTCACTGTCCTGTCACCCATCCCACGGACAGACAACCAGGGCGGGCTGGGACAGAGAAGCCAAGGATACAGAGTGGGAAAAGGGCAGTCTCTCCACGAATGGTGCTGGGAAAACTGGACCGCTACCTGCAAAAGAGTGAAACTGACCACTGTCTTATACCATACACACTCACTCAAATGGATTAAAGACTTGAATGTAAGACGTGAAAGCATAAAAGTCCTCCAAGAAAACAGGCAATGAGCTCCTTGGCATACATATTGGCAATGAACTTTTGGATCTGACATCAAAAGCAAAGAAAATAAAAGCAAAAATCAACAAATTGGACTACATTAAATTAAAAGCCTCTTCACAGCAAACAAAATCATCAGTAACATGAAAAGGAATGTATTTGCAAATTGTATAATTGAAAAGTGATTAATATCTAAAATATATAAAAGCTTATACATTGCAATAGCAAAAACAAAACAAAACAAAACAAAACAATTCTGATTAAAAAGTGGGCAGATGGTCTAAATAGACTTTTTTTTTTCCAGAGAAGACATACAAATGGACAATAGGTACATGACATACAAATGGACAATAGGCATCACTAATCATCAGTAAAATGTAAATCAAAACTACAGTGAGATGACACCTCACACCTCCAGATTGGCTGTCATAAAAAAGACATAGGTAATAAATGCTGGCAAGAATGGTGTGAGGCGAACCCTGCACTATGGTGGGATTGTAAATTAGTGCAGTCACTATGGAAAATATCAATAGCATGGAAGCTTCTCAAAAAATTTAAACTAGAACTATTGTATGACCCAGCAATTCTATTTCTGAGTATTTATCTGAAGAAAATGAAAACACAAATTTAAAAAGATATATGCACCCCCATGTTCACTGCAGCATTATTTACAGCAGCCAATGTATGGAAGCAAACCAAGTGTCCATCAATGGACAAAAGAATAAAGAAGTTATGGTGTGTGTGTGTGTGTGTGTGTGTGTGCGTGTGTGTGTGTGCGCATTTCAGCCATAGAAAATAAAATCTTACCCTGGTCAGGTGGCTTAGTTGGTTGCAGCATTGTCTCATACACCAAAAGGTTGTGGGTTCAATTCCCAGTCAGGTCACATAACGAGGTCTCAGGTTCCATCCCTGGTCAGATCTTATATGGGAGGCAACCGACTGATGCTTCTCTCTCACATTGATGTTTCTCTTTCTCCATCCTTTTCTCTCTCTCTCTCTCTCTCTCTCTCAAATCAATAAATATATCACTGGGTGAGGAAATGAATAAAATGAATGAACAAATAAACTAAATAAATAAATGAAATATTTCCATTTGTGTCAACATGGGTGGACTTTCAGGGTATTATGCTAAGTGAAACGATTCAGAAAGAGAAAGATAAATACACTTATCTTTATATAACCTCACTTATATGTGGAATATTAAAATAGGAAAATGAAAACAAACAAACAAAAGGTCCCAAACTCATGGCTATAGAGAACATACTAGTGGCTGTTTTGGGGTGTGGAGTTGGGAAAGGGGGTGAAATGGATGAAGGGGGTCAAAAGGTACAAATTTCCCCTTATAAAATGAACTAGTCCTGCGGATATGATGCACAGAATGGTGACTAAATTAATATTATTCACTAGTTATATTTGAAAGCAGCTAAGTGAGAAAGAGAACCCCGAACCTTTCCATTTCCTGACTGTGGATACTTTTCCACAGTGAACACATTAGAGAGAAACATTATAGGAAAGAGACTGCCTCGAAGAGCTTCAAACCAGTTGTTTCCAGACTCCCTGGTGCCCAAAAACAGACAGCCCCCTCACCCCCTCCCCGTCCCTGCACCCGATGGAGAGTGCTAATACTGAAATGAATGCCTCCTAATTGAAACTTCAAAATCACCACCTGCAGTTCTCCCTCACCTTTCCAAGCCTGAGCACTGTTTCAGGTGTCCTGAATGGTGATTAATATCAACAGTATTACAGAGCGTCCCCCAAATGCACACGTACCTTAGCAGCTGGCATGTTTTGAAATTAATTTTTTAAAATGTTTTTATTTATTTCAGAGAGGAAGGGAGAGGGGGAGATAGAAACATCAATGATAAGAGAGAATCATCAATTGGCTGCTTCTTGTATGCCCCCACACTGGGCATTAAGCCGGCAACCTGGGCATGTGCCCTGATCAGGAATGGAACAGTGACCTCCCAGTTGATGGGTTAACGATCAACCACTGAATCACATGACCTTGCAAAAAATAAAATTTATTTTAATAAACACTGCCTTTGTAATTATTCAAAGTGTGTGTGTATACATTTTGGGGGGACAGTATATCAGAGGTGGGGAATCCTTTCTCTGCCCAGGGCCATTTTGATATTTATAACATATGCGGGCCATACAAAATTATCAGCTTAAAAATTAGCCTGCTATATTTGGTCAAACATTTAATTAGTTCACCTAATGCCTAGGCAGGGCCAGAAGAAATGATTTTGCCGACTTTATTCAGTCTGCAGGCCAGATGTTCCCCACGCCTGCTCTGTATGAATAACTTCTACAACTCAATAGCAGAAACCAAAATATCAGAATAAAAAATGGACAGAGGAGCCCTAACCAGTTTGGCTCAGTGGACAGAGCATCGGCCTGTGGACTGAAATGTCCTGGATTCAATTCCAGTCAAGGGCATGTACCTTGGTTGCAGGCACATCCCCAGTGGGGAGTGAGCAGGAGGCAGTTGATCAATGTTTCTCCCTTCTTCTCTGTAAAAAAATCAATAAAATATATTTTTTAAAAATGGGCAGAGTATATGAATAGACCTTTTTCTAAAGAAGACAAACAAATGGACAAGAGGTCCGTAGAAGATGCTGAGCACATTAATTAGGGTACAGGTGTGACCGGGAGAAGGTGTGGGACGGGGGCCAGGTGGAGCCAAGGGTACAGGGCTCAAATAAAAACCATTTCTTAAATTGACGAGGGTCAGGTCTCCTTTGCGTTGACATGGGAGAGGGGATCTTGAAAGTTCTCAGCAAAAGAAAGAACTTGAAGCCGTGTGGAGAGGAAGCCAGCTAAGCCGTGTGCTCCTGCTGCAGTCAGCAGCGGTCATGCTGTGCGCCTGGCACTGATGCGATGCCATCTGCCAGCAGCACCTCGACAGAAAAGAAAAGCATTGAGGAAAAAAAAAAACACGTAGTAACAAAAATGGTCCTGATTTGGAGGACGAAAGAAGTAACATGCCATTTATTAATACAGTTTGTTACAGTTTTCTGAAGTTTTGAACTTGCTCTGCCAACCTAGTTGACATATATTTCCCTGAGGAGAGGTATGACCAGGGGAGGGTGTGACCAGGGGACAGGTGTGACCCAGGGACAGGTGTAACACAGGAACAGGTGTGACACAGAAACAGGTGTGACACAGGGACAGGTGTGACACAGGAACAGGTGTGACACAGGGACAGGTGTGACACAGGGACAGGTGTAACACAGGGACAGGTGTGACACAGGGACAGGTGTGACCAGGGACAGGTGTGACCAGGGGACAGGTATAACCAGGGACAGGTGTTACCAAGGGATAGGTGTAACACAGGGACAGGTGTGACGCAGGGACAGGTTTAACCCAGGGACAGGTGTGACACAGGAACAGGTATGACACAGGGACAGGTCTGACCAGGGGACAGGTGTAACACAGGGACAGGTGTGACCCAGGGGACAGCTGTAACACAGGGATAGGTGTGACACAGAGACAGGTATAACACAGGGACAGGTGTGACCAGGACAGATATGACCCAGGAACAGGTTTGACCAGGGTCATGTGTGACAGGGGTATAGTTTTGACCTGGGGGGTACAGATGTAACTCACGTGGCAAGTGTAAGGGAGGGGAAGGATCTGGAGAGACCTGGGAACAAGTGTAACCCTGGGAACAGATGTGACTCATGGGGTGGAACGTGTGATTAGGGTGACAGGTGTGGCCCAGGGTACAGGTGTGGTGAGAGTGGGGTGCCTGGGGCAGGTGTGACTTGTGGGACAGGTGAGGTTGTCCCATGACCTGGAAGCTGGAGGTGCCCTGGTGAGGTCAATCTCCCACAGGTGCCCACACTGAAGAGCCCTCAGTCACAGATCTCACAGATTCCATGTCAGTGTCATGAAAATCCAAGGGAAGCAGCCTTCGCAGGTTTTATGAGAGAAATAGGAGAAAGAACCTGGAGGCCACTGCATCTCTTCTGGCCAGATCTCAAGGCTGCTCCTGGCCCACATGCTCCCTGGGTAGTGAATCCCCTGGTGAGGACCTCAAGCCGGGCCCAGGAGACACCTGCCTGCCAAACCTGGCCACGGTCTGTGCCGCTCTCAGCCGTCCTGGTCAGATGGGCTATCCCTCCTGTGACCCTCAGCACAGTGAGGGGGGTGGGAAGAGGGAAGGATGGGGGAGGAATGAGTCTAGTACGTGGGATTGCTGCATGGGTGGGGGACCCACACTCCAGCCACAGGGCCTGTGGGAGGTCTCTGTGCAGGTGACCAGCTGTCCAAGACCCTGCTTCCGCAGGACTGCGGGCCTGTCTGCAGGGACCTCAGAGTTTGGGGTCCACCTCCTGGGGGTGTTGAGAGTTATTCCTCTGTGCCCAGATTGGATGGTGGGTTTCTTTATTTTTTTACTTTAAAGAATAATGTATTATTAAATTAAGGAATAATTATAAATAACTATTTGAATAATTATATCAATGTATCTTAATATTAACACAACATAAATATTTCATATTTAATTTACTACACTAAAACTATTCCATTAAACTTACTATATCATAATTTCTGTACTACTAATTAGGCAATTCTTTATGTTTTAATTTCTCCAGAACCTCAAAAAATAGGTGCAGGTGACTCGAGGAGCCCTCCCCACCCTTCCCAGTATTGGCTCTATTTAGAGTAGGGGTGTCGAACTCAATCAGAGAAGGGGCCAAAATCTAAAATCCAGCCTAAATCGCAGGCCGAATGGTTTACTGAACAGTCATAAACTGTCATTGTGATGGAAACGCAGCGGAGTGCAGTGATGACAGCGTGGTGCGGGCCACATTGCAAGGCCTGGAGGGACGGATTTGGCCCGCGGGCCTTGTGTTTGACACATGTGATTTAGAGAGATGTCCACACACACACCCACAACCTCGCTAAGTCACACCCTGCAGAAGGAAAAGGGACTTTGGGCGTTTGTAGCCCCCATGACCCTTCCCTCTTCAAGGATGTTTTTCTATGCAGCTGGTCTCCCCAGAAGGTGGAAGGTGAATGCCTTTGCAATCTCTTTAGTATTTCTTGTAATGCTGGCTTGGTGGTGAGGAACTCCTTTAGCTTTTTTTTCATTTGGGAAGCTCTTTATCTGACTATCTATTTTGAATGATAGCCTTGCTGGATATAGTAAACTTGGTCTCAGATCTTTGCTTTCCACCTTGAGTACTTCATGCCATTCCCTTCTGGTCTGTAGAGTTTCTGATGAGAAATCAGGTGTCAGCCTTATGGGAACTCCTTTGTAAGTATCAGTTTTCTTTTCTCTTGCTGCCTTTAAGATTCTCTTTGTCTTTAATTTTTGGCATCTTAACTATGATGTGTCTTGGCATGGGCCTGTTTCCTTCTTCTTTTTTGGGGTTCTCTGTGCCTCCTGAACTTGTGTGACTTATTCCTTTACCAGGTTAGGGAAGTTTTCTCCCATTATTTCTTCAAACATCTTCTCTATCAATTTCTCCCTTTCTGCCTCTTCTGGCACACCTGCTATTCTAATAGTGTTACATTTCACATTGTCTCACAGGTCCCTGAAGCTGTCCTTCTGTTTTTTAATTGTTTTTTTCTTTTTGGTTATATGAGTGATTTTTTTCAACCGTTTTCTAATTCACTGATTCAACTTTAGCTTCCTCTAATCTGCTATGTACTCATTCCAATATGTTCTTTATTTGTTATGTCATTGTTTATCTCAGACTTATTTTTTTCATTGTAACTATATCTTTTTTTATGCTGTTGAGCATTTTTATTATTATTCTGAACTCTGTTTCAGATAAATTTCTTATCTCTGCTTCTGGAGAATTCTCTATTTCTTTCACTTTGGGGTTAATTCTTTGTCTTCTCATTTTGGCTTTCTATTTGGGTTTGTGGCTATGTATTGGATAGATCCTCTACACCTCTCAATCTCTAGTGCAGGACAGTGTTAAAGGCTGTTTCTGACTAATTAGATCAGGCAAAGACTCAAAGCCTCCAGAGACCACCCCTGCCTACAGACTGATAGGATTCTGACTTGAATTTCCCCTAGGCAATAGTCCTCATGTATGGAGAGAGGTTTTTTTGTTTTGTTTTGTTTTGTTTTGTTTTTTTCCCCCCCAACAGGGTGTGGCAGTTCCTTAAAAATTTTTATTTTTAATATCTTAGTGGCCTCAGAGCAAGGCATTATTCAACAGGGTGTTTCAAGTGTCTTCTCCATGTGGAAAAGATGTCCTCTGCTATATAAGAAAATGACTCAGCACAGAAAACTTGGGCTGTCTGCCTTATGAGCTTTATCTCTCGAGTCTCCATTCCTGGTTTCTGCTCTTATAGCCCCAGTCCACTTTACCGTCCCTCCGCTGAAACACAAGGTGGGTGAATCCACAGGGAATTTTGTGCATTGGCCCTTTAAGAAAGTGTCTGAATTTTCAGCTGCTACTCTCTGGCAGATAGCACTCCCCTGCTTTTCATAGCCAGATGTTATGTGGGTACCCTCCTCGGTTCTGGTGCTCTCTTCTGGAGGGCCCAGCCTGGGGATTAGATCCCAGTGTTTTCAGTGGCTCCTCCCATAGCTGAAATATTTCTCTGGGACTTCAGTTGCTGTCTGTAGGTGCCCAGCCAGCCCTTTCGTGCCTTCGCCCCTCCTGCCAGTCTCTATGCGATCTCCACTTTCAGTCTTTGGGTATCAGGTTTCTCCCCTGTGAGTTTTCCGTTGATTTTCAGGAAGTTTTTCTGTATTTTAGTTGTAATTCCAGTTTGTTTCTGTGAGCATGTCTGATGGATGACAGGTTTCTAGTCCAGTGGTATCCTCGGACCAAAACAAGCCCAAGCCCACTGCTCTGCCAGGATTGGAGATCGTGTCGGTCCTGGCCCCACACAGGGGTCCCAACAGTCACCTCAGGGCTTTGGCTGCTTCAGGGCTGGCACGTGTTCTTCCTGCAGCTGACCAGGAACAGGTGGTCCTCCATAGAGATATAGACACAGAGGCATTAAAATAGAGGATGCAACCCTAACCGGTTTGGCTCAGTGGATGGAGCGTCGGCCTGTGGACTGAAAGGTCCCAGGTTTGATTCTGGTCATCGGCATGCTTGGTTGTGGGCACATCCCCAGTGGGAGGTGTGCAGGAGGTAGCTGATCAATGTTTCTCTTACATCAATGTTTCTAATTCTCTATCCCTCTCCCTTCCTCTCTGTAAAAAGTCAATAAAATATATTTTAAAAATAGAGGATGTAGATAGAGATAGAAGGATAGATAAGCAGATGAGAGGGAGGGAGGGGAGAGAGAGAGAGAGAGAGAGAGAGAGAGAGAGAGAGAGAGAGAGAGAGAGAGAGAGAGAGAAGACTTAGGTAAACAGATCATACAGATATAAAGAAATAAGAGATAAATTATAAACATATGGAGAATGATGGAGACAGAAAAATAGATGATACATCAGATTAAGATAGAAATAGAAAGATATAGAGAGATAAACATGATAAAAGAGATGGAGAGATAGTGGTAGACCAATGAGACAGGTAGAGACAAAGAAAGAGATTAAAAGATGGAGTGAGAGACATGATAGAACTACACATAGATAGAACTACATGTAAGAGATACTGAGATGATAGCCATATACATAAAGATAGAGAGATAAACAGGTGACAGACATAGAGACAGAGATAGAGAGAGATAGAGGTAGAGAGAAAGCATCATGAGAGGGATCGGAGCAGAGTGAGGATCAGGGGCCAGGCTGAGCTTTGGGATCTTTCTTGCAGCCTCAGAAGTCACAGGCAGTTCCATTGCATGCGGCCCATCCACAGCAAGTCACTAAAGGCCCACATGTCAGGAGGACAGTTGGGGTGGAAGGTATTGCTGAAAACTTTAAATACAGTCTGCTAGCAGAGGCAACCAACATTCCTTTCACATGTCACCTTTTAAATAGCTTCCCAAAGGGACAATGCTGTACATTATGCTTCTTTTCCTTTAATATTTAATCTTGGCAAACTCTCCAATGTTACCTATAGCTTGCATTCATTCCTTCTAACAATTTCAGCACACTTCACGGCATGTTTCCACCATAATTTCTAAAATTACTGTCATACTCATGGAATTATAGGTCATTGCAATTTATCTGCTGCTAGAAAACCATGTTGTGATGAATATCCTTTTAGATATGTTCATGCAGTTTTTCAGGATAATCCTTGGGGTAAATTCTTTGAAATGAAATTGCTGAGTCCAAGCACGTGTGTTCTTGAGTTTGAGATAGTGCCAAGTTGCCCCTCCAAGTGCTGTGCTAATTTACATTTTATCAACAGTGAATGAAAGTGCCTTGTCCCACATCTGGGTGTGTACTTGGTATCATATAACTGTAACCTTTTCCCCAATTTGACAGATGCAAAGTAGTATCGAGTTATTTTAATTTTAATTTATTCACATGAGTGAGGCTGAACATTTTCTCCTGAACTTATTGGCCTTTTGGACTTCATTTGTGTTTGAATGTGGGAGGAGGCAATTATCTGCCCATATTATATTCTCTTCTTATTAGTGTGAGTCTTTTGAAAATTAGCTTTTGTCATAAAAATTGCACAATTGCATCCATGTCATCATTTGCTTAAGGTATTTATTTGCCACACACTTAAATGTTTTCCTTAATTCAACTGATTAATTTGATATATTTTAGTACTTGGGTTTTGTTGTATCCATTGTTTCTATTTAAAGTTGCAAATATGTGTGCTTACATTTTTCCTAGAACTTTAGTGACTTCATATTTTAAAAATGTTGATTTCTTTGTAAGATTTAGAATTTATTTGCTTCCTACTACTAATTCATTCATGAAGCAAACGTTACCCAGAGAGGGTCATTGATGCCATCAGCCACACTGCCAGTTAGCATCAGAGACAAGCAAGAACTACTGCTTTCTGATATCTAGAGTCTGAGAGTTCCACTAACAATTGTGAGCGGTGGGATGGATTCTGGCCAGTTAAATAGGGAACGGATTTATTAGGGAGTGTCTGTAGCTCTCAGAATCTCTTGGAGAGTTAGAGAAACCGGGCAGCCCGGGAGTCATGACTGCCAACCACAGCTGAGGCCTCTGTGATGAAGACACTGTTCCACTGCTGCTCACAGCAGGTGGCAATTGGGCAGGACACCACAGACTGCACTGTTACAACCTGCCACCAGAGGCAGCCAGCTGGTGAACACGCCCTTCTTTAAAAAGCTCACCTAATCCCTGTCTACCTCTCCTGCCAGAATCTGAGTTCCCCAGAGCAACCTCTATTTCACACTGCTCGATTCAAACCCAACTCCATCTGGGGCATGCCATTGGCAAAAGCTAGGCCACGTTTTTGTGTCTGAGGTGCAATACATTCTGAGAATGCAGAAGATGAGACTTGAAATAAGTTGGCAGTCATGGTGGTTCACTGCATTCTCCACCCATTCTCTCTCTCTTTTTAAAGGTTTTATTTATTTATTTATTTATTTATTTATTTACTTACTTACTTACTTATTTATGTTAATCCTCATTCGAGGATCTTTTTCTCTTTCTTTCTTTCTTTCTTTCTTTCTTTCTTTCTTTCTTTCTTTCTTCTTTTTTTTGAGAAAGTGAAGAGAGAGAAAGACAGAGAGAAATGTCAATGTGAAAGAAACACATTGATTGGTTGCCTCCTGCACAAGCCTACCAGGGCCTGGGCCAGGGAGGAGCTTGCAACCAATGTACATGCCCTTGACTGGAATCGAACTTGGGATCCTTTGGTCTGCAGGCCAGCACTCTATCCACTGAGCCAAAACTGGTTGGGGCTCCATCCATTCTCTTTTGATTTGTACTATGTTATGTGTTCTTTCTTGGGAGCAGAAATCTCTGTTCCCTACATAGTTCCTGAGAAAAATAGAATATTCTGACACATTGTCGAAGTCAAAGTCCTCTCATGTGTTTTTATCAGGAGACGAAAACAACTTGAGCCTGGTGTGTGTGGCTCCGTGGTTGAGTGGTGACCTGTGAACCAGAAGACTACAGTTCGATTCCTGGTCAGGGCACATGCCCGGCTTGTGGGCTTCATCCCCAGTAGGGGGTGTGCAGGAGGTAGCCAGGCAATGATTCTCTCTCATCATTGATGTTTCTCTCTTTCCCTCTCCCTTCCTCTCTGAAATTCATATATATATATAAAACCCACACCAAACCAACTTGATGTACCTTCTGGTTTCACGTCTAATAGTCAGATGAGGTGAGTAGTACTCACAGTGGAGAATTTTCAAGCTGAATAACTTGTCTGAAGTGGTTTTAGAGTTTTGCAGAAACAGTTAATTCATATGTGTCTTAGTTATTTTCATTCAAGAGGCAGATCCAGTGTGATGCATCCTTGTTAAATCTCTGTTGTGAGTAGGACTTGTGCTGCTCTCCACATCACTGAAGCTGGGAGAAGGCTTTTATATTCTACAATAAAAGTTTCAACTTGTATAGTTTAAAATTCAGGAAGAGGGTGGGAAGATATAATTGTTCATATTAAAAACATTTAATTTGGCAACCTTTTGATATTTTATTGAACCAAGGTATATTACTTGCTACTATGACATAATTGAACACAGTCATAATAAAAGAAAGAAATTATATAAATAATGTAAATGATTAATCTCTTAAAGCACCCTACTTGTATGTTGAATTATCAAGTGAAAAGAAAAGTAATGGCAGAACACTTGCCCGCTTTAAACTGTACTTTATTTTATAGATGAACTAAACATGAACCAGTTTACACTTTCTTTATAGAGAAACTAACATTTTCTTTTAGAGGCACTAAACATGGAATAGTTTTGAGAATGTTTAGCCTCACTAAGTCATAATTTAGACATTCAATTGGCACCTATAAAATTCCTATCCTCATATTTATTACTTTGATTATTATATTTGTTACTTTGACTGCTTTCTTATAAACATTCTTAAAGCTCATCCTGTTTAAGTACATGAAGACAGAAATAGTCTGTAATATAAATGCATTAAGAAACTCTGACCACCCTTTGGCTTTCCTTAATTTTCATAGCAAAATATATTTTGAATTGAATATCTTTTGATTAAAAAATAGTTATCAACTTTATCATCACCTCTGATATAAAGGTATTTTGTTTTTTTTATTTTTATTTTTTATTTTATTGATTTTGTACAGAGAGGAAGGGAGAGAGATAGAGAGTTAGAAACATCGATGAGAGAGTCATCGACCAGCTGCCTCTTGCATACCCCCTACTGGGGATATGCCCGCAACCAAGGTACATGCCCTTGACTGGAATCGAACCCGGGACCTTTCAGTCCCCAAGCCGATGCTCTATCCATTGAGCCAAACCGGTCCCAGCATAAAGGTATTTTGAAATGGGTGAAAGAAAACAAAAAGTAACTCCCATCCCCCGTCCACAGGGATGTGTATTTTTGCAAATGGGAGCATATGTAACGGGTCCCCGTGGTCAGCTGTGCAGCTTGACTGCAGACTCAGTGCGGAAGAAAGGATGGAGAGGAAACAGAAATAAGGTGTACAGCATGACCTCTGAAGGTCACATCCTTTTTAGCACAGAATTATCTTCATGAAGATGCTAAGCCTTTTGAGCCACCTGACTACAAAGTCCCAATCATTTCTCATCCAGTCCAGAAGACTGGCCTGGTATACCTTCTATTCTCTATGCGTGTGGTGACCGAGCTCCCAGGATTCCCAATTGCTTGAGCATGATTGCTGAACTGTAGCACAGTAGTTGTATTTGGCTGTGCTCCTTCTTACTGGCCTCTGAAGGGAAAATTCTGGATGCTGAGTGTTTGAAAGTGACTGTGGTTGGAGAAAAGGGAGGAGTCTGCATGCCCATGATACTTCAATCAAACAGAAGAATAGGCTAGGCCTACACACTTCAAATCAGGTGCCTTTACACAACTCTAGTAGTAGCGATGATATGTGATTATAGCTAAAATTTACTAGTAGTTTCTCTTTCCAAGTTTCCTCTCATTCACCTTCACAGTGACCTTGGGAAGATGGTGCTTTTATTGTCCTTGTTTAAGAGATGGGGAAACGGAATCTTCAAGAATTTTAAAAAATACAAATGTTCTACAGGCGGAAAATGACTGAGCTGGGACTCACATCCAGTTTCATCAGGCTGCAGAACTGCAGCTCCAGATCGCTGAACTTTACTGTTCTTTCAATAGCATCCTTTTATGCAATAGATAGATCAGGACTCTTAAAGTAGGGAGAAAATTAAGGGAAAATTTATTCTACTTTCAAAGCTTAAATGTAGTCCCTAGAAGAGTAGACTGCTGTACATAAGATTGGTCTAGTACTGAATATTTATTCATTCATTTATTAACATTTATAGAACAGTTACAATAAGCCAGATCCTCTGTATAAGATATTGTTTCTCTTCCCAAGGAAATTACAGTCTAATAAATATAAAGACAAATAAGTATGATTGAATGTCAGAGATCCCATAAAACAGGGTCAGAAATAAAAAGAGACCAAAGGTAAAGAGTGATCTCCTATCTTACCTAATAATAGACAAGCATGTAAATTGACCATACCTTTGCTACGCTCATAGCTAATCAGAGTGACTATTCAAATTAACCCCCAAAAGATGGCAGTTAATTTGTGTACATAGGCATTGAGTGCCTGTGTCCCAGGAACATCCTGGCACCAGGTCACTGTGCGGTAAGGCCTGGGCAGTAGAAGACCCCTGTGATTGATCGAAGGGAGCTGGGGGTCCCTCCTGCTCCAGGCTGCTCCAGCGGAGGCTTTCAGCCTGGTGCAGGAGGGACCCCCAGTGATCAATCACGGGGAGCAGGGCTCTGCTGCCCTAGAGGCTTTTGGCCTGGGAAGGCCTGGGCAGGGGAGGAGCCAGTGATCAGAGGCTTTAGGCCTGAGCAGGGCCCCGCCGAGATTGGTGTGACCTACAGAGGAAACACCTTTTCTGACTGCACATTGGCTAAGCTTCCTGTATGCCACTGGCTATATTCTTAGTGGCTTGGGTAATAAGAATACAAAAAGGTGATCTAGGGTTTTCCACCACACTTCTGGAAAAAAACAACAACACAAAGGTCTGCTGCTGGAGGGCTAAGAAATGTCCTATCCTGCCCCAGCCGGTTTGGCTCAGTGGATAATGCCTCGGCCTGCTGACCGCAGGGTCTGGGTTCGATTCTGACCAAGGGCATGTATCTAGGTTGCAGGCTCCTCCCTGACTGGGGCCCAGGTCAGGGCTCATGCAGGAGGCAACCAATCAAAGTGTTCCTCTCACGTTGATGTTTCTGTCTTTCCCTTTCTCTTCCACATTCTCTAAAAGTCAATGGAAACATATCCTCAGGTGAGGATAAAAGAAAAAGAAAGAAATGCATATCCTATGAAAGACACATCTTGAGAATGCCTAAAGAAAGTTGTCATTTTTTCTTGGTGAAGGGACTGGAGTCTGTGTTGATGAAAACACCTTGTTGTCTGTGGTGACTGGCAGTGGCTGCAGCAGTGGGGTGATGGGCTGGTGCCTTCCCCTCATCAGCTGGGTTGCTTCCCATAAAAGGAGGCCAGACTGAGGCTTAGGCCCACTCCCCGTGTGACCTCCCCTAAGGACTCCCAGTATGTGAGAGGGGGCAGGTTGGGCTGAGGGACCCCCTACTCCCAGTGCACAAAATTTGTGCACTGGGCCCCTAGCATATAATAAAAGCTTAATATGCAAATTGACCAAACTTTGGAAAGACCAATCAGCAGGGAGAAGAGTCAGCTAGCAGGTGGCACCAGACCCCCCAAGGCAGGTGCCCATGGGCAGAGGGAGGGGACAGCAATTGGGGACAGTGGTGGCAGGTGGTGGCAGAGAGGTGATGGGGGGGAGGGCTGGTTGCTCCCCAGCCTGTGCTGGCCCCAATCGCCTCCAACAGAGGGAGGCCAGACTGTGGGTCTAGGCTGTCAGTCAGACATCCCCCGAGGACTCTGAGAGGGCTCAGGCTGGGCTGAGGGATACCCTTCCCACCCCAAGTGCATACATTTTTTGTGCATTAGGACTCTAATATATATGTATATATTAGAAATGCATGCATGAGGGGGAAGGGGTGGTGGTGTCCCTCAGCCCAGCCTGCACCCCCTCCAATCTGGGACCCCTCGAGGGATGTCCAACTGCCTGTTTAGGCCCAATCCTCAGGCCTAAGTACTTCTGCCTGCCAGCTTGATTATCCCCTAACCACTCTCATTTCAGCCTGATTGATGTCTAACTGCTCCCCTGCCAGCCTGTTTGCCCCCAACTTTCCTCTTCTGCCAGCCTGGTCACCCCTAACTGCCCTCCCTACAGGGTTGGTCACCCCCAACTGCCCTCCCTTGCAGACCTAGTCCTTCCCAACTGCCCTCCCCTGCTGGCCATCTTGTGGTGGCCATCTGTGTTTACATGGGGCAGAATCTTTGGCCACGTGGGGAAAGCCATCTTGTGTGTTGGAGTGATGTCAATCTGCATATTACTCTTTTATTAAATAGGATATATATATCCTATCTAAATAAAGAGGTAATATGCAAATCGATCCTCACGCCTCATAAGTTTGCTGCCCCCATGTCATCACAAGAAGGCTGACCCCACATCATCACAATATGGCCACCACAATATGATCATCCCCACGTTGTCACAAGATGGCCCTCAGGGGAAGGCAGTTGGGGGTTACCAGGTCTTCCGAGGAGGGCAGTTGGGGGGGACCAGGCCTGCAGGTGAGGGCAGTTGGGAGCGATAAGGCTCAGAGGAGAGGGCAGTTGGGAGGCAATTGGGCCTGCAGGGGGGTTAGGGGGTGATCAGGGTGGCAGGCAGAAGCAGGTTGGGGCAGCCAGGCAGGCAAACAGGTGAGTAGTTAGGAGCCAGCAAACATGGACTGTGAGCGGAATGTCTGACTGCCGGTGCAGGAGTGAGCCTAAACCGGCAATTGGACATCTCCCGAGGTGTCCCAGACTGCAGAAGGTGTCCCAGACTGCACAAGTTTTGTGCACTGGGCCTCTAGTATATATATCTATGTCAGAATATAAGTGGTAATGCTTGAGTTGGAGTTGGAGTTTTCTGAGAACAAAGTTTTCATGAGACACACCTGAAATGAGTAGAACAAGGGCACACAGGCAGGGCTGGAGGGAAGGTGGAGGAACTGTCAGAGAAGGCACGGGTGTGGAAAGGCACCGTAAATCTCAGAACTGATTGTTAAAAGGTTAAAAAACTAGAGGGATTGATAAACCTGGAAAGCAACTCACAAGCTTTGAATTTAATCCACATGATAATCACTGATGAGTTTTAAGCCATGAAAAATCTAGCGAATTTATGTTCTGGGAATATCCCTGATAAAATAAAGAATACATTTAATTGCAGGGAAAGGGTATGAAAACTTAGCCTAGAGAGCAGAAGACAGAATAAATACCTATGAGTTATGAAAATATGGTAGTAACTCTCACTCAAATCCTATGATCCTCATAATTCTTACCTACAAGACTATTTAATCACTCCAGCCCACTGTCTGAAAATAATACATGCTTAATACATATTTGTCTCAGAATTATGGCATCGGGGCAAGTCTAGGAAAGGGATAATGAATGTGAAAATGACTTTAGGGGCCATGGGGACCACAACTACGTCACTCCGCACAGTTTCCCCCGTCTTCCTGAGCAGCACTCCATCCGGGTGAACTGGACAGTCACAAACACATCGCATCGGTGCTTCGAAGGTCACTTCATGTGCCCATGGGAAGGAGCAGAGAGGGGCTGAAAATAACCAGTTTGTGATTTTGTTTACAAAAAAACTCCCTTTGAAATCGCTTTTGAGTAAATTGCCTTTTAAAAATCTCTAATCGCTTTGGGATAAATCACTTTTTGACCCAAGGGAAACAAAAATTCAAAGTGTCTTAGACTCACAGTTGCAAATCTTCATGGGGTCCTTGTTATGTTCTCTGAAACGTATCTCCCAGGTAGGTCAAAATATGCCTTTGTTTTCTAAGTGAAAAGTGGGTTAAGATGGCAAACTCATTTCATTTCTCACATACAACGTCTGCATATGCATTATTGTACTGTTATTGTGTAAACGATTCCAGGTGCTTAGTGAGTAAATCACAGTTCGGAGATGGTGAAGTTTGCTCACTGTTCCCTGGACTGGAATCTTGCCAGCAGATAGTCACTGCTGGGAGCGGGACCTGGCACCCGCCCCTGGAGGGGCACAGCCGTTCCCCAGGGGTGCTGGAGATCTGTCGTAGGTTTGCTCACACTGCACAACAGAGCCGTCAAGAGGAGCTGCTACCATCTTACTCCTCCCAGAAATCACAACGTGCTCACAATTCAATGTCTGAAATAGCAGAGGGTTTAGGCAGGGGCCTTGTTACTGGTTGCAAAGACATATATATAGCAAAATAATGAGCATAATTCTTTACATAGTCAGCTAGGGACATTTCTATAGCAAAATAATGAGCATAATTCTTTACATAGTCAGCTAGGCGGCCTAGAGGACATTTCCAGACTGCTTACCAAGGCCATGGTTTCCTCTTGCTTTTCCTTTTGGGCCTGTGTTAAAATGCTGCCTGCTTGAATTTTCATCTTTAGCCATGCCCTCTTGCTTGGAAATATGCTCACACTTTGCATATCTAAAAAGTCCTCCCCTTCAGAATTTTCCTTCTAATGCCTAAAATTAACACTCCTCTCTCTCTTTTTCCTGACTGGAACAATCACTGTTTCTGGATGAAACAATGGTTTGCATCTTTTAAACACCAAAATGGGAGTCATTTCTATTTTTTTACCTTCAAAGTTCTCTTCTAATCGGTCACAGCCTGTAGATTTTCACTTGAAACTTTTCCCCATTTCTGTCCTCTTCTGTCTAATCTGGAGCCCAAGAGGAAATGTTCATCATCTCTGATCTGAATTATGGTAATGGCTTCAAACTGATTTTTTTAGAACTCCCTCCCTCTAATCCACTCTAAGCAGAGCTTCGGGATTAATCCTCCTAAATCACCAACTTGAATAAGTAATATTTATGCTAATACTAATAACAATAGCAGTAACAACAACATTCAATTACTTTTCATTCCCTCCTGAATTTCCACCACCCTTCCCATTTGACAGCAATTTTCACTGCTGGATTTCTCACTTTATTCCATCTTTTTCATTTCATTTCCTCTTTCTGTCACCTCAGGCATTGCCATCCCTGTGCTTGTGTGTTTTCTTTGTCAGATTCTGTCAGATTCTGAAATCTTATCTCTCCTTTAAGGCTCATGGAAAACCCTATCTTCTCTATATTTCTTTCTCAAAATCCTCAGTAAATCATTTCCTTGTTGTGAACTGAATTTTGGAAAGATTTTTTTAAATTTTTTTTAGTTGTTGAAACAGTTTATCTGGGCAAAAGTCTGCTTTTGATCCAGTTATTTTCTTCTGCATAACTTTATTAACTCAAGGAACTTTATAGGGATAACTAGAGGCTAAAGCAAACAGCAGTTAGCATAAAAAAGAAAAAAGAATCATTGGAAGGCCAATGGACTTTGTTATTCAGCAGGGCTGAGAGTCAGCATAATATTCCCCTGCTGTGGGCTCAATGGCTCAAGGCAATTTCCTAACCTGATAATCCTTATATTTTTTACCAAACTTTACCTTTGATCCACCTGTATGCATTGCTAAAGAGAAAATGTGTACTCAAGTAAATAAATAATGGACCAGGCTGGAAGTCGGTGTGTCTCTTCAAGAAAGAGGTCTCCACCTGGCCCCAAATGCCTTCTAAATTCGTATTTCTTGTATAGTATTTTCTTTTGTGCATCAGCCCCTCCTTCAGATCCTGAACTCTGCCATGCAGGTCACAGCAGCAACAGATTGATTGCTTTTGTCTGGACTCAGAGAAACTAGTTGTTATGGAATATTCTGGACATCATCATCATTGATCTACACAGGCCCCCTCTTGTTTATTTATTTCCTTCATCTCTATTACCTTTTGCCATTTCCCTTTGCTCTTGTAATAAGTGCAAATAAAGGGTTCTTATAAAGTGTGTGCTATGTCTTGTGTACAAATACTATATATTTCATTTAAATGTTTCCTGAGAACCAAGATGGTGGTGTAGGTTAATGCCTGTACTTGCTGTCTCCCACAACCACATCAAAATTACAACTAAAATACATAACAACCATCATTCAGAACTGCCTGAAATCTGGCTAAATAGAAATCCTACAACTAGAAAAGTAAAGAAGAAAGCAAATTGAGACTGGTAGGTGGGGCTGAAGCATGAGACAGGCTGAACCAGCACCTATGTGTGCCATTTTTAAAATTGGGAGGGAGATTGTCTCTTCAGAGGCCACCCATAAGGAGCCCCACACCAGACCCCCATACCAGTCTCCCATTAGATAGGAAGAGAAGTCCCCATAACTTTGGGCTGTAAAATCCAGGGGGAATTGGCTGCTGGAGACACAGTTGTTTCTTTTAAAGGGCCAGCACACAAACTGAACTTAAAGATCCCACTGCCTTTGAGTTCTAACACCAGGTTGAGGCTCTGGGGGACACAGATACATACAAGGAGGAACTGGATTGTCTGGCATCAAGGCAGGAACTCAGGGGCAGCATTCTCCCAGATGGAGGAACTCAAGGGTTATTGTTGGGCTGGGACCTCCCCGGTAAGGCTGACTGGCAGTCATTTCTGAGTCTCCATCATCCTGGAGCACACTGCTGCACCTGGAGATTTCCCGAGACTCAATTTGCAGCCCCACCCAAACTGTTTGCTTTTGTATATGAATGGCCTGTCCTTTCTCAGGCTTCAGACTTTCCTAAAATCTCTCAAACAAGTTAAAGCTGGGCCAGGGAGCTCCAAACCTATCAGTAAAAGGTCCAAGACCCATCACTAGCACCAGCCTGCCTTGCTTCAGAGCTGGGTCTCACCTGGGAACCTCCAAGCACAATGAAAATTGCTCCTGCAGGATGGCCCCAGCCAGTGGTTGACTTTGCACCTCCATGGAGGCCCTAGAGCCAGTGGACCCAGTGGATAGCTCCAGACGACAGCAGATTACAACTCTACAGATCAATAAATGACACACTCAGTGAGCACCAAAGCCCCACTGAAGCAAGTCCTGCCCCAAAGGGATGTTTCCTGCACAGCAGCTCTCCCACTGTGGCTGCAGCTGGTCCTCACAGCCAGTGGCCTGGAGGTCAATTCCTCTCAGTGATGCCAACACTAAGCAAGGCTCACCTAGAAGACTGTGCACACAGCCCACACAGGGGTCTGCCTAGAGTGCCCAGTTCAGGTGATAGGAAGAGGCTGAGCCACTGGGCCCTACTGGACACCTACTACACAAGGGTACTCTAACAATTCCAGGAGACATAGCTGCTCTACCTAATACATAGAAACAAACACAAGGAAACAGCCAATGGGGAGACAAAGAAACATGTTAAAAATGCAAGAAATGAAGCAAGCAAATTTTTGGATATAAAGTTAAAACTATGGTTATAAGGTTACTCAAAAATCTTCATGAGACTTTCAAGGATCTTAGAAGGAAAGTCGAAGACATGCAAAATGCCCAGTCAGAAATTAAGCATACACTAACTGAAATAAAGAATAATTTACAGGTAACCAACAGTAGAGTAGAGGATGCCAAGAATCAAATCAACAATGTGGAATATTAGGAAGCATAAAACACCCAATCAGAAGAGCAAAAAGAAAAAAATAATTTGAAAGTATAAAGATAGTGTAAGGAGCCTTTGGGACAACTTCAAGCATACTAACATCCACATTATTGGGGTGCCAGGAGATGAGAGAAAGCAAGATATTGTAAACCTATTTGAAGAAATAATGGCAGAAAATTTCCCCTCTTTGGTGAAAGAAATAGACTTAGATGTCTAAAAAGTATAGAGAGTCCCAAATAAGAGGAACCCAAAGAGGCCCGCATCACAACACATCATAATTAAAATGCCAAGGGCTAAAGACAAAGAGAGAATCTTACATGCAGCAAGAGAAAAGCAGTTAGTTACCTAAAAGGGAGTGCCCATAGAATTGTAAGCAGATTTCTCAACAGAAACTTTGTAGGCCAGATGGGATTGGCAAAAAATATTTAAAGTGATGAATATCAAAGATCTACAAATAAGATTAATCTACTCAGAAGAGCTCTCTGTACATTGAAGGTCAGATAAAGAGCTTCACAGACAAGAAAAATCTAGCCAATATTATATGAAATGTTGAAGGGTATGAAGAAGAAGAAGGAGAGAAAAAAGAAGAAGAGGAAGAGGAGGAGGAAGAAGATGATGAAGAAGAAGAAATAAAATATGAACAATAAAATGGGAACAAATACATATCTGTCAACAATTTAATCTAAAATTAAAAATAAACAAACAAAAAAATCTAATGAACAAAATAAACTGGTGAATAAAATAGAATCACAGGCATGGAAGCATAGAAATACTGAAGAATCACAGAGGGAAAGGGGACGTGGGGCGGGCGGAAAGAGATTAACCAAAGGTCTTAACTATGGGCACAGACAGTAGGGGCTGGGGTTAGGCCTGGGGTGGGTTGGGAACTGGGTAGAGGAGGGCAAAAGGGAAAAAAAGGGGGACATCTTTAAGACTGTCAACAATAAAGATTAAAAAATAAGTAAGTAAATAAATGAATAAATAAACGGTTTCTTGCTATGCATCTCATTTTATTTTTTATTTTATTTTTTCTTTACATTTTTAAATTAAATTATTATCTGTGTACATATCAATATTTTAACATTGCCCCCCCCCCCATACATACCCTCCCTCCCCAGAGTTTTGTGTCCATTGGTTGTACTTATATGCATGTATAAAGTCCTTCGGTTGATCTATTATCTCCCCCAGATCTCCCTACCCTACCTGCTGTAATTTGACAGTCTGCTTGTTGCTTTACTGACTCTATATCTATCTTTTGGTTCATCAGTTTATAATATTCTTTATTTTTTATGTCTTCATCTTGCTCTGTGACCATGTAGCCCACTTATTCTAACCATATGCCGAGCACTGCATTCAGGGTGTTTTCAGTTGGTGTGCCCGTGTGTAGTCATTCTGGTGGTTAAAATATAGAGATGTTGCCACACAGTTGATGAGTAGTTTCTGCTTAGGCCTTATGAGGGCTCCTCCACAATCCAGCACCTGCTGGGTTGATACCAAGTTCTGTGGGGAGGGGAAATAGGGGATCTCTTGGGACCTACTCTAGTGCCGAGGCTGGGATTTGTTTAGGCTGGGACTGATGCCATTTAATTTGTTCCATATTTTGAGCATCCTTCTGATTAGTATGAACACACCACATTCTCTTTATTGCCTCTAATTCGCTGCTGCCTCAAGCAATGCTTGGTGAACACCTTTATGTACATGCCCTAAGGACATGTGTGAGAATTCTTGGGTTATATTATCAGATACAGAACTTCTTGGTCGTGGGTTGAAGTTGGGTTGATGACCCATCATTGTTCCACAGGAATGAGCAAACAAAGAAAGCTCAGTGAAAGCAATTTTCTTTAAAGCAGTATGGTGGGTTTCATATCATTTGTTGGAGAGAATTTGGTCACATAGTCAGAATCAGCCACAAGGGAGGATGGGAAATGTTATTTCTTTTTTTAAATTGAATTTATTGAGTGACACTGGTTAACAAAATTATACAGGTTTCAGAAGCACAGTTCTGCAACACACAACTGTATTGTGTTTTCCACCCCCAGTTAAGTCTCTGTCCTTCACCACTTATCCACTCTACACTGTCCTCCATCTGCTCCTCCCCCTCTCCTTCTCCCTGGCAGCCACCACACTGTTGTCCATGTCCCTCAGATTTTCCCCTGGGAAATGTAATTCCTAACTGTTCTGCTGGGGGCTCAGATACAATTAGAGGCATTTCAGAAGGAGATTTCATGTAACAATGAGCAGTTTGCCATGCAGGAGAGTTAACTCAGCACCAGGGGCTCAGTCAGGCACATTCTGAGGAGGAGCTCCTTCAAAACTGATGTCTGGCCAGCTTTTGGGAGATGAGCTCTGAGCCCTTGGGGTAGTCTGCCCAACAAGAGTGTGTTTATATTCGAGAGGCCTTGGGCATGAGCTACCAGTCTAAGCAGATAGCGCCTGTAATCCTGTGACTTATGGTGAACAGTCTGCTCTGTGAGGGCTGAGGTCAGTCATGCAGGCTGGCACCGCATGCCTGTGGCACTGACCCTCCACTGAACACTCTGCACTTCCAGACCCCAGGAAGCTGCCCTGGGGGCAGCAGTGGCATATGTCACCATGGCCGCTGGGAGACTTCGTGCCATACGACTCCATGAAGGAGGCACCGGGACTGTCTGGTTTCTCCTGGCATTTGCCCAGGAGCCCTTTCCTCCCCTGACTTTAATTGGATTCTTTCTATAATAAAACAGAAATTCGAGTTGAACAGCTTTTCTGAGTGTGGTAATCTTTCTAGTGAATTTTTGAGTCATGTGTGATCTTAGGGGTTCCTGACTGAGACCTAAATGTCATCCTTAAAATATCAAAGATGAAGAAATTTAGTACTGTAAAGTACTCACAACTAAATGCATAAATAAATGAAGTGTTCAAAGAGGGATCCTTTCTACTCCCTTTTTAAAGTTTCTGAGAATAAACTGGGCAAGTGAGAAGTTGCATGAGTCCTTTTAAGCCTCAAAGCACTCTAGCTCAGAGAATCTCACTCCGCATCTCAGGGGAGCTGTGCCATCTCAAGTGTACCCACCCAGCCCATTGTGAGTCCGCCTGGTGGGGTCTCAGCAGCTGAGATAGGCGGGGCCTCCAAGCACCTCTCTGCTACGTGAGAGAACTGGCTCTGGGAGAGACCTGGAAAAACAGCCCCTTTACTGCTCATCACTTGCGTTGGCATGGAAACATTGTTTCAATACATTGACATGGGAACCGCCTTTTCCATGATCTTGAAGAACTAGAAGACTAAGCTTGCAATTTTGGCAGCACTTTTCTGATTTGGATTCTTTCCTCCTCCCATTCATAGTTCTATACTTTTCTTGAAAAGAACATTTCCCATTTACTATTCTGGAGCATCACACACAATCGTTTTGTGCTATAATTGTCTTCAAAGCCATTCCATTTACTTATACAGTAGTCACAGAAAATGTTTCTCTTGGTAATTCCCATTGGCACATGGCCTATTTCTGTTCCCCATTTATTTTCATGCATCAGGATATACTCACTTTAATAATGACAGAAAAAAACATACCACAACATTATTTTGCTTTGTGAGTCTGCAGATACCACCGAAATCCTTTAGTTAGTAAAGGAAGTTAAGGTGAATACTTGGGTAAACAGAGGTCAGAGCTGACAAGCAGTACACACTGAGTTTAAGGTAACTATTATACATTGTGAAGAATCCTATATATTAGGGGTGTCGAACTCAATCAGAGAAGGGGCCAAAATCTAAAATCCAGCCTAAATCGCGGGCCGAATGGTTTACTGAACAGTCATTAACTGTCATTGTGATGGAAACGCAGCGGAGTGCAGTGATGACAGCGCGGTGCGGGCCACATTGCAAGGCCTGGCGGGACGGATTTGGCCCGCGGGCCTTGTGTTTGACACATGTGCTATATATTATAATAAAAGCCCAGCAACCGAATGGTGGAACAACCAGAAGGATCAGTTGACCAGCCGCTATGATGAGCACTGACCACCAGGGGGAAGATGCTCAATGCAGGAGCTACCCTCTGGTGGTCAGTGTGCTCCCACAGTGGGAGCACTGCTTGGCTGACCGGGATGAGCGGCGGTCCCACAGCCAGCCAATCCCTGCAGGCCATGCCCCCCACCAGTGCACAAATCCCATGCACCAGGCCTCTAGTGGTTACAAAAAATATATAAATAAATAAACTGCTTATTAGCTCTCAGAATTTGATAATTTAATAGTTTATTATCTGTTTTGCCTAAATTTTAGGTTGAACCATATAAAATTGCCATTTTTATAAGTAAATCATGACTGAATATTAGCAGTTACATCCAGTTCTATGGAATACCCTGTCCTTATTTCCCAGGGGATGTGACACTGTGATCTGAGCAACAAGCTCCGTGGAGACCACTGCTTAGCCGGCAGGATGCCCAGTTGCTCACCCCGGATATTGCTACAGTTTTTGAAGACAGCGTTGTATATAAATGCATTACACACCGGCGGGGGAATATCTGTGATGTTTCTGGCCGCTAACATCCACTTCCTTCCCGAATGGCACCCTGCCTCTGCATGGCATCACCTCTTCTCCGTGGGGGCAGGCTGTGCAGGTGACAGTGTCCCCTGTGAAAGCCAGTGTTCCCTGGAGGCAGTGGCCCTGAACCACCGGGGCCAGGTGAGGGCCTGGAGAAATCTACACAGAGCGCAGAACGCGGGAATGGAAGAGGGGAGGCAGCCGCGGAGCCATCCTGGTGTGCGGCAGATGCTGCGGAGGCTGCCGCCAGGTGGCTCTGTGACTCTGAGGCTCCTCCCTGCCCCGTGATCCTCAGCCTCCAGCCCAGCCTGTGAGCCTCCTCCTAACACACTTCCCATCAACCACTTGGCTTTACATTAGAATTTATTTCTATTGCTTATAACCAGGAACACTACTGCTAGGATATTCATGACTCATGAACATGAGTCACGAGTCATTAATCTATAATAATAAAAGGGTAATATGCTAATTAGACTGGACATCATTCCAGACATCCTTCCAGACAAAGTCAGTGCTGACAGCCGGGGGGAAGGAAGGCCTACTCTTGCACATATTGTGTGCATTGGGCCTCTAGTAAATAAATAAGTAAATCCGATTCTATAAAAGTGAAGAAAAGACTGATTACTTAATAAGACTCCCCAAATACCTAATTCTTATGGAAAGATTTTAGAGGAACAATCTACTACTCAAATGTATTGATAATGTTTTCTTTTCTGCTCTTTATTTCTGTCAGATGGAAAGGGACAAAGGAAAGAGTATATATGATTCAAGACAGCTGAGTTTTGAATATTCCTACTTCCTAACATTCAATCAATTAATCAATCAACGGATCATTGATTGGATTTTTGCTGAATGTTAATATGTCATAGGCATTGCACTTGGTCTTGCTCAAACCAGGTTAAGTCAACAACAAAGGCCAATGACAGTCTTCCTGGCCTAAGGAGGACCCAGCGGTAATGAGGGAGAAGTAAAACTTCGTTATTTTTGTTGGAGCTTCGAGCACCTAGGTGTCTGGGAAGGATATTGTGTTCAATATTGAAAGGGGGAGAGATTTTTTCAGGTGGAAGGACAAGGGGTCAAGGGTCATGTTGATTAGTCATAAGAGGTATATCATAGACAATGGGCATATCCTTGATACAAACACGCCAGTGGGTTAACACAAGTATGAGTGGATTGATGAATAACAGTGTGCAGGCTATACTGCCATTGTGAATTAACTTGGTTTTAAGGATTCTTATTCTCCTATTTCTTAGTCCACATAGCTGAATTTAAGTTGAGGAATTTCCCTGGCCAGGTTACCTAAGAGCTATGCAAATGTATTACAAATAAACCCTGATATTTCTGAAGATTTTCAACAGAAACTCAGAATTTTACTTAATCTGAAAATGGAATTACTTTCTATGAATAAAACTGAATTTGAACCCTAACTATAATATATTATAATTATATTCTTTTTTTCTTTCTTTTTTTTTAATCTGGGAAGGCATATGTCCCATACTGCTGAGCCTTAGATGAGCTAAATTATCAATTTTATGTGCTTTCTGCATTTGTGCCCAGAATACTTGAAGCATAGGGGTGAAGCTTAAATGAAGTGTGGTTAATTTCAGTACTCAACCCTGAGTGTGTGCAGTTTTGGAATGTAAAGTGGGGACTAGGAAGTATTGATTAAGGTGCTGCTATGCCATGGCCACAACACTGCTAATGATCCTATCAGTATGTTCATAGACAGAAAATGCCTGTCTTTCCCCTATTCAATCTGCTTAAGCAAGGAGTTTAATGATACTTTTATGAGTATGTGCACCATGCACTTTCTTTACCTATGTTCCATTCTGCATTGTAACTATGATGGGGAGCTTTTGTTCTGCCAAAATCACGTACTACTTTAGCAGTACTACTTGAACAGGTGCATAGAATGTATACACATTATGTGAAAAGATTGGAAGACTACCTATACTAATAAAAGAGTAAGATGCAAATTGGCTGTACCTTCGAGATGCCCACCAGACAATCAGGAGTGAGTATGCAAATTAACCCAACAAAGATGGTGGGTTAATTTGCATACACAGGTGTTCCACACTGCCCCAGCCACTGTGGGCCCCTGGGCAGGGTGGGAAGGCAGGAAGGCAGCTCAGGGCTGGAGCGAAAGGCAGCTCCAGCCGGAGTGAAGGCGGTGCCAGCAGCCTGGGGAAGGCAGGCCCATTCTTGCACAAATCTATGTGCATCAGGCCTCTAGTTGTAACTAAGAGTTGAAGGCTTAATTTCCATGACTATAATTGAATATGCCTGCTCACCTTTGGAAAGAAGAAATTAAATGGGGCAGTGGTCACAAGGACAAAACATATAGGAAAACTATGTTCTTATCTTTTTTTTAAAAAAATCCTCACCTGAGGATATACTTTTATTGATTTTGCATTGCATTTGATGTTGGGGTGAAGATGTGGCCCATGTGTGTGAAGAACTTGCAGGAGGTTAAATATATGCTTTCTTTTCTCAATCACCAGAAGCAAAAAAGGAATAGCATTTTTCTTTAACTTTAAACATCAGAACTCAAGGAGGAGAGAACAAGACTTGGATCTAAGAAATCTAATTTCTAACCCTAATTCCTCTACTTACTTTAAGTCAGTTGACTAAGTCACTCAGTCTCTCTGAGGCTCAACTTTCTCACATCAATGGAATGATGGTTATAATTAGTATTTGTTTCCAAATGGCAGTGAGGACTAGATGGGATGACATTGGCGGGTGCTTTGCAAACTGTCAGTGTTACACGTGTGAGAGTGAGACAGCATTGCTGTGCTGCTTTGTAAAGGCCAGTGACAGTGCTGAACCCTGAGGGCACACATATTCTGGTAAGTCGGCGGTGCATTACGTAAAATATGTGTTGTCTACTATGTGCCTGGCACTGGTTTATGGATGGGGGAATATAACAAGGAATAAAATATGCTCCGCAAGAGTTTAGGCAAGATGACTAGCCTCAAATACCTTAAAGGCCTGGCAATGATTCTCTTGTCCCAGGGGAGCCTCCAGAGAGCACGGAAAAGTCCACCTGGTCTAGGCTCTGGAGATATAGTTCCGGTGTGTCCACATCATCTCAGAACTGCTGCTCTCCCAGGGAACAAGCTCACTTTCTCCATTCTCCTGTGGCCCCTTTGGACCTGATCTGGTTGTTTGGGTGGCAGTGAACTTTGCTCCTGAGCCCAGTTCCAGCTCCTTCCTCATGCCTTATCTGCTGCACTGCTTTCTGATGCCAGATGCATGATCTGTCTACTCATCATATGACTTTAATGAACACTGACAGCCACACTCATTCTCTCCCATGCTGCAACTGAATTTCACAGCCATGTCCCACCCCAACGATCCCAACGACCTAGCCTTGCTCCCAACTTTAAAGTAATGAGAGGGTTGTCAATTCACTATCATCTCCTCCTTAGAGGTGTTTGTTTCAGCAGCTCAATTGTTGACCTAAAGCATCAGATCACCCACAGAACAATAGTGATGTGAGGATGGCATACATTGTATTTAGGAGGAGGTGGTGATGAATACTCACGAGAACTCGGTTATAACTGGATTTTCCCTCTTTGGCTGTACACAAGTTGTATGGTTATGATTTTTAAAGGCACACATATTAATAGGAAGCAAGATTATTTATAGGAAAGTGATATTTCTCTTTTATTAAGTTACATTATTCTGAAAACTCGGTGATTTTTAGCTTTTTCATGTTTCACCTAAGGAAAGAAATCTTGTAGTATTTGGCTTAAGAAATACCTGGTAAGATTCTTTGAAGACATATGTAACCATCAATGAATGATAGCTATTTCATCTTAAATTTATTCCTGATCTTTACTCCTACATGGAGAATGTCAGGTGGAACTGGACGAAGGCTACTCTGCCTCCCAAAATCAGAACTGTACGCTGCAAACACTGTCAGAGACACAAAAGAAGAAAGAGACCCTCCTTGTCAAAGGGCCTAGAACTCACACTCAGAGGTAATTAGAACGATCACTCTCTTGGATCTTTTCATTTTTCTAACAGTGGCCATAGATGGCATAATAAGTCAGATGTTTTCCAGTATTGCATTTATAAAAGAGTCAGCAATCATGTCAGCGTCTGAATGACTCCAGTTAGGCTGGCATACAGCACCCAGAGACCAACGCAGACTCAGTTGCAGTAAGTTCCTTCAGAAGTCTTGGGTTCCATTCTTGCTATTGGTGCCGTGTACTGGTTAATAATTCTCTTTAACTTGCTTGAGTCCTTCTTGCACCCTCTTGTCTGGGCCCCCATTCCTCTGTAACCTTCCTCTCCTGTACTTACTGGGTTCATCTACCTCACTCAATGGGTAGGAATTCAAATAATTATTCTGCTCCTTATTCTGGGGCTCTCTGTTTCTGCCCCTTGAATTAAACAAAGGGAAAGAAAATTATTTATTAGGGTTAATTTCCTCTCCATATAGTTTCAATCCTCAGGTACATCTTAGCTATATCTTTATTCTCATGATATTTTAGTGCTGTAGTGTACCACAATGCCTTTTACATCAATTGGACCATAAGTAATAATTCTAAAACTGTAATTTTTAGGAAATGATATCTTTTAACCTAAAACTGCATATTGAATTTTTAGTTGTTTCATATATCTGTTATACTGTTTTTAACCCATTCTGAAATTTTCTTTTTTTGTAGCATATAATTCAGGCAATTCACTAAAAGAGTAAATGCTCTTAGAAAAAAAAAAAATACAACTTCTCTTTGATGGGAACTCAAATTCAAAGGCCAAAGTTTATTGGTTTTTTTTTTTTTTAAACTTTTTGTGAATAGACAGATATGACCTGAATCCAACAGCAATTCCAGACAGATTTGACAATTTACCAGGAAGCTGCAGAATGACTTTGATGCTTCTGAAAATACAGCTAGGAGCAGACATGTCAACCAGGCCATCATCAGTCAACCGTTTCGCTTGACAGTCTCTCCATGTGCAGCCAGGAATCTTTATGCCATTTTCCCCAGAGCACCTGCTTTTAAGACTTAAAATAGATAAGGCATTCTACATTTGGAGCTCAAAACATGCCTTCTACTTGATTTCAGTTCAATAAGTATAATTTAATATGAAATAGTATAACATCAAGGATCTTTTTGTGGCTTCTAAATGACTCATGCACTACTGATACATTCTTAGTGATGACTGATGCCAACACAACCTCACTCATTTTCTCCTGGACACATGGCTCACTCAGACACACTCCTGATCATCATCCTCATCCTCATGTCATCATGTCATCATCATCATCATCATGTCATCATGTCATCATGCTCAAGAAACTGCAGGACATTCAGTTGTATATAGAACTTTTAAAAGCATATGATTTATTATTTTTTTGAGCAGCTGACAATCTAAGGGAAATATGGTGCATATCATTCAAAACATCTGTGTTGAACAGGAAGACGGAGTTGGGCAGGTCTTCCTCTCTGCCTGGCCTGAAGCTGCTCGGCTAAGCAATGCAGCTGGTATCCAATACACAGCTCGCTTTAATTGCCCAAGAAAGAAGTACATATAACAGAAAAGTATCTGAATCAGTTGAATTTGCCAAGAAGCAACTGACACAAAAGTCCAATTGTGATGAAATTCCTTTTAATTAAATTGTCAGTTAAGTCCAAAAGTAAAATTAATCCTTATTTAATCAAGAGCCAACATATTTATATAATTACAATGAAAATTACTATTAATTAAAAGCTTAAAAAATAAAATCTGTAAGATAGGGCTTCAATAATTTTAGAAAAACAATGTGGTTATTTAAAACACAATAATAACATTTTACAAAGATAGGTTTCATCAAATATAATGAAATGCAGCAAGAATTATAGCTAGATCTTAAATACCCAACCAACCATCTGGAATGATGACACATCCCACACACATACATGCATCCTATCTCTTTCACCATCTATACTCTGTGCATCTGTCTCCATGTGTGTGTACCAGGAGGACATGAGCTCCCTGGGCAGGGTACCCTTGGGAGAGGCAGCTTTCTCTGTGGCTGAGACTAAACCTGTTGCCGAGGCAATGGGTCCTCCCTGGAAGGAGGTTTAGGCAGTTCATCTCCGGGTTCCTAAATACGAGTCCAGGAAGCCAGCGTGGCGGGAAGCCTGGCCAGCTGTCTGCCCGGGAAGAACAGGTGAGGAGGGTAAAGCCACGGTAGCGGAGGCTGGGGTCACTGCGAGCTTCGAGAGCCTTCTCCGAAGAAAGGACGGATCTGTCATGGATGCCGGCAGCATCACGCCCCTCAACAGCTCCCAGCGGCTGGGTCGTGTTACTGCAGCATGACAACTGGTGTTCTTCATGACAGCCCCAAATCAACGCGCATACCAGCAGCATCGGTTAATTAGTTAGCTGATTAATTAATTAATATTTTAGAAAGACTGCCATCTAAACTGGTAAACATTTGGAAGAAATGTTTGGTGCTTACAAGTGTAGGCTAGTTATCTGGAACATTTGGCTGACCTTTCTGTCCCTCTGGGGCACTGTTCTGACCTGTGTGCTCAGGGGAGGAGCCAGGTGGGTTTCCAGGTGTGTGTGAGGGGGGGCCTCAGGGAGCTCAGTGCCGTCACCCCCAGCCTGCAGTGGTGCCCTGGGGAAGAATGCCGTAGACAGAGCTGGAGGACATGCTGGGAATGTGCTCTGCAATGGGGCTGCTGGAACAGGGGTGCTTAAAAGAGCAGAAACCCATCGTCTCACAGTCTGGAGCTGGATGCCGGGAAGCCAGGGCTGGGTGGGACTGGCTCTGACTACTGTGGGGAAAACCCAGTCTTGCCTCTTCCAGCTTCCCGAGTTTCCTGGACCCTTAGCTTCTTCCTGTAGATGGACTGCTCCCGGTACAGGGCATCGGCTGCCTCTGTGAATGTCCAACTTCCCCTTCTTATAAGGGCGCCCGTCATATAGATGAGGGCCCACTCTGATGAGCTCATCTAAAGATGTGTTTTTATTGTACAATATTTCATAGAGAGGCAAGGAAAGGAAGAGGAAGATAAAAACACTGATCAGCTGCCTCCTGCACACCCCGGAGTGGGCATGGGGCCCACAACCGGGCCTGTCCCCTGACCTGGAATGTGTCTGTGACCTCCTGGTGCATGGACGACACCCAACCACTGAGCCACACAGGGGCCCACTCTAAGGACCGCATCCTAATTTGATTCTCTGTAAAGACTCCACTCACAAATCAGGCACATTTAGAGATACGGGGTTAGGACTTGCCGAAATTAATTTCTAGGCCCAAAATGCTGCAGCAGCAAACAGAAACATAGCTTTCACATTCCCATAAATGTTCCCAGACAAGAAACGAGGAGAATAGTAATGGCTTCTCATTCTAAGAAAGGTCACCTGTGTGGCCCCAGCCAATCAACTTGCATCTAACCCCTCCCCTCCCTGTTCCCGACCCCCCCACACAACCACCCTCCCCCCTCCCCCCCTGTGGAAGATGCTGCCGGGCTGGCCTCAGGTTCGGAGGACTGCCGTGCCGAGTGTGCCGGCTCCGTGAAGCCCCGGTAAGATCTGCCAGGCAGCTTCATTGTCCTTCGGGCTATTTCCACAGACTGGAACTGTTTTGTTTTCTTTTTTGGGGGGAGGGCACAATTCAATCCATAGGTTCTCCTCAATCCACACACCCCCCCCCTATAAAATTTTATAGACCTCGTCCAGATTTGATTAGGTTGTTTATCACTTTTAATGTTTGCAGTAAGCAATCTGCCGTTGATGGCATGCTTATGACTGTCTGGCTGTGAGATTGGAAGAACAGTCCGGAGGTGGTACTGAGGCCATTTTGGCCATCTTGCCGCCTGTTCCCTTGCACACGGCCTGCACAGCGCCTCGGTGGTTTCTCTGACATTTGGGAGGCTGTTAGAGGCAAAGGGGATGAGCTCACTGCAGGAGGGGCGATGTGTGCTCAGGGGTTTGCAGAGAGTGAGCCCCATCCCTGCAGTCAGCCCCGTGTTCCGCGTTCACCCAGCCCGTCTGCTTCTCTGACCGCACCTGGCCGGTAGCGGGGGAGAGGCAGCGGAAGTTCCAGCTCTGAAAAACAGCGGGGACAGATTTTATTTTAGATCCAACCCACCAAAAAAGTGAGTGATGCGTACTTTTGAAGGATAATCTGATGTGTCACAGGAAATGGAGGAAGCCCCAGATGGACGGCTCCGGAGCTGTCCCTGTGTGCTGGGGAGGGTGCCTGTCCTGTGCTTGACCTAACGAGAGGGATTTGCTTCCACTGAGCCGTGGCGTCGCCTATAAATCTGATCTATGTTTGCTGCAAACACCACGCAACAAAATGCTATTTAATAAAAACATCCACATGGACCTCAGCTCTGGTACATGACCCATCGTTTCCTAATGAGCGGACACGTATATGTGTTTTGTCCAAAGACAGTGGCCTGTGAGCACTAACCGTGCAGCAGCCACCGGCGGCAGCACACCGGAGAAATACGGCCGCTCGGCTTTCTTCCCAGACAATCAGCGGTGACTAACGGCTCTCAGGGGAGGAGAGTGCAGAGCCATGGATAGTTCCCTACGTCGTATTTTGTGCCAGCATGGCCCAGTGATTTACAGTATTACAGGCCATTTCGGAAGTTGCGAGTTGCACAGGCCCCTTCATGCTGATAGCGTGCTGTGGGTGCAAATCATCGTGATTTGTGGGAGTGTGCGTGCAGGCAGGGCTGCATGCAGGAGAGGAATGCTCTGTCTGGAATCACTGGGGAAAGCACAGCTCAGCAGGTGTCCCAGGCAGCTTGGCACAGGCACGACATTCAAGTTCAAATATCTGAAATGTCAGACCTAAATGACAAGGTTGCATTAGAAAAGACACACGAGGTGCTGCGAATGGGTCTCCACGACCACTCGCCCCTCCTGTGGCTGACCGCATTTCCATTTCCTCTGAACAGCCTCCTCAACACCCAGAGAGACCACCGGCGCCTGCAGGGCCGTGCAGGAGCAGGGGGCGACGGCACAGCCAGTGGGTAGAGGGGAATACAGTCTCCGTCCACGCACGAGGGAAGGAAGGCAGATCAGGAGGCAGACGTGGCGGGCAAAGAACTTGTCCTCGGGCTTCAATCGTGACTGCGTCCCCAACTCGTCATGTGGCCTTCAGAAAGGTGAGCGTGGACGCCTGAAGTGGGAGCCCGATTCTGTCTGCTGCGCGGGTGGAACAGGGACTCCTGGGCTCCGGAAACGGAGGGTGCTGCGAAGGGCAGGATTCACCCTGAGGAGGAGGAAGGCCCGTGCCCTTCGTCTTGATTCCTCTGGCCGCCTGATCCCCCAGCTAGAAAGCACACATGTGCCCAAGACAGGCCTGGACAAGGGTTGTGTGCCAGGCACACCTGCGTGACCCCTCTCAGTGCTTATCTATGTGTTTGTGGGCACAGCTGGGGGTGGGGGACAGGCAGGGAGGCTTTGAGAATAATTGAGTCACACAAGAAAATGTAAGAGAGGAAGAAAAAGAAGGGGCATTATTAATTTTTCCCTTTTAGGTCAGGAAGCTGTGGCTCATGTCCTCCAGGGTTGAAAGTGGATATTGCACTTTTAATGAACTCGAGCATCTGCAGCGTGAAATGCTGTGAATTCAAAGCAACGTTATCTGGAGAAAAGTCAAGAAAGAATAGAGTGTGGCTCTAGAAATGCATGCCCGCCAGTGACCACAGCAGGAGGGGCTGCACGCTCTGTGAGGACACCCGGCCTCTCACAAGAGGCCTCACACTGCCAGGCCCGGGAATGCCTGTCACACGTGTTTCTCTGTTGGGGGTTGCTGGCCAGCCGGAATGCGAATCCTGACATGCATCTCAGTGGCCGGAAGACCGGGACATTGTTGATCAACAGCAGACTTGGTCTCTAAATCTATAAAATGGGAACATCAGTTTCTGCTTCACTGACTTTTTCGAAGCTCGAACTAAAGAAGAGATGGTGTGGGAATTGGAGTACAGTCCACACGTGAGTGGGTCTCAGCTGTCACTGTCCCGAGGCAGAAATGTGGACAGAAGGCCGAGTTGGACTTCTCTCCCTATGTTCCTGAGGAAAGCGCTGATCAAATAAACCCGCAGGCCAGGAGCCGGATGTGCTGTGATGTTGAGTGGATTTGCACAGATGTGATACCCAGGGCGCGTCACACTGTAATCCAGGAAAATGGATGCTCCCTGTGCCAACCAGGTAGCGTTCCTGCGACGGAAACACTTGATGCTTGTTCTGTTTTATCAGGAAACATCCTTCCTCAGAGGGGATGCCATCTGCTTGTGACTGTCTATAAAAGGAGAGGATTTTGAAGTCTGCAAGAGCATGCATTTTTAAAGTTTTGTGATACAGTGATGTGTTCGGAACAATTTCATTGGAGTGCCGCCCTGGACGTGGCTAATGGCGTCCGTCTGACCAGGTTTCTGATCTCCATGGTTTTCCCGGCCACACAGCTGCCTAACGTTTAATTACTCATTGAAAAAGTTTTCCGTTTATAACAGTTGGTAACGTTTGCTGATTTCAAACAGTTACCATGCCAGTGCCTCTCCTTCTGAACACTTACATTCATTATAAAAAGGGCCGGGATGCAGGCTGACTGTAATCCTGTTGGTGAGGACTACCAAAGTTATTTAAGAAAGATAGTTCATTTGTATGTTTTTTTAAAATATATATATTTTTATTGATTTTTACTGAGAAGAAGGGAGAGGGATAGAGAGTTAGAAACTTCGATGAGAGAGAGACATCGATCAGCTGCCTCCTGCACACCTCCTACTGGGGATATGCCCACAACCAATGTATTGTACATGACTGGAATCGAACCTGGGACTCTTTAGTCCACAGGCTGACACTCTATCCACTGAGCCAAACAGGTTAGGGATGTATGTTTTTTTGTTTTTGTTTTGTTTGTTTTGTGTGTGTGTGTGTGTGTGTGTGTGTGTGTGTTTTAAAAAAACATTTTTATTGATTTTTAGAGAGAGGAAGGAAGAGGGAGAGAGAGAAACATAGATTAGGTGCTCCTACATGTCCCCTACTGGGGATTGAGCCCATAACGCAGGCACGTGCCCTGCCAGGAATCGAACTAGTGACCACTTGGTGCATGGGATTATGCCCAACCAACAGCGTCACATCCACCAGGGCTTATTTGTATGTTTTAGACAGCATTTGTCTAACATTATATCTTTCAATAATGATTCTCAATTTTTAAAAATAAAATTGCATCTGAACTCATCTTCATAGCAATTTATTTCTATATTAAAATGACATCTTTATTTATACAGGAGATCCCCAAATATGTATTTTCTGAAGGATGCAGACAGAGAAAACAATTGGGATTCACTAGTAAAGTAATTTCATCTTGTGAGGGAGGGGAGCAGGGCAGGCACCCCAGGTCCCACCTTCCCAAATGCACTCTCATCCTTCCAGAACACGGGAGATCCTTGTGAGCCCAGCTGCCGGGAGCGTGGGCTCAGGGCGAAAGGAACCCCTGCTCTGCCCTTTGCCACCTGAGTGCCCTGGGGGCTCTGCCCGCCCTCAGACACCAGCACACGAGTGAGAACCTTGGGGAGGTTCCGGGGCACCAGCCTATCAGGGGGCACCTCGGGGTTCTGCTCTGTGAGGTGTGAGGAGGGCTCCGTGCCCTCCAGTTGCTGTGCCGCTGCCTCCGAGCCGCCAGGATGCCTGTGTCCTCGCTCTCCTCGGCCATCCTGGCCCACATGAAGGCCATCAACAACGTGCCGCCTCCCCCGCTCCGCAGCGTGCCTGGTGAGCGGCCTCGGGGCCCAGGCCTTAGAACGGGCGTCTGGACGGTTGGGAGGGAACCAGCAGTCTTAGCGACCACTTGTTGGGGGGCGCAGAAAGCTTAGAGGCACGGACCTTCCGTGTCCTCTGAGGCCATTTCCGTTCCCTCGGGCTCTGGTCTTCTGCTGTAAACGAGGCTCTGTGTGGGGACCTGAGGCCTCCGGCAGCGAACAGCTGGGAGAGGCGCCGCGGCCGCCTGTCTCACCTTACATTTTCCAGGAATAAACAAGACAGTTCCCATTATTCTTGCTCTGAAATTTATTCCTATTTCATATTATTTTGCAGTCTCATGGGGACTATAAATGTAAATTAAATATTTTGAAGTTTCTGCAGTTGACAGTTTCTTATTTTCTATAGCCAGTCTAAACCCAGAATGTTTTTCTCAAGACTTCTTATTATAGGTATCAAATTTATACATCTATTGTTTGATTACCAATGGACTGAATTAATTATATGTAATAATCCTAGTGAGAGCTGAGATTTAAAAACATCTTTTAGGCAATGAAGGTAACAATTTTGTCCCTTTCAAATTTAAAAAAGCATTTACTTTATCAAATATGAAATAAATGAATAATAAGTGAATTTATATTGAATGAGATAAAGCATTTAGTTTATTGAACATTACTTCATTAAATTGTATACTATTTTAATGTAGGGTAAATTTATAGTATTGACTGAAGAACTAACTTATCTATTCTTTTATCTTCCTGTGAGAGTTAGTTCTACTATATATGTGTGTGTGTGTGAATATATAAACTAGAGACCTGGTGCACAAAATTCATGCACTGGAGAGGGTTTGGGGTCCCTCAGCCCAACCTGCACCTTCTCGCAGTCTGGGACCTCCCGTGCAGGCTCAGGCCCACTTCCTGTGCAGTCCGGGACCCCTCACTCCTTTCTGCCCACCTGCTTGTTGCTTCTTACTGCTCCGCCAGCTGTTCCTAGTGCTGCTGTGGAGGCAGAAGAGGCTCTCTCTACCACCGCTGTGTTCACCAGCTGTGAGCCCAGCTTCTGGCTGAGCAGTGCTCCCCCTGTAGGAGCGCACTGACCACCAGGGGGAGCTCCTGCATCAAGCATCTGCCCCCTGGTGGTCACTGTTCATCACAGTGATCGGTCGTTCTGGTCATTCCGCCGTAACAGTCGCTTAGGCTTTTATTATATAGACTAGAGGCCCAGTGCATGAAGTTCTCAGCCCAGCCTGCACCCTCTCCAGTCCGGGACCCCTTGGGGAGTTTCTGACTGCTGGTATAGTCCCAATCCAGGGGCCTAAACTGGCAATTGGACATCCCTGTCACAATCCTGGACTATTGGCTCCTAACCACTCACCTGCCCGCCTGTCTGATCACCCCTAACTTCCCCTTCTGCCAGCCTGATCACTCCCAACTGCCTCTGCTTGCCAGCCTGATCGCCCCCAAATGTCCCCCATCTGCAGGCCTGGTTGCCTCCAACTGTCCCCCCTGTTGGCCTGGTCATCCCATGCAGCCTGTTTTCTTGTCAGTTCAGTTGCAACGGTCACTTAGCCTTTTATATAGATACGAAATTTATATAGGTGAACAAAATCCATGCAGGGGGGTGTCCCTCAGCCAGCTCGCACTTTCTCCAATCTGGGACCCCTTGGGCGATGTCCAACTGCCAGTTTAGGCCCAATCCCACTTCACTGACAGTTGGACATCCCTCTCATAATCCAGGACCACTGGCTCCTAACTGCTCACCTGCCTGCCTGCCTGATTGTCCCTAACCACTCTGCATGCCAGCCTGCTTGTCCCAACTGCCTCCTCCATCATCCTGCTTGCCCCCCTGCTGGCCTGCTCACTACCAACTCCTCCCCCCCCCCCCCCACCAGCCTGATCACCCTCAACTATCCTCCCCTCCTGGCTTGATCTCTCCTGATGACCTCTGCCTGAGCCCCACCACCATGGCTTTGTCCAGAAGGACTAATTAGCATATTACCCTTTTATTAGTGTAGATTAATGGCCATGGTCTCCAGGTGAAAAGGTGTCTCAGGCAGCAGTTGAGACCCTGAAGAGTATGCTTATGTTTTGAACAGCGTTAGACAAAGGTTTAATTTAAAGCAAATTAATTTCTACATATGCTACTTCTTTAGTTTTTACTAGAAACCCAGTGCACAATTGAAATTGTGCGAGGAGGTGTCGAGCCTTCTGCCGTGTGAGGAGGCACCCTGCAGGGGGTTGGGACCCATGCCTGACCGTATTGCACCAGCTGCCATGTTGTGTCGGCTGGGGTGGGGGTGTGCTCCGAGCCACGCGGCAGCCGCTTGGAGCATGCCCCCGGCCGCTGTGTTATGTCTCCTGGCATGGGGGCAGGCTCTCCTGTGTGTTGTGTCTCCACTCTGCCCACCCCAGCCTCAGCCTCCCCATGGCCTCTGGGGCTGGGGGTGGAACGCAGTTCCCCCACCCCATCTGCCCTGCAGCTCCTCCTGAGTGGTTGTGTTGCAGCGTTCTTCTGAGCTGTAGTGACACTTGGCTAATTAGCATATTCCGTGTGTGTGTGTGTGTGTGTGTGTGTGTGTGTGTGTGTATTTGTGAAAAACTTTTTGTACATAGTCAATGTTTTGTATTTCTATGTGAGTTGAAATAAGTATCAAATGTGATTTTGTCTCCCTAGCTGGTTTGACTCAGTGGGTAGAGTATTGGCCTGTAGACTGAAGGGTCCTGGACTAAAGGGACATGCCCAGGTTTTGGGGTTGATCCCCAGTAGGAGGTGCAGGAGGCAGCCGATCAATGATTCATTCTCATCGTTGATGTTTCTCTCTCCCTCCCTCTCCCTTCCTCTCTGAAATCAATAAAAACATAGTTTAAAAAATGTAATTTGGTCAAAAACCACAGCTCCTAGCGTACAGGTTTTATTTGTGAGAAAGAAAGCGAAGGCCCCTTTGTTTTTAGTGGCCCGGGAAGCACAGGGCGCTGAAAGAGCACGGCGATTAGAATCCCGGGACCAGGCGCATGCTGCCCGCTCCCGTGTCCCCAAAGACACTCGGTGTGCGAAGTGATTAAAGATGAAGAGCCAGCGCCTGTTAGATCTCAGAGTGAACTGAGCGGGGTGGACGCAGCGAGCCCGTCGGCTGCAGCGGCTCGGACTCATGTTCTGTCTGTGGCTTCTCCTCGGAGACGTGTCCTGCTTGCTGAGTAACCGTGTCTGCTAATTCCATCACGGATTTCTTTCGTGAGCCCTGCTGAAGCAGTGTCCAGGATCAGTGCTTTCACCTGCAAGGTAACTGGACCTGAATCGGAAGGAGCGATCAGACGGGGGAGAAGGGGAGAGGGAGTTCAGATGCACTGGGCATAAACGGAAGACTCGGCTCTGGATCTTAAAAGCATGGCCATTGGTTGCATCCCTGTTTACCTGGGATGAGGTTCGCGGGTTGCGATGAGGAGTCAGGTCTCCCTTGCCCCACTTGTTCCTGGTGAGGAGTGTCTCAGGACCACCGGGTGCTGTGCTAGACGTGACACCGTGGCCATCTCACTGCTCCTCACCGGGACACCGGAGGTCTGCAGTAGGAGAGCATGGCCCAGTGACGGCCTGCCAGTCCCGAACGTGCGGAGATGCCATGCTGTGGGGCAGGGGCTGTGCCCTGCCAATCACGTGATCTGAAGGAGAGGGTCGCCCTTACAGCTGGGCCAGGGGACCATCAGGGTCCGTCTTTCTCTGTGGAAGAGGGAGGCGTGTGGGTCAGTGTGATGGTGGTGACACAGGCCTACTGGCCAACTAAAGACCCATGTGGGGTGATAAGCCCAGGAGTTGGAGTGCCCCTAGAGGCTGGAAAAGGCAAAGACATGGGCTCTTCCTCAGCCTTCCAGAAGGAATGCAGCCTGCTGACAGCACTGTAGCCCGCCCAGTGAGACCATGGGATTCCTGACTCCCAGACACAAGGGACTGCTTGGTGTGGGTTTGAGCAGGAAGCCGTGGTAGGGAAGGAATACTGGGCCCACCCTCCAGTGGAGGCGGCGAGGCCGAGGCCTCCTGCGAGGCGCCAGGTGCCCGGGGTGCAGACTTCACCGAACCCCCACGTAATGAACTCCCTCTGCCCCTAAGCACCCCCAGCACCAGCTCCTCCCCAGCACCAAGGGCCGCGGCCCCCTCCCGCCACGTCTGGGCTCTGGGCAGCTTGCATTTGCTTGTCGCCCACTCAGGCCCTCCCCACAGCCAGCGGCCAGACCCGATGGCTCCTGGCCCGCCCCCCGCCCTCTGCCTGATCCTCTGGAACTGCACCCTCTCAGACCACCTCACAGCTGGGCTTCTTGAGGCGCCTACAGATTTTCCCTTGGGGAGTTCCGCGTCTCTGCCTGTGTCCCAGGGTCCGCACAGCTCTGCGTGCTAACCTCCCGCTCCTCAGTCTCTCCTTGGACTCGGCCCTCCTCACCTCCCTCCTCACCTTCTGCAGCCTCCCGGTTCATGTCACCAGAGCCCACAGGCACCTAATGCACCTGGGTCACCTCCCTGACCCAGGAATCCCGGGGGAGGGGGAGAGGGGGTGACTTGTATGTCCATTGCCTCGCCTGTTGGTGACCAGGGAACGGAAGCCCTGGGGGAGAGAGGATCAGACTCAGAAGCTAAAGCAGACAGGGCGCCCTCTACCCTGGGCGCGGACTGTTATGAAGCCACAGAGGTCAGAGTGCGCAGCGGTGTCACTGTCACCAGAGGGGCCTGTGGCCTGAGCACCCAGCCTGCTATTAGGCTGAGCTCCCGAAGGGACGAGAGGAAAGAAATGCCCCTGATTTTTCTGGAAGGCATGGAGCTGCCCTTCAGCTTTGCGGGGGGAGAGGGGAAGTTCCCCACTGTGAGCGGAGTGTGGTCTGCTACCGTTTGATCCCTGGCTATGCCGTGAGCCTCATGCTTTGTTGCTGAGAAAAGGCAGGTGCGGGATGTGCTGTCTGACGCCTGGGCCCGGGAGGAGGCCTGCTGCGGGGCCTGGCAGCTGTGTGGGCTTCAGTCAGGAGGCGGGGCAGGGGCAGTGCCTGCACCCTGGCGGAGAATGGAGCGGACAGAAAACCCGCTGGGCAGGGCACTCTGAGCCTTAGAAACCAGCCGCCTCCCAGGCAGGGTCCTGCCGGCCACACTCCACCAGGTGCAGAAGCTGCGAGACTGAGACCGCTGTGCCCAGCACCTCACGGGCAGGTCCTGGAACTGGCGCCTCTTTCTGTTCTCGGGAGCAAGGACAAAAGGGGTTCCAAGACAGAGGTGTGTCTGGAAAGGGGGCATGGCTCCAGTTTAAAGTTTAACCCCTTCAAATCCTGGGGTGCACCTGGGGAAAGGGGGACTGTCTGCGAGAGGAGAGGCAGGGAGGTGGAGGGAGGGGTGGATGGATGGGAAAGCAAGGAGGACCCTGTCTGCAGGAGGCGGAGGTGGAGGGCAGTCTGCGCGGCTCCACGCACAGCAGCATGGGTGCCGGAAACAGTCGGAAAGGGGACGGAAATCTGTGCTATTACTTTACTTTTCATGTGAAATCAGTTTATTTTGAATCCCAGAGGAGAGAAAAGTGGATGTTTTCCTGCCAATAACAAGCATTTCCTTTCCCTCTGACCGCTATAACTCTCTCGAGGCACTTGGGCTTTTTGGGAAGAGGTTGTGAGCACCTGTAGGAATGAAGTGGCGGTAACTGGGCTGGATCGTGCTAGGCAGGAAGCACTGGGTGCACTGCAGGCCGCTCAGTCAGACCCCGTTAGCGGTGCCTCCGGGCTCCTTCAGAGCCGGCACCAGTCTCAGAAGCGCCTCCTGCATTCACCCTCCACACAGCCCCTCCCGCCTGCAGCCCGGCTCCGCACTGCCTGCATTGGCCGCTGCCCCCCTCCCACGTGCAGGGCGGCCGGGTCCTTCCTGACACGGTGGTTTAAGCAGAATGTGCGCATGGCCGGTGTTTCTAAGTGACCAGAGTGTCAGCCACGCAGCCAGGGGCCCCTGGTCCCTCCCCAGTCTTGGGCACGCACCTGGGTGGCAGGCTCCAGCCTGGCCCCTGGTCAGGCATATGCGGGAGGCAACCAATTGTTGTGTCTCTCTCACATCCATGTTTCTCTCTTTCCCTCTCCCCCTCCCCAACCCCTCCCTCCCTTTTACTCTCTCTAAAATCTATGGGAAAATATCCTCAGGTGAGGATTAAAATAAATAAATACAAAATAAAAATAAAAAGCAATCTGATCATGTTAACTCTCCATTCAAAAGTCCTCAGGGTCAGTCACAGTCTGGTTTCCTCACCCTGACGTCTGACTGTTCTTGATTCCACGCTGACTGTGGGCCCTGGACCATGGACTGCATCTCCGCGCAGCAGAGGGATGCCTGGTGGACTCGCTGTAGACAGGGCCTAGCATCCAAGCTGCATGGTCCTCTGGTCCGGGCGGCAGCTTCAGCTGGGGTCTCAGGCCGGCAGGGCCACGCACCCTTCCTGTGCCATCACCTGACCTGCGACCAGCGGCGGCAGCCTAGGCTGGGGCCTCGCACCAGCATCATGCTATCCCCTGGCAGCAGCGACATCTTGAGCTGAGGTCTCAGACCATCAGGGCCTCGCACCCAAGCTGCGCAATCCCCTGGCCCCAGAGGCAGCCTGGGCTGCGGTCTCAGCCTGGTTAGGGCACAATCCCCTTCAGTGGTGGCAGCCTGTGGTCACACCAGCCAGGCAGATATGGAGGAATTTTAAATGTTTCTTTTTAAAATATATATATTTTATTGTTTTTTTACAGAGAGGAAGGGAGAGGGATAGAGAGTTAGAAACATCGATGAGAGAGAAACATAAATCAGTTGCCTCCTGAACACTCCCTACTGGGGATGTGCCCCCAACCAAGGAACATGCCCTTGACCAGAATCAAACCTGGGACCCTTGAGTCTGCAGGCCAATGCTCCATTCACTAAGCCAAACTGGTTAGGACTGTCCAATATGTTAAAGAAAAAACCCTACCTAATAAAGAGGGAATATACAAGGGAGGGCATTTGGGGGTGACCAGGGTATCAGGGGAGGGCAGTTGGGGACAATCAGGCTGGCAGGGGAACAGTTAAGCGTCAATCTGGCTAGCAGGGGAGTGGTTAGGGGGTAATCAGGCTGGCAGGCAGAAGTGGTTAAGGGTAATCAGGGAGGCAGGCAGGCAAGTAGTTGGGAGCCAGTAGTCCTAGACTGTGAAAGGGATCCCGACTGCCTGTTTAGGCCAGATCCCAGGGATTGGACCTAAACAGGCAGCCGGACATCCCTCAAGGAGTCCCAGATTGGAAAGGGTGCAGGTTGGCCTGAGGGACACCCCCTCCTGTGCACGAATTTCATGCACTGGGCCTCTAATATATATAAAATGTTAGTATAAATGTGGTGAGATGAAAGCTTGCAGATACTGGTGGTGGGGCTAGAAATTCATAAAACCTCTTTGGAAGACAATCAATAGTCATCAAGTGGAAAAGGCATGTGTCCTATGGAATTGCAATCTATTAAAACCCAGTGCCTCAGAAACCCTGAGCTTCACCCGTGTCACCTTGATCACCAGCTCAACTTCTGGTCTGTACAAAGTTACAAGTTCATGTTGAAACCTTTCAGCCTTTTTCTTTTTAATGAAACTGCTTCCATTCTGTGGCTCACCACCCTGAGGTAGAGACCTGTGGCATGTTCTGCCTCTCGGAAAAGAGGCTGAGTGAAGAGGAAATACTTAGTGAGTTGTCAAGTGTCTTCACGGCAAGTGTCTCTGGCTCCTCTTCTGGCTTTGAGTTTCCTTGGCTGTTCCAAGCCTAGTACAGAGCCTCACCCTCAGGCAAGGCGAGTCTTCAGCTTTTCTGTTCTTAGTTAGAAATTCTTAGACTTATAACGTCCGTCCTGTGATTTTTATTTTTATTTTTATTTTTGTAAGCTGCTTTAGCTGAAGGATGAAGACATGCTTTCTTAAAGCTCCCTTTTTAGTCAGAATTTCTAAACCTTTTCTCAGATCTTTATGGCACCGTCCTGTCATGTCCACACAGTCCCAGGGCTATTTCTGACTCGGTACTAACCTGTGTCAGGAACATGGTGGGCTCAGACAATAGTTGCCAGATGTCTCTTCTTAACCCATGTACCTAAAAATCTGCTCTCATTAAAATTTATACAATATCCTACACAGCAACACTGGTATACTAAAAGTATTTTTAAAAATATATTTTTATACATTTTCAGAGAGAGGGGAAGGGAGAGAGAGAGAGAAACATTGATGTGAGAGGAAACATCCATCTGCTGCTCCTGCACACCCCCCAGTGGGGATATCTGGGCATGTGCCCTGACCGGGAATAGAACCAGCAACCTATCTGGTGCTCAGGAGGAGCCCAACCAACAGAGCTGCACCAGCCAAAGTCGTTCTGATATAATCCATCTGCAACTTGACTCACTTAAAATAATTACTCCCTATGATACTGAAGTGCAATTAGGTATTTATTTATTTATTTTTTTTTGTTTCTTAAGGCTTAACTGATTAATGTAGATAAGAAAATGCAGAAATAATGTAATTAGTACTTTCATATTTACTTATGTGTGTAGCAATGGTATGATTTATGTATGTAGCAATCAGTTTTCTGTTTATTTATTTATTTATTTTTTTTAAAAAATATATTTTATTGGTTTTGTACAGAGAAGGAGGGAGAGAGATAGAGAGTTAGAAACGTCAATGAGAGAGAAACATCGACCAGCTGCCTCTTGCACACCCCCCACTGGGGATGTGCCTGCAACCAAGGTACATGCCCTTGACCGGAATCAAACCCGGGACCCTTCAGTCCCCAAGCCGACGCTCTATTCATTGAGCCAAATTGGTTTCGGCCAGTTTTCTGTTCAAATTTCCCTTTTTTCAATTTCATATTTGGGAAGGTGGTATCTGTTATTGATGATCGATTTTTTAGACCATTCAAGGCTTAACCAAAAAGTCAGAGTTTATGATTCAATCGCTGGACATGAAAATTAATGCATTTGGACATGTCAAATACCAGCTCTTCATAGCTGGGCATGGTCAGTGAATGTATTTGGATAATTTTTAGAAATGTGTGAAGCTGCCCACTGAGTACCTTTCACCGAGGGAAGGGCGCGAGCGTCCATGGCCTGCTCCTCATTTCCTGGCGTTCCGGCCCAGGGAGGTCCCCAGATCCTCCTGAGGGTGCTGGGTGCGCACCCTCCATCTCCTCCAAAGGATGGCGCTCTCTGCACTGCAGGACAGTCACAGTTTGCTTTCTGGCTATGAGTACTGTCTCTGCTCTTACAGGAACTTGTGTGATTTGCTTACCCTTGAACTTCAGAAGGAACTGAAACCTGAATCCAGAGCGGAAGTGTGCTTGAGGAGGCTCGCCAGGGGAGGCGCCTGCACTGGATTCAGCCAATGTGACCGGAATTCTGGAGAGGGACAGAGCGACCTTCAAAAACTTTTGTGGATTGTCCAGTCCGGAGCTCTGGAAGCATCCGTGTCCCACTGAGTGGGGTGGGCATCCCAAGAGGCTCACTTCAAGATGAGTGACTCTGCCTGACACCTGTAAACACCAGTGTTACTGGAAACAACAAACAAGCAAACCTACAGACAATGCCGGGCACACAGGACACAGTGGAAAGCATGAACTTCTCTCCTCACTTTAATCACACCATTCAATTCTGCTTATGTGTCAGACAAAGACTGTTAATACCTCACTTTTATAGTCATGGGATTCTTTTACTATGATGAATGTTTGCAATTAAACTCTATTTACACACTTAGTTAATAAGATCACAGAAAATTACTCACATTTTTAATTATTCTTTTTTTTGCAGCCTTGCAAATGCCGAAGCACATTGATTATGTTCAATTGAATGCATTATTCCACGTGAGCAAACAGCAGGCCAGGTAAGATAGTCACGCATACTTTGTCATTCAAATGGATATTAATGTGTTTGTTTCATGAATAAAGCCTCTCACAGGTGCCTGATGTCCCGCACAGATGAGAGTGTTTGAGAACCTGGAGGATATTTTTCCGGGTTAAAGGCCCAGCACACACATCGTATTTCAGGGAAACAATTCCGTGGACGAGGTGTGGCTCATGCCCCACAGGCCCTTCTGGTGCTCGGAGAGCGATGGTGGACAAAGCGTCAGTGGCTTTGTGTTTGTTTGATGTGATTTTAAATCCACGTGTTTATGACTTAGACGTTGTTTTAATGCCCTTGTTTATGGCACAGCCAGAACGGCTGCTTTTAGAAGTGAAGCTGTGTCAGGACTCAGCACCTCCTCTGGGGGCCCAGTGGGGGGCGTGTCTGCAGGACCAGGGGGAGAACAGCTGTGGCCTGGGACCTGTGGGCTGCCCCCCAGGCTGTGAAGGTGCTGGAGGGTTTGGGCTTCGCAGGGCACACTGTGCTGCCCTGAACAGCCCTTGGAGCATCGGGAGACATTTCTCCCGCGGTGGCCACAGTGGCCCTTGGGTGGGCAGTGGCCCTAAGCCCTGCCCAGCGTGGAGTGACAGCCTCGGAGCAGCCAGCCAGCCCACCCAGCACCAGTTACCCCTCAGCACGACTCAGCAAGCAGGGGCTGGGAGCCGCAGCTGGAAGGCAGGAGTGGCGCCCCGTCCCCAGCTCCCATGGAGAGGCCCACCCACCTCGATTAAATTTAGACTTTATTTATCCCCTTGTCTCCCCTTGCCTGTAACAACAGTGTGTTACCCTGTGCTTGTTTGGACCGTGCTGTTTCTGTGCTGGCTTATTAAAAGGTACTGTGGTGTGTACTGTTGGCCTGCAAAATCATCCCAGTCCTATGGCAGACCGGTGATCAACCAACTGCTGGCAAGGCCGGAATCAGCCCCTGAGCACAATCTGCTGCCCAAGACAGAACACAATGGTGAAATCCCAAATCTGAGCAAGAGGCCAGGAGATGGAATCCCATGAGACCCAAGAACCGGGAAACGTCATGGTTCAAAGCTCGGGCTTCCTAAGATGCATTAGGCTAGAACACATGTGTCAAGCACAAGGCCCGCGGGCCAAATCCGTCCCTCCAGGCCTTGCAATGTGGCCCGCACCGCCTGTCATCACTGCACTGCTCTGTGTTTCCATAACAATGACAGTTTATGACTGTTCAGTAAACCATTCGGCCCGCGATTTAGGCTGGATTTTAGATTTTGGCCCCTTCTTTGATTGAGTTCGACAACCCTAGGCTAGAATAATGGTCCGCAAACTGCGACTCTCGAGCCACATGCGGCTCTTTACCCCCGTGAGTGAGGCTCTTCCACAAAATACCACGTGCGGGCATGCACATACAGTTTGATTGAAACTTCGTGGCCCAAGCACAGAAGTTGGTTTTTGGTTCTCAAAAGAAATTTCAATCGTTGTACTGTTGATATTTGGCTCTGACAACTAATGAGTTTGCCGACCACTAGAAGATGTATTTAAAAAATCTCCTTCCTTGCCAACTCCTTAGCCTAAGCTGGGTCTCTGTATTATGAAACCAGCTTCTTCTCTGTCCATCTGTGCCCCAGAACCCCCACCTTCCCTCACAGAGGGAGGGGCTTTGCCAGGCTCTTTCCCAGCCTCACAAAGGGCTCTGCGCTCTGGAGAAAGGGGCTGAGCGGAGATGACTAAGGGTCCAAGGATGAAAGATAATTTGAAAGGCATTGGGGGTCAGAGGAGCTTCAGCTAAAGCACATGTGTCAAACACAAGGCCCGCGGGCCAAATCCGTCCCGCCAGGCCTTGCAATGTGGCCCGCACCGCGCTGTCATCACTGCACTCCGCTGCGTTTCCATCACAATGACAGTTTATGACTGTTCAGTAAACCATTCGGCCCGCGATTTAGGCTGGATTTTAGATTTTGGCCCCTTCTCTGATTGAGTTCGACACCCCTAAGCTAAAGGATCTAGAACAGTGTTTCCCAACCTTCTCTCATGATGAGAATCACCTGGTGGAGTTGTTAAAACACAGATTCCTGAATCCCAACTAAGAAGTGCTAAACTAGAATTTTTGAGAACATATAGGTAAAATTGCATACCTAACTTAGTGCTCTGTATATAAAATCTGTCTTAGAGCACTAGTTAAGTATACAATTTTACCTATATGTCCCCCAAAATTCTAGTTTAGCACTTCTTAGTTGGGATTCAGGAATCTGTGTTTTAACAACTCCACCAGGTGATTCTCATCATGAGAGAAGGTTGGGAAACACTGATCTAGAAGACTCATCCTGTCTAAGGACCACGTGCTTTTATTAAACACAATTTGTCCTAAGGCCAGGTGGAGATAATACACTTCACAGGGTAGGGGTTACAGATGCATTTGGGGAATAGCCTACAGCTGTTCAGGTGTTCCGCCACCAGGAGGCAATAAAATGCCTGAGCTGTCTGGCAGCAGTCAATCCTGTTCAGGTTTGGGGAAGTGCCCTTTAGCAGTCCAAACAGGTAAGCTACATGTGGCTCCCCCTTGATGAGCCACCCAAGCTTCACCAACCTTTTGGTGAAACACTTACAATTATTACATGCTGGAATTGGTTCCCAGCAGAGCTTGCCTCATCTGTGGGCCTGAGGAGAAATGCCACCAGCTTCTGTACATCATCCCCTTCTGTAAAACACCCCTTTCACCCTGTCCCTGTGTCACACGCCTTTACTACTTTCCTGTGTCACACCCCTTCAATCCTTTACCTATTTCCTGTGTCACACCCCATTCAACCAATCCAAGTGTCACTCCCTTCACCTCCTCCCTGTGTCACACCCCTTCACCCCATCCCTGTGTCACACCCCTTAACCCGATCCCAGTGTCACAACCATTCACCCCATCCTTGTGTCACAACCCTTCACCCTTTCCCTGTGTCACAGCCCCAATTACCACTTCCCTGTGTCACACCCCTTCTCCCCATCCCTGAGTCACACCCCTTCACCCCATCCATGTGTCACAAACCCTTCACCCCTTCTCTGTGTAACACCCCTTCATCCTATCACTGTGTCACAAGTCTTCACCAACTTACTGTGTCACCTCCTTGAAACAAACCCTGTGTCACACCTCTTCACCACCTTGCTGTGTCACACCCCTTAACCCCATCACTGTGTCACAACCCTTAACCCAATACCTGTGTCACACCCCTTAATTCCATTCCTGTGTCACACCCCTTTACCCCATCCCTGTGTCACACCCCTTAACCCATTCCTGTGTCACACCCCTTCACCCCATTCCTATCTCAAACCCCTTTACACCATCCCTGTGTCACAGCACTTCATCCCATCCCGGTATCACACCCCATTCACCACCTCCTGTGTCACCCCATTAACCCCATCCCTGTGTCATACCACTTCAACCCATCCCTATGTCACACCCCTTCACCCCATCCCTGTGTCACACCCCTTCTCCCAATCCCTGTGTCACACCCCTTCACCACATCCCTGTGTCACACCCCTTCACCCCATCCCTGTGTCACACCCCTTCACCACCTTCCTGTGTCACAACCCTTCACCCCATCCCTGTGTCACACCCATTCACCCCCTCCCTGTGTCACACCCCTTCACCACCTTCCTGTGTCACACCCTTCATCCCATGTCTGTGTCACATCCCTTCACTCAATCCTGTGTCACACCCCTTCACCACCTTCTTGTGTCACACCCATTCACCCCATCCTTGTGTCACACCCATTCACCCCCTCCCTGTGTCACACCCCTTCACTCCAACCCTGTGTGATACCCCTTCACCATCTTCCTGTGTCACCCCTTTCGCCCCATCCCTGTGTCAAACCCCTTAACCCATTCCTGTGTCACACCCCTTCACCCCATTCCTATCTCAAACCCCTTTACACTATCCCTGTGTCACCCCCTTCACCCCATCCCTGTGTCACAACGGTTCATCCCAAACCTCTGTCACACCACTTCACCCCATCCCTGTGTCACACCCCTTCACCCCATCCCTGTGTCACATCCCTTCACCCCATCCCTGTGTCACACCCCTTCACCACCTTCCTATGTCACACCCCTTCACTCCATGTCTGTGTCACACCCCTTCACTCATACCCTGTGTCACAACCCTTAACCACCTTACTGTGCCACACCCATTCACCCCATCCTTGTGTCACACCCATTCACCCCATTCCTGTGTCACACCCTTTCACCCGATCGCTGTGTCACACACGTTCACCAACTTCCTGTGTCACCCCCTTCGCCCCATCCCTGTGTCACATCCCTTAACCCCATTCCTGTGTCACACCCCTTCACCACCTTCCTATGTCACACCCCTTCACTCCATGTCTGTGTCACACCCCTTCACTCCAACCCTGTGTCACAACCCTTAACCACCTTCCTGTGTCACACCCATTCACCCCATCCTTGTGTCACACCCATTCACCCCATTCCTGTGTCACACCCCTTCACTCCAACACTGTCACACCCCTTCACCCGATCCCTGTGTCACACACCTTCACCAACTTCCTGTGTCACACCCCATCTCCCAATCCCTGTGTCATACCCCTTCACCCCATCCCTGTGTCGCACCCATTCACCCCCTCCCTGTGTCACACCTCTTAACCACATCCCTGTGTCATACCCCTTCACCCCTCCCTGTATCACACACATTCACTCCAACCCTGTGTAACACCCCTTTACCACCTTCCTGTGTCACACCCCTTAACCACCTCCCTGTGTCACACCCCTTCATCCCATTCTTCTGTCACACCCCTTCACCCCATCCCTGTGTCACACCCCATCTCCCAATCCCTGTGACACACCCATTCACTAAAACCCTGTGTAATACCCCTTCACCCCATTCCTGTTTCACACCCCTTCCCCTATTCCTGTGTCACATCCCTTCACTCCATCCCTGTGTCACACCCCCTCACCCCATCGCTGTGTCACACCCCTTTACCACCTTCCTTTGTCACCATCTTCACCAAATCCCTGTGTCATACCCTTTCACCCCAAACCTGTATCACACCCCTTCACCACATCCCTGTGTCATACCCCTTCACCACCTTCCTGTGTCACACCCCTTCACCCCATCCCTGTGTTGCACCCATTCACCCCCTCCCTGTGTCAAACCCATTAACCACATCCCTGTGTCACACCCATTCACCCCATCCCTGTGTTGCACCCATTCACCGCCTCCCTGTGTCCAACCCCTTAACCACATCCCTGTGTCACACCCCTTCACCCCCTCCCTGTGTCACACCCTGTCACCCCATCCCTGTGACACACCCCTTCACCACCTTCCTGTGTCACACCCCTTCACCGCATGTCTGTGTCACACCCCTTCTCTCCAACCCTGTGTCACAACCCTTAACCACCTTCCTGTGTCACACCCATTCACCCCCTCCCTGTGTCACACCCCTTCACTCCAACCCTGTTACACCCCTTAACCCCCTCCCTGTGTCACACCCTTTCACTCCAACCCTGTGTCATACCCCTTCACCATCTTCCTGTGTCACACCACTACACCCCCGCACTGTGTCACACCCCTTCAAGCCATCCCTGTGTCACAACCCTTCACCACCTCCTGTGTCACACCCCTTAACCCATTCCTGTGTCACACCCCTTCACCCCATTCCTATCTCAAACCCCTTTACACCATCCTTTTGTCACCCCCTTCACCCCATCCCTGTGTCGCACCCCTTCACCCCATCCCTGTGGCACACCCCTTCACCAAATCCCTGTGTCACTCCCCTTCACCACCTTCCTGTGTCACCCCCTTCGCCCCATCCCTGTGTCACATCCCTTCACCCCATCCCTGTGTCACACCCCATCTCCCAATCCCTGTGTCACACCCATTCACTCCAACCCGGTGTAACACCCCTTCACCATCTTCCTGTGTCACACCCCTTAACCCCCTCCCTGTGTCACACCCCTTCACCCCATCCCTGTGTAGCACCCATTCATCCCCTCCGTGTGTCACACCCCTTTAACCATTCCTGTGTCACACCCCTTCACCCCATCCCTATATCACAGCCCCATTATCCCTATCCCTGTGTCAAACCCCTTAACCCCATCCCTGTGTCACACCCATTCACCACCTTCCTGTGTCACACCCTATACACCCCATCCCTGTGTCACAGCCTCCACCACCTCTCTGTGTCACATCCCTTTACAACATCCCTGTGTCACAACCCTTCACCCCTTTCCTATCTCAAACCCCTTTACACCATCCCTGTGTAACAGCCCTTCATCCCATCCCTGTATCACACCCCTTTACCCCATCCCTTTGTCACACCCCTTCACCCCATCCCAGAGTCACACCCAATTCAACACCTCCTGTGTCACCTCCTTCACCCCATCCCTGTGTCAAACCCATCAACCCTTCTCTGTGTCAAACACCTTCACCCCATGCCTGTGTCACACCCCTTCACCCCATCCCTATGTCACTGCCCGATTATCCCCTTCCATGTGTCACACCCCTTCGCCCCATCCCTGTGTCACAGCCATTCACCCCCTCCCTGTGTCACACCCCTTCACTCCAACCCTGTGTCACACCCCTTAACCACATCCCTGTATCACACCCCTTCACCACCTTCCTGTGTCACACACCTTCACCCCATCCCTGTGGCACACCCCTTCACTCACTCCCTGTGTCACATCCCTTCACCCCCTCCCTGTGTCACACACATTCACTCCAACCTTGTGTAACACCCCTTCACCAGTTTCCTGTGTCACACCCCTTAACCCACTCCCTGTGTCACACCCCTTCACCCCATTCCTGTGTAACACCCCTTCACACCATGTCTGTGTCACACCCTTCACCTTATCCCTGTTTCACACCCCTTCCCCTACTCCTGTGTCACACTGCTTCACCCCATCCCTGTGTCACACCCCTTCACCACCTTCCTGTGTCAGACCCCTTCACCCCATGTCTGTGTCACACCCCTTCACTCCAACCCTGTGTCACAACCCTTAAACACCTTCCTGTGTCACACCCATTCACCCCATCCTTGTGTCACACCCATTCACCCCCTCCATGTGTCACACCCCTTCACTCCAACACTGTCACAGCCCTTCACAACCTTCCTGTGTCACAACCCTTCACCCCATCCCTGTGTCACACCCATTCACCCCATCCCTGTGTCACACCCCCTTCACCACCTCCTTTGTCAACCCATTCACCCCAACCCTGTGTCACACCCCTTCACCCCTTCCAGGTGTCACAGCCCCATTCACCCAATCCTGTGTCACATCCCTTCACCCCATCCCTGTTTCACACCCCTTCACCACCTTCTTGTGTCACACCCTTTCACCTCATTCCTGTGTCATACCCTTCATCCCATCCCTGTGGCACACCCCTTCACCCCATCCTGTGTCAGACCCCTTCACCCATTCCTGTGTCACACCCCTTCACCCCATTCCGGTGTCACATCCCTTCACCCCATCCCTGTGTCATATCCCTTCACCCCATCCCTGTGTCACAGCCATTCACCCCCTCCCTGTGTCACACACCTTAACCACATCCCTGTGTCACACCCCTTCACTCCAACCCTGTGTCACACCCCTTCACCACCTTTCTGTGTCACACCCATTCACCCCATCCTTGTGTCACACACATTCACCCCCTACCTGTGTCACACCCCATCAACCCTTCTCTGTGTCAAACACCTTCACCCCATCCATGTGTCACACCCCTTCACCTCATCCCTGTGTCACTCCCTTTCACCCCATCCCTGTGTCATACCCCTTCACCCCATTCCTGTGTCACACCCCCTTCACCACCTTCTGTGTCACCCCCTTCACCCCATTCTTGTTTCACACCCCCTTCACCACCTCCTGTGTCACCCCCTTCACCCCATTCCTGTGTCACACCCCTTCATCCTATCCGTGTGTCACACCCCTTTGCCCCATTTCTGTGTCACACCCCTTCATCCCATCCCAGTATCACAACCCTTCACAACCTCCCTGTGTCACACCCCTTCACCACCTCCCTGTGTCACAACCCCATTATCCCCATCCCTGTGTCACACCCCTTTACACCATCCCTTTGTCCCACCCCTTCACTCCAACTCTGTGTCACACCCCTTCACCCCATTCCTGTGTCACACCCTGTCACCCCATCCCTGTGTCACACCCCTTCACCACCTCCTTGTGTCACACCCCTTCATCCTATCCCTGTATCACACCCCTTCACCACCTCCCTGTGTCACACCCCTGCATCCCATCCCTATGTCACACCCCTTCACCCCTTCCCTCTGTCACAGCCCCATTATCCCCATACCTATGTCACACCCCTTTACACCATCCCTGTGTCCCACCCCTTCACTCCAACTCTGTGTCACACCCCTTCACCCCATTCCTGTGTCACACCCCATCACCCCATTCTTGTGTCACACCCCTTCACCATCTTCCTGCGTCACAACCCTTCACCCCATCCCTGTGTCACACCCCTTTACACCATTCCTGTGTCACACCCCTTCACTCCTTCTCTGTGTCACACCCCTTCAACCCATTCCTGTGTCACACCACTTCACCCCATCCTTGTGTCACACTCCTTCACCAACTTCCTGTGTCACACCCCTTCACTCCAACCCTGTGTCACATCCCTTTACCACCTTCCTGTGTCACAATGCTTCACCCCATCCCTGTGTCACACCCCTTCACCCCATCCCTGTGTCACACCCCTTTATCTATTTCCTGTGTCACAGCCCCATTCAACCAATACTTGTGTCAATTCCTTCACCACCTCCACCTGTCACACCCCTTCACCCCTTCTCTGTGTCACTCCTTTACCTCATCCCTATGTCACACTCTATCACTCCTTCTCTCTGTCACTCCTTTACCTCATCCCTGTATCACACCCCTTCACCCCTTCTCTGTGTCACTCCTTTACCCTTTCCCTGTGTCACACCCCTTCACCACCCTCCTGTGTCACCCCTTTTACCCCATCTCTGTTTGACACTCCCTTCACCCCATCCCTGTGTCACACCCCTTCACCCCATCCCTGTGTCACACCCCTTCACCCCATCCCTCTGTCACCCCCTTCACCACTTTCCTGTGTCACACCCTTCACCCCCTCCCTGTGTCACCTTTTTCACCCCATCTCTGTTTGACACCCCTTTCACCCCCTTCCTGTGTCACACCCTCTTCACCCTCTCAACCCCTTTGAATATTTCTATATTTTCATCCATCTTGCTGTTACTTCTCCCTGAGAGAAATGAGGAAGGTATGCTTGTTTGATTCTCTGAGGGTTTCTCCCCAGAAGGACTTTTTTTTTTTTTCCTTAAAAATTTTTTTTTTTATTAATTAATTAAAATTTTTTTTACATATTTTAATGATTTTTTTTGCCCCCCTCCCTCCCCCATATCCCCTCCCTCCCCATAGTTTTATGTCCATTGGTTGTACTTATATGCATGTATACAAGTCCCTTGGTTGATCTATTATCTCCCCCAGATCCTCCTTCCCTCCCCGCTGTAATTTGACAATCTGCTTGTTGCTTTACTGTCTCTATATCTATCTTTTGGTTCATCAGTTTATAATGCTCTTTATTATCCACAAATGAGTGAGGTCATGTGGTGTTTCTCTTTCATTGATTGGCTTATTTCACTCAGCATGATGTTCTCCAATTCCATCCAGGTTGCTGCAAATGATGAGAATTCCTTCTTCTTTATGGCAGCATAGTATTCCATTGTGTAGATGTACCATAGTTTTTGGATCCAATCATCTGCTGACGGGCACCTAGGCTGTTTCCAAATTCTGGCTATTGTAGATTGTGCTGCTATGAACATAGGGGTGCATATATCCTTTCTGATTGGTGTTTCTAGTTTCTTGGGATATATTCCTAGGAGTGGGATTACTGGGTCAAATGGAAGTTCCATTTTCAGTTTTTTGAGGAAACTCCACACTGTTCTCCACAGTGGTTGCACCAGTCTGCATTCCCACCAGCAGTGCACGAGGATTCCTTTTTCTCCGCAACCTCGCCAACACTTGTCGTTTGTCGATTTGTTGATGTTGGCCATTCTGACAGGTGTGAGATGGTACCGCATTGTTGTTTTGATTTGCATCTCTCGTATAATTAGTGACTTTGAGCATGTTTTCATGTGCCTTTTGGCCTTCCTTCTGTCTTCTTTTGAAAATATTCTATTTAGGTCCCTTGCCCATTTCTTAATTGGATCATTCATCTTCCTTTTATTTAGTATCAGCTGTCTGTAGATGTTAGAGATTAAACCTTTATCAGTGGTGTTATTTGCAAATATGTTCTCCCACACCGTGGGCTTTCTTGTTGTTTTGTTGATGGTTTCTTTTGCTGTAAAAAAGCTTTTTATTTTGATGTAGTCCCATTTGTTTATTTTCTCTTTAGCTTCCATTGCCCTAGGGGCAGTATCAGTGAAGAAGTTCTTTTGGCATACGTCTGAGATTTTGCTGCCTGAGGATGCTTCTAGTATTTTTATGGTTTCCCGTCTGATGTTTAAGTCCTGTATCCATTTAGAGTTTATTTTTGTGTATGGTGTAAGTTGGTGATCTAGTTTCATTCTTTTGCATGTGTCTACCCAATTTTCCCAACACCATTTATTGAAGAAACTGTCTTGACTCCATTGTATATTCGTGCCTCCTTTGTCAAATATTAATTGAGCATATTGATTTGGGTTGATATCTGAGTTCTCGATTCTATTCCATTGATCTATATGTCTGTTCTTGTGCCAGTACCAGGCTGTTTTGAGAACAGTGGCTTTGTAATACAGTTTGAAGTCCGGTATTGAGTTCCCTCCTACTTTACCCTTCTTTCTCAGGATTGCTGTGGCTATTCGGGGTCTTTTATTGTTCCAAATGAACTGTTGGAGAGTTCTTTCTAGGTCAGTGAAATATGCCCTTGGTATTTTAATGGGGAGTGCATTGAACCTATAGATTGCTTTAGGAAGTATGGACATTTTGATGATGTTGATTCTACCAATCCATGAACATGGTATGTTCTTCCATCTCCTTACATCATCCTCTATCTCTTTTTTCAATGTCGTGTAATTTTCTGCATATAGATCCTTTACTTCCTTAGTTAAATTTATTCCTAGGTATCTTAATTTTTTTGGTGCGATGGTAAATGGAATTGCTTTTTTAGTCTCTGTTTCTGTAGTTTCACTGTTGGTGTATAGAAATGCCATGGATTTCTTGGCGTTAATTTTGTATCCTGCTACATTGCCAAATTCATTTATTAAGTCAATTAGTTTCTTAATGGAGTCTTTTGGGTTCTTTATGTACAATATCATGTCATCTGCAAATAAGGATAACTTTACTTCTTCTTTTCCAATTTGGATGCCTTTTATTTCGTCCTCTTGTCTAATTGCAATGGCTAGTACTTCCAGTACTATGTCAAACAGGAGTGGCGAAAGTGGGCATCCCTGTCTTGTTCCTGTTCTTAGAGGGAATGGTTTTAGTTTTTGCCCATTGAGTATAATGTTGGCTGTGGGTTTATCATATATAGCTTTTATTATGTTGAGGTATGATCCTTGTACTCCCACCTTGTTAAGAGTTTTTATCAGGAAAGGGTGTTGGATTTGATCGAATGCTTTTTCTGCATCAATTGATATGACTATATGATTTTTATCTTTCAATTTGTTTATGTGATGTATCACATTTATTGATTTGCGGATATTGTACCATCCTTGCATTCCTGGAATAAATCCTACTTGGTCATGGTGTATGATCTTTGTGATGCTCTGCTGGAGCCGATTTGCTAGGATTTTGTTGAGGATTTTGGCATCTATGTTCATGAGGGATATTGGCCTGTAATTCTCTTTCATTGAGTTGTCTTTATCTGGTTTTGGTATTAGGGTGATGCTGGCTTCATAGAAGGAGTTTGGAAGTGTTCCTTCCTCTTGAATTTTTTGGAAAAGTCTGAGGAGGATAGGTTTTAGTTCTTCCTTGAATGTTTGGTAAAACTCTCCTGTGAAGCCATCTGGCCCTGGGCTTTTGTTTGCTGGAAGCTTTTTGATGACTGTTTCAATTTCTTCCCAAGTCACTGGTCTATTGAGATTTTTAGATTCTTCCTGATTGAGTTTGGAAGTTTGTATTTTTCTAGGAATATGTCCATTTCCTCCAGGTTGTTCAGTTTGTTGGAATAGAGTTGTTCGTAGTATTTTGTAACAATCCGTTGTATTTCGTTGGGGTCTGTTGTTATTTCACCTCTTTCATTTCTGATTTTGTTTATTTGGGTCCTCTCTCTTTGTTTCTTAGTTAGCCTGGCTAGAGGTTCATCTATCTTGTTTATTCTTTCAAAGAACCAGCTCTTGGTTTTGTTGATCTTATGTATTGTTTTTTTGGTCTCTATGTCGTTTATCTGTGCTCTGATTTTTGTTATTTCCTTCCTTCTGCTTACACTGGGCTTTTCTTGTTGCTCCTTTTCTAACTCTTTGAGTTGTAGAGTTAGATCATCTGTTACCCTTTTTTCTAGTTTTTTGCAATAGGCTTGTAAGGATATGAGCTTCCCTCTCAAGACTGCTTTTGCTGTGTCCCATAGATTTTGGATTGTTGTGTTTTCATTGTCATTTGTTTCCAGGATGTTTTTAATTTCTTCCTTGATTTCTCTGGTAACCCAGTCCTTGTTTAATAGCGTGCTGTTTAGTCTCCATGTATTTGATTTCTTTGGATTATTTTTATTGTAGTTAATTTCCAGTTTTATGCCATTATGGTCTGAGAAGATACTTGATATGATTTCTATCTTCTTGAATTTGAAGAGACTTTGCCTATGACCCAAAATGTGGTCTGTCTTTGAGAATGTCCCATGTGCACTTGAGAAGAATGTATATTCTGTGGCTTTGGGGTGGAGTGTTCTGAAGATGTCAATTAATTCCATCTGGTCTAGTGAGTCACTTAGGATTGATATTTCTTTGCTGTTTTTTTGTTTAGATGATTTGTCGAAGGGTGACAGTGGGGTATTAAAATCTCCTACTATGATTGTATTGCTATTAATCTCTCTCTTAATGTCCTCCAGCAGTTTTTTTATGTATTTGGTTGCTCCTGTATTGGGTGCATATATATTTACCAGGGTTATTTCTTCTTGTTGGATTGTTCCCTTTAGTATTATGAAGTGGCCTTCATTATCTCTTATTATGTCCTTTACTCTGAGATCTAATTTATCAGATATAAGTATTGCTACCCCAGCTTTTTTTTCATTTCCATTTGCCTGGAAAACTTTTTTCCATCCCTTCACCCTCAGTCTGTGTGCATCTTTTTTTCTGAGGTGGGTTTCTTGTAGACAACAGATGTATGGGTCTTGTTTTCTTATCCAATCTGTTACCCTATGTCTTTTGATTGGAGCATTTAATCCATTTACATTTAAGGTTATTAATGATAGGTACACATTTGACGCCATTTTTATTCTATACCTGTGTTCCTTCTTCACTTCCTATTTCTTTATTTTTACAGTAGACCCTTTAGCATTTCTTGCATTGCTGGTTTGGTGGAGATAAATTCCTTCAGTCTTTTTTTGTCTGTGAAGCTCCTGATTTCCCCTTCAATTTTGATTGATAGCCTTGCTGGGTACAGTATTCTTGGATTCAGACCCTTCCTTTGCATGACTTTGTATATTTCATCCCATTCCCTTCTGGCCTGGTAAGTTTCTGTTGAGAAATCAGTTGCTAGTCTGATGGGGGTTCCTTTGTATGTAACTTTCTGTCTCTCTCTGGCTGCTTTTAAGATTCTTACTTTGTCGTTGTTGTTTGCCAATTTGATTATAATGTGCCTTGGAGTCTGTCTTCTGGGATTCATTTTGCTTGGGACTCTGCGAGCATCTTGGATTTGTGTGGGTTTTTTCTTCTCTATTTCAGGAAAGTTTTCTGTCATTATTTCTTGAAATACTTTTTCCATGTCTACCTCAGTTTCCTTTCCTTCTGGAACCCCTATTATTCGAATATTATTTTGTTTTTTATTGTCCCAAAGCTCCCATAGGCTCTCCTCCTGCTTTTTAATCTTTTTTTCTAGAAGTTGCTCTACTTGGGTATTTTTTTCCATCTTATCTTCTAGCTCACTGATGCGGTCCTCTGCTTCCTCTAGTCTACTCTTGATGCTTTCTATTGAGTTCTTCATGGTAGCGATGTCATTTTTCATTTCTTCTTGGTTCTTCTTCAATTCCTCATGGTTCTTCTTCAATTCCTCATGGTTCTTCCTCATTTCTTCTTGGTTATTGTCAAATTTCTCTTCCATTCTTTTTAGCCAGCCTATGATCATTATTCTGAATTCTTGCTCTGGTAGGCTGCTTACCTCGGGCTCGTTTACTTCCTTTTCTGGTGATGCCTGCTTTTCTTTCATGTGCGGACTATGTTTTTGTCTCCCCATGGCCTCTCTTCTCAGGATGTCTGGTTATGTGGTGTTCCTTCTCCTGCGTTGATTTAAAATTTCAAAATACAAACACTATCTGGTACAACACAAGAGGTACTTAACAGGAATGTACTTACAATATTAATAACCTTTAGTAAAGGTGACCACTAGAGAAAGGCAACTTAGGGGATAGGAGAGAAGGAAGAAAGGTAAAAATAAAATAAAGACAAATTTAAAAAAGTAAAAATTAAAATTAAAAAAAAATTAAGTAAATAAAATAAAAAAAGAGGGATAAAGAGATAGAAAAAGAGGAAAAAAAGTAATGACAAAATAAAGTTGGAAAACAGGGAAAAAAAGAAAGGAGAGAGAGAGAGAAAGAGAGAGAAGAAGCAAACTAAAAGAGAAATGGGAAACAAAGTATATATATATATGGAGATAACTGCCATAGAACAACCACTGAACCCAGCCAATGCCAGTAACAATACTTGGAGATTAATACAAACTACAATATCCCCTATTATTAAGTAAGGCTATGATATACAGAAATAAAAGATACAAACAAAAACAGAGTATTTTTTTTAAAAAAATACAAAGCAACACTAACAACACAGTAATAAGCATAACAATTTCACTAACAAGCCTAAAAATTCACAATAATCGACCTTCACACAAACAATGCGAAAAGGATAGAGGGGAGAACAGTTTTTCTTTCTTCTTCTTTTTTTTTTTTTTTAACTAGTTAATATAGTGCAGAGATTGGTATTTATACACTTGGATCAGGGGTTGGAACATAGGTCTATAAGTATAGTGAGAGTTTTAGCAGGGGGTAAACAGAAAGAATAGAGGAAAAACTAAAGCCGGAAAGGGATAGGATAAACCGTAGACTAAAAGGGTAAAGTTTAGCAAGAGAGTGATGGTGTAAAGGTCGAGTTGAGATAGGGTTGAATGATGCTATAGTAGAGATTAAAATAGAATGAAGGTTACTCCCAAGGTAAAATAAAGAAAAAAATAAAATGGTACTAAAGAGGGAAAAAAAAAATTTTGCAAAATAGCAGTAGTAATAGTGATGATAGAGATTGAAAAATGTAATAATTAAAAAGGTAAAATCAAGTAAGGAAAAAAAATCGTTTCTTAAGTAAAAGATATAAAAAATGAAGATTAAATAAAAGAGGTAAAAAATGAAAATAAAATAATAGTAAAATTAGCATAAAAATGTCCAGTAGTGGTCATTCACTTCCTCTGTTAATGTATTTGGCACTCCTGATTCTCGGCCCAGAAAGTCTTGTAGTTTCCAGCATTCCACTGCACCTCAGATTTGTAAGGTAATCTTTAATTTTAAGTAGACTATATCTTAGTTATTTGTGTCCATTTATTTTTGATTAATTAAAAGATAAAAGAAAAGAAAAGGAAAAAAAAAGAGAAGGAAAAAAAAAAAAAAGGGGCAGTTTGTAATTCAGCTCTTAGGTGTCAGTGTTACTGGTTTGACCTCCCAGTCTTTTTGGTTGCTCTGGCCTTCTTTCTCTATGGCTCTAGCTGGCAGGGTGCCAGCTGGCTCCCAGACTATCTCTTCTGGTTCAGATCCCTTGTTTCCAGGAAGGCAATTTCCCCCTGCAATTTCCCCGGATATGCCCAACTGGGCAGTCCTTCCCTAGTTTTCAGAAGCAAGGGGGTGAAGGGGATCAGGCACCAAGGTGTCCAGATGTTCCGCCCTTGGCGAAACAGCCGAGATTCTTAACGCTCTGTCCAGTGACCTGTGGCGTTTTAAAAAAGTCCCGCTTCTGGGGAGGATAACGTCAAACCCAGCACTACGTGTCGCTGCAGCCTTCTTTGGGTGCCGCTCCGCGGGCAGTACTGCGCGCTCCCCCTACAGTGGGGGAGGAGTTGGAGCTCTCCGGCTACCGTAGCTGCCTGCGCCGCGGGACCCCGGTCCCCCAGGCTGTCCCCGCAAACTCTGACCTTTCCGTGGGTGACCGAAGAACTCCCCGGATTCCACGCGCCCGTGCCGATTCGGGCTTCTCAGCTCCTTGATGGACCTCCCCGCTGTGTGTTTTTCCAGGCCTCAGGGATGCTCCTCCTTTCCTGGTAAGATGGCGCTGCCTTCTCTCCGCGAGAGCTCGCTGGGAGAGCCGCCGCAGCTGCGGCAGTGCTGGCCTCTTGGTTAGGAAATCCTGTCCAGCGGACCTTTCCTTACCTTCCTAGAGAATTCCGAAGCCCCTTAGCTGCCAATCAACATTCCCTGAGCGACTCAGACGCTGTTTCTATCTGTTCTGGGACCAGAGTCAGAAGTCCGACTGTTCGGTCGCCATCTTCAAGCTCCCTCTCCCCAGAAGGACTTTTCCTCTCACACCCTGCCTCCTCCTCACCCCCGTGCTCTGGGCCTTGGGTGAAGAGCTCTGTACTTGCTCTCTGCAGCCCGGTGCCTGTTCCCAGCCGCATGACCTTGGACCACACTGTGGCCTCAGTCTTTGTCTATGCAGCGGGGAAGACAGGAGGTCTGCTCATTGCTGTGTGGGGACTGAAGGACCTGACACATGGAAGCGGTCTGGAACAGTGAGGGCACACAGTGAGAACGCACACATTTTATCGTTTGGGAGAGATATATACTCCAAAAGGGTAAGAAAATGGTGTTTGAAATCAATTAATTTTTCATTTGTACTGTGTCCTCTGGTTCCCAGTTCAATTACTTAGGCATTCAGGTTCAGTCTCTATGGGTGACATGGCAGTAAAGTGTGTCGCCTGTCAGTCACATAGATTTATGTGAGACACAGGCACTGTGAAGAACTCAGTGCAGAGCTGGCACATAGCAAGTGCCCAGGATATGGGAGGTGGATGTGTAACAGCATGGCTGCATAATGCCAGCTCCAAATGGAAGGAAGGAAGGAAGGAAGGAAGGAAGGAAGGAAGGAAGGAAGGAAGAAGGAAGGAACGAAGGAACGAAGGAAGGAATAAAGAAAGAAAGAATGAATCTTGGAAAAGCTTCCAGTGATATCAGTGGTCAGATTTAAAGAGTAGATTCTTGGTCAGTGTCTCTATAAGATAACTAGGAGGCAAAATGTCTAATGTCAAATAACGTTCACACAGCGTTATCGGAATCAATGAAGTCAAATCAAATTAAACAGTACTCTTAAAATATATACTATTTGCAAAGAATTAATAAGGTGTTTTAGGAACTTTGGCTGAGAGAGAAAAAAAGCTGTTAAATATTTCACTCTGTGTTATTAGTCACATTGACAATGAAATAAATGTTTTCTCTTAAGGATTTTTGCATTCATTGCTATGAGGCACATATTGACTGTGATGTTTGTTAAATTTTAAGTGTGATCATTTTGGATAATTATTGAAATAAGCTGGCAAGATGAATTGGTTGGCATTTAAAAAATTGACCAACGTTTTGTAGTGGTTGTCATTGGGAGACTGAATGAGGCAGGCATTCCAAAAGCAAATGTCTTGCCTGGCCTGAGTGAAGTGGCCTTGCTGTTGACACGCTGAGTATTTGCAATGGGTGGGACTCTGGCTGCTACAGGCACCGCCTGGAGAGGGTTTAAGGCCCACAGCCCTGCCCCTGGAGCCTGCAGATCTCTTTGCAGGAAAAGGGCCAGAGTCTGCACTCACAGAATGCTCCTGAAGACGCTCCGGATGCGCGGGATTTGGGAAATGTTGATCTTTTGTCTGAAACATCTTTATCCCAATTCTAAAAAAAATAGGCAGAACATTGTCATAAATCATCGCAAATGTTCAGATAAATATACTTTCCAGGAATGTATATGTAAAATATATGTCGATCATTTTAGAGAAATTTTAATTGTCTGCTATGTTTTATTTTTAAAAAAAATGTTTTTATTGGTTCAGAGAAAGGGAGGGAGGCGAGAAAAAGAGAAACATCGATTGCTGCCTCCTGTGGGGGTGAAGCCCCTGCGGGCAGCGGAGCCAGCGGCCTCCTGGAACCTGGGCTGTGCTCACCCTCTGAGCGCCACCAGCTGGGCAGCTGCTGTGCTCATATTAATGACAGAAATGGACATTTTCAGGCGGACCAACTCAAAATAACCATTTTTACAAAGACTTCCATAAATGTGACATTCTTAAACTACTTCTCACTGAAAAAACACTATAGACAATTTCTATAGTCATAGTATTAAAGCATAAGATGTGTGTTTCATATAATTGTTATTTGCTTCTTAGACTAAATAGTATAGGATTAAGATGTATGTATTGAATCAAAAATCTTGCCCTTGACACCTATTATCCAATGATACTTAAAGCTTCATTTCTTTGTCTCGCTCTTTTTCTGAAGCCGGAGTTCTCAGAGTGTCCTATCAGCTCACCAGGATGTGATCAAGAATTACCCAAGAATATTCCTGCAGAGAAAATTCAGGCTGCCTAGACTTTCCCAACAGGGGGAGAGAAAGTACGGACACCTTCTGTGAGTGCAGAGGGATAAATGGGCTCTGACCTGAGAGATAGTGATGGGGGAGCCAGAAGGGGAGAGTGGGGATGGGGGAGCCGGGAGGGGATATGGTGATAGGGGCAGCTGGGAGGGGAGAGTGGGGATGGGGGAGCCGAGAGATGAGATAGTGATGGGGGAGCCAGGAGGGGAGGTGGTGATGGGGGCAGCTGGGAGGGGAGAGTGGGGATGGGGGAGCCGGGAGGGGAGATGGTGATAGGGGCAGCTGGGAGGGGAGAGTGGGGATGGGGGAACCGAGAGATGAGATAGTGATGGGGGAGCCAGGAGGGGAGAGTAGGGATGGGGGAGCCGGGAGGGGAGATGGTGATAGGGGCAGCTAGGAGGGGAGAGTGGGGATGGGGGAGCCGAGAGATGAGATAGTGATGGGGGAGCCAGGAGGGGAGGTGGTGATGGGGGAGCCGGGAGGGGAGAGTGGGGATGGGGGCAGCTGGGAGGGGAGATGGTGATGGGGGAGCTAGGAGGGGAGATGGGGATGGGGGCAGCTGGGAGGGGAGATGGTGATGGGGGAGCTGGGAGGGGAGATGGGGATGGGGGAGCCGGGAGGGGAGTTGGTGATGGGGGAGCCGGGAGGGGAGAGTGGGGATGGGGGCAGCTGGGAGGGGAGATGGTGATGGGGGAGCTAGGAGGGGAGATGGGGATGGGGGCAGCTGGGAGGGGAGATGGTGATGGGGGCAGCTGGGAGGGGAGAGTGAGGATGGGGCAGCTGGGAGGGGAGATGAGGATGGGGGAGCTGGGAGGGGAGATGGGGATGGGGGAGTGGGGAGGGGAGATGGGGATGGGGGAGCAGGGAGGGGAGAGTGAGGATGGGGGAGCTGGGAGGGGAGATGGGGATGGGGGAGCTGGGAGGGGAGATGGGGATGGGGGCAGCGGGGAGGGGAGATGGGGATGGGGGAGAGGGAGGGGAGAGTGGGGATGGGGGAGAGGGAGGGGAGAGTGGGGATGGGGGAGAGGGAGGGGAGAGTGGGGATGGGGGAGAGGGAGGGGAGATGGGGATGGGGGAGCCGGGAGGGGAGATGGGGATGGGGGAGCGGGGAGGGGAGATGGGGATGGGGGAGCGGGGAGGGGAGATGGGGATGGGGGAGCCGGGAGGGGAGAGTGGGGATGGGGGAGCCGGGAGGGGAGATGGAGATTGGGGAGCCGGGAGGGTAGGCAGACCCATCAGGCTATTTCATAAAGAGTTTAAGTGACGCTGTGATGATTGGGACTGATAAGTGTGTTGCTTGTTCACTGTTATAATTAACATGAATAAAGGACTAGTCTTGTCTGTTAAACATAAGCAGAAATACTGTTAGGAATGAGGAAGATAATACACATGATACAGGGAAATGAAGGGAATTGTAAATTATGATACAATACTTTATGTAACGAAGTGAGTTTGAAAATCTTGATGCTATTGGCTAGTTTTCTAAAAACTACGTACTAAATTTATTTAAGAAGATAAAATTTAAAAAAGATGGTACAAATAGTTGTGAAAATGCTGGTATAAGTAGTTGTGAAAAGTACTTTTCAAAAGTATTGTTTGAAGCAAAAAAACCACAAAAGTAAAAATTAACAACCTAACCCCAACAAAAACAAGCCCACATGATATCACTAGAACTTCCTTTTAAGAAAAAGTAATTCTTAATTTTCCTGCAGTATATACCATGAAAATTAGCTTGTAAATTTGCCATGCACAGGATTTCACAAGAATGACATAGATAAGACATAACCATTTTAATTATGACAATATAGGCAAACATACAAAATAAAATATTAGCAAGTGAGATAACGCCGCAGAGTTAGCAGATTGGCTCAGCACAGTCAGGCTGCCGCCATCTTCTGACTGTAAAGAAAGCTCAGCACCAAAGCAGCCGTTAGTAAATGTACAATATTAGTTGCCCACAGCCAACCGACACGATGCTGTCCGGAGATGATGAAAAGGCATTGATCTGCCTCAGGAAAAGTAAAAGTAAATTTACGCTTCCACCTCTTGTGTGTGCAGTTAGTGACTGTTAAGCAATACAAAAACTGCGTATGCCCAGCCAGAAAGAACTATACCTGAAATAGCAATAAAAATACCTTAAACTGGCTTAAATGAATTCCTCAAAATATATTTAAAAATTATGAGTCTTCTCCAGCTCCGCTCATCCTGGTGCCTCGTGCGATGGGCCGCACCCACACCGCTCAGGAGGGGAGCAGGCCACTCGGAGAGCTGTGGCAGCAGGGAGTGGACGAGGAAAACAAGCCGGGTGGACACTAAGTGCTGCACCAGCAGAACTCTCACCAGCAGCCTCTCCATCATCGTGGTCACAGTCAACACTCAGTTCACTAGCCCCGTGTGTGACAGGTGCAGTAGGAGGGGGCACGCTGGGGAACGGCCCTGTGTCTGTGCAGCTGGGAGAATGCCCATGGCAGCGCCATGGCTGAGGTGGAGGGAGAACCATGTGCAGGAGAGTGCCTGTGCCCCCGGACACCAGCTGAGCAGAGGGGGCTGGCTGCGAGGAGGGAACACTCTGAGAGCAGAGCGTGGGGACTGGACAGGAGTGACCTCAGGGCTGCTTGAGCTGGGACTGTGGTCTAGAATGTTTGACTCATGAACTGCGCAGCACACGTGGTCTCGTCACAGCCGTAGTGAATCGAATGCCCGGACACATTGTCTTAGAACGAACACTGAGTTTGGGCTTGGACTTGAGTTTGTGTGTTGCCCGAAGCAGCAGCCTGGCTTTGGCACGGCCCTGACCACTGGCCCCATCAACCTGTACTCTGAAGAGGATGCATTAATATCGCAGCTCACAGGGGGCACGGGAAGAGACTCTCGCTGTCCCAGCTCTTACCATCAGCATGCGTTTTCGATGACAGCGACTTACTGAGATTTATACCACCTGACACAAAATTCTACCTTTTATTCAACCAAGTTAAACAACAACGACAAAGAAATACATATAATCTTCAAAACAATTTTAAAAATCACTGCGTTGTTTGCTTCAATAAAATTAAAAAAATGTTTTATTGATTTTTTACAAAGAGGAAGAGAGAGGGACAGAGAGTTAGAAACATCGAGGAGAGAGAATCATTGATCAGCTGCCTCTTGCACACCCCCTACTGGGGATGTGCCCGCAACCAAGGTAGATGTCCTTGACCAGAATCGAACCTGGGACCTTTCAGTCCACAGGCCGAAGCTCTATCCACTGAGCCAAACTGGTTTCGGCTGCTTCAATAAATTTAATATCATCCTTTATAAATAACAAGAAAAGGCATAGGCTTTGAATCAATGCACCTTTTATTTCCAGAGGAAAACAGACATTTAAGAAAATAATAGTCATTGAGGAAAAGATAATAAGCATTCAGAGAACAGTGGAAACCCACGTTAGATATTTCTTCAAAATGTCCATGGCCTCTTGATACTTCTTGCTTGCTTTGCCTGCTTGCAAAGTAGTTCATTAACCTCTTATACCATGATTTTGAATTTTGTCTGACTGAAATTTTTAGACTATGCATATTACAGTGTTGCTAGTTTTGTTATATAAATAGTAGAGGCTTGGTGCATGAAATTCATGCATGGGGTGTGTCCCTCAGCCCAGCCTGCACCCTCTCCATTCCAGGACTCTTCAGGGGAAGTCCTACTGCTGGACATCTCTCTCATAATCTGGGACCCCTGGCTCCTAACAACTCACCTATCTGTCTGCCTGTTTGCCCCTTGTGTGTGCAGTGATTGTTAAGCACAACAGTAGGAAAAAAACTGTTCAATGTGTCTCCCCTGCCAGCCTGTCTCGTCTAACTGCCCTCGCTGGCTGGCCTGGTTGCCCCTAAGCACCTCTGCCTCGTCCCCTACCACCATGGCCTTTTCTGGAAGGATACCCAGAAGATGTCCAGTCTAATCAGCACATTACCCTTTTATTAGTATAGATAAGTATTTGTCATATTATTCTCTACTTTTTATATGTATTTAAAATACTCCAGAATATTTTAAGCAAATAAAAAATGGTTGCAGAAAATAAAAGTTTTGAAATACAACCTGGTAGGCTTGAAAGCAACATTTGCATAAAAGGGCATAAGTTGCAGTTGCCAACAAAAGTTGTTGTTAGGGCCCTGACCTGCTTGGCTCAGTGGATAGAGTGTCGGCCTGTGGACTGAAGGGTCCCAGTTCGATTCCAGTCAAGGGCATGGACCTTGGTTTCAGGCACATCCCCAGTAGGGAGTGTGCAAGAGGCAGCTGATGAATGTTTCTCTCCCATCGATGTTTCTAGCTCTCTATCCCTCTCCCTTCCTCTCTGTGAAAATTCAATAAAATATGTTTTTTAAAAAGTTGCTAGCATTGCTTGGGTCACATTCTTTTGTTGGAAAGGCATGATTGGGGCAAAGGAGAAAAGGAAACCAGCCTGCTAAAAGGGAATGTCTGAGCGGGCCGTTGCCACAGCAGAGGGCTGGCCACAGGCAGGGATGTCTGTGTGTTTGGGACCCCGAAGGACCTGCCACGCCTGAAGCACAGCATACATGCACATACACAAACATGCCTCTTCTGAGCTTCCCCTGCCTCCACGCACTGCTTGGCCACGGCCTTCTTTCCTGTCAGTGAGCTGGATGGACAGACAGACGGGCTGCAGTGTCATCCTGACTGTCTGACATACTGTGGTTTACTTCCCTGCCCTTTATTGTGGGCAGGCTGCTTCAGGCTTCCCGGCATCACAGCTAACGGCTATGGACTGTTTCCTTCGGACACATTCACAGAGGAACTCCTGGCCCACAGCTCATTCACGCGAATGTGCTTCTGTGTGTTTAGTCCATTGGTTTTAAGTCAGATCACATTCCCACAAACAGGTAAGAGAAAACTGTTCAATGTGCCTCGGGCACATCGCAAACTCTGGCTGAACGTGAGTGACCCCTTCCTGGCACAGCTGTCTGCGCTTCTCAGGGCACTTTTGATGGAAGGAAAGGGATCCAGTGCCCTAAGGCTCTCCCACGGGGGCAGAGCTGGAAAGGCAAAATTTCCTGAGGAGGAGGAAGCACAGAGGAGACCCTCCCACTGGGGAGGGGGGCACGCCCGGATGCCCCTGTGCTTTGGGCTGGGGTGGGGCACACTGGTGCGGCCAGCCCTGGGCGGGCTGTGGGGCGGGGCGGGCAGCTCAGCTGTGTCCCCTCTGGCTGTGTCCCTGCCGCCCTGAGCAGTGAGAGCCCTGGCACCCTTCCCTGACCCCTTCCCGGGTGGGCGGGACAGGGGGAGGTAGGGAGACCGAGCATGATCCCAGTCCTGACTCCCACTCCTGCACGCTGGGTTACTAAGAAACCTGAGGCAGGGACCGAGAAGATGGGGCTGGAGGGTGAAGTCCAGGAGGCCGGGCGGTGCAGCTGAGGGCCCTGTGTGGGTGCGGGTGTGTGAGTGTGTGCCGCTCAGGTCCTGCTCACGCCACACCCCCACGCCCGCACTCCTGCCCAGCGGGCTGGAGCATCTTCCCAGACACCAGAAAGGTTTCGGCTGATCCCGGCCAGGGCACACAGGCTTCGGGTTGGATCCCTGGTCAGGATGTCTGGGAAGCAAACATCATTGATGTTTCTATTGTACATCATTGTTTCTCTCTCTCTTTTCCTTTTTCTCTAAAATAATATATATATCCATCTTCAGGTGAAGATTTAAAAATATAGTTAATAAAAAATAAAAATATGAAGGCATTGGAAAGAAATATATCAATGCAGACTGGTGTAGCCATTAGGGAAAACAGTATGGAATTTCCTAAAAAAAAAAAAAAAAAAAAAAAAAAAAAAAAAAAATGGAACTGCCATTTGATTCAGTGATTCCACTTCTAGGAATCTATCCTAAGAACACCAATCAGAGAGAATTTATGCACCCCTCTGTTCATAGCAGCACAATTCACCATAGCTAAGATCTGGAAACAGCCTAAGTGCCCATCAGGAGATGAGTGGATTAAAAAACTGTATCTACACAATGGAATACTACACAGCTATACAAAAGAAAGAATTCTTATCATTTACAACAGCATGGAGGGACCTGGAGAACATTATGCTGGGTGAAATAAGTCAGTCAGAGAGAGACAAGTATCTCATGATCTCACTCATATGAGGAATCTAATGAACAAAATAAACTGGAGAACAAAATAGATCCAGGGACCTAGAAGCATGGAACAGACTGAAGAATTTCAGAGCAAAAGCAGGGGAGGGTGAGTGGGAAGAGATCAACCAGTGAACTTGTAAGCATGTATGCATAACCCCTGGACACAGATAATAGGGTGGTGAAGGCCTGGGATGGGGAATGGGGGTGGGCTAGAAGGGATAATGAAGAAAACAATAAAGATAAAATAAATAAAATGTCAAATTATGTCAGAAGAGTCCATTTCTACTCTTGACAATGAAGCAAAAGTTCATGTCAGCATTTTGTGTGCAGAACTGTAAAAATGTGTCTACTTACCTAGAAATCTGGCTGAGGACACAGAAAAGAGTCAGCGCCCAAAGCCTGAGAGCGACACCCACAACATCTCCATCTACCTCAATCAGGTGCGCGGCAGCCACCCGTGTGAATCCAAAAACTTTGAAGAGAAGGTGGAAGAGTTCCTGGCCATCCTAAAGAAATTGTAAGTGTTTTAAGTTATTTTTAAACTTATTTTTAGAGAGAGAGAAATGTCAATAATAGAGCAAAACATTGATCTGCTGCGTCCTGCATACACCCCACTTGGGACTGAGCCCACAACCCGGGCATGTGCTCTGACCGGGACTCAAACTGGCAACCTTTTGGTGCACAGGATGACACCCAACCAACTGAACTGCACCAGCCAGGACTCCCAGTATTTTTAATATATTACTTCGTATTGTTAAACTAGAGGCCTGGTTCACAGGATTCGTGCACTGGTGGGGGCGTGGCCTGCAGGGATCGGCTGTGGACCCGCCCTCTGAGTGACTGCTCCCACTCAGGGAGCGCACTGACCATCAGGGGGCCGCTCCTGTATTGAGCGTCTGAGGTCAGTGTGCATCATAGCGACTGGTCGACTAGTCACCCTGGTGGTTCTGGTGGTTCTGCCATTCGGTTGCTGGGCTTTTATATAGGATATATAATGATTTTTTAAAAATCTTTTTAAAGCTAGCTGTTAGGGTCAGTGTACTGTAACTGCAGCCCAGCCACTGAATGACAACAGGGAGCACCAGACAAGGGAACTCACTTTATGGGGTGTTTAATGTTCACACAAAGCCATAGTTTCTCTCTATGGCATTTCTGGTTTAAGCCTCCCATCACTGCTTTGAGGCGGATACGACAAAAACGCTGGTGAGTAAAAGAGCAATGTATAGGTTAAGTCTACAATTCCTGTCTGTTCTTCTACAGAATGTGCTTTTTATCTTGTCACCTTCGTACGCTAGTTACTCATTGTCTGTCGCTATGTAATGAAGTATCATCAACTCGGTGGCATTAAACAAACTCTGGGCAAGGTTGGCCGGGTCCTCTGCTCACGTCCCAGACTTCAATCAAAGAGCTTGCCAGGTGGTGTTCCTTTCCGGAACACGAGGTTGCCTTCCAGCTCACCTGTGTTGTTGGCAGAATTCAGTGTCATGTGGTTGATGGACTGAGATCTCTGCTGTCTCCCTGGCTCTCAGCAGAGGGCTGCTGGAGGTCCCAGACCCTGCTGTGCGGTCCTCGCTCACAGCTTCCACAGCAGGAAGCTTCCACCTTCAGAGCCAGCCAGGAAGAGTCTCTCGTTCTGCTAAACTGAAGTCTTATGTAACCGAGTCAGGGGCCTGTAGGGACCTGACCTCGCCCAGATTTTATTGGTTAGAAACAAATCATTGCTTTTCTCCTGCCCCAAAACTGAGGCAGAGGAGATCTGGAGTCTCAGCGTGTGCGGGCCATGTTTGGTAACATTAGACATCTCTCTGTGACCCTGCTGACCCGCCTAGTGGCCGAGGCCTTTGTGAACGCACGTCGATCAGCTGAGACCTGGGCATTGCTGGAAAGTTCTCAGGTCTGTAGCCCTGTGCTTGCCTGGGACTTGCTGAACCACGACTGGCTTGGTGGGCAACTTCATGACCTGACAACACTTAGTAAAAGCAACTAAAAATCTCCACTTTGCCATTCTGCCTGTGATTTTAACAAAAAGAAATCAATTTTGGGTAACAGTAGTTTCTTTTTGAAGACATGTAAATCTTCCTGACAAGATGAAGAAATTATTGCTCATTGATTACTCAGTGTGATTTGCCTTCGTTATTTTTATTAATTCTTACCTTCTCCCTTGTTAAGAAGCTCTAAGTCAACAGTGCTGGCGGGGAAGAAGGGTAACTGAGTGTGGAGCATTAAAGTCATGGGAAAGGGCATCCGGGAGGTGTCACCCGAGGGGGAGGGCTGCAGGGGCCAACGGGCAAAGCATAACGGGGTCGTGTGTGCAGAGCAGACAGTGTGTGTGTGTGTGTGTGTGTGTGTGTGTGTGTGTGTGTGAGAGAGAGAGAGAGAGAGAGAGAGAGAGAGAGAGAGAGAGAGAGAGAGAGAGTGAGTTAGTTGGGAGACTCCTATAAAGTCATGTATTTGAAGGCATATGAAATTGGATGTTAGCTTATCAGATATTTAGTTAGGATTTTAGACTGTGAGCAATGGAAAGGACTCTGAATAATGTGAATGGTAGGAAGTGCCTTGGCCAGTGTGGCTCAGTGGCTGGAGCATAAGATTCCTGTGCACCGAAGGGTGAGAGTTTGCTTCCTGGCCAGGGCACATGGTGGGTTTCAGTCCTCGGTTGGGGCAGGTGTGGAAGACACCAGGTCAGTGTTTTTCTCTCTCACATAGATGTTTCTCTCTGTGTGTCTCTCTCTAAAATCAATTAAAAAACAAAAACAAAACCACAAACAAACATCCTTGGATGAGGAGGGGAACCGATGGAAGAGTGTGGGAAGCCCCAGATGGAAGAATTATGGATCTGGAGACAGGACAAACCAGAGCATCTCTGGAGGCCTCTCCAGGACCCAGCCTGGGATGTGCTCCTTGTAGCTGCTTTGGTTCAGGGACAGGGGTCAGATGGTTGTGTGTTTGTGCTCAGTCCCAGGTGAACGCTGAGGGGCAGTACCCCTGGAGCCACGGCTTTGCTGAGTGTACCCATTGGTGAAAGAATGACATATCAAAAGAGAAAGTATTTCAGAAGGAGGGGGAAGTGTCTCATGGATAAACAGAAATCTGTGAGCTAAAACATGGCTTGGTGCTTTAATTTCTAAATAATCTCGACTGATTTATTTTCCACACCTAAACTCCTGAAGTCAGCACGAACTTTGAAAGCTTATGGGTTTCTGGCAGCATCCTTGGTATGGGGGTTGCTCGCCATCTTCTCCCTCCTGGGGAGCTGGCAGGCCCATGTAAGAGAGAGCATGAACACACGCAGGCTTGTGAGCCATCAGTGCAGGAAGACGCACTGCTGCCCAGTTGGGAGCGAGCACGAGGCAGGATCAGAGTCCTCTCTGTGCGGGGCCCGACCGGGTCAGGAGGAGCTGGGAGCCAGCCCCGCAGGTCCTGGAAGGGAGGTTGCAGGGAGGACACAGCGGGGCCCAGGACTGCACATCCTGTGAGCAGGGGGTCGGTGTCCTGAAGCTTGGGGTGGGGGGAGGCAGGAGTGACGGGCAGATGTCATGTGAAATCTTCCATGTTGGTGTGATGGCCCGCGGGAGGGTCGTGGGGAGAGGACGGTGGTGCGGGGATTTGGGGTGACCTGTCAGCAGATGTAAGGAGATGGTCGGGGTGCGACAGCTGTGTCCTGACTACTGTTTGGGAGAGTTCGATCTGACGCGTAGAATTTGAATTTCTTTTTAAAAGATGAGAAGGTTTCAATCGACTGTCATGGAAACATTAGAGCCTTTGCTGAACTTGACCATTTACTTGCCTGACATCCCACTGCATCTAGCACGCAGTCAAGGACTGCTTGGGTAAAAGAACTGGTTTCTTTTTATAAAGGACCAATTGCTTTATTTTATAAATGACTAATTTCTGAGAAGAGAAACACGCCTGTGCATTCGGGGGGTGGCCCAAAGGGTGGGAGGAGAGGGAAGCGTGTGGCTGAGCTGTGAAGAGCCGCTTCCGGGCCTCTGAGAGCCCTGGCCCCGCTGTCCTTTCGCCCATGGCCTCCGTGAAGGTGTTCCCTCCGAGGGAACGAGGGTCCGGAGGACACCCGAGGAGGGGCAGCCAGCAGTGCTGGGACTGGCCCCCACTCAGGCTCTGGCTGGGAGACTCGACAGCTTAGAGGCCAGATGCCCACGCCTCAGGTCATGCCTCCCAGTGCTGTGCTCCGGGCAGGGGGCACTGTGGGCAGGGGGTGCTCAGGGCGGGGTGTGCTCAGGGCGTGGGGTGGGGGTGGTGTTATGAGCAGGGGGTACTCCAGGCGGGGTGCTGTGGGCGGTGGGTGCTCCTGGAGATGGGTGCTGTGCTCTATAGGCTGTCCCCAGTGGTTGAGAGGAAAGTGGTGGAAGGAGAGGGCCTCCTGGGAAAGGCTTTGCTGAAGCCGAAGGGGACATGGGCCAGAGAGTCACTGTGTGGTCAGGGAAAGTAATGTAGATTCTGCGGGAGCAGCAATCACTGATGACAGAGAAAGGGAGCTCCCTGGCCGGGTGGCGCAGGTGGTTGGAGCATCGCCCCACACACCTGTGGGTTCGATCCCCGCCTGTACGTGGTGCAACCGACTGGATGGATGTTTCTCTCCCTCCCTTTTCCTCTCCCTTTAAAATCATAAAACCTGTCCTCAGGTGAGGATTGAGAAGGGAAGGGCATAAGGGAGGACACTACGGGTAAGGAGACAGTGAGTGGGGACAGATGGGCGGCGCTGCCTCGGCTCCACGTCACTGGGAGTGCAGGTCCCCGCCGTGCAGATGGCCCAGCGCCCGGGGCTGCAGGTCAGGAAGGACTGGGTGCTGGCTGACTCCTCCCATTACTCACGACGTGATCCGAGTGCCTTTCTGCCTCTGGCACTCAATCCTCTCATCAGCGCGAGGTACGTTTATCGCTTCCTGGGGTCACGGTGGCCGAGGGAGCCTTAGTAAGCCCAGGTGTGTGCTGGTCCACTCCGGCCCTCCAGCCGTCCTCTCCCCTTCCTGGAGGTCGGCACCACACCAAGAGGGGGAACTCAGTTGTCTAGGGGCTGAGCATCCCAAACCTTTGTGGGCTGGCAGTGGCCACACCCATTCTGGCCAATGACCTTTCCCGCAGGTGAGACTGGCAGGCAAGTATCTTTGTTAGTCCCCTAGCTTTTCTGGGCACGGTCTGGCTTCCCTCTGTCTGGTCCCCTTCTCCCAATGTTTCACAGGAACAAGCCTGTAATGCCTGGCCTTCCTTTTACTCCTTTCCTATTATTATGATCATAACTAGAGGCCTGGTGCATGAAATTCCGGCCCTCCAGCCTGAACCCTCTCACAATCTGGGACTGCTGGCTTTTAGCTGGTCACTTGCCTGCCTGTCTGATTGCCCCTAACTGCTCACCTGCCTGCCTGCCTGATCACCCATAACCACCTCTGTCTGCCAGCCTGATCACCCCCTAACTGCTCCCCTGCCAGCCTGGTTGCCCCTAACTGCTCACTCCTGCTGGCCTTGTCTTCCCTAACCACCTCTGCCTTGATCCCACCACTGTGGCCTTGTCCGGAAGGACAACCAGAAGGATGTCTGGTCTAATTAGCACATTACCCTTTTATTAGTATAGATTAGAGGCCCAATGCATGAAATTTGTGCACTTGAGAGAGTGTGTGTCCCTCAGCCGAATCTGGGACCCTTCGGGGGATGTCCGATTCCTGTGAGATTGGGCCTAAACTGGCAGCTGGACATCCCTCTCACAATCCGGGACTCCTGGCTTCTAACCACTTGCCTGCCTGCCTACCTGACTGATTGTCTCTAGCCATTCTCCCTGCCAGCCTGATAGCCCCCTCACAGCTCCCCTCCTGGGCTGATTGACACCTAACTGCTCCCCTGCCAGCATGATCACCCTCAACTGCCCTCCCGTGCTGCCCTCTCTGATTGCTCCCAACTGCCTGTCATTTCAGCTGCTTTTTAGTTTTCTTCTTTTCCTTTTATATTTTGGAGATTTCCCTTAACATGCATGACTTATTTCTTGGTATAGATCTTTCTGGCTAATAAGAAGCAATCAATCTGTGGTTTGTTGTCTTTCATCAATTTTAGAAAAATTTTACACAATATTGCTTCTGCCCTTTCCTCCCGCTTCTCTCTAGTACTTTAAATGCAGGTGTTAGGCTGAAACAAGTTTGGCTCAGTGGATAGAGCCTCGGCCTGCCGAAAGGACCCAGGTTCAATTCTGGTCAAGGGCATGTACCTTGGTTGAGGGCACATCCCCAGTGAGGGGTGTGCAGGAGGCAGCTGATCAATGATTCTCTCTCATCGATGTTTCTAACTCTATCCATCTCTCTTCCTCTATGTAAAAAATCAATAAAAATAAAAAAAAAACTTAAAAAAAAAATAAATGCAGGTGTTAGACCTGCTGTTGATGGCCTATATGTTTCTGAAACTCCTCTGCTTCTCATCTTTTCATTTCTCAAGCTTCATTCTGGATGTTTCATACTGATTGATCTGTCTTCCAGTTTGAGAATGATCTGTTTTGTGTCTAATCTGTTATTAATCCTAACTATTGTTTATTTTCTCCCTGTTATTGCAATTTGCTATCTAGAACTTAAATTTTATTTTTCTTTATAAATTCCAATTCTGTAGTAAAAGTCTCCATATTTTCACCTATTTTCTTGAATAATTGAAAGTACTTATTCGAAATCCATGTTTGAAATACAGTATGTGTATTGCTTGTAGATACACATTCCCCTCTTTCTCTCTCTCTCTCTTGTTTTCCTCCCCGTTCTTCTTCTTAGTTGGTTTACTCTCCTGGCACGCCTGGGATGTGCTTGCACTCCAGACCCTGAGCGTGAAGCCCTGTGGAGACTTGGGGATGATTCCTGTTTTGGACAGGATTGCATTGTTTTGTGGCAGAAAGAGTAGCAGTCACAGCTGGAAAATTTAGGAGGGGATTCAGTCTTTCCTGGGGCTGGTTTTGTTTGCTTTGCCCTTGTCCTTAAAGTGTGGCTCTTTAGCGGTTTCATTGGAAAACGTGGAGTGTTGATCAGGGTCTTTTCTTTCTTGGCAACCCCTAATTCCAGTACTTAATCTCCCTCACACCACCGGACTGAAGAACTTTCTACTCAGATCTCATGTCGCTGAGCTTTATTTCTGTTGGCTTCTTGGCCTCATGCCTCGTGCAGCTGGTGAATCACCAAACGCGTGGAAGGGGAGCAGCACACACTGAGCTCGCCGTGGCCTCCCTCCTCCCAGCACAGCGACGCCTGCTCTCCCCTGGTTCCTCAGGTCCTCTCAGAGCTCCATGTTTGTTTGTTCCTTGGCTTTTGTTAAATTTATCCAACTTCTATACCATTTTTTTTCTTGTTGGAGTGGTTATCTGAGAGGAGCTACTTTGCCATCAGACGGACTTGTTTCTTGTTTGTGTCTTCATCCAACATCCTCTAATAATTTAAAAAATGCTTGATTAAATGGATGAATCCTTATTTTGTGCCAATTGAATAAGAGCAAGATAAGCATTTTTATTTAAGAAAAACATTTTATTTAAAGGACATTTTTGCCCTAGGTGGTTTGGCTCAGTGGATAGAGCATTAGCCTGTGGACTGAAGGGTCCTAGGTTCGATTCTGGTCAAGGACACATGCCCAGGTTGCAGGCTCATTCCTCAGTGTGAGGCATAATCAATGATTCTCGCTCATCATTGATGTTTCTATCTCTCTCTCTCCTTTCCCTTGCTCTCAGAAATCAATAAAAATATATTCTAAAAAAGACATTATTGTCTAAAAAAAGTTTAAAAGGATATTTCCCCCTTATTTTCCGTATACTTGATATTGTCAGCTTTTCCCAGAACAATATTTAAAGAATAAACACGAGACTCATACTGTTTCACAGGTGACTAATTAAAACTCTGGAGAAAATAAAACAATATTATAAGAGTAGCTCAGATAATTAAGAAAAAAATGTACATGAAATAACTTGTGCTTGATGAAGGAGAACAGATTAATTGGAGCCTCAAAGCTAAGGCTGTGGGAATCTTGTTTTTGTACGTTTCCTACGAAGCAAAGGACGTTCTCGTGCTGCCTGGGGAGGATGTGCCGGGGAAGCGGAGGACACTCGCTGCTGTAGGACAGCCGGCTCTGGGTTTGCATCAGAAAGTCCCGTATGAGAACTGACAAAGGCCTTCGTCAGCAGCCAGTCCTCCGTTTAGCAGAGGTCGCAGGAGACGCTGGTTTTGTTGGCTGTTGCTGTGGTTTCTGTGGGGGCAGGGCTGTACACAATGCTCCCTCAGTATGCTTTCCTACAGCCTAGAAATGCTTTTGTGTGTGACTATTCTTATCCGCATTGTAGAAACACAAAAGTATGGGTGGATAGTTAAATAAGATTTTGGAGCAATATTTCTTACCTGATGAGCTACTTTGAATTACAGACACTAGTGTTTCAGCATCCCAATGCCTACCTTTTCAAAAGTCAAAAGCTAGCGTTTAGATTCACTGGTTTAAACCAGTGGTGCTCAGCTGGGGACGCATTTGCCTCTCAGCAGACATCTGGCAACATCTGGAGGTATTTGGGCTGTCAGCGGGGGCAAGGGCCCCTGACAACTGGGGAGTGGAGGCCAAGAACATGTCTCTACTACCCTGAAGTTCGTTACCTTACAGCAGTGTCTGGCCCAACGGGTAGGTAGTGTCAAGCTTGAGAAACTCTGATCTAAATATAAAGTTAATGTAAATGAATGGTTAGAGAAAATGATATCAATGCCCTTTTACCCAAATCAGTAAGCATTATGAGTGCCTAACATTGACCTGATAGGTACTTTTCCAAATACCAATAGAGACCCATGTGAGAGCAAAATTAACACATATATTCATTTTAATAAATGGAAATTGGTAATTAACAAAAAGGAATCTAAAAATGACAATAATAACAACAAAGGCTGCCCACATTTTGACTTACAGATTGATTATAAAAGTCATCTCATGAACTATTCAGCAATAATTTATAACCTAAAGATTGTGGAGAGGTCTGAAACCGAAAGGTTACGTCTCTGTCTTGGTGAGAATAGGAGTAAGAAGTTGCATCAAATGATGTGCATACAATGAAATGTAGAAATCAGTGAGACACTAGGGGGACCAAATTCTCTTGAGAATGATGGCTTCCTTGCCATGAATAAAGCTACAGTAGCTCCTCCCTCACTCCCTCTCACCCTTCCTTCCTTCCTACCTACAGTACCTCTACTTGCTGAACAGTGACTCTGAGGGGGAAAGTGATATTTCTGATCTTTGAAAATATATGGACATTGAAGTATCTATTCTAAAATCCCCTAAGCCCTGGCCAGTGTGGCTAAGTTGTTGGAGCTTTGTCCCACACACCAATAGGTGGTTCGCTTCCTAGTCAGGGCACATGTTCAGGCTGTGGTTTGATCCTCTGTCAAGGCCTGTTTGGGAATCTCTCTCTCTCTTCCCTCTCCTTCCTTTCCTCTCTCTAAAAAATCAATAAAATCTTAAAAAATAAAAAATAAAAAAAATAAAAGAAAATCTGCCTCATCTTCAGATTATGGATTTATATTTCAAAATTACATATGAGGCCTATGGGACTAGTTTATGATTTGAGGTATTTGGGCCCCAGAGTTACTCCTGATTTAGAAACCAAGTCAGAAAGCAGAAGAGCAATATTAGAACTTTATAGCAAATTTCTTTGAAATGACCATTCTATATAAGAATGTGAAGACACATTTAAAAGAATTTTGTAATATCTGTTCTAATTTAAAGCACAGGCAGAACATTTGGTTTTAAATAAAGGTGATTTAAACAGAAGCCTTGTTTGTCCTGCAACTGTTTTTTGATAATGTGTTCTCACCTCTTGTTCCCAATCTTCCTCTTTTTTCCTTCCCAAGTATAAAAACTAAGTATGTTTAATTAAAAATTATTCTTTCGGACTGGTTACGTGAGGAGGGGAGCAGAGTGTGCTATCAGGCAGGAGAAGCTAAACAGATAGACACCAAGCTAAAGCAAAGGAGCCACAGTTACAGAACTCTTCAGATGGAATTCCTTCACACGGAAGGCAGGGGAGGGCAAAAGTAGGTTTACAGTTGTTCGTATGGAAAGTAACCCAGCACTTAATAAATAATAACACAAAGTAAACTCTGTTCACAACAGTAAACCTACTTTTCCCCATCCTGTATAGAGTCAACCAAAGTTATTGCAATTTTTGTATAGTTATATAACTCTATTGGAAAGTGGGGGACATAAAACAGTGGGAGATAAAAACAGTCAAAAGTGGAGGCCAGGGGGAAGTGAGAGAGGGACTCCCAGTATTTTGTTAGAAGTCTTTTAATATGTTTGACAAAAATTTATCTCCGGGAAAAAGGTTTGTGGAAAATAATTTGTATACCATTATTTTATGTTTTAATTTAATTTTAAAATTTATTGATGTGTGTGTGTGTGTGTGTGTGTGTGAGAGAGAGAGAGAGAGAGAGAGAGAGAGAGAGAGAGAGAAAAGACAGAGAGCAACATTGATTTATAGTCCCACTTATTTATGCATTCAGTAGTTGATTCTTGTGTGTGCTCTGATGAGGCATCAACCTGCATTCTTGGGATGACGCTGTAACCAAGTGAGCTGCCTGGCAGGCTTCATTGTTATGACAACTGTAAGGTGATGAGGCTTTGATTTTAAAGTGCGTTTTCGTTTTGAGGGATTAATTTCCTGAAATACTAAATCTGAACCTACTAAAATATTAAATAATTAAAATCTATCATAAAAGTGAAGACCTTGATAATTTATGTTGATCTAATCTTGAACATGTGTGTGTGTGTGTGTGTGTGTGTGTGTGTGTATGTGTGCAGTGTCCTCACAGCAGTGGGGCACAGAGACACAGGAGGGAAGCAGGCAGTCTAGGTGGCCTGTCCCTTGTTCACTGTGGGAGCACACCTGCTGAGCGTTCACCTTCTTCCTATGGAGATGCCTAGTAGTCAAGAACAACATTTCTAAAAAAATTTTAAATGCTTAATGACACTAATTTGTTTTAAGCAGCTGTTAAATGTTTATGGCTGCTGGCGTTAACAAGCAACCATGGAAACCTTCTCACAATGCTTCAAGGCTGAATGGATTTAAAATATCTAAAAACACAAACACGCTGACAGCTGTAAGAATATTTATGTTTCCTTTGATTTGATGATGCAGCTCAGAAAAACGGGGGAAAGAAGCATGAGACAGAAGCGGTTAGAGATATTCTTGGACTTCCTCCACATCCTCCTGGTATTTGCCTTGGTTTACCGGTAGAGATTGGCTTACTTTGGGAGGAGGTGAGGGCAGTGGGGACATTATAAAATCCCAGACAGCTGTCTAGACTAGGGGTGTCGAACTCAATCAGAGAAGGGGCCAAAATCTAAAATCCAGCCTAAATTGCGGGCCGAATGGTTTACTGAACAGTCATAAACTGTCATTGTGATGGAAACGCAGTGGAGTGCAGTGATGACAGCGCGGTGCGGGCCACATTGCAAGGCCTGGCGGGACGGATTTGGCCCGCGGGCCTTGTGTTTGACACATGTGGTCTAGACCCACAAAAGTCATCCGCCCGGTTTTATTCTCTTGTCACCGTAAACTCCATTAATTTGCTCATTCTTCTCTCCTCCCCCTTGCCAGCCCCCTGACTCACACGCTGGAGCCTGTGAAGTGTTCTGAAGTGAAGTGTCCTGCTCTCTGGTGCTCCCGAGTGGGCTCGAGGTCAGCCTGTCCTCTCCAGTCCCCTAGGAACACACACAGGCTCGCGGTCCCTGAAGCAGGGACTGCAGCGGCGGGATTGGCCTCCGGAGGGGGCCACAGCTCCGCGGCCTCTGAGCGAGGCGGGAAAGGGAGGAAGGGGAGATTTGTGTCCTCCTCTTTATCTGGAGGAAACATAACTTTCTCAGAAACCTTTTCCTCAACATGTTCCTGATTGTCTCACCATTGGGTCTTCTGGATGCTCCTGGCTTCAAAAAAGTTGAAAAAATATAAATGGGCCTTCCCACCATCATATCTAGCAAGAGGTTGGGGTTGACAATCTCTCAGGGGACTCGCGATGGGAAAAGTGGTGGGCAGGTGTCTGAAGTGACATGGCAGGTTTAGTAAAAAGATGACAAAATGATGACCTTGGTAAGCTGTGTTACAGAAACATGCTCAATGACCCCAGGCAATCAGGCATACGCTGTCCCGTGTCAGATAGAACAGGAGCTGGAACCCCCGTTTTATTCACATGGACGAGGATTCCGAGCCTCGGGCAGTGTTCCCGGGTGGGTGCGGAGGGAGGCCTCACAGTTTGGCGTGTGGGCCTGTGCTCTCAGCGCGCTGCGCTTTGTCTTCTGCCGCTCGGGGCCAGAAAGAGGTGGCCATCTGCCACATGGGATGAGGCTGGAAACAATGGAGATCTAATATTTTTAAAAAGCTTATTGATTGATTTTAGAGATAGGAACGTGGAGGGGGGGGAGAGAGAGAGAAACATTGATTTGTTTTTCCATTATTTATGCATTCACTAGTTGATTCTTCTATGTGCCCTGACCAGGGATCAGACCGGCAATCTGGCATCCTGGCATATGGGGACAACACTCTAACAACTGAGTTCCCAGGCCAGGGCCTGGAGATCTCATATCTTCATGGTCATGTTCAGCCTGTCGTCCATTGTCTAGCATCTCAGCGCCTCTATTCTTGAGTCTTCCCGGGGTTTGTGCAGGGGATCCTTCACCCCCATGGGCTTCCCCTGGTAGCAGACAGAAGCACTAGAAGCTCAGCTTGGTAACCATTGCTCATCTGGTTTGCGCTTTCTGGAATTTTGTTGACCCCTCATGTCCGCTGTTAACTCTTCCTCCATAATTTGTGCCTGTAGGAATTTCTTGATCGTTTTAAGCTCTCTTCTGTGATATTTTAGGGATGAAAGAACACCTATCTTCAGCCTGCAGTGTTCAGCTGGCAGTTGATTTCTCTTGAGTCTGTACACTTGAATCATCACTAGTGATTGCGGCAGCTATATGTCTTCGGAATTTAAAATCATTTTTTTCTATTCAAGTTCCTACCTCATCCTGAATTTCTCTTTCTTATTTACTTAGTGGATCAGAGGTTTGTACTCAGAGGTTACAATATTTTTTTCTTGGAGAAGGTTATAGCTCTTTTCTCATTATTATTTCTGAATATCAATTGTTTTTCCTCGTTTATTGATTGATTGTAGAGATTGTTATTCCACTCATGTATGCATCCATACACTGGCTAGTTCCTGTGTGTGCCCTGCCCAAGGATACAACCTGAGACCATGGCTTTTGGGGATGATGTTCTAACCAGCCTGGCCAGGGATCTTCCTGTGCTTGTGTGTGTGTGTGTGTGTGTGTGTGTGTGTGTGCGTAAAGTCCAATGTACCAGAGATTTATCTGTTTTATTGTCCTTTTTCTAAGAAGTGACTCCACTTTATTTCTCACTTCTACTGTTTATATTTATAAAAATTTGAAAATGTGATAACCTTTCCCTTCAATTTAATAAATTCTTAACATGAAATTTTCTTCTATTTTATAATTCCCAGACTAGATTGTTGAGTTGAATGTTTAATTAACTTATTTTTCATATTTTTATTTAATAATAAAATAACAAATATTTTTTATCTTCTATTGAGATATGATAAAAAGTATATTTTCTTGGAAGAGTTATTTCTATTATTAATTTCTATGTGATACATTATTGTGGTTCCTAATTAAAATAATTTATTGTTTTAGATGACAAAAGTAACAAAACTTATTTTAGAATAATCAAATATAGAAAAGATATTTTTTCCAGGAGGTTACAGGCAATAAAAGGTACAAATAAAAGAGCAGTATAGGCTAAATATGTGATAAACACATATTTAGCTCTATGCTCAGTTAATCAGAGCGTCATCCCAATACATCATATAGGCTAAATATGAAGAAAACTGAGGGAGGACGAGGGCTGGAGAAGGACAGCGGGAGGGGAGGCAAATTTAGACATGTTGTTCAAGAGGACTCCTTGAGAAGGTGACTTTGATTTATTTTCAAATAAATGTTTAAGAAAAATCATAACACTTACTGTAGAACAAATATGTGACAAGCAGCATTGTAAGATGGCCCTGGTGATCTGTCCGTGGTGTTACACCATGTCTTTGTGTGAGTGCGGTGGAATCTGTGACTGCCTTCTCATCAATAGAACATGACAAAGGATGGCACGTTCATGATTTTGTTACTATTTTAATGGATTTTTTAGGATGTCACAAAAGTAGAAGTGAGCCAGCTGGGCTGCATGGGCCCAGGAAATGAGCTACAGAGGTAATGTGCCTGGGGAAGAATTAGGGGGAAAGGTGTGGGCATGCTTGAGAAAGAAGGAGAGGAGGGAGAAGGAGAAAGAGAGAGAGAGAGAGAGAGAGAGAGAGAGAGAGAGAGAGAGAGAGATATGAGAGAGAGAGGGAGGGAGAGATGAGAGAGAGAGGGAGAAAGAGAGAGAGAGGAGAGAGAGAGAAAGAGAGAGAGAGACAGAGAGAGAAAGAGAGACAGAGAGAGAGATGAGTTCCACTTACTGTTGGCTTTATTGGTTGCTTCTTGTATGTGCCTGACTTGCATCAAACTTACAACCATCATGTATTGGGATGACGCTCTGATCAACTGAGCATAGAGCTATCTGGCCAGTGTGCTTTGTAAGCTGTTAGTTTGTGGCAATTTATTGTGCAGGAATGCAAAGTTAATGCAGAATATATAGGAAAATATTAGCCCCATCTTATGACAACCCTTACTGAAAGTAGGGTATTAGAGAAAATGAACAGATATCAGTGGAGAAGAAGAGATATTTTGCCTTAGGTCTATTATTTATTTTTATTTTTTAATTTTTTTATATCTTATTAGAATTTATTTTATTACAATAATTTCTTTAGCTTAATATTTGCCTAACATATATTATTATTCCCCTATTTACTTTAAACCTGTTTCATTAACTTATAGAACTCTCAGCATAACAGCATGAAGCTGTTCATAATTCAAATCCCATGTTAACAGCATAAAGCTATATTTGGCTGTTTATAAGTTGAATGTCAGAATATCTCTTTTAGTAGGTATTCTTTTTTTTTTAAATATATTTTATTGATTTTTTTTGCCCCCCTCCCTCCCTCCCACACATCCCCTCCCTCCCCAGAGTTTTATGTCCATTGGTTGTACTTATATGCATGTATAAAAGTCCTTCGGTTGGTCTATTATCTCCCCCAGATCCTCCTCCCCTCCCCACTGAAATTTGACAATCTGCTTGTTGACTTACTGTCTCTATATCTATATTTTGGTTCATCAGTTTATAATATTCTTTATTATCCACAAATGAGTGAGGTCATGTGGTGTTTCTTTTTCATTGATTGGCTTATTTCACTCAGCATGATGTTCTCCAATTCCATCCAGATTGCTGCAAATGATGAGAATTCCTTCTTTTTTATAGCAGCATAGTATTCCAGTGTGTAGATGTACCATGGTTTTTTGATCCAATCATCTGCTGACAGGCCCCTAGGCTGTTTCCAAATTCTAGCTATTGTAGATTGTGCTGCTATGAACATAGGGGTGCATATATCCTTTCTGATTGGTGTTTCTACTTTCTTGGGATGTATTCCTAGGAGTGGAATTACTGGGTCAAATGGGAAGGCATAAAGGTAGGGTTGAGATAGAATAAAGTGTTGGAGAAAGAAAGATAGATAAAGACTGTAGAACAGTAATCCTGAAATAAAAAAAATATATATAATAAAATGAAATAAAAGTAATAAAAATAAACAAAAGAAAATAAGATGAAAAAGGTAAATTAGTAGTAGTAATAATGTTGATTACGAATACAATGTAATAATTATAAAGATAAAATCCAGTGAGGAAAAAGAAAAAAAAATAGTTTCTTGGGTAAACGTTGCAAATAATGAAAACAAAAATAAAAAACAAAAATTTAACAATTAAAAAAAATAATAAAATTTAAAAAATTTAAATAAAATTTGCAGTAATGAAGGTCATTTGCTTCCTCTATTGTTATGATCCAGTCCTGATTTTTAGGCAGGTTTTGCTTTGTTTTTATTACACTAGAGTCAATTTGTGAATTAGCCTCCGGGGGCAGTGTTTCTAGGTTGACTTCCCAGACTCTAGTCTAGAGCCTCTCCAGCTTTTTTTTTTTTTTTTTTTTTTTCGTCCTCTCTGAAGCGGGAACTACGGAGGGGGGGAGGGGGCAGGTCCGAGCAAGTGCAATCTCCCGCAACTCTCCTTTATCCCTCCGAGCCAGATCCAAATGTGTTGCTCTTTAGATATCTCCCCTGTTAGGAGTCCCGTCCACTTTCACGGGTGACTCCCGCCCAACAGCTGGGGCTTCTATTTGTAATCACCGCCCTTGTCCTCCAGCTTCGGGAGCTCTGTGCGCGCAGGCTTTGTTTTCGCCTTGAGCGCTCTCCACCCTCTCCCCGCGAAATCTGACCTTTTCGCTGAGCAGTGGGGCACTCCAGTGAGGCCAGGTGTTTGCTCCATCTGGGATCCGCGTTCTGGGGGGTCACAGCTGCTTGGTGGTCGCTGCGGCTGTGGATGTTCAGGCCTCTGACACGATCCTATCTTCCTCTCAAGATGGCGAGGTTTCCCTGTCCAAGCCAGTAGGTAGCTCCGGGCAGGGATGTAGCCCGCCTGGGTGCTTCCCTGTGAGGGGTACCTCTGTCAGTGGCCCCCCAGCTGTTTCTTCTGGTGTTCGCTGTCTCCCAGCTTGCTAATAAACACTCACAGCTCAAGACCATCATCTGCTCTCTCTTTCTGCTTTGGGAGAGGGCTCAGAATCTGCCCATCTATTCTTCCACCATCTTACCTCCTCTGTCTTGGGTCTATTATATGCAAGAATCTAATATATATATATATATATATATATATATATATATATATATATATATACACACACACACACACACACACACACACACACACACACACACACACACACACACACACATATATATATATATATATATATATATATATATATATATATATGTATATATACCATAACATGCAAATAGGCTGAACAGCAGCAGAACAACTGAACAAACAACTGGTCGATATGACATGCGTTTGACCAAAGGGGGCACTTGTGGAATATGGCGGGCATCAGTGGTGGCAGCATGGTGGAGCAGGTGAGCGGGGGTGCCAGACCAAGGCGGGGTGCTGGTGACTGTCATTGGGCCATCCTCTGGTGGTTACTGAAAATTCTTTCCTCCCGTGACATGATCCTGCTCACACCTACTGCCAGTGTCCAGCGCCGACCCAACTGCTTGGCGCCATCAGTGGGTATCAGTGTGGGGGAGCAGTGGCTGTGGGCCCCGATGGCCCCATGGCCCCTCAGGGCTTCTCCAGCTCCCCAGCTCCTGGAAGGTGATTGGGGCCTGCAGCCGCCTCTCACACCTGCTGCTGATGCTGGAGCTCCACTCACACCCACAGCCAGTGTCTGGGCGAATTCTGATTTTGTGATGGTATGAGGACTGTTCGGTGCCATCAGTGGGGTGAGGGCTGTTCTGTGCCATCCTTGGGGTGAGGGGTGTTTGGTGCCATCAGCCGTGTGAGGGCTGCTCAGTGCCATTAGTGGGGTGAGGGCTGCTCAGTGCCATCAGCTGTGTGAAGGCTGTTTGGTGCCATCAGTGGGGTAGGGACTGTTCTGTGCCATCCTTGGGGTGAGGGCTGTTTGGTGTCATCAATGGGGTGAGGACTGTTCTGTGCCATCCTTGGGGTGAGGGCTGTTTGGTGCCATCAGTGGGGTGAGGACTGTTCTGTGCCATCCTTAGGGTGAGGGCTGTTTGGTGCCATCAGCTGTGTGAGGGCTGTTCGGTGCCATAGGTTGGAGGAGGGCTGTTCAGTGCCATCAGTGGGGGGAGGGCTGTTCGGTGCCATCAGTGGTGTGAGCCATGGTTGGGGGCTCCAGTTGCTCTGAGGGCTTCTCCCCCTCCCCTGCTCCTAAGGCGCTGACAGTGCAGAGTCCGGGGCCCGCACAGTCAGCGTGTGGGAGTGGGACAGTGGGAGCGGGGCTGCTGGCAGACAGAGGAGTGGGGGGCAGGGAGAGGGGCGTGCGGGGGCACAGAAGATGTGCTTTGACCTGCCCCTGTGCCCACCGCAGCCTCATGGCTCACAGTTCCTTTCAAGCTGCATGAATCGGTGCGCTGGGCCCCTAGTGTGTTATACAGGAGCATCACAAATTACTGTACGTGCTCCTCACGCCTGAGTGCGCTGGCATCTACCCGTCTGTCTCAGTGCCGCTGCCCGTCACTGCAGTCAGGAACAGGTGGATTAGTATGTCAGACTGAGAAAAATCAAACCACAAGATAATGAAGCTGAAGCACTTTTAAAACCTTTCTCTGGTCTCAGCTTGGGGTGATAGAAACATGTCTCCAATAAACAACAGTCTACATGACATTTTAAAACTTTTGAGCATAACAATATTATAACTAACTAAACATTTAAAAAATTAATACGCGTTTCCTTCAAACAACAAAAATGGTCATACATCTATTATATTTGGAGGTCATAGAGTGTGAAAAAGAAAATGGATAAAGAATGTGGTTCATGAAAGATAATTATTTATAAACTTTACATCAAAGTTTCGTCCATGACGAAGGAGCTGAGGGCAGCACAGCTCCCTCCCTTGGGTGGAGGCCGAAGGGCGTGAACAGTAAGGGTGCCTCTGCCCCTGGCCCATCGCAGAGTCATTTGGAGAGCCCAGATTCCATAGTGCTGAAACGCAAAGTCCCGGGTGAATGCAATATTTCTTTCCAAAAAGCCAAGGTCACGATCGTCCACCTGGCGATAAACCTTCCTTGGCTGCTTGCAAAGGCCTATTGTCCTCGCTTCTCCCGTTCCAGTGGGAGAGCTGCCTCGCGAGGCGGCTGGGAGTCTGTGCTGAGCCAGGGCAGCCGGAGACCAGGAGATAAGAAGAGGCTAAAGGGATTAGTGTCCTCAATCGGGGCTAATCAATCACTTCAAGTGGAAAATTCATTAGGATTTGCGGAGAACTGCTGCCAGCAGACTCAGAATCCCGCTGCCAACCTCTGTGTATTTAAGATGCTCTGTAATCCCCACAAGTTGCTAATTTACTTTTTCCTTCTAAACATTTCTCTCTAATCGTCAAGATTTAATCCTCCTAATCTCCATCCCTGCTGACTGCCATCTTGGCCGTTATAATCGCGGATGGTGTGTTGAACAGACTGTTTTTTAAATGGAGCTCCTTTCTCAGCGTGACAGGCCGTTCCGTGGGGCTGCACAGGCCTGACTGCCATTGCACCTCCGAGCTGCTTCAGGAGGGCCAGCTGAGGGCATTTCAAGTGGCTTTCTGTGTCCTTGCTCCAGGATTGCGAGCAGGTACACCCGGAGAACGTGAAGAGTGTGTAAGACAGTGTTTCCCCAGGAAAGTGTGCAGACGCTTCCCCTCCAAGCTGGCATGTATTAAATGTAGAAGCGAGGGACGGCTGGTCAGAGGGCACAGCCCCTAAGGCTCCTGCAGCCACCCCAGCAATGTCCTGCCCGGGCCTGTGGGCACAGCTCAGGCCGGCCCAGAGCAGGACATCTATTGTCAGCTGAGCAACAGTGGGTGAGCGAGCGTAGGCCATCGGAGCATCAGCTGTGCCACCTGCCCCTGAGGGGGACTGAGGCTGTGAGGCCCACTGCACTGCCCGGCCAGTGGGAATGTTCAAACACCTTAGCCAACTACAGAGGTCTCAGCGGCAGCATGCTCACTGCCCACACCATGGAGGTTATATTGTCAGTGTTCAAATACAGTTAATTTCAACAAAGCATTCTTGGCAATGCAGCCAGCTTCCTTCCACGCTAACATGAAGCTTGAGGACAATGGATGCCTCAGTGCCTGCGTGTCTCTGTTGTGTGTTTGCATGTGCGTGAGCTTTCTCATCTCTCAGAAAGAGCTTAAAATTAAAGAAAAGGGATATTAATAGTTAACATTTTGATTGCTCACTATAAAGCAGGTGCCACATTAAACTGCTTTCTACATTAGAGCTTATTGTCTCCTTAAATTTAATAGGTTTTGATATAACCATGGGGCATAGGTTAAAGTATTCTGTGACTCTACACTTCAAAGTGAAGGAGATAGGTCTTACTACATTTGGGAATAAAAGGAATTTAGCTAGTTGTAATCTTAGTACATGCTATCTACTGATGTGAGCCTGAGAAAATTAATATGTAGCTGTGCTGGCGGTGTAACAGCTGAGACTCAAGGACTTCCCACGCAGGTCAGATTCGCTGGGAACTGTTCACTTTTGATTATGTGTCCTGAAATAATGATGAACTTTAGCCCATGGAGACGAAGGTAACCATGGTAACGAGGGGTCGACAAGCTGTATCAGGAACTTTAGGAGCTAACCGGAGACAAGAATACACAGGAGTATGCGATAGTGGACAGTAAGGTCTAACAGCTGTGTTCTGGGAGGGGCGTGGTGATGGGTGCTGCGAGGATTGGAACAGCCTGGTCCACAAGGACTCCATACGGACACCCAGCTCCCAGCACCATGCATTTTCTTTTAACATCCATTTTTTAAAATGTATTTTTATTGATTTCAGAGAGGAAGGGAGAGGGGGAGAGAGATAGAAACAATGATGATGAGAGAGAACCATTAATTGGCTGCCTCCTGCATATGCCCCACACTGGTTCATAGGTAGATGCTCAACTGAGCCATGCCGGCTGGTCCTTTTTTTTTTTTTTTAATATTTAGTTTTAATTGCAGTTTACATTCAATATGATTCTATGTTGTTTCAAATGAACAGCAAAATGGTTAGAAAATCACCTACTTTACAGTGTGGTCCCTGCTGCTTCCAGTACCCACCTGGCCCCACACATACTCATCCCGATAGTGACTATATTCCCAGCATGGCACCCCAACCCACATCTCTGTGGTTATTCTCTAACCAGCAATTTGTACTGCGAATCCCTTTGTCACAGAACCTCAACCTCGCTCCTTAGACAGCTGCCACTCTGTTCTCTGAATCTGGGAGTCTGTTTCCGTTGTTCATTAGATTCCACATATGAGTGTAATCACATGGTACTTATCTCTCTCTTCCTGGCTTATTTTGCTCAGCATAATACTCTCCAGGTCCATTCATGCTGTTGCAAAGGGTACAAGTTCCTTCTTCTATTATATCAGGCTGAGTAGTATTCCACTGTGTGGTCCACAGCTTTTTATCCACACATCTACTGATGGGCACCTAGGCTGCTTCCCAATCTTGGTTTGTAAATAGCACTACATTGAACGTAGAAGTACATGTGTATTTTTGAATCAGTGTTTCAGTTTCCTCATATATATTCCCAGAAGTAAAATCCCTAAGTCTTAAGGCAGTTCCATTTTTAACTTTTTTGAGGTAACTCTTACTGCTTTCCACACTGGCTTCTCAGTCTGCATGAGAGTTTCCCTTTTCTCCACATCTTCACCAGCGCTTGTTGGTTGTGTGTTTATTGATAATAGCCATTCTGACAGGTGTGTGTTTTTAATTGCATTTTCCCAATGATTAGGGATGTTGAGCAACTTTTCATGTCTGTTGGCCATCTGTATCTCTTCCTTGGAGAGGTGTCTACTTAAGTCCCTGCCCGCTTTTTAATTGGGTTGCTTGTTTTTCTGGTGTTAAGCTGTCTGAGTTCTTTATAAATTGTGGGTAGTTATAATTTTGGATCCAGCCCACAACCTTGGTGCACCAGGACAAGACCTATCGGCCAAGCTTCTGGGCCCTCCTGGCTGCGTTTCTAACAGGCGCAGTGCACGCAGTGCTGCCTGGTTGGGGCACCCAGAGGCGCCTCACCTCTTCTCCATGATGGTGCACTTGGGAGTTGAGCTCCCGTGTTTGGAGATGGAGTATTAAACATGTCTCTCTCTGGTGCTCACATGTACACAGTACACAATGGCTTACATGTGGATAATTTTGTCATCCCTAGTGAGTAGGTTTGGGGAAATGGATGAAGGCTACAGCAGACAGCACAAGCTTTTCTCAGAGTGTATAGATGGTAAGTTTTAATTGTGCAGCTATTTTGTGATTATTAATTCTCATAGTGGTGCTGTGACTTCGTTCTTGAGATATTTTTTATTTTACTTTGTTTTTAGAGGGAGAGAAACATCAATGTGAGACCAGAACATCCAATCAGGTTGGCTGCCTCCTGCATGCCCTCTACTAGGGATTGAGCCCAAAACCAGCAACCTTTCGGTGCTGGGGAGCATGCCCAACCAGCAAGTGCACTGGCCGCGGCTCCCAGAAAGCATTCATCGCACACAAGACGCTATTTATGAAGCTTTATGACATAATTCACATTTTAATACGTGAACAGTTTTAATGAGACCAATAAGGAAACTTTCAAAGTAAAAAGTCATATGTATTTACATTTCCACATCCTCCCTTTCCTGGGGCACAAGGAGGCATTGCTCTCCAGGAGTCAGACGCTCTTTAGACTCTAGTCTTCACACATTAAAACCAGGGGAAAGGCCGCCTGATTGCACGACAGACTTAGTTCAGAACCTTGTATTGTTACAATTTGCCTCTTTAACATGTGATATCCATTAATGCATTATTTACTGTGTAATTGTTTTCATGCTTCTGATATATACTCAGTGTTTTCTCCGGCGGAAAATGCTCCTCTCCAGTAAGGAATGTAAATAACCACTCACAAAGAAGAGAGGCCACTTTGACCTAAAAATAATCACCAGCTGAGCTTTTCCAGGAAATCACTCTCCAAAGAGCCGAGTCGCCGTTGTGCACTCAGAGAAAGTACAAGTACTCTCTTGCACAGCTTTAGCAAATAGGCTTTGGGGACATGCTTGGCCCTCTGAGGGGTGGACACACAATCATGGGCGCGCTCGGCATTTAATTGCCTTTTTAATTGTGTGTGTGATTCGACCTTCAGCACGAAGCAAGCGTGACCTGCTGGTTCCCAGCAGCGGAGGCGCTGGGGACGTGTGCTATCTCCCTCGCCACAGCCCCATACACTCTGAGGAAACGCACAAATGACTAGCACTAGGGGCCACTTAAAATGCTCCCAATGAATAAATGTAATAAAGCGTTAAGTCTTAAAATGATTAGAGAAAAAAATCCTATTTTGTTCCTGAACTTTGAGATGGTTAAGGGCTCTGACAAGGGAATATTAATTGCCTTTCCACTTTAACTTAATTTAATGTTCACCACAAACCTTTAAGGTGGGTTTTCTATGAAAAACCTTTACAAAACCGAAGTCCCAGGTAATAATTTACCAACACGACCACATTCATAAGAGCTCAGGATTTTGTGGAGCCTGGCTGGTGCGTCTTGTTTGTGTTTTGATAAGCTAGCTTCAGTTTGTTCTAGAACCAAGGGGGCATCAACCAGAAAGTATGGCTATGAAATTACCAAATCGGAGGGAACTGGCACTTGGTCAGAGCCTGTTTTGGGTTTGATATTCAGTGCAGGCAGAACACCATTGAGACATGCTTAAAGAACCTGCCAGCAGTCGGCTTTCCTCCATTTTCTCCTCAATTCCTCCTTCCTCCAAAGCCTCTCAGCCAGAGGGCAGTGCACTGGATGGATCTAAATGGTGTCACCTTCTGTGGGAACGCAGGTCCTCAGACGCCCGTAACAGCCGGAGAAGATGTGAGAAGTTGTCATTGGGCATGCAGGAGAGGCTTTACTGCAGACCAAGTAGGCATTGCTAACAAGGAGCCGTCAGACAAACCAGTTCTCAAAGCCGCCCCACAGACACCCCTTGCTCATAGTAGCAACACATTGCTACCAAAGGGGCCCGACCAAGCAGCCAGCCTCTGGCATCAGCAACACATCTTCACACCAACTCAGACAGAGGGCTTCTTGCCAAGCAACTGCACAGTATCTGGGTTATAGAAAGGCAGCCTGCGCAGTGCGCACAGTAAGATCGCTGTGTCCTTGCCTCTGCACCTGCATATGGCAACGTGGCCTTGAATGTCCGGCGTACTCTAGACAGGGCCCCCGCATTCAAATTGGCCTTGAGCATCCGGTGTGCTTGGATTAGGGTTCCCACAGTGTCAGACTCTCCCCTGCATGTTTGTCCTGTGTGTGGGACTCAGCCGGTCCTCAGTGGAATAGGTCCATCTGCTATGCTTTGTGTGAGAGACTGAAGAATTCCTAAAAAGAGAGAGAGAGAGAGAGAGAGAGAGAGAGAGAGAGAGAGAGAGAGAGAGAGAGAGAGAGAGAGAAGGAGCAGGTAAGACAGTCTTATTGGTAGCGACTGGGATTTCTGAGAATGGATGATGCATATTGTCCAGGTGTGTCCTCTCAGATCCTTAACAGTGAGATCTGGTCTCTATAGACATGGCTAGAGGCAGGGGTGGCGTTGGAGTGTGTATAAGTGAGGAGGAGTTCTAACAAAATTTAGAAGACTTGCTCCAATAAAGCTTCATATGATCTAAATTAGGAACACGGAATTAATGCTTTCAGAGCATGGATTTATCATTTTTTTTTCCAGTTTTTCTTTCTTTTCTTCTCTCACTCCCTTCCTCTTTCCCTCCCTCCTCTTTCTAAATCTCAGAGCTTCTAACTTAAATTTCCATCTCTTGGGCTGAAACCGGTTTGGCTCAATGGACAGAGCGTCGGCTTGGGGACTGAAAGGTCCCGGGTTTGATTCCGGTCAAGGGCATGTATCTTGGTTGTGGGCATATCCCCAGTAGGGGGTATGCAAGAGGCAGCTGATTGATGACTCTCTCTCATCGATGTTTCTAACTATCTCTCCCTTCCTCTCTGTACAAAATCAATAAAATATATTAAAAAAATTTCCATCTCTTGGAATAAATGAAACCAAGTATCTCTCTGCCTCTCCCTCACCCTCTCCTTTCCTCTCTCTTCTTTCCTCTCTCTTCGTTCTTCCTCCCCCTTATCTCTTTTTTACAAGCTAGTCACAGGGCCCTTTTGTTTAACTATCCATTATATAGATAATAACGTTAGCCATTTATTTTGTTCTTAAAATTCCTCCCAAGAATGCATTTTAATTTTAAAAATAAGTAAAAGACATAAATGAGAAGAGCATTAACATAGAGCTCAAAAATTATCACAAGAACAAAACAGCAGCCACATCAAACACCAGAATATCTCCAGCATGGAGAAGAGCTGTTCTTTATCTGCTAAACTATCACACACTCTCTGTCCTCCCAAGGTAATCAGGTTTTTAATTTTTTTTATAAAACTATGTTTTTATTGATTTTATTGAGCGAGGAAGTGAGAGATAGAAACAGTAATTAGAGAGAATCATTGATTAGCTGTCTCCTGTGAGCCCCTACTGGGGACTGAGCCTGAAACCCGGGCATGTGCCATGACCAGGAATTGAACCAGGGACTTCTTGGTGCCCATGACAACAATCAACCATGGAACCATATCAGCTGGACAGTTTTTTGATTTTTAATATCATAGATTTGTTTTGCATGTTTTTGAATATTAAATTCTTCATTTAATGGAATCATTCAGTGTGTATTATTTTTTTTTTGTATTTAAAATATATATTTTATTGATTTTAGAGAGGAAAGGAGAGGGAGAGAGAGATAGAAACATCAATGATGAGAGAGAATCATTGATCATCTGCCTACTGCACATCCCCTACTGGGGATTGGGCCTACAACCCAGACATGTGCCCTTGACCAGAATCAAATCCAGGACCTTTCAGTCGGCTGGCCGACCCTTTTTCCACTGACCCAAACCAACTAGGGCTCGTTGTTGTTTTGATTTGCATCTCTCAGATGATTAGTGACTTTGAGCATTTTTTTCATCTGTATGTCCCCTTTGGAGAAGTGTTTATTGAGGTATTTTGCCCATTTTTTAATTGGATTGTCTTCCTTTTGTTAAGTTGTACAAGTTCCTTATATATTTGGATATTAGCCCTTTATTAGATGTATTATTGCCAAATATGTTCTCCCATGCAGTGGGCTCCCTTTTTATTTATTGATGGTGTCTTTTGCTGTGTAGAAACTTTTTATTTTGATGTAGTCTTATTTGTTCATTTCTTTCTTAGTTTCCCTTGTCCTAGGAGATGTATCAGTAAACAGATTGCTATGAGAGGTGTCTGAGGTTTTGCTGCCTATGGTTTCTTCTAGGATTTTTATGGTTTCATGTCTTACATTTGACTCCATTGTATGTTCTTGCCTCCTTTGTCAAATATTAATTGAGCATAATGGCATGGGTCGATTTCTGGGTTCTCTGTTCTGTTCCTTAGAATAAAATAAAATGCAGATGAACTTTAAGAATACTTGAGATGCGGGAAAATGGATTCTAGTGAAACATTTTTTTGTCTCCATTCTATACACTTAGGTTTTGTGTGTTTTTTTGAGTGCCTGATGGATGTAAAGTAACAAATTAGACACTGGAGTGCATGGAAGAAATTTAGTCTCCATTCAAAAATAGAGCAAAATATGGCAATATGTGGCAAAATAGTAGACACACGTTGTTGGAAGTATTGTAGAGACATGCCCTAGAGATGCTTCTATTGATACATTTCGCTGAGTTTTAGGACTTTGGATCCTGAGATGACTGAGAGGTGCTGAGCCATTCTCCCTGTTTCACAGAGGAGGGAACAGTACAGAGATGCTAACTAACTGGCCCGAGGCCCGGGGGGCAGGCGGGAAGTGGGCAGAGACACACTTTCCTTGTCTCTGCATCTGCTGCTCTGTCCTCTAGCCCATGTTTATTCTGAAAAAGAAAATGGTCACAGATGTGCACCATCTAATAGCCTTCGGAGGGGATGCACTGATTGAAAAAGTGCTGTGCCCCTTCCCAGGGGCCGAGTGTGTGTGCCACTTAGGAAGGCAACTTTCCAATCCAAGGGCAAATTCGTTTCCCCTGTTTCAAAGACATCTTTCAAATGCTTCCCCTTTGACACTGCTGCCTGCTAGCACTTGGGCACAGTAAGCAATGCTAGAGGCTAATGCACTCCTAATGACAGTTGTTGTAAACTGGCCCTTCTTGGCAGGATATGCCCAATAAAATGCTCTTTTTGTAGCAAAACTGAGTAGTTTTGGTTAGATTGTGCCCAACTGAGGACCCAGCATGTCTTGTCTGTACACATGTCTATGCATGGCGTGTCTATACGTGTGGCAGAGCCATCTTTCAGGACAACATGAAAGGAGCATTTGTGGGTTTTAGAAGTTATTTCAGACATCATCAGTAAGTCTGCCATTTTTCTTGTTCCCTGGCATTAGTAGTCATGACTCTTTATTGTACTTATTTTTAAAACATCATGCTAAATAATTTAACTTTTAATAATGTTCACTGAGAGATTTTAAAAAGGTATTTGGAGGAAATGTTTTATATGTTAAAAGTGGTGGTAATATTAGGATTAGAGTTATAGGGAGGAGTAAATCTTGACATTAGTTTAAGAAGCTTTTTGTCACCAAATCCCTCACCAAGCCCACATCCCTTGATATTAATGGTAAAAGAATAATTTTTAAAAAACAAATCTCTAAGCCAAGTGTCCTTAAAAGTAAACTAAATACTTAATGCAATATAACAACAAAATTAAGCACTTATATTGCTCTTGGTATTTTTGTGGACAGAAGTGTAATCAAAAGAGAATCTATAGCTTAACAAACCTGACAGTCTTGTAGAAGTATAGAATGAACATGCGTGAACATGTACAGCCAAGCTGGGCTTGGCTGTGTCAGTGAGCAGCACACAACAGTGTGGGCACACAGGAGAAGAGAGGACTTGGAGAAGAAGGTTTAGGGAGAATGTCAATGACAAGAGAATTGTTGGCTTAGGATTCTAAGGGCTTAGTAGGAAATGGTGAGATCCTATTGTAAAGATTTAGGGGCCTGGGGAGGTGAGAACATGGGTTTGGAATTACAATTTATTTTTATTTTCTCCAACAATTTGTTCCTTTCTTCTCCTTTTTAAAGTAACACATTTAGAGTTGGATTCAATTCTATTTGTTCACTCTCTCCTTAGTTTCCTTTGCCCTCGGAGATATATTAGAAAACATACTGCTATGAGACCTGTCTGAGATTTTGCTGCCAATGATTTGTTTCTTCTAAGATTTTGATGGTTTAATGACTTACATTTAATTATTTTATCCATATTGAGTTTATTTTTGTATATGGTGTAAATTGGTGGTCTAATTTCATTTTTTTGCATGTATCTGTCCAATTTTCCCAAAACCATTTATTGAAGAGACTGTCTTGACTTCATTGTATGCGCATACCTCCTTTGTCATTAATTGAACGTAATGGCTTAGATTGATTCCTGGGTTCTCTATTCTGTTCCATTGGTCTATGTGCTCTTTCTTGTGCTAGTACCAGGCTGTTCTGGGCACAGTGACTTTGTAGTATAACTTGATATGTGGTATTGTGATCCTTCCTATTTGTTCTTTGTTAAGATTGCTGTTGCTATTAGTTGGTCCCATATAAATTTCTGAGTATATGTTCTTGATCTGTGAATATGCCATTGATGTTTTAATAGGGATTGCATTGAATCTATAGGTTGCCTTGGATAATATGGACAATTTAATAATGTTGATTCTACCAATCTATGAACACAGTATATTCTTCCCCTTGTTTACATCTTCCTCCATCTCTTTTTTCAACATCTGTAGTTTATTGAGTACAGGTCTTTTACTGTCTTGGTTAAGTTTATTCCTAATTATGCTAATTTTTTGTTGCAATGATAAATGGGTTGTTTTATTAGTTTCTTTTTCTGAGAGTTCATTATTGGTGTATAAAGATGCCTTCAATTTCTGGGTTTTAGTTTGTGTTCTGCTATGTTGCTGAATTCATTTACTAAATATAGTAGGTTTTTGGTGGAGTCTTTAGGGTTTTCTATGTACAATATTATTTCATCTGCAAATGACAGTTTTACTTCTTCCTTTCCAATTTGAAATACTTTTATGTCTCCTTCTGTCTGAACACTGTGTCTAGGACTTCTAGGACTATGTTGAACAAGAGTGGTAAAAAGTATATCCCTGTCTTGTTCCTGTTCTTAAGGGAAATGGTTTTAATTTTAACCCATATAGTATGATGTTGGCTGTGGGCTTGTCATATATGGTCTTTATTATGTTCAGGTATGATCCCTTTATTCCCATTTTGTTGAGTTTTTATCAAAAAAGAGTGTTGAATTTTGTCAAATGCTTTCTCTGCATCCACTGATATGTTCCTGATTTTTGTCTTTCAGTTTGTTTATGTGTGGTATCACATTCATTGTTTTAAGAATATTGTACCAAACTTGCATAAAAATAAATCCCACTTGATCATGTTGTATGATCTTTTTAATATATTGGTGGACCCAATTGTCTAATATTTTAGTATCTATGTTCATCAGGAATATTGGCCTGAAATTCTCTTTCTTTGTAGTGTTTTCATCTGGTTTTGGAATTAGGATAATCTTGGCCTCATAAAAAGAGCTTGGAAGTGTTCCTTTCTCTTGTATTTTTTGGAATAGTTTGAGAAGATAGAATTAGTTTTTCTTTGAATGTTTGGTAAAACTCCCCTGTGAAGCCATGCAGAGCAGGGCTTTGGTTTGGTTTGCTGGAAGTTTTTTGATTACTGTTTCAATTTCATCAGTAATTATCTGCCTATTCAAATTCTGATGCTTCCTGATTGAATTTTGTAAGATTGTATTTTTTTTTAGGCATATGTCCATTTCATCCAAGTTGTCCAGCTTTTTCTAATATAGTTGTTCAAAGTGTTGTTTAAGATTTTTTGTATTTCTGTGAGGTCAGTTGTTACTTCACATCTTTTATATATGATTTTGTTTATTTGGATCTTCTCTGTTTATTTCTTGTTGATTCTGGCTAAAGGTTCATCAACCTTGTTTATCTTTTCAAAGAATCAGCCTTTGCTTTTATTAATATTTATTTATTTATTTATTTATTTATTTATTTATTTATTTATTTATTTTTGGTCTCTATTACATTCATTTCTGCTCTGATCTTTATTATTTCCTTCCTTCTATTTACTCTGGGATTTTCTTACTGTTCTTTTTCTAATTCTTTAAGTTGTAGGTTAGATAACTTATTACCAGTTTTTCTTGTTTCTTATAGTCCTCTAGTGACCTTCCCTCTCAGGATGGCTTTCACTGTGTCCCACAGATTTGGAGTTGTCATTTGTTCACTTACATTTGTTTCCAGCAAGTTTTCTATTTCATTCTTAACCTCTTTGGTAACCCATTCATTGTTTAATAGCATGCTATTTAAGTCTCCACTCATTTGAATGTTTTTGAGTGTTTTTACTGTTGTTGATTTCTAATTTCATTCTAGTGTGATCTGAGAAGATGCTTAAATTGATTTCAATCTTCTTGAACGTGTAGAGACTTGTTTTTGTGTCCTAACATATGGTCTATCTTTGAGAATAACCTATGTGCACTTGAGAAGAATGTATATTCTGAAACTTTGCAGTGAAATGTTCTATAAATGTCAATTAAATCCATCTGATCTAGTGTGCTATTTAAAATCACTGTTTTCTTATTAATTTTTTTATCTGGAAAATCTATCCAGTGAAGTTGGTGGGGCGTTAAAATATCCTATTATGACTCTATTGCTGTCCATCTCTCAGTTAAGTCCCACAGAAGTTTCTTTATACGTTTAGGAGCTCCCATGCTGGGTGCATATATGTTTACCAGGGTTATAGCCTCTTCTTGTGGGGCTCTTTATAAAATGCAGCAAAGTCTTCATCATTTTCAAAGCTTCTGTTAACATCCAATATAGTGCAGGACACAGCTCCATGTAAAGGGCATATTGAACACCACACCCCCTTTGCCCTTTTTGCTGGTCCCCTCCCCTTCTCGTTGTCCCCTCCCGCTATCTTTTCTCTGTGTCAGTTCCTGAAGATTATGTGAATTCCCAAAACTCAGACCCATTGTCCCTCTCAGCACCCAGAGCCTCCTTCTTAGCCTCCACCAGAAGCCTCCTGAGTGCGCTTCCACCTTCATCCTGCATCCTTTCCTCCACGCCTGTGCCCTGCTTGCTCTGGTCCATTGCATTCTGGCCTCACCCACCTCCAGTGGCTCCCCTTCCCTCTCCTGTCCCAGAGATCTTGCAGCCCCAACTGCTCCCCTTGCCCATTGGCGGGCCACTTCCTTCCCAGAGTTCTCTGTGGAACTTCACAGAGCAGCTCAGCTGACTGCGAGGACGAGGGTGGTCCCTCTGCACATGCTTCTGTGTGCACCCTGGCTGATTTGAAATCTCCGCTCCTTCCAGGGCGGCAGCACCTGTAGCTGTGGAACCTGTGGCTGGGCCCACTTTAGGACACACTTGACCTGCACAGAGTCAACCACACCTGCATGCTTCTCTGAGGTCGTGCCAATGACAAGCCCTCCTTTCCCTCCTTCCCTTACCCCTCCCCTCCCCACTCCTCAGTCCTTCCTCTCCACCACACAGAGGAAAGGACACTGTGGGTGGGCAGGGCCATGGGGACCATGCTAGGGCTTTGGGTAAGCGTTCCAGGTAAGGCGCCTCGGGATGCGCTTTCCACTATCCTCTCTGCTCCCTCAGCACCTCATTCAGTTAGAACTGCTGGAGGCCCTGGGGCGGGAAGGGCCAAGCTTTGAAACAGCAGGTGCAGGCTCCTAGGAGGCGCTCTGGAGCGGATCTCCCTTTGCTATGACTTACCTTGATGTTCTTCCCCAGTGCTGTCTGAAATGTATTGTTTTTCAGATTCACGTTTACAGAGTGGTAAAAACAGTCATGAAAAGGAGGAAGGCACTTCATGTTTACACATTTATTCATTTCATAATGAGAATGCTCATTTTTAAGAATCCTCACCCGAGGACATTTTTTTCTGTTGGTTTTAAGGAGCCAGTAGAAGGGAGAGAAGGAGGGGGCAGAGGGAGAGGGAGAGGGAGAGAGAGAGAGAGAGAGAGAGAGAGAGAGAGAGAGAGAGAGAGAGAGAGAGAGAGAGAGAGAGAGAGAGAGAGATCCATGACATGGCTGGTTGCCTTACCTGCACGCCCACATAGCCTGGAAGCCGCACTCTCTGGGGTAAGAGCGCCGTTTGCCGTGGGCTCCTGGGAAGCCAGTGCTCACCCCGGGGCTGCACTGAAGGCCTGCACTGGCGAGGCCCAGCCCTGCTTGCCCAGCTTCCTCCTGCAGTGCCTCCCCCACTTCACCAGCCTCCACGTCTTTCCTCTGGGCTGTTGTAACTGTCCATAGCCTTTACTTTCCACTGTGGTTTCTGCATCGTAATTGCTAGACTCTGTCAACGTCCGCTATGAAGCTGGAGGCCACAATCTTACCGTCCTTAACTCACCCAGGGTGGGCGCTAGTTAGTCCCTCCCAGTGAATGAATGAATGAATATGCATTTGTTCTGGTCTTTGATCCTCCTTTGCTGCTGCATATGATTGATTGAGTGTCACCTCTGAGAAGGGTCATGGTGTGCTAGGGAATCCGTCTCCCCTACTCCTGGAGTTACCCTACACTCAGAGGCAGCGCCCTTTGGTGTGTTACAATTCTACCATGAGAGACTGTTTTGTAGGAAGTCAAACAGGGATGTGATGGTCACTCAGGCTGCATGACCAGTGCTATCCACTGGGTGGCCTAAAGGACGTTAATTTCTGGAGGCTGGAGTCCGAGACCAGGTCTTGTTTCCCTGCTTCAGGACGGAGCTCTCTCCTGCTTGGGGAGGCCACTCCCTCCTGGGCCCCAGGGGGCAGAGCCATGCTCTCCTGGTCTCTTCTGACCTCATTTTACCTCAATTAGGAATGCCAAGCACACTCACCTCGGGGGGTTAGGGCTTCAGCATATGAATTGGGGAGACAATTCAGTTGATAGTGGGGCCTCAATCATTTTTAACAGAAATATCTATTTTTAAAGCTGAAAAGCATGATTAAATATGAGGCATCTGAGGAAGAACTCAGCAATAGGACAACAGGTGGTGGGTGCTTTCCTCCCTGGTGGATCCTGCCTCCAAGTGAGCAGAGGGAGCATTAGTCCAGCACCCATTAGGACCTGCATCCTGGTCACAGACAGACAGAGTGGCCAGGTGGAGGGGGATTCACAGAGGAGACTGAGAGGAGGGGCATTGTTCCTCTTGTTTTTTCTGCTTCTGCTCATTTTTTTTTTTTTTTTTGTCTTCTCTCTCCAAACCTTTAATCTACAAAGCTTCACAGAGAAATAATAGCAGATTGAAAGGACACTTGAGGGGAGGCAAGTTTAAATGCCCAAAGGTGGTCCTGATGCCCTGGATGAAGCAGGCATTGAGGCTGGAGGAGGTGGAAGGTTGAGGCACACCAGGGAGTTGCCTCCTGGATTCTGTCACTGACCTCCGTCCCGGAGTCTGCTGGTCTCTGACCCAGGTGTGGGCAGCCTGCTCCTGCTCTGCCGCTCAGGTGGCACTGTCCCCAACATGGAAGCCCTAATAGGAACAGTAGCCCGGGCATGGTATGCTGCCTTCAGCACCTGTCTCCACGGGGTGACACCAGGCGCCATCGCTGTCCTTCGGCCTGGAGGCTGTCCCAGCAGCCTGGCCCAGGGAGCTCCTCCGCCTCGGGCTGCGCGGCCGGAGCGCACACATGTTTGCTCCAGCCCCGTCACACTGCTGTCAGCTCCATGGGCCTGCCATTCTGTGGATATACAGACGGTTCTGGTCCCTCTGGACTGTCTGGGAGAGAGGCTCAGTTAGACCTGGGGAAAAGTCAAAGGTATGTCGTCCCTCACATGTGGATGTCATGTCATAACAATGTAAGAGGATGAACAATCAGAAGCAGTTTTAAAGAGTGAAAGAAAGTAATAGAGCTTTTTGAAAACAATGCCTATAAACTCTTTGGTCATATATGAAATCAATCTATCTATCTGTCATCTATCTATCATCTATGAGCACAGGCCCTCCTCTGCTAGGGGCTGCACCCTGTAGATGCCAGGTGTTAGACAGAGAGCACATGAGCAGCCACAGGCTTACAGGGGAGCCTTTACCGCAGACCAAGTAGCCATTGCTAACAAGGAGCCATCAGACAAAACAGTTCTCAAAGCCGCGGCACCGAGCAGCCGCGGCAACGTAAGGAGCCGCCACCGCGGGTCAGCAACACACATTTACACCAACTCCCAAAGGGGCTCCCCCGACAGGGACATCAGCACCTGGGCTCCAGAAAGGCAGCTGCACAGTGCGCTCCGTGCAGCTGCTGTGTCCTTGCCTTTGCACCTGCGTGTGGCTGCGTAGCCTTGACCATCGGAGTACAGGCTAAAGCAAAGGGCTCATGCTTCACACGGTCAGGGCTTATCTGGTGCACAGGCCCCCCAGATAAAACCTGTGTTTTGGAGGAAGCAAAGGTCTCCCTGCTTTGCAAGTCTGTGTCTGTTCCACTGTGACTCTCCACGCTGCTCATGGGCGGGGTGTTGCCTGTGCTGTCAGATTTGCCCACGTCACACACAGTCCTGGGGATTCAGTCACGTTTGATGGCTGTGTCATGGTTTCACACGTTAATATGGACTATGTTAGAGGTTTAAACCATTCTCCAAATCAATAGTGTGAGTCTGATTTCTCTAACTCAGTCCTGCTTTTCAGTGAAAGGAGAATAAGTATATATGTGTGTGTTTATGGCAAGAAATGTATTTATGTGGGCGCAGCCGAGACATTTGTGAATGTGTGAGAACTTATAGGAACTTAACATGATTTTACTCTGGGTCTGGTGTCACTGTGTCGTGTATGTGAGGTTGTATCTTCAAAAGCTGATAACAGTTTTAAACAGGCAAAGAAATGAGTGAACAAAATGTCCATTTAGTTTTTCACATGAAAGACAACAACCTCCAGCTTTTCACACAGATGACAAGGCAGCATACTTTGAGAACAATGAATGCTTTCCTGCACTACTTTAGCCCATAGTCCATAGCCCATCATGTATATTACATTATTCTTTTATCATTCAATTTAAAATATCAATACTTCACTTTTTTTTTCTTTTTTTCAGAAGTGTGATTTTGAATTGCTAAACATTTAGCCTTTATTAGAGATAACATGCTCATTATATCTAAATAATTTTATTATGGTCAGGGAACATACTTTGCAAGATTTAATGTTTTAGAATGAACTGAGACTTGTCTTATGGCTCAGCACAGGGCCCATCTTGGGGAATTTTGCATGTTGCCTTGAGCAGAATTTGTATTTGGCAGTCTCTGGCTGTTTGAGTTTTGCTGTGTAACTGCCAGCTAGTTCAAAGTGGATGATGATATTTTAATTGCACATGAAGTTGCTGATAACATTGCAATGAATGTGGGAGATACTGCTGTTGTCTTGTATGACATATGTGCTCAGAGAGATATTCCCATGATAGAATACGGGAACCAGAAAATGCATCTTTATTACTGACATCTTTATGACCTTATTTGATGGGAAGAATGGGGAAAACATGTACAGGAAGAGCTCGTTATCCATCCATTATAATGATGATATATGGGAAATCTCTGCTGCAGATGGAGGCTGTGTGTGTGGGTAGCATTACTCCCACCAAGTTGTAGAATAACAACTTTCCAGAGTTTCTGCCATAATTATGATTGTGTGATAATGAGCGATTCTGCTTTTTGTTCTCCTTTAAGCCCTTCGGAAAAATGAACTAGATGGCACTTCCTCCAGGAAGTCCTTCCTGGCTGCTTGATTGGGTCCATGCTTCTCTGTAGCATTCTCCTGGAAATGCAAATACAGCAGTGCCCTTCTCTGTCTGTCCAGGGTTGTCCCTCCACTGGACTCTGAGGCTGTGACTCGTGTTTGGATTCCTGTCATCCAGGAGAGGCCTGGCCAATGACAGCTGTGCAATGAACAGCTGGGGGAGAACAGAGCAAACACGGCACTAAATGATTTCCCTAGAGCTTAGAGGCATGTTAATTATGGTAAATTGTGGGAGTTTTCTTGAACAAGAGAGATTGCGCTTGTGGGGAAGGTACTTTTGAATGAGCAGATAGAGAAGACGGGACTGAGCCTCAGGGGTGCGGAGGGCCCCTTTGCCCGGTTTGCACTATGAATCCCCTCTCCATGGACAGGATGACCGTGTGAAGCATGCACCCTTTGCTTTCATCATCCCTCCTTTAGTTGTTCCTTCTGAGTCCTTCCTGTTCAGACTAGACTCAGCTGTCCCTGCCATGGGCAGGTCGCAGCAGAGGTACCAAGTAGAGGGAAACAGTGGTGGCTTTTATGGCCATTGTTGTTATAATTCGCACAGAGGCTCATAAGACGGGTTGAGAGGGAGAGAACGGGTCGGGTCAGGGTAGTGAAGGACTGTGTCTCTGGGCAGAACGTGTTCTGCTCTCAGGAGGCCAATTGCCACCCCGACACAGGCCCGAAGGCTGGGGGGACCCCAGAAGACCAGCAGCCCCCCCACTCAGAGCTTCTCTGGGCCTCGTGAGCATGTTTGGCCGTGGGTGAGTACAGAACCCGTCAGCAGGATCCAAGAACCACTGAGGCTGCTCAGTCCGAACTGGGAGGGCAGCTGATGCCCGGGGACCTGAGAGCTCAGCTGAGCTGGCAGCTCTGGGTCTCACTGTCGGGGTCTGGTTGGGGTGTAAGAAGTCAGGGAAACAGCTCACTCACCCGGGCCAGCAGGACGGAGGTCAGGGACAGGTCTGGCTGCAGGGTCCAATGAGGCTTCTGGGGACAACAGGTGCAGGGTCCCGAGCTCCTCCTCCTGAGCTGACAGGTCCATCGGAGGACTGGTATTCCCCTCACTGGAGAATGACTTGCAGAGAGCAGGAGCTCTGTTCACCCCTCAGTCCTCGGTGTGACAGTCTCTCACTGGCTGCAGGGGTTGGACAAGGCCAAGCTCTAGGGGGAGAGGAGGAGAACTCTGCAATCACCCATCACAGGACCGTTCCTCCCACAGCAGTGCCTGTGCCGGCCTCCGACTGCCCCGTCTTTGCTGGGTGCATGGCATCACTCCTCAGGCCAGCCCGTCATACAGTTTGTATTCATACACACACATACAGACCCACACACACATGCATGTGCACACATAAACACACACATGAACACTTACACTCATGCACACACACACACACTCATGCACACATGCAACACATTCATGCACACACATACACCCACAATGCACATACACTCATGTACACTTGTGTATACACATGCACACATGTGCACACATACAATCCCTACATAATGCAGGCTCTCTTCTTTAACTGAAGAAGATGCTGAAGATGTCATGCAGGTTGATGAAACCACATAATACACAGCAGCAACAGGATGGACATTGGGAGGGTTCTCTCTCATTCATCACTGCGGCCTCAGGAAGCCTCTTCCCGCTCGCTCACCACTGGCAGACGCACCTCAGCTCTAACATGTGAGAGCCTGAGGAGTGACCGGCCCATCGACACTAAGCAAATGACTCACTAGATGATATTTAGGGGAGACATGGTATGGAGTGAGGCTACCACAGAATGTTTATCCAGAGAATAAGGCCTGTTTTCATGGAAATTCAATTTTTAAAGTTACAGTATATCAAGATTTATGTTAAAAGTGTTAACAGTTCAAAGATTCAGCCACTTCAGTGTCAGGTACCACAGCCCGCCGCCAGTCAGGCGCTTTAATAGGGGTCAAAGGCCACAGAGGCCAGCAGGCAGCCTGCACACAGGCACAGCTCGTCCTCCGTCCAGGCCTGGCCTTCCTTGCTGACAGCACTGAGTCTGCTCCATCCTCTGCCGGGCTCAGCAAATATTAAGCTTAAAAACAGACTGAAAAATAGCACATCTCTGAAAGTCCTTGCTTCCTGTCCATTAAAAACATCCAGTCAGCACTTGATTATTTTTACTTTTTAACCTCTACAGGTTTTACTGCTCAGGCTTTGTGCTCACTGTTAGGTTTTTCAGAATCAACAGACTGAGTAGAAAAAGCCTTTGTTTCTAACCAGCGGCCCAGTTTCCATTTAGCAGTGTACCTGCCACACAGCACTGGTTGCTAACAGTCTTACTGTGGCTTCCTGCATCGTCCCTGCTGAATTTCCATGTCTGACAGCACAGAGGCCGCTGGAGTAATGCAGGCTGGAAGTATGTGAACCGCACCAGTGCTGATTCCTCTGCTCCCTGAAGAGGAAGAGGCTATGCAAACGTGTACTTCTTTCCCTTCCATTGTGTTGTAGACTGTTGTTTAGTGTGGACCTGTCTTCTAACTTGTCCAAAAATCAGAGCACACTGCCCATGCTCCTAATTATAGTTAAGCTAATGTCTGTTCCACTTAGGACAGATGGTTTCCCAACAATTTCATATTCTCCAGGCTTAGAAATTTCATAAGTTCTCCTCAGTACAGCGCTGTGTTGGTAATTTATCCTTTATCGGTCTTCATGTATTCTATTTTCCAATAATCAGCCTGACGGGTGGAGTACAATCACCCTGCCGTTAGGTCGGGGGGAGTATAGCCATGTGCTAGTCTAATGCATAAAATGAAGACCAAGTGGAGCTGGTGAAAGTCCTAGGAATACTCCTCACAGTTTTCAACTGACCTCCTGGCCAACGCAGGCCCACATGAAAGCTTTCACGTGCCTTTAATACTAGCTGTGAGCATAAATACATTTGTGGTGTCCTTGTTCCTTTTAAACTGGGTGGATCCATCATGTGGTGAAGGTTTTAGCAAGACTCCTATGACCATGGTTTTTTTTTTTTTACACACAATGAATTGGCTCATTCCCATTCTGCTGTGAAACCATTTGCCTTTACCATCAGTTGGATGTGCCTATTTATTAATGTTTTTGTCAAACATTTATTGAAGTCCAACTCTTTGGTGAGAGATAGCAAAGACAAGAAAAGGGGTAACAAGTGAATGAGGTAAGGGCACTCGAGTCCCCTTCAGGAAGAGCGTTGTGGCAGCTAAGAAGGTGCTGCTTAGAGATGAACACATGCCTGGTGAGAACAGTGAGGTGGGGAGCAGTGGGATGAGGTCCTTCTTCACAGTCATGTGATCTTTTCCTGGAGCTTCAACCAAGAGCAGAAACAGCCTCTGCTTTGCCAGGGTTGGAAATCGCCGAGGACTAAGGCAGGCTGTGGAGGGCACAATGGGTGATCATCTATTAAAATGTTTAACGCTGAGGTTTGGGTGATATGTAGTCACAGGAAGCTGGAATTGCTTAAGCATCTGCAATATTTAACTGGAGAGGAGTTAACTTAAATATATATAACTTTTTTTGGTAATGTTCTGAAAAAGTTTAGAAATATAAAACAAACACAAAAATCACATTAAATTGGTATCAAATCATATAGTGTGGCATTTATCAACATTAAAAAAAATGTGTGGGTTTTGTCTCTCTCCCACATTCATAATTACACAGAATTAAACTTTAACTTTTTCCTTCTTAACCATCAATAATTTTGAAGAAGTTGAGCTTACAAAGAAATAGAGTTCTTTTATAGACAGACTGACAAATTTGGGAGGTATTTTCATTATCCTGGCCATTCAGTCATTTTTTAAAACAAGACATTTCAGGGGCTAAGCTGAGTACAATGTAAACATACAAGGGGATACAGAATTTGAAGCAGTTGTTAAGAAACAGGACTGTAAAAAGAACACTGATATCTCACCAAAGCTTGAGAGAGGCGGAATAAGGAAAATTGAAGAACGGCAATATTTAAAAACATAGGTTTGGTTTTCTGGAAATAATGAAAGACATAAATATACAAATGCCACAAAGCTGGCTGAAGAGATTTTTACTTAGATGTTTCATAGTGAATTTGTAGAACAACTATGACAAAGTGAAAATCCTAAGGGCAGTGGGAGAGAAAAAACATCCATCACACACACACACACACACACACACACACACATACACACACACACACACACAATGAAAAAGAGGCTGAGAGTAGATTTCTCAATAGTGTGATGGAAACCAAAGGACAGTAGATTAAACCAAATTCCTCAGAAAAATTAATAACAATTTCACAATCTGTACTCATAAAAAATCTTTCATGGATCAGGGAAAATAAACACATTTTCAGATACACAACATTTTATGCATGCTCACCAAAGAAAGTTTGAAGCATATATTTTCAGAAGAAGTGAAATGATCAAAGACCTCAGGTTTGAAATGCAAGAAGAAATCATCGACAAATAGTCTGGATAAAGTTTATATAAATAAAATAATGGTTGTATAAAATTATAAAGACCATGATAGGAATAATAATCTTCAATTAAAAACAGCAGTGTGTGAGATGGAGGGCACGTCCATTTAAGGTGTTTGAAAATCCTTTTTGTGAGGGTTTAGGATATTGAATAATTTTACTCTTAGGGAATCAATCTTCATCTAGAACAAACTGTAGAGGAGCTTGAGCTTTCGGGGTTCTGTCTGTGAGTCTTTACTTTTGTTCTGATTCCAATTCCTGGGGTACCAGATTTTCTCACAAAGCCCCACTCAGACACTGTATGAACGCCGAGGCTGTGCTGTCTCCTTGATCTAGATGTTCTCGAGCTGCAGTTAACGCCTTGAGCTGAGACATTCAAGATGTTATTTTTTTTGTCTCTATATTGGAAGATGGAGCCCTGACCTCATACATTTTGAAATCTTGTTTAAATATAAATGGCATTTAGATTATCAGTTGCCAAAACCTAAATAGTATCTAGTGTCTACACTCCATTTCATAATTATTTTAATGGAGATTTTTTTTTCAAAGTGACATGAAATTTCTATAATATTACTTCTGCTCATTCTCCTAGAAATTGTCATGTTTTCATATAAAAACATTTTAATCTACTGCAATGACATTATTTTAAAAATATTAGCCCAATTCCCTGCATTAGAAGTAGGTAACCAACTACTTATTTCTATGTTTTCACTTTTTCAGTTTTCTAACACATGATTAAGTATTTGCCCGAAAAGGTCACTGTTAAATCGTGAAATGGACATTGTACTAGTAAGTCATTTCCCCAGTGTCTTTAGTCTGAGGTCTCCACATTGTGCTTTAACCTCGTTGGTGCTCTTTAGCTATTTCCTTGAGCCCCAGGTCTTTAAGCGTCATCTTGATGCTGATAAACCTAAAAGGATGGAAAGCCGGTTCCTCTCCGGACCAGCCCTGTGCTCTGTCTTCCCACCCAGGGCATCAGCATTGCGCCCTGACCCTGCTCCTTCCCCCAGTCAGCGCCAGGCAGTGGCCCAGGCTTCCTCTGTTCCCCTTGCTCATGCCTCCCAAGTCCTGTGTAGACATTCCAGCAGTTTCCTGTGTCTTCACCCTTTCTCACCTTTGCTGTGGCCGCCACGGTGCCCTCATCTCTCCCCCACACCACTTCCACCCTTTCCTCCGCTTCCACACCATTCTCCCTTTGTCCCATGTACCAGAGTAGCTAAGCTACAGTGATTTTAAAATACATATACATTTACAAATTACAAATCAAATTATGCTCCTGCTCATTTTTTGAATACTCGGTGGCTTATTCTGGAGGCTAAAATAAAATCCCCATTCCCTGCCCTCCCTCTCCGCCATCCCACTACACCTGCTGTCAGCTGCTCCTCCTGGAATTCTGCCTCATGTGGGTTAGACGGAGACTAATTTCTCAGATGCCTTTTATACGGCCACCTGCCACTCCATTAAACCACACTATTTCCTTTCCACAACAAGTTGAATTACCAGGTATTTTCTTCTCTATCTGTGAGTTGATCTGTCATTTACTTGCTCTTCTCTACGCTTTGTTCTCAGAACCTGGTGCTGTGAGGACAGAGCCTGAGACATGTTTGTGCTGTGCCACTGGCTCCCGAGCCATGCGGTCGTGGATGCTGTCAGGAGATGTCTGTTGTGTGCACAAAGAAAACACATTTTTGCAATTTTTAATGAAAACATTTTATTACTTTTAAAATATGTTTTATTGATTTTTTTTACAGAGAGGAAGGGAGAGAGATAGAGAGTTAGAAACATCGATGAGAGAGAAACATTGATCAGCTGCCTCCTGCACACCTCCCACTGGGGATGTGCCCTCAACCAAGTTACATGCCCTTGACCGGAATAGAACCTGGGACCCTTGAGTCCACAGGCCGACGCTCTATCCACTGAGCCAAACTGGTTTTGGCTAATGAAAACATTTTAGTTTTGTAAATAATTTTATTAATAACAGCTAGTGTTCTTACATCCAAGAATTAAAATGTACATTTTTGACTACATTGATAAGTGTTTTCTTAAATTTTTGAGTTAACATTATACTTCTTTAAAATATTGCTCAGAGTAATTTCTATTAAATTGGTTGAACTTTGAGAAATTCTAAAAGCTATATATGAAGTAGTAATTTATTTGTCTGATCAAACAATTTGAATATGATATTGTACAATCTAGTCTATTTTTTCAGTACTTGAAACTATGAATGACCCAGAATGGTAAATTTTAACTTTGAGCATCATAGACAAAAAACTAAATATGTCAGGGTAGATCCATTTATTAGCGAATTCCTCTGCATTGAAGGATTGTTGAACTGGGCTTTTTAAAGTTATATTTACACTGAGTATTTTCACTCTTTTACTTTCTAATTATTTGTGGAGTGACACTTGTTTTAATGTTTTTAGCATAAATTTGCTTTCTCTTTTTCTTAGAATACTTTTCTGAAAGGGGTCTAGGCTATGTTTTTGAGCATGTCCAATTAGCTTTTTCTTTGAAATTTCAACACACAAAGGAAAAGCATCATTAGTTAGGAAACTTTCATATATATTCCAACATCCATAAGATTAGCTTGTGTTGTAGGAAAATATTTTATCATCCTGAAAGTGCTTTTATAAATTAAATTTATATAAATTAGTCATATTTCTTACTTTTCAGAATTTAATTGTTTTAACTTCTGATCTGATTTCATACTATATAATACTCTTTTATAAAAACACTAGAGGCCTAGTGCATGAATTTTGGGGGAGGGGTGTCCCTTAGCCTGGCCTGTAGCCTTTCCAATCTGGGACCCTTTGGGAGATGTCTGGCTGCCCTCCTCTCTTGGCCCTATTACCCCTAATTGCCTCTGCCATGGCCACGCAACCAGGGCTTTGTCCGGAAGTCAAGGATTGGGCCTAAATCAGCAATTGGACATCCCTCTCTCAATCCTGAACCACTGGCTTCTAAACGCTCACCTGCCTGCCTGCCTGATCAGCCCTAACCACTCTGAATGCCATTAACTCCTCCCCTGCCAGCCTCCTTGCTCCCAACTGCCCCCATATTACTCTATTATTAGTATAGATTTGCATTAAAAAATGTTCTTGCCTTAGAAGTGGTTTGATCTTTCATTGATAACTACATGTTGACTTTATGAATAAGCCTGTCTACATAATAATGCATTTAAGTGTGGCTGCTCCCCATGGCGATCCTGTAAAATAGATTTGTTCTTATTGTTATTCATATTACAACACAGAGATACACATGTATTAGTAGCTTTTCTAACCCACAGCTTGGAAGAGGCAGAATTAGGACTGAACTCAGAATGCTCTGGACAGTCCCAGAGGATGTGCACCATCAGGCATGAGCACACTCAGGTGCAGCATTTCTTTTATGAACCAGCATCTCCACAGGCAGCTGTGAGCTGCCTCTCCCCAACCCCACTCCCCTCCCACCGCCCATCTCCAAGCTCTGGTGCAGGGTCTGGGTCTGACTGAGTCATGTGGTAGTTGCCCAGTCACTCTGACAAGTGCCCCCTAGACCCGGGGGATGAGAGCACATGCCAGGGAGCGGCACTTTCCAAGTATCTGCCAGCAAGCAGGCCTGCCCTTGGTGGATAGCTGTCCCCTCACACCTTGGTTATAGGGGACTGATTCCAAGGGAAAGCTGCAGGCAGGCAAATGGACTGAACCAACAAGTCATTTCCCTGCACAGGAGGAAGGCCGTCTCCCTGCCCTCCAGCTGCCAGGGTCAGGACCGTGGCCGCCAGCCAGTCCCTCCACCATCTGCATGCGGGGAGCCTGCACCTGTGCGGCCTGAGCCTGGCTGGACTCCTGAAGCCTGGGCGGCTGCTCAGACGGGCAGTCTGTTCTCTGAGCCACAGGTCAGGCCGTGAGTTATGGCTGCCAGTGAGTATGCGCAGGTGGTGGTGACATTGAACCGCAGCTTGTGAGTTCAGAAAGGGGGGACATCGACAATCTCAGAGGAACTGGACTGTCCTGAGGGGCTGTAGCTTGGGTGGGACCAGGGCACTGGTCGCTGCACCCTTTGTACAGTCAGAGAGAACTTTCAAACTCTGAGACTTCCCAGTGATTCTCTTAAAGCCCTGGCCTGACTCACCTCTCCTCGGACGACCTTCACGGAACTTCCTGGGTTCTCACTGCCCCAGGCCTTTGACCTTGCTGCCTGTGCCTCTCTCTCAGGTCGGTGCCCCTGGTTCTGCTGCAGTGGCCTGCAGTGTGCTAACACCTGGCCAGGCTGGGTCGGACGCCACAGACCCTGCTGAGCCAGTGCCAAGCGCCAGGCAGCTGCCCTTGTGCAGCAGGGTGGAGCCTGCCAGGCTTAGGGCGATTAAAACTATCTCTGATCTCCAACAAATGCCCCATCAGCTCCTCTTACAGGAAAATCACGTCATGAGTTAATTCTGTCTTAGAAGCAGTTCTTTTAAACATCTGAGTATGAAAGATGCACAAACTCTGATTTCTAAGCATCTGTGTGCTTCAGAGATTGGGAGCACCCTGCTCTCTGTGGGGATGCTCAGGAGCCAGGCTTCCAAGGTATTTTGAGACCTCACTGCATACTCTGAGACATCACTGTGCCTTGAGACCACACTGCGCCCCCAGACCTCACTATGCACCCTGAAATCTCACTGTGTACACTGAGAACTCACTGTGCATCCTGAGACCTCACTGTGCCCTGAGACCTCACTCTGTGCCCTGGGACCTCACTGTGCACCCAGAGACCTCACTGTGCCCTGAGACCTGACTGTGTGCCCTGAGACCTCACTCTGTGCCCTGGGACCTCACTGTGCTCCCTGAGACCTCACTGTGCACCCAGAGACCTCACTGTGCCCTGAGACCTCACTGTGCTCTCTGAGACCTCACTGTGTACCCAGAGACCTCACTGTGCCCTGAGACCTCACTGTGCGCCATGAGACCTCACTGTGCCCTGAGACCTCACTGTGCACCCAGAGACCTCACTGTGCCCTGAGACCTCACTGTGCTCTCTGAGACCTCACTGTGCACCCAGAGACCTCACTGGGCCCTGAGACCTCACTGTGCACCATGAGACCTCACTGTGCTCTCTGAGACCTCACTGTGCACCCAGAGACCTCACTGTGCTCTGAGACCTCACTGTGCACCCAGAGACCTCACTGTTCCCTGAGACCTCACTGTGCACCCAGAGACCTCACTGTGCGCCATGAGACCTCACTGTCCACCATGAGACATCACTGTGCGCCATGAGACCTCACTGTGCACCCTGAGACATCACTGTGCTCTCTGAGATCTAACAGTGACCTGAGACCTCATTGTGCCCTGAGACCTCATTGTGCCCTGAGACTTCACTGTGCCTTGAGACTTCACTGTGCTCCCTGAGACCTCACCGTGCTCCCTGAGACCTCACTGTGCACACAGAGACCTGACTGTGCCCTGATACCTGACTGTGTGCCCTGAGACCTCACTCTGTGCCCTGGGACCTCACTGTACTCCCTGAGACCTCACAGTGCACCCAGAGACCTCACTGTGCACCCAGAGACCTCACTGTGCTCTGAGACCTCACTGTGCACCCAGAGACCTCACTGTTCCCTGAGACCTCACTGTGCACCCAGAGACCTCACTGTGCGCCATGAGACCTCACTGTCCACCATGAGACATCACTGTGCGCCATGAGACCTCACTGTGCACCCTGAGACATCACTGTGCTCTCTGAGATCTAACAGTGACCTGAGACCTCATTGTGCCCTGAGACCTCATTGTGCCCTGAGACTTCACTGTGCCTTGAGACTTCACTGTGCTCCCTGAGACCTCACCGTGCTCCCTGAGACCTCACTGTGCACACAGAGACCTGACTGTGCCCTGAGACCTGTGTGCCCTGAGACCTCACTCTGTGCCCTGGGACCTCACTGTGCTCCCTGAGACCTCACAGTGCACCCAGAGACCTCACTGTGCCCTGAGACCTCACTGTGCACCATGAGACCTCACTGTGCTCTTTGAGACCTCACTGTGCACCCAGAGACCTCACTGTGCCCTGAGACCTGACTGTGCACCCAGAGACCTCACTGTGCACCATGAGACCTCACTGTGCACCATGAGACCTCACTGTGCGCCATGAGACCTCACTGTGCACCCTGAGACATCACTGTGCTCTCTGAGATCTAACAGTGACCTGAGACCTCATTGTGCCCTGAGACCTCATTGTGCCCTGAGACTTCACTGTGCCTTGAGACTTCACTGTGCTCCCTGAGACCTCACTGTGCACCGAGACCTCACTGTGCACCCAGAGACCTCACTGTGCGCCCTGAGACCTCACTGTGCACCCAGAGACCTCACTGTGCACCATGAGACCTCACTGTGCTCTCTGAGACCTCACTGTGCACCCAGAGACCTCACTGTGCCCTGAGACCTCACTGTGCACCCAGAGACCTCACTGTGCACCATGAGACCTCACTGTGCACCCCAAGACATCACTGTGCTCTCTGAGATCTAACAGTGACCTGAGACCTCATTGTGCCCTGAGACCTCATTGTGCCCTGAGACTTCACTGTGCTTTGAGACTTCACTATGCTCCCTGAGACCTCACTGTGCTCCCTGAGACCTCACTTACTGCCCTGAGACCTCACTGCCCTGAGACCTCACTGTGCCCCGAGACCTCACTCTGCCCCCCTGAGACTTCACTGTGCCCCCAGAGACCTCACTGTTCCCTGAGACCTCACTGTGCACCCAGAGACCTCACTGTGCGCCATGAGACCTCACTGTCCACCATGAGACATCACTGTGCGCCATGAGACCTCACTGTGCACCCTGAGACATCACTGTGCTCTCTGAGATCTAACAGTGACCTGAGACCTCATTGTGCCCTGAGACCTCACTGTGCCCCGAGACCTCACTCTGCCCCCCTGAGACTTCACTGTGCCCCCAGAGATCTCACTGGGCCCTGCAACCTCACTGTGCACCCAGAGAACTCACTGCACCCTGTGACCTCACTGTGTACCACGAGACCTCATTGTGCCCTGTGACCTCACTCTGCTCCCTGAGATCTCACTGTGCGCCCTGAGACCTCACTGTGCAATCTGAGAGCTCACTGTGCAACCTGAGGCCTCTCACTGTGCCCTAATACCTCACTGTGCAATCTGAGAGCTCACTGTGTGCCCTGAGACCTCCCTGTGCGCCCTGAGACCTCACTGTGCCTCCTCAGAACTCACTGTGTGTCCTGGGACCTCACTGCTCCCTGAGACCTCACTGTGCTCCCTGAGACCTCACTGTGCTCCCTGAGAACTCACTGTGCACCCTGAGTCCTTACTTCATGCCCTGAGACCTTATTTTGTGCCTGAGACCTCACTATGCCCCCTCAGAACTCGCTGTGCTCCCTGGGACCTCACTGTGCATCTTGGCACCACATAATGCGGCCTGAGACCTCACTGTGTGCCCTGATATCTAACTGTGGCCTGAGACCTCACTATGCGCTCCGAGACTTCACTTTGCCCTAATACCTTACTGTGCCTGAGACCTCACTGTGCACCCAGAGACATCACTGTGCCCTGAGACCTCAATGTGTGCCCTGAGACCTCCCTGTGCACCCTGAGACCTCACTGTGCCCCTAAAAACTCACTGTGTGCTCTGGGGTCTCACTTCTGGCCTGAGACCTCACTGTGCACCCTGAGACCCACTGCGCAACCTGAGACCTCTCACTGTGCAACTTGAGACCTATTACTGTGCACCCTGAGACCTCACTATGCTCCCTGAGACCTCACTGTGCACCCTGAGACCTCACTGTGCTCTGAGACATCACTGTGAGACCTCACTGTGCTTCTGGAGGCCTCATTGTGTGCTCTTAGACATCACTGCTCAACCTGAGACCTCTCACTGTGCAACTTGAGACCTCATACTGTGCACCCTGAGACCTCACTGTGCAAACTGAGACCTCTCATATATGCTGTGAGAACTCATTGTTCAACCTGAGACCTCTCACTGTGGGCCCTGAGATCTCACTGTGCTCCTTCAGAACTCACTGTGCTCCCTGGGACCTCACTGTGCATTCTGACACCTCAGAATGCAGCCTGAGACCTCACTGTGCACCCTGAGACCTCACTGTGCCCCCCTCAGAACTCATTGTGAGCCCGGGACCTCACTGCTGGCCCTGCAGCCTGAGACCTCACTGGGTGCCCTGAGATTTCACTATGCCCTAAGACCTCACTGTTCACCCTGAGACCTCACTGTTCACCCTGAGACCTCACTGTGCTCCCTGAGACCTCAGTGTGCCTTGAGACCTCACTGTGCACCCTGAGACCTCACTGTGTGCACTGAGACATCACTGTGCCCTGAGACCTCACTGTGCGCCTGAGACCTCACTGTGTGCACTGAGACCTCACTGTGCCCCGTGACCTCACTGTGTTCTCTGAGACCTTACTATGCACCCTAAGATCTCACTGCATGCCCTGAGACCTCATTGTGCACCCTAGGACTTCACTGTGCCACTTGGACCTCACTATGCCCTCTCTGGATTTGGTTAGGCATGGGGTGTCAGGTTTGGAAATTTTGAAAGATGCTAAGAAAGGCTCTTTGACAAGGCTCCTGTTTGAAGATTCTCAAAATTCTCTTTTGTTGTTGGAGATAACGGAAGCTGTTTGACCTGAGTGATGAGTGCTTCCTTAGCATGCTCTTCGCTCCATCCTGGGATTGAGGGCCTATTTCATTGGAGCTCCCTCGGGCTGGCTGTCCTCCAGGAAACAGCCAGCATGTCCCCACAGACATTTCAAATCATTTTTCAATTCATAAAAGGGTTTTGTTTTTAAGGCTGGGAAGGACAGTTCGAGCTGCCACCAGGAATGGGCCAGAGAACCAAGTCCTGTGGTAACTGAGGGGTGCACCCCACTAGTGACACCCTGTGCCTGGGAACACTGACATGACCCATTTGTCCTGGGAATTTGAATGAGCAAATAAAACCAGCGCTGTTCTGTTTGCTCATCCTTGACTAATCAGGCAATTTCAAGGAGAATCCAGGCAGAGAGTTATGACTGTTAACCATGCACAGTTCAAGCAAAGTTCATGTACACACTAGATTCCAGGAGAGTAGTTCTATAGTGAGTGATGTGAAAGCATACAGGAGAATGGATAAATAAATTAAATTTGGCGGATCACATTTTGAATTGTTTTAAATAATTTTATAACTATGACTAGAGTCCCAAGTGCAAATTCATTCACCAGAGGGGTCCCTTGGCCTGGCTGGTGGGATAGGTCTGAAACTGGGTCTCTGACATCCCCCCAAGGGGTCCCAGATTGTGAGACGGTGCAGGCCAGGCTGAGGGACTACTCTGGCTCACAATTGGGACCGGAGAGGGATGTGGGAGTTTGGCCAGCTGGAGAGAGCTCCAGAGTGTCTGGCCCACCTCGCTCAGTCCCAATCGTCTGGATCCCAGCAGCAAGCTCACCTACTGGTCAACTGTCTGCCCCCTGATGGTTAGTGCACATCATAGTGAGCGGTTGAGCGGCCTTAGTATATCATTAGCATATTACTCTTTGATTGGTTGAATGGCTGACTGGCCTACCAGACACTTAGCATATTAGGCTTTTATTATAAAGGATAAGTGCTGCTATGTGAGCACTGAAGGGCCAACAGTGTGCAGTTGGCATCCTTTAATGAAAGCAACATTTTCAGCTGGATTTTCTATCCTGCTAGTCTGTGGATCACAGACGATTTAATTGAATATTCTACATCTGTTAACAGCCAGGACTTCAGTTGTGCAATTTCTGAAAATATTTGTGTCCCCATCATAGGCCATCTGGTTCCAGCCGGTTTGGGGGGCCCTTGAGGAACTCACGAGCCTGGTATACACTGCAGGTACTGGGGACAGATGTAGCCGAACCTGCAGACTCCCATGGGCTCTGTTCACAGCTGGTGGCCCACACTGTCCTTGCCACCATTTCCCCCCAAACTTTCAACGTGAGCGAATTCCTGTGGGGCCTCCAGTTCGGGCTCTTCCTTCTACTTTGCTCCATGTTTCTCACATCATGCTTTTTCCTCCCTCTTTTCACTCCAGATTCAAATCCACCCTGATTACGAATCCCATCTTCTTCTTTTGTTTTTTGCTCAATAACTCAGCCTTGACTTAGAGGTAAATTTAACCTGAAGGCAATGAAGCTTAAACTGTTAGAATTGGTAAGAAACACAGAAAAAATACTTAAAAATAGAAATATAATGGAAGTCCATAAGCAACTAATTAATAGAAGAACTGTAAAACTTTTCAGGACTTAGAAATTGGTGATTTGTTGTGCTTCCTTATCTTTTGAAACACGCACATTTGTACCAACACTTGACCTGTAAATCTGAGTTCTATTGAAAATATTTTGTTCTATGTGTCAGACAACAAAACCTGGAGCAGTCCCCGCTCTGACTCACCTCCGCCCCTCTGCGTCAGTGAAGGTCACCCTGTGAAGGTGTGACTTAGTGCAGCGCCAGTGGATGGGAGACTGGGCTTGGTGTGGGGTCCCCCAGGTGAAATCCTGTCCCCAAAACTTGTTTAATGGGAGTTTGGGAAGTTACTCAGCATATCTAGGCTTCAGCTTTCTCATTTACAAGTGGAGATTGCATTAGACAATGTGATTCCTTGTAATTGTATGATAACACACAGAAAATAAAACATAGTGGAAATCAACTCCTTAATAGAATGTCCTGTGGGCAGGCCCCTGGGAATTCATGGGATCTCACAGGAGCCTGTGGATTTCCCATGCTCCCTCGGCTGTACATGCAGGGAGATGCGGTCTTGTGTGGAACCGACCTTCCTTCTTTTTCTTTACACGGCAGATTTCTGCTTTCATTGATTTTATGTATGTACACCCCATGTGAGATTCAGTTTGAACAAAGGGGCCATAACTGTGTGTGTGTGTGTGTGTGTGTGTGTGTGTGTGTGTGTGAACACCACTGTTCTTGCAACTCTTATATAAGGAATCACATGGTAACAATCGTAAAAGTATTAACATGGAAGGCAAGTGATAATGTATTCTCTAGCAGACCCAAATCTTACATGTAGGAACTATGAGACATTGTTTATAAGGAAACAAAAGAAAACTGACAACAGCAAATTCTGCTTCTACTAGTGCATCAGAGAGTAAGCACTCAGTGGAAATAAATAAAAAGAAATAACGGAGAAGTATAAACGTCCCCCAGTTCTCAGGGACGTGTCAAGTTCTTCCAGCATATAAGAGGGGGCCTCCTGTGTCTCCTAGGTGGTTGTTATTTTTATCCAATATTAGAAGAAAGTAAGAACTCAACCAGCAGAAGGATTTTGGGAGGGAGCTAACACTGGAAATTTGTGTATAACTCCCCACAGATCTTTCACATTGTGTTTAATCTTTTAATTGTACTTTTTAATTAGAAAAAAGACCTCTATAATTTCTACTCAAATTGTTAGACAAAAACCATCGTAACCCATCTTTAATTTGAGAGCCTTTCAAGTATATGAACCTGCTCCATCCCCAGATGTCTTCACTTCCAATTAAAATGTGATTGTTTGATGAAGAGACCAGAGATGTTTTCTTTGATGTTTGTAAACCAATGAGAAGAGTAAAACAATCACCAGCTCCAAAGTGTCATGTGCAAAGACCTTCATGGGCCTGAGGCAAGTCTCTGAATAAGGCTTTCTTGTGATCAGCATTACTTCCTTCTTTGGAAGCTGTTTTTAGCTTATCTACTTCCTTTCACTGCAGCATTTGTGTATTAGGAATTGACCAGAAGGAGGCGGTGAGGAAGGAGTAGATGTGACATATGTAAAGGAATTCCTGCCAAATAACAGAGGCAGCAATTGAGGGACAAGTGAAGGAAAGTCGTGGTTAGAGAGAGGACATCAAGACCAAGTTTTAAGACTGAAGGTCTTGATTACCATTCCGAGTATGGAAAATAGGAGTGGATGGTAGAAACTCTGGAAAATTCAGATCTCTTATCAGGTTAGAGCCTGGGAAACCCTTCAGATCAGTATCGGAATGGGGCAGTGGCAAGCCAACAAGAAATGGTGGCATGGAGGTGGGGTGCTGTGAGTTACCACCCTTCTGCCTACTTCTTCATAGTCCAAACATAGTTGCTAGATATTTGAAAGTTTTTTACTATAGGAAAGGCAGAAGGAGACTGAAAAATAATAACGTATTAGGAATAGGATTTCCAGAGCAACTAGGTGAATTTTAGGAAATGTTTTTCATGTTTCATCAGAATATGTAAATTATAAGCCCATTCACTTATCAAAATGATTATGAGCTATAATTTTTGAGTGAAGCCAGGCTTGAAACATCATTTCTCCTAATTTCATCTGTTAGTAGTGTTTTTACCAAATATGTGTGATTGTCCCACCACCAATGGTCGCATGCACTTCCCTGGCTCTTTTTGTTGGCACTTGAAATATATATTGACCTTGAGGGGTGGGAGGGATTACACATACCCCTCTGGAGGAGAGGGTTTAAGATTCTGTGTGACCAGTCAGAGAAAGACAAATACCATGTGACCTCACTTATATATAGAATATCAGGAACAACAACATCAAAAAAAGAATAAAATAGAAACACAGGCCTGAATGTATGGAACAGATTGACAGCTGTCAGAGGGGAGGAAGTGGGGAAGTGGGTGAAAGAATGTGAAGGACTTAAGCAAAAAACATATATATATTTATATCACACATAGGCAACAGTTGGTGATAGCCAGAGGAAAAAGGGTGGGAGGGGTGGAGGCGGGTATAGGTGGGGGAAATGGGGATGGGAAGATATTGCTTTGGGTATTGGGGACAAGATGCAGTGTGCAGATGATGTTTTGTTGAGTTGTGCACTTGAAATCTGTATGGTTTTGTGAACCAATGTCATCCCAATAAATTCAATTAAAAAAAATTCTTTGTGGAGTATAGGACTTCCAGAATGATAGAGTGAGGATCTGTGCATATCTGCTCCTTCACAGAAGTAGGAAAATGTTGACAAAAATTTAAAATTAATAAAATTTCTACAACAATATAAGAAGTAATTTATTCAAGAAAAATGTCTGAACCTTGGTAAGAAGAGTAAGGTTTGCAGCTTGGTGTCTCAAGGGACAATTCTGTGAGATCTGAAGCTGAAGTCTGCAGCCTGAGGGGCAGGATGGCCCAGAGCCTGGAAAAGCCCCACCAGTGTCAGCATCACCACAGACTCAGCCCAAGCTCCCTGGGAAGGGCCCTGCACAGGCATTGCTGCTGTTTGACCTGGGGAGGAGGAAACGTTTTATTCAGAGTTGCCACATCATATCACCGAAAATGTTCAGTTTTCAACAAAAATGATGAAGCATAGGAAAATAACAGTCAATAGCCAACAGTGTCCTCAGGAATTCATATATTGATTCTTAGTAGACAAAATCCATTTTTGTCTACTAAGTCACTATTATGAAATATTCAAAATATATTCATAAGTCACTATTATGAATATATTCAAAGAAATAATGGAAACCCTGTCTAACAAGTTAAAGAAAATATGACAATACAACCAGTTCATCAGCAAAAGTTGGGGGTCATGGGGGTTCAGGCTGAACGACATTTCTGACCAATAGTATGAGGGCCTAGGAGAGACAAGCTTAGGTCGCTGCACACCAGAGATTGTACAGATGATAGAGTTAAAGTGTGACAATGATTTCTCACCACAAACATAACATCAGTGAGATGGAAACTGCCAAAAAAAGAATAATAATAAAAAGAGCCAATAAGGTTTGGAGTTGAAAACTACAATGATTGAATTTTATAAAGAAATCATTAGAGGGGATCAACAACAGATTTGAACTGGCAGAAGGAAGGAGCAAACTTGCAGATACACCAATTATGAGTATGCAGTCAAAGAGACAGAGAAACAAGAAACAGTATAAGCAGGTCCAGAGCCTGGGCAGCTGCAGCAGGTGGGGCAGCGGGAACAGGAGGGGCTCAGAGGAAAGGTACAGAGAATGTGTGAAACAAGGTGGCCAAGAACTTCCCAATTTGGTGAAAAGCATCATCTACTCACCAGGAAGCTCAGTGATGCAAAGTGGGAGAGCAGCAAAAGGTACAACCTTACCGTGAAGCACCGAGTTTTCTGCAAAGAAGAGGTACAGCAGTTCCTAAAAATTTAGTTTCTTGGAGATGCATCTGAATGTTGGTAAAACAAACAAACAAAAAACAACAAACAAAAAACAACAAACAAACATACAAAAAACATCATCACAGATGTCCTTAAGCAACCCTTAAATAAATAGAAAATACAAATTAGGAAGCTCAAATCAAGAATGTTTTGTTTGTTTGTATCTTTCTATTTATGCTGAGATCTCTCAATTTGCAATCTGTCTCCTTTTTGAAGGCCCATTTACAGAAAACTGCATGAACACAAGACCGTGTGGAAGATGCTAAAAACAGTTCCAGATTTAACTTGTCAGCTGACAGATGACCATCTGAAGACACTCAGCAGGAATGTCATTTCTGAAACCTGGATAAAAGGCAGCACAGGTAACAGACTCTGGAGGGATGCTTGGAAAGTCTGTCCATTATAATATGCACTAGAGGCCCAGTGCACTAATTCATGCATGGGTGGGGTCCAAATGGCCGACCAGGAGGAGGGGTTGTGAGCAATTGGCCGGCTGGCTGGCCCTCCCATTTGGTCAAACTCCTGGTTGAACTAGCAGTCCAGGGTGCAGTGTGCATATTAACCTTCCATTAATATAATTATTTTACTGGACTTGTTAAAAATGTACTGTGTAGAGGTACTTCATTTGTAAGGATATAGTCACTGAATGAATTACATTTCATGCCTTAGTACTTAGGCTCAGAGATGGTCACAAGCATTTCTCCACCTGAGGATGCAGCAGCGTCACCCGGGAGACTCACTGGGATGCACTGCAGTGCATCCTCCACCCTGTTCTTGCTGCTTCCAGGGTGTGGGTGGGGTTTAAAGTGCATGTCCACTAAGGTTCCAGGTGATGCTGCCGCTCTGAGGACCACACTGTGAAAACCACTCGATATGCACATTTAATAACAATCTGGCATTGATGCTCATAGTTAAGGCAGGAAGTGGTCTAAGTGATTATTTGACTGATCCCAATACTGATTAGATATTGGGGGGGGGGGGATCTCTCCAGACAGATTTTCAGTTTCCCAATTTTAATTCCTAACTCCTTTACCAAGCGAATATTGGGTTCATTGGGAGAATATTTTATATCTTAATGGGGAGCAGACAAGTCAACACACATGGAGTCACACACCTAAACCAAGAGTTCAGGATCAGTTCTTCTTTCTGTGAAAGAAGACTAGAAAAGAGAGTATAATTTACTTAATACATTTTTTGTGTGTGTCAGGGAATCTTTCTTATTTATTAATCATAGTAACAAACAAAAGTAGGTTTTATTTATTTTATTTTTTATTGAATTTATTGGGTTACATCAGTTAACAAATTATATAGATTTCAGGTGTGCAATTCTACAATATGTCACCTGTATATTGTACTGTGTGTCCACTACCCCAAGTCAAGTTTCCTTCCATACTCTCTTCTACCTACCCACCCCCCATTCCTCTAGTAATCACCATATTGTTGTCTGTGTCTTTGAGGGTTTTTTTTTTCTTAATCCCTTCACCTTTTGTACCCATCCTCATAAGCCCCACTCCTTTCTGACAGCTGTCAGTCTACTCTGAGTCTATTTCTATTTTGTTTGTTGGTTTATTTTGTTCATTAAATTCCACATATGAGTGAGATCATGTGATTCTTGTCTTTCTCTGACAGCCTTATTTCACTCAGAATAATGGTCCCTCCATGCTGTCTCTAAGATAAGAGAGCCTTCCTTTTTGCAGCTGCATAGTGTTCCATGGCATAAATGTACACAGATTTTTTTATTCACTCAGATTTTTTTATTCACTCATCACTGATGGGCTCCTGAGACCCTAAGGCACAAAGCATCATGCGTGTTTCCTGGTTCGAGTGGAGTTCAAACACACTTTACCGAAGTTGTAGACTGTCGTGCTGCTAGTCTGAGCAAGTGGTTCCTCAGGGTGCCCACACTGAAGGTCTAACTGTAGCTTCAGAGAATGTGTGTCTGCTGGAAACAGGACATATTTTGAGAGCTTTCCCTGATGGTTCTTCATTGCTAGGCTGTGGTTGAAGAGAATCTGCATATATTGATATGCGGCTTATTAAAGACAGCAAACAAAGCCAAACCCCCCACACCAACAAACAGAACAATGGTAGCATTAGTAAGTAATATGATTACATGTATACTTTCATAAATAACTGAAATGATATATAAACTAGAGGCCTGATGCATGAAATTCATGCAAGAGTAGGCTTTCCTTCCCCTGGCTAATTAGCATATTTTGCTTTTATTTTCCTACCTTAGAAAAGAATAATATGCAAATTAACAATTACTCCACTCAAGCCACGCCCACCAGCCAATCAGAATGAGTATGCAAATAAACCCCAGCCATGATGGCTGCAGCCACAGAGAACAGTTGAGAAAGGCTTGGGTTTCCCCCACAACAGAAGCCAAGCTTTCCACACACCCTGGCTGGCTGAGGCCTCCACTCAAGGCTACAAAGTTTTAATTAAAGAAAATACATGAACCCAACAGAAATGGCTGCTGCCACTGAGCAAGCAGGAGGTTTGGCTCTGCTCCAGGCTACAAAATTTCAATTGTAGAAGGTAAATAATTTCCAGATACTAGGGCCTCTGCTTGGGTCACCAGGGGGTGTTGCCTGCCTGAAAACCACCACAGTCCCCTCGCTCAGGATGCCCCACACCCCAAGGGAACCCCCACCCTGATCTGGGACACCCTTCAGGGCAAACCAGCTGGCCCCCACCCATGCACCAGGCCTCTATCCTATCTAATAAAAGAGTAATATGTAGATTGACCATCACTCCAACACACAAGCTGGCTGCCCTCATGTGGCCAAAGATCCTGCCTCCATGTGGACACAAGATGGCCACCACAAGATGGCCAGCAGGGCAGGGCAGTTGAGAGGGACCAGGTCAGAAAGGTAGGGCAGTTGGAGGCAATCAACTCTGCAGGGGAGGACAATTAGGGGATGGTCAGGCTGGCAGAGGAGGGAAGTTGGAGGCAAACAGACTGGCAGGGGAGCAGTTAGACATCAGTCAGGCTGGGATGGGAGTGGTTAGGGGGTGATCAGGCTGGTAGGCAGAAGTGGTTAGGGGCAATCAGGAAGGCAGGCAGGTGAGCAGTTGGGAGCCAGCAGTCCTGGATTGTGAGAGGGATGTCTGATCCCACCTGTGGGACACCCCTCAGGTGGGATGGGGCCTAAATGGGCAGTCAGAAATCCCTCGAGGGGTCCCAGACTGGAGAGGATGCAAGCTGGGCTGAGGGACACCTTCCTCCCCAGTGCACAAATTTTGTGCACTGGGCCTGTAGTAGATATAAAAACACTTGCAAAACCCACAGGGATAGCTCCTGAAGGACAATTCCAAAACGCCTATTTTGGAAGTTGTTACCCTGGTGAAGGAGAAAGGAATTGAAGGACAGTGCCTGGGAGTAATGACCTCTCTCTTCCCCATTATCTTTGTGTTGAATTTTCTGTAGTGACTATATATCTATGAGTCAGTGTTTGAAACTACACACTTATTTTTTTCACAAAGGTTTTAAAATTATAAGTAGAAGCAAATATTCTGATGGCATCTTACTGACTCAGGTGATTAACTATTAAAATATGAACTTTTCTTCCTGGACAAATGTCACTCTGATTGGCTATGGGTGTAGCGAAGGTACAGTCAATTTACATGTTTGTCTATTATTAGGTAAGATGCTCAGAATCTTTTTTATATTACTAAATTTTTAACATTTTCTTAACCTGCTCAGACTTAATTGTCTGTTATGGTTTAAATTTCATTTAACATATTGTATAAACACAGTAAGTAAATATCATGAAAAAAATGTAGTGGGCATCACTTCTGTGTATGTGAATTCAAATAATGTGCTCTTGCCACTGAAGGAGTCAAACCTGTGGTCCCTCCACCACACTGCTGCCCCAAGGGGTCTGTTTCCCACCCTCTCACATAGAAATTATTATTAAGTCCTTAGAAATAGTCTGTCAGGCCCCTGTATTTTAATAATGTGCTTTGTGAAAAGTTTAGTTGTACTTAGATAACATTATTTTCTTTTTTAAGAACTTCTGGGAGAAATATATTCAGTGATTTTGAGACTTTAGGCAAGTTATATTTAAAAATTCTCTTATCATTGATAAATCACATAACCAATCATATTTCTCATTTTGTATTGCATGTGAAATAGTTTAGAGACATTTTATAGGCCTTTAAAAACTATGTGACATGAACATGTTTTAAAAGTAAGACAAATGGGGCAAAAACTGTCTGCTTACTCAGTACTATCTCCTGGCAAATATGTAAGATTTCATACAATTTGTTTTTTAATTTGTTCTTGCCTTTATCTTTTTTCTCACACGTTTTTCCTTCATTCTATTTCATCTTTAACTTTTAAACAGGGGCCCTAGTGGCCTTTTTTTTTTAATTTTATTGATTTTTTCACAGAGAGGAAGAGAGAGGGATAGAGAGTTAGAAACATCGATGAGAGAGAATCATTGATCAGCTGCCTCTTGCACACCCCCCACTGGGGATGTGCCTGCAACCAAGGTACATGCTCTTGATTGGAATCGAACCTGGGACCTTTCAGTCCACAAGCCAACGCTCTACCTACTGAGCCAAACCGGTTTCGGCTCATCTTTAACTTTTAAAGCAATGTTGTATGTATTTTTGTAAGCTTACTTATTAAAACTCTCAGATAACAAGATAGAATCTAAATGAATGAATTATATCCTTTACTGAAAACCAAAAAACCAAAAAACGAAGGCCTCTACCTTAATCCCCATGTGAACAAACAATTTTTAAATAAGAAATTTTCTTAGTGTTTTTTTCTTAGTGAGAAGGACTAAGTAAAAAGATTATGAAGTAACTAGGTCCCTCAGCTCAGCCTGCACCCTCTCCAACCTGGGATCTCTTAGGGGATGTTTGAGCCCGATTCCACATACCTCTCACAATCTGGGACTGTTGGCTCCTAACTGCTCGCCTCCTGCCTGCCTGCCTGCCTGGTTGATGCCTAGCTGCTCCTCTGCTGGCCTGATCACCCCCAACTGTCTTCCTCTGCCAGCCATCTTGTGGTGAACATCTTGTGACTATATGGGGGTGGCCATCTTGTGATGATGTCATGGCAGCCATCTTATGATGATGTCACGTGATGCCGCCTAGGCTTTTATCATATAGGATAGGTTATAAGGTTATTAAAAATAATAGTCAATAATTTGTAAAGTTAAAATTTCTATCTTTTTGAAATCTCTAGAAATATTTGACAGAAAGTATCAATATTCAGAGGCTATTCCAATGGAAAGTCCAATCCTAAAATAAGGTGAAATAAATTTCTTATTTTTTCTTCTGCTTAGCTCTGAGCTAGCTAATATTTATTTATTTGTGTGTTTTTTAAAAATATTAAAACAAATATCCAGTTTTATTTACACCTTATCTTCCACACATTATAAAAATACTCCAAATAAGGTTATTAGACTTGTGTCTTAAAATAATTATTTCTAGTATCAAGAGAGGAAAAATTGCCCTAAGAACAAACCCCACCTCCAAAGATATTTTAATACCACAGAAGCTATGCAAAGGCCACTTACACATTGCTTTTGTTATGTTACCTTTGGGGCCATTTATGGCTTTAAATGGGGATTCCATGAATTAAACCACCGTCTTAAAATTTATATAACTTTCTGCTATTTTCCTAAGCTCCAACCTAAAGCACTGAGTAGAAAATAGGCCATCAGGGAGCTTTATTTCATTTCTCAGAGGACAGAATTCTAAGAGAAGAAAATGAGTTTTCCCCCCAAATGTTTTATGAGATTCTTTGGAGAGAAAGACAACAGGATCATTAATGAAGGTTTCATTCATTCCAGCATTTGCTAGGTGCCTACAGCAATTCAGGTGGCATGCCAAGCACTGGAGATACTGAGGGCCCGTGAGAGGCCCTTCCATCCCAGGAGGTTGTGGTCACCAGGCAGAAACTGAAAACCAGAGAGAGCCCCAGACAGAAGTCCTGCAGGGACGGCCCGGGAGGGGAGGTGAGGGGAGGTGGTCAGGATGGTGAGAGGCCGGAGAGCAGGAGAGGCTTCCTGTAGGGAGAGACACTGATGCTCAGTAATATACACATATAAACCCAACCATGTGACCACATGACCTGGTTCAACTGTAGCCACTGAAAACATTAAAGACCTTTTAGAATGGTTGATTTCAGCTGAGGGTCCTGTGTAGACCCTTAGCAGGGAATTCACACACGTTTGCTTTAATCTAACTTTATGTTTGGCCTCTCACCTTTTGAAAGTCATAATCAAAGCGATTCATTAAACCTTCCATTATTAGTATTATTGTTTCCTTTTGAATGTTTCTGTTCACCTGATACAAATGTGGTAAATTTTTTTTTTAAACTAGAAGCCTGGTGCACGAAATTTGTGCATGTGGCTGGGGGTGGGGGTGTGTGTCCCTCAGCCCAGCCTGCACCCTCTCCAATCTGGGAAACTTCAAGGATGTCCGACTTCTGGTTTAGGACATTCCTGTCACAATCCAGGACTGCTGGCTCCCAACTGCTCTCCTGCTTGCCTTCTTGATTGCCTCTAAATGCTTCTGCCTGCCAGCCTGATTATCCCCTAACCATTCCCATGCCAGCCTGATTGATGTCTAACTGCTCCCCTGCCAGCCTGTTTTGGGAACTTCCCTCCTCTGCCAGCCTGGTCACTCCTAACTGTCCTCCCCTGCAGGGTTGATTGCCTCCAACTGCCCTTCCTTATAGGCCTGGTGCCTCCCAACTGCCCTCCCCTCCTGGCCATCTTGTGGTGGCCATCTTTTGTCCACATGGGGGCAGCCACCTTTGACCACGTGGGGGCAGCTATTGTGTGTTGGAGTGATGGTCAATCTGCATATTACTCTTTTATTAGATAGGATAAAGGGTGGGGGCCAGCTGGTTTGCCTTGAAAGGTATCTCGGATCAGGGTGGGGGTTCCCTTGGGGCATGGTGGGGGGGCCTGAGCGAGGGGCCTGTGGTAGTTTGCAGGCTGGCCATGCCCCCAGCAACCCAAGTGGAAGCCCTGGTATCTGGGATATGTTTACTTTCTACAATTGAAACCTTGTAGCTTGGAGCAGAACCAAGCCTCCTGCTCTTTCTGGGACCTGCAGATATTTCTGTTTGGATTTGTTTACCTTCTATAATTGAAACTTTGTAGCCTTGAGTGGAGGCTTAGCCTGGTAAGGGCAGGTGGAAAGCTTGGCTTTCTCTGTTGCCTGAGAAACCCAAGCCTTCCTCCTGCTCTCTGTGGCTGTAGACATCTTGGTTGGGTTTATTTGCATATTTACTATGATTGGCTGGTGGGTGTGGCTGGTGCGCATGGCTTGTGGGTGTAGCAGGGTGATGGTTAATTTGCATATTACTCTTTTATTAGGTAGGACACAAGGTCCTCCACTAGGAAATTCCTTCAAATCTTATGGAAAGATTTTTTTTTGCCTTTTCATGTCAGAGGTTGGCTAGACAAGTAATTTAATGAAATATACTGGTAAACAACATGATTTTATCGATTCTTTTATAAAGTCTGGAGATGAAGATTTAATGCCATTTTGATCTGTATTGTTTAATTCTTATAGTCAGACTAGAGACTGGGTGCATGAAATTCATGCACAGGTAAGGTCCCTAGGCCTGGCTGGCGAGCAGGGCTGATCAGGTTCCCCACGTCCCCACCGCCCCGACCGCCCTGCCTCCCTACCTCCCCCTTTCCTCACCTCCTCGGTGCCCTGCTGCCACTGCTGGTCATCTGCATGTTCTGAGCTGCCCCCTGGTGGTCAGCACACTTCATAGTGAGTGATTAAATTCTGATTCTCTCGGTGGAACACTTGATGGGATACTTAGCATATTAGTTTTTTATATACATACTTTTTTCTTAGATGCTTAGAGTATTCTCTTTTCTAAAAGTTACATGATTTTGTGTACTTTGAAAATTTGACTAAGGCATCTATACTCTATGTTTCTTCACATTACTTAGATTTCAAAAGCTTATTTTATCTTGTGTTATTAATCCTATATAATAAAAAACCAATATGCTAAGTGTCAGGTTGTCCAGTGGCCATTCAACCAATCAAAGAATAATATGCTAATGATATGCTAAGATCACTCAACTGCTCACTATGGTATGCACTGACCACCAGGGGGAAGATGCTCTGACCCGTAGGTGAGCTTGCTGCTGGGGTCCAGTCAATTAGGACTGGACGAGATGGGCCGGACACACCCTGGGGCTCTCCTATTGACCCCCAGCCCCAATCGTGCACTGGTGGAGTACTTCGACATGGCCTGTGCCCTCGCTCAATCCAGGACCCCTCAGGGATGTCAGAGCCAGTCTCCTGGTGGCAGCTTCCCACGGCGCCTCCTGCTCCTTCCAGCCCTGGGTGCTGTCCCCCTTGCTGGGGGCAGGTCCCGGGCCTGAGGGCCGCCAGCCCTCCGCTGTGAGCTGGTGGAGACTTGGGCGTGTCCATGCTGGAGCTGGAACCAGGTGCTTGATGAGTCCTGACAAAGGTGCAGCCCAAGCCTCCCTGTACCTGCAGCCCGCCAGCCCAGCCCCGCCCGGCCCGGCCAGCTGCTCTGCTCGCTCCTGAGCCGGACTTAGACCCGCGGAGGAGGCAGGCGGGCCGGCTCAGGGCGCGGACACAGCGGATCCAGCACATCCCGCCCAGGTCCCTTGCAGCCCGGGCCTCAGCAGAGCCTGAGCGCGGGGTCCCGGCCTTCAGGAGGGGGGGCCCGGTGCGGTCCCCGGCGGAGAGGACACTGGGGAGCCCCCCGAACCCCTCCTGGAGACGGTGGCGTTGACCTGGTGCTCGGTCCGCACACAGCAGGCGGGGCTCCCTGCGGGGGCTCTGAGGGCCCCACTTTGTTTGAGGTCCCCCTCCTCCCGGCCTCGGGGATGGTGTGTGTGTGTGTGTGTGTGTGTGTGTGTGTGTGTGTGTGTGTGTGTGTATTTGTGTGGAGGGGGGAGGTGGGGGGTCCTGAGTGCGGCCCCTGAGCCCCCCTCCTGGCTCCTTGCAGTGGTCGGCAGCGACGGCTTCTACGTGGTCCTGCGCGGCGTGGTGCGGGCGCAGACGCCGCTGTACAAGAGCCTCATCGACGAGGAAGGCTCGCAGGCCGCCTTCGTGCCGCAGAGCTTCCACAGCTACGTGTGCGGCCAGGACCTGCACCCCGGCTCCGAGCGGCCGGCCAAGCCCTGCGGCACCCGGGTAAGACCGCCCCCCCGCGCCCACCCCGCAGCGTCCCCTCCACAGCGTCCCCCCCGCAGCCCCTGCTCTGGGGGCCCGGAGTGTTTAAGATCATGTGTCTTTTAAAAATAAAAATGAAGTTAATTATATCTAACTTGACATTTGTTAAAAAATTGATGAGAGAAGCCGACAACCACATACGTCCCCTAGAAGGGCTCAGGTGTAACTGATGGAGACAAGGCGGGTGTGGCTGGCCCGGTGAGGAGGGAGGAGGCATGGGGGTGAGGAGGAGGGAGGAGGCCATGGGGGTGAGGAGGGAGGAGGGCATGGGGGTGAGGAGGGAGGAGGCCATGGGGGTGAGGAGGGAGGGGCCATGGGGGTGAGGAGGAGGGAGGAGGGCATGAGGGTGAGGAGGGAGGAGGGCATGGGGGTGAGGAGGGAGGAGGGCATGGGGGTGAGGAGGGAGGAGGCCGTGGGGGTGAGGAGGGAGGAGGGCATGGGGGTGAGGAGGAAGGGGGCTATGGGGGTGAGGAGGGAGGAGGGCATGGGGGTGAGGAGGGAGAGCCATGGGGGTGAGGAGGAGGGAGGACCATGGGAGTGAGGGACAGGGAACAGGTGACCTGAGCAGTGGGCAGGTGACCATGGAGGCCTTTTAAATCATGTTAGGACTGTGTGCTTCGCTTGTTCATCTCAAGAGTGAGGCCAAGGCCTGTCACAATCCTCAAGGCTTGAAGAAAACCTCTTATAGGTCATATTCCAGGACTGCCAGCTGTCAGCATGCACCCCTAGGATCGTCCTGCGTCTCCACACACTCAGCTGGGGTCTGGTCCGGCTAGCCTGGCTGTGGCTAAGAGAGCCAGTGTTGGATTTGGGGCAGAAAAGAGCCAAAGGAGCCAGCAACAGCAAAATCAGTTAGCGCCGGGGACCACACAGCCCTGCCCCTGGCTCCGGGGGCTGCCCATCAGGTCTCCGTGAGAGTGCTCCATGACCCTCCCGCAAAGACACAGTCGTCTGAGGACTCACCTCTCCATCATGAAGCGCCATGATTGTAGCTGGAGATCAGGAAGTGTAATGTCTCCAGCGTTGTTCTTTCTCAAGATGGCTTTGGCTAGGCAGGGTCTTCTGTGCTTCCCTATGATTTTAGCAGTGTTTTCTTCTATTACTGAAATAACATTGCTGATATTTTGATAGGGATTACATTGACTCTTCACATCACTTTTGGTAGTATGGACATTTATAGTTTTTTATTTTTATAAATTACAAATTTTTGAGATCTAACTGACATGTAATACTGTGAAGTTGAAGATATATGATACATTTACTGATGCATTTATTAATTGCAATAGGTTTACCACTGTAGTATTAGCTAATCCCTGTCTCATGTCACATGATTGTTATTTAATGTTTGTGGTAAGAACAATGAAGATTTAGTGATAATATTGCTGGTTATAGTCCCTGTGTTGTGCGTTAGATCTCCAGCATTTATTTGTCTACAAGCAGCAAGTTTGTATTTTATATATCTCTCTTTCCTTCAGCTCCAGCCCCATGTACACTCTGTTTTTACCTAAATTTATTCTGTAGTGACTAAATTTATTCAGATGCCTTGATGACATGGCATATAATCAGGTTTCAAAGTCCACAAGTGTGAGAGCTGAATTCCACATTGATTATATGTCTCTCTCCATTTGACTCACCGCACTGAGGTCCACCCATGTAGTTGCAAATGGCAAGAATTCCTTCTGTTTCACAGCTGGATGATATGCTATGTCTACATAGCCACATCTACTTTCTTCATCTGTCCCCTGGGAGATGCTTAAGTTGTTTCTGTATTATGGCTATTGTGAATAATGCTGCCAAAAATGGAGTTGGCTCTCTCTTGGAGGGCCTGTTTTCAGGTCCTTTGGATATGCTCTCCGGAGTGGAATTGCTGGGTCATGTGGGAGTATGGTTTTAGTTTTTGAGGAGTCACCATACCACTTCCATCAGCAGTACACAGGGCTCCTTTTCTCCACATCCCCACAAACACTACTTACCTGTAGAAGATGGCCATCTAGCAGGTGAAACAGGCTCTCATTGTGGTTTTGATTTGCATTTCTCTGATTAGTAATATTTAGTATCTTCTCAGAGCACTGTTGGCTATCTTCTATGGAGAATGTCTGTTTAGCTCTTCTGTCCACTTTTTAATTGGATTTTTTGTTATTGAGTTGTATGAGTTCTTTATATTATTTTGATATTAAACTTTCACCTGACATTTGGTTATCTTCCTTATATGGGTTGCCTTTTCATTTGTTGTTTCTTTTGCTGTGAAAACTGAAACTTTACTGAATTCATTTATTATTTCTGTTATCATGGATGTCCCTATATTGAAACAGAATCTCTTATAGACAGCATATCACAGGTTCTTTTTAATAAAATCCATTTAGCCACTCTGTTTTTCTTTGTGTTTTTTTTTAGATTGGGGAGTTTAATCCACTTAAACTTAAAGGAATCATTGATAAATGAGGGCTCACTATTGCTATTTGGTTGATTGTTCTCTGTTTGCCGTGAAGTTGTATGTCTCCTCCTCTCTTGTCTGTCTTTGTTACTTCAATGATGTTTTGGAGATGGGTGGCTTTGCTGTTTTCTTTTGGATATATTACATGTTCTTCTTTGTTGGCACCATGAGGACTGCATGAAGTATCCTGTGCTGCTTACGTTGTTAACAACTGTGATCTGTCTGCTTACGTTGTTAACAACTGAACTTCAATCACACGCTAACCCTCCGCCTCCTCCTCCCTTCCCCTTTGTGTACGTGCAAAGTTTACTTCGTTTTATAACATGTACCCATTAACTTTTCTATGTGGTTATAGTTATTCTTAATATTTCATCTTTTAACTTTTATATTAGGGTTATAAGAAATTTATATGCCGCAGTACAGTGTTGCTTTATTTTGTATTTGACTATATATTAATATTTACCTTTAGAAGTGAGAGTTTTGTTTTCACATGCTTTCACTTTGCTATTTAGCATGTTTTTGTTTCAATTTGAAGGAATCCCTTTAGCAGTTTTTCTAAAGTAGGTCTAGTGGTGATGAACTCCCTCAGGTTTTATTGGTTTAGAAAAACCCATTGTCGCTTTTTCATTGTTTTAAGGATCATTTTGCCAGGTATATTATTCTTTGTTGGCAGTTTTCTTTCAGTGCTTTAGTAAATTGTCCCACTCTCTCCTGGCTTGCCGGGAATTGTAACAGATTTCTTTTCTCTTGCTGCTTTAAAAATTCTCTGTTTTTGACTTTTGAAAATTTAATTATAATACATCTCAATGTGGAGCTCTTCACATTCTGTCTGTGGGGTTCTTTGGGCCTCTTGAATCCTGATGTCTATTGCCTTCTCTGGGCCTGGGGCATTGGGGCATTGTTTCTCTAAGTAAGCTTCCTGTCCCTCTGGGTGGGGGGCATGCACAGGAGTGGTGCTGGGTCCAGGGTGAGCATGCACCAGGTCTCGGGGGCTTCAGTGGTGCAGCTCTGGGGGGTACAGGCTCCATTCCAGGGAGACATGCGGCATGCCTCTGTGGCCTCTGGCAGCAGGTCCATGCTGGCCATGTCTGGCATTCCATAGGGACCCGAATCCTGGTCCTCAGCGGCTGGGTGCTGGGTGCTGGGTGCTCAGTTGTGAAGGCTCCAGGTCACCCTGTTCTTTATGCCACTGGAGGACTCACAGGCGGGGGTCCCTCATCATTGATCTGCATGGCCCAGGGCACGATGGGGGGTGAAATAGGTCCTTTCTTTTTCTCTGGGGCCAGCCTCTCTGTGCCCTCCATTAGGATACTCAGCTTCTTAATTGAACCCCACTCACTCCCAAAGCTATTTGTTTGAAGGTTATTGTTAAACGGCTGTTTTTGTCCAGGGAGGGCTGAGTGGGGTCTCTTGGTCCCTCATCTTGCTGAGGTCTGTGATACTGATTTGATTCATCATCTTGGCTGGGGTGGAGGAAGGCAGGGAGAGAGTAATTCCAGAAACTTCCCCTTCATCTTCCCTGTGTGCTCTCATCACCAAGACCACAAGACCATGCACGAGCTCTGCAGTGAAGGTGCATGGGAGTTGTCACCAGACCTTGGACAACACCTGTTGTTTCTGGAACATTCTCCACATGCTGCAGTGCAACATGGCCAGGAGGACACTTCATGTTGAGGTTTAAAAATCGCTACCCCATTTCAGGGCTCAACAGAACCCTCCCTGGGGTTGCGACCACAGCTTATCTGGGCTTTGCTGCCAGCCCTCTGCTTTTCTGCCTTCAGCTGGGAAGAGAGTGTCTTCATGCATTGCCATGGGAACCTTGGATCACTTGCTCTGCCTTGACCTCATGGTTGATTTTCCCAGCTTCCCGTTCCCTCTTGGTCATCCTAGAGTTCCTCAGCTCAGCCTCCCAGGCTCGGAGGTGGTGCAGCCCCTGCGTTGCCTTCTCTGCGGATGCCCCGCTGGCCGCAGCAGTGCCTCCTGTCCATCGGGCTGCTGCCCCTTGGGGAGCCAGTGTCATGGCGGCCAAGCAGCTGGCAGGCAGTCGCCAGCTCTGACATTTTTCTTTTTTTTGTAGTTCTGATAGAATCATTTTAAGAAGTACAGACATTCAGGCAGACCATTCTAACTGTCAGCAACACTAGAGCTTTTGTTCTTCTTAAGTGACCAGTCTGTGACTGTTCATTCATGTCCAGTCCTAACCCTGACCTCTGCTAACCCTAACCCCAGCTGACCCTGACCCCTGTTGACCCTGACCCCTGCTAACCCTGACCTCTGCTAACCCTAACCCCAGCTGACCCTGACCCCTGCTGACCCTGACCCCTGCTAACCCTGACCCTGACCCCTGCTGACCCTGACCCCTGCTAACCCTGACCCCAGCTGACCCTGACCCCTGCTGACCCTAACCTGCTAAATCTGACCCCTGTGAGGAGCAGTGAGGAGCAGGGGAAGGTGGCCACATGCTGTAACATACACTGTCCCTGTGGCTGTAAGAGAGTAATGTTCCCGGCTGCTGGGCTGAAATTGGTCAGCACCTGCTGTGCTCCCTGAAACGCTGCCCGACCGACCGGGCACTGGCGGCAGCTCCCAGGCAGGGTGCTGGCAGCAGCGGGCCTTCCTCAGTTGGGAGCTGGCTCGTGTCTGGATTCAGTGTCTCATACTGTTCCCCACTCGAGCACCCCTGCCCCTCAGTCCACCCCCAGGAACCAGGACCACAGAGGGAAAGTGTATCTACAACATGGAGACCCTGGAGTTCCATCTCCTTTTTCTGCCTCCAAATCCCCCAGGGCCTCTCCCTCTCTGTGCCCCCTCATCCCACCCCCCACCTGCGGAGGCAGGTGCATGGCATGGCCACCAGCCTCACTGGCTAACTCTCTGGAATTACTGACTTCTCATTCATCGGCCATTAGGTTACAAGGAACCTCATTTGGTTGTTCCATTGCAGTATCTGCCTACTTCACGATCTGGACCTCAGCTTCGGTCTTGTGTGCAGGGTCATTGTGGGTAGCATCACTGCGAATTAATGGGCGCCTTCTGCCCGCCGTTTTGTTCTGCTGTAGCTGTCTAGCTTTGTCACGGTCTCCAAACCGTGTTGCATTACTTACCAAATAGAAATATGTATCTCTGCGTTTAAATGCTTACATGCTTAACAGAATGTATAGAACATCAGTGCACCCTATCAAGAAGGGACAATACTGAAGTTAGAGATGCAAGGAACAAGGAAACACTAAGTGTAACTTGCAGCAATGAAGGTGAGAATGAAAGCACAAACTTGGTGGAGACAAGTCTCAGCTTGAGTCCTGGCTCTGCTGTTACTGCCATTGGTGAGACACGCTCCTTAAGGTTTCTGAACCTCATGTTTTCTTTAATCTGTGAAATCAATTTAGTGGTTGTAATAATACTAATGTGATCCTTCTCACAACTCTGCTTTGAGAATAAGAGTATCCATGGATGTACTTAACACAAAATAAGAGCTCAAAAAAGTTCTGCTTTCACTATTATACACTAGAGGCCTGCTGCACGGATTTATGCGTAGGGGATGGGAGGGGGTCCCTCAGCCTGGCCTGTGATCTCCATAATCCGGGATCCCCCAGGGGATGCAGCAGTGCACCAAGCCGCAGGCAGCCAGGGAGGAGCCTGAGCCGCTCCCACTCATCCTGGCCCACTGTGCCTCCTTCTGGCCATGAACGCAGCCTCTGGCTGAGCAGCGCTCCCCCTGTGGGGGTGCACTGACCACCAGGAGGCAGCTCTTGCATTGAACATCTGCCCTCTGGTGGTCAGTTGGCATCACAGTGCCTGGTTGACCCGTGATTCTGCTTGTTTGGTCGTAAAGGCCACTTAGGCTTTTATATATATATTGATAGATTACATATAGGTGGGTTGCTAAATGAACTTTTCAGGAAGCAATTACTATTTGAGCTTAAGAGAAAGTGTGGTAGCTTTTGGGAGGATGTAGATAAAGGGGATGGACTGAGAGATTAAATGGATGGACTGAGCAGGTCAGGGAAGGGTACAATGTGGTTCCCAGGGGCTGTTGGGAAAATGCAGTCAGAATTCACAGGTATTCCTGGTGCCAGTGAGTAAACTCTGCTGAGAACAGTAAGTCCCTCCATGGCGCTATTTTGCAGGTAGGGCTAGAAAATTAGGCAGGAGAGTAGAGGATCTTGAGGTTGACGGTGAAGGAGTTTATTCTTATTGGACACTTCTTGAAATCATAGACGTTGCCTTATACCCACAATAGTATTTTACCCAATAATTCATATGAGGCATATTTTTGAAAGAATAACTATAGAAGCCTGGTACCTAGAGAAGGAAGAGTAATTGTATGGTCACTGCTGTGGTCCAGGAGTGATGTTATAAGGGCATTAAGTACACAGTAACTAAATTCTTAGTTTGTGCATATGTAAATCAGATGGTTTATGTATGTGCTACCAGGACCAGCACATAAAGGAAACAAAATGATATTTATTTGCATTCAGTCTGAGATCTATAATTAGACCATTTATTCCCTGTCTGAGCAGTGATGCTCCATCTCCCATGTGATTGTGTAAGTCAAAGCATAAACACCCAGGGTCCTCCTGGAGCTCTGGATCTCAGATGGGGTCTGGTCCACTTAGCCTGGACCTGGGCTAAGAAAGCCGGTGTTAGATTTCGGGCAGAAAAGAGCCAAAAGAGCCAATGAGAGGGAAATTACTTAGTGGAGATAATAAGCACATGTGCGTGCTCTAATTGCTGGCTGTATGCATTTAATTGTTGACGTTTAGTTTAATTCCTACATCTTTCAGGAATAAACCTCCTCTCAGTTTTATTTTTTATTGGATTGTATCAATTGCTAGCTAGTCAGTCAATAACAAGCTGTGTGGGTGAGGACTGGGTGGCGGTGGGGTGAGGGGGTGGGGTGGGAATTGGTAAAATCAATTTGCCATCAGCATGTATGTAGCCTTAATTTGGGGGTGAAGATATTTTGAGCAACTTAATCACTCACCATGGAATCCCATTTTTTCCCATCTCTTACCTACAAGATATTCTAATCTGCGTTATCACTACAGATTGCATCTATCTTAGGTGAGGGTAATTGAGCCGTGGAGATCTTACTCATACTGCCCAATGAAGTTTGGGTTTTATCAGATATTTGGAGAAAAGTTGGGGGAACTTATCAGGCATTGATAAATGGTTCTTCCATCTGGAGAAATGAGACATCTTTTCCCCTAAGGCAGTTGAATAGAATTTCATCTTAAGTCAAGAATAAAACTCAGGCAATAATTTCAAATGGAAATTTATTCCGATTAATTTAAGCTCTGGGTCAAGCAGGATAGTGGGGTGCCCTGAAGAGCAAAGGCAAAGACCCCTCAGGGGGGCAGGGACTTTGTCCTCAGGTGTCAGAGCCTCTGTCTCCGAGACTGGGAGCTGCTTGGCACTCTGTGGACCTTTCTCTAAGCTCCTGGCCCTCGGCCTTTTCTGGCCTCTGCACACCAAACCCTCCTCCCAGGCCGCTGCAGGCCAGACCTGCTGATTCCTCACAGCTCGTGGCTGCTTTGCACACACTGCTCTGAGATCCTCTGTAGTCGTCTTAGCTCTGCTCCTGGACTCCTCCCCCAACCCCAGTGTGAAGGTCACGTCCATGACACCAGGGAGCTTATTTTTTCCTAATGCTCAGTATGGTATTCCAGGAACTTTTAGGGCTTTCAATCAGAAAAAAATGAATTACATTTAGTTTCATTTAATTAGACAGAGCTTTCAAAACATCAAAGACAATTGTGAAATGAGTTTTGATTAAATTAAATTGCAAATAATAAAGGATTTAATCTCCATTGATTCAATCTCCATTGTTTTTATGTACTGCATTTATTTTATCTTAATTGCTATGTTTAAAATATGTACAATTATTTTGTTCTTAAAATGAAATATAAATATTAGAATATTCAGACGTTTAAAAAGACACTAAAAAATCTTTTGCTATAGTTATGCAATTAGAACTTAACATTTAATTGTCTCCTCAGTCCTTAAAAATTAATATAGTTTATTTAAAATGTGAAAATATTTCTTAACATGACTAATGTAGTGAAAATATTTCTTATCATTACTAAATGTAGTGGGCATTTATTTTCACATACAGGTCAAATGGAGGCATAATTAAAAATAAACATTGGGTCATAGTAAAGATGCTACCATTTGAAAATAAATTGGTGGAAGAGTAAAAACTATAGTCTTTATACTTAGGAATAAGTTTACCTAAGGAGGTGAAGATCTGTATATCGGAAACTATGGGACATTGATGAAAGTAACTGAAGAAGACACAAATTAACGGAAAGTTATTTGTGCTCATGTGGAGGAATGGATGCTGTTAAAATGTCCCTACTCCTCAAAGCAATCTGCATACTCAGTGTAATCCCCATCAAAGTTACAATGGCTTCTTTTGGTTGATCTTTGGTTGATATCTTCCCACCCACTCACCCTTCCCTGCCTTCGCTTTCAGGTTCCACAGTCTGTTCCATGCTTCTATGTCTCTGGATCTATTTTGTTCATCGGTTTATTTTATTCATTAGATCAACCAAATAACTTGTATGCATATGTGCAAAACCCATGTTCACTGACAATAGGGTAGTGAAGGCCTGTGGGGAGGGGTGGAGGCAGGCTAGAAGAGGTCAATGGAGGAAAGAGGAGACATATGAAATATTTTCAACAATAAAAATTTAAAAAATTACAATGGCATCTTTTAAAGATGTACAATAAATAATCCTGAAACTTATATGGAACCATAAAAACAAACTCCAAATATGCAAAACAATCTTGAGAAAGAACAAAGCTGGAGGCATCATGTTCCCTGATTTCAAGCTATATTATAAAGTTACTAGAGGCCCAATGCATGAAATTTGTGCATGGGGAGAGAGGGAGTGTCCCTCATCTCGGCCTGCACCCTCTGGCAATCCAGGTCCCCTTGGGGATGTCCAAGTGCCAGATTAGGCTAGGTCCCCTCAAAATCCAGGATCACTTGCTCTTAACCACTATGCCTGCCTGCTTGATCACCCCTAACCACTCGCCTGCTAGCCTGATTGCCCCTAACCGCTCTGCTTGCCTGCCTGATTGCCCGTAATTGCCTCTGCATTGGCCCCTGCCACTGTAGCTTCATCCGGAAGGACATCTGGAAGGTCCTTTGGCTGTCCGGTCTAATTAGCATATTACACTATTATTATTATAGATAGTAATTGAAACACTGGATTAAACAGACACACAGACAAGTAGAACATAACAAAAGCTCAGAAATAAACTCAAGTACAGTAGGTCCTTGAGTTATGTCGGAGATCCGTATCACGGTTTTTGCTGAAGTCAGAACCCACCAACATAAGCACCTACATCACTCACATGGAGCACATACACAGCAGTAATGAAGTGAAACAGAAAACAAACAAACCTAAAAGAAAGACAATTCCTGATCTTGTGGTAAATAATAATAAAAAACATAAAGCACGTATGTACATACGTTGAAATGACAAAACAACTTTTTTTTTTTAATGTAAATAAGTGGGAGATGGCTACGTAACCAGGAAATGATGTACCTTGAGTCCGACATAACCCAAGGACTGTCTGTATATATGATCACTTAGTTTATGACAAAGGGGCCAAGAATATACGATCAAATTAGGTAGTATTTTCAATAAATGATGTTGGAAAAACTGGACAATCACATGCAAAAGAATGAAACTAGACCACTATATTACACCATACACACAAGTTAACTCAAAGTGGATTAAAGACTTGAAGACATAAAACTAGGTGGTAAGCTCCTTGACATAAGTCTGGGAGATTTTTTTCTTCTTTCAAATCTGACACAAAAGTTATTGTCAAAAACAAGTGTTGGCGAGGATGTGAAGAAAAGGGAACTCTTAGACACTCTTGTGGGAAGGTAAGGTGGTGCAGCCACTATGCAAAACAGTATGCAGATTATTTAAAAATTAAAACTAGAACCCCCATGTGATTGAACAATTCCACTGTTGGGTATTTATCTGAAAAAAACAGAAACACTAACTTAAAAAGATATATGCACCCCATGTTCACTGCAGCTTAATTTTCAGGAACCCCTGACCCCACACATGCAGACCAGCCTCCCCACAAGCGTCATGCATTTGCTGCATGGAGACATCATAATCACCAAAGTCACATTTTTACTTAATGTTTTTTGGGACTCAACTCTATTCTATCTCAAAGGGCAGCTTCCTCCTTCATGCTGGGTCTTTGACATGGTTCCCACTCCCATGTCCTTCAAACGGCTCTACAGTTCATTGCAGACCTTCACAGAGGTCTTGAGTAGGATTAGGAAAGCAGCCCCCCTGCCAGGTGTCTGTCACATGATTGCATTTCACCAAACTATTAACAGTAAGTCCCTCCTCACTCAATCCACACCAGGCAAACACCTGCATCATCTCCTTTCCGAGGTTGTGCTTTCTTTTTTTTGTAAAAATGAGTTTTCTCATCTGAGAATTAAGCAGGAGAAAGTGTCTCAGCTGCCACTGTCCCCAAGGCATATATTTTGGGCTAATAAATCCATCTCTCATTTGTAAGGATCACTGTTACATAAATATAATTGTTCAGGTAAAATTTCTGAAAACCCAGCAGATTCTTGGACTGATGTCTCATAGCCATAGGTTTGCTTTACCTTACTGCCTGCTTCATCTCCAGAACTCCTGCCTTAATGTTGCAGTTCCTCTATTTTTTTACAAACACTATTCTGTTTTTTTATTATTAATATATTTTATTGTGTTTTTACAGAGGGGAAGAAAAAGGGTTAGAAAGCTAAAAACATCAATGAGAGAGAAACATCAATCAGCTGCCTCTTGCACACCCCCTACTGGGGATGTGCGGGCAACCAAGGTACATGCCCTGGACCGGAATCGAACCTTTCAGTCCACAGGCTCTATCCACTGAGCCAAACAGGTTTTGGCATCTTCTGGTTTTTTAATTTTTCTACCAGACAGATGAGGGTAAAGGCACCAGCCAGCCTGTTCCAGTAGCAATTTTCCTACTACTTCTGCAATAAGCTCACTTACGGGGTTTTCATTTCCCAAGTCATCATTTCTCTGCCTCTGGCATTGAACAGAGTGGGAATGGGAAGCTTTTGAGTGCAGCTATCAGCAAACTTGATGCTAATACCTGTCAGAATTTTTGACAGTAATGTAGACTTTGAGTATGGTCTCCCATTTTTTAAGGACAGATAATTTTTTTTCATACAGTTGGAATTCGTTTCATGAAATTTGGTTAGAGTTTGGTCTTAGCCTCCATTATCATTAAGAGGGTTTAGAATGTGTGTAATTTAAAACCCCTACCCACAATGGTTTTAAGCAATACGTATATTATGTCACATAAGGAAGTCTGGATTCGTTCCCTTAGGGCCAGCCTTGGAATGCTGCCCCTCTCCTCAGATGCCCCTCAGTCCAAACCATCCCAGGCATTTCCACTCTGTAAGTCACTCATCCACTGTATTTCTATGGCTTCCAGATGGACATGGTGGTCCCCCTTTCAGCTCAGTGCTGACAGAGGTGAAGGGACTGCCGTTGTTAGCTCAGAGAAACCAGGACCCAGCCTAAGGCAGCCCATGATCTGTGGTCACTTCTCAGCCTGATGCCTGAACAAATCCAGGCTTGTGTGAGCAAGTGAGGCTGCAGCAAGGACATGCTCCTGAGGAGATAAGCAGATAGATGTGTTTCTGACACTAAATTCTGAGAAGTCAGTGCAGCATCTACAGATCGGCAAAGCTCTCCATAAAATGTAAACAGGACCCTCGGGGCTGTTGGTGTGGTCTCGGGTCCTGGTTTTGTGGTGGTGTCTGCCTCATATTTGAGTATTAAACATGGCTGCTGCTTTCTTAATGTGACAACCTTTCTTAGGAATTGCATTGACCCCTCCTGACTGCGAACCGTTTAGTGTTCATTCTTTCCTAAGCTGTGGTATTCACTACTCAATGGCAGATGCCTGTAAATGTTTCCCTCACTGATTTTCTCATTTTCTCATTTTACCTAGTCACTTTGAGTGGAAGACAGACTGCCCCTACACTGACTGGTTCTCAGGCACCATCTCTTACAAAATAATCCTTCGTGTTTGTCTTTTTAATATGGTATCTCTGAGTAAGATGTCTTTGAAGAAAGTATTATTTTAAACATGTTTAAATTGATTGTTAGAGAGAGAGAAAGGGAGAGGAAGAGAAATATTGATGTGAGAACCCACATCTATCAACTGCCTACTGCATGCCCTCTACTGGGGATCAAGCCGGGTGCAGGCATGTGCCCTGACTGGAAATCGAACAGGCAACATTTCAGTGCATGAGATGATGTCCAACCAATTGAGCCTCACTGGAAGAGGTGAAGAAAGTATTTTTCTAGGGGTGGGACTAAGTGGATTTGAAAAGCATCACTGTGGAGTCCACTTGGATTGCAAATGTGATGAGCAGATTCATATATCCCCACGTAAATTGATGGTGATGTGTTTTTGATGGAGTCACAAACACAGTCATTTAGATTAAGTCCATTGTGTCCCTTCTGACACTTACTTCTATTTTTATGTTGTTATAACCAGAGTTATATTCATTATTATGATAAATATGGTTCAATGGTAGTTCAAGATATGCTGTGTCCTATACAGAAAAATAGAAATGTCTTCATCCATTCAGTGTTTGCTGAAAATGAAACAAAGTGTACTTTTCCTTTATCTCCAATTCTATGGAGTTGGTTGACTATTTAACATCAAACAATAATAATTGACTTTCAATATTTTGTTAGGACAATGAGACTTAATGTTACTCAAAATCAATTATGTTTTTATTTCAATGATTATATTTCATGAAGAAAGACAATTTCATATCAAGACTGTAAACTTTTTTTATAATCAGAGGACCAATTCATTAATTGACTTAGAATATCCTATATATCAATAATAAAAGGCTAATATCCAAATTGACCAAACTGTAGAATAACCAGTCTCTATGATGCGCACTGACCACTAGGAGGCAGATGCCCAATGCAGGAGCTGCCCCCTGGTGGTCAGTATGCTCCCACAGGGGGAGTGCCTCTCAGCCAGAAGCCATAGGGGTGGGCCTAAACCATGAGTCAGACATCCCCTGAGGGCTCCTGGACTATGAGAGGACTCAGGCTGGGCTGAGAGACCCCCCGAGTGCATACATTTTGTGCACTGGGCCTCGTTAGAAGTTATGGGGAATGCGAAATTCAGAGCAGTTTTTCCTTGCCTCTGAAGAATTTTCAATCCAGCTGAGGGCTGAATGCATGTACACATACAAACTGGACAACCATGTGAGCTGTTCTCTAGTGTAGTTATAAGTGACCATGATAAAATGTTCCATGGGATGTCAGAGTGGGGGACCACCTTGGCTGAGTGTCAGATAATACCTGTGCGGAAGGTCACTTCAAAGGATAGGAGAAATTTGACAAAAGGAAGGGTAAGGGCACATACATTTTTTGTGAAGAACCCTCTTTGTAAGCAATGGTTGCACAATGAAAACGAGCAAACAATTGGCAAATGTGAAGTTTTGGGAGGTCAGTGGTAAATGAACAAAAGGCAGGTCTAGAGAAGAAAGAGAGAAGGGAGAAATTAGAAAGATTGGGCTGGGCCAGGTCCAAGGACGGTCTCGGCACTAAACAAACAGAGAAGGCAGTCACGTCTGTACCTTCTCCTGGTCCCTGTTCACGGAGACACTCGCCATCCTTCTTTGCTCTGCCCTTCACCCCAAGGCCAGATTGTAAGGATTAAGTTGGAGGGCTCACTGCCCACTGGCCTGGGGCTGGATTCAACCAGGGACAGCACTAGTGGAGAACAGCATGAGACAGGAGGGGGGAGGTCAGAGTGCTGATTCCATGACCCCTAGTGCCTGTCACTAACTGATTCTGTCCCCAAATGTCCCAGCTCCTGTCACATGGCCCTCCACACACAGCTCTCCTTTGGGTTCTCTCTTTTCAGGCATAGGGGGTGGATGTGTGTGCCAGTGCCCTGCCCTTCTAGGGAAATAATGTGTTGAAAGAAAAAATCCACCAACCTAGAATTCTGTACCCTGAGAAATTATCCTTCGAAAGTGAAGAGGGTGTAAGTCTTTTTCAAACAATTTAAGTTTGTGGCCCTAGCTGGTTTGGCTCAGGGGATAAAGCATTGGCCTGTGAACTGGTTTGATTTCAGTCAAGGACAATATGGGGGTTGTGAGCTCAATCTCCAATAGGGGGCATGCAGGAAGCAGCTGGTCAATGATTCTCATCATTGATGTTTCTATCTGTCCCTCTCTCTTCTTTCTCTGAAATCAATAAAAATAGATTTTAAAAAATTGAGAGAATCTGTTACTGGTGTACCTGCCTTGAAATATAGTTAAAAGAAATTCTCTAGAGAGGAAGGAAATGCTATAGGTAGCAAAGTCGGATGTACATAGAAGAAAAGAAGAGCATCAGAGAAGGAGCAAGTGAAGGTTACCATCCTCATTTTAAAAATGATGACAATGGAATCAGGAGGCTAAGTAACTTAATCCACATCACATACTTGGTCAGTGACCAAGCCAATAAGGGAACTCACATCTTGGAGTTGTTATAAGGATTTAGGAAGTCAATATTTGCAAAGTCTGAGTGTGGTGCCTGGGATCAGGAAGTATTTTATTTCTTTACTAGAGGCCTGGCGCATGAAATCTGTGCAGTGGAGGCAGCGGGGGAAGGGTCCCTCAGCCCACCTGTGCCCTCTCATAGTCTGGGACCCCTCACTCCTTACCACCCACCTGTTTGCTGCTCCCTAACACTCAGCTTGCTGCTCCTTAGTGCTGCCATGGAGGTGGGAGAAGCTCTTGCCACTGCCACTACCACTCTGCTCACCAGCAGTGGGTCGGCTTCTGGGAGTGCACTGATCACCAGGGGACAGATCCTGTATTGAGTGTCTCCCCCCTGGTGGTCAGTGCACATCGTAGCAACTGGTTGTTCTGGGCATTCTGCTGTAATGGTTGCTGGGCTTTTATTATATAGGTTAAGTAGAATAAGATAAAAAAGACTGATGTTGCAAGATTAATGTGGCTATAAAGCATATTTTTTATTAGATAATTTAAATTAAGAGAACTATACTCTTGTCCATGTGAGGAAAACAATTGCTTGAACAGCCACGTACTTGAGTGTTTTGAATCTCAGCATCCTGGTTGCTCTTTCATGACTAGCTGTGGCTGTGGGCTCTCGGCCTCCTTCTGAGTCCACTCCAGTGTCCACACTGCAGGCTCCATGAGGGCTCAGGTCCTCTCAAAAATCCATCAATTCTTGTGCTCGTTACGCCAAGAGTTTTGAGTACCAACATTCTATTGTCTAAAGATCAGTAATTTTGAAAAAACAACAAAAAATGACTTTTATTGGTTCAATGCAGCACGTTTCTTCTCCACTATCAGCATAAATCTTTCAAGAGCTTTTTCAGATTCTTGACATCTTGTGAAAACACGGCACAGCAACGGCTGCTTTGAGGTCTGCTGTCTTTTGCTGGAAGCTCCTCCAGGCCATCGCCTTGTCTTTCCTGAGCATTATTTGATTCTTCCCACTTGTTCAAGCAACAAACAGCCCCATATTTTATTCCCTTGTACTCGCACATTCAATTCATCCCAAGTTCTTTGCAATAGTACTTTCTTACACTACCAGATTTTTCCTTTGGAAACAGTTGAAATTAAACCACAAATTATTTGAGATGTATCTGAGTGTATGATACTAGAAAGACCAAGCACATTTTTGTTTTTGTTTTTGTTTTATGGGCTAGGCATGAGTCTGGTCCACCTTTCCTCTGTGACTGCTGTGTCCCCCAGGTGGTTACTGCCATGGGGAAAAGGGTACAGGAATGGTGCCACATGTCAGAAGTTGTGCTTTTCTCTATCTTGATGGCAAAATATCACTTAGGCATAGTTCAAGAATTATGCTTTGTTCCTAATAAATTCTTCATTAAGCAGTGTCCAGGATGGCTAAACATTGTGTTTTTATTAGATTACTAGAGGCCTGGTGCACAAAATTTGTACATGGGTGGGTGGGGATCCCCCTCAGCCCAGCCTGCACCCTCTCTAATCTGAGACCCGTTGGAGTATGTCTGACTCACAATCCGGGACCACTGGCTCCTAACTGCTCACCTGCCTGCCTGCCTGATCACCCCCAACTGACCCCCCCCTGCCAGCTTGGTTGCCCCTCACTGCCCCCCTCTGCCAGCTGGGTTGCCCTTCACTACCACCCCCCCGCCAGTCTGTTCACCCCTAGCTGTCCCCCCCTGCTGACCTGGTCACCCATGCAGCCTGCTGTTCGGTCATTTGGTCGTCCCTCACTAACCCCCTGCTGACCTGGTTGCCCACACAGCCTGTTCGGTCGTCTGTTCTGTTGCGATGGTATTTGTTTCAGTTGCAGTGGCTGCTTAGGCTTTTATATATAGATAGATTAACAATAAAAAGACCCTAGAGCAGAATGCCTGGACATTCCGACTAATCCTTAGACTCTATCTTTGACAGCATTACTTACAGTTGCAGATTTTGTTCTTTTATTTTCTCCCCTTGCTTTTAAGAATCCCCTTAACATATACCCTGGTCAAAGGCAGGACAATAAGTTTCAGCGTGCTTCCAGTTGAGATAAGTCACAGTTGAGATAGGTCTCCCAGTTGAGATAGGTCATCATAAAGCATACCCTTTCAGCATCTACAACTTTACAATACTTTAAGATAAATGCCTATATTTTGGCACTTTCCTTAAGGTCACTTCTGTTCCACTGACATTTTGAACACTTACCTATGTGTTTGTTATTGAAATAAAAACTTGTCTTGGCTTTGGAGAGATGATGATGTGGTGGGCATGGCTGGAATTGCAGCTGCCAGCTTCGCTCTAACGCTCCGATGAGGGAGACAACAGCTATTGTGGGAACAAGAAGTCGCGACCCAGGCCCCTGGTTGAGACTGTATGAAGGAATAAAATTCCTTGGTGTAAGTGGGCCCCTTTTGCATGTGTTCATTGTATACTATCACCTGAAACACATGATTGGAATCATGATGGTGTTAATGAGCTCAACCCAGATGTCTTCCTTCAATGACACACAATGTACACACGGATGCTTCTTGAGTTACGATGGGGTTATGTCCCTGTAAAGCCACCACGAGTTGAAAGTGGGTTCAATGCCCCCAGCCTGCCGATCATCACTGCGAAGCCTCACCCACTTAAATGTGCTCAGGGCACTGCATTCGCCCCCATTTGGACAAAGTCATCTTGTTGGTGCTGCTGGCCGCAGGACATGGATTAACCATGTGGCGCTGTTCTGGGAAGGTCAGGATTCAAAGCGCAGCTCCCACCGGATGTGTAACTGCGACTGCATCTCTGTGACGCTGAACACCATAGGTCTAACCGCTGCAAGTCGGGGCCTTCCACATGCACACAGTGTCCTTGTCAGCTGTGGTGACCACAGTCCTCCTCTCTGAGCTGGCTGTGTGAAAGCCACATGTGAGTGCATGTGTGTGTGTGAGTGTGTGTGTGTGAGAGAGAGAGAGAGAGTGTTTGTGTGTGTGTGAGATAATATTGGAAATCAGCTTTTGTGGCTATTTTGTTCAAAGAATTTTTAAATAAATGACTTTTATCCATCTTCACAAATCTATCTGCATAAATCAAACTGAAAAAACATAGCACTGACTATTATTCAAAAGCAGTAAGAACACGTTTATTGAAGGTTTTAGTAAGCCTTCACTGAATGGGTTCTAGCTGGTGACAATTCCTTAAAAAGGTGACTAAGACTTTCCACAACCAACATGTAACCACACACACACACACACACACACTCTCACACTCACACACACACACACACTCACACACTCACTCTCTCTCTCTCACACACACACTCTCACACTCACACTCACACACACACACTCTCTCTCTCTCTCACACACACACTCTCACACACACACACACTCACACTCACACACACACACTCTCACACACACACATACACACACACTCACACACACTCTCTCTCACACACACACTCACACTCACACACACACTCTCACACACACATACAAATACACACACACACACTCTCACTCTCTCTCTCTCTCTCTCTCTCTCACACACACACACACACACACACACACACACACACACACACATGTTCCCAGGTAAGCTCAGGGTGTGCGGTTTTCCCAGAGGATTTGCTTTGTACTCATGTGCAGGAATCTCTCACCTGACAGAGAGAGTTGCAATGGAGTCCTTCCTTCTGTCATTAGCAGTGACTAACCAAAGGCTTTCCCAGGAGGCTCAGTACATTGACCAAGACAGCAACGTTCCCAAGCTGTATTCTCTCCTCCTCAAAGTGCTTGATAGATCTTACATAATGCAGTTAATTTATATTTGACATATAAATATACAAGCCCCCAAACCAATTTCCAAGGCTAAAGAAAATTAGAGGTAAAACATTTACAGAGAACAGCAGGCTATTGTAGGGGTGAATGTATCAATTAAAAAAATGAATACTCTAATTTTTAAAATTCAAATTACACAAAAACATATTTTAGTAATATTCTTTAATGATACAATACTATATAAAATATGACTATTGTATATTAAATATTAGAGATCATTTTCATACATATTCTGGTTGATTATATATGTTTTTAAATTAATACATAAATAATAGAGAATATGGGAACTTGATAAAACGAATAAAGTTCTAGATCCGAAGTTGGCAAACATGGACAGCAGCCTGTTGTTGTGAATAAAGTTTTATTAGGACACAACCACTCCCACTGGTTATATACGGTTTAACTGCTTTTACTCTAAATAGCAGAGTTGTGTGGTTGTGACAGAGACCATATGGCTTGAGAAGTGTGAATATTGGCTTTCTAGTCTGTTATAAAAAGTGTTTGCCAGCTCTTCTCTAAACGGAAACCACTAAGGAAATTATTAAAATAATAAGACACTTTCAGAATTACATTGCTAATTTGGTGATCAAGAATTCACAGAAGAGCCGAAACTGGTTTGGCTCAGTGGTAGAGCATCAGTCTGTGGACTGAAAGGTCCTGGGTTCGATTCCGGTGAAGGGCATGTACATTGGTTGGGGCACATCCCCAGTAGGGGGTGTGCAAGAGGCAGCTGGTCTATGTTTCTCTCTCATCGACGTTTCTAGCTATCTCTCTCCCTTCTTCTCTGTAAAAAAATCAATTATATATATATAAAGAATTCACAGAAGAATAGGTCACAATCAGAAATATCCCTAATAAAGGGATACTATTTAGATAGCTACACAAAGTATCAATTACTTAAAAGTAATAAACATGTTACAATACGTTTTGCATAGCATCTTAGGAAAGGCTCACATACAGTTGCACCATGTTTATGGACAGGAGCAGCCAGCACTCTGAGAGGACTCGTCTCCCTGCATAATGTGTGGTCTCAGGCGATTGCAATGAAAACATCCAGTTTCCTTGTGGAACTTGACAAGGCGATTCTATTAATTGGACCAAAAGACAAAGAATAGAGCCAGTGCTCCTGAAAAACACTTGGGAAGAGGTGCTGGTGCTGCCGGATAGCAAGACTTCATTTTGGAGTTGTTGCAGCCGGAGAGGCTCACCGTGAACTAGCGGCAGCAGACGCGAGCCTTGGGGGAGGCAGCCTGGGAAGCACATGGGAGGGGGTGGGTGGTGCACTCACAGGCCAAGGCCATCGGCTGTGACGTGAACAGAACATTTAAAACTGCTGCTTACTTCATGTCACTCAGAAACAAACTGGGATCAGAAGTTAATTGTAAAAAGAATGAACTGAAATATTTCAGAATGCGTGGCAGAATTTCTTCATGATGTCATGAAAGCAAAAGCTTGTAAAACTTGGTTCTTTTCGAAGTAAAGTGTAAGGGTGTTTGTTTAAAATCCAGGCCCTTTTGCTCATGGCAGGGTGCCCCCAGTAATGAGGTGAAGAGACTGTAACACCGCCGGTGGCCGAGGGTCACCACCTGGGACCCGTGATGACCCGCAGGCTGACGGGAACACACTGACCCAGAGATGGCCCTTACAGAGGAGGCGCTGCGAGGAGGAGCTGGCAGAGGCCGAGGCAGGCTCCGCTGCCAGCACTCTGGGAAACACGCCCAGGGCCATGTTACATTAAAAATAAGTGAAACTGAGTCACCAGAGGTGCAGCCAGTCACGGCACCACCGTCTGGGGAGACAGGAAGGCTGCAGCACGCAGGGCTGGCGCGGCTGGGCAGAAGCAGCCGCTCCACGTGGTCGCTCCCGGAAGGACCGAGTTAGAACGCGCTCGGAAAACTGCTCTCAGATGCCGAGCTGCGCACACGTCTGTAGCCTGGCAAGTGCTCCCCTAGGCATGTGTCTCAGAGAAAGTCACATATGAAATGAGGAGACGTGTGTGCTGATGTCCATGTCATCATTTTGTAGCCAACTACCGCTAACAACACTCATGCTCAGCAACAAAAGAATGACTACACAGCTTTAGTCACACGGCAATGAAGAACGAGTGGATCATGTTACTATGGCTGTGTCTCAGAGACTTAGTGTTTACAAAAACACAGAGTAATGTCCTAAGTTGTCTCCTTCGTGTACTGAAAACGGGGACCTTTTTCTCACTTTGGGGAGTGACTGTGGGCAGAAGCCTGGCACCCACTTGGGCTGCTCTGACCTCTTCCCTCCCGGACGTGCACTCCCTGAATCTCCCCCTGCACCCCCTGTACCCCCAGTCCCCCCGAGTTTCCCCCTGCACCCCCTGCACCCCAGTCCCCCCTGAGTCTCCCCCTGCACCCCCAGTCCCCCCGAGTTTCCCCCTGCACCCCCTGCACTCCCAGCCCCTCCCCACCTCCCCCGGAGTCTGGCTGCTCTGCGCGTGCTGCCATGATGTGGTTTCTTGCAGCTTGGACAGTGGAGCACCTTTGGGACCCTGGAAGTCACAGCTCAGGTCCAGGCGGATCCAGCGGTGTACTCGGTGGTGACAGAAGAAGACTGCGAGCTTCTTAAGATCTCCGCAGCCAATTACGCCAAGTTAAAGTCGGTATGGCCCTGTCTGGTCCTCACAGCCACATAGCCAACACGGCTGCAGATGCAAAAACACTGTGCCTCTCTGGACAGGCTCATCGCTCCCTTATCTTTAGTCTGGTCTGACCTGAACAATAGAAATGACCACCACTTAAACCTCCAATGGTGATGGGCAATTGAAGTCGGAAAAAAAGGCCTTTATGGATATACCGGGTGGGGCCAAAGTAGGCCTACAGTTGTGAGTGTGTGAAACACAGCTTATTAATTTCTGTACAAACAACTGTAATCCTACTTTTTTAAAATTGGTTTTCAGTGAGAGAGGGAAGGTGAGGAAGAGAGAGAGAGAGAGAGAGAGAGAGAGAGAGAGAGAGAGAGAGAGAGAGAGAGAGAGAGAGATGGATGTGAGAGTGAAGCACGGATGGCTGCCTCCTGGGGAGTCAAGCCCAGAGCTGGGTTGTGTGCTGACGGGAATCAGCCGGCAGCCTTCCCAGCCCACGCCAGGGCCCAGCCATGAGCCTGCCCGGGGCTGTGAGCCCCCTCTGCCCCCCCGTACCCCCATGCTTTATGTATATTTTTATGGCTTTTTGTTTTTCATGAATTTAACACTTATTTTTTCATTCAACAAATGTGTGTTTTAGGGTGGTGGCACCAGGTCACGTGCTAGGCTTCCAGGATGATCCGAGAGTGCTGCCCGCCCGGGAGGCGCCTCAGGGCCTGGCTTCCCCAGCGGAATCGGCCGCAGGCCGGCCCACAGCTGAGCTCCGCCACATCCCGAGGCATCAGGATGACCTTACTTGTCTGATAATGTCTCTCTCAGTCAGACCGTGTGTCCCTCAGAGACCTGCCCCACCCAGCGGGCCTGTCCTCGGGGAGCCTGAGTGCTTGGTCCAGGCCTCTGCCAGGCGGGGTCTTCTCCAACACCCGATGCTGCTGCTGGAGCCACCATGTTCTCAGAATGCAGCCTCCTGCCACCCTGGCTCAGAGAGGCTGGCTTCAAAACTCTTTTTGTATGTTTTTTTTTCCCCTCCAAAATATCAGTGTTAGTTATTGGATACTAGAGGCCCGGTGCACAGACTCCAGCACCGGTGGGGTCCCTCACGCTGGCCTGCGCTCTCTCACAATCTAGGACGCCGCGTGGGATGTCAGAGAGCTGGTTTCGGTCATCCCCGCAGGCCAGGCCCATGAACCCCACGGGTGCACCAATCTGTGCACTGGGCCTCTTGTACGCGTAGAAGATCTTTGTTGAATCTCTTCCTGCCCCGCCCCCCCCTCCCCCCCTCTGAGATTCATCAGGCTGTTCCATGTTTCCATGCCCCCTTGTGGTCAGTGCGTGTCATAGCTACCTGTCCAATGATTGAATAGTCACTTAGGCTTTTATAAAGATAGATAGATGATCAATACAACTTTTGAGTTTAATCTTGACTATGACAGGTGTGTTTTTTTTAAATACTAAAACATTCATAAAATATTATGAAAGGTGAGAAAATCAGACTAATAGCAGACTTGTAGCTATGGTTATGTGGTCGGTCATAGAATGGTGCTCAGATAAAATTCAAGTGCATTTTATGTAAAATCATGTGGTGTAAGCTTTATTTTTCTTTCACTGACATATCTATTTTTTCTCCTTTTTAAATGACCTAACAGAGAAAATGTGATGATGACTTTCTTCCAGGAGAAAACCAAGCTTGAAAACAGACAAATAGTGCAGCTGATCCGCGGGTGCCCGTGCTACCAGGCGTGGCCCACCCTGGCCATCCAGGAGCTGGTGCTGCTGGTGCGGTGGAAGAGGTTCCCTCAGGGTCAGGGTGAGTTAACGCAACTTTGCATCTTTTTTTTACACATAATTTCAAACGATTAGAATTTGTAATTTTCAGTGTTAACGTTTCATATGCTATTCACATGTTTGCAGAATCTATTTACTGTTACCTTTGAACCGGACATTTACGTTGTTGCCTGTTTTTCATTGAAAATCCTCCTGAAGACAGAGGCTGCCCAGCACTGGCCGGCTGGCTGTGCACACACCTCATCTGCCCCACCCCCAGCCCCAGGCCCAGCCTGGAGGGAGAAAGGCCCATGCTCCCCAGCAAGTCACCTCCCTAAGCAGCCAGTGGGCCCTGCGCTGTGGAGGACTCTGGGGGAGGGGGGAGGCGGAGCGGGCACCACGCCGTCCACCCGCAGGGCGTGGGCACACTCCCTGTGGCACCGGCATGGAGTGCAGTGGCATTGTCTTTCTGTCTGGGCCTTCCCTCCGGGGGAGCCCACAGCCCAGGACCTGCACCGGGTGCTGCCCCGCAGAAGCCAGCGGGACCCTCACCCCCGGTGCTGCAGGGCCTGGGGGTTAGTCCTGGAAATGAGGCTCCACGAGTGGCCGTGCCCGCCAACAAGAGACTGTGAGGAGCGATCCTCTGGGCGCGAGGACCCTGGGGAGCTGTGAGCTCAGGGGCCCAGCTTCCCACCACACACCACTCAGCGGGGCACCTCACTCTGGGATGCCCCAGCCCCCCAGACTGACAGGCGGTTGCCATTGGAAGCCCAGCTCTATGCATCTGTTATCTGACCAAGACCCACTGAGGAAGCCTGGGCAGCCAGAGCTCAGGAGGAAGACACCAGGCCGGGGAGGGGCTGAGGCAGGGGGGAGGGGGGGCTGAGGCAGGGGGAGGGGGGCTGAGGCAGGGGGACCAGGGTGGGGCTGAGGCAGGGGGACCAGGGTGGGGCTGAGGCGGGGGGAGGGCCTGAGGCAGAAGGACCAGGGTGGGGCTGAGGCAGGGGAGGCTGGGAAGGGGCTGAGGCAGGGGGAGGAGGGGGCTGAGGCAGGGGGAGGGGTGTCTGAGGCAGGGGGGCCGGGGTGAGGCTGAGGCAGGGGGAGGGGGCTGAGGCAGGGGGAGGGGTGGGGCTGAGACAGGGGGAGGGGGGGCTGAGGGACGGGGAGGGGGGGCTGAGGCAGGGTGGGCAAGGGGCGGCCCCTGCACACAGGGCCTCAGCAAGCCAGGGCTGTGCAGGAAGGATGTCTACATGAGCTGGAGATGAAGGTCTCAAGCCTGAGGAGGAGTTGTCAGCTCAGTGCTGCTGCTGTCACTGAGCCTGGGGGGACGGGGGGCAGGGGGGCTGGCCTGGCTGGGGGTCGGAGCCCTGTGCCCAGCAGGCCGGGCAGACAGAGGGCTCTAGGGTAGCAGAAGGGGGTGTCCTGGGCGGTGGGGCCTCCGGGCTGAGGACCCCCCCGCCCCCCAGTGAACTCCACCCTCAGTGCTGCCTCTGGTCTCAGGCACCAGTTTGGGACAGTGTCCGCCTGGTTAGCCAAGGACTGCCCTTTCTTTGGTATAACAATGAGTATTGGTTAGGTTGCATTTCTCATAAAACATTTTCCCTGACCAGTTAGAACAGACATTTTATTTTTGTTTTTTGGGCAAAAGTACCCGGAAGGTCAGTCTGGACCCTGGGTGACATGCTGGGGTCTGCGCATTTGGGAATTCAGCAGGTTCATTGGACAGAAACCGGTGTTTTTTTGTTTGTTTGTTTGTTTTGTTTTGTTTTTAATGTGGATGTTTTGAATTTATTCTGGTTTCCCCAATTTGTATCAGGCATTTTAAGCCTTGGTCCACATGTTTCGGGCCATTTTGTATAAAAATAATATCTCTGCCTTGCCCATGGTCAGGACAGTATAGTGTTGAGATGATTTCAAGGAGGAAAGAAACCACAGCGAGGAGAGATTTAATTATTTGAGCCTGAGGAATGCCCAGGGTGGCAGAGGGGTGCTCTGTGCTTTTAATGCATTTCATTGCAAAAGATGGACGTGTCAGCCTGAAGGTCCGCCTGGAGGATTTAAACTTGCATCAGAGGGCGAGGGAGACTCGGCGGTGCGGCCTCCAGATCCTTTCAGAAAACGTCTCCAAAACTGAGGGCAGGCCCGGCCCCTGCTCTGGGCAGGCTGTGGTGACATTGAGTCAGCGAAAGGAGGTCATTTCACCAAACATCAGTGCGGCTGCTGACATGCTGACGGGTTTTCCTGTAAAACAGACAGCCGCTCCCGCCCAGGAGTGCGCCTGGTGGGCATTCCCTGACAGACTGATGCCTTACTACAACAGATCTCACCTTTACTCAAGATCACTGTGAATGTTTGTAGAAATGCAGAGAATGTAGCTCAAACCACAGACATTGTCTAGGCTTAAATGGCAGTGGTGAGACTCCCACAGCATCACTGAGCTGTTTCCATGTCTCCGAGGCTGTGCCGGAGGAGTCTGGGGATGAAGTTAATTACCCAAAGGCCTGGGATTGAGGGCAAATCTTGAGCAAACCGAGAGGAGGGGAGCTCTGCAGGCTGTGCCCCCACCTGAGTCTTCCTGCTTTGGCCAGATGCCTGCGCCCGGAGCCCAGACACGCCCTGAGCTGCCTGCGACTTGGCTGGCTGTGCCACCGGGCTGGGAGGGAGGTCCAGGGCTTGCAGCAGGAGCCACGGGCACATGTTATCATTATCCTGCGTCTGTCCACACGCTCCTGCTCCACACACACAGTACGGGTCACACACAAAACTAATTTAGTTCTGAAAGATAAAATCTGCCAACATAATAACAGCAAAAGTCAAAAGTGGAAACTTCCCGCCACAGAACATGTGCTTGGAAGCTCTGCCTAAAGGAGCTGGAATGCCCAGACTCAAATCCCGAATGTCTGGCCCGTCTTCCAGCCCAGCGAGCTCTCAGCCCGCAGCACAGCCCAGAGCCTCCCTCCTGAACTGCTGCCTCTGATCCTCTTCCTTCTTTTCCCGTCTCTTTGCATTCAGTGAATATTTTTTAATGTAACGTATTAGTCATTCATGATTTGCTGTTTAGAGCAGTTTTAGGTTCATGACACAGTTGAGCAGAAAGCACAGAGACCTCCCACATACGCTGCCCCCGCTGTGCTCAGCACCCACCATGAGCACACTGTGCAGGGCCCGCGGCTGCAAACCCACTCGAGTGGGAAACCAGAAGCTGGCGGCAACTGCAGCAAGGATGTGGGGCAGACACTCTCAGATGCTAATGGTGCGAAGTGGTGCAGCCAGTTTGGAAGACAGCTGGTGGTTTCTTATAAAATTAAGTACCTTCTTTTTAATAAAAATTATCTTTATTGTTGAAGGTATTATAGATGTTTCTCTCTCCCCGCCTGCCCCCCGCCCCCCAATCTCCTGCACCCCACACCCAACCCTCCCAGGCCTTCACCACACTACTGTCTGTGCCTGTGCCTGTGCCTGTGCCTGTGTCGGTGCCTGTGCCTGTGTCTGTGCCCATGTCTGTGTCTGTGTCTTTGCCATGCCCGCTCTCATCTCTATGCCTACCTGTAGATCTGTATGTCTATATAATAGGTGCCTATTACTTCCTGGGCTGAGTATGCTGGAAGATCCCATGTTATAAAGCAGCCAGCATGTTGTTCTTTCCCTGAGAGCAGCAGCCAGCTCCGCAGTGCTGCCTTCCCCAGGGGCACTTGCTCAGGAGCAGAGCGTTGTTTGACCGTTTCCATGACCAGGTGAGGTCGCCTGCGCAGCCTGTGATGTTGGATTAAGAAGCAGCCACATAGCAACTTCATCGCTTTGAGTGTTGGCGTTCCTGAACTGATGTCAGTGGCATTGGTGTATACTCTTTGGATCCCAAACAAATGTTTATTCGAAGTTTCCCAAACTACCAGTTAAGGAGCTGATCTCCTGTGACATCGAGTGGACAGTGGCTTACTTACAAAAGGGAGAGAAACAGGAGCTGGGAATATCTGCTTCTGACAATGAAATTATTATTATATATTTTTTTTTCATTTCTACAGGCAAATGACAGCTACATGAGTAATTAATTACTCTTACGTCTATATATTGATTTTCCAACTTTAGTCAAATAATGTCATCCGCACGTTTGTGTTGAATTTTGCATTTGAGAAGCCTCGGGAGTTGCGAAGAGTAACGCGCCACAGAAGTTCTTTGTGGAAAGGATACAAACGTTGGGGCAACAGAGGGCAGCCATGGCCAAGACCTGCATTTCCTTCCAGTTCCTCAGATTCCTGAACTCCAGGAGCTTTTAGGAGACGGTTACAGCTCTGAGGAGAATGTGGGCGTTCGTGGATTTAGGCTTAAATTTTTCTTTTACATTTTGATTTATTCTTCTTAGATAACTTTTGAGCATGTTTGGAGGGTTGTGGTGTTTTCTGATATTCATTTTAACATTGAGTCAGTTCTTCCCCAGAAAGGATGGCTGGCTTCCTGTGGGAACCCCGTGAACCTAGATTCTGTCTCCAAAGGACTGAGCTTGCGACAGAGGCTATTTTAGAAAATATTGCTGGAACTTATCTGGAGATAACATTTGCCACAGAATGAAAGTATAAATCAAATGTAGGTTGCTATGCAAGAGTAAACTACCTGTGCCTAAATAATGTGATAGTAATTATTTAGGCACTTTACCCAGAACAATTAAAAAACTTGTTTATTTGATGTATTGGGGTGACACTGCTTACAAAGTGACACAGAACAATTTTATTCTCAAGCAGGATGTTGGCCCTTGTTGATTCATGCTATTGGTCCAATACTGAAGACACGGTTTTAAAGAGGGAATATAATACCCATCACTCCTCTCAGTCACAAAGGAACTGTTTCGCCCTCACCCTCAGTCTCCCTGTGACTCGTGGCTTTGAGGGACAGTGATGTTTGTTTGTTTTCAATATGATAGCATAGACTTTGTTCCTATGTCCTCTCCCTGGGTTAAATAGGTTATATGCAGCTTTTTAAAAATTTGTGTTAAAAAATAGAAAGATATAAAAAGATAGCTTGGTAAATTCTCTTCTTTTCATTTAAAAAACACCCCAGTGTACATTTTTGAGAGGTATGCCTACTTTCCCCCCTCATCATTTATCCTTCTATGCCCTTTCTCACCTCCGCCCTCCCTTCCCTTGCCACACTCACCACCCTGAGAGAATTCATAGCTACGTGTGTTTAACATGTTTAACATTCTAGTCACTTCCCTACACACCGACAGCAGAGGGATGTCTCGGTGACAGAGCTGGTTTGAATAATGGACCTCCAGTACCTGAAATGGGCTTGACGGCATTGTGTGTCTTGCATTTTCTAGAGTAAAGTGTTGTTTTTGCCTTAGAACACTGAGCCCAGCAGCCTCTGTGGGAGGCTGAGGAGACCTGCTGAGTGCCCTGATTAGAAACCCAGCAGGATATCCGAATGTGCCCCCAGTTAGTTAGCTTGGTTGCATTTTTAAGGAGCTGATGATACCAATGCTTTCTTTCCAATTTGCTATAACATGGAAGCTAAAATGACAAAGGTAAGATAAAAAAGACTATGTAAGCACCTAAGTGGGAATAACAGTATAATTATATTGGAAAACATAATGTAGCAGCACTTCACAGAAAATTCACCAAAGCAAAGCCAGTTCTTTCAAGGCATTCAATGAGAATTAGCTCAACATAGCTTTACACATCTATTAGTATATTTCACTAAAACATAGATTCAGAGCATTGGAGGAAGTTCTGACACACCTTCCCAATAAAATAAGGTCAGATGAAAACTTGCATAACATGATAAAACCATCTATATGTCAAAACAAAGTTAGTGAGTTCCTGGCAGAAAATACCAGGATAGTTATCACTAAAGGATAAGCTTACAAACATTCTTAAGTAAAAAAATAATAAGCATGAACTTGTAAAAGGGTATGGTGAAATCATCTTCTCTACTCATTATATCATTAAGTAGTTGAATATTTGTGGAGCCAATGAGAAAATTATCAGGGATCACAGAATTAAGTGAGGTGATGTGACAAGGTAGATATTTATAAATATCTAATAAAGAGAGAATATGCTAATTGACCATCCCACCTTCACAAAGATGGCCATGCCCACAGCCAATAAGGAGGGAATATGTTAACTGACTGCTACACCCTCAAATATGGAAGTGCCCACAGCCACAAGATGGTGCCACCCAGTCCCCTCAACCTCACCAGGACAGCAGGCTTGGCATGGCTAGGCCTTGCTCCCCTCAGTCCCCCAGCCACTAGGGCCAGCCTGAGGTGCAGGCAAGCCTTGGATGGCAGCTTCCCAGCCAATGCCCAGTGTGAGGCAAGTCTCAAATGGTGGCTGCCCAGCTGCTCAGGGCCACCTGAAGCTCAGGAAACCAGTGGCATCAGCAGAGGTGTGATGGGGGTGTCGCCTCCTACCTCTGAGGGCTCCCAGACATGAGAGGGGGCAGGCTGGGCTGAGGGACCCTTCTCCAGTGCATGCACTGGGCCTCTAGCTTAATAGTATTTAAAAAAGAAGATATTACATATATAACAACAACCAAAATATTAAATATCTAGAAATACATTTAATAAAAAATATAAAGATGTTATATAACTTAGCTGACTTACATAAGCTGAGATAATATTTAAGGTATAACTCATTGTTGGATAGGAACACACTATGAAAGATGCCCATTTACTCTGATTTTGTTAGCACAATGTGAAATTAACAAAACAACAGTAAGGGCAATGGCTTTGAGTCTTCATGCTTAAAATATAAAATATGTCCAACACCTCTAAAAATCTGACTGAAAATATTTCTGAGACTGTTTTCAGTTGTCTGTGTAAACATATCTTGTATAGTTATAATTCTGGACTTTAGACCCAGAAAAATTATTTGGTTAAAAGTTAAATAATATATGCCATCTCTTTTAAGTCTATGGCGTATAAGAACTATCTCAAACAGTTGAAGGAATTTTTATTCATAGAAAATTGCATGTGTGTGTGTGTGTGTGTGTGTGTGTGTGTGTGTGTATTACATTGGATGTGTTTCAATGGAGAATGAAAAAGTATTAGGAGCCCTGGCCAGTTTGGCTCAGTGGAAGAGTGTCAGCCTGCGGACTCAAGGGTCCCAGGCGGGTACTTCCCCAGTAGAAGGTGTGCAAGAGGCAGCTGATCGATGTTTCTCTCTCATCAATGTTTCTAACTCTCTATCCCTCTCCCTTCTTCTCTGTAAAAAATAATAAAATATATTAAAAAAAAGAAAAAGTATTAGGAACTCAGACATTAAATTTTAATACCAATTTGTTTTTTATTGTGGTCAAGAACACAAAACTTGAGTTGTGCTTGACTGTTGTTAAATGGACCGTATTGTTATCATAAGCACAATGTTGTATAGCAGACACATTTTGTCGTATCGCTACCTTATATGTGATGAGCCACTTTTTCTTGCTGCTTTTCAAATTAAAGAGAATTTGAACAATTGAAGGATTCATTATTTTGTGTTTGTCTTTTTGGATGTATTGTAGTTGGGGTGAATTGAGCTTCTTGAATTTATATGTCCATTTTTTTCAAATTTGATAAGTTTTCATCCATGATTCCTTCTGGTCTTTTCTCTTTTTTATCTTCTTTTGGGAATCCTACAATGCGTCTGTGGATCCATTTGACAGTGTCCCATAAATCCTTCAGGCTCTCTTCATTTGTCTTCATTATTTTTCTTTAGCTCCTGTGACTCAATAAGTACAAAAATCCTGTCTTCAAGTTTGATTATTCTTTCTCTGGTCTGGTCAAGGCCTGTGAAGTTCCTCTAGTAGGTTTTACTCTTCGGTTTCAAAATGTCAGCTTACTTCTTCATAGCTGCTATTACTGTTGATGTAATTTAATAAAAAGTGTTAAGAAATAACCTACACACCTGAGAGAATAGATTAAACTAGATATTCAAGCTGACATGTGGCAAACATCATTTAAAGTTGATTAGTTATTAAGGTAAAAATAAAAATTACAATAGGAGAAAAATATGGGTATACAATTTATTTTGAATTTCAATATGTAAAAGTAATGAGATTAAGAAGAAAACAATACGTTTCAGAATAATCAACACAAATAATATTGTAAAAGAAGATTAATGTGAAAGAGTTCACAAAACCTAATACAAATATTAATATCCCATTTTAAAAAGTGGAAATGGAATTTTTCATCTCTTAAAAGTTGTTCTGAAAACTGCTAAAATAGTTTTATCAACAATTTTCACAATATTTTGTCAGAAAATTTGCACAAAAGTGAAGGTTGGGTCATTGTACTGAAGTGTGATTTTGCATAAATATCATATAAAATTATTGCACTTATTTGAGTGTAAATAACCAATGTTCTTGGAGGCATGTAATACATTTCTTTATGCAAATATTTACCTATACTGGTCCCAATTATGTTAAAATATACCAAGTAGAATATCTCGTGAATCAAAATTAATTATTGTGACATTAAGGAGGAAAATCATTATTTCAAATAATGAATGAATTTAATTATCATATATACTAGGTACAAATGATAAATGCAGCCTCCTATCCAAGTACTTCTTTGGATCAGTCCATTTAGATGTGATTATTCCTCTCTGAAAAAAAATGCTGCTAATTAATTGAACTGAAATTAATGCAGATAGTTAGGTAGGGCCAGAAATGAAGTAACTAATCAGCATATCACTAAATGGACAATTACTATGATTAGCTAGAATCTATGATTAAAATATATGATTATCAGGTGAAAACTTAGAAACTTCTTTTTCTACACAAAGATGGAAATAATTTTCATCTCTTCACTTAGTGCTACTTATACAGCACTGTCTCTTGCAGGCTAAGATGCTTGATCTCTGTGGTGCTCCCAAGAACCCTGTGAGATGAGGTCATTTTGATGTTTCAACTGAAAATAGAATTCCAATTCCACGTGTCAGGCTACACACAATTACTTACTTGTCCTAACTTACAATAGTTCATTGAAGTGAAGTATACACACCTACATATCTGTTTAACTCAGCATCCTTTTATGTATGTACGTATGTATGTACAAAGATTCATCACAGTGCCAGGAGACAAAACGGGGGGTTAGCAGTGAATCAGAAATATTTTTGGAAGATGGTAATCATACAATTTCTGTGTGACTTGTCAGCTAGTCAATCACAGGTATTGTCACCGAAATTCTTTGCTGATCAAACCCAGAAGGAAGTTCTCTGGGTCAGCCACCTGACCAAATTTGCTCAATGCTACTTTTTTTCTGCAGAACTAAAATCTTGAGTGACCACCAAAACCTCGGATAATGGGGTCCATTATGTAGAGTCTATTGGGAGCTTGTAGTCTCTTCAGATGTGTGTGGGATCTTTGAAGCTAGGCTGAATGTTAACTCATCTAGAAAGAATTTGTTTCCTTTCCCCAAAGCCTGTGGAGTTGTAAAGACAGAGTTTAGTTTAAAATGAAACTCAGTGTCTCCCAGGTGGAGTGGATTTTAGACTCAGAATAAGTTTCTGATTCACCAGGAGCTCTGGTTAGCAGTTTTCAGACTTCCCCCTGCCACGCAGCAGCAGGACTAGGAGTGAAGGTGCCTCCAGGCTCCAGGAGTGGCTGTGCCAGCTCACCCTGTGACCCATGCCCTTCGGGGCCTTCGGAGCAGACTGGCCACATCCATTCTCTCCGACTTTGCCGCTGGATCCAGACCTTTCTCACCTGTGACTGTGCACTGACATTTTGTTCCTGGGTTTTGACTTTTTTCCTTTCATCACTTCAGATATTATAAAATATTTTATGCAGAGTTTCATAAAACTCAAAGCCACCATATGTGAGCTTCCTCTTACACTTAGTTAACCTGTTGAGGGAAACTGCAATTTAAAATGGAGATCTTGCACTAATTTCACAAACATTTATTGAGTGGTTTTTATGCAGATACAGGAGGAAACCAAAGATGAAGGTTCTTGTCTCAATGGAGCCAAAGGGGATAGCACAGTGAGCACAAGAAGGAAATTAGAGAGGATGTCAGGTGTCACCACACCAGGAAGAGCTAGGGAGCAGGCTGCACTGTGGCCAAAGTAGAAAGTCAGGGCTATCTCACTAAGGAGGAGACCTGAGCCAGAGAGACAGTGAAGGAAGGGTGTGACTACCTTGGTCGTGGGCTGGGCATCCAGCCTGGACCATCCCTCTGTGAATGGTCTGAGCCCAGTGTTTGTCAAACTGAGAGTGGGGGAGCGTGGGGAGAGTGGGAGGAGGGAGACTCGGGGCTCGACAGCACCTGTGGTCCTTGTTCATCTGCCAGACAGTGGGGAGAGTCATACGCTGTCATTTCTGTGAAATATCCTATAGATGCATTGTTTTGGTAAGTTCTGCACTTGGAGTAGTTCTGAGGCACATTGAAATATAAAATTTCTTCCATGTCTTTCTCTGGATTTTCTCTGTCAATAACTTATCTTTTTACTAAATCACAAATTTGTGAGATTAGAGAAATGTTCATTTGTTTTTTTTACTTCTTATGCAAAGTGACAGTTATTTAATCTACATGAAGATTTTATATATAGTGTTCATTGCAAGGATGACCTATTTTAATGTACCATGAATTTAAAATTACATAATTAAACAATGATCAATTCTTCTGATATGCATTTCTATTTAAGATTTGTCTCTACTTAGCCATAAATGTATTTATCTGCACATAAATATAAATTTATTTTTTAAAAATTGAATGCATTGGGCTGACGCTGTTAGTAAAATCACTCAGGTTTCAGGTATACAGTTCCACAACACAACATCAGTGTACTGTGCTGTGTGCGTACCACCCATGTCAAGAACATACATTTCTTAATAATGGAGAAGTGCTGGTTAATAGTGGTTAAAGTATCTTCAGTGGACTTGTACAGAAATAGTAAGTGCAAACTCCTTCCTAACCGGGATCTTTCTTAACAACATATGGAAGCAAACTGATCAACCTGTGAGGAAAACATGTTTGGAAACTCCCCTGAGAGAAGCACCATAGGCGCCTTCGTCACATTGTTCCTTCCTGTGTTAGAAACAAGGCGAGTGCCCCCTTAATCTTATAATCATAACATTTTAACCATGCACAGCAAAATCATAAATCAGGGAAGAGCAAATTAAATTCTCTAAAAGTAAGCAAAAATTGCATCACAGACATACAGACAGAAATTTCACTAGCTAATTAAACAACCACAAAAAAGCAGACATAAAACATCAACGCCCTCTCTACAGCCGCACACACTGAAAGTTCACGCCAAGAGCAATGTCCCTGTCCCTGCTTGGGAACTCGTCTCCCCAGAACCTCAGCCTTCTCCCAATGGACCATTCAGGGGAATGTATTCCGTAGGCCTAGAATTTCTGTTTCCCATCCATGGCTGGTCCCCTGTGACTATGTACGCAACTCCCATGTTGGAGGTTGCTCGTGCTCCCCGAGATCTGCTTGGTCCCTCTCTGGCTACTTCCCTCACAGGAGAATGGAACCACAGATCAGAACTCCATACTTGCTTTTGTCCAAGACACATTCCAGGCACATACGCCCGACCTCTGAGGACACCCAATCACCAAAGCAGTACCCAGTCCATTTCCCACCTGCTCATGCTTGAGGTCACTGGTTGTGGTGGGTCTTGCTTGGGCTCTTCCCGTGTGGCTGGCTGACTCTCTATTCCGAGCTCATGGTTGGCCCAGGGGTAATGGCTGTTCCTCGTCACCAAGACTGTGGCAACTTGGCAGCGGGGTATACCTCTTCAGGAGAGGGGTCCATTTTCTTTGTGGCAACAGACAGTATCCCGGATGAGTGCCCAAATTGTTAGAAATAAGGTGATCCCCCAAGTGAGGGGTCCTGGTAGAACACAAAGCATACTCAGGAGCAGGCGGCAAGGCAAACATCTTTACGTCTACGCAGAAGGGTGCACGCACTTCCAGACCCTGTGTCCTCTGTGCCTCACAGTGAACATGTGACCTGCTTGGAGCTGCGCCCACCTTCCTGGTCCCAGACACACTCCTTTTCCCAAATCGGCGCAGGCCTCTGCCAAGGGCCTGGCTTTGCCCAGTTTAGAAGATGTCCTGCGACTGTCTTTCCAATCACTAGTTTCCATGGAAACAGGCCCTGCACTGCCCCAGTGATGATATAGACAGCCAGGAAGGTGTTGTCCTTTGCCTGCTTCTTCCAAAGGGAAAGGCGATTGGGATAGAATAGTTTATTAGGCTTGGGGTATTTCCTGGCCTGTGATAACCAACAGAGATGCAAAAGAAGAACGCCCCATATTTGTCTCTGAATTCTTTTTTTCTCCCTATTACTTACGCTTAGGATAAAATCAAGTTTGCACTTCTTACAGTGTTTTAGAATGTCAGTCTGAATTATTTTGGGGATCTTTAAAGCCTGATTTTTAAATACAAATCAACTTTCTTGGCTGAACATGAATGAATCTGACCTTTAAAAATAATGAATACAATGTCATCTGTGTAGTCCATGACTAAATCTTTTCAATTAAAGTTTTGTTATAATCCTCTGGGTCTTTTCATGTTGTGTGTCATTTTCTATGTCCCCTGAGGGAAGGGCAAGGAGCTGACTGCATGTCGCCAGCAGTTTTTGGGTGTGGGAAACAGTATAGGGCGGAGTCAATAAAACCTTTGAATAATCAAAATTTTTATTTTTTTAATTATAAAAGTTCTGTGGTACATTTACACAATAAAATACCACTCTTTGAAAAATCATGTGTCTATACATATGTCTTCTCTATTACTTTTAGGGTTTGCAGAAAAAATATTGATATGCTACAAAATGAACAAAATAAAAGCCAATTTGAAATAGCAATTTTAATTTATGCATGACTAGTTGATTTTATTATTTAAATTAAATTATATTGATAATTCAAAATGTTATGTATATCAGGAGGTTTTTATTCCGATTGCTTTTTAATCAGTACATGGCTAATTAGAAAGATACTAGAGGCCCCATGCACAAAATTCACGCATGGGGGTGGGGAGTGTCCCTCAGCCAGGCTTATGCTCTCTTGAAATCCGGGACCTTTCGCTCCTAACCACCCGCCTGCTCGCTCCTTATCCTTGGCTCGCCACTCCTCAGTGCCGCCATGGAGGCCGGAGAGGCTCCCCACCACCGCTGTGCTCGCCAGCCTCTGGCTGAGGGGCACTCCTGCTGTGAGAGTGCACTGACCACCAGGGGCAGCTCCTGTGTTGAGCGTCTGACCCCTGGTGGTCAGTGTGCCTCATAGAGACCAGTTCTGGTGGTTCTGGTGTAAAGGTCACTGGGTTTTTATATATATAGTTATCCAGTTCACCTTCAACTAGATCTTGATCTTAGGGTAGCTTCACAAATTTGAGCAAAAAATAATGATATTAACAGCATGATTTACTATGTAATACCACCGTAGGTGCCAGCCATCGTACTAAGTACTTTATATCACTTAATTACCCCACGTTGCGTATAGAATGGGATTTTTAATTTTGCCATTTTCAAGGTGAAAGAGTGGAGCTCAGGGATTTATAGAATTTATGGCTCATGTAGGACCTTGCTTTAACCCTGCCAAGAGAGAAAGGAGAGTGCTAACCCACTCCATCAGGCTCGGGATGTGACCCACTCGGGGACTGTGCAAGCCAGTGGGTAAACCATTGGCAGTTTGGCATTAGCATGGCACTGTTTACAGAGAAGAGTGTGTGAATAATAAACTATCTCTTTTGTTTGCAGTGATAGTGGAGAGTGGAACTGTAATTCCTTTCGTGGTTTATATTAATTCTGGACACTGTAACATTTACAGAGATATTGTAGGACTCGTGAGATTACATCCAAGACGAGTGGTGAGTTCCAAATCCTCGAGTTCTCTTTACCCTATTAACCTACGCCAGGGAACACAGGGTGCTGAGCATCCTTCCACTGCTCATTCGCTACATTATTTGTGTGTCTTCCTTTGCGACATTTCCGTTCAATATTTTCACTCTTTTTGGTTAGGCTCCCCACACCTGAGTTGTAAGGTGAGTTGTACCAGAATGTAAGATGAGCTGTCAGATATACTGAGTTGTGACCAAATATCAATGACCAGTGAGCCTAATGGCCAATGAGCACATTGAAAGACTCTGAACGTCTTTATTTACCAGAAAAATGCCAGTTATCACCACAAAGTATGACTATGAGGCATCAGGTTGGCTGAAACACACATAACACATGGCCAGGAATTTCACTGTGTGTTCACTCAGGAGACACAAAGTGAACTGCCTGCCGAAGCCCTGCAGGAACATCACAGCCAGAGGCTGAGCTCCATGCCCGGCCTGCTGCAGGGGCGCTGCGGGCATCTGGCCGGGGCACATGCCTGGGGAAGACGGGATGGTGCCTTCCAGAACCTGCACGTGGGGGAGAGGCGCGGGCCGGGTCTGTGCGGTGCGGGTTTGTGCAGTGCTCAGGGGCAGAAGGGGGGCGGCGGGGAGTTGGGCTGAGCTGCTGGCTGGTCAGGCACCTCCCTGCTGGTCCCTGCAGCCCAGCGCTCTGCTGTGCCGGCGACCTGCAGGCGGTGGACGCTGGTTGTAAGAGGGACACACCTCCCAGGCAGATCCTGGCTTGTGGCCCCTTTTAGATTTCCTCTCACCTTCTTTCCCGGGGGCTACCCTCTCTTCTTACGGTTCCTTTCCTTATTTTTTCATCTTGCCTCTCACCAACTCATCCCTGAGTCGGAGGTGACACACCAGGTGAGCGATGCTTACAATGCTGGCCTCGGGCCTTGAGGAACGGACTGAGTCCAGCATTGCCTAAGCACCTGGGCAGATGCAAACACGCAGTTTGCACTGAGTGGCAGTGCTTCCAGCTTCCTCCAGCCCAGTGGTCCACGGATGTCACAGAGCTCACAGCTGGGAGAGGTGTGCTCTGGTCGCAGGAAGTGGCAGTGCAGTTTAAACCCCGCACACAGGGCTGTGGGCAGCATTTCCGCAGGAGCGGTGTGTCTGTGACCTAAGCGGCCCCCCACCCCCCTCCTCTCTTACAGAAGAAGGTCCGGAAGCTGGTCTACATGGGGCAGCTGCAGAGGCAGAGGTCCTTCGGCGAGCTCAGTGCACTGCTGCAGCAGCCCTTCACCTGCACCGTGGTGGCCGGGGCGGACGTGGAGGCGGCCATCATCCAGGACACAGACCTGCACAGTAAGCACGCTGTCTGCTCCTCTCTGTGCCCGCCTTTGTTTGTTGAGCACTTGACAGGAGGGACACAGTTCATGGTCAAGTCAGAATGGGGGCGCCATGTTCCTCACAGACACAGCCTGTGCTTCTTCATATTCTGACGGTTGTAATGGTGCTCCTTCAGAAGATATTAGAACTATTCAAAAGTCTGATTTGAAATTACTGGACTATCTCTTCCAATTTCCAACCTACTGCTCATAGTAGCACTCCCTCCCGGGCTGGTATTTCTCAGTGGTTAGAGCGTCAGCCTGTACACCCAAGGGTTGAGGGTTTGATTCCCAGTCAAGGGCACGTACCTGGGTTGTAGGTTGGATCCCTGGCCTTGGTCAGGGTGTGTTTCTCCCCATCAATGTTTCTCTCTTTCTAGCTCTCCTGCCCTCCTTTCTACTTGCTCTAAGGCGGATAGAAACAGTAGCCTTGGGTGAGGATTAACAAAGACAGAAATCACAGTGCCCTCCTTTTCTGGAGCACTTTGCTTGTTTCTTTTTTAATCTCTAAAATTACTGCTGCTGTGTTTCTGGTTCTGGGCAATACTAGCTTCCAATGTACAGTCTAGATCAAGTGTATATGAATACCTATAACTTGTATTAAAGCCTTTATCTGAAAGTTTAAAATTCTAGTAACATTAGGCGTCCTCAAACTTTTTAAAGTGGGGGCCAGATCACGGTCCCTCAGAGAGCTGGAGGGCCGGACTATACGAACTACTAATTCCTACTGTAACACCTCGGCTGCGCTCACTGCCCAAAAAACCTGGCGGGCCGGATCAGACTCCTCTGCGGGCCGCATGTGGCCCGCGGGCCGTAGTTTGAAGACCCCTGCTTAGAAGAACGAGGGTACTATGTTTTGCCCTCAAACATTATAAATACTCAAATGGGATATGCAATTCAGTATAAAGGATAAATTAATAAGTCAAAACACAATCTACACTAATAAAAGAGAAATATGCAAATTGACTGTACCTCCATGACTCCCACCAACCGATCAGGAGTGAGTATGCAAATTAACCCAACGTAGATGGTGGGTTAATTTGCATAAGCAGGCATGGAGTCAGATGCCTGCTATGAGGAGAGGAGAGGGGGTGGAGGGAGTTACAGGAGCAGCACTCTGGCCTGAATGGAGAAGGCTCCCTTGGGAGTGAAGACGAAAGGTGGTAACCAGAGCAAAGACCTGGGTCCCGGTGCCAGAGAAAAACTGGGGCAGGCAGCCAGGGGAAGGAAGGCTATTGCACAAATCTTCATGCGACGGGCCTCTAGTAGATTAATAAAAAATGTAATTTTATCTATAATAAAACTAAATATGTCAAACATGGAAAACAGTCTAAAAAATGAGGAAAAACTAATAGAAATGAACATTGTTGAGATATTTGCTTCAAATAAATTCATTTAGGAAGATTTTGATGATATCCAGGTATAATATAACTAAATCCCCTTATCCTGAATTTCAAGTAATTTTTGTGTCTCTTAGGTGATATGTTCCCTTGAGCTGTTTAATTCTGCTTTGGCTTAGCTTCAAATTCATGTGTTCATGTTCAAAGTTATCAATTTGAAATAGCATTGATTAATTTTCCATCCTTCTGTGACATTGAGATACAATTCCCTCCTCAAAGCAAATATCACTTAAAAATAATTACTAACTCCCAGTTTGAACCACAGCTTCTCCGCTCAGCGAAGCCTCTCCCCCTGGACTAATTACAATAACTGGTGCAAGGCCCGTGCGCTGGGACGCTCTGTGAAGTGAACATTTCGCACACGGGGGCCTCCTTCCACTGCGGCTGCAGCAGGGCCTCCCATTGCCATCTGGAAACTAAACTTCCCAGGGCTTAACCGATCTTCACTCCTCACATTTTCAGTTTCTTTCTCCGTTTTGTTAAGCTGGGACAGATGTGATGGAACTACTGCTGCGCTGTGTGTAACTTAGTTAAACCTCTAACTGACATGTTCTTGAGAACTCTGTTTGCCTTCTTCTTTATTTCTACACTCTAGTTATTTTATTGTTTATTCCAAAAAAGTAAAAAACAACAAACAAAAACTAAATAGTTTTACTGAAAAACGTAATAGTTAATTTTGCCAGAAGGGTCATCTTCACATATAAACAAAGATGATCTTTCTATTTGCATTTTTTCCCCCATATGACTTTATCCTGTTTCCATGTATTCCATTTCCTTTATTGTCTGAAATCTGAACACACCTCTGTGAAATAGTGTAAGGGAGGGCCTAAAGGAAAGTAAAAACATCAGGTTGAAGACAAATGAAAATGTTAACCTAGAATAAGAGACATGAATAAACTCAGGATATCCTATCTTGTTATTGAGAAATAGTGTTGTTTTTAGCTGCTCTATTGCACAGGTGTTAGAAAAATAAATAAATAAATAAATAAACAAACATTAAGTAAAACCAATATGTTCCAACAGAATTCTCAGTCATATGTTGATTATGTTGGCTGAACTTTCTAATCTATCAAAGGTTGTTAAATAGAGTGATTTTTTTTTTTTTAGAACTGAAAAATTTATTACTGAAGGAATAAAATCCAAAGCATACAAGGTAATATTCTCTATTTGTTCCAATGCAAATCATATTAAAGAGCCAATAGCATTTAAATGATCCAGTTTATCAACAACCATTAGTAAACTAATGGCCTGGTGCAAAAATTCATGCACATTAAAAGGAAATTAATTAGAAGAAATATTTTAATATCACTATTCACCCTTTATAATAGAATTTTCAGAGATGAAATAAAATTAGTAAAATGTATATGAAAATAATATATAAATTAATCCTATATTATAAAGCCTAATATGCACATTAGCTGAATGGTGGAACAACTGGCAGATGACCAGTTGGTATGATGCTCAATGACCACCAGTGGGCAGACATTGAAGGCAGGAACTGCTCCCAGCTCCCAGGCCCCTGGCCAGCCAAGGTGGATGCCAGCAAGCTGTCCCCGCTTCCCCTTCTGATTGCCCTGTTGATCACCCCACAGATTGGCCTCGATTGCCAGCCAGGCCTAGGAACCCTACCTGTGCATCAATTTCATGCACCAGGCCCCTAATAAATAAACAATAACAACATGATATAACAACAACAAAGATGTGATATGAAAACAACATTGATACAATGACTGATACATTGATTAAACTTATTCTAATATCTCCCTGTTTACCACATTAAGAGTGAAAACTCAGAGTGCTTGACTGATTTCTCTTGTGATGAAGTATTTACAACTATAACTTTAACATCACATGCTCTTTGAACTTGAGAGAAAGCAATTATAACTGACCATGTGCAAAAATGGGTTCAGATAGGAATATTCCTACTTTGTCTAGAGTTTGTCCTTGTGATTTATTAATAGTCATCTCAAATGCTGGCATCACAGGAAACTGTCTTTGAATTAATTTAAATGGGAGGTCAGTGTCAGATGGGGATATTTTAGAATCAGAGCAACCATGATCAATGATAGATGGAAAATATGAATGCGATTGGCACCAGTGAGAGCTTTATATGTATCATGCATGCACGAGTCAATGTTTATTTTTAAATTGCCAGTGTGCATCCTATGTACCAGCTGGTCGGTCAGTAGGTGTGATGGTCTGACGGATGGATGTCAGTCACTTAGCTTTTTATATAAATACTAGAGGACTGGTGCACTAAATTCATACAAGGGCCTTGGTCCCTGCCTACTGCTGCTGTTGACTGCCTCTGCTGCTTTGTCCAGAAATAAGGATGTCTGGAAGGATATTTGTCTAATTAGCATATTATGCTTTTGTTATTATAGACTAGAGGCCCAGTGTAGGACATTTGTGTACTGGGAGGGGAGTCCCTCAGCCCAGACTGTGTTCTCTCACAGTCCAGGACCCCTAAGGCCTAAGCCGAGAGTCAGGCATCCCCCAAAGGGTCCTTAGTGCTGCCCAGGAGGTGGGAGAGGCTCCCACCACCATCGTTGTGCTCGCCGGCCGTGAACCCTGCTTCTGGCTAAGCAGTGCTTCCCCTATGGGAGTGCGCTGACCACCAGGGTCAGATCCTGCATCGAGTGCCTGTCTCTTGGTGGTCAGTGTGTGTCACAGCGTTCGGTCAATTTGTATTTTAGCGTCTTATAATGTGAGCAATGCATTCACCATACCTATACCTGGGGATGGTGAGAGCAGAATCCAAGAAGCATAAAGGCCACATAGAAGCTCACTGCTTTGCCTGGAGAGTTACACACAGCTTCCTCTGTGCAGCGTAGAGGAGATGTGCAATGATTCATTTTGCAATGTTTACAACCACCTACAGAGTGGTTTCTTTGTTCACTTAGTCGGTTAACTTCTAGAAGATAAGAAATAACCTGTTTTGTAATCTTTGTTCATAATTATCAGACGTTACCTGAAGCATCTAAATAAAAAATGAGAACAGAGATATTATTAAGTTTAAGCAAATATATGTATACTTTATTTTCAATCAATGCCACCAGGGATGGACTTTATTGGGTTATTTTTTTTATGAAGGAAATATATTTCTGTCCAGGTGAAGAACTGATATCTTAAGCCATTAGATTAAAATTATGCATACCAGCTACCTTAATTTTATTGATATCTGAAATTCTCATCCCTACCTTTAAAACAAGAATTGCTTTTTATATTAAAAAATGAATTACCTCTGTTATTAGTTATATCTCAGTCAACCATGCATGATTCAAAAAAATAAGGGATAGCTCTGGATTTAAAGTGTCTTCCTGGAGAGAATTCCATGTCCAAGGTGACAAGGGTACGTGGACCTAAACAAAAAGTCCGCGTATCTCAGCAAATGGGTTTATTCCAGAACAACCGAGAACTGCACATTGGGAGCCTGCAGCCTTGGCAGCCAGAGGTGTCTGTCCAGCAACGGCGGGAGTGGCCTGGAGGGGGTGGAGGGAGGAATATCACCAACAAGTCCTTCCCTTCGGGTCCTGTGATGGGCGAGGGCTGAGAGTGCCTCCTGCTGCCCTCACTTCATTTTAAATTAGGTTTCCGTTCATTCATTTATTCACTCATAACCTGAAAATGTTTTCAAACAGGAAGAATGTCACAGACTTTCTCTTAATTCAAAGCCTGAGGAACCATGTATTTACTGGAGATGGGTCTATTTTTGAAAAATACGTCTTTATTGATTTCAGAGAGGAAAGGAGAGGGGGAGAGAGATAGAAACGTGGATGAGAGAGACTCATAGATCTGCTGCCTCCTGCACAACCCCTTATTGGGGATGGAACCCGCAACCCACGTATGTGCCCTGACCTGGAATCGAACCAGCAACATCCTGTTGTATGGCATGATGCCCAACCACTAAGCCACACTGGCCAGGCATGAATGCATTTTTATTGAAAGGGTCTACTTCTCAGCAGTTAGCATTCCTTTCCTGATCCCAGACCCATCCTTGGGGGCCTCGTTGGAAACAGTGTTGAGCAGATGAGCTTACACGCCTGAGCAGTGTCCTTCAGGAGACAGGCCTCTGATACCCTTTGTTTTTTGCTCTGGTTTTATGATAACATCTATATAAATAAAAATGTAAATGTCCGTTTGTTCAAAGTTTTAAATCTCTGAAAGTTCTTCATCAATTGCTTTGAAATTTTGACACCATGTTGCATTCAAATACACGCATGTTTCTATATACCTACTATTATATAGATATCACACCTGTGACAGGTAAAAACATACTTTAAAAAACAAACAAACACAAAAAACAGCGTCATCTGTTGAACATAAAAGCAACACACACTATACTAAATATTTTACAATTCCATTTTAATGTTTTGGATTTACGTTCCATTTACGATTTCCAAATTTCCAATTTTATAATTCCATTTCAATTTTGATAATGATTGAAGATTTGTGCTTAGAAATTGCAGACAAAGTTCTCAATCAATTCGGAATGCCATCACTGAATCCATCTGCTGCTGCTTCGTTTGATGTAGAATTGCGTCCTGAACAAAATTACAACATGGATGATATTTTGTCGTATGTGCAATCAAATATTCAACTATTGGGATCAAATAATGCAAACTGTCAATAACAGGGTTGGAGAAATCTTCTTAGATGAGCCAGGAGGAACTGGTAAAACGTTCCTAATTAGATTGCTTCTGGCAGCAATTTGATCCCAAAATGACGTGGCCTTAGCTCTTGCGTCGTCCGGAAGAGCCGCGGCACTGCTACCAGGTGGAAGAACTGCTCATTCCACTTTGAAATTGCCATTGAACATGCAATTCGTTGAAACGCCCATGTGCAACACTTCCAAAGCATCCGGCATAGCAATAGTATTGCAGAAATGCAGACTTATTGTTTGGGATGAATGCACAATGGCGCACAAAACAATCGCTCAAGGCTCTTGATTGATCATTACAAGATCTATGTGGAAACATCAGACCATTTGGGAATGCATTAATATTGCTTGCAGGAGATTTCAGGCAAACATTACCTGTAATTCCTTGATCAATACCAGCAAATGTAATAAATGCTTGCCTGAAATACTCTACTTTGTGGCGACACTTAAGAATGTTAAAATTAACTACAAATATGTGTGTCCAGCTGCAAAACAATCCATCAGCTGAGATGTTCTCACATCAATTGCTGGAAATCGGAAATGGAAAGGTGCCAATTGATCTGATCTCAGGACGAATTTTATTGCCTCATAACTTCTGCAATTTAGTGATGTCAACAGAAGAATTGGTTGAAAAAGTATTTCCTAGTATTCAAATTAATTATAAGACCCACGATTGGCTAAGTAAACGAGCTATTATTGTGGCCAAGAACAAAGATGTCTATGAACTTAACAATATTCTTCAGTTTAACATTCAAAGTGAGGCAGTCACATACAAGTCCATAGACACTGTTGTGAAAGCAGATAAAGTGGTTAATTATCCAATAGAATTTTTGAATTCACTCAATCTGCCGGGATGCCACTGTACGTGCTGCAATTGAAAATCAGAATGCTAATTATCATGTTTCAAATATCAACCAGCCAAAGGTTTGCAACAGCAAGCGGCTTACAGTAAAAATATGAGCAACGTCATAGAAGCATCAATCTTGACAGGACCTTTCAAAGGTAAAGATGTCCTCACTCCTCACATTCCTATGATTCCAATGGATATGCCATTTCAATGTAAGAGATTGCAATTCCCAATTCAATGTACAACCACCATCAACAAAGCTCAGGGCCAATTGTGGGTTTAGATCTAGAACGGATTGCTTCACACACAGACAATTATATATTGCGTGTTCTAGAGTCGGCAAACAATCTCTATATCTGCACAGATAATGGAATAACAAAAAATATCGTATACCCACAAAACATTGTGAAATTAAACATATTAGAAACGTGTGCTTTCTCTTTTCTTTCTTTTCCATTTAACCAGACTGAGCCACAGCAACGCATGGCCGGGTACAGCTAGTTTTGGTATAAAAACACATTTCCAAGTAAAAAATAAGGTGTGATACTTCAAAGAACTTTTTTTCCTTATGTTTCTGTTTCACTCCTTACTACTAATATTAACTCCCGTTAACCAGGGAGTTCCCTTTTTAATTACGCAACGTACAACGGGCTCATACTCTTTCACTAGGACGTGTCAATATGTCAGCCCAGTGGACGTAATTTTATATTATTATTTTTTAAATTTATACTTAATTAAAATAAATGAAATATATATTTTTTCGTTTATTTATATATAAAGTACAAGTGAAAATACAAAATTACAAACAAATAGAAAAGAATACCAACAAAAAAATGGAAACATTGAATTAAAAAATAATAAATTTTATAAACAATTATAAAGATTACAAAAAATATATATTTCTTATTTCTATACACAATAAAAAATATAAAAAAGTTAACAATTACAGAACAATAAACAAAAGCACACAAATAAAATAGAAATATTGAGTTTAAAAAATTGAAATATAGATGTAAAAATTTCAAAACTCAACTTCCGTGTGATATATTTTAAAATAATTGTTGATACATAGTGCTACCTTACAATCTGGACACCAGTATGTAAATTCTTTCCTAACACCTTTTTTGTAGCAAACTCGGCATTTCCTGGATTTAGTTTTTCCTATATCACTTTTATTTGTTCTGGAAAATGCCTTTCAACTAACTGTGATGGTTTAGATGTAGAACTGCTTGTTGATGTCTTTGGGTGGGTTTTCACTATGTTGTTATCTACCAATTTCTCTACACACTCTATCAAAAAGTGTAATCGATCCAAATGACCTTTATCTTTTTTGTATATAATATATGCATTGAAGAAGCACATATCAATTAATCGTAGTAAAATTTTTTTTATAAAATTTTTTTACCCTATTACGGGCAGCCGTATAGGCCACCATAACTTCATCTCCCAAATCTATGCCCCCCATTAATCCAGGACAACATTCGGTTTTTCTTGCCTTCTTCCTCTCTTTTCAATCATTATCTTTTCATCATTATGAATAGAACTGAGCATCAATACATCTTTTTTATCCTTCCATTTTAAAACCATAAGTTTGTCTTTGATTCTCACTATATGTTCATTTTTCTGTAATTTTTTTGTTTTTATTTCACTGGGGATTCCGACTCTGTTTATCCTCATTGTTCCAACAATGTCTGTATTGTTTTGACACAAGAGTTCAGCCAAATGAATTGATGTATAGAAATTATCTAAGTAAATTCTATACCCTTTATTCAGTAAGTCATGTGTTAACTCCAAAACAATTCTTGTTGATTGTTTTTCTTGTGGGTAGTTCGAACCATAATTTGTGTCCTTGCCTGTGTATAAAATTATATTTTGTACGAATCCAGATTGGCTTTCACTCAAAATAAACAACTTCATTCCAAATCTAGCTCTTTTTGTAGATATATATTGTTTCCAAGATAAATTCCCTTTCCATAATAAAAGAGATTCATTTACGCATATTTCTCATTCACATACATAAAAACTTTTAAACTTTTCTGACAAATTATTAATGATTGGATCAATTTTATATGTTTTTCTATTATATAAAGGTTGAGATATAAAAAAATATAAGTAAATAATATATAATACGAAAATAGGTAGGTAAGTGTAAGTATGTACCCGTTATTGCTCACCCAGAACACATCCACCACTCTCAATAGCGAAATTATACTGATTCCCTCCATGTCTTAAATTCATATCGAGACTAATGGATGACTAATACCTTTGACTAATACCTTTATTATTCGGAAATATATGTCTCACCCATTTCAGGGCGCAACATATATTTCAAGGACGTATTCATATGTCCTACCAGTACCCGATATTGTTTACGTTTGACGTATTTATACATCCCGTTCGATTAACAGGAAAAAGTGAAAATTAAATGAAATATTTGTTTTGTTTTGGGATTTTTGGACCAAGTCTTGATTGAAAACAAATTTACTTCATATATCTGCTTCTCGGGATGCTATTTACATAGTCCCCAGGGCAGCCCATGGGCCCCCAGTGCCGTTCCTCCATGTGAGTCTGCACCTGTCCAGGCAGCTCGGTCTGCTGGGTCCCGGCCACACTGCTCTGCTGGCCTCCAGCTAAGACATCCAAGTAGCCAGGCTTGGAGCCTGCGGTTTGTTGGGGAGCCAGGCTCAGAGCCTGTGGTTTGTCAGGGAGCAGGGCTCAAACTCTGCGGTTTGTTTGGGAGCCAGGCTCAGACCCTGCGGTTTGTCAGGGAGACAGGCTCAGACCCTGCGGTTTGTCTGGGAGCCAGGCTCAGACCCTGTGGTTTGTCAGGGAGACAGGCTCAGACCCTGCGGTTTGTCTGGGAGCCAGGCTCAGACCCTGCGGTTTGTTTGGGAGCCAGGCTCAGACCCTGTGGTTTGTTTGGGAGCCAGGCTCAGACCCTGCGGTTTGTTCGGGAGCCAGGCTCAGACCCTGCGGTTTGTCAGGGAGCCAGGCAGTGTGGCTGAGCCTGCAGGAGGCGCTGGAGGCCCTCAGGCTGCTGGGAAGGACTCACTCCCCCTGGGCAGAGGCGGCTTCTCCCCTGCCGCCCCTGGGGGCTCTGGAACACCTGCTGGGTGGTGGTGGGAATGCCTGCTGAGAGGAAGTGTGTGAGCTGTGTGTGTGGGTGGTGGGAATGTCAGTAGGAATTCCCACCACCCACTCACCTCACACGCCTCCTCTCAGCAGGCGTTCCCACCATCACCCCCATACACACCTCACACGCTTCCTCTCAGCAGGCGTTCCCACCACACACACACACACACACACCTCACATGCCTCCTGTCAGCAGGCGTTCCCACCACCCCCACACACACACCTCACATGCCTCCTCTCAGCAGGCGTTCCCACCACCCACACACACACACCTCACACGCTTCCTCTCAGCAGGCGTTCCCACCATCACCCCCACACACACCTCACATGCCTCCTCTCAGCAGGCATTCCCACCACCCACACACACACACCTCACACGCCTCCTCTCAGCAGGCGTTCCCACCACCCACACACACACACCTCACACGCCTCCTCTCAGCAGGCGTTCCCACCACCCACACACACACACCTCACACGCCTCCTCTCAGCAGGCGTTCCCACCACACACACACACACACACACACCTCACATGCCTCCTCTCAGCAGGCATTCCCACCATCACCCCCACACACACCTCACACGCTTCCTCTCAGCAGGCGTTCCCACCATCACCCCCACACACACCTCACACGCTTCCTCTCAGCAGGCGTTCCCACCACACACACACACACACACACACCTCACATGCCTCCTCTCAGCAGGCATTCCCACCATCACCCCCACACACACCTCACACGCTTCCTCTCAGCAGGCGTTCCCACCACCCACATACACTCACCTCACATGCCTCCTCTCAGCAGGCGTTCCCACCACCCACTCACCTCACATGCCTCCTCTCAGCAGGCGTTCCCACCACACACACACACACACACACCTCACACGCCTCCTCTCAGCAGGCGTTCCCACCACCCCCACACACACACCTCACACGCTTCCTCTCAGCAGGCGTTCCCACCACACACACACACACACACACACCTCACATGCCTCCTCTCAGCAGGCATTCCCACCATCACCCCCACACACACCTCACACGCTTCCTCTCAGCAGGCGTTCCCACCACCCACATACACTCACCTCACATGCCTCCTCTCAGCAGGCGTTCCCACCACCCACTCACCTCACATGCCTCCTCTCAGCAGGCGTTCCCACCACACACACACACACACCTCACATGCCTCCTCTCAGCAGGCGTTCCCACCACCCACTCACCTCACATGCCTCCTCTCAGCAGGCGTTCCCACCACACACACACACACACCTCACATGCCTCCTCTCAGCAGGCGTTCCCACCACACACACACACACACCTCACATGCCTCCTCTCAGCAGCCGTTCCCACCACCCACAGAGTGCATTTGTGGTGCTCACGGGTGGCGGTTGTGGATGACGCTGGGATGAGCAGAGGGTGCAGACAACCTTCAATACGAGGTTTTAATTAATTCAGATAAATACCCAGAAGTGGAATTGCTGCATCATGTGGTAATTCTGTTTTTGATTTTTTGAAGACAGTGCCATCTCTGACATTTTCCACTTTCCCTAGATTGGCAGAAAGAATGATGCCAGCTTTGCCTTTTACCGAGAAGGTTTCCTTTGCCAGGGAAGTGCATGTCCTTCTTCCTAATTCCTCTCCACACTTGCCATGTCTGCTACTTGAATTAATTCTTAATTATGGTTACATATTTGCTTTGTATCAGATTCTTTTCTATAGTAGATAGGTTATAAATTTCAAAATTATGTAACTGTATCAAGTGTCTGGTATGAAAGATGGATGAATTATTTTATTTTTTAAATTAATTAATTTATTTATTTTAAATATATTTTATTGATTTTTTACAGAGAGGAAGGGAGAGAGATAGAGAGTTAGAAACATTGATGAGAGAGAGTCATCGATCAGCTGCCTCTTGCACACCCCCTACTGGGGATATGCCCGCAACCAAGATACATGCCCCTGACCGGAATCGAACCCGGGACTTCAGTCCCCAAGCCGACGCTCTATCCATTGAGCCAAACTGGCCTCGGCAGGATGAATTATTTTAATAATAAAAAGGTAGAGTTTACTTTTTTTTTTTTTTTTAATGAATGGGCTCATATATTGGCTGGTATTTTTCTCTCAAGGAAAAAGGAAATGTTATTGGGAAGTAGACTTTTCTGAAGATGGAAGTGCGTGCTCAGTAACGCTCCTAGTGACTGAGAACGATGGGACCGCAGCTCTCGAGCTCCCGGGAGCACTAGCCATGGAGGTGGTACAGAGACACAGAGCTGACCTGACATGAGTCATGCACTTTGAAAGGCAGAGAAGCAGAGCCATGGTTAAGATGTCATCACCACAGAGCACACTAAGGACACTGAGCACCTGGGTAACAATAATTAGATTGGTTTTAGTCCTTAACTTTCAGAGGTTTCAATTCTTTATGTGATTATCTGACTCTGTAGCCATGAATTTATTTTCAGCAAGACATCTGGGTGACAGCTCATATAAAGTTTTAGGTAGGGAGCTATCTCACTTAGAAAGGACTTTGTCTGTCTGACAATTGCTATACCTGTAAATAAAAGGAAATTATTATACATTTTTGCCTAATAGAGCATTCCTAAGCCATATCCCAGAACCTGGCTGGTTTAGAAGGCAATACAATATTAGTTAGATGTCAAGTTCAAACCAACCCAAACATAGATGAAAATTTTGTATTTCTTAAACTTATTTTAGAATTAGTTTACATAAAATTTCAGGCCAAATTTTTGTATAAATCTTATGATTCAGTATTTTTAAATCTATGTGTCACAAATGTAATTTCATAAACTTACAATTACATAGTATTTCCTGATAAGTTTCAATATTTATGTTGCAAAACCTCTTTAATTATTGGAAACTACAATAGTTTGCATCCGATTAAATGTTAGAGCTTCTGATAATTCCAGCCATGATTTTATAGTGTAGTATTTTTATCTTTTGGTAACTTATATAATTTGGCAAAACTAATCCCCTACAAGTACTGATCCCTTACTAAATAGTTCATGAAGAAAGAAGTCAGAATATAGGAAATACTGTGCCCCATCCATCAATGTCAGGCCAGTAAAGCCACTATGGGAGATACAGTGACTTAGTGCTTTTCCAGAGAATTTTTTAAATTGCCTGATTGCTCAATATCGACTAGTATTTCATTTTTTAAAGAAAGCATGTAATTGAGTGCAATGTGTCCCATAAATATTTCAAAAACATCATTTCTATTGAGAATTATCTGCAAATAAGAAAACAATTTAAATCCTGACTCCTTGCCCTGGCCAGTGTAGCTAAGTGGTCAGAGTGTTGACCCACAGACCAAAAGGTTGTGGGTTCAATTCCCTGTCAAGGGCAAGTATCTGGGTTGTAGGTTTGATTCTTGGTCTGGTCTGGTATGTGCAGGAAGCAACCAATGGATATGTCTCCTCTCTCTCTCTCTCTCTCTCTCTCTCTCTCTCTCTCTCTCTCTCTCACTCTCCCCCCACCCCTGCAACCCCCCCTCCACTCTCTGGAAAAAAAAAAATCCTTGGGTGAGGATTAACAACAACAACAATCTGACCCGTGAACCAAGATCCTCTGAGGACAGTTTCAGCAAAGGAAGTGTCCCTGCGGGCTTTGTCCTCGCGGCTGGAAGGCCCTTCTTGTTTGGTGCTCTCTGCGTGGCGTGTCTGCAGGGCCCAGACTGCGGCTCCACGGCCGCCCTCTCACCTGAGCACAGAGCAAGTGCACCCACAGCGCCGGGGACTCGCAGCCTTGTGGCTGCTCCGGTGCGTGGAAGGAATGCAGGGGGTGGTGAGCATCCTCCGCGGCCTCCCGCTGTCTGGCGGCGATGGGCACCGAGGTGGCACAACCACGTGGGGGGCGCCCGGGCCCTGGGCCTCCTCTCGGATGGAGCTACCGAGCCCTGGCTCAGCCGGCACATCGGTGTTAGACTTTGTGCAGGTGGCACACCCTGGTTGAATTAGGCAACCAAGATTTTTATTTGTCTGTTATAGTGACTTTTAAGGGCTGTCCTAAGTCATACAACTGGCAAAAATGCAAGGTTTTCTGAGGACTTCTTCAAAAGTAAAAATCCTAACTTAGGACAGAAATGCGTATGCTTCGCATGATGATTCTTACGTTCTTAACAGTTAGAAATCATCTGCTCAAGAAGAATTTCAAAGCACATTTAGGAATGAGAATGTGTATGTGCATGGAGAAGGTATGTGCTAAGTTTCTGAACAAGCTTTACAGTTATTTTTGGATTGTGTGCTATAAGAACATCACATGCATGAGAGACAGTAGGCACGTCCATTCAACTCCTTTACAAAATTAAGCACTTTAGAAATCCCCTGACAAAATATTTTAAAAATAGCGCATTCTTAGCTCTGTTTTCCAGAACAGACAGAAGCCCAGACTGTGCCCTCGGTGGGTGCTCAGAGGCGAGGGAGCAGCACATTCCCAGGAGGAAGTGAAGCCTGAACAGAGCGGTGATCCAAGGTCACCTCAGCAGACTTTGTCGGATCAGGCCCTTTGAGATTTAATATAAAAAGACGTAGCGATGTTTGCAGACACGGTGACCAGTAATCCACGGAGAAAGTTCCCAATGGCTGTCTCCCCAAAGGCAGACTTCACCTCCGGCTTCACATCCCGGGAGGAGTCAGCAGACGCCTCTCTCGAGGGTGGGCCTGGGCTTGCAGTGAAGACCGCTGGATTCAGGTCCTGGCTTAGAAGCCAATACATGTCTCCCAGGAGGCTAGGCCTTGCCATCTGCGAGGAAAACCCGCGTCCTTCCCTTGTTTTTTAAAGGCCCCTGCACAGACCCCACAGGAATTGCTGATAGCTCCATTGTCAGCAGCTAACCTGCCTGTGGGGAGTGCACTCCTACTTCTCTGCCCTCTACTGCTGGCCTTGGAGCTATTGGGAAGATTTCGGAGAGGGACACAGGGGTCTCTGGTAATCACACGGAAAACTTAGGGAATTGTTGTAAGAGGTGGGGCTATCACCTCAAACAACTGCTCTGAAGGAGCAAGGCCTGTTCTAGGCGGACAGAGCGCAGAGGGCCGGCTGCCAGGAAGAGGAGAGAACAGAACACGGGGGAACTGCACATGCAGGTCAGCAGGCGGATCGCACACTGACTCCTCAGGCAGAGTGAGAAAGGCAGCGTCCTCCAGGCTCCCACAGCCGGTGCGTCAGAGAGTCAGTTCCAAAATGACCCGCTCAATGGAGAAGAGTGTCCCAGCAACTACTTCCAGGTTAACGGAATAATGACAGGGTTAATGATAAGTAATAATGATATCATTATCAGCCTCATGCTCGTTTCATATTTTTAAATATGTTTTTATTGATTTCAGAGAGTGGAAGGGAGAGGGAGAGAGAGAGAAACATAGATGAGAAATATTGACCAGTGCCTCCCACATTCCCCCGATTGGGGATAGAGCCTGGAACCAGGACATGTGCCCTGACTTCCTGGTGCGTGGCAACACTCAACCACGGAGACACGCCGGCCGGACTCATATTTATTTCTGTAGACACGATCAAAGGGTAGATTTTGTCATCTGTGGATGAGACACGATTATTTTCCATACTGAGCAGATTATTTAAAATCAGAACTGCCTTAAAGATTGCAGGTGAGCTTAATGCTCTCAAGAAAGACCCCAAATGACACAAAGCATGTCAAATGTTAAGTAATTGTTCCCGACTCTACACATATGAGCTATTTAGATGAGGAGATGGTCAGTGGGTTGGGGGAAAAAAGAGCTCAGACGGTTTCATTTTACCAGTATTAAATTCAGAGCCATTATGAAATTTAAGTTCAGGAAATTGAATCCCAGAGAGGAAGCATCCTGCTATGCCGCTTACATTTGTTTTAACGTCTTTGCACTTTCACTGTCTCCCTGTCTCCCTGTGTCCCTCACGTCTGTCTCTCAGACAGGCCCCCACCCCCACAAATGGTTAAAAAGAAAGGCTAGAATGATTGCTTCTATTTTTATCTGCTTTTACCTGCATATCCAGGGCTTTGGTGATTAAAAACCCTACCCCTCCTCATAGACAGTGACAGTGCTTTATTTTTAGAATACTTTAATATTAGAGAACAGTGTTTTACTTTTCTGGTTAGTTGGAAGCTATCCTTACATCAAAAGAAGCCATAAATTCTTCATTATTTTTAATGAAAACATCTAGTTTAGGTTTCAAATCAGTAAACTCATTATTCATTTGATTAAGCCATCTTGAGTTTTCAATTTTTATGGTGATTTTCTTTGCAGCCTCTTAATATAAAGAAACAGGTAAAAAAAAAAACACACATTTTTTTATAAGTCCTAAAGAAATACCTCTATTATTTTCATTATTGCCATGATGAGGTGAATCAGGGGGAGACATTACTCATTACCTTTTAAGCAAAGACACTAAACACCAAATCAATTGATTGAATTAATGTAAAATGGTGGTTTTAATATTTTCCCCCAATTTTCTTGCTAAACAGGTCAACAGCTCAAACTGTTTTGCTTAATGCTTTCTCACTGAGAATATAATGGCATGAAATGAAATTAAGCCTTGAGCATGGCATAGCAGACTATAGACTTCTAAATAAACATTTAATATTATAACTGTCACAGATGAAGTTAACTTGATAATTATGCAGATGCACAATTGCCATGGAATTTTTTTGTCAGTAACAAACATACTTTTCCTCCTGTGGCTCTGTGGTTTTAGAACCTGAGTTCTGGAGAAGAAGGAGAGAAATAATACTTTAAAAGTTTTACTGTTTATAAAGCAGCATACTGAATTCTAAGTTTTCAAGGGCAATGATAGTCTTTATTTTTAACTCTTTCTTTTGTGAGATATATATTCAATAACAAAGATATTTTTTAACATTATTATTGTGGGAAAAATATAGTACCTAAAAGTAGTAAAATAAACAAGTAGCATACCTAAAAGTAATAAATTCCTCTTCAGATCTCCCCAATTCCTACTCTTGAGATAATCACACTTAATAATTATATTTTTTTATTTTCTTCACAACTTTAAACATATCCTATGTAATAAAGAGGCAATATGCAAATTAACCATCACATCCTAACAAGATGGCTGCCTATGACCAGGTTGACAAGAGGATTAGTGAGGGAGGACAAAATGACTGAACAAGCAGGCTGTGTGGGGTGACCAGGTAGGCGGGGGGGGGGGGGGGGGGGGAGGGGAAGAGGGGTGCAGTTAGGGGCAACCAGTCAGGCAGGCAGGTGAGCAATTATGAGCCAGCAGTCCAGGATTGTGAGAGGGATGTTCAATTGGCAGTTTAGGCTGGGATTGGGCCTAAATTGGCAGTTGGACATCCCCCAAGGGGTTCCAGATTAGAGAGGGTTCAGGCTGGCCTGAGGGGACCCCCTTCCCCTGTACACAAATTTTGTGCACCGGGCCTCTAGTGTTCATATAAGTTTATATGCAGAAACTTAAGTATGCACATAAATGGGGTTAATACATATTGATCTCAAATGGCCTTTCTCAATGTTATAGGTAGGATGTGTTAGTTTTATGTGTATATAGGTCTAATGTTTTCTTTACAAATTACTCTAACATACAGTATAGTACAGTATAGATGCACTGTGGTTCATTTCAATATTCTTTGAAAGCTCAACATTTATACTGTTTATAACTTTTGCTATAAGAAATCTTTCTGATATGTTTTCTTACATCACATTTTCATGCACATTTACGTGAACGTGGACTGAGTCTAGGAGTCACTCAGCCCTACTGTGTGCACAGTTTGTATTTTGTGTGTTTGCACACAGTGTCCAATTTCACACAGGAGGCTCCACCACATCCCTCAGCGGGCTATCCGAATCCCTGCTCCCACCCAACAGCGGGATGACTCTCCTCAGCCTGGGCTCGCTGGGTGCTTAGCAGGACCCTCCTCATCCTCGGACTCCATGCTTGTGAACTCACTTTCTCACTAAAACAGGCCTTTCACCCCACCCATAGTCACGGTGTTTTCTGGCTCATTTACAAGTGCTGCCAGCCCTCAGCTGGGCAGGGGCACCAAAGGCGTGGCCCGGCGGAGGGGGAGGCACTCTGCCCTTCCCCTCTCCGTCTCTTAGCCCATTTTCTGCCTTGTTGTGCTTGCTGCTGTTTTCCCTGCTCCCCGCCCCGGCCTCAGGCCTGAGGGCCGATGTGCCTGTGGGAGGAGCTCCACCGGCCTGAGTGATGGCTGTGGGCTGTGCGCTCCGTGTGGGGACTCAGTAAGGATTTGCTTTAAATACGGCGTCTTTAAACTGAGACACCATGGAACACGGAGGCATATCGCCGGGTGAGAAATGTGATAGAAGTCCACAGAAACCGGCCGTGTGTCCCAGGACGGGATTCCCGGAGTCACAGGAGCCGCTCGGGCCGCTCCCTCTGCCTTCCCAGTGGCCGGAGCTGTAGGCAGCTTCGCACAGAGCTTCGGGGGTCCTGCCTTCAGCCGGCCGCTCTTGTCTGTTCTCTCTGGCTGTCCCTTTCTCATCAGCTCAGACGGTTTCCTTATGTCAGGAGCACTGGAAGCTTTCCTGTGAGGCTTGGGAATATTCCCCAGTCTGCTCGCTGTCCATTTCTGATATTTACACCTTATTTAATGCAGCAGGAGCAACCCTCTCCCGGCTGCTTTCCAGCGCCTTGACTTGTGTCTGATGTGCTATAGCTTTTTGTTTGTTTTGGTTTCACCTAGTTCTCTGAATTATCCAAAATGTTTTCAGTGTAATGTAGAGATTATTCTGACCCCTAATGATCATGGAAGACTCTTTTCTAATTGTGTATTTATTAGTTCGTCAGTGATTTCAGATGCAGACTTTAAAACTGGGTTTCTGGTCTGTTTCCGTCCTCCTGACTGTTTGGCTCGCTTTGTGGGTAACGGTGAGGGTACTTTGTGTTTCTCCGGGCCACTCCCGTCCTGTGTGTGCCGTCGTCTGCGTGGTTCTGTTTGTTCTTAAGCACCATTCCCTCTGGGGCCCGCGGCTGCCTTGCTGTGCTGAGCAGGGGTTCACAAGGCCTGGGTGGGGAGGGCTGCACCATGCTGGATGCCTTGGAGTCAGGTCTTCCATCAGGTCCGTTCGCCCCCTTTCCTGCGTGTAGGCCCAGCTCTGTCTGCCTGCATGAGCCAGTGCCCCGGCCACGCTGCCACAGAGCCCAGCTGCCATCAGTTGTCTGCCTTCCGAGGGTGAGGGCAGTGCGGGAAACGCAGGAACCAGTGAGCTCCACAGTGATCCTCCTGGGCTGCCGCACAGGCAGTGGCCACACCCCTCCGCTCTTTCCTGATAGTTCTGGAAATTTAGTCAAATTACTCCTTTTTGTTTTGATTAATCCTCACCCAAGGATATTTTTCCCATTGCTTTTTAGAGAGAGCAGAAGGGAGATAGGAAGGAGGGGAGAGAGAGAGACATCGATGTGAGATAGACACATTGACTGGTTGCCTCCAGCACGCACCCCGATGGAGGCCAGAGAACAAACCCGCAACCCAGGCACCCGTCCTTGGGCGGGAATTGAACCTTGGGCCCTTCAGTGCACAGGTCGGTGGTCTAACCATTGAGAACTCTGGCCAGAGCTCGAGTTAAATTTTCCATTTATCGTCTTCAGGACTCTGTGTAGGTCACCTTCCTTCAGCGAAACATGGAATAAGAATAACTATGCAGATTCAATGGCAGCCATGCCTGCAGTTACACAATCACCATCAGCTGACGGTCACGCTGCAAGCAAATCCCTCAGCCTCAGGAGCCAGTGTCTGCACGTGTGTGGACTTGCCCATGTTACAGGCAAGCACCTTCAAGCTTGCTTGCTACATGAGTAAACTGAAGTATTACCATACCTTCTCACACGTCTGTTTCCTGAAGACTTCTCAAATACTCATGTGTGGGTTTTGTTAAACTTCTGAAGAACAAGCTGTGCTCCACATCTGAAACCAGCATGTCATCCATGTGCAGCGCACCCAGGGCATGGTTTCCAGAGAAAACAGGCTCCGGAGAACATGGAGCCTGACTGGTCCTGTGCGCTGTTCATGACGGGCTGCAATAAGCACTCCCGTGCGTGTCTGCAGCGCATGGCGTTACAATGCACCACCAGGCGTTCCCGCCATCCCTCCGCTCTCAGATGCTGCTCAGCACATTTTTACTCTCAGCTGCATACATTTCCATAAAACGATAGGTCTCCCCACAATCGATCTCTTCCCTAAACCCCATCTGTCCTCTCTCATTGTATCTGAGCTTGTCTTCCCTCGCGCCACGCCTGGAGCCTGTGGTTATATATATGCAATTGCCTGTGTAATTCCTCCAGCGTAGAAGGCTCATTTCACCGCTTCGCCACGCTCAGTGCATTAGGCGGTAAACATATTTCGCCCGAAGGCTTCTCCATGACATTCTTAAAGTTTCTTCTGTGACTTATTGGGCTTTAACTCTATTGGTAATATTCTTTTCAGACCAAGAGAAGCACTAAATCCAAAAGAATTACAGATTTTACTGCTGTAATGTTCACACCCTCCCTGTCCCCATTCTCCAGGCGGAGAGCAGTGTTCTCTTGGCGGAACATTTGTTCTACCTGTCGGATTCTTCTCCTTCAGTGATCAATTATTTAATGAAATCAAGGAGCGTAATCCCTGGGAGATTAAAGATACTAAATAAAATATTTTTGTTTACTTGCTCTCTCAAAATGGAACAGCTATCTATATTTTCTCTCTTTGTATTTTGTTTTTATTTTTTAAAATATATTTTATTGATTTTTTTATAGAGAGGTAGGGAAAGGGATAGAGTTAGAAACATTGATCAGCTGCCTCCTGCCCCCCCCCCCCCCCAAATGGGGATGTGCCCGCAACCAAGGTACATGCCCTTGACTGGAATTGAACCTGGGACCCTTCAGTCTGCAGGCCGATGCTCTATCCAGAGCCTAACTGGTTAGGACTGTATTTTGGTTTTAGTTACTTTATTAGTTCAACCTAAGATAATTTAATAGGCAATGGTTATTTCTGTTGCTTTTGGTTTCTTTTAGGTTATAAATATGATTCTTAGAAATTAACAAGTAAGAATTTTAAAGTACCTGCTAAATGTATGCTAGTCCTAAGGATGCTGGGACCAAAGATGCTGGGACTGAGGATGCTGGGACCAAGGATGCTGGGATTGAAGGTACTGGGACCAAGGTTGCTGGGACCGAGGATGGCTGTGTAATTTGAACCCTCTTCCTGACTTTCCAGCTCTCCGCAGTGCCTCCTTGCTCTTCATCTGGGACTGAATTCATTTCATGGCAATACATGCATCTGGAAGAAAGCATATGGAATTGCTAGGTCCCATTCCTGGGCTCACGTGCATTCCTGCTGTGCTGGATAATAACAAAGCCTCTAACAGCCCCATGTGCAGAAGGGAGCGTCAGCACAAGGGGGCTCTGCCCCATGGTACCATTCAGTGCCCACCCTGACGCCCTAGGAAGCCACTCAGGGTGGGGGTGGAGCAGCGGAGGTGCCCTCGGACAGCAGGGCCTGTGCTCAGCGGCTACTGAGCGGTGGGGGAGGAAATGTCTTATATTTTAATCGGTTCAGCTGACCCGGATTCCCCCAGAACGATATTAAAGCTTTGGATCTTTTCCGGAAGCATCCTCCGAAGAAGAGCAGCGATGTCAGAAAAGGAACAAAGGAAAGAATGACCATGGAAGTGCCTACGCCAGGCAGGAATATGTGTGGCCACAGCAGCCATGTCATCCTGGGTCCAGGTCCCTCCTGGCGACCTTGGTGGTGCCAGCCCTGCCCCCTTCCTTCCCCCCCACCCCCCAGCGTTCCTCCCTTTTCTTGCTGCCACAGCCTTTGTGTAGCAACCAGGCAGAGGTCACCGCTTCCAGCTCTGGCTCTGGCCAGGCGCTGCTGCAACCAGACCCCGGGGGAGAGCTGGCTGGCTGCAGAGCCTCCTGGGACACAGGAGTGCTGCAATGTGTGCATCGCTCTCCTGGCCCTCGCTGAGCTTCTCATGCTCCGGAGGGATGGAAGCGCTTACAGCCGCCGGCTCGCCGTGGTCCCCTCCGGGGCACTGGCATCCTGCTCAGTAGGTTCTTCGGTGGATGTGACCTTTGGGCGTCTCTAGTAACTAAACAACCTGACAGCATGCCAGAAGCTGGGCGAGGTTCACAGATAATGATGTGGAAATTCTAGTAAGATGTGAACTCATGTTCTGTTTCTTCCTTCTGTAACAACTAAGTATTAAATTACCTAGCGCGATGCTTCATGCATAGTGCTTTGTGCAAAGTAGGCATGAGTAATCACTATTATTGTTGTTTTTTATTATTATTACTGCCCTGCTACTCGTTACCGCCCCCCCCCCCCCCCCCTCTCCCTCCTCAGTCCCATCGGAGCCGGAGCGCAGGTTGCGAAGGCGCGCAGGCGCCCCGCCGGCTCAGGCTGCGGCATGTGGTCCTGGCACGCGGTTCTTTGGCGTCCTGGTACCTTCACTTAAGGGAAAACTTGTGGGTTGTGATTAGGGTGCCGGGCCCATCTCTGAGCCCCCTTCCCGCACAGGGAGATTTACTTACCTTGTGACTAGCACTATGTCAACAGCAAATGACCACAATTCACAGACACGGTGCTTGCTTAGTCTGTACTCCACGTGTCCTGACCACCAAGGGCCTGGCAGGGTGGCTGCTGGCAGGTTCCTGAAAGGTCAGAAGAAGGGGCAGGAAGGGAAGAAGTGGCAGGGAGGGAAGAGGGCAGGCGGGGCAAGAAGGGGCAGGAAGGAGGGGAGCCATGCAGGGCAATCTTTAGTTGCTCTTGTTAATCCTCACCCCTGGATATTTTTCCCATTAATTTTTTTCCATCTGTATTTTTTCACTTTTCTTTTTAAAAATAAATCTTTATTGTTCAGATTATTACAATTGTTCCTCTGTTTCCCCCCATAGCTCCCCTCCACCCAGTTCCCACCCCACCCTCTGCCCTTAATTCCCCCCTCCCCCCCGCCGCTGTCACTGTCCTCATTTATAGGTATATGATTTTTGTCCAGTCTCTCCCCACACCCCCATACCATACCTCCTTCCCCCTAAAAATTATCAGTCCACTCCCTTTCTATACCCCTGATTCTATTATATTCACCAGTTTTTTTCTGTTAATCAAAATTTTTATTCACTTGATTTTTAGATTCACTTGTTGATAGATATGTATTTGTTGTTCATAATTTTTATTTTTACCGTTTTCTTCTTCTTCCTCTTCTTAAAGAATACCTTTCAGCAGTTCATATAATACTGATTTGGCAGTGATGGACTCCTTTAGTTTTTTCTTGTGAAGCTCTTTATCTGACCTTCAGTTCTAAGTGATAGCTTTGCTGGGTTGTTATATTGGTTGTTGAGTCTTACTATTCATCACTTTGAATATTTCTTGCCAGTCCCTTCTGTCCTGCATAGTTTCTGTTGAGAAATCAGCTGACAATACTATGGGTAGTCCCTTGTAGGTAATTAACTTTTTTTCTTGCTGCCTTTAAGATTCTCTCTTTGTCTTTTGCTCTTGGCATTTTAATTATGATGTGTCTTGGTGTAGTCCTCTTTGGATTCCTTTTGTTTGGGGTTCTCTGAGCTTCCTGGACTTGTAAGTCTATTTCTTTCACCAGGTAGGGGAAGTTTTCTGTCATTATTTCTTCAAATAGGTTTTCAATATATTGCTCTCTCTTTTCTTCTGGCACCCCTATAATTTGGATATTGGTATGCTTGAAGTTGTCCAGACACTCCTTACACTATCTTCATATTTTTGGATTCTTCTTTTCTTTTTGCTTTTCTTGTTGGGTGTTTTTTTTTGTTTTGTTTTGTTTTGTTTTTTTGCTTTTTTTGTATTTAGAATCTTTGACTTATTCTTGGGATCCTCTAGTCTGCTGTTCGATCTCTGTATATTATTCTTTATTTCAGTCAGTGTATGCTTAATTTCTAGTTGGTTCTTTTTCATATCCTTGAGGGTCTCACTAAATTTCTCAGAGATTTCTAGAAGATTCTTGAGTAACCTTATAACTGTGGTTTTGAACTCTATATCTAATAGTTTGCTTTCCTCCATTTCTTTCATTTGTGACCTGTTTCTTTGTCTCTGCATTTTGACTGCTTTCCTGTGTTGGTAGAGTGGCTTTGTGTGCTAGTTGTCCTATAGGGCCCAGTGGCTCAGCCTCCCTAATTACCTGAGGTGGACACTCTTGGTGTACCGCTTTGTGGGCTGTGAGCACAATCTTATTGTAGTTAAGCTTTGATTACTGTTGGTATCACTTGGAGGAATTGACCTCCAGGCCAATTGCTGTGAGGATCAATTGTGTCTATGACGGGATAACTTTTATGCTGGAGACACCATTATGGAGCAAGATTTATTGGGTCTCTGGTGCTCACTGAGTCTGCCCCCTGAGTGTGTCTCTAATGGATGTGAAGAGTTATAATCTGGATGGTCTCACTCTGACCACTGAGTACAATGGCTCTTGGATCTCCAATGAGGTGCAAAATCAGCCACTGACTGATGTCACCCAGCAGGAGCTACAGTGAGATCTACAGATTCCTCTTTGTTTGGGGTTTGGAAGTGTGCAGTAGAGGCCCAGCTGTGAAGCAATGAAAGCTGCTGTCCAACTTTGGGACTTCTTTTGGGGGCTCTGGGCCTCTCTGACCCAGCTGCAATATGTTAGGTTTTAGATTGCAAAGGGCCAATCCATTCATATGCAAAAGCCTCTGCACACAGCTTGGGTGGGGTTATAAATTGGGTGGGGTGGGGCCTCATGGAATCACCAGGATGAAGCTAACAGCAATGGCTGACTGTCAGCCCTGCACTGGAGAGGTCCTGTGTCTCTGTGTCCCATGGCACCATGCAGGAACAGTGATCGCTGCAAGCACCTCTGAGAGAAAGCTGCCCTTGTGTTACAGCCTGATGCCAGACAGCCCAATTTCTTCCCATTTGAGTCTGTGTCTCCAGAGTCTTGCCCAGAACTGGAGTTCAGAGCAGTCAGGAGTTTGTGTCCCCGATTGGAAAAGATAACAGCATACCCAGTTGCCAGCCCCTTTCGTGCACGCCTCTATACCTCTGCACTTCACTTCCATAGCTCCTCCGAGTCTCAGTGTGCTTTTCTATTCCCTTCTAGTTGTAGAATTTCAACTCAGTCAGCCTTCCCGTGGTTCTGGATGATGTCTATTTTGTCTTTTAGTTGTAATTTTGAAGTGGTTGTGTGAGGCAGCAAGTTCAGGTGTTTACCTATGCTGCCATCTTGGTTTCTCCCTCCCATTGATTTTTTGAGGTGAGGGAAAGGTGAGGAGACAGAGAGAGAAACATTAATGTCACATCCACTGTTTGCCTCCTGCACATGCCCCAAATGGGCTGGGGATCAAGCCTGTAATCAAGGCTTTGCCCTTGATGGGCATGAACCAGAGACCCTCCAGTCCACAGGTTGATGTTCCATCCACTGAGCAAACCGGCTGGGGTCTTGCCTCGAATCAGTGGCTGGCCTCCTGTAACTGCAGCAGTCCTGGCATGGGTTGCTTCTTTTTGTCACCATGTGCACTTTGGTGCTTTAAAAAAATACTGTTTATATATTTTTAACTATCTCTCCTCCCCACCCTTCCTTCTTGACAAAACTTTAGACTGAAATCAACTCTTTCCCTCACACACACACACACACACATATTTCCTTCTATTGGGTGAGATTTATGGTGCTGAAATTATTTGTCAAAAACTAGTTATTTTCCTTGAGGCACATCCCTTGAAATCAATCAGTAGGACCATTCTGGCCTTAAATACCCTGTGTCTGATGGGTGTTTCTTTAGTTGCGTAAGGGTAGGGCCCGTGTGGGCCTGGGTCTGCAGTGGCCCTGGCACTTGTCGCTCACCTGGGGAAAGAGGGTGGAATGTCCCCTCCCAGCCCTGGAGGGCTCCCTCTCAGCCTCCTGGTTGGCTGCTCACAGGTTCTCCTATCATTTACCTGCATTCATTCTGAGGCAGCGGCATTCTGAAAGGGGACCTTGGGTCCTTTCTGTGCACATCTCTGTCAGGGCGCACCTGCCGACTGCGGAAAAAACAGGGGCGAGGTTCTGAGGGTAACATTTCTGTCACACAGCAGTGCTGGGTTCAGGAGCTACGTCATTTATTCACTTAGGAAGGACACACAAAAGGAATGGTCGTCTGAACCTCTGCCCGGAGAGCTGGGTGCTCTCACCGCCTGCTGCCCTGAGGAGAGGAAGACTCTGAGCTAAGGCAGCTTTGAGTGCAACCCAATCTCCAGCTCTTAGAAGCTGTGTGATTCTTTGAAAAACAAGCACTTAATCTATATAAGCCTAGATCAATGATATGGCAATAACCTTTACTACAGAACATCATTTCCTAGGTTAGAAATAGAGTCTGGAAAGTACTTGGCAAGTTATCACGGTTAATGTTATTTAGGAGACATGATTAGTGCGAATATAATCCTCCATAGAGTACATTCCTGAGAGAAACACTGAGCTGATGGGATGCAGCATTTCCTTTGATTGTGTTCCAATGCACAAATACATATGGCAGATAGTTAGCAATAATCCGCGAGTGGTCACTGCTGCGAGACAAGGTCGCCCACTTTCCTGATGCTGACTATGTGAAGCAGACAACAAGCAGGGGAATGAAGGCGGGTGCTCTCAGCCGTGGCCAGGCAGCGGGCATGTGGCAGGGTCACCCACATTAGCGCCTCCCGAGAACCAGCCTGACCCGACCTGACCTGAGGGGGAGCATGACTTGCTGTGAGATGCGACCACAAAGTCGATAGCAGAAGGAAAGGCTTTGTGCCGTGTTCTGTCGCCCAGTCCGGGTCTCTGGGGCAGAGGATTGAAAGGACCTCAGAATCTGCTGTGACTCCCATTAGGAGGAGTAGAAGGAGCATCTCCATTTCACCAGGGAACACCTTAGATCCAGGAAATGCCCATCACCTGCTGCTCAAAACACCAAGGAGTGCTGGGAGATGGGTCCCTGACAAGAGAGACCCGACCACACCCATCTTCCCTGCAGTTCCTCTCCCGTCGTGGGAGGAGCCTGGCTTTAGGACCCACCTGACTGCCAGTGTTATGCCAATTATTTGTTTCATCTGACGTTCGCCTTCTTTTACTAGATCACGTGCCATCATGAGGGAATTTAGAAAACCACTCACATAATGCCCTGTAGCCAAGCGTTCTTCTAAGCTGTTGATAGTAATCGTCATTCATGGATGGGTAATCTTTTTTAAGACATACTTTTATTGATTTCAGAAGGGAAGGGAGAGAGAAAAAGAGATCGAAACATCAACAGTGAGAAAGAATCATTGATCAGCTACTCCTCATGCCCCCAAAAGGGTTGGAACCCACAACCTGGGCATGTGCCCTGACTGGAATCAAATCAGTGGGTTGTTGCTCAACCACTGAGCCACACCAGCTAGGTAGCACCACTTATTGTACATATGGGGTTACCTTCATGCTGCCCATGGTCCACAGCCCTAGATGAGAAAGAGGGTATAAGCAGACCTTACCCCCGAAGTCCTTACTTGACCTGAGTCTGTCTCCGAGTTCGTCCTGTCTTATTGGCAATTCCATGAAGAAATTGGGCTCATTTCCACGTTGATTTTTAATAAGGGAACATACTTTATCTTTAGTAGATGGCCTCCTTCACTCAGCATGGTTTCCACGCTGTTGCTAACATCAGTGCACTGTTTTATTGCAGTGTCACATCCTCTTATCTGAACATGCTACATCAGTTCTATTGTCATTAGATATTGGTGTTGTTCCTGATTTGGATCTATTATGAACACACTGCCATGAGAATTTTTATTCCTACTAAATGCCTTTTCCTGCACATATTTTGAGTGGACCTACTTCTCAGAATAACATTTCCAGCTCATAGTTTATGCTTAAGCTCAGCATTGGCAAATACTGAAAAATGACTCTTCAAATTGCCATGTGCACATTTTCACTTTGTCCATCAGCCTATAAGAATTCTCATAAATTCCAATTCCTACCAACTCTTGATATATTCTGCTTTTTATTTTCAGCAATTGGATGGATATATAGTGTTATCTCATTGTGGTTTCAATTTGTATTACTTTGAAGAATAACAAAGTTAAGCAATCTTAAGGTATAATCATCTGGATATTGTCTCATTTGAATATTAGCTGGCCTATATTTCTACTGATTTGTAGATTTTTTTCCATAAATTATATGCCAGTCAGGTGCATGCATTACAAATATTCTATCCTCCTTTTTGCTTTGAATTTTCTCTTAATTTCTCTAATGTTTTCATTAGATAAGAAGTTAATTTAATTTTAATGCAACCCAACTCATCATTTCCCCTCATATATTCTGATTTGTGCTTTTTTAAGGAATTACTGAAGATACTTTCTTTTATTACCTTCTAGACATTTTCCTCTATTGAGTTACCTTTCCTCTTTAGTTCTATAATATACTTTTACTTTTTAGTATATGTCTTGAATTCTTGGTAATTATCTTTCATATATTGCTTGTATTTCATTGTCTCCTTTTTCCATGGAACTATAATTCTAAGTGTGCTAAACATTTTCTTTCTTTCTTTCTTTTTTTTCTAACCTATTTTATTCCCTTCCTTCAAGCTCAGCCTTTTCTTTGGAGTCACCTGAATTAATGATCCTTTGTGTCTAATCTTGTTAATCCACCTATCACTCCTTCATTTTTGCTATTTTATTATTAATGATATAATTATCTTTTAATTTTTATTAGCAGACTAGTGGCCCAGTGCACAAATTCATGGGCATTGAAAGAAAATTAATTAGAAGAAATATTTTAATATTGCTAGTCACCCTTCTCTATAATAGAAGTATCAACCAAATTCTGTTTTACAATGACAGATCAAAACAAACACGTGTGATTGGCACCAGTGAGAGCTTTATATGTATCATACATGCTCAAGTCAACTTAGCCTTTTGTAGACATAGAATAAACTTGTTTACTCTGCTTTCTGATTTACCTGAACTTTTTTTCAGCCCAGTGAAGCACCCCAATTTCTCTTTCAGGTACTTGTCAGTGAAACAGCAGTAAATTTCAACACAAAGCAGATTATTATTGTAGATCATTCAGGGAGAACAAAGGGTAAAATATTTGTGTTTACTATATTCTGGGCAGTGAGAAAACCTGAAGTCATTTTCAAGGTCCACCATTTTTTACTCCTTTTCAATTGAGTCAAGTTTCTGAGGTTTCCAAATCTCTGTTTTCTGGCTAATGAAAAGAAAATATTAGGTCTAGTAATAATTAATGTCGTTTTCTAATACTTTTTTAAATTGAATTTATTTAAACAATACAACAAAATTTAATCAACAATATAGTTGCCGTTGTTTTCTACTACTTGTGCCCAATGCTCAGGAAGCATTTTAATCCATCTGTTGTAAAATTCTTGTGATTTTGATGCAAAAAATTCGGTCAATGCATTTTTGAGGCATTCTTCATTATTAAATTTTTTTCCAAGAAGAAAGTTTTGCAAAGAACGAAACAAATGGTAATCGGAAGGGGCAATATCAGGAGAATATGCAGGTTGAGGGAGAACTTCCCATTCCAACTGGCGCAGTTTTTCAGCAGTGATTCTTGCAGTATGCGGTTGTGCGTTATCGTGGTGAAGAATTACGCCCTTCCGATTAATCAGCGCGGGTTCTTTTTCTCTTAAAGCTTGGGCTAACCTTTCCAATTGGGCACTATACACTGCACTTGTAATGGTTTGGTTAGATGGTAAAAGTTCATAATGAAGAATTTCTTTAAAATTCCACCAAACACACAACATCACTTTTTTCGCATGCAAGTCAGGTTTTGGCGTGGGCTGCGGAGCCTCATTTTTGTCCAACCATTGAGGCCGCCTTTTGAAATTAACATACAGCACCCATTCTTCATCTTTGGTAACAATTTGCTCTAAAAACGGCAAACGGTTTTGACGAGAGAGGAGCGAATTGCAAATTGTGACTCTTTAATTACGGTTGTTGTTGGTCAACTCATGAGGAACCCATTTTCCAAACTTTTGGACTTTGCCAAGTGCACGCAATTGATTGGAAATTATTTTTTGTGAACAATTTAAAGTTGTCGCAAGCTCTTGTTGGGTAATTTGAGGATTTTGCACCAAAAGAGCTTGAAGAGCTTCTTGATCAAAATTGGACACATGGCCTCGACCACTCTTGTCATCTAACGAAAAATTTCCCTCGCGAAATTTCTCAAACCAATGCTGACATTTTCTGGCGCTAACTGCATCTTGACCAAGAGCACTACAGATGTTTTTTGCAGCCTCACTTGCTTTTCTTCCTAATTGGAACTTGTAAAGCATGCAGTGCCGAATATGCTCTTCATCCGCCATCTTCTTAGCCCTAGTTTTGCAACAAAAACCAAACCAAACACAAACTTTTTCAAGCAAAACTTGTTAATTGCACTTCACACGTTCTGTAGATACCATGTGTTTGAAGGTTATGTCAATACAAGTCAACGCCAAGCAAGATTTTAAACAAATGTTTAAAAACGACATTAAGTATTACTAGACCCGATAGAATTCCACTGAGTCTCCTATCTACCTATTTGAGGATCAAATGAGATGAGGCTCGGGAAAACACTTCACAGACATTTGGTTACAGTATGAAATGTTTCCACCTGGCTATAAAGCTGGCCATCCTGGATGTTGGGTGAACATGGAAGGTTCTGGTCACTTAGGAACAAACAGGGAAGATGTTTCTGAGCCAGGAAGATGCTGCCTGAAACACGTCCTCCCGAGGAAAGTAGAAAGAGCCCACACCATGCCGTCAGGAAGGAAGCCGTGCGGGTGAGCCGGGTTACTCCTCACACTTCCTGTGAGCAGCTCTAGCCTCCCAGGACTGAAAACGGGGACTTGACGTGGGTTGTGATGGGCCAGCTGGTGTCAGGCCAGTTATAAAGCAAGTCATGGTGTTCCTGAGCTGAAGAACCTGCAAGGACGCTAGTCGTCACTAGGGAGAGGAAGCCAGGTGTTGCTATGTGATGTAATTACTCAGGTGGTCAGATACTTAGCATATTAGCCTTTTATGTATATAGATGTTAACTGTTTACTAAAATGTCTACCCTAAGGCATGTTTTCATAGGCCTGTGGATCATAGTTCTTATAAAGTCCTTATGTTATAACCTTAACATCTAGATAACGCTTGAATCTCTGTACTTTTTCATTTTATTTTTATTTCCTGTTTGTGGGAACTGATCTCATGTTCTGACACCTGGTAATTTATGACTGAACCCTAACCATTGTGTCAAAATGTGGCAAGTCATTCTCATGTCTGAACGATGCCACTTCCTCCAGAGGTGGTTTACCTTGTGCATTTCAGACTCATGCCTGAGCCCAGTACTGGGACTGTGTAAGGTTTAAGCTGGGTAAAACCCGAGTCTTTTGGGGGCTGATGTGCCGCAAGTGTGCCATTTGGATGGTAAACTATGACTACTTTAGGTTTGGTCACAGGCTTGTGCCTCAGGAACATAGAGACCTGAAACAAAAACACCCAAACACCTGGTGTTTGTAGCCTCTGTACAAAACGTGAGTCTGGCAGGAATAAGGACATGGCCTTGGGGTAACCAATAATGTCTGCCACATCTTAAGTATGAAACAATTTTCAGTCTCTGATTATGAAGTGAGACATTATGCAAAATAGATTAAGTGATTATACTAAAATTCTCTGTGATGATTTAGGTGTCTTTGAATATGAATTTAGGAAGAAGTATCAATGAATCAATTTTATAATTAGTATAAATTTAAATTCATCTTCTATATCAAAACATTTATAAAAAGAAGACTAAAAATCTAGCAACTTCTCTACTTTTTGCCTATTTTTATTACTTTGTTATTTATTTATTTATTATTTTTTAATATTTTCATTGATTTCAGAGAGGAAGAGAGGAGAGGAAAAAAAAAACATTAATGATGAGAGATAATCATTGATTGGCTTCCTCCTGAACACCCCCTATTGGGGATAAAGCCTGCAACCTAGGCCTGTGTCTTGACCAGAATTGAACCCAGGACCCTTCAGTCCACAGGCTGATGCTCTATTCAGTGAGCCAAACTGGCTAGGACTATTTTTTAAAATCTTTATTGTTGAAAGTATTACATAAGTTCCTCTTTCCCCTCATTGACTTCTTCTGGCCCACTCTGTCCCCCCACCAGACCGTCACCACCCCATTGTCTGTGTCCATGGGTGATGCAAACATGCATACAAGTTCATTGGTTGATTTCTTCCCACCTACCCTACCTGCCTTTTCTCTTGAGGTTCGATAGTCTCTTCGTACTTCTATGTCTCTGGGTCTATTTTGGTAGTTTATGTTGTTCATTAGATACCACAAATGATTGCGTTCATGTGATATTCATCTTTCTCTAACTGGATTATTATGCTTAGCATAATGCTCTCCAGGTTCATCTACCCGTATGCTGTTGCAAATGGTAAGAGTTCTTTCTTTTTTATTGTCGTGTAGTATTGATATGATTCTGAATATATTCTTTGGCTTTCCTCTAGAATTAGATCCAGTGACCCAGCAACTTATGCTCCAAACAGCTAAACCAACTTTTGGTCATCTCAAAGATGTAAGTAAAATGTTCAAATTATAATAAGTATCACATTCATGGCAATAAATGCAATCTTCTATTATATTTTATTAGCAACACAGTAATGTTATCCACTCTAGAAGGTAGTGGAATAGGATACTTGTAAAAAGTTCATACAAAGGCCCTAGGCAGTTTTGCTCAGTGGACAGAGCAGCATGCGGACCAAAGGGTCCCGGGTTTTATTCCAGTCAAGGGCACATATTTCAGATGCAGGCTCCTTCCCAGCCAGGGGCCTGGTCAGGGCACATGCAGGAGGCAACCAATTGACGTGTTTCTCTCACATCAGTGTTTCTCTCTGCCTTTCTCTCTCTCTTCCGCTATCTCTAAAAATCAATGAAAAAAATAGCTTCTGGTGAGAATTAAACAAAAAAGAAAGAAAGAAAAGTTCTTACAATGATCCACCTACCTACATCTGTGTTTTAATGTTACTTATAGCAATATTTTTGGCAACATGGAGATTTGTAACAGACTACAAACACTTTAATAGCCCGTCTCAACACAAAGAATATATTCAGAATCATATGTGATCAGCCTTACACAGAAGAGTTCCATCTAGTTTTTCCTTCTAGGACTTCTATAGTTTCAGATCTTATGTTTTGGTCTTTAATCCATTTTGAGTTGATTTTTGTGTATGGTATGGGATAAGAGTCCAATTTCATTCTTTTGCATGCTGGCAATATGTACAACATAGTAGAACCTGGAAGACCTCAAACTAAATAAAATAAGCTAGTCATACAAAGACAAATAGTGGATGAGCCCACTTATATGCCATGTGGGAACTAAGTTCAAGGAAGAAGAGATAAAGCTGTGTTGCCATGGGCTGGAGGAGAGGAAATGGTGAAGTCTCACCGAGGAAGGTGAATGTGTGCCGGAGGTCCACTGTGCTGCCTGCTGTCCGTGGATAATGGCACAGTATTGGACATGGAAATTTTTTACGAGAGTTAAGTGTTTTTACCACAAAAAGGAACAAAAGTCTTACAGTTTCAAGAACAGTATAAATATTTAAATATGTATTTAAAAGCTGTGAATCACGTTTTAGTTTTACCATGTCCTTTTTATGTCAATAAAATATTTCTCAAAGTTGCAAGAAATATACTTTATGCCAATTTCAATAAGACTAATATTCATATCATGCTCTAGAATGAATGAGATCAAGGTAGAATACTTAGTAACTTTATGTTAGAAGAGGGAATGACTTGAACAGAAATGTGAAGAAAATCTTGAACATCAGCCGGGCCATGATTATTAGAATTTTAAACAAAGCCAAATTCTTGAGCATGATGCCTCAAAGGACCAACTTCTGAGTTCATCTTATACCTCCTCCCCACTTACCTGCTCAAAGTGTGCTGAGCTCTCCTGTTGTTTACTGCTAAAAACTCTACCATTTTACCTTTAACAATTAATCTACATTGATCTAGAATTGACTTTGTGCATAAAGTGAATTTAAGGTCAAGTATTTTTTCCTTGTGTTTATCCAATTTCCAATCCCATGATTCAAAACAACCATCCTGCACCAGTCATCTGCATTGCCACCATAGCTATAAATCACTGACTACAAATGTGTACTAGTCATGTATTCTCTATGTTCTATCCCCACACTGTGCAACAATGGCTTAATTTCTGAAGATTACATATAATTTTTTTTGTTTGTAGAATAAATCCTCCTAATTTGTTCATCACAATTGTTTTGTCAATTACTCTTTTCTTTGAATTTCCATTTAAATTTTACAATAAAGTTAAGTCATCAATATCCACAAAATAACCTGGAACTTTAAGGTGTTTTATTTTTCTTTGATTTTTAGTAGTTTTATTTTAATATGCCTACCTTTGGTTTTGGTTTTATTTCTATTTATTCTGTTTAGGTTTTAGAGCTTTTTGAACCTATGGTTTTATATCTTTCATTAGCTGTAGAAAATTCTCAGCCAGGATTTTTCCAAATGATTCTGCCCCATTCTTTTTCCTCCTTATCTCAGACTCCTTTAAATATCTGAGAAATGTTCACACTATGTGTCCTTTCTCTTGCAGCTCCTTTATGTTGATACTATGTCTCCCCACCCCCATTACTACTTTATGGAGAATTATTGTAAATGGATATTGAATTCTGTCAATGCTTTTTCTGCAGTGATTCAGATGATCATATGTTTTTATTTCTCATTTTGTTAATGTGGTATATCACTTTGACTGATTTGAGGAGGTTGAACCATCCTTGAAAACCTGAAATAAATTTTACTAGACTATGGTATGGGATCTTTGAATGTATTGTTGGATTTGTTTTGCTAATATTTTGTGGAGGATTTGTGCTTTTATGTTGCTCAGGGATACTGGCCTGTAATTTTCTTTTTGTGGCCTCCTTACCTGGTTTTGTTATCAGGACCTTGTAAAATATGTTTGGAAGTGTTTCCTCCTCTTCTATTTTTTTTAAAAGTTTGAAAAGTAATGGCATTAATTACTTAAAATGGCATTAATTAATTAAAAGTAGTGGCTTTAATGTATAGTAGAATTCACCAGTGAAGCCATCCAGTTCTGGAATTTTGTTCATTGGGAGGTTTTTGATTACTGATCTTCTTACTAGTAATTGATCAAATCAATTTTTATTTCATTATAATTCAATCTTATTAGGTTGTACATTTCTAAAAATGTATCCATTTCTTCTATAATGTCAAATTTGTTGGTTTAATATCATTCATAATAGTCTTTTATAAATCTGTATTTCTGAAATATCAATTGTAAAATCTCTTATTTTTTACTCATTTGAGTTTCCTCTTTTTTTTTTCTTGATGATTCTAGCTGAAGGTTTGCTAATTTTGCTTATCTTTTCAAAGAACTAGCTTTTAGTTTTATAGATCTTTTCTATTGTCTTTTCTGTCTATATTTTATTTATTACAATCTTTGATCTTTGTTATTTCTCTTCTACTCTTTTTCCCTAATTTCTTGAAGTGTAAAAGTGTAAAGTTAGGTTGCTTATTTGAGATTTTTCTTGATTATTATGTAGGTTTTAAGTGGCATCCATTTCAAAACACCTTTTTAACTTTGTTCTTTGTTCTTGAAATAAAAGCCAAATTACTTTGTAATGCCCTATCCCAATCTAGGATGCCCATTCAGGTATGTGTTCCTCACCAACGCCATTACCTTGCAATGATGGGACACTAGTTTAGTTCTACTCACACCTCAAGCAGTTAATTTCATATCAAACAAGAAAAAATAAAGTAGCAATATTACAAAAAGCTATCGGAAAGGGTAACGTAGAACTCGTTACTTATTCTACCTAACGTGAGAGCCAGCGATTGAGGATGTCTGAAATAGTTATTTTGGTTAGACTTTGCTCTGATCTGTAACTTTACAAACTGTATTTTAGGTGAGAAAATGGGGCCAAAAATAATCAATCAAAAATGTTTGAAAGTGGAATTGGGCCCTCTTTCTTCTCTGTGTCCACATGTAAACGAGCTCTCGTGTGTGCACACAGGACAGCGCTGATGTGAAGTGAAAGCATGAAGCCTACCGCCCAGACCCGTGGCAGCACCAGCCCTGCTTATGTGATAGTCGTGTGCATCTGATTGTGTTCTGGTCCTAGCACAGTGTGCTTTGAGGATGTTATGACTATAAATATCAGAATACTCTGATTGTATGTAAAAATGTAGCTGTGGATGTAATTTCTAATATTTTTTTCAGCAAATCACATGGAGAATTCTGGTTCTAGTTCCTGGAATAGACCTTTTCCTGAATGAATATGTTCTTTTTATTTCAAGGATGCTGTGAACCATTCCATGAGTCACTGACCCAACCTTGTGTTAACTATTAGAAAGCTTTGGGCTAACTTTGTGTCCATTGATAGTAGGTGGGCAGGAACTTTGGGGATGCATGAACTGTACTCATCTTTCGTCTACTCATCTCTTTTCCTACCCTCATTTCCCCTCTTGAGCAATTTCCACTCAGTCTTGATTTCTTTATTTTATAGATTGTATATATTTTTATAAGGAAATATTTTAAAGATATATCAGAGAAACAAAATAAACTGAGTTCAGATTAATCATTATCACATAGAGGCAACCACATGATCTAAATTATTTTACCTTGAATCAATATTATCAGAGTGATAAAATTTTGTAAATATATATTATATATACTATTGTATTATTTTATTCATAAAAGTATACTAAAGCAAAATATAAAAATAGCCAGGAAAATGGAATTACTAGAAAATTCTAAGGTGAATTTTTATTTTATTTATTTTCTGAATGAATCAATGTCTGATAAAGAAGAAAGGACAGAGGGAATAATTATAATGATCCAATTAAGAAAATAATTTTAATTAAAAGATAAAACCTAATTTTTTCTTCTAAGTATCCTCTGAATAGACTCAATAGGCTGGCATTTCATTTAATTAACATTTGGGTATTTATTCTATGGCATTTTGAGTCCTAAACATTATGATCACTGTGGACCACCCATCCTATCTAATAAAAGAGTAATATGCAAATTAAACACCACCCCACTACACCCACAAGCCATGCCCACCAGCCAATCAGGAGTGAGTATGCAAATTAGCCAAACCAAGATGGCTGTGGCCATGGAGCAAGCAGGAGGTTTGGTTTTCCCTGGCAATGGAGGAAGCCAAGGTTTCTGTACACCCTGGCTTGCCTTAGCCTCCACTCAAGGCTACACAATTTCAATTATAGAAGATAAATAAATCCCAGATACCAGGGCCTTAGCTTGGGTCACCAGGAGGTGTGGCTGGCCTGCAAACCACCATAGGCCCCTCACACAGGCTGCCCCATGCCCCAAGGGAACCCCCATCCTGATCTGGGACATCCTTCAGGGAAAACCATCTGGTCCTACCCATGCATCAGGCCTCTATCCTATCTAATAAAAGAGTAATATGCAAATTGATCATCACTCCAACACACAAGATGCTACTCCTATGTGGGACACAAGATAGACACCACAAGATATCCAGCAGGGGAGGGCAGTTAGGAGTGACCAGGCTTGCAGGTGAGGGCAGTTAGGCACAAACAGGCTGGCATGGGAGTGGTTAGGGGGTGGTCAGGCTGGCAGGCAGAAGCAGTTGGGAGCCAGCAGTCCTGGATTGTGAGAGGGATGTCTGACTGCTCGGGACTGGGCCTAAATAGGCAGACATCCCTCAAGGGGTTCCAGATTGGAGAGGGTGTAGGCTGGACTGAGGGACACATCCCCTGTGCATGAATTTTGTGTGCCAGGCCTCTAGTACTATATAAAGCCTGATTTTTACAGTTTAGATTAAACTGAAATGTTCATTAAAAAATAGATAATAACCAAAAGTACAGAGGACTTTTAAGGTCTAGTGCAGTGGTCTGCAAACTCATTAGTCAACAGAGCCAAATATCAACAGTACAACAATTGAAATTTCTTTTGAGAGCCGAATTTTTTAAATTTAAACTTCTTCTAATGCCACTTATTCAAATACCAAGGCCGTGGTATTTTGTGGAAGAGCCACACTCAAGAGGCCAGAGAGCCGCATGTGGCTCGAGAGCCGCAGTCTCCGACCACGGGTCTAGTGTATTACCTTATTTTATAGTCAAGTCAATTATGGAAATAAAGTTCAGGAAGTAAAACGAATGTTACCGTGCGATATGAAAATCACTGCTCTAATTAGAACAGATATTGTCTCTTAAAGGTGCTCTTGATCTAATAAGCTTTTCTTTTTATGCATAGTTATTGTGAGAATCCTTCTTTTTGTAATCACAGTTTTTCAGAAGAAAAATAATATAAAGCAAACTTCTAGAATTTGGCAACAATTTCTGCTTTTCAGAGCAGGTTTTCAAGTTTTCTAAAACATTTCCCTTATTGGAACAGCATTTTAGTGTGCATAATTTAAGACAATAAAGAGCGTTTGAGGTCCTCCATTATTTTTGCAGAAGTTCTACTTTTGAAACAAAACAGTCATGAGATCGCCCTTACAACAAGCTTCCCTCGCTGCCCTTTCTGGGAGTGGGAGCAGAGCGTCCCCGCTCACCGCTGGAGAGCGGCAGGAAGGCTGGCTCGCTTCCTGCCGCTGTGGGAGGACAGCCATGCTGCGAGGCTTTCCGTATTTGCACGCGATTCCCTCTGTTTCCAGGAGGACAGAGGCCTCGCAGAGCCGTGCTGCTTACAGCGTGGGCAGCTGTGGGAGCTGATGATCCCAATTGCCACCGCGATCGTGGTAACGCTACCTGGTTGGAAACGGGAGTCCCGAGGGGAAATACTCCTTTTTATTTCTTAGATATAAATTGACAGCCTAGTCCATGGCACGCTCTGTCGCTCACCTCATTATCTCTGACAGGCGACTGCCTTCCAATGGCCTCGTTTACCTTCAACACCAAAGGGTCCATTCTAAGAAAGTGCTTTCCTGCTTAAGAACAGACTTCCTTAGTAAGACGGCGTTTTTATCCCTACGTGAGAGGATTAATGTTCTTCAGGTTTAGAAGCCTTAACAAAATTCTAAGTTTTTCATGTGTGTAGGTTTTGTTTAAAATTAGTGATAAATATTTAGCTTCTTTTAAATGCACATGACTTAGTTTTAAATTCCATAATGACTTTAATAAGCACACAGAACAAGAGTGGAGTTAGCATGCACAAAGAACAAGAGTGAAGTTAGCATGCACACAGAACATGACTGGAAGAATGACATGCACACAGAACAAGAGTGGAAGAATGACATGCACACAGAACAAGAGTGGAGTAAACATGCACACAGAACAAGACTGGAAGAATGACATGCACATAGTGTGCAGTTCTTCCCTGTCCAGGTCTGTGAGTTTAGGTGCAGTGACAACAACCTTGTCACCACTGCAGGGTTCCTCAAGTTCAGGATAGGGACATTGCCGGCTCCTCATCCTCCCTCTTTTCCAGAGGAAATACCGAGTTCCACTCTCCATCAGAGGCCACGTTAACCTCCTCATGGACTTTACGGAAGTGGAATTACAGAGTGTGCATTATTCATCCTGGGGTCCCCCCATCCCCATACCATGTTTGATATCTATGACACTTACTCGTGCTTTGCAGATTTATTGATAATGGCAGTATTTGTTGAAAATATGCTACCATTCCATGGTACAGAATATATAAGCTACTTGGGCATTTGGGTTTCCCCAATTTTGGGTAAGAACAATGTTGTTGGCTCCAGTTCCAGGCAAGAAGGAGTAACACTCCTCCCTCTCACTCACTGAATGAAGCTACAGCGCTTGGAGAGAGGCATCAGGACCTGCTGAACAGCCTCAAAGTGCACAGGTTCAGGTAGACTGGGGAGGAAGATAAGACTTCAAAGTAGTACCCAACTAGCAGTACGCTTACCAGATACAAATGAAATGAATGTGAGTTTTAAAATTTGATTTACGATGCCCTGCTCACCTGTGAGTTGGACATGCATAGATCTGTTGCTGGTCCGTTTAAAAAGACTCTGAGAAAGAGCCAAGAGATACACTGGGACAGATTGGAGAGTACTTCAAAGTCAGGAAACCTTACATGACAGTGGACGCACAGTTGTGTGTTACAACCTGCAGTCTAAACTAACCAAGCTGTGGGCTCCTTAAACAAAAATGGGGTCATTCCCAATGGGATTTAAACATACAAATACACACACACACACACACACACACACACACACACTACATATATATATATATATATATATATATATATATATATATATATATATAAAATTTGGGTAACACAATCATGCCACTGTGCATAATAACAGATTAATTTAAACTTTTTATTCCTTATGTTTTAAAAATATCCCTGTGAGATATTATATCAGAGGGCACATGTAAAATAATATTTAGTAGAAGTTTCAGTATTTCACCATGTTAACTGCATGTAAACATGTTCATATGTATAGCCTCTTTTCAGATCAAGGAAATCCTCCACAATTATGGTGGTTTGCTACAGGTTTTTATCACAATCAGTACTGAGTTTTAAAAAATGTTTGTTCTGTATCTATCAATGGGATATTAAATTTCGTCTATTTTTTAAAGATAAGATACTGAGCTTTTTACATATTCAATGTCCCACTATAACAAAACCAATTTGGTATTATTTTGTTATAATAATAAGTTGGATAAATAGTAATTCCTTATTTAAATATTTTGGCATCTACTTGCCAAGAAAAAAAATAGAACTGTGTGAGATGATGGATGTTTTAATTATGTTAATGACTGTGATGAGCATTTCACTTTATGTAAGCATATCAAAACATCAGGCTGTAAACTTTAAATATTTACAATTTTATTTGTCAATTATACTTCAATAAAGCAGGGTAAAAGAATCAGATAAAATACTACTGAAGCCATGAAATATATAGGTACACTGAAAACTAAAAATAATTGTTGGGAAAAAAATCAAAGATGACAAATTAATGTAGAGATATACCATGTTTATGGATGAAAGACTCAAAATTGTTAACATGACAATCATTGCCAATTTGATTTATAGTTAAACATAATTACACTATAAATCCCAGGAAACTTTTCTCTAGAAATTGCCAACTTGATTATAAAAATACAGAGTACACAAAATAGATGAAACAGTTTAGAAATATATGAGAATATTTAAAATAAACACAATTTAGAGACTGAGGAACCAGATTTCTAGATCCACTATAGAGCTGCATTGACCAGGTGATATTGGCATAAGAATAGACATGGAATCGAATGTACAATACAGAAGTAGACTCATGCATATACGGTCAACAAAGTCGGCAAAGTACTTTAATAAGAGGATGATCTTTCCAACATATTGTCCTAGAAATATTGGATGTATATTTGGAAAAATATGAGCTTTGTCCTTTACCCCACTTGTTATACACAATTTAACTAAAGAATGTCAAAACTACAAAAAGGAGGAAAGCATAGGCATTTAAAGATTTATTAGGCAGGAGGCAGAAAACATGAATCATATAAGGAAAAACTGAGAGCCTTGGCCAATGTGGCTCAGGTGGTTGAAGCATCATCCTTATGAGGTTTGATTGCTGGTCAGGGCATGTACTTGGGTTGCAGGTTTAATCCCTGGTCATGGTGCATATGGGAGGCAACAGATCACTGTTTTTCTCTCACACTGATATTTCTTTCTCTCTCTAAAATAAACAAAAGCATATCCTCTAGTGAGGATTTTTTTTTTTTTAAAGGACAACACACTAGGAAAACAGGTACATGTGGTAAAGGGCTTTTATTCAGAAAATAAAAACATCTCTTATAAAGAAAAAACAAAGGAATATAAACTAATTAAAACATGGTCAAAGATTTGAACATACATGTTAGAAAACACCATTTGTAAATAGTCAAAAAGCACAAAAAAGTGGTCATAATAGCCCAACTGATGTGGCTTAGTGGTTGAGCATCAACCCATGAACCAAGAGATCACGGTTTGATTCCAGGTCAGGGCACTGCCTAGGTTTTGGGCTTGATCTCTGGTAGGCAGGAGGTAGCTGATTAATGATTCTCTTACATCATTGATGCTTCTCTCTCTCTCTCTCCATCACCCTTCCACTCTCTGAAATCAATAAAAATATATTTATAAAATGGTAAATATAATTAGTCTTTAAGGTAATAAAGAATAAAACTATAATATTGAATAAAATATCACTACACATCTACACTAATAAAAAGAGAAATATTAAATTAACCATCACTTTGCTACACCCACAAACCACACCCACTAGCCAATCAGGAGCAAATATGCAAATCAACCCAACCAAGATGGAAACTGGCCACAGAGCTGGAGCAAGCAGGAAGCTTGGGTTGCCCTGGCAATGAAGAAAGCCAAGCTTCCTGCCTGTCCCAGCCAGCCCTTGGCCTCCACTCAAGGCTACAAAATTTCAATTATAGAAGATAAATAAATCCTAGATACGTGCTTCCAGCTGGCCCTGATCTCTACTCAAGGAAGCACTGAAAAAAAGAAAAAAAGAAAGAAAAAAATGAGGGGCTGAGACTTGGGTCACCAGAGGTGATCAGGCCAGGATGGAACAGCAGGGGCCATTGGGGGTAAGCAGACCAGCAGGGGAGCCAGGCGGGGGTGAGAAGACCATCAGTGGGGGTCAGTTGGAGGTGATCAGGATATTGGGGGAGAAGTTTGGAGTGAGCAGGCCAGCAGCAGGGCAGTTGGGGGTGAGTAGGCCAGTGGGGAGGGAAGGTGGAGGCAAGCAGACCAGCAGGGGGGCAGTTGGTGGTGATCAGTCTGGCAGAGTGGGCATTTGGGGACAAGCAGGCCAGTGGAAGGGGGAAGTTGGGGGTGAGTAGGCCAGGAGGCAGAGTGGTTGAGAGCAATCAGGCAGGCAGGCAGGCAGGCAAGTGAGCATCCCTGTAAACTGGCAGTAGGACATCCTTTGATGAGTCCCAGATTGGAGAGGGTGCAGGCTGGGCTGAGGAACACCTCATCCCTCATGCATGAATTTTGTGCACCAGGCCACTAATGTAATAAATAAAACTATAATGCTAGATCACTTCCCATGTAATCCTACTAGTATATAATAAAAGCCTAATATGCAAATTGTCCCTTGGACTGGGAGTTGGATCACTCCCTATGACATACACTGACCACAAGGGGGCAGTGCGGAACACAATGGGCATCAGTGATGCTGTGCTGACAGCTTGTGGCAGTGGAGGTGCTCCCAGACCCAATGGGTCCTGATGAGAGTGGGACTGTGATGGGATGGTGGGTCAGATGAGATGGCGGCACCAGGCCAAGGTGGGGTGCCTGAGGAGAGTGGTGCTGTGAGACAGGGGGCACGAGCTGGGGCCTGATCTCTGCAGGCCACCCCAAGGAATCCCACCCATGCATGAATTTGTGCCCTGGGCTTCTAGTAAGTTATAAAGACTGACAATACTAAGAGTTGGCTGGGATACAAAATTATTGGACTCTTGTATATTGTTGGCAGGAATGAATTATGATACAGCCTCTTTGAAAAACGGTTTGGAAAAATTATAGTTTGATGTTATTTTCCTCCAGAGAGCATGACATAATTTTTCTAGTTAGCAGGAAGGTTATGGAAAGATCATCATGAGTTCATCGATGACTGGTCTATTCCCAGGTCACCACTCACAGCCTGGGCTCTGTCTAAAGCCTCTCCCTTTTGGAGCTGTGCATTTTTCAATTCCAGTCTGAAATGTGTTTGTTTCCACCATTATTAATGTTCTAGTCCCTTCTTTAAGGGACTCGGAATTAAAAGTTGAACACAACTAAAAATATCTGAAAAATTATAGCAAAATTGGCTGTTTTATGGCGGTGGAGAAGATGATGGAGCCACTAACATGCTTTTATTTTCAATCTTCTCTACTTTAGATTTTGAAATTTAAAGATATTTATCTTCTCAAGCTCTTTCTGTAGGCTACATCAGCCTACCCACAGATTTTGTATGTCATTAATCCAATCACCTCTGACTCCTGTTAGCCCCTGCAGTAGGGCCAGAGTGCGTTCTTACCAAGAACAATGAGACCAGAGGGGCTGCTGGTCTTGTGGTTACATTAGAGAGGATGTGGATGGAGCCATTCCACACGACACATTCCACCCCTGCCCTGAAGAAGGAACTGGCTGTTCCAGATGTAAGTGGTGGGAAGGGGTAAGATGAGCTATACTTTGAGTACGACATGTGTTAATGTAAAAAAACCATTGAAACCTGTAAAGAATTCTCATGAATTTATTTGAGCCAAACTGTTGACATAAGCTGGGAAGCAGAACCTTAATGAATTGAGATAATGTTCCAGAGAATGGTGGGTTACATTTGTATTTATACATTGCAATCAAAGGAAGGGAGTAGGTGGGTTACATGACATTCATTGGTGATAGACTACAGATTGTGGGAGAAAGAGAAGCAGGGAAACCCCTGGGATTGGATAAAAGATAAACTGATGGACACATACTTAGGTGGGTGCAGGAACAATTAACATGATAAGGAAGGAATTGGTGGTATCTGTCCTGGCGCCCAGCACATTAGGTTGTGCCCCTGGGGCTCCAGAAAAAGGAAAGTTACAAGTTGCCTGGACATTTCAAGGGTGTGTTATCACAGATGCAAAAAGCCAGACAGGCTCAGTTAAAGTAAAGTTTGACTTTGTCAGTGAAGATACCGGCCTAGGATATAACTACCCACGATCACTGCTTTTAATTAAAATTTAACTTGTGGTGACTCTAGGTCTGAGTTTGCAAGATGGCCATGCAGGCCTCGCCTGAACTGTCAGGTCAGCATGTGCCCCTTTCATTCACACACGGATCCTTGATTTCATAAGGTCAATGCCAGGTAGAAGTGGGGAGAAAATGATGGGTCTCTATAGTTGACAAGACAGGGAAGTAGTCCGGTGTCATATTTTGCAAGTGACTTGATTCTTATATAAGTTGGATCTTCTTCCACCTTCATGAGGATTCCCTTAAGATGTTTACATAGGAAGGTGAGTACAGGAAGGTTTAGTACTGGTTACTCATGCCAGGTCTCCTTAGCGCAGTGACTCCCACCCAGGTGTATTGAATTAATAAACGGTAATTCCTCAGTGATGGGATTCAAATAGAATCTATAACCTTTCTGTGACATTGACCTTTGGTATTCTTGGTGGGGTGTCTATGTCTGCAGAGAGTTACAAAGGGTCCCCTATTAAAACTCCTCAAATCTTTAGTCTGTGGCACTGTTTTCTTCCTCTTGACCTGACAGCCCCAGTTCACTGAACGTCTGGGCTCTCAGCAAAGGACATCTGTTCAGCTGAGCTTTTTGTAATTAATTAAAAATGACTTTACGCTTTTAGCATTTTGTTTACTTTTCATTATACATATGGGCCCATGGCATTTCACAATGGGTGTTGTCTGCAAGATCTCAAACACAAGTCAACAAAGCAAATTTTTAAGGATTGCTTTGAGCCTTAAAGTCTGCATGATATCACTCCAAGTGTGTTCTTTCACCTTTCTCTGGCCAGATATTCTGGGATTTCCTCCAGGATGAAGATGAGCTCAGTGGGGTTCCTACATCTGTCACATCTGGGCTGTCTCAGTGTAGCCTAGCCAGGCGCAGAGTCGGTGTGAAGGCTGCAGCTTTTATAAGTGCCACAGCTGCGTATACTCTGTAGCCAAAGGCATGTCACCCAAGCCCCTACTTTTGAAGCAGAATTCTGGAGGAATGTTTTTTATTACTCACACCAACACCAACCACAAAATAACCAGGACAGGTTTACACTACGCTAAGTAGTCAGCATCTTGGTAGAATGCAATAGGATGAGCCCAGTCCTTCCTTTGGGACTGTGGCTTTCAAAGAGATGTAACAGATAGCTTGTGAGGCAGATAAAGGCATAAGTAAGGACAATAAAATGCGAGGCAACAAGAACAAAATGGTAGCAAGCCCCTGGCTGACGTCTACGGAACCTGTTTGGGATTTCCTCTGTTTTACCCCCAATCCAGCCCCTAGCAGAGAGGTTGTCCATCTCTGAAAATTCTGGGGATTGGTGGGAGGAGGGAGGAATGAAGGACTAAAATAGTTCTCTTTCAGACTATGGGTATTGGGATAATGAAGAGCGATCATGTTTTACAGACAGACATAGAGAGATGTCGGTGCGGACTGGTGTGGCGTGGGCGTGGGCATGGGTGTGGGTGTGTACATGTAGCACTTCCCACTAGCCTTACACTTTCAAATTTAAACACCAACATGGACAGCCTATCAGGGCCCAGCTGAGAATATTTAGTAAATGCTTACATTTACTGACTGAAACTCTCACAACAATCGTAGTTGCTATTGTTATTTCTGCTTCCAGGATAACAACCTGAGGTACAAGGAAGTGAGATAATGTCTCAGGGTCACTGGCTGTGGAGGCCTGGGTGGAATTGGAAGCCGGGCTGCGGCTCCAGGCCCCGCCTCCTACCCACTCAGAACTGTATCCTGAGTAATCCCTTCTAGAAATGCCATCTTTTATGTTAATACTAATATTTCAAACTTTAGAAGCTGTAGGTAAACTTAAGTGACCCACACATTGATTTAAATATGGCACAATGTTGTTTTATTTAGTCTGTCTGACACTGTGCTATCTTCCTTTATATATCACTTGCCTTATTTAATATAGAAAATGCCTAAAAGCCCTGGGTTTCCAACAAGATTCTACATTTTAAAAGAGCAATGCTTTCTTTTTCCAATTGCAGTTGGCACACAAAATTGTATTAATCTCTGGTGTACCACACGGTGATGAGACATTTATAGTTCAAAGTGAGCATCCCAATGAGTCGAGTATGCAGGGGGCAGCACTTTTTACTTCAGAAACCCTGCAACAGCCCTGGCCGGCGAGGCTCAGTTGGTTGGGCATCGTGCAGTGTACCGAAAGGCTGCCGGTTTGATTCCCGGTCAGGGCACATGCCCAGGTTGCAGGTTCAGTCCCTGGTAGAGCACATGCAGGAGGCAGCAGATCCATGTTTTGCTCTCACATTGAAGTTTCCTTTCTCTCCCTCCTTTTCCCTTTCTCTCTCTCTAAAAAATAAATAAAACATTTTTTAAAATAAAACAAACCACAAATACCTTGTAACAGCACTCAGCTGGCTGTCTTGCAGTAGACAGAAAAATAAATATATTTAACTGATTGAAAACAAAAACAGGCAGCGAATGGCTATCTCAATAGTTTACTTTAAGGATTGAAACATGAAACAGATTAGGCAGTCCAGGCTCAGTCACAGTTGCTAATGGTCTCCTATGCGATCCAGCCTTCCTGGCACACTTCTGCAGCCATCACCCCTCTCCGGGCCCTGATTCCCCACACTGATACTCATGAACTTGGCTCTCAGAACCTCTCAGCCAGGGCAGCTGGGCGGAGGGACTCTGCGTAATGTTGCTTACAGATCACTTTCACCCCATGGTTGCAGTGATTAAGACAGTCTCAGGTAAATGTGAGTGGCACAGCCTCTGACTCCCTCCCCAATTGAAACCACTCATCGGTACCCAGGGCCTTCGGGTCAGCCCAGAGGGACTGAGCTAAGACAAGCCCACATGCTGGGGGCTAATTCCAGCAGGTCATAAATGCAAGAAGTTTTATCAAAAGATTGGTGGAACCTTGAAGCTTCAGCAGGGCTCAAGATACATATTTTTGCCTACTGGAATGGCTGAAAGCATTTCCCCAAAACTAAAGATTTGCATATATTATTGCCTCCTGTCTGACAGCAAAAGGCAGTTCCCCCAACCTGACAATGCCTATGGTATACCAAACCTTACCTTTGATATGTATATCTGCTTTGCTTTAGGGCACATGTGTCAAACACAAGGCCCGCGGGCCAAATCCGTCCCGCCAGGCCTTGCAATGCGGCCCGCACCGCGCTGTCATCACTGCACTCCGCTGCATTTCCATCACAATGACAGTTTATGACTGTTCAGTAAACCATTCGGCCCTCGAATTAGGCTGGATTTTAGATTTTGGCCCCTTCTCTGATTGAGTTCGACACCCCTACTTTAGGGCAATATGTGCTAATAAAAAGCTAAAGTTCCAGAGAGTTGAAGAATTGGTTACTATAGCTAAGTCTCCTCTGGCTCTCCAAAATGCCTTCCAAATTTATATTTCTAGTCTCATTATTAATTTACATGAAACCTTTTCTCCATATTCCTGAACCCTTCCAGATGCTGAGAAACACCCGGGCACCCAAGTGTGGGCACGGCTGACCTCAGGGGCCTCTCCTGCCATCTGCTCTTCATTGCTTCATGCCCTACCAGTGTCAAGTGGCAAGGCCTCCTTGAATGCCCCGTCGCCTTTTCCACCTGGTGCCCTTGCTTGTGCTGTGCTCTGGTCTTCCCAGCCCGGGCAGGGCCTGCCTTTCAGATCCCAGCATGGAAGCTCTCTGAAGCCTGCTCACTGTGGGCAGGCTCCTCGCTCCCTCCTGGTTCCATTCTGCTTCTGTGCTGGGCATGTGACTTCCTTCACTTGTCACTGAGAGCAATCTCCCTTCTGTGAAAACATAGGCTGCTTAGGTGCGACCCTGTCTTCCACTCCCCGTCTCTGCCCATTACCAAGGATAGTGTGAGGTGAACTCAAATCCACCTGATCCAGGGGACAGGTCACAGTCAACATTTTAAAAGTTAGCTGGTGTTTTACATAGAAATATCACGAATCAGAAAATCCTTCAACTGTGGGTGTCCTAGTTTAAATAACACATCCATGTTTGTGTGCTGTGTTGCAAACAATGAAGTGGCCGTTTTTTGATAATCCATGTTCTCCTAAGAATTACCATGTTTCCCTGAAAATAAGACATCATCTGAAAATAAGACTTACTTACAGATTTTCTTCTGAGTGAAATATAAGGCATCGTCCCGAAAATAAGGCCCCGCTAGGCTAAACATGAGAGACTTGGTCCACTGATTCTGAAAGAAATGGAGTCACAAGAAATTCACCAGGAAATTCAGGAATTGGATTGTTATGATGATGTTCCAGAAGATGATGACACAATTGTCATTGAATAAATGAGTAAATTCTCGATGCTGTAAGATTCACAGTTTGTCTGGTTTGTGTTGACAACTACCACATTACCGTACCGTATACAGGTAATAAATTTCCTTTATTTTCACTTAACAATAAATGTGTACCATATTCTTCTTAATGGAAAAATAAGACATTCCCTGAAAATAAGACCTAGCGCATCTTTGGGAGCAAAAATTAATATAAGACACTGTCTTATTTTCTGGGAAACAGGATAGCATTGACTTGATTTGATGTCTGGTCTTTCTCAAAATACTTTTGGTGCCCTTATGAGCAGTTCATTTGCTGGGGCATCTCCGCAACCCATTCTGTTCTAGAACACCAGCCAGCATCTCCCTGGAACCACCAGTGTCTGCCAACCCTTCCCTCTGAGGGGGACAGTGACCCTGGGGGCAGCAGGACCAATTTTATTGTTACTTCTTATACTCTTTTTTAAAAATGTATTTTTATTTATTTCAGAGAGGAAGGGAAAAAGAGAGAAACATAAATAATGAGAGTGTGTGCCTCTCAGCTGGATGCTGTGAACACCATGTGTTTTACCCTACACAGTATCCTTCTGCTTGCTCTCACTTGCCTTCTTCCATCCCTGTCCAACCGCATCCCTCTCCTGGGCATTCGCTCCATCTGGACAGTGTGTGCCTCTCAGCTGGATGCTTGTGAACACGAGATGCAGGAGAAGTCAAACAGGGGCATGTACAAATGGCAGAAAGCTTCCTGGGCATGCATTCCCGAGTGGGGGTGTGCACTTGGCATTTCTGTCCAGGTAGGCAGGTATACAAACCAAACAGCCATGTCGACATCTTACTTTTTGCTCTTTTTCTCCAGTTCATGGGGATCCTTCTCTCCATGTCCATTCCCATGGCTCCTAAAAGAAACAAGGCAAATTATGGTCTTCACAGCCTGGAGGATTAGTCATAGATGGTAGTCTCTGGGTAATGATGGAATCTAGTACTAGGATTTGAAAATAAACACAGCTATTTACTTGATAGAGTGGTAATTCAGAAGCTACAAGAATATGTTCTACATTTTCCCTACATTATCAAATTATAAGTACAATTCTCAGAATTTTGGGGCTAACACAACTCAGGGACTTTTATCTTTTATTATTTTGACTAATTTTGCTGTAAAACAAAAGGATACATTTGTTTAAATAAATTTAAAATTTTTGCTACACACAAAAATTTCCAATAATTAAAATCCTAATAACTATTTGCTCTAGTACCATACGTATGTAATTTTTCCTGAAAGATTGTTATTGCCATGTGAAATTTGTGAGATAACAAAAAAACATTTTTTTTTCAAAAAAATGCATTCAAATAAGAGGTTGGGAAGGTAATATAATGTCTATCTGGAATTGCAGGAGAGATCTGAAGTTGGAGGATTTCAGTACTGGGGTATGTTATTTTTACTGCACATTTTCATGTCAAACATTGTACCTTAAATGCCAAGTATGTTGGTTCTCACCTCACAGGTTATTCTGGTTGGAAATAGTACAAGCTTTCTCAAAGGAGGGCTGGCAGCTTAATTGAAAAAGAGAGTTTAGCCTGGCCAGTGTGGTTCAGTGGTTGAGCATCAACTTATGACCAATGAGGTCACGGTTCAATTCCCGGTCAGGGCACATGCCCAGGTTTTGGGCTCAGTCCCCAGTGTGGGGGGTGTAGAAGGCAGCCGATCAGTGATTCTTTTTCATCATTGATGTTTCTATCTCTCTGCCCTTCTCCCTTCCTCTCTGAAGTCAATAAAATATATATATATATATATATATATATATATATATATATATATATATTAAAATGGAGAATTTATATAAAGAAAGATGCTCATGATAGAGAAAAGAAAATGGATTACATAAAATATATAATTTAAAAATACTTTATGTAGGAGGTATAAATGAATTTGTGTCTCAGATTTATTTAGGCTTAATGGTTGGAAGTCATGAGGAATTCTATGTGCAGTTAGTATAAGGCAGCCTTTTACAAGGGCCTGTATGGTCAATGGTGGCTCGCCTGTGCAGGAGTGAAGCCCCATCCAGTGGAAATCCTGTGTCAGGAAAATGAGACCCGGATCCTGGACCACAGCCTAAGTACATGGCATCTCCGGTTCTGCCACGATGTTCTAAAACCTCTCCCTACATGCTGATTCTATGCAAACATGGGGACACTGAGGCAGGAGGGAGTCCAGAGTCACCACCTGAGCATGGCATCTTCAGCTGTGAGTTACTTCAGGGGCCTACACTTCCAACAGCATAAGCTTGCCTGGTGTTTTATGGGCCATTTAAATACTGTCACTGGACTGAAGGGGTCCATTTACCGCAGTGCATCAACCCCCAATGAGACCCGAACAGCAGCTGTGGCTGGTTTGATGTCTCTCTCCCTCACCTCCCTCCCTTCTGAAATCTCTAGAAATCAAAGAAAAAGATTGCCATTATTTATTTTGATTTAGAGTGAGGAGTTGAGATTCATTTTTTTCCCATGAAAAAATTATATTTTATTTTCTCACTTTAAAATTTTAGCCATTTTATTGCATATGAAATTGTTTCCAATTGTGGTTTTAAACTGGATTTAATGATTAAAGATTGTTAACACTTTTTATTGTGCTTATTGATCACACACACACACACACACACACACACACACACACAATCACCAAAAAACTAAGACAGAGCTAATGCTTAAACATAAAAGCCAGAGCCATAAGTCTTCTAGAAGAAAACAGAATATTGTAATGACTTTGCTGTCAGGGGTGGCATGCGGCAGGGGGACAGCTGGGACTACTGTTTATTGCTGTCTCAGTGTAGAACGCACCGCCAGCATGGGGCTCTGTGCCGGTCTCCTCCAGACAGACACACACGCACCTCAGGACCAAGCGTTTGCCACCAAAGTAAAAAGGAAACGGATCCACAAGTAATTTTACAAGAATTTTGTAGCAGCCTAAGTCTTAATAATAAAAATTAAAAAACACAAATATTCATCAATAGGAACATGAATCAGCAACGTGTGTTGTTGAGTCAATGGAATACTACCAGCTACAAAAAGCGACAAACTGTTACACAGAACTCCAGGAAGAACCTTGCAAAGTGAATAAAACTAGAAACTAAAAAGACATGCACAGGGTTGTATAATTTCACTTAGTAGAATGCTAGATTAAAAAAAGTTACAGTGCTAAAAGTCAGGACATGATAGTTTCTGGGAAGGGGTGTGACGGAAAGGCTGTGAGGGAACTTTCTGGGGAATAATTTCTTATGTGTTTTTACTGATTTCAGAAAGAGGGAGGGAGAAACATCAACCACTGAGCCACACCAGCCAGGCTCCAGGGTGACAATTTTTATCATCTTTTGGGTGATGGCTACAGATGCATTCAATTGTCAAAGATCATGAGACAGAAATGTAAAAGAAGTACCTTTATTGTATGTAATTTTATTCAAATTAAAAATAATTTTATTCAAATTAAAAATAATGTTGGCTGAAATATCACTTAAAAAGGGATTAGTTGCCTTGCTGGAGTGGCTCAGTGGTCGAACATTGACCTATGAGCCAGGAGGTCTGAGTCAAGAGCACGTGCCCGGGTTGCAGGCTTCATCCCCAGTGTAGGGCATGCAGGAGGCAGCGGATCCATGATTCCCTCTCATCATGGATGTTTCTCTCTGTCTCTCCCTATTCCTTTCTCTCTGAAAGCAATAGATATATATAAAAAAATAAAGGGTTAGTTAGGGTGGAGCCTGTCAAAGTCAGGGTCCCTTGGAACAACTGTGAAGGTGGCCCCGAACCTCCTCCACTCCAAAGAAGAAGGAATGAAAGCAGAAAGGAAGGAAGGAAGGGAGGAGGGAAGGAAGGAGGGAAAGAAGGCAGGCAGGAGGGAAGGCAGGCAGGAAATGACTAGATTTCGTCCCTCTTTCTCTTGGTCGGCACACAGTGAGGAGCTCTTTCTGTCCCCTGGACCCTGGCACCCAGGGCAGTAGAAGCAAGTCCAGTGCCTCTCAGCTCCAGGGGAGGAAAGCAATCTGAGGTGCCAGGCTCCCGAAGCCCGCACGGAGAGGCTGGTTTCTGCGAAGGGTGATAATGATGAGGGAGGAAGCAACTTGATGATTTCGAACAAAAGAGATTAAGACATTCTTGTGAAGGTGCAGATAAATTACCTCTGCATGTTACTATCTTTTATTCTGTTCTTTTATGTAGAAACTAGAGGCCAGATGCACAAAATTTGTGCAAGGGTAGGCCTTCACAGCCCCAGTTGCCTTGACCCTCAGGGCCCCGGCCCTGCACCCTCCCCTTATCTGCCCCCCCCCCCCCCACTTCCACTGGTCATTTTGGAAGCTCATTCTGCCACCCAGTCTAATTAGCATATTATATAGGATTAAAGGCCTGGTGCACAGATTCGTGCTCCAGTGGGGTCCCTTGGCCTGGCCTGTGCCCTCTCACAATCCATGACCCCTTGGGGTTTTTGGTGGCCCAGTGCACGGATTTGGCCTGATCCCCACAGGCCAGGCTGAGGGACCCCACCTGGGCATGGATCCATGCACTGGGCCTCTAGTATGCATATAAGATCTTTGCTTGGTCTCTTCCTTCCCTCCACCCTCTTCCCTCTGAGATTCATCAGTCTGTTCCATGTTCCCATGCCTGTGCATTGAGCGTCTGCTGCCTGGTGGTCAGTGAGTGTCATAGCTACCAGCTGAACAGTCAAATGGTCACTTAGGCTTTTAAATATATATATAGATAGCTTGAAAAGAATAAAATTGGTTAAGGTTTAACAAAATCGAATGGATCATTACAATTACTTTCAAAAGGGAAAGTAGTTTTCGCTACAGCATGCAGACTGGAATACTGCACACGCTGCTTTTGTAATCCCAAATGAAGCCACTGGAAAAGACTCCTGGTCAGCATTCCCACACAGGGGAGGGCTCCACTTCTCTCCTGCATATGCCAGTGTGTCCCCTGGACATGGGCCAACGTCCAACATCTGCTTTCTGCTTCTGTTGAAAGCTGTTTCATTCAGAGTGCCAGACAGCGGGCCAGTGGCTGGGACTCAGCGTGAGGCTGGAGGGCTCTCCGTGATCGAGGGCAAAGCCAGGGAAGCTGTGGCCCTGGTTCCTCCTGGGACTGCGGCGCACGGGGAGGCGTGGTTTCCAAGGCATGGTTCGCCAAATCCACCTACAAAAACACAAGCGATGTTCTACAGCATTCACCCCCCAGGAGGCCTGTCAATTGGTATTTCTGAATCTGAATTAAAATCATAAGCAATGGACAAGGTGAAAACTCCGAGTGCGGCTGAATTACCACTGTCCTGGGGCTGCCCAGTGCAGTGCACGCTCATAGGTGCTCCGTAAAAATGAAAAATCCCATGACATGACTTACTCTCTATTAATTTGTTTATTTGATTATTTTTTTAAACTATAACAACTTATTGTTCATCATATAGAACAACCAGAAACTTACTACTTGATGTCAAAGACCACACTGAAGAAGAAAATGAGTTGCTGTACATAATATGACTTGATCATCCTCATTCTATGTCATAATGTATGAAATCAGATTCACTATCATTTGATTGTTTGGGGCATACATGGTTGGAAGGTCCTATTATGTGTTTCAATAGGAATAGTTGGAATACTAAGTGGTGCAGTCTTTTCTGCATCTGTTTTTCCATTCATGTGTTTAATCATGTTCTAATTGTGAAAACATCCTTTGACCCGGGCAACTAAAAGCGCTCTGGGGACAATTAGTAAGGTAGTTGTTGGTTTTAATTTTTTATATGTATAAACATTTATTTAACATGTAGGTGGATCTGTGTTCACTCATTTTGTTCACAATTTGGATTCGAATACAGTAATGACAAACAGACGACAGACGCAGGGAACAAGGGGATGGACAGTCTGATGGCACAGTGCCAGAGAAAGCATGCTGGCCCCGTCCCCACTGACCCCGAGAGCAGGCTAATTCCGCCTCCTGTCTCCTCACTGCTTTCTATTTTACAAGATGGACGGACACCTGGGAAGACTGTGTGTTGATATGAGTGTACTACATCATTTACATATCTGATCATTCTTCTTAAAAGCTGCCCTGGACTGTGCTTCCAGACCTGCTTGCCTGGGAGGCCCGAGATGCCTGCCTGTGTGCGGTGCTGAGCAGAGGGAACATCTCCCACTGCGAGCCCTCAGCTCTGGGCCTCTCTCCCCGCCCTGGGGCCACTTCCAGGCTTGCTGACTGTCGATGCTGTGTGATTTAATTCACAGCACACGATACTACGTAGCTGAATACACGTTAGTTCATTGAATCAATCTAACCTTACACTTTCTTGCAGGAAGATATCAGATACAAGTATTTGCAAAAAGAACTACAAAAGGAATGGAGAACCTTCAAGGTATGTTACCATATATTACACGAAAATGTGCGGGACGATAAACCATGCTTCCCCTGTGGTGGACAGTTAACTAAACTAGTGGTAGTCTTTTCAGAGCATGACTATCAAGGGAAACAAATTCCAATCAATGATGCTAAAGAAAACATTCCTACTGAAAAATACATCCATTAGTTCCTCACAGCTGAGCGCTGGCTCACAGAAGACATGAGAAATTAATCTGTAATGACTCCATGTTTTCCCTCTGAAGTGAGAGGGGAGCACATGCATGAAGCAGGCACCATGTGCTCAGCAATGTATACATGTCACGCCCTTTGCCCGTGACCTGTGACGATCACTCCCCTTATGTGATGGAAGCGGAAGGTGAGGACTGGACAGATGGAGCCATTTGTTCGGGTCACACAGTGGATAGAGTTCCTGTTTCCAGGGAGTTACCTGCCTGTGTGGAGCTCTGCCAGGCTTTCGGATGGGTGGGGGTATGAACCTCACCATCTTTCTCCTGAGCTGTGTGAGTCCCCCATGATGTGTGACTCTCCTGTGATGTGTGACTCTCCTGTGATGATGTGTGACTCTCCCGTGATGTGTGAGTCGGAGGACGTTGGGGCGAAGACCGCGCACTGCCGTGGGCTCTCCAGCTCGGGGTGGAGTGGAAACTCCCTGACTGCAGGCATCCTCACGGCCCCCCCCACCTCCTCCGGGACCACTTGAGCTCCTCCAAGATGCCAGGGCGGGACCCTGTGGCCACCTCCTCACATGTGTCTGTGCGTGTGCTCAGAAACAAAGGGCAGCGGGAGAGGAGGCGAGGCTGAGATGCCATCTCCGGGATCAGGAGGGAAACCCCAGCGTGATGACCCAGACAACCTTCAGGCGGCACCTCGGTTGTCTAGCCACAGCTAGAAACCGCATCTAGCCACAGCTCCGGTGGGAAGTGGAGTGGCAGGATATTTAATTTAGAGCGAGCTCGCCCCAATGCCTCTCACACACCAGACAGGGGATGGTTCTCCCAGGAGCTCCTGAAGGGCTGGACTGAGCCCCAGGGGCCAGGGAGTGGGTGGGGATGCAGGGGAGCCCCGAATGCGCACCTCTGTTCAGGAGAGAGCAGCAAACTGGTGGATTCCCCTCCCATGGCCTGGAGGCGCCCTTGCAGAAGCTTCTGCTCTCCTGGGCGCCCCCAGCCCACCTCGTGGCCTCGGCTCAGCTCCCACCAGGGCTCTGCTTTGCTCCAGATGTTATGCTTACTCAGCACCTTAGATTAAGTCTGTTGTTGAAACACGTAGCATTTTTCCTTTTAAATTCTAGCTCTTTCTAAAATAAAATGTGACCATCTCTTTAATCCTAGACACAAACATTTAAAAGTAAATAATATTTTCATACTTTCCAATTTCCCTTAAAGGAAACCAAATCTGGTTTTAGAATTTTGCATGTGACTTTAGGAGAGTCTTGTCACGGCCAAGATCGCCCTCCGGAACCTCTAACAGTCTTCTCTCATCTGAAACACCTTCGCCTGAATCACCGCTATTGCATGTTTCACGACTAGACTGCCATCCCACGCGGAGAGAGAAGGACAGGCACAGGCCTGTCCTGCGCAGGGACTCAGCGATGACGAAGGAAGAAGGCAGGGAGGGGGACATACGCCAGGAGGTGTTTTCTCTGATGGCGTGGCCCAGCGGGGAGGCGCCATGACTTTGCTGATGCCACCCCGATTTTAGGGGGATCCCTGGAAACTGGGCCTCGAGGGCCTTCACTCAAGCTCTTGTTTCTGTAATTATTTCCCGTGCTTAGACACCGACTCAGGAGTGATAGGTGGCTCCTGGCTGGTTGAATGAAGACTCAGGTTTGTTGGTGTTCCTGCGGGAGTACCCATGAAGTCACACCTGGAGCTCCTCGCTCGCGTCCAGGCCTAACACCTGGGCTGCCCGCCGCCTGTGCAGCACCGGCCGCAGGAGCTCCTGTGGGGGAGCCCGGTGCCTGGTGTCCCGCTGGCCTGCAGGAACCTGTTCCGGCGCCAGCGTCGCTGTGAGCCCTCTTCCCGTGTGGCTCCACCGGGAAGACGGGTGCCCGGGCACATTGCATGTTTGTAAACACACGCAGGTAGCGACAGGAGAGAGCATGAGCTTCCTGCCTGCTCTCCAGGGGCAGCCTGAGGTGACAGGTGCTCTGAGCACCTCCTTCAGAAAACGATTCCTACAGCCTGGAGCTGGGATTCACTGGAGAACGGCGGAGCATCCCAGAGCCACACACGTGTGCAGCCAGTGGGGAGGAGCTGCTCTTCCTCCCACAGAAGCAGCTTCACATGTAGCATCTGCCAGTTCTCATGGGGAGAACATCCCCGTCATAGCCAAGTTCAAGGTCAAGCTCCCGCTGCAATGCCATTGTGCGAGCCCTCGGGAGAGAGGCACACAGTGGGCGCACATGTGAGTGTTTCCTGTCAGGGAGGCACACACCTCACACCTGACCTCACTCCCGCATGGGGGGCCTGGCACTCAGGGCGCGGGGTGCACTGTGAGGAAGGCTGCCACACAGGCCTGGGGAGAGGCCGGCCCAGCAGACGGGCTCACACTCAGCACTGGGATGGAAGACGGAGGAAAAAGTAGAAATCTGGGGGAAAACGGTCACTTCCCGACGTTGCTGATGATCACCAGAGCCAGTTCCGGACTCCGCATGTCTGCTTTCCGGCTCCCTGAGGCTCACTAATCTGTAGGACACGTTGGTGCCTGTGCTGGCTTATTGTTCACTGCCACAGCCATGTCCCTGGCCCCTGCCCCTGACCTCCCTGCCATTCCTGCTCCCGCCATACCCGCTGGGGTCTGAGCTTTTGTGTGCGACTCACCCTCACTCCCCAGAGTGCCTTCCTGGGCGTCATGCTTCCACATAGATCCCCCATGGGTGACCCTGAGTCTCCCCCTTCCTCTGAGGTCCTCACATCCCAGTCTCCCGCCCGGAGGGTGTGGTGCTGCCGTGCTGGTGGCGCCCGGGGCAGGCAGACCATCAGGGCTCGGTGGTCCCGAACTGTCATGAAATGCTTTGTTCGCGTGTCTCCCTCTCGTCTAAAGTGGACTTTAAGGTTCTTGCAAACAGAGTAGCATTAAGCACAGGTCAAATAGTGTTAAATTGAATGTTGAACTGGAAAAACATGCTCTATAAATCCAGTTACAATTTCTCCCCACATCCTTGTTTTTGAAAAGTCAGAAAACTTAGCTCCATTGAGAAATAATTAATAGATATGAATTTTTGAAGATTTTTTAAAATTAGAAATTTTGTAGAAATCATATCTTCTATATATTTTGCTTAGGTGAAAAATTCTGTCTTTACAAGTTTTAAGACATGTTTCTTTTTTTTATTTTTATTGTTTTCTATGGAATTCCTGCCATTTGTGAAATTATAAGTGTTAAAGTTTAGGGAGTGACAGGATTAATGATCTTTAATGCCCTGTTTTTCCAGGATAAGACAGTGAGAGACGCCCTGCGTTACAATGGGATTGTTCCCGGCTTCGGCAGATGGAACCACCACTGTGAGACCATCCCCAAGAACCTCAAGGACACCCTGGTCACTTATTAAAGACGCCGGCTCCAAAGCTGGGTTTCCGCAGGGACCCATTTCTGCTTAGTTTGTCATTAGGATTCACGATGATGGTCTCTATTCAGTCCTGCAGACATGCTTCCTCCGGACTCACTCACATAAACACCTTCCTCCTCGACAGCAGAATTATTCAGTTCACTTTTTTATTAGGGTCTTGAGTCATAAAAAAGAGGTAGAAATATCTTCCATAACAAATTTTATGGGCCAAACATTTAAAATAAGTTTTGTGACATCTGAATCCCCATAAGCTTCTAAGTGAAGTATATCTAAATTAAATGACATGCTTTGGCTCATTAGATCAAGTGTAAAGTTGAAAGCAGAATAGGAAGCTTATTGTTGCCTTTCAAACCTATAAAACAATACAGGTTTTCACCATCTGAACTTGTTTGCAGAGCACAGCTCGTTTCCTGAGTGCTCTGCAGTGCCTGTGAGATCTTAGTCAGCTGGGGCTGCTGTCACACGTGTTGCACGCGAGTGAGGGGGGCTTGTCTACAGCAGAATGTTTCCTTGGGGGCCGAGAACCAGACCCCGGGGTGTCATGTTCTGGTGAGGGTGCGCTTCCTGCACCTTCTCCTGCAAGCTCACCTGCCGGAAGGCTCCAGGCCACTCTGTGGGCTCCTTACGAAGAGGAGCTCCGATCCCATTCCTGGGGGCGCCGCTCTCAGGGCCTGAGCATCTACAACGACCCCCCTCCCAACACCAGCACGATGGGCATGGGGAGTGGGGGCACAGACACTCAAAACATTGTGTCTGCAAATAGAATTTCTACCCAAATTTTTAGAAAAAATATTTCATGAAGTCAGACTTGCACAGGACTCGAAACTAGCCTAGCTCTTCCATCAATATCAGAGTGGCCCACAGGCAATCATGTGATACCCTGTCACTGCCTAATCATGTGATAGTCAAGCTTACTGTTGCTGATAATTTATGCTTTAGAGTAATAATTGATCTGTAATGGATCTGAAAATTCTAATTTAAGTGAAAATGATGATAGTGATTAAACTGTCTGCTCAAAATATCAGTCGAAGCTGCAAAGCTGTTTGCTTGTCTTTCCCTAGGCAGAGGCAGGGGACTGGGGAAAGGCAGAGTGGGTTTTGAAAGTGACTTCCACACTGCACTTAGAACATCATTGTGATGATTTAGGTGTCTTCAAAAACAAAAAAGTTCATATTGAAGAATTATGGAAAATTATATATGTCATTTGTATATATGCATACATGTATGCTAATTATAATAATTTTAAGACATGTAATGAAATATCAGATTTTGGAGTACCATATGTGTTGCATGATTGAGCAATTGGAATCCTAAATTACATCAAAGCAATCTCTGGGTTTGTTTGTTTGTTTGTTTGTTTGTTTTTGATAAGTGGAGAAAGAAATTAAATAAATTTCCAGTAGGATCTAAAAGTTGAAAGCATCTATTTTCTTTGAGTTTTTTCAATCTAAAAGTTTTCTTTAGTTGAACACATGATTATAGAGTGACAATACTTTTGTGGCTCACCCTTCTCTTTTTAAAGACTTCAAAGTATTCAACAAAACTTCCATATGGATAACAGCATTATTATTATTACTAAAGGCCCGGTGCACAAAATTTGTGCATGGGGGTGAGGGAGTGTGTTGCTTAGCCCAGCCTGCACCCTCACCTCTACAGGGATGTCCAACTGCCTGTTTAGGCCCGATCCTACTGAGATTGGACATCCCACTCACAATCCAGGATTGCTGGCTCCCAACTGCTCACCTGCCTGTTTGCCTGATTGTCCCTAATCACTTCTGCCTGCTAACCTATCACCCCCTAACCACTCCCCAGTCAGCCTGATTGATGTCTAACTGCTCCCCTGCCAGCTTGATTGCTTCTAACTGCCCTTCCCTGCAGGTCCTGTCTCCCCCAACTTCCCTCCTCTGCTAGCCTGGTCACCCCTAACTGCCCTTTCCTCCAGGTTTGATCACTCACAACTGCCCTCTTTTATAGGCCTGACTCCTCCCACTTGCACTCCCCTGCTGGCCATCTTGTGACGGCCATCTTGTATTCACATGTGGGCAACCATTTTTAACCACATGGGGGCAGCCATCTTGTGTGTTAGAGTGACAGTCAGTTTGCATATTACAGTTTGCATATTGTATTTTATTAGATAGGATAGAGGTCTGGTACACGAATGGGATCCGGCTGGTTTGCCCTGAAGGGTGTCCCAGATCAAAGTGGGGGTTACCTTGGGGCATGGGGACAGCCTGTGTGAGGGGCCTGTGGTGGTTTGCAGGCCAACCATGCCCCCCGGCAATCCAAGCTGAGGCCCTGGTATCTGGGATTTATTTATCTTCTATAATTAAAACTTTGTAGCCTTGAGCAAAGTCCAGGGCTAACCAGGAAGCTTAGCTTCCTCCATTGCCAGGGGTAACCCAAGCCTCCTGCTTGCTTCAGCTCCATGGCCACCACAATTTTTGTTGGATTAATTTGCATACTCACTCCTGATTGGCTTGTGGGCATAGCGGAGGTATGTTCAATTTGCATGTTTCTCTTTTGTTAGTGTAGATTATTATTATTACTTATTAATCCTCACCTAAGGATATTTTTCCATTGTTTTTTTAGAGAGAGTGGAAGAGAGGAGAGGGGAGAGAGAAAGGAAAGAAACATTGATAAGAGAGAAAGAGACATTAATTTGTTGCTTCCTGCACAGACCCAGACTAGGGCTAGGGATTGAGCCTATAACCCAGGTATGAGCCCTTGACTAGGCATCAAACCCTTGACCCTTTGTTGCATGGGCCACTGAGTGACACCGGCCTAGGCTGGATAACAGCCTTAATTTCAAACATTAAGTTATGAACTGAGTCATTACATTACTTAGTTTCACATTGTTCAATATGCATAAAAGTGTATCTAAGATTATACAATAATTGAATGTTAGGGTGGTCTTCTGGCCACATACCTTTTGGTTTGCTTTGCATATTAATCACAATATTTTTTGTAGGAAGTACATAGTTTTGGTTAATTTGATGAATTTATCAAATAGTTATCAGTTGAGAAAGCTGTACAGTAATAATCATAGTTAACCTAAGCAAGAACTTTGAGCCTTCAAATGGGTCAAATCAATTCTCTCAAAACCCATATGAAGTAGGTTCTGTTATTTATTATTCCCTACTCTACAGGAAAGGAACTGGACACACTTGGAGGTCAGAATTTTAGTCAATGTTAATAGATGTGCTTTTGAGTTTGTCTCTGATGAGAAGCATGAGGAAAAGCCCACGTCATACTAAACCAGCCACAGATGCTCACCTGCCACTTCCCCGTGCCCCTCAGGGAAGAGGAAGCTTCCGTTGGACAGGTGACCTTCCCTGTTGCCGTAGAGAAGCCAGTGTTGGGCAGGTGGCTGCTGGGGGAGTCCCTGACCTCCCAGCCACCCTCAGCATTGGGACTAGAGTTTGATCTAAAAATACCATTAACAATAAATGCTTTCCCTACCACTCGCTGCCTTTCTGTTTTAATTTCTCTCACATCATGCTGCTTAATAACTTCCCTGTGTGGGCAAGGCAGTCTGGCACAGTTCCTCCAAACCTCCCATGCCTAGAAAATCATAAAACTATGTCACGTCAGGTTCAAATTGCTGTCTGACGGTATTTTCAAGCTCTTATCTTTCACATGAAATAAAATACAACAGCTGATGCCTGTTCCCATACATGGAGAACACTGACAGTGTAAGTCGTTGAATTAGCACGGAATTCTAGAATTATCAGGTGACAGGGCTGTAAGGTTCTTGGGAAGCCTCCTACCTCAGTGCCTGTCTCAGGCAGGTGAGCCTCAGCAGCACTGTGAAATCACACTCCAGTCTCTTTCTGAATGTCTTCAAGGGAAACTCCAGACCCCAATGGAGCACCTCATTTGAATGACCTTTGGTTAAAAAAGAAAACACACACACACACACACACACACACACACACACACACACACACAAAACGCTTTACCTATTAAATGACTATTCTTTTTTCTCTCTCTAGACTAAAGTAACAGAAGTCTTCCCACATTTCTTCCTAGTGATAAGAGTTAACTAGCTAGCTTATTAGATAGACAGGTGCGGAGTGCAGGGGAGGGGGGTGTAGGGAGGTGAACAGGGAGGATGGAGACATTGCTGGCCTGAGGAATTAAAGCAGTCATAAACCAAGGGCAGAGGTACCTCTGGCCTGAGCAATCACAGCAAACATAAGGCAGATCAAACACAGCCTTGACCTGAACAGCGGAGAGAGCCACAAGGGTAATAAAACATCTCTGGCCAGGACAGCTGGGAGAGCCATAGGGAGGTCAAAAGCAACTGCAACCTGAACAGGGAAGATGGATATATGAAGGGCAGAACTAGCTCCAAGACGCCAGAACGCTTTCACAGAGGACAAAGCAATGCCACAGGAAAGGGAAGAGGAAGGCAGACATTCACGGAGCACAGAGGCATGTTGCAAGATAAGGGGAGAGAAAGTGGCACCACGTGGGCCTTAGACTCTGAGACTATGTAGCAGAGTGACAGTGAGGAAGCACAGGGGTCCTGCATTGAGAAGGGTCCAATTAGAAAGGGTCCCAGGTTCAGACAAAGAACTACAGCACAGATAGACCGAGACAAAGGGACAGGAGACAGATTTTTGATTTTTTTTCCCATGGAAGGAGAGCAAGCTTTTTCCATTTGGGGGCCCCAGAGGGAGTTGTATATGTTCCCAATGAACTTCTACATTTTTATTCAAGAAGCCATTAGTCTACAAATATTATTCTTCAACTTTGTTGGACAAGGACCCGCGAGAAGAATCTGCGCCCCAGAAGCCCAGTTTCACTGGGACCTCATTATCTTCTCTGACCATTTTCACTTGTCATCGTCTCCGTCTCCTTTTTGAAGGGAATCACCAAAATTGAACATTTTACTGGTCAATTCTTGTGTGATGCCACACAATAATGCTGATGATTTGGAATGAAACATTTGACTTTTGCTATTTTTCATGTTTTCCTCCCACTTTCATCTAACCACAGTGCCCCTGCATATTAGCCTGATGTTAGGGTCTCTTTTTCAGAGATCAGGGAAATGAGTGCCCTTTTCTTGGAAAGCCTTCATCACCCTTTTTCTTTCACAAACTCAATTATAATAAAGAAGATTTTGTCATTTACCCCAACATGCAAGAATTTTCCTCCAATGTAACTGCTTCTCCCCTTTGAACAGCTTTATTTTTCAGAGTGTTTCATAATTCACTATCTGTCCTCTCTGTCTCTAAATCCTGAGGATTCCTTCAGGACACTCCCTGCAACCATCGAGGGCAGCACCCTCCTGGGAGTCTGGCAGGAACACCTTCCGGGAAACGAGGTGAGCGAGTGTGATGCCTCCACAGGTGGCTGCAGAGAGGGAGCGAAGACCTGCTGGTGCCTGCTTTGTCCTCATAACCGTTGTGCTTGTTGTGTCTCTGGTAGCTCTTCGCTGCATGTAGTTTATGGCTATTTACACAGGAGTGTGTTTGTGTTTGTGTTTTTGTATTTTAACCTAACAGGGATGAAATGACTCCGCGCCTCGGAGGCACACTGCCAGGTCCCTAATGCAGGGCAGGCAGAAGGGCGCTCAGTCCGCAGCAGATGCCACCTGTGCTTGCTGTGAGGCTTCCTCCATTGCTGGGAGAATAGAGAGGAGACTGTGCCTGCCGCAGCAGCATGCAGACAAGCTGGGCTTTAGGGACGTCCCTGCACTTCGGCTCCGAAGCCCCACTCCCCTTTCCTGTGTCCCTGTTTCTCAGTTCTGGTTCCTCTGGCACTTTTTCCTTCTCTGAGCCTGCCTTTATCCTGCTCAGCTCCCAGCCTTAGCATGAGGCTGCGAGGGAAAGCGGGGCCCTGTCCCCCACCCTCTGCCCAGCAGCCTGGGGTGCTTTCAGGAATGAAATTAAGTGGTTGGGGGCCTTTGAAAGATGCCCTAAGGTGGAACTGGAGATGAAGTTAGGGCTTAAGAGGAGCTACTGGAGGGCAGCAGACGCAGCCAGTTTACCAGTCAGGGGGCACGCCTGGGCTGGGTCTGGGGAACTAGACCAGTTACTGACAGAGAGGGAGGCCGTGAGAACAGGAGCTGTGGACAGAGAGTCCCTGCTAACTAGGGGAGAGGCTCCCGCAGGCCTGGGACTGCAGGTCCTGCTGCCAGGAGAGCGAGCGGCCTGTGAGAAGCTGAGAGACACCTTGGGAAAAAGGGGAGGGAAGTAGGGAGGGGGAAGTGGGTCCAGATCTGAGAAAAGAACAAAGAACAAACCCTAGACAGGACCCCAGTGACCTGGCTGCCCTGCTGGGCCCTGGCCCCCTGGGGTTGGCCTGGGGATGCTCACCGTTCTCCAGCCTCAGACCGGAGGAGCTGGGCTTTCCCACCATTGGAATCCACTGCCTGTTATGGAGCCTCCAGGCCCCAGAAGGAGACAGGACCGGGCCCTGCAGGTGTCCTGCCCCGTGCAGGCAGCGCTCTGCCTCTGTAATCAGCAGCGGGCAGAGTCTCCCGGTGACCCGCTGCCCCCATGCGCCGGCGTTGTTGGAATAAGCGCTCACTTGTGACCGACCACCCTGTCGCTGTGTACATCGGCGCAAGTAGTGACGGGGGCCTGGGCCTGTTTTGTGTCTGGTCTCATTACAATAAAAGTTCCTTTTTATCAAAACAAAGCTGTTGGCCTATTTGTCCTCCCCTGCTCTATGTGCCCGGCCTGCAGCTGTCACGGGGTCATTGGAGCCAGCATCCCCATGGTCAGCGTTCACAGTGGGAGGAAATGGCTTTCCGGAAGCTGTGACTGCCTGTGGGTGATGTCAGCCACTCTGATGTCTGCCGCACTGTTTGCCCCTCCCCCAAAGGACTTCAGCAGCGACTGATGCGTCCTCAGGGACACTCACACTCGCTGTCCCAGGTTAGGGGGTATTGGAGAGAAACCACTGAAGTAGGTGAAGAAGTTGCGAAGAAAATAGCAGAGGGAAAAGAGATCTGTGACTCTAGGACAAGCACAGGATGGCTATCATGAAGAAGAGAGAAAACAGTGTCAGAATGTTACATTCCTAGTGAAAACAGCATCAGAAAGGAAACTGCTTACGGTCTGATGAGAGTCACTATTTTTAACATCATTGTTGACACTCTGGTAGATGTCCCCACTCACCCTCTGCCCACTTCCTGCCCGGCCTGCCCCGCCCTTAGCCACGCTGCTGCCTGTGTCCGCCGGCCTATATACTAGAAGCTCTTTGGAGACTCTCCTCACCTTCCTTCACGCCCTCCCCTCTGACAGCTGTCAGTCTCTTCCATGGTTCACGCCTGTTTCTGTTTTGTTCGCCGGTTTATTTTGTTCATTAGGTTCCACATGTGAGATCACATGGTCCTTGCTTTCTCTGACTGGCTCATTTCACTTAGCACAATGCTCTCCAGGTCCATCTGAAAGGACTTCAGAGACAGGAGAGACAGTTAGGGAAAGGGGGTCTGGGAGAGGAACGCATCCGTGATAGGCAGAGACCGCTCCACGCTGCCAGGTGGTTTATCAGATCATTACTGATAAGGGCAGAAGCATGGGGGCACCCTGAGCGCTCACACTGTGGCCCTGAGACCGAGCAGGGCAAAGGGGAAAGTGGCCAATTAGGAAAGCACTGGAGACGTAAAACCAGGAAGAGTCCAATTAGAAAGTGACTCACAAACGGAGACTACCCGCACTGATAAACCCGTGGACAAAGAGACTCACTGCACTAGGCTTTTCCCATTTTAGAGAGAAATCAGATTTTCCCCTTTGGGGACCACTCCCCAGGGGGAGTTTGTATATGCTTGCAATAGATTTCCACACTTTTGCTTACAATCGTTTCGTCCGTAAATTTTATTCTTCAAACTTCACAGGACAAGAACCTGTGAGGAGAGTCCCAACTTGCCATTCGGGGTTTCACATCCATGCTGTTGCAAAAGGTAGGCGTTCCTGCTGGGCTCACATGGCTCAGTTGGTTGGGATTATCCCATGCACCAAGAGGTCATTGGTTTGATTTCCGGTCAGGGCACATGCCAGTAGGGGGTGTGCAGAAAGCAGCCAACCCATGTTTCTCTCTTATCCATGTTCCTCTCTCTCTCTCTCTCCTTCCTTTCTCTCTCTCTCTCTCTCTCTCTCTCTCTCTCTCTCTCTCTCTCTCTCAAAAAAAATCAATAAAAACATATTTTTAAAAATATAAAAGGTAACAGTTCCTTCTTTTTAGTGGCAGAGTGATAGTCCATTGTGTAGATGTACCAATGTCTTTTTAATCCATTCATCTGCTGATGGGCACTTGGGCAGTTTGCAGATATTAGCTGTTGTAAATAACACTGCTGTGAACATAGGGGTGCACATATTCTTTCTGATGAATGTTTCTGATCTCTTAGGATATATTCTCAGAAGTGAGATTACTGTAACAAATAGCAGTTTCATTTTTAAATTTTCTTTTTGTTGATAATCTTCACCTGAGGAGGATATTTCCATTGATTTAGAGAGAGTGAAAGAGAGGGAGGAAGAGTGAAGAGAGAGAGAGAGAGAGAGAAAGAGAGAGAGAGAGAGAGAGAGAGAGAGAGAGAGAGAGAGAGAGAGAGAGAGAGAGAGAGAGAAACATCAATGTGATTGGTTGCCTTCCCCAAGCACACATACCCAGCCCAGGCTAGGAATTGAACTAGCAACCCCTGTACCTTCCCCTGACCAGAAATCAAACCCTAGATCCTTTAGTGTGTGGGTCAACACTAAACCTACTGGACCACCCTCTCCAGGACTCACTTGTAATTTTTTAAGGAAACTCCACACTGCTTTCTGCAGTGGCTGCACAGTCTGCATTCCCACCAGCAGTGCATGTAGCGATATGGTTGGCAATACACCTCCTAGGGCAGTGGTTGGCAAACTCATTAGTCAACAGAGCCAAATACCAACAGCACAATGATTGAAATTTCTTTTGAAAGCCAATTTTTTTAAACAAACTTCTTCTAACACCACTTCTTCAAAATAGACTTGTCCAGGCGGTGGCATTTTGTGGAAGAGCCACATTCAAGGGGCCCAAGAGCAGCATGTGGCTCTGGAGCCGCAGTTTGACAACCACTGTCCTAGGGCCAGGGAAACAATAGAAAACAAACAAAAGGGACTACATTAAACTAAAAAGCTTTTTCACAGCAAAAGAAACCACCAGCAAATTGAAAAGTGAGCCCACAGCATGGGAGAATGTATTTGCCAAGTCAAGACTACAGTGAGCTGTCTGTCACCTCTCCCTGTCAGAATGGCTCCATCAGTCAATCAACAGACTAGTGCTGGTGAGGATGTGGGGACAGGTCACTCCCAGAGGGCACACAGGTCCGGCCACGGAGATGCCAGTGGAAGCAAAGGCCTTCATCTCACATAGTCCTCTGGTCACTTAGTACCTGTCACAGACACCCAAAGGGGAAGCCCTGCTGCCCACCTGCCCCCGCCACTCAGAGCACAGAGAGGACAGGAAGCCAGTCCCATCTCCAGCTCACTGGGTACTGCCGCCGCCGCCTCTGCTGTGCAGCTGGACTCGTGGTTCTTTCCATATCCCCCCGTCTGCCTGGACGCCTGTGAGGAGATGGAATCATACGAATTCCCCCACATCTTTCCAGCAAGAGAGAAAAGTGGTTATTTCAATCCCAAATAAATTTTGAAAACTAACATTGAAAGCAGTATTGCACTTCCCAGTTTCAAGCTTTATTTTCAACTAACTTCAAAATTTATTTCCAGTTACAATTTACTTCAAAATCTTTGTGTTAGTTTCAGCTGTACGCATTAGACAATCATATACTTCACAGAGTGTTCCCCCAATATTTCCTTGTACCCACCGGGCATCATCCATAGTTAGGAGAATATTATTGACTATATTCCCTATAATTTTAAACATGGTTCGTGAAGGGCCTGAATAGACACTTCTCCAATGAGGACATGCAGATGGCAAATAGACATAGGAAAAGATGCTCAATGTCAGGAATAGTTAGACAAATGTAAGTTAAAACCACAACGCTCTATCACCTCACACCTGTCAGAATAGCGATCATCAGCAAAGTAACAAGTGCTGGCGAGGACGAGGAGAAAAGGGGACCTTCCTGCACTGTTAATGGGAATGCAGATTACAGCAGCATTTATAGGGACAATGTGGAATAAAAACTTAAAAGTGGAACTGCCTTCTGAACCAGTGATTCTGAAGCCAGACATAATAGGTCTGAGGCCACCTGTCACTGCTTGAGCCAAATCAAGTGGGGAGAGAATTGAATCATGTACGAGTGTTTATTCCAATTCTGAGGGCGGTGTGGGGAGCAGGCGGTCCCACCCCTGCCAGTTGGCGGATTACACACACAAGAGGGAGAAGACAGCTATGCAGCTGCGGGCAAACGTTAAACATGGAAAGGGGAATGGAGTTTGCAGTACTGCCTTCAGGAGCTCAAAGCCTCATAATGAGGGGACTAATCTCCTATGATGTCACTAACAGCTCAGCCTGTTCCCGGACCAGAGAATGCTCAGCGCTCCTGAGGCAAATGCCTGGAGGGGTCAGGGTCTGGGCACAGCAATGAAATCAAAGTGTGTTCTGTCCTTGGTCTGCTTTTAAAATGTATTTCTCTTCTGAGTCATGGACCCATTGAGGCGACTTATCTTACCTTTTTACAGCCTGTTTCCTCCTCGAGTTCCAGGTCTGTGAGAAAACTTCCTATCTACAATAGGTAAGGTGAGTAATTATTAGACAACTGTGGCTCTTTCTCATTACATGCCCTTCCCCACTCTCATTCCTCACTGTGAGTATCATCATTTCATACCTGTGAGATCAGTTTTACATGGAAGAAGTCATGTTGTTGAATTGTGTCAGTCCTGGCCTATTATGTTTTCCCCTATGGGTTTCGGCTCTGAATTCTTTCAGAGAAAAGGGTGTCAGGTCTCTTCTGTAAGTGCTTCCTGCTGATGGGGGTGGAGTCCTGAAGTCCTCTCAGTCTGACAAATGAAGAAGAGAGCCAAAATGGGGAAAGTGATTTTAAGTGAAGCCGACAAACCATTCGTGTTTCACTGGCTTAATTATAAGTCCAAACGTTGAGTCTTATTTTTAGACACAGTGAGGTAGATGGCTTCTACAGTGAGGCCCATACTGTGTGTGTAACCAATTAGTTACTCAAGGACATAGGCATACGGTCTATGACACACAGAACACAACACATAAAGGTTAATGTGTGCAGCAAACCAGAAACCAGTGGAGAAGATTTCCAGCTGCCAGGCTTCTGCTGGAATGAAGTCACACTGTGGCCATCTGGGAGCTTGTTTGCAGTTGGAACCTTTCTGGTGATGTCTGCAGGTGCTGAGGTCTGTGTGGCACACACACACATAACCTTGAAACAAAACTTTAAAGACAATTAACTACATTGGAGTTCATTACCTACAATTGGGTATTATGGTTTCCATTGAAACACATTTTTTTCTCCCTAAAATTACCTCCATTTTCACCAAAGAGCCAAATCAGGACTAATTTATTTACTGTATTAACTTGAATTCCAGTTTGGCCTGATTATTTGCATAACACAACAGGAATAGCAATGGCTCATATAGGCCTTTAAAATCCACTTTGCTGGAATCTCACAAGAAATTTTTCTCTTAGGGCAAAGCAGCCAAGCCGCACAGTTGCCATCAGGCTTTTCCTGCAATACCTATTTGTTTCGGTAAATCCCTCAAGTTTTTCAGGTCCCCACAGGGGTCTTGAGGTTCCTTCTTGCTATCTTCCAGGAAAGCAATTTAATTCTTTACCTGGAAAGACTACCATGGACCACATGACCAAGTAAAGTACCAGGCTATTTAACCAAGGGGCTTATTTGGCTTCTGAGTCAATCTTCATTTCTCTGAGTTTTCTCTCAAACATGACATTCCAGCAAAGTCTTGGTTAGTAAAACCACAATTGGAAACTGGTTTATGTCCTGTTATAAACAAATCAGATTCATATTGGATTTATGCAAACAAACACATTGTCATGAGAACAATAATACTCAATAATAGTCAAATTTGGAAGGGATAAGGTAGGGAGAAAAATAGAAATGCTTAATCTTGCTTATCCTATATAATAAAGACGTAATAGGCAAATTGATCATCACACCCTCATAAGATGACTGCCTCCAACCAGGCCAGCAAGTGGGTAGGTTAGTGAGGGATGACCAAACGACTGAACAAGCAGGCTGAGTGAGATGACCAGGTTGGCAAGGGGATTAGATGGAGATGATCAGGTCATGCATATGGGGTGCAGTTGGGAACAACCAGGCCAGCAGGGGCAGCAGTTAGGGGTGATCAGGCTGGCTGGAGTGGGGGGGGGGCCAGTTAGGGGCAACTAGGCAAGCAGGCAAGTGAGTAATTAGGAGTCAGCAGTCCAGGATTCTAAGAGGGATGTCTGACTGCTGGTTTAGGCCCAGATTGGAGAGGGTGCAGGCTGGGCTGAAGGGATCCCCATTCTCTGTGCATGAATTTTGTGCACTGGGCCTCTAGTAAAAGTATAATTCACCAAAATGCTTTAATAAAAGAAACAAGTTTTCTTATGTCTAAAATCATGAAGATTAAAAATCAACAATAAGTTGAAAAAACTACAAAAACTATAATTAGTTTTAGTTTATTTAGTCCTATAATATTCTGTTTCTCCTGATTTTTCTTGCCAGTATTTATATAAATCCAGGTACTCTATAGAGTTCTAATGATTTTTATCCAGTTCAAGGGGATGGTCTAAAAGTTTATTCTAAGAAATATGTAGCTTAAAATAAATCAGTCCTTTCCATAAATGCATCAGAGTAATACAATGGCTGTAAATGCAGGCATATTAGCATAACCAATGGACACAGACACTAGGGTAGTGGGGACTTGCCTGGGGTGGGAATGTCTGGAGGGGATGCCAATTGGGGAAAAAGAAGACATATGTAAAACTTTAAACAATAAAAAATGGAAAAAAAGAAATTATAGGTATACTGTATAATAAATCTAATAAGACAAATGAATCAAAAGTAAACTAATGCAGATTTTATTTGATTCTTTTCTAGTCTGTTAAAAGGGTAAAAGGTTTTTCTATACTTGCTTAGGAGCTAAGGTTTTATATATTATTGAAATAGTTATATTAATCAGGAACTTGATTACTTAAAAGTCCATCTTTTTCATCATAGGAATTGTAGTTTTACTAATCTGTATTGTGTTTAATATCTTTGGTTTGCACTTTAAATGAATGAATTATTTAACACTGTTTAATAATAATAATAATAATAATAATAATAATAATAATAATAATATAATCTTTTGGTCTAATGTTTTACTACCTTCCTAGGGTTTGAATTTTAAGAAAATTTTTCTTGACCTACTTGTTGGCTTTAGGTAATTCCAAAAATCCCTGGAATACCTCAAATATTTAATACCTCAAAGATTTTCTTTCTCTCCTTATGAAGGAAATGTTACTTAAGGTATATGAGAAGCTCTATCAAATACAGAAATAGTAACTACATTATATATATATACATTCTATAGATAGATAAATAGATAGATATAGATATATATGTCTTATCTAATGAAAGAGTAATATGCAAATTAACAATCACTCTGCTACACCCACCAGCCACATCCACCAGCCAATAAGGACTGAGTATGCAAATTTACCCAACCAAGATCTCTGTCGTCACAAAGCCAGCAGAGCAGGAGACTTGGGTTTCCCTTTCAGTGGAGGAAGCCAAGCTTTCTGCACACCCTGGCTGGCCCAGGCCTCCACTTAAGGCTCCAAAGTTTCAATTATAGAAGATAAATAAATCCCAACAAAAATGCCAGCAGCCACTGAGCTGGAGACAGCAGGAGGCTTGAGTTGCTCCTGGTGATGGAGGAAGCCAAGCTCCTGCAGCCCTAGCCTGCCACTCAAGGCTACAAAGTTTGAATTATAGAAGATAAATAAATCCCAGATACCAGGGCCTCCAGGCTTGGGTAGCAGTGTGGGAGAGAAGGACATGGCTGGCCTGGAAATCACCACAGGCCCCTCACCCAGGCTGCCCTGCACCCCAAAGGAACTCCTACCCTGATTTGGGACACCCTTCAGATGGCCCCCACCCATGCACCAGGCCTCTATCCCATTTACAGTATTTTCCGGCGTATAAGAAGACCCCCTAATTTTACAGTTAAAACATAGGTTTAGGTCTATATTTGCTGTATAAGACTAGCCCCCACTTCAAAGAAAAGAATTACTTTGCCATCAAGATCTGCAGGTAATTTTTGTGCAATTTTGGTCTTTTGCCCCCGATTTTCGGTTGACTGTTTTTCGCTTCAAAGGTCGTCTTATAAGCTGGAAAATACGGTAATAAAAGAGTATTATGCAGATTGACCATCACTTCAATATACAATATGGCTACCCCCATGTGGTTAAAGATGGCTGCCACCATGTGGACACAAGATGGCCAACACAAGATGGCCAGCAGGGGAGGGCAGTTGAGAGAGACCAGGCCTGCAAGGAAGAGCAGTTGAAGGTGATCAACCCTGAAGGGGAGTGGTGTGTGTCCCTCAGCCCAGCCTGCAATCTCTATAATCTGGGACCCTTCGAGGAATGTCCAACTGCCCATTTAGGCCGGATCCCAGTAGGATCTGGCCTAAATGGGCAGTCAGATAGCGCTCCCACAATCCAGGACTGCTGGCTCCCAACTGCTCACCTGCCTGCCTTCCTGATTGCCCCTAACTGCTTCTGCCTGCCAGCCTGATCACCCCCTAACCACTCCCCTGACACCTTGATTGATGCCTAACTGCTTCCCTGCCAGTCTGGTCACCCCTAACTTCCCTCCACTGCAGGCCTGGTCACCCCTAACTGCCCTTCTCTGCAGGTTTAATTGCCCCCAACTGCCCTCCCTTGCATGCCTGGCCCCTCCAAACTGCCATCCCCTGCTGGCCTGATCACCCACAACTGCCCTCCCTTGCAGATCTGGTCAATAATATATAAAACCTTAGCTCCTAGGCAAGTACAGAAAACCTTTTTCCCTTTTAACAGACTAGAAAAGAACCAAATAAAATCTGCATTAGTTTACTTTTGATTCATTTGTCTTATTAGATTTATTATACAGTATACCTATAATTTCTTTTTTTCCATTTTTTATTGTTTAAAGTTTTACATATGTCTTCTTTTTCCCCAAGTGACACCTCCTCCAGCCATTCTCACCCCAGGCAAGTCCCCACTACCCTAGTGTCTGTGTCCATTGGTTATGCTAATATGCCTGCATACAAGTCCTTTAGTTGCTATCTAAGCCTTCCCCTGATTTGTCTCTTGATTTATTTTTATTCATCAAATTATGTCTATCTTCTCCAACTGGCTTATTTCACTTAGCATGATGCTTTCCAGTTCCATCCATGCTGTTGCAAATGGTAAAAGTTCCTTCTTCTTCTTCTTCTTCTTCTTCTTCTTCTTCTTCTTTAATAGCAACATAGTATTCCATTATGTAGATGTACTACATTTTTCTAATCCATTCATCTGCTGATGGGCACTTAGGCTGTTTCCAAATTTTAGTTATTATAAATTGTGCTGCTATGAACATAGGGGTGTATATATCCTTTCTGATTGGTGTTTCTGGTTTCTTGGGATATAGTTCTAGAAGTGGGATCACTGGGTCAAATGGCAGCTCCATTTTCAGTTTTTTGAGGGAAGTCCATACTGTTCTCCACAGTGGCTGCACCAGCCTGTGTTCTCACCTCAGTGAGGGAGGGTTCCTTTTTCTCCACATCCTCGTTAGCCAACTATTATGCTCAATTAATATTTGACAAAGGAGGCAAGAGCATACAATGGAGTCAAGTCAGTCTCTTTAATAAATGGTGCTGGGAAAATTGGACATATACATGCAAAAAAATGAAACTAGACTACCAACTTACACCACACACACACACACAGAATAAAATCAAAATGACTAAAGGATTTAAATGTAAGACGGGAAACCATAAAAAGCATACAAGACTTCATAGGCAGCAAAATAGCAGACAAATGTAGCAATATCTTTACAGACACAGCTCCTATGGCAATGGAGACTAAAGAGGAAATAAACAAATGGGACTACACCTATAATTTCCTTTTAATATTTCTCTTCACAACCATCTGTGACTTTCACAAACCTTTTAGCCATTCAGAAACAACTAGCTTTAGAAGAACCCATTTTTTTCCCCTTTAAAATGCATATGCATACTTCATGCCCTCTATTACCAAAACCATATAACTTCTTTCCAGTTAGAATTCTTAACTCTTAGAAACATTTTTGAGGTGACAAGAAAGCTAGCAATATTCCTCAGATTAGCAATGCATTCCATTTTAAGTGAAATCTAAGCTATATTCACTAACAGATAGAAATCCATTCCCCAGCTGCTCTGCAATATGAAGCTCAAAGTAGGCACACTCAGATCAATTACCATTTCAGTATCCTGTTATTTCAAAATACCTAGATATTTAATGATTTTTTATTATTTAATTCAATAAGTCTTCAAAGTTTTAAGTTATATAAGTTACCCCAAGCTTTTGAAAACTATGTTTAGATAAATATAATTATATTGTAAAACTTTATCAAAACCCTTCATTTTAGCCCTAGCTGGTTTGGCTCAGTGGATAGAGATTTGGCCTGCAGATCAAAGGGTCCCTCCAGGTTTGATTCAGGTCAAGGGCAACCTTGGTTGTAGGTTCTTCCCTGGCCAGGCCCTGGTAGTTTCTCTCACATAGATGTTTTTCTCTCTCTTCTCCTTCACTCTCCTTGAAAATCAGTGGGAAAATATCCTCAGGCGAGGATAACAAAAACACAAAATAAAACCCCTTTGTTTTAGTTGTAGCTATTCATTATGTCTTATCAACTCCATGAGATTCTAGCAGGGGTCCTCAAACTTTTTAAAGTGGGGGCCAGATCACGGTCCCTCAGAGAGCTGGAGGGCCGGACTATATGAACTACTAATTCCTACTGTAACACCTCGGCTGCGCTCACTGCCCAAAAAACCTGGCGGGCCAGATCAGACTCCTCTGCGGGCCGCATGTGGCCCGCGGGCAGTAGTTTGAAGACGCCTGAAGTAAATTATCACCCAAGCATTTTTTTTGGAAATTTTGCAACACAGAGACCATGACCTTGACAACGTCTAGGAGGCTGGAGAGAAGGCAGGTGGGAGGGGTTTACAGGGTTTATTTCCCATAGGTTCTTTTCTGAGTTAAATCCTAATGGTGTAACAACATGAAACCTTGCATATAAGACAAGCCTTCATCCCATTTTAAAACAGAAACAACCTCTGAAGTAAATAAGTGAGTCTCCAAAGGAAGGGACTGGGACACTGGCCTTAGACTATCTCTCACACTAGCCTGCACAGCCAATGCCTTTCACAAGGTCAAGGGGTACAAAGCCAAACAGCAGAGACAAGTTCCCAGTGTTCACAGAACAGTGAAGAGCACACCAAGTCCCCAGAAGATAAAAGAACACCGGCAACCAGTTACCTTACAGACAGACAAGAGCTCTCACTCACTAAGCATTATGGATGGCCAAGACCTTGAGAGGAAGAGCAGGGAGGGTCCCCGAGATAAGGAACTCTTGGCAGCTGCTGGGAGGTGCCTGCATCCCTGCTATGGGTTCAGCCTCCACAGACAAGTGGGATATACCCCATCTTTAAACATATAGAACCAAGCAACAAAGACACACAAAGCAACAACCAATGTACAAGAAACAATCAATATTGTACTCTGTGTACAATATCTATACATGTGCACAACCCGCAGATAGGAGCTTCACTCCATGCTCCTGTCTGTGTAGCCACAGTACCTTAGGATACCCTGCAGTTAAGCACGTGTGCGCACGCACACACACACACACACACACACACACACACCAAACCAAACAAAACACTGAAGCAGATCAATGTCTCTCATCCCAGAGTGGATCAATTAGGGGCTCTGAGACCAAGCAAGGAGCGCTGGAGGTCTCCTGCTGCCACCTGGAGCTGATCAGGCTCGCCCAGACAAGAGGCAGTAAATCGTCCTGTGACATACGTAGTATATGCTTCCCATGCCTTCCAGAGAAGCCTAGACGAGAGGCAGCCATGCTTCTCATGTCATACGAACACGCTTGATTCTACTGAGTTAGGTGGGAGGACGCGGATTGCCGGAGCTGACAGTGGGCCCCGCAGGAGGATCCCTGCAGTGCTGTAGGAAAAGACGGTCCTGATGGCAGCCCAGGAGCCCAGTCCCTGCAGCAGCCCCAGAACTTGCCTGGAAAGAAACCCCTCTTGGGGTCCTGCCATGGTCGCCATCTTTGAAACCAGACACCAGGGGTTCAACGTCGCCTGTCACTACTTGAGCCAAATGTAGCAGACAGGGGTGAATCGTACAGGAGTGTTTTTGCAATAATGACAGCAGGATGAGGAGAGCAGTCAGTCACCCTGGAAATTCTGCTCTGACCCCCTCACCAGTTGGCTGGTTATACACACAGGAGGGAGAAGACAGCTACATGCAGCTGTGAGCTGAATATAACATGGAAAAGGAGGGTAGAGTATGTAGTCTGGCCTTCAGGAGCTCAGAGGCCAATAACATGGTGGCTTATCTATCTATCTATCTATCTATCTATCTATCTATCTATCATCTACCTATCTATCTATAAAAGGCTAATATGCAAAGTGCCCCCTTGAGAGTTTGAGACCAGGAAACTGGAAGACCAAGAGTTTGATTGCTTGCAATGATGTGTGCTTACCATCAGGGGGCGACACAGAACATGGAGGTTGACCAATGACAGTGGAGGCGGGTGCTGAGGGAGTGAGGGAAGAAGGAGGGAAGGGAAGAAGGAGGCGGGGAACCTGAGAACCTGATCAACCCTGATTGCTGGCCAGAACTAGGGACTCTACCTGTGCATGAATTTCGTGCACTCGGCCTCTAGTCTCCTATGATGTTACAAACAGCTCAGCTAGCTCCTGGGACTGGAGAATGGTCAGCATTCCTGAGGCAAAATCCTGGAGGGGGTCAGGGTCTGGGCACAGTGACCAAGTTGAAGTATGTCCCGTGTTCCTGGTCTATCTTTAAAATTTACATCTTTCGAAGTAATGGACCATCAGGCTTCTTATCTTTCTATAGCCTGTTCCATGGTTCGGTTTCCTAGGGTCTGTACGTAAACTTCTCATCTATAGTTAGTAAGGGAACAATTGTCAGACAACTCAGCTCTGTTCTCATTAGTGCCCTTCCCCACTATCAGTTCTTCTTCTGGGAATTTACCCAAAAAAGCCCAAACATTGCTTCAAGAGACAGACTCGGCCCTCTGCTCAGATGTCTTATTCTCTCAGAGGCCGAGACTCTTGGGAATTGTTCACCATCGCCCGGTGAAATCTCCCTGTCGCCAGCGCAGGAACCTGGGACTTCTTGGCACACCTTGGCCCATTCACCTGTTACTGACAGCCCTTCCCCCGCTTCTGCTTGCTGTCTGTTCCCTCATCCCGGGCTCCCGGCTGGAGGGGAGGCCTGTGCTTAGAAAAGGTGCCATAAGCTCAGTGATGCACTAAATAAAGCTTTAGTTTCTGGTCTTGTGTAATCTTGAAACTATAGGGGCCCTCTTAGGCCAACTAAAACAACTTATTGGGAAATTATAAGTCTTGAAACTTACATAACTGGTTTATAATAGTTACCAGACAAAGAAATAACATTTGGAACCATCCTTTTCATTAAAGGTAAACATATGCTGGAAGCAGCCGGCCCTCCGTCTGGTGCTCTCAGCACCCAGCCGCCCGCAGACTCATGGCCACAGGCTGAATGCCTCCTGGGCCGGAGCCTCCACATTGAGTCAGACGCAGCCCCTTCCAGCAAAGCCGGCCCCTTTCTCTCAAAGTCAAGTCCGCCAGTCTGACTGGGAAAGGCCTGGAACCCCCGTGGCCACCCCGAGGGCTTTGCTGTCGGTGGCCTCCGGCTGTTTGGACGTTTAAGAGCTGGACATGACGTTGTTTTGCAGAAAATCTTTGAATTTCAGCTTATTCTCTCAGCCTCCTGGCTCTAGCTATGCACAAAATGAAGCAAGGAGACTTATGGATGTCACTTCTGAAATATCCAGGGATATGTGTGTAAAGGCGTATGCGAGCGTGCATACGTGAGTGCATGTTTGTGTGTGTGAGTGGGAGAGTGTGAATGTGTGTGTGAGTATGTATCATATGTATGTGGATGTGTTTGTGTAAATGTGTGTAAGAGTGAGTGTGTGTGTGTGTGTATGCAAATGTATGGGTGTAAATGCATTGTGTGTGAGAGTGTATGTGTGTGGGAGTATTTATGTGTTTGTATGTGTGTGAGTGTGTGCATGTGTGCACAGCTATCATTCAATCTAGCCCCCATCCCTCAGAATTTGCCGTGATGAGAAAGAAAGGCGGGGATGGATATAAAATGGGTCTGACTGGACAGAAGGCGAGTCTCTCCTCTCATGTTCCAGTCCCATTCCCTTCCTCTCTGCTCTCCTGAGAGCTGGCAGAAGCCAGCCGGTGTGACTGTGCCCCCTGATCTCACAGACTGCGATTTGCGGGGTTTCTGCCCAGACCTCCCAGGCCCAGTCGCATCTCAGCCTGGGTGCCTCACTGCACATGAGTCTTCCCTGCTGATTTAAAATATCTCAAGCTCTTCTAAATACTTAAACACAGCGTTTCCACAATGCATTGATTTGTTTTAGGAAACACTAATGGGCGTGCTCTGCACAATGCAGCTGTGTAGCATTCTTAACGAATTTCCCAGCCACTGGCATAACTTTTGAATTGTGGGTTAACATTTAAAACTTATTCCTAGAGAAAAAGCTAAAGGGATCTGTGAAGCTGGAGGAGCACAGCTATTTCCCTCAGCCGTGGGAACTGTGCCGGGCTGGGAGCCGAGAGCCTGGGAGCTGCACAGTCCACGCGCCCAGAGTCTGGCCAGAGGTCTGCGCGCGCACCCTCGCCAGGCCGGATCCTCCAATAATCCTCCAAGCTCTCTCCTTTCAGAACGCTGGGGTGCACGCTCCCACTCAATCCCGTCGTTGTTACTGACGTGACGTTACTTGTGTCTCCATCTGCCTCGTTATTACAACCATGAGCAGCGATCTGCTCAGCATCAGCTGCGGAAGATGAGGGACCCGTTTGATTGGAGACACGTAACGGTCCGTGTTCGCATCTCAGCCGGCACCATTACAAGGAAACGGACGCCCCGCTGTATTTCTGCTCGCCAGATGTGGGGTGTGGGGAGAGAAGATGATTGGTTTGGTAAGGATTTCCATTGTTTTTCCTTGAATATGTCACATGTCCACTTCACTGACAGGAAGTCCTTAGATGCTTCTAAAGGCCATGTCTCAGCAGCCCCGTCTGTGGCCCACGCAGCTCGGCTAGTAAACATCTGACGTGGTTGGCATGTGGAGATTTCTGTTCCATTCCAGACAGCTAGGGAGTCTCCAGTTTCTAACACCCCATTGCACTGTGGCTTAGCAAGGTATGGGAAGTGGCACGAAATAAAACACCAACCCCCTGCTCCTGACCTTCCTTATGGGTGGCTGTCTGTGGAGAATGGTGATTCCCGAAGGATGACACTGTGGCCAGAAGCACCGGGCCCCTGACTCTCACTGAGATGCACTCTCAGGGCCCTGCTCCACTGGAAATCCCAGGAGTGGGGCCCACACATCTTAACAGCAATTCCGATGACTGCAGTGCACGCGGCAGCCGGAAAACTCTGTAGAATTTTTAAGAATAAATCCTACTTTCCTCACCATCGGTTGGGAAGCTCATAGGAGAAGACGATGAGGGGACAGTGTCAGGACCAACATCACTGGGGCTTTGGGACTGGTCCTGTCTCCGTGCAGCCCAGAGAAGCCGGGAGTGGTGTCCGTCATTTCAGATGCTCAGGTCACAATCCCTGAACCCACCCACTGTCAGGGACATTTTGAGGCCCTAGGGCTAGTCCTTAAATGTGTGAGCATAAGGAGCAGTCCAGCCTGGAAATAACTTTCATGAGTTTAATTGAGCCAAACTGTCAACAATTGCCGGGAAGCAGAACCTCAGGCACGGGGACAAATGCTCTGGAGCAAGCACGTCACACTCACAGGTGAACCCGGGCCAAATAAACAAGGGGGAAGTGTGGCCGCAAACAAACAAAAGCTCAATTTTCATAGAAACATGGGTTTATTTCATAGAGACATGCTGAATGCAAAGGGCTGAAACAAATGAGTCATTGTTCAAATAAAATAACAGAACACTAATAAAAATTAATATTTTTTCTTGAACATTAACTTATCAGACACTGAATAACTGCACAAATTAATAAGCGTTACACAAATATACCTATTTTTCCTGCTCTCCAAAAATGAAATATTTCCTGTTGCATTCACCAAACAAGTCAGTCCAAAACTAAAGACGTGGCCATTGGCTGCTGACATATTTGCTGCTGGTATTAGTGGAGAGAAATGGTGCGCCTGCACATAAGGAGCATAGCGGAAATGAATGCAACATGATTATAGCAATCAGTCATTAGCAAACATTGTAGTGAGTTGTTAATAATTAAGTATAACTGGATGTTGTAAAAATTAAGTTATGAAATTTTTATTAAAATGTTTTCAATATAATGTTATATTGGCTGGGGCAATATATATATATATATATATATATATATATATATATATATATATAGGCATGCTTGCTCTGGAGAATAGTGGTTTTTAATCTATTTTTACAAATTACATCAAAGGAGGAGAAGTACTTGGGTTACATGCAATCCATTGGTGTTAGATTAGGGAGATGGGAGAAGGCAAAGTGGGGAAACCTCTGGGGTTGGATAAAAGGTAAAATGAATGAGGCATGCTTCTTTTGCATAGGTGAATACAGGACAGCTAACAGTCAATAATTAACATGATAGCAGTAACAGTGAGGGAACCTGTGGTCTGTGTCCTGGCGCCATTTGTTGTGCCCTGAGGGGTCTGGGAAAAGGTAAGTTACAAGTCACCCTGACATTCCAAAGTCATGTTATCATAGATGTAAAAAGACAATAGGGTCAATAAAGACTGAAGTTGATCTTTGTCAGGGAAGATACTGGCCTAGGACATGAATAGCCACTATAAACTGCTTTTTAATGAAAGGTTTTAATTTCAAACCAACCTTTGTGATTCCTTAAGGTCTCTGAGTTTGCAAGACCACCTCTGAGCTAGTCAGGTTACATGTCAAAGTGAGACAACTACAAAAATGGGTAGATATTTAAAAAATGCAAGCTTATTTGAAGAGCTTCGGCTCAGTTTCCCTCAGAGCTGTGGAGAGGCTGAAATGCATTCTAGTTTCAGGCTTCTTGGTGCATTTTCACAGTGAAATTCATTAAACTACAAAATACTTTGGTCCAAAAATATATTTCATGCTCAAAATGATCTTGGAGTTGCTTTCTTATCATCTGTGTGCAGGGCTGTTCCTTCCACATCCACATCACCTGTGCCCTCATCTGTGTAGCCCAGCTCTGTTGGAAAAATAAACTGGAAAGGCAAATCAGTTTTCAATATATTAAGATGCTTCCATATAAATCTTTAATGGTCTTAGTGAAGAAACTTACCAGTTGAGCTGAATTCAGTCTCATTTAATTCTCGGGAGCAGGTGGAAGAAACCATTCCTGTGCACCTGATGCATCAAAGTGCTTTTATAAACACACTTTGTAACTGCTAGCTCCAGTGGGTCAGCATTTAATATAAATCAGTTTCATGCGCATTCTTGCACCAAAGAGTGAACCATTGTTCAAATAAATTTTTTATGTTTTTATGAGGTAAAAAGAGCTACAATTTCAATGTATATTTTATAAACGTCTCTCTCAATTTGATTCAAAAGTGGCCATAACACATACCAGGTACTGCCAGGATTATTATAAAAATGGACTGAAAGCCTATATTCAGCGAGAATGAGTTATGTAAGGGGATTAAAAATAGCTGAGCACATCACATCACTCTATTAAATAATAATGAGTGGGATTATGACAATGTATAATGTATTAATAAGACAAGATATATCAAGAAATAGCCATCTGTCAGAGAAAGTCAAAAAAATATACAGGGTGGCACAAAATTAGGTTTACAGTTGTCTGTATGGCAATTAATACAACAATTAATAAATAATAATCCAAGAATAAACCCTGTGTTCCGCATACTCACGACTGTAAACCTACTTTTGCCCCACCCTGGGCAAATAGTGTCAAGCAGACAGTACTAGAGATGCAGGCAGTGAACTTTGGTGGGGAAAACTCAGAAGAAGATCCAGGACACAGGAATGGAAACTGGTGGGAGAGTGCAGGTGTGACTGACTAGCACACGCTCATCAGGATCACTCATGGCGGTGGGGGATATGGAGACGTGCGCTGAGTGACTGCTTGGACCACACGGTGGGATTCTTCTGGACGCTGGTCATCATGGGGGACAAACAGCAAAGGGGCCTGTGTTTATTTGGGGACCAGGAGGCCTCCCATCTCTGGCCACCTGTGAGGTCTCTCCCTCAAGCCTCCCTCTTCTTTTCTTAAAATCTTTGGGTTGATGTTAGCCCTCCATTTCTTAAGGTGAAAGAGGTGATCAGGAAGATACAGAGATTTCGGGGAAGATCAGCACAGGTACCCTCACTTCCCATCAAAACGTGTCAGTTGTCATGGGTGTCTAGGCACCCTGAGTGTCTATGTTTCCTCCTCAGCTATCTGTGGTGTCATATCCGCATGGGGGTCGGTGGGGAGGGGAGGTGGTGACTTGCCAGCTGAGGACCAGGGACCTCAGAGGTCTTCATGGGGGGCCCGGATGTGTTCTCCCTGAGGCTGGCCTGGCTCTGCCCTCACCGTGGGTGGGCAGCAAACGAGCTCAGGGTGCCCCATGCTGACCTCAGGGAGGGGCGGTGAGGGCTGAAGCGAGGGCAAGGGGACAAGTACACGTGAATCTTGAAATAGTCCTTTCTTGGATAAGTAAACGTGGAATCATTTCATTTTCTCCACTTTTATCTTGTGAAGGAAGCAGGAGGTGACCAAGTGTTGCCACCTCTCCAGCTCATGCCCTCCCAGGAGCCTGTATGGCTTCCGATTGAACCTCCCCAGGCTAGCTCCCATGCTCTCCCGACCTGGTGTTCTCTCCCTGGTGCAGTTTTCCTTGTGCTTTTAATTCATTTAACTGCACTGGACTAATCAGGTCTCCTACTTATTTTTAGTCAATTTAATAAATCGTATTTCTCCAGGAATTTGTTCACTTCATCAAAATTTTGAAATTCATTTTCCTGATGCTGTTTAAATGTGTGTAGAATGTGGGTGATGTCCATTTGCTGATTTTGACAATTTATGTCAGTTTTAAAATTAGTTTTTCCAGAGTTTTATCAAAACTTCGTTGAAAAAATAAAACATCTTTTTTCTTTGAGTTTTCCTTTTCATCATTTTAACACTAAATATTATTATTTAGCTTCATTTCTTTCCTGTGGGTTTAATTTGCTGGTATTACTCCAATTTCTTCAGATGAATATTTAGTTCATTGGTTTTCAATCTTTTTTAAAGTACATGCACCTAGCGTATAAATTTCTCATTAAGTGTACCTACCATTTACCTGAAAAATTGATATTTTGCTTTTGGCTAACATTCTATTCAAAATATCCTCTATAATAAAAGAGTAACATACAAATTGACCGTACCTTTGCCACACCCACAAGCCACTCCCGCCAGCCAATCAGGGTGAGTATGCAAATTAACCCAACCAATATGGTGGTTAATTTGCATATCCATGCCAGAGTGAAGACTGAAGACAGCATAGAAAGAATCCAAGAGCTGCAGAAGGGAGTGAAGCTGTGGAGGAGCAAGCAAGCAGGGTGGGGGAGAAGGGATGGAAGCAGGTGGGGCAATGGGGATGGCAGCAGGAAGCCCTATTGCAGGAATCTCCCTGCAAGGGACATCTAGTCCTATATATTATAATAAAAGGACTGACTGAACAGTGGAATGACTGGTCGCTATGATGCATGCAGACCATGCGGCAGAGGCTCAATGCAGGAGCTGCCCCTGGTGGTCAGTGAGCTCCCAAGGTGGAGTGCCGGTCAGCCAGAGGTGGGGCTCACTGCTGGTGAGTGCAGGGGTGCTGGCGGAGCCTCCACTGCTTCCGTGGCAGCACGAAGGATGTGACTGCAGCGCAGGCCTGCTCCCTATGGGAGGACCCCAAGCCATCAGTCAGACATCCCCCAAGGGCTCCCTGACTGCTAAAGGGCCCAGGCCGGGCTGAGGGGACCCCCCTTCAGTACGTGAATGCTGTGCACGGGCCTCTATTGTTTATCACAAGTCCTTTGGCTCTGGAAATGGCTTGCTGCAGGCAGTGCTCTGTTTTGGTGCCTGCACAGGCCTTCCCTCAGCCTAGGGGTGTCGAACTCAATCAGAGAAGGGGCCAAAATCTAAAATCCAGCCTAAATCGTGGGCCGAATGGTTTACTGAAAAGTCATAAACTGTCATTGTGATGGAAACGCAGCGGAGTGCAGTGATGACAGCGCGGTGCGGGCCACATTGCAAGGCCTGGCGGGACAGATTTGGCCCGTGGGCCTTGTGTTTGACACATGTGCCTCAGCCTCTCCTGTGAGGAGAGTGTCCTGGGCCAGAAGCACAGGCAGCAACTGCCATTGTGGGCACCAGAGCATTCATCCTGCCATTTCTCGTCTATTGTCCTCATCGTAAGTGACCCTTCTTCTTCATGGTGCGTTAAGGCGTCCTCTCGTCGGCATTGCTACTATGTCCAAAGTGTTTTTTGTTTTGTCTGGAATCATATTTGCTTATACAAACCTTTTAAATCTGATGCTGGGTAGCTTTCTTGCATGTTGAAAAATTCTCAATTAATTTATCTCCAAATACGGCTGTTCTCTCTTTCCCTCCTGGGACTCCAGCTTCACAGACAAACGTGGTCAGGAATCCCTGACACGGCCTTCGGCTTTTTCATCCTGTCTGTAACTTATTCTCTGTATTATGTCTTCTCCTGAGGAGCTTTCACCTGTGCCTGTTCTCTGCATACCCACATGGGGATGCTTGGGGGGCCAGTTCGATGCTGAGTTCTGGGATAGCTATTTGGTTCTTTTTGGCAGCCTCTAGGCAGTGTCAGTTCTCAGCTTGTACTTAGCGCGCACAGTGTGGCCATCAGAGGTGCTTGTGGACAACCTGGATGATCTGCACTTGCTGGGTCTTCCACCATCTTCTGTCTGTCCATCCTGCTCTTCCCCTCCCCCCTCTCTTTTCTCCTTTTCCCTTTCACCTCCTTCATCTCTCTCTCTGTAACTCATTTTTCTATTCTTGTGCCTGGTCATTTCAATGAGAGAACATTTAAATCTGACCCTTGCCAGATGCCATGGCCATATGCAATGCAGCATCATGGTAACCAGGGTCTGGGATCGACTGGGAATCAGTAGAACTGGACCACAGTCCCTGTGAGAGGCACATGCGGACCTTATTCCAAGGGCAGCCTGTCAGATGCAGCTGCCTTGTGACAACTTTGCTTTCAAGGCCGGGGCTCCACACGTTGCCCCTTTAAGTCTCAAAGCCGCCAGCAGCTGTGCTTTGCTCTTCCTCCAGCCATGCCATCTGGGCCAGCACCCCTCCTGCTGGTGACTTCGAGCAGCGCCTCTCACTGCTGCAGACCACCTGGCACTGGGCAGGAGAGCCTGCACCTCTTCTCCGCACTCTGGTCCGCACCGGGGTGCAGGATGCAGGGGGGAGAGGAGGGAGGACTCACCACCACGTCCTGGGTGAGTATGTGCAAGAGGAGCAGGTCAGACAATGCCTGTGTGTGTGCTGCACACAACGAGGCCACGTGGCCCTGCTTCCCCCTCCCACCCTGCACCGTGCTCAGTGAGGAGCACAGACTGACTGGGGACAGACAGCCGGGCCTGGCTGGATATGCTGATGTCCGAGGGCTTACAGACACACCAGTTCCAACAGCACGGAGACCGTTCGTTCTATCGATGTTCCATTTACGCGATGGGAGTGACTGTTTAGTCCAGATCTACAAAGTATTAAGTTATGACTACATATCACATTCTATTTGATGTTTTCTCCTGTTTGCAGTTTTTTACTCCTTTTAAAAGACATGCTGAATGCTTATTTCTAAGTGATTCAAAACCAATCATCAATCTTGATGTTTGTAAAGCCTTATGATAAATAGTAGAATATGTTTTGTTTGATTCAAATCATGATACATTGACTATCAAATAGTTTACTATTCTTATAAATTAATTTCCAGTAAACTACTATTAATAGGTGACACTTCTATTTACTCAAGTTACATTAATTTTCAGTTTTCTTGAGTTGTAATTCATTTTATCACTCACACTGCAATTTTATATCCACTTTCTTCTTTTTTTTTTTAAAGCAGCTTCTCAATGATTTAAAAGACCTTCTTGGCGCAATCTAAATTATAACTAAAGGCCCACGTTTCCTGATGGGCATTTTGGGCTGCATACTTGTTCTGAAGGTGGAGCTTCTCCTGTGCTAACATTCTTGTCTGCGACTGAGCACTCAGACATGACTGGCCACGACAGAGCTCTCCCCAGAAAGCCTCTCAGAGCCTTTGCCTGATAGATGCTCCGCCTCAGGCACACACAAAGGTAAGTGACAAATGAAGAGCTTCCTCCAGAAGAGATGAGAGGAGCAAGTCCTGATTCCCTAACACACATGTGTTAGGTCAGCACCAATGTTTATTGTAAAAGTATTAGCCTTGAAAAATATTGTTTCACAAATGTCTATTTTACCAAAGCACTTTTATCAGTTAAAATGTTTTCTATGCTTTAAAAATGTAGATATTCCATGGTACTTAATATTTTCTAATAATGTTTAGCATTTTCTTAGAAGTTACACTTAAGAGCCCTGGCTGGTGTCTCAATGGTGAGAGCATTGGCCGGCATGCCAAAGGGTCATGGGTTTGATTCCCAGTCAAAGGCATCAAACCCATGTACCTGGGTTACAGGTCCCATCCTCAGCCCTGGTCTGGGGCAAGCAATAGATCTCTCCCTCCCCTTCCCTCTCCTCCTCCCCCCCTCTCTTTGTCCTCCCCCTCCCACCCATCCTTCCACTCTAAAAAAATGAAGATACCTGTAAGCAAGCTCTCTGTGCCAATTTAGAAATTAAAGCTGCTGATGATGGCGCGGGCTGGTGCCTGTGGATGCCGCCTCCTCCCAGCCTGCAGGTAGCCCTGAGCGCCATCCATCAGGTCTCTCTACATCACTCCTGTCTCCTCCAGCCCAGCCTTGAGTTTTGTTCCTTGTGTGTTTTTTGGTTTGACATAAATCTGATCATTTTATGATGTGAATTTGCCACATACACTGAAGTGTAAATCGCTGTGTGTGTGTGTGTGTGTGTACTCATGGGCCGCACGGCCTGATCCCAATGGCCTTGCCCTTTCCCACCCCTCTCCCTCCAGGCATGGACATTCTTCCGCTGCATCCCGAGCTCGTTCACACCTCTTTCCTGTTACGAGTACACATCTTACTGGGGATTCTTTTCTTCCTTCTGGCATGGAAAGTCCCGTGAACCCTTTCAGATGTTCCTTTCTCTTGTGATTCCCTCGGGCTGTTCCATGTAAAGAAGCCTGCCTCCTCTGCTTCCCCTCTGAACTTGCTTGTTGTAATTACGCCCACCAGCATGGGCCTTTCTGTTCTGGGTCCTGGTTTTCTCAGATCTACTTCATCTCTGGGCCCGGGGGCGACTGAAGACTAAACCAACACCCCGTGTGACCACCGGATCACCCTGCTTGTGGCCAACAGCCAGCTGGACAATCTGCATTTCAGGATGTCAAGTGGTTTGTTATTTTTTGTGTTTGTTTTCTTTTTATTTGACTGACAGACCTTTTCTCTACCCAGACTTCTCAGAAGACAGACCTCTGACACTAAGACTCTTACATTGCTACAAAATGACAAAAAATACACGCTGTAATACTTTTACTAGATTAATATATGGGTCTTATTTCTGAGTAAACTCACTCATTCTGGTAAATACTATGAAGTTGAAACTAACAATGACCTTGGTTTGACTTTTCCTTATTGATGACATCTTGGCTCTCTTTCAGCTTAGGTTTCAGAGAATGTGAGTAGCATTTAAGATAGACTTTTCACAGCTCTTCCAAACACGTATCCTGGCAACAATGCCCACTCCTTGCCTCTCTGTCCCCACTCTGTATCTGTGAAGCCCACACTAGGTGAATGCTGGCTTTACATTTTTGCTAAGAAAATGTCCTAGGAACAGTATGACTTTAAATTCCATTCACCTCCCTCTCTAAGTTCTGTATGAATATTCACACCAGACCTTGTCATAACACCTAACTGTGTCAAAATTAGCACAAACCACCTATGAAATTAGACTGACCGAATGGCTTTGAGTGGAAGAAGTTTCTAATTCAATCTCTCCTTACAAATGGGTGCGTATTTTTCTTGCGGTCTCCCTTTGTTATAAAATGGCACCTCGGATATGAGCACTGGGTGGTGGCTGAGGCTCCCATGGCATTGTACAAACCAGGGAATCCGGGGAGTGAGTTGAATGCAGGGCTCCTGTGGCTGAGATCAGAAGCCCTCAGCTGTCAGACCTTTGGGGCTCCCTAGAAGATTTCCAGACGGAAATGCACTCACTTACATACCAGTCTTTCTTTCTTTATTTATTCACTCTACACACATTTGCTGAGAAGCTGCTGTGTGCTAGGGAGTGAGTACATAGGAGCAAAGAAAATGAGTAGAAACTGACACCACCAAGGGGGTGTCGGCATCACAGAAGAAAATAGTTACATTTTTTATTTTGGCATCAACATATTTTTATTGATTTCAGAGAGGAAGGGAAAGGGAGAGAGAGCTAGAAACATCAATGATGGGAGAGAATCATTGACTGGCTGCCTCCTGCCTGCCCGCCTATGGGGATCCAGCCTGCAACCCGGGCATGTGCCCTGACCAGGAATTGAACCATGACCTCCTAGTTCATAGGTTAATGTTCAACCTCTGAGTCTCATCAGCTGGCTTAAAACAATGATTAATTGGAAGAAATACTATGTGAGGGTTTTTAAATTGAAATGGAATTAACATATAACATTATTAGATCAGATAAAGAATATAGATAATATTTACACATATCTTACATAATACCAAGTTAATTATGAAATAAAATAAAATACATTTCTTTTTAAAAATTAGGAAATTTTCCTAATGTTTCTGGGTTTTCTCAATACAATTTCTTAAACTGTTCTTTGATCCTCACCCAAGATTATTGATTTTCTTTAGAAAGAGTGGAAGGACAAGGGAGAGACATCAATTGGTTGCCTCTCATATGTGCCCTGACCCGGATGGAATCTCAACCCTTCGGTGTATGGGATGATGCTGCAACTCACTGAGCCGCCCGGCCAGGGCCAACCCCTTACTCTGCAACCAGGTGTGCGGGCCTGGGTGGCAGCGGGCGGCTTTGCTTTGCTGGGTGGGAAGGAGTCGCTGGAGCTGCGCTGCGGCTGAGGAGCAGGTGCTGGCCGCCCTCCCCCAACTTTCCTCACCACCTGCTGGGGCGCCCCGAGAGGAATGTGGGTCCCCATTGGCGACCCCGAAAGGGTGCTCCCAGGTAGTGGGAGGGGAGGAGGGCTGTGTGTCCCAGCCCAGATGGACCCAGTTAGTTTCACGGTGAGAAACTGGATGCCAGGGCTGCTGAGTGGACCAGGGGGGGAGAGCAAGGCATGCGGGGCTGATGGGAGAAGGATGGGGGTGCTTGAGTCCGACCGTGGGACCGGACGGGGACATCCGTGGCGAGTCTGTGGCCTCAGGAATGCCCGTTTCCTTGTGATCCCTGTCCTGCTGAACAGCGGCCTCTGCATGAATTCAGTCCAATTTGTGACGTGTATGAACTGGGGGGTAAGGGGTGACCCTCCGTGTGCACATGAGCTCTGGAGCGACCTGCAGCCAGGACACCTTTCCAGGGGAAGTGCCGGAGGGGAGGTGCTGGAGGTCCAGAGGCCGCTGCTCGCTGACCAGGTCCTCCCCTGGGGGCTGGCTGCTCCCTGACCCACGTCCTCCCCTGGGGGCCGGCTGCTCCCTGACCAGGTCCTCCCCTGGGGGCCGGCCCGGGCTCCAGTCGTGGGGTCAGGATTGCTGCAGAGCGGGTGATAGGGTAGTTACCAAGTTCACATCACACATCCTGAGAGGTGGCCCTCTAGACAGTATGGACAGGGCTGGGCCCAGCTGGTCTGGCTGACCACTCAAGGAATGCTGCTTACTAAGGACAGCTGGTGTTGAAAAAGAAAAGAAGCAGATATCCCTTATTTTAATTCCTGAAAATCAGGCGATGGAGAACAAGCTGTTTTCTGTCTCCATGGGGTGTTTCCCATCTTCACGGCAGTTTTCCCTCCACTCAGCGGGTCTTCGTCTCCATCGAATCGTTTCCCATCTACATGTGCTTCTCACTCCAGCACTAGCACTTTGGATCACTCAGGGCCTGCGATGCCTTTGGATCATTTTTATGCCTTATTTCCTACAGACTCTAATGTGTCTTCAGGTGATGCTGTGATGAAGTCATTTGGGGAAGTAAGGTGGGCGGGGCAAGGAGAGACAGATTCTGAAGCTCTGGTCTTTATTTTCATCAGTAAACTTCATTTCCTGAGTCAGGCTAAGTAGGTCACCGTCTTCCTGTGGACAACTCCCACCCACCTCCATCTTCCCAGCTCAGAAGGCGTCCAGACGCTGGCACATGCCAGCTCCTCAGCCCCTCGGTGTCTGTGAGGGGCCTGGCCTCCCAGGCTGCGTGGGTAGATGGCACGGCAGCTGCAGTCACAGGAGATGCGGAGGCTGCAGAGGAGCGAGAGCACCAGGGAAAGCCGGGGGGGGGGGGGCAACGCTGACCTGCAGCAGCAAACCCCACTCGCAGTGTGCACCTCTCCCTTCTGGGAGCACCTGCTTGCTCGCATGCTGTCCTGGCCTTGGCCAGAGTCAGAGCCCTGAGCCAGAGTGACCGCCTGGCTGTCATTAACCAAAGGTAAGAGGCCCTTGGAGGGAGAAGGTCACTCGTTTTTCACCTGGGCTGAGGCATTCATTTAGGATTCAGGTCCAGTTGAGAGTTGTAAAACCACAAATAATTTCTAGCATATTGAAAACCTTTTTAATGGTCATGACAAGAATACATCTTACCAGCTGTTCATGCCCCTTCCGATCTGTGCTAAGAAAAGCAATGCTAAACGGAGAATGAGAGCACTTAGAATGCAGAAGCAGTGCTCCCGTCCCAATGGCAGCCTTCTGTGCGGGGGGGGTGGGGGGGGGGGGGTTGGGGGGGGTGCGCTCACAGAGGAGCTGCCCCTGCCAGCAGAATTCTACACAGAAAACCTTCTTAATATAGTGTTAGATGGAGGAAAAATATATGTATATCGATTGCATCTCCTGCAAAAGAGAAGTGAAATTTCACAGTTAGTGGGAAGACAGATCTTCTACAGACAAAAGACATAATTTAAAATTAGGGAGCAATATATTTTTTTAATCCTCACCCAAGGATATGTTTCTAGGAATTGAATCAGCAACCTGGATATGTGCCCACATCAGGAATTGAACGTTTTGATGCGAAGGACTAGGCTCTGATGAACTGAGCCACCCAGCCAGGTGGGAGCAATTTTTAAAAAGTGTCCATCTCAGCTCAGGTTACAATTACTAAACCCTGGGCAGCTTCACAGCGCAGGCTGTTTTTGACAGGCGTAGATGCTGCCAGTCCGAGGGCATGCTGCCAGCAGGCTGCATTCCTGCTGAGGGCTTCCTCCTGGTTCGCAGGCTGCTGCCTTCATGCATCCTGGCGAAGCAGGGGAGGGCCAGGTCTGGCCTCTTCCTCTTCCTATTAGGACAAGGATCTCATTATGGGGCTCACCTCCTCCAAATTTAGTGACTACCCAAAGGGTCCACCTCCCAATATCATATTGAGAATAGGAGCTTCAGCACATAAAATTTGGGTGTGGGGGGATGACACAAATGTTAGTCCATATATATCTGTATCAGCCATTTAAAAAATATATGTATTTTATTGAATTTTTATAGAGAGAAAGGGAGAGGGATAGAGAGCTAGAAACATCAATGAGAGAGAAACATCAACCAGCTGCCTCCTGCACACCCTCCACTGGGGATGTGCCTGCAACCAATGTGCATGCTCTTGACCGGAATTGAACCTGGGACCCTTCAGTCTGCAGACTGATGCTCTATTCACTGAGCTAAACCAGTTTCTGCTCTGTATCAGCGATTTCCAACCAGTGTGCTGCAAGAATGATTATGTGAGATGAACAGCAGTGAAAGAACACAAACATGTTTAAAGTAAGTGAAGCAATGGACAGCTCCCTGTCACATTATAGATATTAATCACGATTGGTTTAACTGTGCTTTTGGCAAAACTATTAGTAAGAACTTGCTTATTGATGGATCAGCCATAGCACTTCTGTGGATGCAGGCCAGTTGCATGGTGGATCCCGAGGTGCACTTTCAGAGTGACAGGAATTTGTCCCTGCAAATTCAAACACTCCCCAAAGGCTAGTATTGCAAGCTTTGAATTTCATTTTTACAGATGACCAACTAGTAAACAAATTAGAACTATAATAGGAGTTTAAGAATGTATTTGGGCCAATGCACAAAATTTCATGTGCAGTCACTCACCTTGGACTCCAGCAGAAGAAAGACAGAGTGGATTGGAGTTTTGTGAGCAGAAACCAGGTCTCAGGGCTCTGGGGTTGGAGCTCAGAGAGCAGACAGCCTGTTTTACTATGCTGAATCATTTCTTCACACTGCAGAGGACATCTTTCTCCTAGAACTTTTGCTATCCAGTCAGTTTTTGCCTGGGAAGTGGGGGGGAGGGCAGTTGCCCCATCCTGTGGGAAAACCTCTTGCCCATACCTATAGTCAATAGCCTGAGGTGAATCAAGACTTTAGAGTGCCTGGGAAAGGCCCCTGAGCTGATTGTCATCTGGATCCAGTGGAGCCTGACAGAGCCATGCCCTGGAAACATACCTATTTAGAGGCAGGTGTGTTGTCAGCCTGGCCTTTAGCTCAGGCACTGGGGGCTGGGTTTCATCATCTAAGTTTAGCCAGGAGTCAGGAATGGACACAATTATCCAGGCCCAGCCAGAAGTGACAAATACAAAGAAGTCACAAAAATGAAGAATTGCAGCTTGATTTTTAACCATGATTTCACATAAATTTCTTTATGTTAAACTTTAGTAAAATTTCCTTGTATTATACTGTATTAAAAAATATGCTATGCTGGCTGTGAGTCACTGTCTCTCCATCCATCGGAGAGATCAGCATCCCACCCAGCCCCAGCTTTTCCCTTCTGTCTCTATGTCTGTCTCTTTCTTTCATTTTCTCTATCCCCAGCTGCCCCTACTCAGGATTTGTTGTCTGCTCTCTAGCCTCGCTGAATGTGGTAAAAGAGAGAATGCTTGTATAAGACTGAGTGTCAATTGGACTGCAGGAAGATGTACCTACCATCACTGGCGGTTGATCAGAGTAGAAGGGGAGCAATAAAGGCGCCTCTGAATCCCTGCGGAACCCCCACGCAGTCAGAACCATGAAGAGCAGGAGGGCTGAGATAGGTTTTGAAGCCTAGGGCATGGGCCCGGGTAGAGCCACTACAGGTGAGGACTTCAGCTAACTCAGCAGGTACTACAGGCAGGCCTGACGGCAGTTACCCACCCCATCCTTAAATCAGCCAATAGAAATGCAGAGGGAAGTAATCCAGCGTAACTGGACCCTGGCCTTCATCCCACCAATCAGAACCAGCCAACTCAGTGGTCCGAGCATCACCCCACCACCCAACCCTAAACCCTATAAAAGGACTACACTTTCAGAGCTCAGGACTCTCTGCATCCTGCTGCTGTGTCGGTAGAAGCAAGGAGACCAGGCTTGAGTTTGAATAAAGGCTCTTTTGCTTTTGTATCGGACTCGGCTCCCTAGTGGTCCTTGGGGATCTTGAAATCTGGGCATAACACTGTGAGGTGGCCTCCAAAGATTGGGCCCCAGCTCATGCGCCCAGCCTCATAGCCCCAGCTCATGCCCTCAGCCTCAAAAAGCCCCACCTAGCACCCCTTCTTGGTCTGTGCCGACCCCTCACTTATTCTACTATCCCACCTAAAAGGTGATTGGTCAGGGCCTGGCCCCCTGCCTGGCTCCCAGATGGCCTTGCCCTCTCCCCCCCCTCGCCACCACTGCTAGTTACCATCTGTGGGGCAATCAGTAGGACAATCGGCCCCCACTCACACCCACCTTGGCCTGGAGCCCTCTCCTTACCTGTTCCACCATCCTGTTGCATTTCCGCTCTTGTTGAGGCCCAACAGGACTAGCAGCATTTCCACTGCTGCCTGCTGCTAGCACTGCATCACCAACACCCCCCATGTTCCATGTCGGCCCCTGGTGGTCAGCACACATCATAGCGAGTAGTCAAACTCCTGGTCAAGGAGACGACTTGCATATTAGGCTTTTATTATATAATGATTTTTTCAGAAAGAGAAACTAAAGAAACAAATTCATTTACCATTGCAACAAAAGTAATAAGATACTAGAAATAAGCTTAACCAAGGAGGTAAAAAGACTTGAACTCAGAAAACTACAGGATATTGAAGAGATAGAGAAATATATATATTTAAAAAAGGTAAAAAGAATATACTATGTTCATAGAATGGTAGAATAAACACCATTAAAATGCCCATACTACTGAAATCAATATACAGATTCAATGCCATCCCAAAGGCATATTTCACAGATCTAAAACAAACTATCTAAAATTTTATATGGAATAAAAAAGACCCAAATAGCCACAGCAATCTCAAGAAAGAACAAAGTTGGAGAGACCACAATACCAGATATCAAGTTATACTACAAAGTCACTGTACTCAAAACAGCCTGCATCTGGCACAAGAACAGACATATAGACCAATGGAATGGAACAGAGACTCCAGAAATTGATCCAAACCACTATGCTCAATGAATATTTAACAAAAGAGGCAAGAGAATACAATGGATTCAAGACAGTCTCTTCAATAAATGGTGTTGGAAAAATTGGACAGATACATGCAAAAAAAAAAAATGCAACTAGACCACCAATTTACAACATACATAAGAACAAACTCAAAATGGATAAATGTAAGTTATGAAACCATAAAAATCCTAGAAGAAACCTTAGACAGCAAAATCTCAGACATCTCTCATTATAATATGTTTGCAAATACATCTCCTAGGAAGGAAATGAAGGAGAAAACATACAAATTGGACTACATAAAAATAAAAAGCTTCTGAACAGCAACAAAATAAATAGGGAACCCACTGCATGGGAGAATTTATTTAGTAATGATACATATGATAAAGGGTTAATATCCAAAATATATAAGGAATTCATACAACTTAACAGAAGGAAAACAAACAATTCAATTAAAAAATTGGCAAAGGACCTAGAAATTTCTCCAAAAGGGACATACAGATGGCCAAGAGACATAAGAAAAAATGCTCAAAGTCACTGATCATCAAAGAGATGCAAATCACTGAGGTAACACCCCACACTTAAGAGCATGGATACTATCAACAAACTAACAAATGACAAGTGCTGGCAAGGATGTGGAGAAGAGGTAACCCTAGTTACTGCTGGTGGGAATGCAGACTGGTGTGGCCATTATGGAAGATGTATGGGATTTCCTCAAAAAATTAAATGCAGAACTCCCTTTTGACCCAATGATCCACTAAGAATATATCCTAAAAGACCTGAAATACCAATCAGAAACAATGTATGTACCTCTATGTTCATAGCAGCACAATTTACAATAGCTAAGAACTAGAAACAGCTCAAGTGCCCATCAGTATACGAGTGGATTAAAAAATCTGTGGTACATTTACACCATGGAAATACTATGCAGCAGTAAAAAAGAAAAATATCTTACCTTTTGAGACAGCATGGAGGGACCTGGAGAGTATCATGCTAAGTCAAATAAGCTGGTCAGAGAAAGACAAGTACCACATGATCTCACTCAGATGTGGAATCTAATGAACAAAATAGATCCAGAGACATAGAAACATGGAACAGATTGTGGACTCTCAGAAAGAAGGTGGGGAAGGATGGATGGGTGGGAAGAGATCAACCAGAGAACTTGTATGCATACATTCATTATCCATGGACATAGATAGTAAGATGGTGAAGGACTGGTGTGGGGGTAAAGGTCAATGGGGATAAAGAGGGGATATATAATATTTGCCACAATAAAGATTTAAAGAAAACATAGAGAGGAAAATGACCACCACTCCTGAACAGGCACCCAGGGGACATCTCATTAGCATTTACATTTTGGTGGAGAAACATTTTGACCATTTCCCTTTTGTTTTATAAAAGCATTAGAAGCACAGTGCATGAAGTTCATGCATGGAGGGGTGTGTCCTGCAGCCCAGCCTGCACCCTCTCCAATCTAGGACCCCTTGAGGGATGTCTGACTGCCCATGTAGGCCCGATCCCACCTAAACAGGCAGTCGGACATCCCTCTCACAGTCCAGGACTGCTGGCTCCCAACTTCTAACTGCCCCTAACCCCTTCTGTTTGCCCCTGCCAGCCTGATTGATGCCTAACTGCTCCCCTGCCAGCCTGTTTACCTCTAACTGCCCTCCCTTGAAGGCCTGGCCACCCCTAACTGCCCTCCCCTGCAGGCCTGGTATCCACCAACTTCTCTCCCCTGCAGGCCTGGGACCCCCCCAACTGCCCTTCCCTGCAGGCCTGGTTGTCCCCAACTGCTCTCCCCTGCAGGCCTGGTCACTCCTAACTGCTTTCCCTTGCAGGCCTGATCTCTCCCAATAATTTTTATTGCCATCTGTGGCAGCCATTTTGTGTCTACATGGGGGCAACCAATTTGTGTGTTGCAGTTATGGTCAATTTGCATTTTACTATTTTATTAGATAGGATAGAGGCCTGGTACATGGGTGGGGGCTGGCTGCTTTGCCCTGAAGGGTGTTCTAGATCAGGGTGGGGGTCCCTTAGGGTGTGGAGTGGTCTGGGCGAGGAGCCTGTGTTGGTTTGCAGGCTGGCCACGCCCTGTGGTAACCCAAGCAGAGGTTCTGGGATCTGTGACTTATTTATCTTTTATAATTGAAACTTTGTAATTTTGAGCAGAGGCCAGGGCAGGGTGTGCAGAAAGCTTGGCTTCCTCCATTGCCAGGGAAATCTAAGACTCCTCTCCAACTCTGTGGCTGCTGCCATTTTTGTTGGGATTTATTTATCTTGTATAATTGAAACTTTGTATCCTTGAGTAGAATCCAGGGCCAGCCAGATGTGTGGAAAGGTTGGCTTCCTCCATTGCCAGGGAAACCCAAGCCTTCTGCTCTCTCCTTGGCTATAGCCATCTTGGTTGGTTTAATTTGCCTACTCACTCTTGATTGGCTGGGAGTGGCTTGTGGGTGTAGCAGAGGTATGGTCAATTTGCATATTACTCTTTTATTATATAGGATGCTAGACTGCTATCACATTTTCCCTGTGCTCAAACATGATTTTTATTGCAGATTCCCTTCTCTTAACATGATATCCCCAAGCAGGGAATGTATCAACTGCCACATTTTAATGTGAAACCCTTTTTTTTCCAAATTGAATCTTGCTTAAACATATCTTGAAAGACCAGGATGTAGACATTCACTATTATTTGTTTGAATTAGACATTCAGTGTTGTGGTGGGGTAATATTCTCTTCTCATTTTCTAAAGTTTTAAAATCTTTTGTGATGTGATTGTTACACAGCTTGCCTTTTTTGATCTGCTCTGTGACACATTTTGTTAATAGATCGCTTAATTAGATCTATGTAAGGTTGAGTTTTTGACAAATTGTGTTTGCTCATGGTAGATTATTATGTTGCGATGCAGTAAAATTTAATTTAATATATTTTCATAAGCAGCCTTGGTTGGTGTATTTTAATTAGGAATGTTGTTCATGTTTTGGTATCAAGTTACAAATAATATTAGGAAATACAGTCCTGGCCTATTTGGTCCAGTAGATAGAGGGCCCTGGTGTTGATGCTGGTCAAGGGCATGTACCAAGTGGGTGGGTGTGGAAGGCAACCAATCAATGTGTGTCTCTCTCATTGATGTTTCTCTCTCTCTCCTTTCTGAAAATCTGAAAATCTCTGGGAAAATATTCTTGGGTGAGGATTAACAAAACAAACAAAAAGAAAGAAAATACACATGAATATTTAAAATTTTTAACTGCATGCTGGATATTATTTGGATTTTTAGAAGTATTTAACAAAAGTTATTTTTACACTTGCATGTTAGCTGTCTATGAATGGAAACAGAATCATTTTTATTTTTTTCAATAACAATTTTTTTAAAAATCTGAAAACAACTATTTAGTAATCATTGGGAGGTTTTATCTAAGCATAGAGCCTTTGTCTTCTTATCTCTATCAGCAAAGCAGGGGCTTTAGGGACTGTGAAGGTCTGAGCTAACAGGTTAGGCTGTGCTGCCTTCAGGGGTTCTGAGAGAAGACACAGATGCTCTCAGGTCAGAGACACAGACTCATGGCCCGAAGGAAGAGTGAGCTTCGTGTCCTCATGGGCTCTGGCCCCTCAGGTCCTACAAACCATGCTGAGCAGCCTGGTCAGGGAACACACCCTGTGCTCTCACAGCACAGGCACCCTGCCTTACAGGTGCACACTGGCCCGCCTTTGCCTCAGAGGGAGGATTTACCCTCTATTCTGGACAGCAAACAAATCTGCCTTCTGTCCATCGACATTGCCCGCCTCCCAGAGCTGTCACTGGAAACCCATTAAAAAGCTGCCAGTTAGGTGACGTAGAGCAGCCAGGAGGTGGCCAGGCATCTGTGGAGAATTCCGACAGTCACCACTTTGTTCCAAATATACTGTGTATGAAACTAGAGGCCCAGAGCACAAAATTCGTGCATGGGGGTGTGTGTCCCTCAGCCCAGCCTGCATTGTCTCCAATCTGTGACCCCTTGGGGGATGTCCATTGCCAGTTTTGGCCTGATCCCAGAGATTAGGACTAAACTGGCAGTCAGACATCCCTCTCACAACCCAGGACCACTGGCTCCTAACTGCTCACCTGCATGCCAGCCTGATCACCCCTAACTGCCTTTGCCTGCCAACCTGATTGCCCCCACCTGCCCCTCCCACCCCCCTTGCTGGCCTTGTCACCCACACAGCCTGCTGTTCGGTCGTTGCTGTGAGGGCATCCTGACCTATTTGTATATTACCTTTTTATTAGTATAGATGTTGTATCTGTTATATAACCTACTTATACCCTTTATAGCTCATATTTACATTTAAATATTGTGCTTTATTCGTTTCTATTTTTGTAATAAAATTGTATGTAATTTTATGTGTTTGCACAAAGAACCTAATGCTGGAGAATATGCCCATCATGTCACTGTGGGTCACATTCATATCTGCTGCTCTGTGCCTGAGACATTTCTGCTTGTTTCAGAAAGTACAGCTTTTCCTCTAAATCATTATTTTAGTCTTAACTTACAGTATTTCATTTTTAAACTAGATGCCCAGTGCATGAAATCCATGCACAGGTGTGTCCCTAGGCCTGGTTGGCAATCAAAGTGTGAGCATCTGGCCTGGAAGGGCAGGTCCCAGCTGACCTCTGGGCCCTGGGTAGCACCTGGACCACCGGGCCCCCATGTTCCCCCCTCTGCCTGAGTCATTGGGCCCCTGCTCAGTTCCCTTAATACCTGGGAGCCAGGTGGTGGCCCTGTCCTCCCCCTCCCACCCTCTGCCACTGCACTGGTCACCATCAGCGGAGATCGGCAGGGCAATAGGGCCACACTCACACCTAACTTGGTCTGGCACCGCCCACTCACATGCTCACCATCCCACTGTGGTCCCACTCTCATTGGGCCTATGAGGGCTGGCATTGCCTCCACTGCCACCCTCTGCCAGTGCCACATTGCTGATGCCTGCCATGTTCTGTGCCATCCCCTAGTGGTCAGCACAAGTCATAGTGAAAGGTCAAACTCCTAGTTGAACTCCAGATAGAGGGGACAATTTGCAAATTAGGCTTTTATTATATTGATGTTTTTATTGTGTTTAGTGAGAGATGCAGAAAGTGGGGGGTTGGAGAGGAAGACAGGGAGAGAAAGAGAAACATTGATGAGAGAGATACATCAATAGACTGCCTTCTGTACATGCCTCCTACTAGGGGTGGAGCCTGTACTCCGGACATGTGCTCTGACCTGGAGTCAAACTGGTGACCTCTTGGTGCATGGGACAATGCCCAACCAACTGAGCCATACCCACCAGGTGTGGGAACCCCTTTCACATCTGTGTGGTTCAGGGTTCTGGTTCAGGGTTGAGGTCTGGAGAAGGCCACACAAATGAAAGAGACTTAGAAAAGTATTAACTTGGGAATATTGGGGTACAGGAGGGAACCCAAGAGAGGACTACACCCCGCTCTGGCCTTGCTCTCCGTATTATTGAGACTATGGGATATACCCATAGCCCTTAGGCAGGAAACTCCAACAGAAATTTACATAAGACAACAGAGGTGGAGGCTAATTCAGCTAACAATGTCTCAACTAAACAGCGAGTGATTTGGTCTGACCTTTCAGAGCAATTAGCTTGTTGACCAGCCTTTCGGGCCTCCTGTCCACATTTTTCTATTAGTGAGACAACATCGGTTTCCTTATATTTTTTTTTAACAGCTGACTGAGGTTGCCACATCATTAACCAATAGGCACTTTAACAGCGTTGTGATGCCCCTGGAAGATGTTTGCCTCTGGGTGATGCTCTCAGAGATCCCCTAGGGCTTCAATTCCACCTCCTCCCTGATTTCCTTCTCTCCCCTTCCTCCCAACGTGACCACGTCAATGGTCATTGCCGTCTCATCTCACTGCTGTGACAGGCAGTGTGTGCAAACTCCCTCCCAGAACCAGCTAGGCAGTGGGGAAAGAATGAACCAATCAAACAGGGTGTTTGCCCGCAAAGCTTGGAAAATGGTGCATAGCCACCTGAGCAATCTTCTTACGATTGCAAGTTTGCAGAAGTTGGTGAGATTGTTTTTATTTATTGTTCCTCATGAGGCTGTAAACATCATAATTGGAGTTTTGTCCATTAATAATTCCCATTAATGATCTCCTGCCCACAAGTAGCCATGAAGCAGACGGCGTACTGTCTCACACTGCATCCTGTCACTCTGCAGGCTTGGCAGCTTCTGGCCTCCATCTCCCTCATCTGGCAGCTGCCCTTTCTTCCCTGAAAAGGAGTCTGGAGGGGCACCTGGCAAATGTCTGAGGCGAATCACATGCAAATAAGCATTACATGTGGAAAAGGCAGCTCTCAGCAGCTGTTGTCTGTGACTGACCCGTATCTTTCCTTTGTCTTCTTGCTGTGACCTGCTGTCAACTCCCGGGAGCATTTCTAAGACATACTCACTGTCATGTGCCACGTAGTGACCAGAATTAGCCCTTCTAACAGGTTTCCTGTCACCTGCAGTTTTAAAGGCGTGGGCTTTCCTGTTTCCTGCGAGGTATCTGGCAAACATGGAGCCCAGGCCGTTCCCAGCCAGTCCTCTGGAAGGAAGGCCCTATATTCTGGCTACTAACAGTCACCTTTCCCTTTAAGCTTTGTACATATTTTATACTCTTCCTCTTTGTCTAACCCTCCATATTGGTGCTAGCCAGAGAATCAATGGTGAGAAGAGGCGACAGGGAAAGGAAGTTAACACAAATAGTATAATTAAACATTGTAGAGAACAGATGGGTCGAGTGGCATAAAGAGGGATTAACATAACATGCACACCTGGGCTTCGTAAATAAGTTAGGGAAAAATAAACAAAATAAACATTTAAGTGCACAGAAATAAGGATCCAAAAATATTGAATTCCCCGAACTAGAAAGAAGAAAACAAAAGCAGTAAGAAAGAAAGCCTGAAACAAACTCAGCGGCAGGGACCACAGTTGTAAAGAAGCTCCTGTGGAGCCGGAACCTGAAACCGGCTCAGAGTCGGAGTGGCCGCTCAAGGCCTGGACGCCGTGGAGCCAGCGCTGGGCTCACAGGCGCCGCCGTGCAAGCACAGGCTGGAGAACACGCAGAGCCGCCTTCCACCTTTTAGAAAGAGGAAGGGGCAGGTGCCTCGGCGTGGCTGCCTACAAGCAAAGCTGCTACACTCTGTGGGCTCTGCATGTCCACAGAATACGGTTGTGCTGCAGACACAGCATGCTAGTTAGGAATACATTCAGCCACAGTGCGTTTCTTGAATAGGTACAACGTTCAGGAATTAAGGTAAGAAGAATGAAACCTGTGTGTTACTTCTAGGGTTTAAAAAATACGCAATCTTTATTTTCAGTCCCTTTAAATTGGAAAATACCCCCAAATGTGTTGTCACTATCACTAGCAGTGAAAATTAAAGCTATCTTTTTTTAAAGATAATGCATGGGTTTTAATTTTTCTCTCACATCAATGTTTCTCTCTCTCTCCCTCTCCCTTCCTCTCTCTCCCCTTCTCTTTCTCTCTCATCAATGAAAACATATTTAAAGATAAGGCATGATGAGAAAGATACAAAATAGATGTTAAACCTTTGGGCTTCCTGAAAGCCACTGAAGCGTCCATCTGATCATGATCTTCATGGGACGGCCAGAGATGAAGATCGTGACCACTGAAGACGGTGTGACACCAGCTTGTGCACGTTCTGAGAGGTGCCCAATAGGCGTGTGCTCTGTGCAGCAGACTCTGGGCCCTGAGCACATGCCTGCAGACTTTGAGGTCCACAGCATGTCCTCATGCCTGCCCCCTGCTGGCCAGGCCTGAGACAGCCCGCACTCTCAGAATGACAAGCCACAGTTACAGAAGTTGTTCATGGAGTGTGCTTCCTTGTGGCTGGATCAGCTCCTGGCTGGCAATGAGCAGGGTTAAGTTTATGTACATCCGTTGTTTAGCTTTTGCATTTCACTAGAAAGAGGATGTATAACCATTTTCAAAAGCGAAAAGAGACAGGTTTGCAGTCGTGTGTATCACAGAGATCCCCACGTCAGCCTTCATGCAACCTCCTTGCGGTGGTACCTGCCTTGCCCTATGGTGTTACACATGTGAAGATGTACGACTCCCTCTAACCTGCCACTGGGATCCAGGTTAATGTCAGACCTCTAGCAGCCTGGGCCCCCTCAACTCACTAATGTATATGTTTAAAAAATCCACTTGTTAAGTTTCTAAAATGTGACTTATTCTTGATTTTAGAAAAAAAGAAGCACTGTTATATCTTCAAAATAAATCCTCTTCTCAGAAACACTGTATTAGGTGAGAATTTCCAATGAAGAGGGCTGTGAAATTGCTTTGATGATTGAGCATGTGTCTGTAAGAGAATTTACATCTTCCTGGTCCAGTTCTTCGCCTGCCCTCCGATAGCTCTGCTGAAGCAGATGTAGCACAGATGCGGGAACATCTGGCAGGCCCGCAGTTCTCCTGGACCACACCGGGCTGGCTGCACGGCCTCGCCCTGCTGTTCAGCCAGGGCCCTCCTCAGAGGCTGCTCTCTCCCTGATGAGTCCTCGCACCTGTGCTCGCCGGACTGCCTTGTGCTCACCTGCTTTTCATTTGTTGTAGAAATGTGTGTATAGTTCTCATTGCTCTTAAGAAATCACCTACTCCAGTGCTAGGAACAGGGTGAATTAAAATAATTTTCTTTCTTCTCCAAAGAGTGTGGTGGGCTCATTCCAGTTTTAAGAAAGTTATTTCAATTGTTCACATCAAATATTCCAGCCCAGCCCATTTTCCGTCCTCCTCCTTCCCACTGCTCACACCACATACATCAGGGGTGAATGGAGCTTCTCCCCGACTGGGTGACCACAGGGCCTTGTTTGGGTCCCCCTTCGTTCACATGGGTATAGGACTGAGAGTGTGTGTGTGATGTGTGCTGTGAGTGTGTGTGCTGTGAGTGTGTGTGTGTGCACGAGTAGGTGTGCAGTTTTAGGGTTTTTGCATAGATGACGGAGTAGGCAGTTGGAGGATTTGAAGATTACAGATTTTTAATTTTGTTTTTGTAGCGCACCTTCACCAGCCCAACACTAACACCTGCAATTCTTACTGTAACCACTGCTCTGTTTCTATGAGCCAGGTACATTTGTGAGGCCCAGGAAAATACTCTGCCAAGTGCCTGCCTGAAGGTCTACAATGCTTCCCCAGGCAGAGCAAGTCCATGGGATGGGCCGTGCTCTGTGGAGAGCTGTCCCCTGCGCCCTCCTGTAGCTCCCCTGCCTGCTTGTAGCTCGCTGCCCACCCTCCTGCCTTTGTCCCTGCTGCTGGGAGTGTGGGTGCTGTGTGGTGACAATGAGAAATTCCCTTCCTGGGTGTCTGAGCGGTGTCACCCCAGGGACGCTGTGGACCACCTGGGGTTTGCCCGGATGTGCAGTGTAATGAACGGAGGCAGCTGAGCTTCACACTGACCTCAGCACAGAGCGGGGCAGAGAGAGAAGGCGACACAGCCCTAAGCCAGCTTCTCTGGCTGTTTCTCAGCCTTTCTCCTCAGCTGTTTGTTGTTTAGCTACTTTAGGATTTCCTGTTGCAGTCGATTTATTTTCAAATGCAACATGGAACATCACCATTACAAGGTTCTTGTTGCTTACTCACCTACAAAACATTCATTTTCCTGCAAAGCCTACTTCTGTTTGTGTTAAATGTTTAGAATTACGACAACCCACCACGTTTTAATCAGGTTGCCATAATCCTAAATATGAACTCTGACTCAGAAATCCTTGGCCACCCACCACCAAATGAAAGAGCCGTGGAGGAAAGTGTGACATCTGAGTCGCCTAAGATGTTCTTTACAGATACCATTGAACACGTTTTTAAAACAATATTAGAAGATTGTTACGGCACGGAGTCCAGGTTCAGGGCCGCTCCTGGAAGAGTGTGCTTGGCGCTGGGCTGCAGTTGGTTCCATCCTTCCCCATCCGGCCTAGGTCTCCAACAGGCCCTGGGCACAGCGCCTCCCTCTGGCTGTGCTAGTAACTACAGCTCACTATCAGTATTATTCTATACTAGTAGCCCTTGCACGAATCCATGCGCCAGTAGCCCGCTGCGCCCTCCTGTAGCTCCTCCACCCCCATACCCTTCGCCCCCTCATAGCTTGTTGCCCCGGTCCCTCCTGTAGCTCCCCCGCCTGCTTGTAGCTCGCTGCCCCACCCTCCTGCTGGTCTGTGATCTGGTCCTTACTCGGTCAGTCATTATGCTTCATGGCGTAGCGACCATTTGCATATTAATCTTTGTTATACAGGGCTATCTTAGGATCTACAGCCCCGTAGCTAGAAGAATCATGCGATTCGCAGTGGTCCCCGATGTTCCCACGCCCCTGGCAGCGCCCACAGCTGCTACAGTGTCACTGACTCAGCGCGGGCTCTCGTTTACACCAGGCTCCTGGACTGGCCTTAGCCTGCGTGCGCAGAGGCACTCCTCTGGTCCTGCGCTCCTCATCAGCTGAGTGCTGATGGAGAGGGACTAGGTTAGCCCAGGGCTGGATTCCGAGAGAGGGCCAGGAGGACAGGGAGAGAGGGAGGTGCCAGGGAAGCGTGGAGCCGTGGCCATAGCTTCCCTCTGGGCGGTGACGAGGCCCAAGGTCAGCAGTATCCCCGTGGTCCCGCACACGTGCTCTTGGAGATCCATGGGGGCAGCAGGCAGCCAGGCCCTAACGGGCCTCCCCTTCTGGGTCCAGCTTAGCAATGAGCAGATCGCCCAGCAGCACCCTGAGGTTCGGAGGAGGCCTGGCTTCCCTGGCGGCCAGCACACCTGGCTCTGGAGGTGTGCCCCGCCCTGTCCGGCTGCCCGGGGCTGCGGGAAGAACTGAGCATCTACCCCCAGCATCTTGTCCTCTGGGGGTGCTCTCAGGGCTGCTAAGGAGATGGCGTTTATTTATGAGGAAATTCAAACTGTTTCAGCGAGAGGGAGCTCCCGGCCTGCCGTAGCAGCCCGAAGCCGGAGTTTTAACCACCATACGTTATTTTTATTTTTATAAAGTTTAGTTAAATAGAAGGGACACATTTTAATAATTAAGATTTATCAACTAAAGAACATGTATGAACTTTAGGCTTACTTAAATGGGTACTGACTTTTAAATAAAAATGACTTACAGCTTGTACCCTTTATTTATTTCCTAGTGAAAGTTCCATTCATTTACTTCAACGAGATCTTCCAAGGAGAGACACTAATGTCAGAAAGATAAACAATTGTGTCGTTTGAGGTTGAACTTGGCTTGCCGTAACTGAGCTGCTCTTTCTTGGTGAGCCTGTTTTCCCTGAGAACACTGAATGAAGTCCAGGCCCTCCATTCTGACAGTGGCCAAGTTTTATTTTTGTTGGAGATACATCACCGGATTGAGTTTAATCATTCAAATATTTTGTTTTGGGTCCTGGCCAGGGTTGCTGAGTGGTTGGAGTGTTGGCCAGCACACCGAAGGGTCCAGGTTCACTTCCCGCTCAAGGGCACATACCTGGTTGCAGGCTCATTCCCTGTTCCTGGATGGGGCACATGCCCAAGGCACCAACAGATGCGTCCTTTTCATCTCTCCCTCTCTCTCTCTCTCTCTCTCTCTCTCTCTCTCTCTCTCTCTCCCTTCTACTCTCTCTAAAAAATGAAAATCCATAGAAAAATATCCTCAGGTGAGGATTAACAAAAAATACTTTATTTTGGAATGCATATTCAATTCAATGAGATTTTTTTCTGTCTTTAAATGTCTTGCATGGTGGCTTGTCTTGCTGCTTGTTTCTAGTCATAGTTTCTCACTTAAAAGGAGCTTAGCCCTCCGTCTGTTTGCTTGCGTTTCTATGCCCAGGAATTCTGACTTGAATCAAGGACAAGTTGCGATCCTGAGATCTAGAATTAGAACAGGCCACAGGCAACAACGTGGAGATAGTGGGGAGAGAAGCAAAGTCATGCTCCACGTGGATGACTTCCGGGTCATGTGCAGCTCCTCCTCCCTCCCAGATCTCTTCTCTCACTGCTGTGGTCGGTATCCATCTTTATCTCTGTCTGTCTCTATTTATCTATCTCGATCTCTAGCTACATGTATGTCTTCATTTACTCCACATCTATATATCCACCTGGATATATCTGATAAATATTTGATATATTGTTCATATATTTAATTCCAGAATGTTGTCCCATTCAAAACCACCAGATTTAGTTTTCTACATAACCCCATCTGGAATGGGGTTTATTCCCTGTACCAATTAATTTGTAATAATTTGTATTTAATGATTCATTCAAAATGGACTGTTGTCTTCCATTTGTTGCTCTTACACCTGCCACCAACCAGAATGAGTTCATGATCTTGCTCATTGCAGAGAGTTTGGTTTGACTCTCTGGGTCTTTTTTATATCTTACAGAAATGATATGGAAACCTGACTCGACCATTGCTTTCATTACAAATGCACCGTCAGAAGAGAATCTCTTTTAACGTTATCCTGTCACATCTGAGGACAGTACGGTATGGGCCACGTATGGGCCATAGCCTCCCGGAGAGCATCTCAAACAAGGGCCGCAGCTGGGGGCGTATACAGTGCAACTGTTTATTGCTGTGAGCTGCTCAAATGGAAAGGGACAGCTGATCAAGATGCAATTAAAATCCTGCCTGGTAAGGAATCTTATGAATTATTAAAATCCAGATCCTATTATTCCTTCTTAAATTATTCTTTTCAACTTCATGTGGCTGCATGCGCCCCCCTCTCTCAGATGTTAAGCAATTACCCTTTGTAGGGCACAAGCAGCAGCTCGGCCAGCTGGGAAGCTGTGATAAGGCTGTGTTCGGCCCCCGTGGCTGTTACACCAACATGAAGGTCAGGTTGGGGGAAGCCATCATCTTGGGGTTGTGCAGGCAGCTGAGAGAGTCATGCTGGGGCACTTCCTAGTCTCCGTTCGTACAGCCTCCTTCTCACAGGAGGCAAAGGGTCCAATCAGTCCTGATACACATGAAACGCTGGGCTGAAAATGGAACACAGTTTTGCCAACTAAGAAAATACACTTCATAAAGAATGGATGACCTCCCTGTTAACTTCATTTTAAAATATTAAATAGAAAGGGTTCTTATTCCAGCCATCCAAACACAGGGTTATTTTGAAGAAAAGGTTCATATATACACATATGTTTGTTTGTTTTTTTCTGAAGACACCTCTGTATTTTCAGAGGAGCGCAAGTTTTGTTTAACAAATGCTTGAATTTAAAAATAATGATAAACGTTCCATCAGAGGCATTTACTAGGTTAATACTATGATTGGGCCTTCACAGAGGCACGGATACAAACACATGTAATGTTGGCTGATCCTCAGATCTGCCGCCTGGGAAGCTCACGGGGGAATGAGCAGGGGCTATGCCCTGGTTACACCGACAATGTCGTCCCGCACCGTGACCAAAGCCGCTCTTCGCTGCGGGCCTCCCGCTCAGCCAGGCGGGGTGGGGATGGATATGAACACGTGACCATAGCAGAAGTGCACTGGGAAAAACGCTGCCATGGCTCAGGGCAATCCTGTGTGGCTCAGTTGCTTGGGTGCCATCTGTTGCACTGAATGGTTGACGGTTTGATTCAAGGTCAGGGCACATGCCCAGATTGCCAGCTCGATCCCTGGTAGGGGGCATGCAGGAGACAGCTGATTGATGTTTTGCTCTCAAATCAATGTTTCTCTCTTCCTCTCCCTCTCCCTCTCTGTCTCCCTTCCCCTCTCTCTAAAAATCAATACATTTTTTTTTTAATTTCAGAAATTAAAACAAGCAGTTTAGGAGAGAGAACAGTGTGCTCTGAAATCAGCCCTCCATGAAAGGAAATACAGATGCCCACAGCGTGCACCTTCTCCATGTGTGTCGAGCGGAACCGGCTCTGCAGGCCCAGAGCCGAAGCAGAAAGGCGCTGGATGGCGGCCTCGCGCCTCTGCTGGGTCTGAGCAATGAAAGAAGTGGTGTATGAGGTCATCGATGAAGCATGACATACATAACATGTCATCTAAGCATAGATCCTACACACATGTGTAAACATGGTATTCTGCTGATGATTATTATTTTTTTTAGCCAAAACACTGAACTGGTGTGGTCATGAGGCACCGTGCCAGCCTTCTTCAGAAGAGCCCCCTCAATCTCCTCAGTGAGTGCTGGTGGTTTTGTTATGGCAGCACCTGTCAGGGGTGAATCTTCAGTGAGCCATGCGCTGCCGTGGACAGCAGATTAAATCTTTCATTGAGTGTGTGCATGCCATTGGATGTTATGTAGTGTAATAATGATATAGCCTACAATGCATGGTGTATATTACCTGCATAATGTCATCTAGGATGCCAGTGCTCAGCTAAGAGTCCTTGTGTTACCCCTTTACTATTAACACAGTCTAGGTTTGCAGTAACGCCATCACCACTGTTTCCGGAGGAGGATATTGGGATCTGGGCAGCTGAAGGGGTTTCATCTCAATCAGCCAGTGAGTGGCAGCATTGTGCCTCACGCTGTCGGAGAGCTGTGCGCTGGCATACTGAGAGTGTTGTCTACGAAGGTATGAGAGGTCAGGGATAAAGGGCAGCCCATCATCCTGCGACCTGTGTTACTTGACCAGTGGTTCCATTGTAAAAGGGAGTCTTTGTGAGTATATCACCATCATTATTGCTTGGTCACTTTTCTCAGTGTTTACTTCTTTTAAGGTGTTGTCAGGATTTCACAATCCAGGTGGCCTCGCTCAGTCTCTCCGTTTCCCCGAGGTACTAGTATTTGCTTCTCTTAAACTGTTCTGCACACCCAGTTCTTGTCCCACAGCGTCCCTCCCATCCCTTCATCTCCTCTAGGCCCCTCCCCAACCCTCTTCCTGGGACCTGCAGGCTCCCTTCTCTGAAGCGCATGTTTAACAGGTTCTTCTCTCCTCACGTAGCTTTCCGTCGGTGTCTGAAACCATGTGTGACCCTGAGCTTAGGTGTGAGGAATGGGGTTCCCTCTAGTGCAGGGGTGAGGGAGTGGTGCTCAGGGCTCCTGGAGAGTTGGGGTACGGGAATGCAGGGTATAAATTCAGGCAGATTTATTTACTTATGGGTTCCTGCTTCTGGGCTGCTACCCAAGTAAGAAGTCAGGGAGGCAGAGTGGCCGAGTTGGTCCTGCCGCCTTCCACAGAGCTGTAGTGACGCTCAGTCACGTTGGAAACCGGACATTCTTGGTGTCTTAAGGAGCACAATGCGCCTGTTCATCCACGGCCATGCTGCTGGACAGGAAGCAGAAAGTGTGGCTCCTGGCCAGCTGGGAGGGAGGCCTGGGAGCCGCAGACAGGGCTGTCAGACAGGACAGGGTGGGAATGGAGACATCGCTGTGGCGAAAGCCCTCTCGGGATGAGCCAGCAGCGTCAGGCAGGTCTCAGGCACATCTGCCTGCCCTGAGGCTGGCCCTGCGCTGAGCTCCTTTAACCCCCACGTAGAGCAAACCAGGGAAGACAGCGAGGCCTGGGAGGTGACACCGCCTCTGAGAACAGTGTCCACTCTCGTCCTTCAGACTCAAGAGCCATACGCCCACCCCTGCGGGCTCTGCCTGGGGGTCCTCGTGTTTGCAAGTGGATGTTACACAGGGAGCCTGAAGGAAAGGCCAAAGGCCGTCCCCGGGGGCTTAAGGAATTCCGCATCTTCATTGTTTCCTGCCAACACCCACTCCGGTGCTGCCTCACCGGGGCAGCACACGCTCAGCCCGGCGGGGCTGGAAGTGTGTCCATAACAAACTAAAAGTCAGATGGGATCAGAAAGGGTGCAGAGCATAGCATGGTAACTACCCACAGATTGGAGACATTGTCCTGCTGAGGAGGAGCCTCGCCCTCAGATTTATCACTGCTTCCTGTCCGAGAGCCGGGAGGGAGGAAAAGCTGGTGAAGTCATGAGCCTCGGATGTGTGGATTGGTAAACAGGCAACTGTTCAGCCAACTGCGGTCAGAGCAATCAGGAAGGACGAAGCTCTGCAGAGTGCTCCCTCTTCGCTCTCTGCAGTCCAGGGGGCAGGGTCCTGGGACAGGGGGTCCTCAGAGGGATTTTTCAGGATGTTTCCCCGGAGCCCAGGAATGTCAGGATTTCCCGACCCCAGGACACATGGCACTGCCTGCACACACAGGCACCGGGCGGGGCACTCTATGCACATATATTTGACAGAAGGTAAAGCAAGAAAAGCAGACTGTGCTACCGACGAGCGGGAGCCAGGTCCTGCAGCCCAGGGAGGAGGGAGATCGCAGGTGGTCTCGGAGTGCACTGACACATGTGGAGCTCACTGAAGCCGAGGCACACAGGTTTGCTTAAACGCATAAACTCCCAACCGTGTGAGCAGCGGAGGGCGTGGACTTAGGAACCCACCCTCTCCCACCAGAGCTTGGGCAGCCATGAGTGAGAAGGCCGTGAGGAGACAGGCATGGGGCTCAGATTAGAACAACTGGGAGAATTTCACATATCAGCATTAATTTCCCACCAACTTAGCGAGCTGGAAACACCATGTGAAGCACTTGTTTTTGCATCAACTCCAACAATTCAAACGAAGGCCATTGTTTCAGAAAGAACCCGCAGTTGTGCTTTGGAGTGAGGAATGAGAGCACACTGCCTCTCTCCATCTGAATGAGAAGGGAGCGAACTGCGCTGCTGGTGGGAAGTGAGCAGGAAGGTGCGGCTGGGGCCTGCGTGGTGCGCTCAGCAGGCATTTCTCCCGTGAGCAGGTTGGAACTCATCACAGCACCCCTCCCCGCCAGAGGAGTGTGGGTGGGAACTCTCAGAGCCCCGCTCCAGGGCACAGGAGGAGCCTAGGGGCATGCAGGCGTGTTGGTAAGAAGGGCCCGCCCAGCACAGAGCCAGACACTCTGTCTGCGCTCATGCTATCTCCCATGTGTGTAGGTTTGGAACCCCGCAAGCCCACGCTCCGGAGCTTGTGGTAACAGTTTCGTGCCTTCTTGCAGGGACCACACATCCAATGCAACTAGAGGAACTATGAGACACACTGGATTGCGCATGCTTCTGTTATTGAGTAAAAGCTCTGCAGAATTTTTGTCTAAAATGTTATTATGTTTTCATTTTCATAGAAAATGTAGCTATTTAATGCTTATGCATTGCTCATGCTTGTAGGCAGAATGTCAGGGAGAGCATTATGATAACTTGTAATTGATGATTTTTGAGCTCAGGAAATGTGCCAGATGCTGCCAACTGTGGGATTAGATGGACATTTTGCTTAGAGGGCTAAGGGTAAGACTGGTGCACATTTAAGAAGACAAAGAACCCAAATAAGCATGAGTAGCACCCACGCTGTCCAAATGGAAAGTGGCTGATTTTTTCCTATTGAATTCTGTGTTTCAAATACAAGAAATCAAATTCTGTTTTGAATGTTATATTAACCGCAATGCATGTTAAATAATTATGAAATAACTTACTTTCATAGAATATTGACAAGGTGCCTCAGATAAGTAATGTTAAATACTCAGTAAAAACCAGATGAATTCATTTAAATCCGTGCATATTTATTATTTTGATTAGCATTTTCTCAGAAATACAACTAAACATGAGTTGAGGAGTTGACATTTTGCCGAGACTTCAGTTCTATAAATGTAGTCAGACTTATATTTCCCCTTGTAGCTGAATGAAAGAAGTCAGTTGACCTGAACTGATGAGAAAACCCGGTGTGTGCACATGTGTAAGAGTGTGCTCACCAGGAGAGGACTGCAAACTCCAGGGAAGGTGGTGGCAGTTAATGAAAGTGACCAATTCTTTTAATTCAACTTTGAATATGACACTGTTTAGAACACATGTGTCAAACACAAGGCCTGCGGGCCAAATCCATCCCGCCAGGCCTTGCAATGTGGCCCGCACCGCGCTGTCATCACTGCACTCCGCTGCGTTTCCATCACAATGACAGTTTATGACTGTTCAGTAAACCATTCGGCCCACGATTTAGGCTGGATTTTAGATTTTGGCCCCTTCTCTGATTGAGTTTGACACCCCTAGTTTAGAAGGTCCTGTACCCGAGCATCCTGGTGTACATTCAGTATCCAAGGTAATGGACACTCAGGGTCCAAAGCCAGGGACCCAGGAATGCAGTCACCAGGCTCTGGGAGACAGGACTGTGGGGTCAGAGGCTGTGAGAAAAGAGGTCCCTCCTGCAGGGCAAACATAAGGTATAAGAAATACAAACTGTCTCCTTTAATCTAAATACATATTCACTTACCAACATTTACAAAGGTGTCTAATTTCTTATTTGTTTACTGTGGTAGAAAGCTTTTCCTGCATTATAATAAAACTAGAGGCTCAGTGCATGAAATTCGTGCATGGGAGGAGTGGGTGGTGGTGTCCCTCAGCCCAGCCTGAACCCTCTCTAACCTAGGACCCTTCGAGGGATGTCCGACTGCCCGTTTAGGCCCAATCTCACCTGCCAGCCTGATCACCCCCTAACCACTCCCATCCCAGCCTGATTGATGTCTAACTGCTCCCCTGCCAGCCTATTTGCCCCCAACTTCCCTCCTCTGCTGGCCTGGTAACCCCTAACTGCCCTCCCCTACAGGATTGATCGCCCCCAACTGCCCTCCCTTGCAAGACTGGTGTTTCCCAACTGCTCTCCCCTGCTGGCCATCTTGTGGTGGCCATCTTGTGTCCACATGGGGGCAGCATCTTTGACCACATGGGAGCAGCCATCTTTTGTGTTGGAATGATGGTCAATCTGCATATTACTCTTTTATTAGATAGGATAGAGGCCTGGTGAACTGGTGGAGGCTGGCTGCTTTGCCCTTAAGGGTTCCCTTGGGGAATGGGGTGGCCTGAGTGAGGGGCCTGTGGTGGTTTGCAGGGCTGCCATGCCCCGTAGCGACCCAAGCAGAGACCCTGGTATCTGGAATTTATTTACCTTCTACAATTGAATCTTTGTAGCCTGGAGAGGAGCCAAGCCTCCTGTTTGCTCCATGGCTGCAGCCATTTCTATTTGGATTTGTTTACCTTCTATAATTGAAAACTTTGTATCCTTGAGTGGAGGCCTAGGCCATCCAGGGCAGGTGGAAAGCTTGGCTTCCTCCATTGCTGGGGGCAACCCTAACCTGTTCTCTCCAGCTTCCTGGCTGCTTCCATTTTTCTTGGGATTTATCTTCTATAATTGAAACTGTATCCTAGGCTAGGGTGTGTGGAAAGCTTGGCTTCCTTTATTGCTGGGGAAACCCATGCCTCTTAACTGCTCTCTGTGGCTACAGCCATCTTGGTTGGGGTTAATTTGCATACTCTCTCTGACTGGCTGGTGGGCGTAGCTGGTGGGTGTAGCTGGTGGGCATGGCTTATGGGTATAGCTGAGTTATGGTTAATTTGCATATTACTCTTTTATTTGATAGGGTATTTTTAAAGCAGAATTGTAAGAACTTAATAAACACCTATCCACCTCATTGATTCTATTCTATTTGCTTTATCACAATTCTATCACACTATTCATTTTTATAAAACTTACTAGTCTGTTTTATTGAATACACTTAAAATGCAAACAACAGAAACATCTTCCCTAAATACTTAAGTGTTAATGTCATTAAAAACCTACTATATTATGGTAGTTTTGGTGTAAAATCAAAATGTAATGAAACATACAAGTATATATATCTGGTTTTAGTAAAAAAATTGAAGACAGAGAACATGAACCTCACTTGCAACAATTCCTCCTGCCTCACCTCCCCAGATGATGACTCCTCATTATTTCCCAGTGGGATTTGCCTGGCAGGGGAGAGCCTAGAAATGGAAACACAGAGCACAGCTTTCTTTGTGTAAGGCATGGCTTTCTCAGTATAATGCCTTCTAGATTCATACATGTTTTTGCTTGTATCAGTAAGTCATAGCTTTTTTATTTTTTATTAGAAGTATTTCATTATATTATATATCTCCCAAAGCTAGCTTTTGCATTGTTTTCTGATGAATGTCTGGGCTGATTTTCATATTTCCATTGTGGTTGTTAGAGGTTAAACTGCTATGAATATCCTTACACAGCCTTCTTATGAACATACATGTTTATGCCCATGGCCCAATGTGTAGAATTGACAGGCATAGGCAGTTGCTATTTATAAGAAACTGCTACGTGAGATTGAGAATAAATATGATGGCATATATAAATATGGTACTTGCCACCTCCCACAACCATATCAAAATTACAAATAAAATAGAGACTAGCCATCATTCAGAACCACCTGAAAACTGGCTGAATGGAAGACCTACAACTAGAGAAGTAAAGAAGAAAGTGCATTGAGACTGACGGGAGAGGCAGAGGCACGGAAAGGGCTTGGCTGACACTCCTGTGGCAGTTTTTAATCTGGAGGGATATCTAGGCTGTGGAAGCCTCCCATGAGGAGCAAGGGGGTCTAGTCCCACACCAGGCTCCTCAGCCCAGGATTCCAGTGTCAGGAAGATAACTATCCATAACTTCAGGCTTTAAAAACCATCAGGGATTGTGATTGAGTGCACAGAGGCTGCCAGAGTTCGAGGCAGCTCCTCGAAGAGGCCTGGCACACAAACTTACTCGGACTCGCTCCCTCTGAGTTCCAGCATTAGGGTAGAGACTTTGGGTGATTCAGGAACATAAAGGGAGAAACTGGATTGTCTGGCATTGGGGCAAGAACTCAGGGGCAGCTTTCTCATAGACAGGGGTGCTCACAGGATTCATTGTTTCTATGCTGACACCTCGATCATTGCAGAGCTCAGTGACAGGGGCCATATATCAGCCTGGCTCACACTGTTTGCTCCACCCTATTGAGTCCATGAGAACCCACCACACCCAATATGCAGCCCCACCCAAACTATTTGTAGTGGCTTTTCCATATGAATGGCCTGTCCTGGCTCAGGATTCAGACTTTCCTAAAATCTCTCAAACAAGCAACAGCTTACCATTAGTGAGGCCCAAGGCCCAGTGCTAGCAGCAGACTGCCTTACTTCACAACATGACCTCTCCTGGGTACTTCTAAGCCCAATGTAAGTAGCAGCCATCTGCAGATCACACTATAGCTCCTCTATACTTGGTTGACTTTGCACCTCTAAGGAGGCACCAGAGTCAGTGCACCCAGTGGACAGCTTCAGACCATACCAGATTACAACTCTACACATTCCCAAGTGACACACTCAAAGGCAGACTCAGTGAGCATCAAAGCTCCACTGAAACAAGTCCTGCTCCATAGGGGTGTTTTCTATATAGCAGCTCTCCCACAGTGGTGATAGTGTGTACTCATGGCCAGTTGGCCTGGAGGTCAATTTCTCCCAGTGATACCAATAGCAATCAAGGCTCAACTATAACAAGACTCTGCACACAACTCACCTAGGGGCGAACGTAGAGGGCCCAGCTCAGGTGACTAGGGAGGCTGAGCCACTGGGATCAATAGAACACCTACTACACAAGGCCATTCTACCAATTCTGGGAGACATAGAAGCTCTATGCAAAAGTTAGAAACACGGGAAACAGCCAAAATGCAGAGACAAAGAAAAATGTCACAAATGAAAGAACAGAAGACATCTCTGGAAGAATAACTTAATGAAATGAGAGCAAACTAAGTACTAGATTCAGAGTTCTGGTTATAAGGATGCTCAATGATCTTAATGAGAGTTTCAAGGGACTTAATGAGAACACCATAGATATGAAAAAGAATCAGTCAAAATTAAGTACACACTAACTAAAATAAAGAATAATTTTCAGGGATTCAACAGTAAAGTAGAAGATGCTGAGAATCAAATTATCAATTTGCAATATAAAGAAGCAAAAAACACCCAAATCAGATGAGCAAAAGGGAAAAAGAATCTAAAAATATGAAGATCTTGTAAGGAGCCTGTGAACAACTTCAAGTGTACCAACATTTGCATTATGTGGATGCCAAAAGGAGAAGAGAGAGAGAAAGATATTGAAAACCTATTTGAAGAAATAATGACAGTCTAAACTGGTTTGGCTCAGTGGATAGAGCGTTGGTCTGAGGATTCAAGGGTCCCGGGTTCTATTCAGGTCAAGGGTATGTACCTTGGTTGCAGGCACATCCCCAGTAGGAGGTGTGCAAGAGGTGGCTATTCAATGTTTCTCTCTCATTGATGTTTCTGACTTTCTATCCTTCTCCCTTCATCTCTGTAAAAAATCAATAAAATATATTTAAAAAAAGAAAAAAAAAAAGAAAAAAGAAATAATGACAGAAAACTTTCCCTACCTGGTGAAATAAATAGACTTACAAGTCCAGGAAGTGCAGAGAGTCCCAAACAAGAGGAATCCAAAGAGGTCCATGCCAAGACATATCATAATGAAAATGCCAAGGGTTAGAGACAAAGAATCTTAAAAGCAATAAGAGAAAAAACAATTAGTTACCTACAAGGGAGTGTCCATATGACTGTTAGCTGATTTCTCCAACAGAAACTTTGCAGGCCAGAAGGAAATGGCAAGAAATAGTCAAAGTGATGAATGGCAAGGACCTACCACCAAGTTTACTGTGCCCAGCAAAGCTATCATTTAGAATGGATGGTCAGATAAAAATCTTCACAGACAAGGAAAAGCTAAAGGAGGCCCAAACCACCAAACCAGTATTACATAAAATGTTGAAGTGTATCCTTTAAAAAGAGGAAGAAGAAAAAAGATTTAAAATTTGAGCAATAAAATGGTGATAAATAAATATTGACAATTGAATCTAAAACTCAAAATAGACAAAGAATCTAATGAACAAAGTAAACTGATGTTGAACCAGAAGCATGGAAACATGGGAACAGACAAATCTCAAAGAGAAGGGGGAGGTGGCGAGAAGAGATTAATCATATCATATGTACATTGCCAGGGCTGACTGGAGATCCTGAGCAATGGATGAATGATTCCTCTGACACACATTTCTGTGGAAGAGAGGGTGAAGGGACTGCTTGGCTTGAGAAACCAAACAGCTCCATTAGTCTGCCTCCTTAGCCTTTTATTGGAGCAACAGCATGAACTAAAATGAACTACTAAGGTTAGATACTTGCAGCAGGGTACACATCCTTGAGAAGAAACATGTGTGAGCAGTGCCCTTTAAGCAGGGACGTCTGAAGACAAAGCAGACAGATTCCAGTAAACACCTGGGGGCTCAAACTTGTTTGGAAAAGTCAAGGCAGGGGCAGCCATCTCAGCCAACTCCTGTTCCATGTCTCCTTACATCTCCCCCTACTTTGTTTCATTGGATGCAGAAGACAGAGGGAGGCAGTTAACTTTCTGCTTTGGAGAGTCAGGGTCCCTGAAAAGTGTTTACTGCTTGAATTCCAATTCTACAGACTATCAGAAAAACAGAGAATGATAATGACAGTGATGAGTAGTACAATTAAGAAGACAGGGTGGTTACAAGCATTAAATCATGCCTTCTAGCAGGGTGTAGTGGAAAGAATTATAAAGGGGAAGGGACTGGGGTAAGGAATGTAGCTATGTGTGGACCTGGGCGTTCACGCTATCAGCTATTGTAAGTAGTCATCAGGCAATGAGATGATGTTTTGACTCTTGGAGGGTCAGCTTGACCGTGCTTATTGGTTCTGCTTATTGGACTCAAACTGAGCACCTTCCAAGTCACTTTGCATAGGCCTTGAAAAGTAAACTTTAAGATAAACTTAACCCCCTATTCAGATATGTATATGTGTTCTAAGACTTAAAATAATATTATTACTTTGAAATAGTCAAAGTGATGAATGGCAGGACCTACCACCAAGTTTACTGTGCCCAGCAAAGCTATCATTTAGAAAGCTATCATTAATTCAGATGCTCCATTTATAAGATGTATTATTTAGTATACTTACTAGAGGTCTGGTGCACTAAATTCATGAGGGGGGTGGCTCAGCCCAGCCTGCAACCTCTCCAATCTGGGATCCCTCTCACAATCTGGGACTGCTGGCTCCTAACTGCTCACCTGCCTGCCTACCTGATCACCCTTAACTTCCCCCCCAGCCAGCCTGCTCATCCCTAACTGTCCCCCCTTCTGGCCTGGCCATCCCTAACTGCCACCCTGACAGCCTGATCACCACTAACCACCTTTGCCTGCCGACCTGATTGCTCCTAACTGCCCCCATGGTGGCCTGGTCACCCCTCACTGCCACCCCTGCTGGCCTGGTTGCTCCTAACTGCCCCCCCCCCCAACTTGCCTGGTGGCCCCTCACTACTCTTCCCCACCATCCTGGTCACTCCCAACTCCCCCCCACCTGCCTGGTCACCCCCAACTGTCCCCCCTGCTAGCCTGGTAGTCACATGCAGCCTGCTGTTCAGTCGTTGTGTGAGGGCATCCCAACCAATTTGCATATTACCCTCTTATTAGTATAGATAATTTTCTTTTAAGATTTCTCTTTATAATCTTTTCATGACTTTTACAAATATTCTTACAACTTTCACAATATATACTGTATATATTAATTGATTGATTTTTACAGAGAGGATGGGAGAGGAATACAAAGTTAGAAACATCAATGATATAGAAACATCGATCAGCAAGCCAGCAACCAAGACACATGCCCTTGACCAGAATCAAAACCGGGACCCTTCTTTCGTCTGTGCACTAATGCTCTACCCACTGAGCCAAACTGGTTAGGGCATATGCTCACATTCTTAAGAAGCATAACAGAGATAGTAAATTCCTTAGCTGTGAAACAATTCCTTCGAGCTTGGGAATCCCAGCAGGGTCCAATAACTTACTGAACAGTTACTTTGTTGTTGAGGTTTCGGCTCTGTCTCCTTGCATTAGTCCTTACACAGGGCACCACCTGCCAGGCTGACCAGCAGACCCTGAACGACAACAGATGAATGATTACTCTGCCACACGTTTCTGTGCCAGAGAGGGAGGGCTAACGGACTGCTTGGCTAGGGGAACCAGACAGCCCATTCACCTGCCTCCTTAGGCTTTTATTGTAGCAACAGCGTGAACTAAAATTAACCATGGGGTACCATCAGCAGGTAAGTATCCCTGAGAAGACACACATCTGCAGTGTCCTTTAAGCAGGGCCGTCTGATGACTAAGAGAACAGACTCCAGTAGACACCAGGGCTCAGACTTGTTTAGAAAGTCAAGGCAGGGGCAGCCGCCTTCAGCCAGCTCCTGTCCCAGGCCTATCTACAATAGTACATACCTATGGACACAGACAATAGGGTGGGGAAGGCCTGGGCAGGTCAGGAACCAGGAGGATGAGGACAATGCGGGGAATAAGGGTGGCATCTGTAATATTCTCAACAATAAAGATTTAAAAAAGAAAAGAAACTGCTGTTTCCCAAAGCAACATAGAGACAATTCTGTGTTTCTGCACAAAGCCTGCAGGTGAGTCACTGCCTGCTCTGATTTAGACAAGCTTTGCACAAGGTTTGTCTAGCAAACAGCTGAGGGAGGGCATGGAGACAGGGTCCCTCCAGAGCAAGGAGCAGGCTCTGTCAAAGACGAGGCATGCAGGGTCCTGGACAGTGACGCTCTCCTTGTGTGCATGTGTTCTCCTGTTCTTCACACGCCCTCTACGCCTTCTGAGAATGGGCAACATGGCGATACAGGTCCTGCCGCTGCTGTGAGTGAGGAAACGCCTTTTCCCCTGTGTGTCCAGTCCTCTCCCTGCATCGGGAACACTGCAGAGTGCTCTCCTGTGAATGGTGACATCTCTTTCCCACCAGCAACACGTGAGAGTGCGGCTGAGCCACGACCTGGCCACCATTTAATGTCTGTCTTATAAATGTCACCTGTTCTGATGGTTGTCTGGTGGCACCTGACTGTGACTTTAATTTTCCATTTCCAGGTAAGTAATGAGGCTAAAAACTTTTATGTTGATTTTGGACATTCATCAATTTTCTTTTATAAAGTTTCTGTCCGAATATCTTGCCCTTCTTTTAATGCTGTTTTTAATATTAATAAGAAGTAGCAATTTGGTGTAGACACAAGTATAGATCCTGAATATTGACCTGTCTTTTCTTTTATATGTTTTGTCAATATGTATTCCAAGTACTTTTTGTGGCTTGCTCTTGATATTCTTAACAGGATATTTTTATCAAAAGAATTTATTAATATTAATATTGATGTTTAATTGATCTCTTATCTTCTGGTATGGTTATTGATTCCTATAATCTATATTAAGAAAAAACATTCTGCGTGGCCAGGTTGCTTGGTGGTTGGAGCGACGTCCAGCACATCAAAATAGGGCTGGATTCCTATTCGGGTCAGGGCACAGACACAGTTTTGGTCAAGGCACAGACACAGATTCCCAGTTGTGATGCAGAGGGGGCAGGGGCAACTGATCAATGTTTCTCCCTCAGATTGATCTTTCTCTTCCTCTCTATCCCTTCCTCTCTCTCTCTGTCTCTCTCTCTCTAAATCAATAAAAAACATACCTTTGGGTGAAAAAAATATATGTATTCTGACAGCTACCAAGACACAAAAATACCCAAATACCCAAATACCCACAGAAGCTTTTACTAAAAAGTTGCTGTCCTGTTCACCTGGCTTGGCTCAGTAGTTGAGCATAGACGAATGAACCGGGAGGTCATGGTTCAGTTCTGGGTTAGGGCACATGTCTGGGCTTTGGGTTAGACCTCCAGTGCAGGATCAATGCTTCTCTCTCATCACTGATGTTTCCATCTCTATCTTCCTCTCCCCTCCTCTCTGAAAATAAATAAAGCATCTTTAAATAGTGTTCAGAGAGCTGCCGTTGGGAGGGCCGGCTTCACGGGGCGGATGAGTGATGGCTGTGGACTGATGTCAATGGGACTCTGGTGGCGGCTGTGGCCATCCTCCTGTGGGTCCACCTGCCATTTCTCAGCCTGTGGGTCATCTGTGACAATGCTCTCTTTTTACTTAAACCTGAAATATGGACCTGAGAGGGGGTTGCAGAGACTCAGAATGAGGATCCTTGGAGTTTGGATGCAGATCCTAAGAGTAACAACGCCCATGGAAACTAAAGCAGGGTCTCCATCACTGAACTCCCTCCCCTGCAGCCAGAAAAGGGGTTTCCGAGCTCAGCATTGCGCTGGGAGAGGGGCTGCCGCCTCAGGGCGTCTCCTGATAAACTGCACGGGCCTCAGGCCTGCAGACCTGGAGGTGGCTCTTGGTGATGTCCTTGTTTCCTGTCTTCTTTTGAGTGAAGAATTCCATGAGATAAATTTTAAAAATCAACTAATTTTAACCAGCTATTTGCAGCAATTACAGGGTTTATGGCACTTTTCTGTAGTAGAGGCTAAAACTGTCTTCTGGATTATAGAAATTAAATGGGCCCTATGGCATGTGTGTGCCCATACACACACACACACACACACACACACACACACACAGCCTCTGTTTAAAATTATTTTCTTATTCCATGAAAATGATTAACATGGTTCCTGCAAAGTAAAATCCTATGCGTGTACCCATCCATACCTTCCCTACTACAAATGAGAGCGGTCTGTGGTAAGGTTGGGCCTGAGCAGACCCTGCACCCTGAGAATCCGCGTGTTCTCCTCGCTCACATCAGGAGCAGCCAGTTCTGCCCTGGAAACACAGCCGGAATGTGGCCAGTCAGGGCCCAGGAGGCCCCGGCTCGCTCCTGAGGAGCTGCAGAGTGGCCTTCGTGGTGTGAGCAGCAGGGAGCCTTTCAGTGTCCGTCACTCTCATCACCTCAAAGGTGTGTGCTCAGTCTCAGGGTGAATCCCAGCAGGCAGGACTCGGACTCGAGGCCGAGAGAGGCGAGGCCCAGGGCCTGTCTGAGGAGCCACCCAGCGGAGGGCGGCGGGGAGGGAGTCAGGGAGCCTCCCCACGGAACAGTCCTGGTCTTCAAACACCAAGCTAACGACAAGCCTGAGTGGCCACAGTACTTTATAAGATTCCTGTCCTTTTTAATGTTGTTGTTGCTCCTCACCCAACGATATCTTTTCATTGATTTTTAGAGAGAGTGGAAGAGAAGGGAGAGAGGGGAAAGCATCACTGAGAGAGACACATGGATTGGTTGCCTCCTGCACACACTTGGACTTGGTATGTGCCTTTGACCTGGAATCAAACTTGTGATCCTTCAGTGCGTGGCCACTGCTCTAACCCTGAGGCATGGTGGCCAGGCCTGAGATCCCTGCCCTCTGGGTTCCGCTTTCCTTGGGATGGATCAGGCCCCACTGGCAGAATATTGCATTCTGTGCCCACCGCCCCAAGTCACACCTTCCTCCATCACCGTATATTTGGCCCCTTTTACCCCCTTCCCTCTGGTAGCCACCAAGCTGTTGTCTGTGTCTACGAGTGTTTGCTTGTGTTTCTTCTTTGTGCATGTGTTGCTTTCAGTTTTACATCCCACATGAGTGAGATCATATGGTTCCTGACTCTCTGTCTGACTTACTTGGCTTAGAATGATACTCCCAAACCCATCCAGGTTGTCATGAATGGCAGCACTCCGTGCTCTCTGGTGGCTGGGGGTATTCCGCAGTCTGCGTGCAGCCCCTCTCTACCAATCGCCTATTGAGAGGCACCTCAGTTGTGTCCGTGTCTTGGCCACCATGCACAGTGCTGCAGTGAACATAGGGGTGCATACATCTTTATGGATGAAGGTTTTCAACGTTTTTATGTAGAGTCCCAGGAGCTGGGTTATATGATAGCTCTAGACTTAATTTTTTGTCCCTTCATGTGTTTTCTATAGTGGCTGCCCCCCGACAGTGAATGAGGGTTCCTTTCCCCCACAACCTCTCCAGCACTGTTCCTGCTGTCTAGTTGATGATGGCCACTCTAACAGGTGTGGGGTGGTTTCTCACAGTTTCCATTTGCATCTCTCAAATAGCTAGTGAAGGGAGCATCTTTTCATATATCTGTTGGCCATTTGTATGTCTTCTTGGGAAAGTGTCTGTCTAGGTCCTCTGCCCATTTTGTACATGGACTTGTTTGTCTGTTTGGTGCTGAGTTGTATGGGGCCACATCAAACTAGAGCGCTTCTTCTCGCATAGAAACCCCAACCAAAGAGAGGCAGCCAACCCAATGGGAGGAGATATTTGCAAACATCAGCTCCAACAAGGGCTTCATGTCCAAAATATATAAATAACTCAAGCAACTCCACTCCAAACAAATGGTCCAAATATTATTCGTCTGCTTGAGTGTCCTAATGGAATAACTGGCATCTTAATATTATAGTTGTTAGAACTAACAACCTCGGGGATGACTACAGATATTCCAAAAGATGAGTTTGTTTTCATTTAAACACTAGCACAATGTTCTAAAACAGGTTAATTCCGTGTAGGTTAAGTCATAGCCAATGGCTTTTTATTAAGTCAGTGCTCAACAAAGCTGCTCTCTAAAGAGGCACAAGGAGCAAAAGCAAAGCTCCTTCCTCCCAGAGCAGCAGCCTGCAGGGGGCAGCACCGGCAGGTGCCAGTCCCTGAACGCAGTCTCAGGAGCTTAGAGGAGGTGGCGGGGTTTCTGGGCTCTATGGACATCGCCATGCATTTTTAAAATCGAATGAGAAACTGAAGTTCCAAAAACATGTTACTGAACAAAAATAATAAACTCATTCTTAAAAGGTGAAAGTTAATAAGGACAACTTGTGATTCAATGCAAAAAAGACAGAATAAGAGTATGGTATTTTAGCAGACAAATTTAATTTTCGTTAGCTGGTTGTTAACAATGTGTGGCCAATCACATCCCGACTGTTGCCAGCAGCATCACACAGAGGGTTTTAAGGTGGGAGGGCTGGAGACAGCCTCCTGGCATCAGACTCACCAGAAGGTCAGGAGAGCTCTGGACTCAGGAGCCAGAAGGGCTGTTGATGCCGTTGCACATCCGGGGAGAATAACTGAGTGAAAGGAGTAGCAGAATGCCAGTGAGAGGCACGGGGTGGGGGTTGGGGGGTAATAGCTGGAGGCACCAGGAAGAGGGAAAGCTGCCACAAGGCCTGAGGTGTTTCAGGTTAGAGTCATTACACCGGTCTGCACAGCCTCCAGGACAGTCCTCAGACCAGAGAGAAGGGTGAATAAACCAACATCTTTCTGCCAATGGCGCTCTCAGGTGCAGGGGCCTGGGCTGTGCTTCCTGACTGTCTACTTCCCAGCCTTCTGTGGTGCTGGCTCTCTCAGCCAGAAGATGAGGAGTAGGATTCTGCACCTTTTATCCAATGACCAGTAAAGATCATGGCATGGTGGATAGGGCCAGCCTATATCATGATTCTTACTGGTTGTAACAAAGACTGGATCTTCCTGGCACCCTGATGCCAGAGGCAGCCCTGAGCTCAGGATCTGGGGGGGGTGGTCCTTCCTGCTCTCCACATGTCCCTTCCTTCTTTGAAGTGACAGCAACTGAGATGGCCAATTGGGAAAACCCACACCCCCCTGAGAGTGTCCTGGGAGGGGGGACCCTGACAATGGGGACTGCACCGTGGGGTCGCAGGGGAGGATGGAGTCTGCTTTGATTGCAGAGACCTAGGTAGAAAAGATGCGCTTATGTAGGATTAGCGTTTCCACCAAGAAACACAAAGAAAGCTAGGCCACACACAACAGCAATAAACACACAAACAAACAAACATACACGCTGTTTGAAGTCGTGGGAGGAACCGTGGCAGCCAGAGCCCAGGCCAGGCCCGGGGGAAGGGCACACTGGGATGAGCTGCAGGTCAGACACCCTCCCAGTGGGCATCGCAGTGGCGGGAAACGCCAGCTCCTGGCTCTTCAGCCTCCTGGGCAGGGCAGGTAAGGCGCAATCAGGATGCCCAGGCAGCCATCACATTGAGAGGCTAGATCCCCAAAACTGCAACCGGTGCAGGAGGGAGTCTGGTGTTTGGGCTCTCTGCTCCCTCGGGGTGTTCTGCCAATTCCCAAACTGCACGGGATGCTGGGAACTTAGGCGGAAGTACATAGGAGAGGCGGAAGTTAACCGAAGCCGGGACGCCAGCAGTTTCTTGGATGAGGAATCAGAATTGGAGTTCCCAGCCTCCCAAAGAGTGGGCTCCCGGAACCAAACCCAGGCTCGCTGCGCCTGCCTGGGACACGCCTGGAGGGAGAGCAGCCCTCAGGGCCCGGCCACGCACCCGGCCTCGCCCACCCGGCCGCTGGACAGCCACTCTCACTGCTGCAACCGCTCTCCAGGGCGGAGCCCTCTTCCTACAGGGCAGCGGCATCACTCAGCATTCCTTACACACAACGACTGGAATTTAATTTTAAAACTCATAAGATTTGTGGAGAGATAAGCTCAAGCCGCTGAAAATCAATGTGCAGAGAAATGAAAAATGGCAATAACCCCACCGGTTATTTTAATCAGGGACATCAGACCATGTGGAGCTGGTCTGTGTATTCATGGCGACAATGACCACCGTGAGCAGTGAACGTGGGGATGGGTGTAAGTTAAAAATACTGCACGGGAAGGCTATTTCTGGAAAACAGGACCCGTGAAGTAGAACGGAACGGACATCTAGGACCTAGAACTATAAATACCCTAAGTGAAATTGAGAAATCGGCAGGCGGTTAAGCAGCGTTGTAATCTGGGATTGGTGGGAAATTTCCACTGAGTCAGGGGAGCAAAACCAGCAGAAATACAAACGCCAAGTCAGAGCAGCAGCCAGGACGGCCATGCGGCCGGTGGGACTGAGTGCGGAGAGCTCTCTCAGGTGCTGGCCGATTGTCCAGGCCATGGAAACCGAGGGCCCCAGACTGGAGAAGCCCAGTCTCCAAGGGTACATGGAGTTTGCATCAGGCCTAGGCACGTGGTGGGAAACCTGTCAAAATTAAAACATAAAAGAAGGGGAAGATAAAGCGAGGAGAGCAGAAGCCGCCTCCAAGGGTACATGGAGTTTGCATCAGGCCTAGGCACGTGGTGGGAAACCTGTCAAAATTAAAACATAAAAGAAGGGGAAGATAAAGCGAGGAGAGCGGAGCCTGTCTGTCAGAGCAGCATGGGGGCAGCTGGAGGCCGCTGAGTCGCCTTGAGAACCCGCATCCTTTCAGAGCTGAACGGAAACAAAACAGAACCCCAAACACGTCCATCAAAACATCCTTTCTTAAACAAAACCCCAAACACGTCCATCAAAATATCCTTCCTTAAACAAAACCCCAACAAGGCCATCAGAACATCCCCCCTCCTCCACAAAGAGGCCAGTGAAGATATGGCCAAGCGGGCAACGCCAGCCCTGACTCTCCACCTGCAATGCGACATGCATGCCGATGAGCGGTACAGGTGACACTGGGAGGGACGGACGGACGGACAGGCCAGCGGAGGGGGCTGGAGCCACGGTTTAATAAAGTTTTATTTAACAAGGCCGTGGCCATGGCTTGCGAATGCAGCTGGCTGCTTGGCGCAGGGGTGACCTATAGCTGACGGATGTCATGTGGTCCGCGTGCTGCCACAGGAGCACCTTCGGGGAAGCCATGTGCCTCCAGGCCCGGGAGCTCCAGGCAAACCCACGTCCCACCCAGACCCACGCCTGGCCGGTGACACCCTCCGCCCGGGCTGTGCAGCCTGGGAGCTGCGTGCAGGCGTGGCCTTGACCCCTCCTCCCTCACACCCAGCCGGCCCGGGACCTGGCGGACTCAGGGCAGGGCCGCACTGGCCACCTCAGCTTTGGCTTCACCACCAGGCGGTCTCCGCGGCCTTCCCTTCGAGGAGCCCAGTCCCTGGACACGAAGCAAAGCCCGGCTCCTGAGACACTGAGCCGGACTCGCCGCAGCGTCCCCGGCGCGGAGGCTGTGCATCTCCAGGACAGACTGGAGCCCTGAAGCCCTGAAGCCCTGGCTGCCGCTCCTGCGCTGGCACTGGGGTTGCCGTGGTTACCGGAGGCCAATCAGCTTTCACAGAATGCGGGGCGTGGCAGGCTGTGGGCACCCTGCACCTGCGCACCCTGGGCTGCTGGACACGCCCCTGCACAGGGCCATGCGATCTTCCCTGTATTGCCCAACTTCAGTGCATGTGCTGCCGAAGCGAGCACCATTTTTATTCTTTTTATTATTTGTTTTGTTAATTCTCACCCAAACATCATATTTTTCCATTAATTTTCAGAGAGAGAAGAGAGGAGTAAAGACAGAGAGAAACATCAAGGTGAGAGAGACACATCGATTGGTTGCTTCTTGCACGTGCCCAACCAGGGCCAGGGATCGAGCCTGCGACCAAGGCATGTGCCGGTGACTGACATGGAATCCACGACCCTTCTGTCTGCGGGCTGACACTAACCACTGAGCAACCAGCCAGGCAGATTAATTCTTTTTAGAACCAACTGCATCTACCAGGTCACCCCTTATGAACCAGAATGGCCACCAGGGGGCACTCAGATTTCAAATGGCAATGCAAAATAGATAAGGCGTCTAATTACCCAAAATGCACTGTCCCCTAAACTTTGCTAGGCTGCGGAAAAGCTCTTTCAGCCGCTTATCTGTCTATCTGCTCAGAGGGCCCTCAGCTGAATCTTCACTGAACACCAGTTTAAAGGTCATGATTTTCATGGCACATTTAACAATGTAGACATTTTGGTTTTATTGCAATACAAGTAGTAATTATTTTATTTCACACGGTAGCTTAAGCTGCTTTAAGGAAATCCCGCACATGTGAGTCTCCACGCCGGGCCTCTCCGGAGTCCAGAGGACACGTGGCCGGAAAGTGAGGATTCGTGGTCAGTGCTGGCCCGCTCGGCCGCAGGCGCTGCTCCCACACTGGCCAGCGGGCGTGTTTCCGCACCCCCTGCTTGTTCTGGTTTCCTAAAATGCCTCTGTCTCTCAAAGCGCCAGCCCGAGCTGCGGGAAACAGCGCAATGGGTGGGAACGGAGTCACAGATCATAAAGCAAATACGCTGGGCTTCCTGCTTCAGGACTGAACGCACCGAGGAAATTGAAAAGTAGTTTTCAAATGTCGGTGAATGCCAGTGTACTGCAATCTTTAATAAGACCTGGGCACGATCAGGGGGCTTCGGTCTTTCTATGCCAAACCAAAATGCATACCCAATGCCAGGCATACATTTTCAAATGGCTGCATTTGAGACTGTATGCTGTATTTGTGGTTATTCACTCCGTCTTCAAAAGTGGACTGAGGACTGCTCCCTATGTGCCAACCCCATTCTGTAAGCAGGAGACCGCAGGTGAAATGAGGCCTCAGGCCACGAGTGACTGACGTTGCATGGGGTTCCAAAGATGCTGGCGGTGCCAACAAGTGAAGAACTCCTTAGTAAGTTATATACAGGAAACACAGCAGCGTGGGCGGGGTGGGGGTGGCTTTTGTAGGCTTCTGTTAGTAGGATCTGCCTGCCCAGGAGGGAAAGCCACCGAGTTTTACAGGGAAAAGTTAAGGCAGAAAATGACCCAGTCAGAGGCCGAGGCAAGTAGCTGGCAGGGCACGGCCTGTCTGCAGTCAGCAGGAAGGGGTGTGTGGCTGCAAGTCCCTGTGTTTGCCTGAGGAAGGTGGTCAGCATAGACAGACAGTGGGTGGGGAGGCTGAGCGGGCGAGACATGGACGGTGTTCTTGGTCATCATGGTGTGATGCGGGTAGGACAGTAGCGCTGGGATCAGAACTACGGGCCACTGCTGTTGTGGCCACACAAGCCTGTGTCCAGAACACACCTATGTGCAGGGCCGGAGTCTGACATGGGTTCCGGGCCGGGCTGGAGGCCCCGCTGCGCACTCCCCTCTGTGGGCTCCGGGGAGAATCCTGTGGTTTCTGCTTCGGACCCTCCAAAGCCCCCCCTTTCCATACAGAGCCGGCTGCTGAGGTCTGTCCCTGCTCGCTGGTGCCGACCTTCCCACCGCCCACCTCTGCCCCTGCAGCCTGGCTTCCCGGGCTACCAAGACCCCCACCTCTCTGGCTACAGACCTCTCTGCACCTGCTGCCTCACCCTCTGGGCTGTCATGGAGCCTTCGCAGGTCCTGGGGCTGCGGTAGGGCGGTCATTGTTCTGCCCAGACACTGCAGCTCCTGGAGGCTGGTGGCCACTCTCCCCAGGCCAGGCGGCCCGCAGCTCCAGCTCCTGACCTGTCCTTATGGGACTCCTGCCAGAAACACCGAGTTTATTAGCCAGTAGCTGCCTATCCGACTTTCCTGAGCCCGGGGACTACAGGTAAGTCCAGCCTATGCTTGAGTCTTTTCTTTTTCTCTCCTGGCTGATTGCATTGGAAAGTCACTACAGCTAAGAAAACTGACATTTAATGTTTTTTTATTGATTTCAGAGAGAGTAAAAGGAGGGAGAGGGACTGAATGTTGTTCCACTGAGTCACGCCCTCATTGGGTGCTTCCTGTATGTGCCTGACCAGGATAGGGTCACAGCCCGGGTGCACTGGGACGAAGCTCTGACCCCCCCAGCGGCCAGGCAGGCTGCACACTGGCCTCTGCATCCACTCCCAGGAGCTGCTCATGGCAGTGACATGCTGTCCGGTGCTGGCAGCCCTGAATTGGACCAAATGGCCTTTTCACAGAAGTTTGCAAAAGATGTGGAAGCTGAGCATGTCTTCCAAATACTGAGATGACACCAGTATCTGAGAAACGGGAAGTCTGTCCAGGCACAATGCCCCCCAATGTGCCTGAGAACTCTCACCGCAGCCTCCTGGGGGCTATGGCCAGGCTGCATCTCGAGGTCCGTGTGGTGCTGACACAGGCGTCTAGTCCAGAAGCGGCATTTCAGACATTTCTTGAAATAATTTGCAGGTGTATTTTCCTTAAGCGGTGATGCTTCTATTACAGAGACGAGAACAGCCCTGACCTGTACTTTAGCCCACAAGTCTCGGCTACTTGAAGACAGTCTGCAGAAACAGAGATGCAGGAGGAGAGAGGAGGCCACCTGCACTTCTCCCCGCCCTGCCCTGAGGACCTGACCAACCAGGTCAGGCCCTGAGCTGTGTTTGTGTATGTGTGAGTGTGTGTGTGTGTGTGTGTGTGTGTGTGTGTGTGTGTGTGAGAGAGAGAGTGTGTGTGTGTGAGTGTGTGTATGATTGTGTATGTGTGTGAATGTATGTGTTTGTGTATGTGAGTGTGAATTGTGTGTGTGAATATGTAAGAGTATGTGAGTGTCTGTGTACAGTGTTTGGGTGTGAGTGCATGTGTGAAAATGTGCATGTGAGTGTGAATGTGTGTGAGTATATGTGTGAGTGCATGTGAATGTATGTATGTATGTATGTGTATGAGAGTGTGTGAGTGTGAGTGTGAGTGTGTATGTGTGTGAGAGTGTATGTGTGTGAGTTTGTGTATGAGTGTAGTATAGAGTGTGTGTGTATAGTGTATGAGTGTGTGTGTATAGAGTGTGTGTGTACAGCATGTGTGTATAGTGTGAGTGTGTGTGTGTATAGGTATGTGTGTGTATAGAGTGTGTGGTGTGTGTGAGTGTGTGTAGAGTGTGTGTGTGTGTGTATAGTGTGTGTGTGTATGCGAGTGTGTGTGTGTGTGTGTGTGTGCTATGCCAATGGCAGGAATAATATTTAGTCTGCTTGGGAGAGTTCAGCTCTCAAGAGATCCACTAGCACATGCTGCCTAACCTCCTAGTTCCCAGGAGTGATCTGGGCACACTCAGTTTACCCTGGCATTTCCCAGGGAGCTTCTATTTGCACATGTCCGATTGCATAATGCCCCAAAGCAGACTGCTAAAAAAACAGCAGTTTTATAACCAAACTAATTTTCTGTTCAGTGACCAATGTCTGATTCTGCCTATTCCTTAACTTGTAAAATCATCACTCAAAACTTTACTTGTACTAAGAGCAGTGAAATCACAGCAGCCCTCTTGTGAAGATTTTGGATATGCTTCTACCATCTGTCCTTTAGTTGTTGTAAAGCTGTCTATGTGATGGACTAATGAGAAAGTAGTTAGAATCAATGTTTTTCTTTTCTCATAATAAAAGTTTCAAAATCAGCCCTGGCTGGTGGGCTCAGGTGGTGGAGCATCATCTTTGCACCGGAAGACTGCTGTTCATGTCCAGGTCAGGGCACAGGCCCGGCTGCAGATCGGATCTCTGATCAGGGTCAGGGTGTGTATGGGAGTCAACCAACCAATGTTTCCCCACACCCTTACAAAGCAATAAAGAAAGCTAACATATCTTCAGGTGAGGATTTAAAAACAAAGTTTTCAAAATCAGCCTATATAATAAAAGGTTAATATATAAATTGACCGGTGGAACAACTGGTCACTATGACACACACTGACCACCAAGGGGCAGACACTCAATGCAGGAGCTGCCCCTGGTTGTCAGTGCACACAGAGGGAGTGACGCTCAGCCAGAAGCAGGGTTTACAGCTGGTGAGTGTAGCAGCAGTGGCAGGAGCCTCGCCTGCCTCCCTGGCAGCACTACGGATGTCTGACTACAGCTCAGGCCTGCTCCCCACAGTCAGATGTCCCCCGAGGGCTCCCAGACTGCAAGAGGGTGCAGGACAGGCTGAGGGACCCTCTTGAGTGCACAAATTTCATGCACCGGGCCTCTAATAATTTTATATTGCAAAAAAGTGTTCTATACATATTAAACTTTTATAAAATAATAATTTTAAATAGCAAGCATTTTTGGGCTTAGAATAATCACAATTTCATTACTGTGGTGATTTTGTGCGGTGTGGCTGGGTGATCTTTGGCTCCAGGTGGCATTGCCTGGGGTCTATTGGCATGTGTATGGTGCCCGTGGCTCCACTCCTGGTCTGAATGCCACGGCAGAGACATCGGAGGCTCTGCCCATCGGGGCAGGCTTTGTCCTGGTGGTCTCTCTAGCAGGGCAGGGTAGTTGGACTTTTCATGCTGCAGCTCAGGGTTAGCAAGTACTTTACAATACGTACTGTTAACTACAGTCAGCAAGGAACCAGAACCCTTTGGTCTGGGCCTGTGTGGCTTTTTGTAGAAATTGATGAAACTTACATGCAAAAAGGAAGCAGGGTGATTAATTATGGCCCCTTCTCTGAAACCCAAGGCCCTGAAAACCCCTTTTGGGTAATTGACCATCCTCCCAATTAGAGTCCCAGCACCATGGTCCTCATCCAGCATTGGGGAGGTGAGTGGGCGGGAAGAGATCAACCATACACCTTGTATGCATATATGCATCACCCAGGCACAGACAATAGAGTGGTGAAGGCCTAGGAGGGAGGGGTGGGGAGTAATATTTTGTGCTCCATCACCTGCCTCCAGAGAAGGGGACATATGCAATACTTCAACAATAAAGACTTTCAATAAACCCTTTCTCTATGCAATAGAATACATCCCAAATCTACCTTAAACGAATACATGATAAAGCTAGCATAATAAATTGTTAATAGTAGAATCCAGGTAGTGGATATACAAATAAGCGTTGTAAAATTTCTTCAAATTTGCTATATCCTGAATATTTTTCATAAAATACTTTCATAATAAAAAAATTCACCTTACCTCATTAAAAAATAGAAAGAAAACTCGGCTGTGTAAGCCTTGGGCTTCATTGCAGAGACAGACCTGCCGGAGACCGCAGCTTCAGAGGCTGTGGGCTGCGGGCAGCCGATGAATTGGCAGCAGCCTCCTGTCTCCATATTTGCTGCTATCACTGCTGGTTATTGGTCATGTGGCTGCCAGGCAGAGCATTGACCTTCCCCTCTGTACTGGGGTCAAGGGAGGAGTTTGAACCACAGACTCTAGGAGTTTAAAGTCATCACTGTGTGTATGTGTGTGTGGGGGGAGCTCTGGCCTTCACTCCTGCACCTGTCCCCACCATCAGCCCCCACCGCCTGCCCCACAACCTGCCCCCATCACCTGTCCTCCACCATCTGTCCTCCACCACCTGCCCCATCACCTGTCCTCCACCACCTGCCCTCCATCACCTGTGCTCCATCACCTGCCCTCCTCCACCTGCTCCTATCACCTGTCCTCCATCACTTTCCCACCATCACCTGCCCTCCACCACCTGCCCCCATCACCTGTCCTCCATCACCTGCCCTCCATCACCTGCCCTCCATCACCTGTGCTCCATCACCTGTCCTCCACCACCTGTCCTCCACCATCTGCCCCCACCACCTGCCCTCCATCATCTGGGCTCCATCACCTGCCCTCCACCACCTGCTCCCATCACCTGTCCTCCATCACCTTACCTCCATCACCTGTCCTCCATCACCTGTCCTCCAACACCTTCCCTCCATCACCTGCCCTCCACCACCTGCCCCCATCACCTGCCCTCCATCACCTGTCCTAAACCACCTGCCCTCCACCACCTGTCCTCCATCACCTGCCCTCCAACACCTGTGCTCCATAACCTTCCCTCCATCACCTGTCCTCCATCACCTGCCCTCCACCACCTGCCCCCATCACCTGTCCTCCATCACCTGCCCTCCATCACCTGCCCTCCACCACCTGCCCTCCATCACCTGCCCTCCATCACCTGTCCTCCACCACTTGCTCCCATCACCTGTCTTCCATCACCTTCCCTCCATCACCTTCCCTCCACCACCTGCCCCCTTCACCTGTCCTCCATCACCTGCCCTCCATCACCTGCCCTCAACCACCTGTCCTCCATCACCTGCCCTCCATCACCAGTCCTACACCACCTGTCCTCCACCACATGCCCTCCACCACCTGCCCTCCATCACCTGTGATCCATCACCTGCCCTCCATCACCTGCTCCCATCACCTGTGCTCCAGCACCTGCCCCATCACCTGTCCTCCATCACCTGCCCTCCATCACCTGTGCTCCATCACCTGCCCTCCACCACCTGCTCCCATCACCTGTCCTCCATCACCTGCCCTCCATCAACTGTCCTCCACCACCTGTCCTCCATCACCTGTGCTCCATCACCTGTCCTCCATAACCTGTCCTCCACCACCTGTGCTCCATCACCTGCCCTCCACCACCTGCTCCCATCACCTGTCCTCCATCACCTTCCCTCCATCACCTGTCCTCCATCACCTTCCCTCCATCACCTGTCCTCCACCACCTGCCCTCCACTACCTGCCCCCACCACCTGTCCTCCATCACCTGCCCTCCATCACCTGTCCTCCACCACCTGCCCTCCACCACCTGCCCCCACCACCTGCCATCCATCACCTGCCCCATCACCTATCCTCCATCACCTTCTCTCAATCACCTGTCCTCTACCACCTGTCCTCCACCATCTGCCCTCCACCACCTGCCCCCACCACCTGCCCTCCATCACCTGCCCCATCACCTATCCTCCATCACCTGCCCTCCACCACCTGCCCCCATCACCTGTCCTCCATCACCTGCCCTCCATCACCTGCCCTCAACCACCTGTCCTCCATCACCTGCCTTCCATCACCAGTCCTCCACCACCTGCCCCCATCACCTTCTCTCCATCACCTGTCCTCCACCACCTGTCCTCCACCACCTGCCCTCCATCACCTGTGCTCCATCACCTGCCCTCCATCACCTGCCCTCCATCACCTGTGCTCCATCACCTGCCCTCCATCACCTGCCCCATCACCTGTCCTCCACCACCTGCCCTCCATCATCTGGGCTCCATCACCTGCCCTCCACCACCTGCTCCCATCACCTGTCCTCCATCACCTTACCTCCATCACCTGTCCTCCATCACCTGTCCTCCAACACCTTCCCTCCATCACCTGCCCTCCACCACCTGCCCCCATCACCTGCCCTCCATCACCTGTCCTAAACCACCTGCCCTCCACCACCTGTCCTCCATCACCTGCCCTCCATCACCTGTGCTCCATAACCTTCCCTCCATCACCTGTCCTCCATCACCTGCCCTCCACCACCTGCCCCCATCACCTGTCCTCCATCACCTGCCCTCCATCACCTGCCCTCCCCCACCTTCCCTCAACCACCTGTCCTCCATCACCTGCCCTCCATCACCAGTCCTCCACCACCTGCCCTCCACCACCTGCCCTCCATCACCTGTGCTCCATCACCTGCCCTCCATCACCTGCTCCCATCACCTGTGCTCCAGCACCTGCCCCATCACCTGTCCTCCATCACCTGCCCTCCATCACCTGTGCTCCATCACCTGCCCTCCACCACCTGCTCCCATCACCTGTCCTCCATCACCTGCCCTCCATCACCTGTGCTCCATCACCTGCCCTCCATCACCTGCCCTCCATCACCTGTCCTCCACCACCTGTCCTCCATCACCTGTCCTCCACCACCTGTCCTCCATCACCTGTGCTCCATCACCTGTCCTCCATAACCTGTCCTCCACCACCTGTGCTCCATCACCTGCCCTCCACCACCTGCTCCCATCACCTGTCCTCCATCACCTTCCCTCCATCACCTGTCCTCCATCACCTTCCCTCCATCACCTGTCCTCCACCACCTGCCCTCCACTACCTGCCCCCACCACCTGTCCTCCATCACCTGCCCTCCATCACCTGTCCTCCATCACCTGCCCTCCACCACCTGCACCCATCACCTGTCCTCCACCACCTGCCCTCCACCACCTGCCCCCACCACCTGCCATCCATCACCTGCCCCATCACCTATCCTCCATCACCTTCTCTCCATCACCTGTCCTCCACCACCTGTCCTCCACCATCTGCCCTCCACCACCTGCCCCCACCACCTGCCCTCCATCACCTGCCCCATCACCTATCCTCCATCACCTTCTCTCCATCACCTGTCCTCCACCACCTGTCCTCCACCACCTGCCCTCCATCACCTGTGCTCCATCACCTGTGCTCCATCACCTGCCATCCATCACCTGCCCCATCACCTATCCTCCATCACCTTCTCTCCATCACCTGTCCTCCACCACCTGTCCTCCACCACCTGCCCTCCATCACCTGTGCTCCATCACCTGCCCTCCATCACCTGCGCTCCAGCACCTGTCCCCATCAATTGTCCCTCATCACTTCCTCCCTGCTCTGGCCACCACCCTAGCCTGGGGTGCTGCATGAAGGACACATAGGATGTGAATTTTCTGTTTCAGATACTTTATTTCCCTCACAAAAGTTTCTGTACATTCTTTCTTAGGGACTTTTTTTCAGTTAATATTTTGTTAATACATTTTTCAGAGTTTTGAGTATATTCTGAATAGCTATTTTAAACCCTTGTGTGTTAATTCCATCATCTCTTCTTGTTACTGTCTTCCTGCCTAGGGATGGATGTTTCCATACAGAGGAAGGGAAGTTTGGGGAAGGAAAAAAATTTTCCTTCTTTCCTTCCAAGTTCTGCTGGCTGGACTAACAATCACATGAACATAGGATAGATTAACATTGGGGTAAACAGTTAAAGGTGCTGTTAACCTAGAAATAAAAAGCCAGAGTGAGAAGCCACAGCATTTATTTAGAATCAACAAATCCGGGAGCCACTGATTCAGGCAAAAGCCCATGTGGTGTTCTGATTGGGGTGGAGGTCGGGGTTTATGAAAAAGGGAGGGACACTGACACCCACAGAAGGAGGGGGCTCTCAGCTGGTGTCAGGGGGCTGCTGCAGGCACGGACTCTGACTGGGAGCAAGGGCTCTGCCGTTGGGGACTTTCATTCTGAGAAGCACTCCTGGGAGCACCGGAGAACATGCCTACAGACTCCTCTTGTCTGGTTTCACTGGGTGTGTCTCACGCACAGAGAAAAGCCGTGTTGTTAATGAGGGGCATGGCTGTTGGATGCTCCCTTGATCATTTTGTGATACTCTAGACTTTTAAGCAGCTCCCACACTTAACCAGGTGTACCGATTAATAATAGCGGATTTTGCCCTGATGGGTTTGGCTCAGTGGATAGAGGATTGGCCTGTGGACTGAGGGTCCCAGGTTTGATTCCTGTCAAGGGCATGTACCTTAGTTGCAAGCACATCCCTAGTAGGGAGTATGCAGGAGCCAGCTGATCAATGTTTCTCTCATCAATGTTTCTAATCTCTATCCCTCACCCTCCTCTCTTTAAAAAATCAATAAAATATATTTAAAAACAATAGCAGATTTTGTAATCAAAGAAAACACAATAATTTCAAGAGAAACATGAAAAGTGCTTTATTCAAAGTAAGGTCCATTGCTAGCTATACATTGCCCCCTCTTTCAGATGATTTGTGGATACCGACCCAGTAGAACTTTTCTTGTTTTGAGGCAAACCATTCAGAGACCAAATTTTCCACTTCTTCATACATTTTGAAGTGCTGGTCAGAAAGTGTGTGTGCCATTGATCAGAACAAGTGGTAATCTGAAGGAGTAAGGTCTGGTGAATACAGTGGGTGGGTTAATACTTCCTAGGCAAGATCTTCTAAAGTGTCTTTAACTGGTTTTGAAGTGTGTGATGGTGTGTTATCATGAAGTAAAATTACTTGCCGTGTATTCTAGCCCATTCTGGTCATTTCATGATCAAAGTCTTGTTCAAATTGATTATTTGTTGTCAGTAGCGATCAGTATTAATGGTTTCACCTGGTTTTAGAAGCTCATAATATACCACACCTTCCTGATCCCACCAAATGGAGAGCATTGTTTGCTTGCTAAAGCAATTTGGCCTTGCAGTCGATGTTGATAGTTGACCTGAATCAACCCATGAGCATTTGGAATTCTCAAAATAAATCCATTTTTCATCTCCAGACACAATTCAATGTAAAAAATAGTTTCTTTCATGCTGTTGAAGCAACATTTTACTGATGACTTTTCGGTTTTTTATTTATCTTTCATTCGGTTGATGTGGCACCCGTTTTCCTTCCTTTAAAATCTTTCCCATTGCTTGTAAATGATCAGAAATTGTTTCCTGAGCAACATTTAATCTTTCTGCAAGTTGTTTTTGAGTTTGTCACGCATCTTCATCCAATCATGCTTGTAATTGATGGTCTTCAAACTTTTTCGGTTGACCTGGACGTTCTTTGTCTATCACATCAAAATCATCACTTTTAAAGCATTTAAACCAGCGTTCACAAGTATCTTGAGATGGAGAGGTTAACCATAAACTTCCCAAAGTATTCAGCAGCACTTTTCTTCAAAATTAAAACTTTCTGCAAATGCTCTTTTTTTGGCACAAAATTTGACACTTTTAAGTTAAAAATATGTATGATACTAACTCCTTCAGCAAATTTGATATATGAAGTTTTGAAGCTTGTTGTCAATACAACAAAATAGAATACATACCAAATCGCATCAACATATGTGTAACTCTATCTAGTGAAAAAAATTCACATTATTAACCGGTACACATAGTAGTGTTAGCCGCACTTGCGGTGCTCCTGATTCTCTGCCTGTGGGCTCCCTTCCTTTTCCTTTGAAGTTATGAACATCTGCATGCAAAGCAAGTCCATAGACATGCTTACAAAACCATTTTCACCCCCATGCATGCCATTTAAGCCACCTTCTCATTATTTTGGGGGTTGAACTCAGATCCAGCCCGGAGAGCAGGCCCCTCGCTGAGGGCCATTCTGCACCGGGTGGGGCTCGAGGTGGGCTGTCATCACATTCGCTCCTCTGATTTCCTTAGATAATTTACCTCTCACACTAGTCAGGTCTATGTCATCGCAATGTCCATGCGTGGGCGGTCTGTTCTGACACCTTCCTGGATTCCTTGTGCAGTCTGAGGACGGAGCTCCAGTCAGTTGAAGAATACATGTGGCAAGAAAATATCCAAATGGTTACCTTTGACCAGAGAATGCAAACAATGTGACTGTGAGACAGAGGTCGCTGCTCTGCTCATTCACAACAAATCCCTGTGATTCCCACCGGCGCCGTTGGGCTGGTCACGTGCCTGTGATTAAGTCCCAGGCAGAGCCCGGTCCTGCGGGTGACACTTCTTTGGATTGCCATGAGAAGTCCCATCTGGAAAAATGGTTTCTTTCCATTTTTTAAAACCACCCACATGTGTTGTGTGTCTCGTCCTCCTTGATAAGGGTGCAGGCCCCTCGGTGAGAACCCTCACTGAGCACTCAGGGTAAATATTAAGGGGAAAGGCCTCTGGACAATAATAATTACAAGCAAAAAGCACTGGGAGAGTTCTCTGTCACCGCAAAGCGAGAGGTGGGAAATGTATGTGGAGCTGGGCCCAGATCCTGGCCACATGACCTTTGCAATAATGACCCAGGTCTCCGTGGTCACCAAGGCCTGGGGTTTCCTGGGTCCACGCCGGCCTAGCCTGCAGCCTGCCTGTGAGCAATGGGAACTCCCCGCCTGGGCTGAGCCTGGTGCCAGCTGGTGTACAATGTCCTGGTCAGTGTCCACCTGCACCGGTGCCATTCAGCCTCATGGTCAAATCGAGATACATGACTGAAACATGGACTGAGAGCAAGGCCAAGTGCGACACAGGCTCCGGGAATAAGCAGGAGCTCCCCACTCCGGCCATCAGAGGGCAGGAAGAGGGCCTCGCCTGTCCTGCCCTGTGGATACACCGGAAACCAGGGCCTCCTCGGGGAAGAGCTCAAATGCTTGTACTGACTTCACACATATTCCTAGGTTTTCCAGTGATGAGTTTTTCAATACAGAAGGCATTACTAGGGAGCAAATACAAAATCAAAGCCTGGATATAAAATAACCTTAGATATAAAATAATTTAAAAGTCACCAAAATCCTGACCTGCTCTGACCTCCGGTAAGGGCTCAAAGCACTGCTCCTGATTTTCCTTGAAAGCTACTGATTGCTCAAAATGCTGCCAGGATGCGATACTTTGAAGGAAGGATTATATCCCTCCCTTTGGGGGAGAAAATTGTTCCTCATTTGCCTTCAGAAACAAGGGCTTTTGGATTTTACAAAGTTGTCCTGATTTCAGTGTATTTGCCAATTCTATAGGTCAACAACGCCAAACCAAAATCTGTTACAAATAATCCCAAAGGCTCAGAATAGATTTATTTTGGAGGCAGATGAAGAATATAAAATAATTCCCTTTAAATAAGCAACTTGATTTAATTAGTAGTTACCCTGGAAGTAACATAAAACATACACACATTGCTAAGGCAGACCTTCTAAAGGGTTTCTATACAGTGTGTCAGATTTGCAGTCAATCTCATTGAAGTACTAAACTGATATTTATTTTAGAAAAAGTAGTGGTTTTTTTCTCAGAATTTGTCTAGCTCCCAAAATTCTGAAAAGGAACAAAAGTTATCACATGGACATAAAATGAGTACAAACACACCAGTTGGTCCTGCCTTCAATATATTCCTTTATCCTAAATTTATCCTATATAATAAAAGGGTAATATGCAAATCAACCTAATAGCAAAATGACCGGTCACTATGACACTCACTGACCACTATGGGGCAGATGCTCAACACAGGAGCTACCCCTGATAGTCACTGCCTCTCGCGGGGAGCAGCGCTCAGCCAGAAGACACACGGTGGTGGCGGGAGCCTCTCTTGCCTCCCAGCAGCATTCAGGACGTCTGACTGAGTGGCCTAAGCCACCAGCCGGACATCTCCTGAGGACTGCTGAAGGGCACAGGTTGTGCTGAGGAGACACCCCCCTCCAAATGCATGAATGTTGTACACCAGGCCTCTAGTCAGGTAATAATAAATCACAGTGTTTTCTCAGAAGAGAGATAAGCTGCTGCTATTAAGACATTAAATTTAGTTCTAGAAATTTTGAAATAAAATCTAATATGCAAACTATGACTACATTTAAGTAGTATTTTCTACAAAGATTTTAAAGAAAATAAACATGAAGTTGCTATGCCTCTTAAGAGAGCCAATATATTTCCATGAAGAAATTCTAAAAACTCATGGGGATATTATCCTTTGAGATACCTTTTGTTAGCATCTGGAGTTACTTTGGCTTTGGGGGTGGTGGCTGTGTGTCAACATGAAGATTGTTGGGTGTAGTAACTGACTATTGTCACACACAAATAATCCTTTTCATCCTCTGGCACCTTGACTTTCGTCATTCTCAAGTGAGAGTGCCACCAGCCCTGAGCATTGTGCTGCACCAGCTGTGACTACACACCAGACCTACCGATTATTCAGAGACATGTGCCTGCATTCTCTCTTGGAGTTGCTGAAGAGGTTGGTTGGTACAACATGCTTTGTGAAATAATCCTATATAATAAAGAAGTAATATGCAGATTGACCCTCACACCCTCACTTCACAGATTGGCCATCCCCACATTGTCATAAGATGGCCACCCCCACATCATCACAAGATGGCTGTCCCCACATTGTCATAAGATGGTCACCCCCATGTCATCACAAGATAGCCGCCTCCACTTTGTCACAAGATGGCTTGTAGGGGAGGGCAGTTAGGGGTGATTGGGATGGCAGGAGAGGGCAGTTAGGGGGGACAACACTTATAGGGGAGGGCAGTTGAGGGTGATTGGGCCAGCAGGGGAGCAATTAGGTTTCAATTGGACTGGCAGGCAGAATGGTTAGGGAAAATCAGGCAGCCAGCCAAGTGAATGGTTAGGAGCCAGAAGTTCCATTTTATGAGAGGGATGTCCCACTGCCGATTTAGGCCCAATCCCTGTGAGATCGGGCTTAACTGGCAGTCAAACATCCCCTGAGGGGTCCCAGATTGGAAAGGATACAGGCTAGGCTGAGGGACATCCCCCAAAGTGCATAAATTTTGTGCATCAGGCCTCTAGTACAAGATAATGGAGAAGACAGCAGCAGGGGCGGGTGGGCTGCTCTGGATTGAGTCTTCAGTTCGTTGTCTTCTGAGGAGGTGAAGCACAGAAAAGCTCTGGATACAAAAACTGGAGAAGAAAGTTTCCAAGCAAAGAAAAATGTAAGTGGAATATTTAAAATGAATTACTATGTGAAGGACAGTGTGGTTTTAAGGAATGATCTTTTACATGTTAATCAGCAATTCATCTCTGAATTTCAATCAATTTTACATCACAACTTTGTGGGTGATAAATCTATAGGTTCACTTTGTAAGATAGAAAGAAAATTGTACCTCAAATTCCATAGTTGATACTACATTTTTATTTTATTTCTGAATTTCTCCTTAATCTCATCACTTAAAATTATAAAAACACCACCACCAAAACATTTAGAAACTATTTAAAGAATTTTCCTTGAATCTCTGCTTTCTGTGTGAGGGCTCTTATGCCACTGTGATGACAATATACTTCATTTAGCCTCATCTCTTGTTCTGATGACAGTGAATGTGTTTCCAGCAGAGAAAGCAACTGGGCCTTGACTTTATAGTCCTGTCTACTTGGCTCCCAGCGGGTGAGGAGCAGTGTGCTGGGCAGATGATCACATTTTGTTGTTATTCAAATAGACTTGCTTTTTGTGATGGAAAGACTCAAACTCTATCCGGAAATGAAATTCAGGGTTCCTGCTGATTTTTCACGTTATGTTTTTCGAAAATCCACTTTATAGTAAACAAAAATTTAATATAATTTTCAAATACCATTGTCTCCAGGGAAGAGCTTGAACTCTGACTCCCAAAGAATACTCTCAATCAGCTGGCCCTTAGATGTCACTCCTGTTTCCCTTGGCTGCGAGACCAAGCGGCAGCCGCAGGAATGAAAGGCCCCAGTGCAAAACGCATCTGTGTGAACGTTTGGAAAAGTAACTTGAGCTAAGTAAAAGTTATGAAAGTCTTTTGAACTGGCCTAGAACCATTTTAAAAGTTATTTCATAGAGGAGGCACCTTATATTTATTGTCTATTACAAGGCTGTGCATTGCTCTCAGTGGTCACCTTTTGTGTCCCAGGAGTAGATTTGGTCCTCAGGAAAGTGTAGGAAGTCACCCCTGGAGATGGAAGTGTACTCCCACAATAACATAAAAAAAACTCTATTTTGAATATACATATTCCCCCCAAAGGTATGCACACACTTTGAATAATGATAAAGGCAGTGTTTATTAAAATACATTTCTTTCCCAAAACTGAGCTGACGGCTGTTAGAGTGTGTCCATTTCGGGACACTTGTACATGCCTCAAGTAGAGAGAATTGCCACAGCAGGTGGCCTGTGGGCCTCGCTCCCTGAGACTGCAGGAGCATCCTGAAGTGCCCTGATGGCTCTATTCCCCTTTCTTCCAGTCTGATCTCAATGTGGCCCTCAGACAACATTGAACAACTACCACCCCGAAATCCGTCTAACTAGTCTAACTGTGTGGGTGGAGCTTAACACCTGGCGCATTGGAGAAGCCTGTGGGGGAGGCCCTGAGGCCCTGTGCTCTCCCTCGTGTTATGTGGCCTGGGGGTGGGGGGGCGGAGCTAGCGGGGGAGGTGCGTAGGATATGGCAGACAGACAGGCAGGTGTCAGCACCAGGACAGCAGGGGCTTTGCCCACGAGCTCAAGAAGAGAAAAGCAGGTTCATCTTTGGTTGTTTTAGATGTGGCTTTGCCCTAACCGGTTTGGCTCAGTGGATGGAGCATCAGCTTGCAGACTGAAAGGTTCCAGGTTCGATTCTGGTCAAGAACATGTACCTTGGTTGCGGGCACATCCCCAGTGGGAGGTGTGCAGGAGGCAGCTGATCGATGTTTCTCTCTCATCAATGGGTCTAACTTTCTATTACTCTCACTTCCTCTCTGTGAAAAAGCAATAAAATATATTTTTAAAAAAAAAGATGTGGCTTAAAACACCAGTGAACACGTAAATCACAATGTTACAATCAGTTTTGTTCTTGATACTTGTCATCTTTCTGGGGTCTCTGGGATTCTGTGTTGCTTTGAGTTGTTTCTTCTTTGTCTGGAACATGCACATTTCAGTTTCTATAGGACCCAGAGGGCCAGTGCATGGAATCTGTGCACTGGAGGGTGTGTCTTTCCGCCCAGCCTGCACCCTCCACAGTCTGGGACCCATTGGGGGATGTCTGGCTGCTAGTTTAGACCCAATCCCTGTGAGATCAGGCCTAACCTGGCAGTTGGACATCCTCTCACAATCCAGGACTGCTGGCTCCCAACTGCTTGCCTGCCTGCTTGCCAGATTGCTCCTCATTGCTTCTACTTGCCAGCCTGATCACCCCCTAACTACTCCCTGCCAACCTGATCAATGCCTAATTGCTCCCCTGCTGGCCCAATCACCCCTAACTGCCCATCCCTGCTGGCCCCATTGCCCCCAACTTCCCTCCCCTGCTGGCCTGCTTTCCCCTAAATACCCTCCTCTGCTGGCCTGATTGCTCCTTACTGCCCTCCTCTGCCAGTCTGGTCAGCCCCAACTGCCCTCCCCTGCTGGCCTGATCACTCCTAACTGCCCTTTCCTCAGTCTGGTCACTCCCAACTGCCCTCCCCTGCCAGTCTGGTCACTCCCAACTGCCCTCCCCTGCCAGTCTGGTCACCCCAAACTGCCCTCCCCTGTAGGCTTGGTTGTCCCCAACTGCCCTCCTCTGCAGGCCTGGTCTTCCTCAACTGCCCTCCCCTGCAGCCTCATCCCCTCAATTGCCCTCCCCTGCAGGCCTGGTCCCCCCCAACTGCCCTCCCCTGCCATCTTTTAGCAGCCATATTGTTACCACATGGGGGTGGCTATCTTGTGCAAGGGCATGACAGTCAATTTGCATATTTCCTCTATATTATATAGGATAGTTAATAATCTGTAAAGGGAAAAACCAATCCTGCCATTAATTTTTAAAAATCCTAGATTTACCCTCAAGTGAAAAATATTTGGCACGATACTAACCAGCAAACAGCGATGGCAAACACCCAGCTCACATGCATTAAATCTGTGGTTTAAATGGATTTAGCCCTGGCTGGTGGGGCTCAGCTGGTTGAGCATTCTTCCATCCATGAGAGATTGCCATTCTGTGTGATTCCTGGTCAGGGCACATGCCCAGGTTGTGGGCTCAATCCCCAGTAGGCATGTGCAGGAGGCAGACAATTGATGTTACCCTCTCACATTGATGGTTCTCTCTCTCTCCCTCTCCTCTTAGTCTCTCTAAAAATCAATAATAATAAAACATATTAAAAAATAAAAAAATAATTTATATGCTGATTGAAAATCATAAGAAACAGAAGGATTCTCTAATAGACCAGAGTTCATTTGCAAACAAGTTTTAAATGACATGCTTGAATGTGCTTTCATGTTTAATCCAGTAAAACTCTTCTGCATTTGTAATTTCTATTATTTAACAGAAAAAGACTTTAAATAAAAAACAATCATGAGCTTGGCACCCCAGCTTTAAGTAAAGGTTTCCAGCTAATGTAGGTTTGGACACAATTTTGAAGGTCATGTAAGTTTTTTAAAACTTAGTAATTACTGCATTACATTTGAGACTTTGCATGTTTTAAAACACGATGTTAACATTAGTGTCACAACAGTAATTTTGAGGAAAATATATTAACAACGCTGCTGGCAGGGAGAACACACTGCCACATGGCTTGTTTCTAAGGAAACTCACCATAAGCGGCGGGTGAGGCTTTTTCTGCCAGAGTTCTGTTCCCTGGCATTGCTCACAGCAGCACAGGTGCCTGCTCCTCTGTTCTGATGAGTAAGGAAGCATTTTTCACTTTTTTGGGGAAGAGAGAGAGGATTTAAAGCTTTAAGGTCTCTGAGGCCATGGGCCAGTGAGCTTTGTTGAACACTCTGAGGGATTTGCTAAGTTCCGGATCCTGTGCTCTGCTTCCTCATGTTTTAAGCAAAAGGAAAAACAGCTCTTTGTTGCTTTATTTCTTGGTGTTCAATTTTTGTTTCTTTCAGTATTTATCCAGTTCTTTCCTATTTATTTAACTCGTAAGCAAGAGTTAAATAGGCAGATGGAAAGAATGTAAGAACTCTAAAGGTGAAAACTTAGGGAGTCAAACAATAGAAGAAATATAAAAGCCTAAGAGGGAGTTCAATCGGTAGCTATGATGTGCACTGACCACCAGAGGGCAGATGCTCAATGAACAGGCATGGAAACATAGAACAGATGGATGAATCTCAGAGGGAAGGGAGGAGGAGGAGAGGAGAAAGAGATTAACCAAAGATCTTATATGCATACTAGAGGCCTGCGGTGGTCAGGTCAAAACTGGCAGCTGGACATCACCTGAGGGGTCCTGGATCGTGAGAGGGGCCAGGCCAGGCCAAGGGACCCCACCAGAGCATGAATCCATGCTGGGCCTCTATAATATAATAAAAGGAACTAACTCTGAGTGAAAGCAAACTAAATACAGGCACTTTCTAAGTGCTCTATTAAAATATTTAATTCTCCTGCCCTAAAATATTTAATTTTCCTGTTCAGTGGTTAGGGCACTAGCACATGGGCTGAAGGGTCACAAGTCTGATTCCAGTCAAGGGCAGGTACTTCTCCAGCCCTACATGGGGTATGTGTTGGAGACAACCAATCCCTGTGTCTCTCCCACATTAAGGTTTCTCTCTCTGTATCTCTCCCCTCCTTCCTACTCTCTCTAAAAATTAATGGGAAAAATATCCTCAGGTGAGGATTAATAAAATGTTTAATTCTCCCAACATAATAATGAAGAAAATTTTCTTCATTTTATAGGTGAGAAAATGAAAACAGTGAAAGGTAAAATAGCTACCTATAGCTACTAATGAATACTTTATCTATCTGTGTCTTAGATTATGTTTCATTTAATATTTGTTAAATGAATAGGCTAGTTAACAAATTAATAAATTTAAAGCAAGTTTTAGAAGCTATATTGAATTTAAATAGGAAATGTTGACTTTATATTGATAACAAAGTTAAAAAAGGATTAGTGAGATACAAAGAAGGTGGCCTCAGAATGAGGCTTTTGGTGTAACTTGTCAGGAAAGTGGGAAGCAGAAGGCGATGGGAAGAAGCGACATTGGGAGTCTGGGTGAGAAGTTGCAGAGACTCTCCTACATTCCAGCCAACACACCTGCACTCCTAACAAGTTGAAGACCCGAGAGCAAACGCTGCACCTGCGCGGCTGACCGCGGAGCCTGTGGGCGCCCTCCTGAGAAAGAAACCAGGGTGTCTGCGTGGTGGAGAAGTGCAGGTCAGGGACTATGTCCTGTTTTGGTCAGTGGCGCTGCACAAACATGATGGGCATTAATTCTAGTCAAAGGTTCTTAGAGGAGATTATGGCAAAACTGTGCTCAGTGTGGTCCCTTCCTCGTGACTAGAGGGTGTGCATGTTTTGGACCCAGGAGTCCCCAGTGAAGAGACCCTGATGGAGTGAGGACAGCACTGTCACTGGGGAACAGAAGGAGCTGACATCCTGTCTGAACCAGAACAAACACAGGAATATACAGAGAACCCTGCAGGGAAGAGCAGGACATCCATTAATAATGTGCAGCAAAGGATGTAACATACAGTTCAACAACTGGTAAGTGCTTGATGTTCTAAGTTACTAGAAAACTTCTCATTATGAAGTTAAAAAGTGAGAATTCTGAAAATAGAAAGCCTGGATATTCAGCGTTAGCAAGGATGAGGAAATACCGAAGGTTTCCCACACACCTGCTGAGAGTGTAAGTACAATAGTTCCCATATCCCAGAGGCCGTGGCGAAGACAGTAAAACACTCCAGAGTGACGTGGGGCTTAGAAACCCTGCAGAGCAGAGTTAGTTCGTCTAGTGGACTAACTTACAGACTATTGTGCAGAAGAAGAAGCAAAACTACATGTCCATGTAGCAACACAGATCATAAAAACACAATATTGTGTGAAAAAGAGACTAAAACTGTAGATACACATATCAATAATCTTGATGGATATTTAGAATACATGCATGAAAAACAAATCTATACTTTCTATGGAGGAGTATGCATGCTGAAAGGTACATATCAGACACAGCAGATAGCGTTTGTGAGAGAGGAGGTAGTGGAATGAGAATGAAAGAAAAAACATGCAAAAAGAAGGAATTCTTTGTATATATGATAGTGGGATATGAACTGGAGAGTGTGATTAAATTAACAAACTACAAATGATGCCAAAGATAAAACAGGTAAAAGAATAAAACATTGGACCAACAGGAGTAGTGAGGAGAGTTAAGAAGTTTCCACCTGTGATTATCATTAAAATGTATTTTTAGGTTCGTGGCAATAACATGAAAAATAACTTCCTATACAATAAAAGCCTAATATGCTAAGTGTCTAGTTGTCTGGTTGGCCTTTCAACCAAAGTGTAATATGCTAATGATATGCTAAGGCCGCTCAACTGCTCTCTATGATGTGCACTGACCACCAGGGGGCAGATGCTCCAACTGGTAGGTTAGTTTGCTGCTGGGTTGAGCCAATCGAGACTGAGTGAGACAGGCTGGGATGCCCTGGAGCCCTCCTGCTGTCCCTCCCCAGTTGGCCAACCTCCCATGTCCTTCCCTGGCCCCAATTGTGCACTGGTGGGGTCCTTTCGCTTGTCCTTAGCCCTCTTGCAATCTGGGACCCCTTGGGGGATGTCAGAGAGCCAGTTTCAGCCCAATCCCACAGGCCAGGCTGAGAGATCCCACTGGTGCACGAATTCGTGCAGTGGGCCTCTAGTATCAAACAAGACAGTAAACAAATAAAAACCTAACTTGACCCAGATTTTTATTCTAGCATCTAAAGCCCCATAGAAAGTCACTATTACTCCCTGAATTGTTTAATCTCGTTATTGAATTACCCTCCCATATTATTAAATGCCATGAAGAAATACTTCTCTATTTTGAAACATTCCCCCTTTTCCATACAATCACAAAGCACCAAGAGAGAGGATAATATTGTTTTAATGCCATACAAGGTAGATTGGTATTAAATATAGCTTTTTTTTTTTTTTTTTTTTTGGCAAGACTCATTTGTAGATTTCCCTGTTCTAAGTATGTTGATAAAAGTGGAAGTAAAATAATAAATACATCCTAGTGAGTCACCCACGCAAAATAAACCAGCCTACACAGTGACATCGGAGAGGAAGTGTGAGACAGCGTGTGGGTCTCGTAAACACAGGAAGCACCTCTGGGGCTGGAGTCCAGTTCCTGAGTCCTCAGGTTTTCTCGTGGCAGCTGATAATTCAGATTCTTAAACAGTTTTCACACCAAGTGAAAGTAAAGGGACAAACACATGTTTTGTAACCTCTGCTTGTCTGCCACCCTACATTTATGACAATTTTTTGGACACTACACAGTGAGATTATGACAATAGCCACTAACAAAAGCTTTTATTCTAAACAATTTGCTAATTTTCAAAGGAGACTTTTGAGCATGAAACTATATACAACCATTTCTTTTCATCTCCGGGTCAGGAAAAGGGCACTTGCGGGAGTTATTGTTGATTCCTTGTTAACAGGCTCAGGAATCCAACTGGGTATTTTGGGATCCTGATGACAGACAGCTCCATGAAATGATAATGTTGCTAAATTGGGAATGTAATTACACTGCCTTTGTGGGCTGAATGATCATTGTAATGAGGCTGCTCAGAGAAAATCTGATGAGAGGACGTGGAGGAATTGGAAGTGCTCCTGACTCCAGTCTTATTTAGAAACACACGGTTCTACCCAGGCTGGAGGAAAGCATATGGTTCTAGGTAAGTAATACGTGAACAACCAGCTACACATGGCTCTCCCCTCTTCAGTCAGCAAACTGTACAGGACACCTGCCTTTCCTATATAATTTTGAAGCTTTTTGTACAAGGGGATATAGCTATATATGTGAGTATACCTATATTTCCTTCTTGTGGGACAAATTCTTATATCATCCTTGAGATTTACATATATAAGTATGTATATACACATGTACATATATATGTACCATTTTATAACTTTTTTGTATAAGGAGATAAGTAGATGATAGATACACAGTAGATATCTTTTAATTGCCGTTGTATTAAATTCAATGGATGGTTTTGTTCTAGATTTAGACATTACTAGTACTCACTTTATCTTGCATGTTTGTTTATTTCTCTGGCAGTCATTTCTGCTTCCTTCTCAGAATTCTGATCATCTATGTAAGCTGGATCATCTCTCTTTCCTCCAAATATATGATCTTTTTAAAATCATTTTCTTCTCTTCACTATTTCTCTTTTACTCTTTTTCATTTCTTTTTTTATTTATTAAATTGACTAGAAGCCTGGTGCACACCCCAGCCCAGCTTGAACCCTCTCCAATCTGGGACCCCTTGGGGGATGTCCCTCTCACAATCTGAGACTGCTGGCTCCTAACCACTCATCTGCCTGGCTGCCTGATGTCCCTAACCACTCTGCCTACCAACCTGATAGCACCCTAACCACTCCCCTGCTGGCCTGATTGACACTTTACTGCTCCCCTGCTGGCATGATTAACATCTAACTGCTCCCCTGCTGGTCCGAAGAATGACCCCCAACTGCCCTCTCCTGCCAGCCATCTTGTGAAGATGTGGGGGTGGCCATCTTGTGACATGGGGCGACCATCTTGTGACACTGTGGGAGCGACCATATTGTGACATGAGGGCATGATGGTCAATTTGCATATTACCTCTTTATTATATAGGATTGGGGTGACATTGGTCAAATGAACACATAGGTTTCAGGTGTGAGTTCTATGTACAAGATCTGTATATTGCCCATGTGTCTACCACTGAGTCAAATCTTCTTTTGTCACCTTATATTAGGACTCCCTCTTCCCCCTTTCCCTCTGGCAACCACCACACTGCTATTTGTGTTCAGGAGTTTCAGTTTATGTCCCATGTATGAGTGAAATCATATGGTTTTTAGCTTTTTCTGACTGACTTATGTCACTTAGCATAATGTTCTTAAGGTCCATCCATGTTTTTGCAAATGGCTCTATTTCACCCTTTCTTATGGCTGAGTAGTATTCCCTTGTGTATTGTACCACATCTTCTTTATCCAGCCCTCTATCATGGCACACTTTGGTTGTTTCCATGTCTTGGTGAACATGAATAATGCTGCAATGAAAATAGGGGTGCATATATCTTTCCAATACATAATTTCTAGTGTTTTGGGTACATACCCAGGAGAGGGATTTCTGGGTTGTATGGTAGCTCTATTCTTAATTTTTGAGGAATCACTCCATGGTCTTCCCTAGGAGTTGTACTAGGCTGCATTCCCACCAGGAGTGAATGAGTTCCGTTTTTTCCACAACCTCTCCAACACTTGTTATTGCTTGTCTGATTAATAATAGCCACTCTAACCAGTGTGAGGCAGTACCTCATTGTAGTTTCAAGTTGCATTTTCCTAATTGCTAGTGAGGTTGAACATATTTTCATATATCTATTGCTATTTGTATGTCTTCTTGGGAGAGGTATATTTTCAGGTCCTCTGCCGGCTTTTTTTTTTTTTCCCCCCCAAGTTGAACAAATCACTTCCTCTGCCTACTTTTTTATTAGGTTGTTTGTTTGTTTGGTGTTGAGTTTTACCAGTTCTTTATGTATTTTTCAAATTAAACTTTTGTTGGAGCTACTATATGCAAATATTCTCTCCCATCTGCTTGGCTGCCTGTTTGTTTTGTTGTCCATTTCTTTTGTTGTGCTGAATCTTTTGTTTTATATAGTCCCATTTGTTTATTTTTGCCTTTACTTTCCTTGCTTTTGGGGTCAAGTTTATAAAATGTTCTCTATGATCCAGGTCCATAAGTTTGTTGCCTATATTTTCTTCTGTGCAATTTATTATTTCTGGTCTTATATTTAGGCTTTGATCCATTTTGAATTAATTTTTGTACATAGGGACAAACTGTAATCCAGTTTCATTCATTTGCATGTGGATTTCCAGTTTTCCCAGCTCCATTTGTTGAAGAGACTATCTTTATCCCATTGTGCTTTTGTGGTTCATTTGTTGAAAATTATCTATCCTTATACCTGTGGTTTTATAGATGCGCTGTCTATTCTCTACCATTGGTCAGTGTGTCTGTTTCTCTGCCAATATCATGCTGTTTTGATTATTGTGGCTCTGTAGTATAATTTGAAGTCAGGTAGCATAATACCTCCAGCTTTGTTCTTTTTTTTCATAATTGCTTTGGCTATACAGGATCTTTTATGGTTCTATACAAATATAATTTTATTTCTTTAAAATATGATATTGGGATTTTGATGAGAATTACATTAAATATGTATATTGCTTTGGGTAATATGGCCATTTTAATTATGCTGATTCTTCTAATCTATGAAAACAAAATATTTTTCCATTTTGCTGTGTCTTTTTCAATCTCTTAATAATGCTTTGTAATTTTCAGTATAAGGCTTTCACATTCTTTACTGAGTTTATTCCTAGGAATTTTATTCTTTTGGTTGCTATTGCCAAAGAAATTATTTGTTTGTTTTTTTCATTTCTTTTTTGAAGTTTTGTTGTTAGTATACAGGAAGGCAATGGATTTTTGCACATTGATTCTTTTTTGAAGTTTTGTTGTTAGTATACAGGAAGGCAATGGATTTTTGCACATTGATCCCGAAACTTGACTGTATTTGTTGTTTTTAGTAGTTTTATTTTGTGTGGAGTCTTTAGGGTTTTCCATACTCAGAATCATGTCATCTACAAATAGTGACAGTTTGACTTCTTCCTTTCCTATTTGGATGCTTTTATTTAGATCTCTTGCCTTATTGCCCTGGCTAGGACTTCTAGCAACATGCTGAATAAGAGTGGTGAGAATGGACATCCTTGTCTTGTTCCTAATATTAGAAGAAAAGCTTTCAGTTTTTCACTATTGAGTATCATATTAGCTGAAGGTTTATCATATATGGCCTTAATTATGGTGAGGTATTTTCATTTTATTCCTAGTTTATTGAGTGTATAAATCATAAATGGATGTTGTATCTTATTAAGTGCTTTTTCTGCATCTATTGATACTTTCAGATAATTTTTATTGGAATATTTTCAATTTTCTTGAATTTGTTGTTGCTAATTTTGTGACCCAGCATATGGCCTAATGTGAGAATGTTCCAGGTACATGGAGAAGAATGTAGAATCTGATGTTCTGGGATGAAATGTTCTGTAAATGTCAATTATGTCCCTTTGGTGTAGTGTTTCATTTAAGGCAGATATTTCTTTATTAATTTTCTGTTTGGTTGATCTGTCTAGTGCTGTCAATGGAATATTTGAGACTCTAACTATGATTGCATTGCTGTTTTTCCAAATTTCTTTATTGATTAAGGTACTACATATTTTCTCATTACCTTCCACCTCCAAGTCATTCCTCACCCCCCTTGTCCTTTGGCTGGTCCCCACCCGCCCATTCTCCTCCCCTCCCCTACCTTCCCTAGAAGGTTTGACGGTCTAATCAATGCTTCCTTGTCTCTGGAACTGTTTTTGTTCATCAGTTTATGTTGTTCATTATATTTCATAAATGAGTGAGATTGTGTTTTGATCTGTTATTCCCTTTAGTTCTGTGAGTAGTTGTTTTATATCACTTGGTGCTCCCTGGTTGGCTGCATACCGTATTTTTCGGACCATAAGACGCTCCGGACCATAAGACGCACCAGTTTTTAGAGAAGGGAAATGAAGAAAAAAAGATTCTGAAACAAATAGTGTCCTAAAATATTTTATGTGCATTAAAACCCAACATCACAGTCATAAACACATGTAATCAACCCTGTAAAGTAAACAGCAGCATTTAGAACCATTTTAGAGCCGGGCAAGCACACAGAGACCACACAGAGCCGGGCAAGTAAAAAAACTTTTTTTTTTTAAAGTATATGTGTAGGCTATGTTTGGACCATAAGATGCAGGGACTTTTTCCCCCCACTTCTGGGGGGAAAAAAGTGCGTCTTATGGTCCGAAAAATACGGTATATGTTAAGAAGTATTATGTTTTCTTGATATAGTTCCCTTTCTCATTATAAAGTGTCCATCTTGGTCTCTTGTTACCTTGACATCTACTTTGTCAGATATACGTGTGGCTACACCTGCTTTGCTGTGGAGGTTATTTGCTTGGAGAATCATTTTCCACCCTTGTACTTAGAATCTGCCTTTGTCTTGTCACTTTAGATGTGTCTCTTGTAGGCAGCATATGGTTGGGTTGTGTTTTTAGATCCACTCTGCTACTCTGTGCCTTTTTATTGGCAAATTCAAACCATTTACATTTAGGGTAATTATTGAAGTATGAGGATTTCCAATATCATTTTATATTTTGTTTTCTGGTAGTTCTGTGCCTCAACTGCTCCCTGCCTCCCTTTATTTTTCTGTATTTTATTTTTTTTAATTTAAATTCTTTATTGTTTAAAGTATTATATGTCTCCTTCCCTCCCCATTGATCTCCCCCAGCCACTCCCACCCTCCAGCACATACCCTCACCCTCATACTGTCTGTGTCCATTGGTTATGTTTATGGGCATGCAGATAAGTCCTTTGTTGATCTCTTAACACCCCATCCCCTGCCTTCCCTCTGAGGTTTGGCAGACTGTTTGATGCTTCTGTGTCTCTGGATCTATTTTTGTTCATTATATTCCACAAATATGTGAGATCATGTGATATTTACCTTTCTCCAACTGGATTATTTCTCTTAGCATAATGTTCTCCAGTTCCATCCATGCTGTTGCAAATGGTAAGAGTTCCTTCCTTTTTACAGTGATGTACTATTCCATTGTGTAGATGTACCACAGTTTTTTAAGCCACTCATCTGCTGATGGGCACTTGGGTTGTTTGCAAATCTTAGCTATTGTAAGTTGTGTTCCTATGAACATAGGAGTGCATATATCCTTTCTGATTGGTGCTTCTTATTTCTTGGATATATTCCTAGAAGTGGAATTATTGGGTAAAATTGGAATTCCATTTTTAATTTTTTTAGGAAACTCCATACTGTTTTCCACGGTGGTTAGAACAGTCTGCATTCCCACCAGCACTGCATGAGGGTTCCTTTTTCTCTGCATTCTCATCAGCACATGTCCTTTGTTGATTTGTTAATGATAGCTATTCTGACAGGAGTGAGATGGAATCTCATTGTCATTTTGATTTGCATTTCTCAGATGATTAGTGACGTTGAGTATGTTTTCATATGCCTTCTGCATGTCCTCTTTCAAAAAGTGTTTGGATCATTTATCTTCCTTTTGGTAAGTTGTATGAGTTCCCTATAAATTTTTGAGATTAAACCCTAATCGGATATAACATTGGCAAATATGTTCTCCCACGCAGTGTTTTGTTGTTGTTTTGTTGATAGTTTCTTTTGCTGTGCAGAAGCTTTTATTTTGATGTAGTCCCATTTGTTTATTTTCTCCTTAATTTCCATTTTCCTAGGAGCTGCAATGATAAAGATATTGTTACAACATAACTGATATTTTTCTGCCTATGGATTCTTCTAAGATTTTTATGGTTTTCTATCTTACGTTGAATTCCTTTATCCATTTTGAGTTTATTTTTATGTATGGTGTAAGTTGGTAGTCTAATTTCATTTTTTTGCAAGTATCTGTCCAATTTTCCCAACACCATTTATTGAAGAGACTGTCTTGACTCCATTGTGTGCTCTTGCCTCCATTGTCAAATATTGACTGTGTATAATGTCTTAGGTTGAATTCTGGGTTCTCTGTTCTGTTCCATTGGTCTGTATGTCTGTACTTGTACCAGTACCAGGAAGTTTTGAATAATGTGGCTTTGTAATATAGCTTGATATCTGGTATTGTGATCCCTGCAACTTTGTTCTTCTTTCTCAGGATTGCTGTGGCTATTTATGAATTTAGGATCTTTTTAAAATTATTTTGTATGAATTTTTGGAGAGTTTGTTCAAGTTCTGTGAAATATACCACTGGTATTTTAATAGAGATTGTATTGAATCTATAGATTACTTTGGGTAGTATGGACATTTTAAAGATGTTAATTCTACCAAATCCATAAATATGTTATTTTCTTCCATTTGTTTATGTCTTCCTCTATCTCTTTATTCAGTGTCCTGTATTTTTTAGAGTACAACTAAAACAATTTCCCCTGAGAACAGGAACAAGACAGGGATGTCCACTTTCACCACTCCTGTTCAACATAGTACTAGAAGTACTAGCCATAGTGATCAGACTAGAAGAAAAAATAAAAGGCAGCCGAATTGGAAAATAAAAAGCCAATCTGTCATTATTCACAGATGTTGTACATGATATCGTACACAGAAAATCCTAAAGACTCCATTAAAAAAAAACAAAAAAACTACTAGACTTAGTAAATGAATTTGGCAATGTAGCAGGATACAAAATTAACACCCAGAAATCTATGGTCTTTTTACATACCAGTAATGAACTCATAGAAAGAGTTCCCTCCCCTGCCCCCCCCCCCAAAAAAAAAATCCCATTTACCACTGCAACAAAAAAAATCAAGATATGCTGACAGGTTTGGCTCAGTGGATAGAGGGTCGACCTGTAAACTGAAAGGTCCCAGGTTCGAATCCAGTAGGGGGCATGGACTTTGGTTGCAGGCACATCCCCAGTAGAGGGTGTGCAGAGGCAGCTGATCAATGTTTCTCTCCCATCGATGTTTCTGACTCTCTGTCCCTCTCCCCTGGTAAAAAAAGATGAGATGTATGTGTTCAATATTGTTATCTAAATGTGTGTGTAATACCTTTGAGTCACATCACAATCACATTAAACATTTTGCTCTAAAGGTACTTATCAGTGTTTAATTTCTGGACGGGGCAGATGTTTCCTTCTGCTCAGAGTCTAGAGAAATGAATTTCTGCATAGGTCACATGGGACAAGTTGTAGGTCTTCTGTGGCATAAATAATTTGGTCATTTGCAGAGTAAGAGCCACTGCAATGCTCTTAGTCTCAGGCTGGCCTCATACCAGGAGGTACAACTATATCTTTTACCCATGGACATAGTCCTTAATTTTTATGGAAAGATAAGGGATCAAAGAGCATTTTATTTTAATTTTTTATCAATGAAAATTTTTATTAGAATAGAATATATAATTTTTTAATGATGCTTATTCTTTCATAGTCTAAAAATGACAATACCACTTGTCAGCTAAAGCTTGGTATCATCAAATGTGGCCAACATATTTCTAAAAGCTAAAATAGGAATTCACTCATCCCTGATGTTTCCCACGGCTATTATTCAAATCTAAACAGTGAATCATTCTTTGTCTAAGAAAAGCAGCGCTATTCAATTAGCCTCAGTAATTGAAAAGGAAGACCATCTGAGTTGCAGGAAGTCCAAAGCAAAATAAAATCACATGAAGTAAACTAAACTTGTCTTATGAATTCCATGTGTGTGGACTCTTAGGACAATAACTTTTGTTGGTTTAATATGAAAGGAACAGAACAGGGCTTACATTCATGTCTTGAACAGAGGGTATCTAACAATTTGCTGAATTAGAGATTCCATTCTTAATAGTATACTTCAAACATGGGCTCCCATGTTATTTTTAATAGTAACTTGGTGTGAATAGTAGGAGACATGGCCCTGGTTTGGTTCTACTGGATCATAGTTTGCGAGGACAGCGGGGTCCCTTCACGCTCTGCCAGATGTGTAGCTCTGCAGTTTGTGCGTCCCTGTACTGACCAGTGGGGCAGTGAGACGGGGAAAGAGCCATCTTCTCCATCGTCATGTCAGCAAGTGACTGCATTGTCTGCAATGGGAAATGGCTCAGGATAAATTGCACTTCACACACTCAGTGTCCATGCTGATGGCCTTCGGAAACCACCAGATCTGAGACACGTGGTGGCATTGATAGACTTCCTCTCTGAGGTCCTTCCTTGAGTCTGAACTCTTCTCTCTAACTGTGGAAGCACATTTCCTGGGAGTACTGACGGTCCACTGACATTCAAAGCATCTGGAAAGGTCCAGGTATTCACCATCCATCACAGTTTTGTAGGACCTCAAGTGTAGCCTTCCAACAGCAATGACCTCCACACTGTCCATTGTGGGCAGCTCCTGTTTCTGTCTGGTGAGGAAGCAGAGATAACCTTAAGTACTATTGGAAGTCCCAGTTAGAACCCTAAAATATTAAGTGACCTAGAATAAAAACAATAGCAATTTCTTGGAAACAATAAAGATTACCAGAGCACATTCTCCTCTGGGAGCACACCCCCGCCTTTCCCTCATGCTGTCCTCCCCCGCTGGTGTCCTCCCCCCACCAGCTGTGCCTTTCTCTCTGCTAAGCTCCAAGGGCCCTTCTTCTGCCTCTGTGACTTGTTTCCTGAGCCTAGACAGTCAGTTGGCTCACTTCTTCTACCTCTGTGCCCTTTAAAATAAACTTTCTGTTGTAATGTGAAAAAAAATGCCAGAAACAACATAATAATTTTAAAATCTTTCTTAAATAGAAAGTAGAGTACTTTTATTTTGTACTAGTGGCCTGGTGCATGAAATTCATTCAAGAAGAATGGGGGTCCCATAGCCTGCACCCTCTCTAATCTGGGATCCTTCTCACAATCCAGAACCGCTGACTCTTAAGCACTCACCTGCCTGCCTGCCTGATGGCCCTATCTACTTTCCTCCTGACCTGATGGCCCTAACTGCTCTCCCCTCCTGGCCTAAACCCCCTAACTGCCTATATGCTCTCCCTTCCTCTCCAGGCCTTCAGAGCTCAGTGCAAGAGTGCTGAGAGCTCTCCCCTGAGGTCCCCCCCTGCCTCACAACCCCCCTCCAGGCCAGTGGTGCTGCCAGCCTGCATGCACTTCTGTCAGGGGGCCACCTGGCCCATCCTGGCACCTTCCCCCTCCAGGCTGGGCGATGCTGTGGGCCTACGTGCTTCCACCAGAGGGTCACCGCAGCCCATCCTGATGCTCCCCCTCTGGGCAAGGTGGCACCATGGCACTGCATGCTCCCCTGCCAAGGGGGCCGCCACCAGTGGCCGCCTCATGTCCTGGTGGTGCAAGTGCCCAGTTCATCTCTGCCCAGCAGCTCCTGCCTATTGACAGGTCATGACTGGGACACCATTAGGACCAATTAGCATACTACCTCTTTATGTGTATAGATTTTATTCAGAGAAATTTTTAATACACAAAGTTTTCCAAATAAAGGAATAGCAAAATGGATGGGAGCTAATCAATATAAAATAATTCCTGTGTCCCATTATAAAAAAGCAAATTCATTTGTATTGGGTATTTGTCTGAAAGACAGAGAACGAAAGTATTATCACATTTCAGGATATGGGTTGAAATGTATTCAGTTTCAATAATACCAGCAGTTCGAGTGCCTGGCTGACTCAAAGTCTGTGTTCTGAGGCAGAGATCAAACATTTAGGTGGAATTCCCTTTCCACCCACCACAGTGCAGCCCGATAATGAGTCAGGTTCTGGAAAGCAGGGCCATGCCCACCACTCACTCACCTTCCTCTGTGCTGGGTCTTCTCCCAGACCGCTTCCCCACAGAATGTCATCTCAGGACAGCAAACACTCACTGCCATTTTTGCAACTTTAATAAACTCAGCATGCAGAAGAAGAAAGTTATATTCCAACATACTAATATGTTATGAAAATCAAAGTGTACAAATTGCCACATTCTTAAGAATTTGTATGACCTTGGTTTGTGCTGCAATACAGCTCTTCCTCTACGGCACCCTGTAGTTTCATTAGCTAACACCTCCTCTCTTCCTCTTCACAGGAGGCTCTCCTTTCCCTAGTATTTCCATCTCCACAAAGAAAGTTTGGAATATTTTAACATTCCTCTGGTTTCACACTTCCTGCCAGCTACCGTTCCTCCCACAAAATCTCAAGAACATTGCCCTCCTCTTATCCTTGTCACAATTATGTTAATTTTAGAGACACATTTGATGTTTTAAAAAGAGCATGGTACCTCACTCACTTTGTTTTGTTTTGTTTGCTTGGCTTTTCAACCATCTATCTACTTCAGTAGACTTTCATGTGGCCACAACTGGATGAAGAATTTCACATTATCACCCCCATATTGAAATCAGGAGGCTTTTTTTTCCATGACATCCTTCTTTTACCCCCATTTTAATTACCTGCTGAGCTCAAATCCAGAAAATCCATCCATTTATTACCTCATTTTAAGTCTTATGATCTTTCAGTTTCTTAGTTTTTTTCAATTTATTTTGATAGTTCAGAACTATTTTCACCAGAGCCTTCTGTCCCCGTGAACTTACACTACACTTGTCTTGCCAATTCCCAACTGTGACTCAATCCAATGGTCTATTTGCATTATCTAGATCGAATTACATAATCTGGGAAAACTGATAGCTTCCAACCTCAAACAGACCCTCAATTGATACTTGGTGGCCTTTTCACTTCTAGTTGTTTCAATTTTGTATTTTTCCATTTGGCTAATCTCAGCTACTTCCTTTCACTCAGCCAAGTGAAACCAAATAAACAACATAAACTGTCCCATAAAAAATGAACACATGAGTCATGCTCACTCTCACGATGGGATCACAGTCCCTGGCACTTTCTCTGTGGCCTCGGAGGAAGATGCTCCAGTTAAGGCCATGAGCATCCTCTCCACTGTCATTGCCCACAATCCCATCGGTTCCTCATGAACCTCCCACCTAATCCCCCTTTCCCATTCTCACCTTCACTTCTTGTTCCTCTCAACATTTTAAAAATACTTTCAGACATTTCCCATTCACAAGAAAATATTAAATAATCACCTTAAATAGGGAGGGGAGTGAAGAAACATGACAAGCCTATGTCAACCGGTGACCAGGGTCAATACCAACAGTCATAATTTGCGTTGATAGTATGTAACCTTGATGTGATGGAAGCAACATTTTACCTTTGTGATCTCCCTGCCTCAAAGCCATATCATCCCAGCCTAATCATGAGAAACTGTGCTCTTCAAGACTACAACTCATCTAGAATAAAGAAAGTCAGAGAATTTGTCACAGTCACAAAGGGGCTGAAGAGAAATGCCAGCCACTTCAAATGCATTATCCTGGATGGGTCCTGGAACAGAAGAAGAACATTAGGTAAAAACTAAGACAATCAGAATAAATTAGAGACTTTTTAAAATTAAAAAAAATATATCAATACTGGCTCATTAACTGGGCAAGTTACCATAATCACGTAGGGTATTAATAAGAGCTTAAATTTTGTGTACAGGGTATATAAGGATTCTCTGTACTATCTGTTCATAAACCAAAAGCTTTTCAAAATTATCAGTGTATTAATAAAATTGAAACCAAAGGTAGACCAATAGTTAGGTGGAAGGAGCTGAAACACTCATCTGTGTTAGTATTAAAGCTCATATTCCCATTAGCAATTGCAGCTTACGTGTGTGGCCGCAATGCACCTCCTGATTCTAAACTCCAGAATGATGAGCAAAATGAAGGTTACGATGGAAAAACCCAGGCTTCCCCATATTGAGGTTCTTCTATAAAAATTTCAACCTAGGAAGACAGAGCTGGGCTGACCAGAGCTGCTTGCCCTGACTCAGGGCAGCTGGCTCTTGACTTAGGAAAGTGGAAGGAGTCTGATCAGCCCATGCTAGGCTGTTCTCAAAGATGCTGCAACTAGGATTCATTAGGAGGAACAGAGGGATGGGATTAGTGAGAAGCAGGTCCTAGTTTACCGGCACTGCCTTTGGAGTCATGAAATTAGGCACAGGAATTCTAAGTGTATTTCATTTTAAATGTGGAAAATTAAGATGAATTATTTTTTATATTTCAATGAGTAATTTGTTCTACTTTAAATTGTAAATGCATGAAAATACTTCTTTGAACATGATTGCAAAACATTCATATATTAAACTAATTCTGAATTTGTGAACATTATGGTAGATGACAGTGTCCTTGAAGATAATAGACTAATTGCATATTGCTCATTTTTATTTTATAATTTGGAAGTGGTTAAATATTATCATTCATATAAACAAGTGATTTTTTCCCCCTTAAAAATCTGAGAAAACACTGTCAGAATGATGTAATAATTCAGAAAACAGAAAACATTTTCTTCATAAAATTCATTTCAGGAAAATGTATCCCAGAGTCAGGGGGGATTACACAACTTTTAAAAATCTCCTCTACTTAGCTATGTGGCAGAGAGAGGGAGAGAAAGATCTGTTATTTCTTTGTAAGTCATAACACTCCCTCCCATTTTAAAACACTTTAGTCAGTCTGGGTGCTTGTACATGCTTTATTTAACTTGATCTCTACAGTACCCCTGTGATGTGAGTTAGAGAAGTCAATTTTACCTCAAAGAGCTTAAATAGGATTTTGAAATTGGGCCATTGGTAAGTGGCAGAAAGCCCACTTTTTCATGGTTAATCTAGAACTTATTTTCATGCTTACTACAAATCATATTCTAAAAAAATATGTGTGTATTATAAGTCCCTGGAGGGAAAAGATCATCACAGTATTTTCATGTGGGGGAACAAAACTGAAGAGTTGGTGATATCAAGCAATCGAATAAGTTGATGAACAAGCTGGTGGGGCACCATTTTTCTAAGTGGCTGTGCCCTCAGTGGTGCATGCCTGGCCATCACCCAGGAGCCCTCTAGTGATCATCTCTGTGGATATAACAAACCAGTTATCTGAATATGCTGAGAACAGCTGCGTCTACATCTGTGGTAAAAACCACATCCATTTTGTGGTGTGTGAACATAAACAAAGTATATATAACCCAATCTCTTTTTCAGTGGTTCTTGCTTCCAGTGGCTTTTCTCTCATAATTGAGGATAATGATTACCGAGTATGATGAGTAGAATTATTGGTGTCAGTATGAGATTGGGACTTCTCCTGGACTGTGGTAGACCAGCTGTCCATCCTCATTGTGTCCACTCCCTCTTATTTTCTGACACTCAGCAATGGGCTGTCACTTTTTTGTCATAGTGCCCTTACTTCTACTTGTAGATAATAACCTTCAAATGCTCAGTTTGATGAAAAATGACCTCATTACAAGTTTACTTCTCTGAAATTTACTGGCTCAAGTGCTGGAAGTCTGAATTGATTTGGGGTGATGGGAACATCCATTTTTCTATTCCCGAGCACATTGCCTTGAGTACTCTGACTCTACAAACACGTCTATTTTCTCACTGTGCTGAGTCCTAAGTCAAGAACTGTATAGGTCTTAAACATAATAAACAATAAAATGTTCAGTATTGGACTGTATTTGAGGTTAATCATTTTAAAAAAAAATATATTTTATTGATTTTTCACACAGAGGAAGAGAGAGGGATAGAGAGTTAGAAACATCGATGAGAGAGAATCATCGATCAGCTGCCTCTTGCACACCCCCTACTGAGGATGTGCCTGCAACCAAGGTACATGCCCTAGACCTGAATCGAACCCAGGACCTTTCATTCCGCAGGCTGACGCTCTATTCACTGAGCCAAACCGGTCCCGGCTGAGGTTAATCATTTATCCTGCCACTATATTATGGGTGCTCACAGAAGACACACGACTTTTGGGCCAGACACAAAGAACTTTATTACACACCTCATCAGAAGTAGCAAGAATATCAGCATCTTATACCAGGTTCACAATACAGTTTCCACAGGCCACATATGTTACAGTAAAAACCCAAATACATTATAACAGTCAGTAAGCATGTTGTTCTTTAGACCAGAATGAAACTGTCTTTGTTCCTCAAGGCTGTGAGCAGACCAGCTCCTGGCTCCAGAGGGCAGCACTGGCTCTGTCTCCAAGGCCCCTCCCTGTACAAACTCCTTGGGAAACTGGTCTGGAACAGAGCTGTCAGTGTGTCTGCTCACTACATGAGCACTAAAGTAAAGGCCTATGGGGAATAGGCATGGCTCCCAAGAATATCTATTCTTCATTTTATTTATTATTATTCTAATCCTGACTCAAGATTATTTTTAAAAATGATTTTGAGAAAGAGAGAGGAAGGGAATGATCGATCAGTTGCTTCCCATATGCATCCCTACCGAGAGAGAACCTTTTGGTAACACTCCAACCAGTTTAGCAGCCAGTGCTCCATCCTTCATTTTATACCATCTCTGTCTTAGCCTCTGCTGAATGTTCCTATGCTATCAGTGAATCTGATTAATGTGAAAACAATTTGTATGATTTTTTTTCATGTAGCAAATTTAATTAAGAATTCAATCAGTAGTACCCTAAGCACCAGAGTGGGGGCATCCAACAAGCATGGCCTTGGGACTCCAAACTTAGCCTGAGAAGCAAATCACATCAACCATCAGGATCTGTCTCACGTATCCAGGGGGCTTTCCCCTTAAGTCCCTGCAGTGACCTTTCCGTTCTCCTGCAGGCCTTCATCCAAGTGCAGAACTCCTCGGTAGCCATCACGCTGACTGCCTGGTGTGCCGGGAGCCCAGGGCACTTTCACCCACAAAAACCATGACAGTGAGTGGATGGAAATGCCTTTCAGGGCGAAAGTGGTGTCCTCAGCTGGAGTCAGGGACACGGTTCATGCCATCATTGCTACCAAATGGCTCCCTCCCCAGGATGACATCTCTACAGATGCGGGGGGTTAGCCTCTAGAAGCCCGTGGCTAATCACGAGGGGCCTATGTGGAGAGACCTCTGCAGACCTCTGTCTATTCTGCTGGTATTTCTTTAACACTTGGAAGTCATTTTTGCTAAGCTACAAATCAGCATGATTTGGAGATGAAGGTAAGTAAATGACAAGAAGTACACCATTGGGATGTACATGATGTCACTGGAAAATGGGCTTTTACAGTCATTGAGACCCCAAGTGGGATCTACATTAGCAGGGGCCCAGGTGGCCTTCAAGGAGGCCTTCCAGCGAGCTGAGAGCTCTGAGTTCCCATCTCAGTTCAGACATTTATGACTAAGCCTTGTTACTGGATGGAAGTTCCTGAGGAGAACCAGTTCAGCTCTCTGTTTGTGCATGTCACCAGGCAGAAGGCAGTGCCTGCTCTGGAATGAGCTAGGGACAGTCCTGAACATGGAGGCTGGGGAGAGAGCTAAGTATTACAGCATCGGAAGGTTCGGAGGCTGGGGCGTGGTCTGCAGGCCGGCTAACTTCTATGACTCAGGAGGGCAATGGTGGCTGGCCATTGTCACAGGAGATGATGCCAGCAGTGGTCAGGGCCACATTAGATAGAATGTCTTCCTTCATGAAAAGTGTTCAGGGTCTGAAAGACACAGTCTTTATGTTTCCTCCACCTCCTTCTTCCAGGGGTGTGAGCATCCCCTCCCCAGGCTCTGCCATGATGGTTTTCTCCTTCTGATCCCGAATTGGTGATGTCCCATCCTAGCAGCTATAAACTCACTATTTTTATCAACTATTTCTTACTCTAGCCCAGACCTTTTGTGCAGAAATGTCAGATGCAATAAGGACAACGTTTATATAAAACTTAAGAGACAGATTTGCCCACCATTTTACCCATCATTTTGGCCCACATAGGCCACTACCCCAATTCCAGGGACCTGGTACGCAGTGAACTAACCAAGTGCGATTATCCTATGGTCCACTCAAGCAGAGGACCCAGGTGGCTGAACAGGAATTATTTTGAGCTCCTGGCCTCCCTTTGGCTGTGCCCAGAGTACCAACCAGACTGGCCTGGAGTTGCTGTTAGGAAAAGGGAAAGCGTCATGAGCAGGAGTGTTCTGGATGGAACCTCAGGTTTTTAAAATAGATTCATGTAAGTCCCACCTGTTTTGTCCTGAGAATTAGCCAGAAAACAGACTGGAGAAGATGATGGCTGTCTTAGGACATCTGCATTCAGCAAACAAAATTGCTTTCCTCAGTGCTCAAGGAAGAGGGAAGGGCATGTCGGAGTCTTTGGAAATTGTAACAATAATACAGCAGGTTGTTGCTACTGAGGCCGTTACCGATTATTGTAACACCGTTGTGTTTCAGACTTTTTCTTTATTTTTTTATTTGTCAAATTGTTGACTTAGAGTAAAAATGTGCTGGTTGGTTTGCTCATTCAAGCCTGCACATTGTTTGTGAACTATTATACCAGTGAATTAAAAGAAAACATAGTTTGTTTGTTTTTTTTTAATATATTTTATTGATTTTATACAGCGAGGAAGGGAGAGATATAGAGAGTTAGAAACATCGATTAGAGAGTCATCGATTAGCTGCCTCTTGCACACCCCCTACTGGGGATGTGCCCGCAACCAAGGCACATGCTCTGGACCAGAATCGAACCCGGGACCCTTCAGTCCCCAAGCCAATGCTCTATCCATTGAGCCAAACCGGTCCCAGCAGAAAACATAGTTTTAAAAGTATTGATATTAAATTAGCTCTCTCTTCAGATTCCTATTTCAACAACTCTAAAATGCTATCAAGTTTTTTGTTTTAACCCTGAAAATAAGTGTAGGTGATATGCAATATAAAAAACTTGTTTTAAGCTTAAAATGTTAAATAATTATTGACGGGAGCCACATGACTGATGGAGGTAGCCTAATGAAACAAAGGCATAGGCTTTACAAATTAAGGTTCAAGTCCAGTATCTACAAGTCAGAAACTAAGAGGTCTTGAGACTTACACAGCTAACTTTCTTAACTAAAAAGTATAGCTCGCCATCTATCTGCCTGATTGCAGTTGGTAAGGACACTGGGACAATGTGTGTAAGAGACCTGGAAGAGGCCTGAAGAACCACCGGTTTATTCTCCATTGTCTTTTGCTGTCATGACAACATAAATACCTCATCCATCTCCATAAAGCCACATTCCATTCAGTCCCAGTAGTTCGTCAGAAGCCTGTGCATGTTCCTGGAGGTCAGTATCTATCTCAACTATCTCCCCGGAGAACGTGAAAAGACCAACACAATACTACTGTCAAAGGTGAGAAAAGGTGTCTCCTGGGGCTGAACATGCTTTTGACTCCAAGAACAAATAATTGCAATACATGTGATGCCTCACACTTTTATGTCTTCATAAATCACATCTCATAATCCATAGTTACCAAATCCTTGGAGAGCAGGAGAGGGGAGGAGCAGCAGATAGAAGTTGAAAATTTGTTTTGCTTTCTGAAAAAGATCATTGTTAAGTTTCACTAGTTTTATTTTTCTTTGAAAATGTACTGAACTTTCACATTTGTGCATAGACAACAACTCAACTCTGTACATGCTCAATAGTACCTGAGTTGATTCATGTCTATTCACAGTAAATAAGTAAGCTTTACTCAGATAATAAGAATGAGATGACTAATTCTTACATCATAGCCCTAGGTTTTGAAGTAGGGTGTATTTGTTTATTTTCTGGATTTATAACATACATTCCATGTGTACATGTCTGCACCAAGGATGACATAAATCACCCCCTTCTCTTGAGATGTGACTCTAATTGAAAATGTAGTGTTTGCAAATACCTCACACTGACATGTCTTTGAGAGCCTTCTGTGTAGAGCCCACTGACAGACTCTGTTGGCCTAACAGGATGCAGTGAAAAGACTGGAGAACTGGATTTAGAAGTTAATTCAACATGCAACCAAAGCAGCATTTTATATCTGTTTTAGTAATTTTTGTGTATATTTAATTTGATGAATAGAAGATTTGCTCGTTTTAGCCAGATTTTGGAATTGCATTCTTGCTTAAATGGCCCAATGAGTTGACTGAACTTATGCATAATCTAGTTTAAGGCTGTTTGTTTGTCCCTGAATTGACTCCTTGGTTTGCCATTGTTTAAGTTTTAGCCCAAAAAGATTTCTGCTGAGTCAGTGCTGCCACTTCCTGCACCAGCCAGGAGGCTGAGGGCTGACATTAGGCAAGATAATGACATGGGCTAGCAGTTCTGGCCCAGACCTTAATTCATAGTCTTCTTTGAAATGGAGGTTGGCTTTGTCCTTGGCCCTGAGACCGGAGGAACATTGTAATTTGAAACCCATCATTAGATCAACCAAAAAATGTAGTTAAATTGCAACTTTATTGGTCCTTGGAGTCATTCATTTTCTTTGCTCCTCCTCACTCTCCTGCCGGGACACGTCCGTCCATCATTCCCGGCTTCCCTGCCCACGTGTCCAGTCCACGCAGAGAGGTCTCACCAGGCCTCACATGTCTTGGCTCTGAACATTCCTTTGCCTCCCACCTCCACAAACATCTTTTTTTTTTTTCAATTCAAGTTTGCTTTCTATTTATCGCAAAAGTTTCCAGGAGGCAGATGCTGAGGGAGACTGAGTGTAAGATGTGGGATCAGCATCTGAGAGGATGGTGGGGAAGTAGGTGATTCAGGAAAAGCGGAATGAAACGAAGGCCCCACGGAGCCCTGGCCACCCAGGGGAGGTCTAGGTGGTGCTGGCTTCCGGCCTGCGCCCCTGGACCAGGAGGGCCACAGCCTCACCTGCCTTGTGCCTCTCGGGCAGCATCCCGGAGTGAGAGCACAGCACTGCTCCTGCTGCGTGGACTGCATGGCCCACAGCCAGCAGAGGGCGCCCTGGGAAAGGGGGGATAGTAGATGTGAAAGTCCTCAGGCTGATGACCCAGTGCCTTCTCAGCTGCTCCTCTGACTACATAGTGAGCAGCTCTCTGGGAGAAAGGCTCTGTGCTCAGTGGCCCATGAGACTGTTTCACAAGTTAAGGGGGGTCCTTTCCTGCAAGATTTACCTCATTACATTTACGTAGTCTCTACTGTGCAAGGAGACATAGAGGAAAGTTATAATGTGGATATTTCCAAAATATATTTATATGCAGAAACTTTAATTTTCTTCAGTCATTCATTTAATATTCTTCAGAATACTAATGACGCTGTTCAGGAAATTGCCTTAGAATAGAACACATATCACACAGAAACATAACATGTGCATGTCTCAGGAGACTCGTGAGAATAGGAAGTCTTCCCAGGAGGCTGACTCAGACTCTGGGATGCATCCTGAAGACAGGTTACAGAGCTCGGCTTCTCTGAGGCCGCAGAAACAAGGCCTGTCTGCTCCCCTCGGTCACAGCAAACCAGCAAGATGGAGTGGATGCTCAGAAAATCCCACACAGTGTCCTTTGCTTCCGCCTTTTCCTTTGAGGAGACAAGCCATCCACAGGAATGCTCAGAGCTAACACCACAGAATGCCGGGCGCCAGGCCTGGGGCTAAGGAGTGCACAGCTGCCAATTCTGTAAAACCGGAACTGCCGATGCATCACGGCTGTGAAGGCAGGCACATCTGTAAGGAGAGACAAAGGGTTGATTTTGGGAAACACAAATTTGTAAGCAAATCTGAATTCCTAAGAGAAGAAGGTGGAATGTATATCAAACAGATGTTTGCCACCATTTGATAAATCCTTAAAATGATGAAATTTCTACACAAATTAATCCTGCTCAGATAACCTGAATTTATGGTTTTAAATTGTTATCTGATGGCAAATTACTATGATATTGTAATTTAACTATTGCTAAATTATTGATGAACATAAGCTACACCAGGCAACCATTCTTTTGGTGGGCTTGTGATAAAATTCTGGCTGATACTAATATTCTAAGGGTACTTTTCTGATTGAATAATGTCCTAAAAAGTATTGATTGGTTGTTGATGCTCAGTTGGAAGAGCTTATATTACACACCATTGAACTCTACCTTTGATTTTATTTTAATGCAATTTATCCTTACCTGCTTGGCATTTTTGTCAGTGGTGTTGATTCAAATATTGATAGCAAGCTTGTCAAATTCTTGAGCAAAGTAAAATGCGAGGATTGATCTTATGCACTGGCATTCAAAAATCAGTATTAGAAATATGAAGGATAGCGAAAAGTATCGCCTCCACTGAGACCAGTTTCACAGGCACATGTAACTATCTGTATATTGGTCCAGTTACTTCATACTCACATGTATGCTGGATTGGGCTAGAAGTCAACGTTCACAGAAAAAAAGATTGGGAAGTTTTAGTAGATGACAGACAGACTCAATAGGTTTCAAATGCATGGACACTGCCAGAGGCTTACATGGCATAATGTTCTGTCCAGAGATTAAATTCAGATGTAAATATTTGACTTTGCCACAACTGGGACATTCTCAGTCTTGGCTGTGATGCTTCAGTGCGGGCTGACAGCTACTCGCCTTTGAGGGGCAGAGACCAGGGGTGGCATGCTCTGTGGAGAACGCTGGAGGGACCATTGGATTGAACTTGGAGGAAGCCGACCGAGGCTGAGGCAGGCAGGGTGCCGTCCTGAGTTGGGACGATGCACAATGGATGCTCCTCAGTCACAGGGAGAAAGTCCGGGTTGGGTTAACTTTCTGGAATGATCTCAGCAAAGGCTCACACTGGGCAGCTCAGCTCCACAGCACGCTTGCTCTGTCTGGAGGCTGGAAGTCCAGTCCCTGGGATGCCTCCCCGAAAAAGGATTTTTTATAGCCCTCAGCTGGCCACAGCTCAGGAAAGCAGGTGTCCCCACATGGCTTGGGATTACTGCTCATCACTAAGGGGCACATTTAGTATGTGATGTTTTAAAACATCATTTCTGCAAGTCACTAAGCCAAGAGAGAAAGAACCTTGGCAGAAAAGAGGCAGGAGTACACACATTCTTATAACCATTTTTTCTCTTTTTTAAAAAATTAATATGGACAGGTTCCAGATTTGCAGATGGTGGCTATATTTCGCTTTTCAATATTACTTGTTTGGGATGTCGGTAAATTTTCCTGAATGAAGTGGCTGCCAGCGCAGATGTGACTCGGGGTCATTTGTCTGCGTGTTTCAGAAGCCACGTTCCCAGGAGAGTGAGGGAGAGCCGCAGTGGAAGCGTGCAGGAGCCCCTCGGGCAGCCCATGCCAAGGATACCAGGAGGGCAGCAGGAAGAGGGATGGGCATCACCATCCTGTGGGAGCTGGTGGGCAGGAAGGTGACAGAGCTGAGGGAGGCAAGACAAGGTGCTGGGTGTGTCTGGCTTTCCTCGCGAGTGGTTTTCTGGGATCTGTGCTCTTCCTGCCTGTGGTGGTGCGGCTGGATGGAGATGCACCTGGAGCAGGCCAGCTGTGATGATCAGGATGTGAGGCTGCGGGTCAGAGACTGCCCACGTGGAGTAAGAAACAGGTGTGAGGAGACTCCAGGTTATTCAAGGGACAAGCTGTTCACCTGTAAGCTGATGGAATAGTGATCCCTGTCCAGCTCTGTGGTGCTGGCCACACTGACCTCCGGCCTCCTGCTGCCCTACCTCTACCCTCCCACCTTGTCCCTGGGAGAGCTCTCAGACTAGGGGTTCGGAGGCAGGGGGAAATGTCAGAGGAAAGAGAGGAAGAAGCATGACTGCTGGATAGAAATGCTCACACAGCTTGTAACATTGACAGTTATCCTGGAATTAAAGGGAAGAAAGTATAAGCCAACACACAAACTAACATGGAGTAACAGGCCCGAGAAAGAAAACACGTGTCCCACCACAACATGGAATAACAGGCATTATGGAATGGAACCCGTGTCCTATGCATGATTCCACAGATCATTTTAATTGTTTCAGTCCTGGAAACATGCTTGATTTTGCTCTAAGAATGCTGGGCATCAGCAGTGCTTCAGGTGGAAAGATGGTACATGATCCAAACAGATCACCTGGCTGCTGAGTTGAGAATGGACTTTGGGTAAGAGTCATGCAGAATCTCTCAGGTGGTACTTGCAGCTGCCCACATGCAGGCAGTGCGGGCTGTGTCAGCGCTGCAGGAGCAGACATGAAGATGTGGTCATAGTGATGCTAACTGGAGAACTGAGAAGGACTTGCTCAGAACCAAGGATACTGGCTCCCATCCCTCGCCTCCCCTGCGGACTGAGAGGGACGGATGCAGCAGCTGTGGGGCCGTGGGTGTGGAGGTGGGTGCTGGGAAGGAAGTGTCCTGCTTTGGAAACACCCAAATGAAGATGCTGAGAACAAAGGTGGGCTCCAGCGGAAAACTCACATGAGGGAACGAGGGAACCCTGAAAGGCTGGTGCCAAAGGTTCTCTGCTCAGAGCCCCAGGAAACAGGAACCCGGGGAGCCTGCCGGGAGGGCTTCTGAGAACTCCAGCAGAACCAGGAGCCCGTCAGGCTGGAGAGGAAACCCTAAACTTCAACTGGTCCTTTTCCATTTTTTGGCATTCTCATTAAGGTCCTTGAAGGTCTCTTCAAGTTTCTCAGCGGTTTTTAGGAGATTTTTGAGTAACCTTATAAATGTGGTTTTGAACTCTGTGTCATCCAGTAGTTTTCTTTCCTCCATTTCTTTCATTCGTGATATGTTTCTTTGTCTCCACATTTTGGCTGCCTCCCTGTGTCGATGGAGTGGCTTTGTGTGGTCGATGACCTATAGGGGCCAGTAGCTCAGTCTCACCAGTCACCCAAGGTGGTTGCTCTTGGTGCACCCCTTTGTGGGCTGAGTGCAAAGTCTTGGTGAAATTAAGCCTTGATTGCTGTTAGTACACTGGGAGGAATTGACCTCCAGGCCAATTGGCTGTGAGGACACACTGTGTCTATAATGGAATAACTGCTGCACTGGAGACATGCTTATGTTTCAGCAGGACTTGTTTCAGTGGGGCTTTGGTGCTCACTGAGTCTGCATATTCAATGTGTCACTTATGGATGTGAGGAGTTGAAATCTGGTGTCTCAAAGTGTCCACTAGGTACACTGGCTTCTGGATCTCCAATGGGGTACAGGTCAGCTACTGTCTGAGGCCACCTTGCAGGAGCTACAGTGAGAACCACAGTCCTCTCCTCCCTGCTTGGAGCTTGGAGGCTTTGGAGCTGTCTGCATTGGGTTGCAAGTTTGCTAGGTTATACAGAGATAGGGAAGGCCATTCATATGCAAAAGCCGCTGCTTGGAGCTTTGGTGGGCTCCTAGGTTGTTTAGGGCAGAGTCTCAGGGCATCACCAGGCCAGGGCGTGGCAAAATTGATGGCTGCCAACCAGCTGTCCCCATGCTTCTGACTGCGTCCTCTTGTCCCACATCCCAGTGCAGCAAGCAATTATCCCCACTCGCAGCTTTGCAAGTAAGCCACCGTCACTTTCTGACCCGATGGCTGACAGTCCAGCTTCTCCCTGTAGGAGTTTGGGTCCCCTGTGTCTCCCCAGAAACTAGATTTCAGAGAAATCGGGAACTTGTCTACCTTCGGTTTGAAGAAAGCAACCCCCGCCGGGATCCACCGCCAGCCAGAATCTTGCGCACCTCTGTTTTTCAGCACTTGGGCCCTGAATGCTTTTTTCTCTTTCCTTCTAGTTGTAGAACTTCCACTCAGCCAGGGTGATAGACATTTTGTTTTTTAGTTGTAGTTTTAGGTGTTTATCTACATGGCCATCTTTGAGAGCAGTCTGTAAGGAGCCTCTGGGACAACTTTAAGTGTACCAACATCCGAATTTTTGGAGTGCCAGAAGAAGAGAGAGAGCAAAATATTGAAAACCTATTTGAAGAAATAATGACAGAAAATTTTCCCTACCCAGTGAAAGAAATAGATTTATAAGTTCAGGAAGCGCACATAACCTCAAACAAGAGGAATCCAAAGAGGACCACATCAAGACATATCATAATTAAAATTCCAAGGGCAAAAGTCAAAGAGAGACTCTTAAAAGCAGCAAGAGAAAAGCAGTTAGTTACCTACAAAAGAGGGCCCATATGATTGTCAGCTGATTTCTCAACAGAAACTATGCAGGCCAGAAGGGAGTGACAAGAAATATTCAAAGTGATGAACAGCAAGAACCTACAACCAAGATTACTCTACCCAGCAAAGCTATCATTCAGAATTGAAGGTCAGATAAAGAGCTTCACAGACAAGAAAAAGCTAAAGGAGTTCATCATCACCAAACCAGGATTACATGAAATGCTGAAGGGTATTCTTTAAAAAGAGGAAGAAGAAGAAAAAGGTAAAAGTAAAAATAATGAACAACAAAAAGACATCAAATACATACCTACCAACAAGTGAATCTAAAAATCAAGTGAATAAAAAATCTGAAGAACAGAATGGACTGGTGAATATAACAGAATCAGGGACAAAGAAAGGGAGTGGACTGACAATTCTCAGGGGGAAGGAGATCTGAGGGTTGTGGGAAGAGATTGGACAAAAATCTTACACCTATGGATGAAGACAGTGGCGGGGGGGTAAGGACATGGGGTGGGGTGGGGAATCAGATGGAGGGGAGCTATGGGGGTTTCGTGCCATTTTAGTGAAGATGACACAAGAGGCGCCTTCCGGGCAGGAGAAAGTCTGTCTAGTCCATGGTTTCCAGTGCTTCCCGGGGCCCCAGGGTCAGGCTGCGCCATGGGTACCAGGGCCTCCCCTTTGGGAGCCAGGCGGAGGAACCACAAGCCCCTTCGCTCCCTCCCTCCTGCACCCAGAGAAGTGTGGGCGCTGTCATTGCTGCTGCCCAGCCCGGAAACAGGAGCTCACAGCGCTCGATGGGCTCACAGGTGAATGGCGCCCAGGTCAGAACCCAGAGCTGTGGAGGGTGAGAACGCGGCCGGGAGGGCCCGCTTCCCTGTGCATCCTTGTCACCATGTGCCTGGACTCCAGGGCCCCCAGGCTGATGCTGCTCCCCATCACCGCCTGGTGGACTCCAGGGCCCCAGGCTCCTCAGACTTCTGTGGAAGGAGACCAGCAGGCAGAGCAGGTCGGAGAAGGAGGGTCCTGGGCAGTGGGCTGGAATGGGCTATTCGATGGTGCTCTTGTTGCGCTGCCAGGGCTGTGAGCTGGGCCGGCCCCCTGGTTGGGGGTAGCCCTGATGCTGGAGGTCTCTCGGGGAGCTTCTCAGCTCACTCCCAATGGCTCGGTTCCCAGGATCTTGGAGGAGGAGTGGTTTGGCAAATGTTTTATATGCAAACATCTTTCCACCTCTCCCCTGGGTGCTAGCAAAGTCTGAGAAACAAAAAGCAGATGCTCTCTGTTCCCATTCGCACGGGCCTCCTGTGTGATGACAGGATCGGGCTGTGCAGGACGGGCTGGTCCTGAGGCGACTCATATGCTTGATGAGTTCAGGCCCCGGAGCAGCCGCCCGGGCTGTGAGTCCCAGGAGCCTGAGGGGCTCTGGCGATGACGTCATAGGTGTGATGTGAGGGTTACGTTTGTAGCAGAAATGTTGCAGTGGAAAGCGATGTCACCTGTAGTTTACTCTATTTGTTCAGTTCCAGCCCTGGCCACTGTCTCTGAACTACTTTGTCCTTACACATTTCGGTAAGTTGTGTCCTGACCGGTAATCATTTTAAGGAGGCATTCGGATAACAAACACACTCCTGTTTGAGGAAGCGACTCTTCCTTAAGAACCAGCAGCACCGCCCCAGATGTGTTTCTCTGAAAAACAAAACAAACTAATTCTGTCCACATTTGTATTCACGTCTACACCTTGTCTCTGTGTAAATGTGTGCGGTTCTGACTTAACTGGTTTCATGTGTCTTGTTCCCGTATCACCATGTGAGTAAACACATTCTTTAACACAGGCCAATCCCGATTTCTGTGGGAAATCAAGACTTTGGCTTTTTCTCAACTGCCCAGAACAGGTCACAGGTCTGGCTCTCTCCGGAGGTGGGTCCGAAGCGTAGCCTGGCTAAGCCGACTCCGTTTCTTGTTTTATTTTACCTTCTCTAGTTTCGTTTTGGGCTGATACGTTATTTCCTATTTGGAATTTCATCTTGTGGTTTGACATTTGATGAATTTGTGCCCATGGACGAGTTCTTTGGAAGTCTGTATCTATTCATGGCCCACGTCTAAAAGTTGAAAATTGAAGCTGTGCATCCCGTCCATCTATGCCTGCATCTCTGGCTCTATGTCTGTAATTCACAGCAGCCTTTGTCTCACTGTGTGAGGTCATGATATCTTCCTATATTCAGTGGTGTAAATAAATTGATTGCACAACTCCTAAAGAATCTCTACTCTGGTTGGCTTATAAAAATAAGGAAGTGCTGCTATCTAGAAAATGTTAAAATTCTCAGAAAAAAATGAACTTCCAGTATTTTCATCATGCTAGATTTAAAAGGTACTATTTTTAAAACTAACTTGAAAATGTTTTAAGAATTCAAATGCATATGGTTTAGGTAAATCACGACAAATGAGACTGGTTTATGATTTTGGGTTAATGAAAACAGAACGGCTGTGTGGATTCTGACTGCCAAGTGTAGGCATGAGGGAGGTGTGTGTCCTTGTGGGCCTGCCCCTCCTCAGCTTATGCTGGTTTACTGATCAAGTACGTCCGCGTAACTTCACTTAACGTTTAATGGCATGGGAAAAGTAAATTTGTGTTTAAGTTGATTCACTATCCTGAGAATTTATTTCAACTAATTATGTTGTGTGGTATCTCAATTTGAAGATAACTTCTAAGATCTTCAGGCAATTTAAAACTTTGGACTGATGTTAACTTAGTTATCAATGGGTATTCATTAGATAACTAGGTTATTTCTCAGTAAAATAAACACAGAAAACACTGACTGCTAAGCTTAATTTTAAGTTCATATGCTTTTGTATATTATTTTCATATGCTATAGAAAGACTATATATTTGGGTATGTTTTGGATGCATTAATATTTGCCACTTTGAGAGGTTTACTACAAAATGGGGCAGTAGCTGTGAGCTGTGCTGGGCTCACAGAGTCCACCCCAGTTTTCTCTAAAACAGAAGTTATTGGGGTTGAAAATGGTGATTGATATACTGGAATGTGGGATGAGATTGTACTTAGGCACAACAGTTCCAGAGAAATACATCTGGGCACATGCTTCTGCTTTTTAAGGAAGTCTCTTCCTCAGACAGGAGTGTGTTTTGTTCTCCGAATGCCTTTGTGCTCTGTGGGCTTATTGCAGGGTCCACAGGGCCTTTGTGAGTTATGATCATTGGCAGCTAGAGTTGGAAATTGAAACAAAAATTTTTAAATGCTTATCAATGAATTTGAAAAAAACCAGTGATGACTGCAGTGCCCGTTAATAACATGGCAGTGATGCTTTGAAACTAACTCTGACCTAGGAGGCCCCTGACATTGGTTCCCCAGGTAAAGGTCAGTCTGTTCCAGAATAGAACAGAGCACAGGGGAGAACACATTTTGCAAAGGAACATTTTTTGTTTTGCATTAATACATGAGTTTAAAAACCTGAGAAATATTTTAAATTTCTAGCAAAATGTGCCCAAATTTAGGAAACCTCTTTTCTTGATTTACTTTTTATTACCATCATCAGTAACATGACATTTTTCTTCCTGTAAAATATGCTTAGATGCAAACGATTTTGTGCCTAACCAGGATCACCTCCTATGGCCTATGTTGACTTATGATGTCCTTGAGTATTTAGAAAACAAAGGCTTTCACTAAGACAAAGCCAACGTTCTTTATTGTTCCTTAATTTTCAAATATTTTATTGTGACTTTGAAATGAGTGGCAATATTTTCTCTCAGGCCCTTGGATTCAATTCCTATCTTGGGGGTTAAAATCTCTTGACAACTTTTGATTTTTGCTTATTTTTTTTCAAATCAAAATGTAAGTATAAAATAAAGTCACATACCTTTCAGTATGTCTTATACCCAAAATTATTTCTGAAATTTCCCAGAAGAGCCCTGGGAAATCACAACAATTTGGTTTTCTACCTTGTAAAAAGACTGGAAATGATGAGGTGTATTTGCTACATTACTACTGATGAGCTGTGTGGGGAGAGTTGTTACATCAGAAGAAATGCTCCAATTGGTTTAGGTAAATGCTAAAGGGAGGCCCCTGCTGGCAGCTGGAAGGCCCTGATTGGCACTGATCGCCCGCCAGGCCTAGGACCCACCATGTAAGGATTTTGTGCACCGGGCCTCTAGTAATGTTATAATGTATCAGCATTGTTATTTTTACACCATGGTATTCTGTAAAGGTCATTTCACTCATTTTTATAAACTGAACTCACACGCATTGTTTCCTTTAAAAATAGCATTTGTTCCTAATTATTTTGTCTGAAGCTCTTTTTGAGGATTGACGTTATTGTCTTGTTTTCTTCCCCTGTCAGCTGCACCTGCCTCCTTAAGAGCCCTCGTTAACTTTCCACTTTGGAAAAGGTCAGCAGGAAGGAGGCCCAGCTCCTGGAGTCTGGCCATGTGTGGACAGGACAGAGTTAGTTAATGCTGTTTCACTCCGATGCTTCCCTGAGAGCTCGTCAACCCGGTCAACAGGCTCTGTAATCAACAGAAGACTCTCCAACAGCCTGCTGAACAGACATGGCCATGACCTTTGGGTCCAGGCTTCGTATGACATCACCAAGGCAAACCTGAGACCACACCAGCAGAACTGGGTCGGGAGCTCCAGAATCTGAGCTACACAGGATGAAACTCCTGGATGAGGGATGATGCTAGATTTCCTTTGAAGTATTGTTGATTTTAATGTCGAATTTTCAGGATATATAAGGAAGTTCATTCTCTTTCTCTTAAACTATTCCTATCTTGAGTGTTAAAATCTCTTGACAAATTTTAATAACTCATAATAAATTAGCAGACTCATGTTTTGTAAGCTGAAATAAAACATTTGTAAAGGATATTTTATTCACCTATCTGAGCCCTCCAGAATATAGAAACTCTTTTAGAATATTCTTATTTTCATAGCAATATCACAAATGGAAGAAGCAATGACCACTTGTACTCCTACTAGGACATACCTGGACAACTTGGCTATGCAAACCTTGGCTTACAGGGTCATATTTAAGATGGATGCACACTTAGCTAGATCTTCACTCTGGATAAACTAAGATTGATTCTGTGGAACCAATGTGTGCAGAGTCCTTTTGAGAAAACTGGTGAGGGAAGGTCACTTCTGGGCCAGCCCAGAAAACAGATATTTTGAAAACCTTGAAGAAAGATAAATTCACCCAAACAAATAGGTGCTGAGGTTACATGGAATGGTGAGCTTTGGACTTGGCTTCCAAGCCTCCAGTGGCATTTAAAGGCCCGACCTGAGGTTCCTAAGAAAGTTTTCAGCAGAAATCTTAAGAATGTGTTTGGCAAGTCCACACTTTCCCGCAACTGTGCAAATAATCAGGCAAACCTTAGGAAATGTAAAGATTTAAGAACGTTTTTTATTAAAAGACTAGAGGCCCAGTGCACAGAATCTCTGTGGAGATTGGCCCACTGTGGGAGCAGCCATTCATCCTGGTCAACCGAGCAGCACTTCCAATGTGGGAGCACACTGAACACCAGGGGGCAGCTCCTGCGTTGAACATCTGCCCCCTGATGATCATTGCATTTCATAGCAGCTGGTCAACAGGTTGTTCTGGTTGTTCTGCCATTCAGTTGCTGGGCTTTTATATATTATATATAGATGGGAAATTGGTAGGGAAAAATGTTTCAACAGAAAACTGCATTTTCTGTAGCACACCCCTCCAGATTTATCATTTTCTCGCTCTGTTTAGGTTATTTGAGCTGTTTTAAAATTAAATTTATGAGGGTGATATTGGTGAATCTGATCATATAGGTTTCAAGTATACAATTCTATGACATAGAATCTACATATTGCATTATGTACTCACCACCTGAAGTCTATCATCTTCTGTCAACATATATTTGACCTCCTTTACCCCTAACCCCTTCCCTCTGGTACCCAAAATACTGTTGTCTGTGTCTATGAGTTTCAGTTTTACATTTCACATATGAGTGAAATCATGTGGTCCTTAGCTTTTTCCTGACTGACTTATTTCCCCTAGCATGCTATTCTCCAGGTCCATCCCTGTTGTCATAAATGGCAGTATTTCATCTTTTCTTATGGCTCAGTACTATTTCATAGTGTGTATGCAGCACATCTTCTTCATCCAATCCTCTGTTACAGGACACTTTGGTTGTCTCATCTTGGCCACAGTGAAAGCAGGAAGAGGCAATACTTCCTAACACATTCTATGAGGCCACCATAACCTTGATATCTAAACCTGGCAAGGACAGCACAGCAAAAGGAAACGACAGACTAATATCTCTGATGAATACAGATGCAAAAATCCTAAACAAATTACTAGCAAATCAAATACAACAGTACAGCCAAAAAATAATACATCATGATAAAGCAGATTCATTCCAGGGCACAGGGATTGTTCAACACACACAAATCAATGTAATACACCATATCAACAAAACAAAGGACAAAAATCATATGATCTTAATGAATGCAGAGAAAGCATTTGATAATATACAACATTTATTTATGATTAAAACACTCAATGAGCCCCGGCCAGTGTTTCTCAGTGGTTAGAATGTCAGCCTGTGCACCGAAAATCATGGTTCGATTCCTGCTCAAGATTATGTACCTAGGTTGCCAGTTCCTGTCCCTGGTCGGGTGTGTGCAGGATGCAACCAATGGATATGGGACACATCAATGTTTCTCACCTCTCTCTCTCTCTCTCACCTCCCCCCCTCTCTCCCCCTCTCTGAAAAGCAATGAAAAAAAATATCCTCTGGCGAGAATTAACAAAAAATTAAAAAATTAAAAAAAACACTCAGTAAAATGGTACAGAAGGAAAGTATCGATAGTTCAACATAATAAAAGCCATATATGACAGACCCTCAGCCGATCTCATAGTCAATGGTAAAAATTTGATAGCTTTTCCTTTGAGCTATTTTGCAACTTTTCTAAGTTGAAGGTAACTGATGATATGCAAATTTTCTGCATCAGTTAGACTTTAATTAACTTCCTCCTGAAATGGAAAACACATTTGCATTTCATCTCCACTCCCTTACTCCCTATAAATCTGTGCTGTTCTCTCTTTTCCTCTGAACCAGTAGTAACATCTGCTTGGTTTCCTCATGTCACCTGAATAAAGTAATTCTTTAGTGTGTGGTTATTTTTGCATCTGTACGGATTCATGATTTTACTTTTTGCCCCAAAATTTCTTTCTTTCAATTATATTCACGAGTAGAGAGCTCTGGGGCTGCGGGGCGCATGGCACTGTGTGGCCACTGGTGGGGGTGTGGCCCCACTTGCAATGAAGAGCAGGCTCTTCCCCATATGCTGGCAACTTAACATGGTTGTAAAACATGGATCTAGTGAAAAGAAAGCAACAAAACAATGATTACTTTTTCCATATCAGGACCCTTGTTTTATCAGTTTGCAGCAATAAGCAAAGCTGCTTTAACTTTAGATAAGCAGAGTGACGAGCCAGAGATGAGAAAAAGTAGCGCTTGGGGCCAGCTGTTTTCCGCTGGTTTGGGAGGTCACTGTCCTCTAGTCTTACTGACCTGGGCACTCAGGTTCCGGCGGGATGGCACTGGGCCAGCATCTCCGCGGCGCAGTGCACTCAGCACCTAGGGCTGTGACTGTGTGCTTCCTGGGCCAGGCGCTGCTCCTGGAGACCACGGTGGCGCTTCCCTCTGTCTCCCTCCATGAGGAGTGAGCTCAGCAGTAAGACGCCTTCTCCTTTCTGCTCTTTGTAATCCTGAAAATGGGAGGAGCATAAAGCCACAGCCTTGGGAGGTAAGCATGGCTAGTTTGAATGCAGGAGTATTCAGTGTAATTCTTAAGTAGCAAATTCTAGCATATCTGTACGAGGACACAAATATGTTCCACAGCCTAACAGAGACCATGAGAGAGAAGGAAAACGTTTAAAATTGCACTGCCTGTTATTTTGATATCATTATTATTATTGTTCTCTTGTAGAGTCAAAGGTTTACCATGAGTATCCTTCATGTTTCTTAAGAACTAGGCTTTATAGCATCTTACAATTTTACAGAATAAATTGATGCATAACAAGAGGAAATAAACCTAAGAATTAATTTAACTAACATTACTGAGAATGTACATGGTTAGGCAAGATTCTCTCAGGACAACACTGACCCATTAATTGTCTTCCATCTGTTAAGTCCCTGCTATGGTCCTTTCTTAGACTTATTCCTTCTATTCATACTTTTAAGTAAAGTATAACAATGTCATTATTTATAACAATGATTTTAAAATCTATGTTCTGAGTGATTTTTAAAAAGTTTTCCTCAGGATCTCAATTTATTTTTTCTCCTATTTCTCATCACCTGGATTTCTAGGAACAAAAATAAAATTAAAAAAAATACCTTAATGAACAACTGGACGGAGGGATAAAACAAAACCCACGGCCCCTGTGTGACACTGGGCGGTGCAGCTGGTGAGCCAGCACTGCTGGTCCCTACTGGCTGCTGAGCAGCAGGGTGCGTTTCTGGGGCTGGAAACAGAGACAATGCAGGCACGACCGTGACAGTGTTTGCTGATGGGAAGGCTGTGAAAGACCCTCAGTGCAGCCTCCAGCCCTTTCCTTCCTCCTCTTAGATCTCCTGCAGGTCCCAGCAGGATGAAACAGGCAGGGCGCACCATGTCACTGCCAGGCCTGCACCCTTGTATTTTCATTTTCTCTTAAACAGTTGGGAGCAGTTCTCAGCATCCTGACACATCCTCCAGCACGCTCCTATGTGTGCAGGTGTCTGCGTTTACTCGTGGACCTGCCGAGCGAGGGCCGCTTCCTGAGGGAGGAAGGATGCGCTCCGGGCGGTATGTTCTAGGATGGCTGGTGCATTACCTTAAACTCACAGATTCCTGCACCTTGGAAGGAACTGTGGGCCATGAGGCTGTGTTGGGCACAGGGTGGGTCCAGGCCCATCCTCCAGGCCCCTGCCCTGCCCCTCCCACCAAGCCCAGTGTCCGGTCTGCCAGCAGCCCTGCTCCAGCTGCAGTGGCTCCCATGTGTGGATGGTGCTGGCCCTGCTCACACCCTCTGACAGCACGGAGTGGTTGGGGCCATCACCGCAGCGGGTACAAGCAGGGCTGGTGCCAGCAGCTGGTGTGAGCACCTGGCGGGACCGCAGCGCATGGGAGCAAAGAATTTTTGTAGCCACCAGAGGATCACCCCAATGACAGTGACGGCGCCCGGCCTTGGTCTGGTGCCCCGCTCACCTGCTCCACCATCCCACCTCGGCTGACGCCCACCATGTTCTGCGTGTGCCCCCTGGTGGTTAGAGTTGTTGGGTTGTTTGGTTGTTCTGCCATTCAGTCTATTTGCATATTAGGGTTTTATAGAGAGAGACTAGAGGCCTGGTGCATGAGAATCCGTGCACTCTGGGGAAGGGGTGTCCCTCAGTCTGTGCCCTCTCACAATTGGGATCCCTCAGGAAGGGTCCCTAGGCCTGGCCAGTAACCAGGGCCTACTGGGGCTTTTCTTCCCCCATCTGCAGCAACTGGCCCCGGGGCTGCTGCTGCCACTGCTTGCCATCTGTGTGGTGCTGCCATCCCTGCCCTGCCACTGGTGGCCTCCCTCTGCAGTGACAGGCTGGGGTGCGATCACCCGTTGCAGTTCTGCTGGCCAGATAGCCTGGGCTTCCCGTTTTTTTTGTTTGTTTGTTTTTTTTGTGTGTGTGTTTTTTTAAGTAAGAATAATGCTTACTGAGCAATATAGGCCTGAGTACTATGAATAGGATAGAAATGCACCCCACCAACACCCCCAACACCAAAAGACTGTAGTACTTAAAAGTTACAAGCAATGGCCATAACTGCCAAATACCATAGCATATTTATACTGTATCGCATTGAGTGATATTAGAAATTCATTTATATATTACTTACATAAAATCTTCTTTTGTAAAAAATATATTTTTTAAAAGTATAAAAAACACGTGCACTTGAAAGCCCTGCCAGGACAGCCAGGCTGTGGACAGACAGTGAGCATGTGCTCTGGAAGGGCGCCTGTGCCTCGTGCCCATGGCACCTCCAGCAGGGCCGGCGAGGGTGCGCCCGGCTGCCACTCCTGGCAGGACTGAGCTGAGCCATGGAGGGTGGGTACAGCAGGGCCTGGCACTGAGCCCTTCTCCATCCTTACATCAGGGTCAGGGTCAGGGTCAGGGTCAGGACTGGGGGCAGGCAGACTGCAGTTTCACTCTGAGTTCCATCCTCAGCCTAATTTTGGTTGCAACTCATGGCTTTTCCTGGCTGTTTGGATGTCCTTAGGATGTGTGTCCTGGAGGAGAGGCAGGAGAAGTGCCCACAGCTGCCTGGTTGGGCATCTCTCTGGCCCAGAGCCTCTGTCCTGCCTCCTGCAAGCCTGGCCCCAGGTAGAACAAGTCCCTCAGGACTGCTTTGGTCTCAGCGCGTGGTCCCTGGGTTCCTCCCCTGGTGTGGCTGATCTGAGTTTCACAAAAAAGCTTGGCCGATGCTGGCTGTGCGGAGCCTCATTGAAGAGCTCTCATGCAGCAAGGAAGAGCCCTCTGGGACCGCCCTCCTCCTCCCTCTCCTCATCTTCTCCCCACTTTCTCCTCCTCCAGCCGTGGTCTCTGCTTCTCCAGCTGCCCCAGCAGTGGGCTGCTTCTTAGTCGGGGTGCTTAACGCTATCAGTCCTGACGATGCAGGCGGGGCGATGCCAGTTGAGAATCAGGATGAGCTGCTGCCACTTCTGTTTCAACTCCTCCATCTGGGTTTTCAGCGCCAAGTTCATGAGCTCCAGCCACTCAGATTCCTTCTGCAGACATTCTGTCTGCTCCATCTTCTTGTTCCGGCATCGGGCTGCCGCCACTTTGTTCTTTTTCTGGCACCTCTTCTCTGCTCCTCTTCCTTGGCTAGCTCACTTCTCACAGGCTGAGGCCTCTTGCCCAGTTTACCTCCAGGAAGTGAAAAGGGGCCATCATGGCCCCAATGTTGTGGATGTCAGTGTATTTCAGCTCCTCTGCAGTCAGGGCTGAGCTGGGGAGTCCGATCAGGGGGCTGAGCCCTGGCAGAGAGCCGGCAGTCAGAAAGGGTCCAGGATCTGCCCAGGCATCACAGCAGGAGGCGTGGCAGTCCAGCTGTGCAGAAGCTGCAGGCAGAGGTGGCAGGGCCGGGCCAGCTGCAGGCGCTGTGCCCGCTCAGCACTGCTGCCACAGGGCCGGGAGTGGTCGCGGCCACCGAGTCCCTCTCTCTCAGGCTGTGGCAGGCAGCCTGGGCCTCCCTCTTTAAGGCAATCATCAGGGGCTTCATGATCCATCACCAGCAAAGGGAGGCCCTGCCCACCCTGCTGGGGCTCCGTGATCCACCGCTGTGCAGAGGGTGGCCATGTGGCGGAGGCCTCCCTCTTTTGGGTGATCATGGAGTAATGGTGGGCCCCCAGACCAATCACATCACACCTGCTTTGGCTGGCCTGCTGCCAGTGAGTGTCATAAGGTGGTAGTCCAAAAGGTTGTTTGGAAGATCCTTCTGCTGTTCAGTTATTTGCCGATTTGCATATTACACTTTTATTATTATAGACTAGAGGCCCATTGCACAAAGAGATTCATGCAATAGGCCTTTCTTCCCTTGGCTTCCAGCACCCAGCATTTGAGACCCAGGCCTTTGCTCTGGCCGGAATGGCCGGAGTCTGCTGTTTTCATCTTTGCTGCAGACTCAGACCAGAGTCTTCCATCTTCCTCTTTGCGTCTTATCTTAGCCTGAACACTCTGCTTCTGTAGATCCCTTCGCCCTGCCACCCTCCCTCTCCTAGCAGACTTCCTGCCCCACCTGGCCACTCCACACCTGGAGCGGCTGGGCAGCCGCCATCTTTGGCTTTCTAATTTGCATACTCACTCTGATTGGCTGTGGGTGTAGCAGAGGTAATGTCAATTTACATGTTTGTCTATTATTAGGTAAGATGGCTCACTGCTCTGGCTTGCTCACTGAGCAGCTGGAAACTTCAGTCTTAGACAGTGCAGCACTGATGTGTTATCTGGGACCTGCCTGTAAACGTGCAGTCTGTGGCTGTCACAGGGTGCCAAGGATGCTGGGTTAGCGGTGGCCATGAACACAGCAAAGTGGGAGCTCAGATGCACAGACTTGCCTCCTGAGGTCTGGGTGGCTCTGAGCTGGTGGGAGGAAACCCACCCTAATCCTATTTAAAATGTTAGCAAAAGTGGAGGGAACGCAGCTGCCTCAGAAACTTTACATTCTCACTCCGGGAGAATATATCTGTATCTAGTGGGACATGTCAGACATTTAGGCCCCAAACCAATTCTGGACCTAGGTATGAATAAGCAGAGTTGTAAAACCCTCAGCTAGCTCCTTTCTGGTTTCCCTTCAACAACTAGAGGGAGGGAGGGCCTCCCAATTTGTACAGATATGTCCATTACCATTACCTTGGCAAGACCACAGGGTAAACCAAGTGGTCTTGGTTTACCCAATACCCAATAATGGGAAACACTGAAAAGCTACACCATTGGTTATTACAGTATTTTCGTGAGAAATCACTTTACTGACCTAAAATAATTACCTATCGTGTAAGTCTTTGTGAAGATTAAGAAAATTTTCCTAAGAATGAATTGGGGGATTTTCAAAATTATTATCTACTAGAGGCCTAGTGCACAAAATCTTCCACAGGTGGGGTCTGGCTGGCCTACCCCTATCAGAGCCAATTTGGCCCAGCCAGCCGGCCAGGGGGCAGGGACATGGGAGGGCTGTGGGTGGTTGGCCGGCCATCCCTCCCCCCTGCCCCCCGGTAAGGGTAGGGGGGACCGATCAGGGGTGGATCTTGCAGGGAGGAGTCCCCACCATCTGGTTGAACTCCCAGTGGAAGGGACAATTTTCATATTTGCCTTTTATTATATAGGATGTAGCCTCCAGACAAAGAGTACTGAGGCAATGCCTAAACTTCTGGCCATGCTTGTCCCCCAGATGGCCATTGACGGCCTCTCCAGTTTCAAGGCTGTAGACTTGGGGCAGGCCAATGAGGCTGAGTGCTTGCCCCATGGGGACACCAGCAAATGTTAAAATGGTGAGCCGTGATATTTTGGGAAGATTTAGGGCTTGAACATTTTATATGCCTGCAGTTTACCAATGGACACAGTTTATTTGTAACCACCTTAAGTTATGTGACCATGTCACACATATTAACCATGAGAAATCACTAAGGTGCTGACAGATGACAGCACCCATTAATATTCACTAATGTTTGAAATTTTAACCATCAGTCTGTATATACATATCTATTGTAAGTTGTTCATATAAAACTAACAAATATTCATACATTACATTAAGTTATTATTATTTAACTTTTAAAGTATATTGGTTTTAAATTTCTCTTTAACAACATTTTATGTCATCTACTGTCTAGAAATTTGGCTACAAGAAGCCAATGTGAACTTTCTAGCAAATATTATCAGCTTTACTTAAATGGACATTTTAGCTTTACAAATTCAGATTTTGCAAATTGACTAGTACCTGTACATTGTAACTGAGCTGATGGTTACCTTCCACCCGGGAGAGGGCAGTGACATCACACTCTCTGAGAGTCATCCAGGCCTAGAGAGGCTGCAGGACAGACGTTCTCCACCCATTAGACCCGCAGACTCCCGGAATGTCACCAGTAAGCTGACGGTCTAACACCTGACGCCATTTTCCTTGGGACCCTCATGTGCTTCATGATGAAGTGCCAGGCCAGATGCTAGAAGATGACCTGAACTCTGGCACCTCTGTTACTCTGTGGACATTCTAGGCTCCAATTCACAGGGTGGAAACCAGCTATGGTTTTATCCTTCAAGGGTATTTTTTAATTGATTGTTTTTTCTCAGTGACTTTGAACTTCACAGCCTCTTCATTGTATTATCATACTGGAAACATTTCTAAAAACTTAAACTGGTTTTACTAAAATGAAACCACAGGAAAAATCTTTGTTACTTATGTCATCAGATTATCCTATATTTTTATGTGATATTTATTGGAAAAAGTCATAAGAAGGGGGAGGAGAGAGAACATAAAGGAAATTTCCAAGATAGAGTGGGTTAGCAGTTCTCCAAGACCTGGTCGTTTCTCTTTCTTCATTCCCTCATTTATCCAGCCAGGTTTGAGCAGTGACAGACAATGAGAATTATGGATCGAAGAGTCTCAGGAGTCTTTAGCCAGGCAGGAGGTGAACTGCTGTGGAAACACACACAGCATGTGCTACAGCCTCCACCAGGTCCACATGCATGCTTCACTACAAGTTGCATGTTACTCCCAAGGCTTACAGGAGTTGAGGAGTGTTTATGGGAGTATGAAGACAAAATGAGATGATGGGATTTTCTTCATGGAAAGGTAGAATTTAAATTGAGGCTTTTTTTAAGGTAAGTTTGTAAGGAAAGAGTGAAGACAGAGTATGTACAATGGAGTCATTTTAACCAAGCTGATAAAATTAGCAGGAGGAAGGCTGAGGCATGAGGGAACCATTCTTGTTCTAACTCATTCAGAAACAAACTTTTTTGAACTTTCCAGTCCCATGTCAATACCTGGGCATGCCTGGACATGCCTGGACCTCCAGGCTGCCCTCTAACTGCCCTCTGAAGGGCTCACCTTTCCAGGCCACCTGATCCCCTGAAGGACTCACATATACATCCACCCCACATCCATTTTTCAGACCCGGGGACAGCCAGAGCTCCTGGCACCCATCACCGCCTCCTGCCACCTGACTGATCACCGTCCTGGACCAGCCCTGGGGCTAACACGAAGGACTGACAGTTCTAACAAAGTGCTTTGTGTTTTAAGACCTTCTCACCACTTTTTCTTCTTTGGAACACTTCTGGGTTTTTGTCCAGCTGTGTCTCCAGGTTGCAACTCCAAGATCCTTGAATAAATCTCTATCGCTTATTTCTAGCACAGCCTCCAGATTCCTCCTGAGTTCATCCAGTATATAGTTTTGGTATTAAGAAATTGGAGTATATATGGAGAGTTAACTCACAAGGAGAATATTTCAAGGACTATCTAAGGAACAATAAATAATTCACTTTGGCCAAATCTCAGATTATTTGGAAAACATTTTATAAATAGAATATTCCATGTTTGCTTATTTTCTATAAGATGGCCTTGACCTCAGATGTCTAGAGATGCCATGAAAAGCTGTAAGATTCTCTAGGACTCACTGTCTTCCTTGGTTCAGAACTACTCCAAACTCCACCCTTCCTCCCAAGTCTCCAAGCATCTGGCTTTTCATCAGGTTCTTCCTTCTGTATTTACCTTGTTTCAACATTGGCCCAGAGCCCAAGGCCAGGAGGCAGTGCCAACTGGTCAGATCCATTTGCTCTCTCTTGGCCACTGCTGTGTTACCCAGTTCCTCTGTGAGCTGCTCGTTTGGAGGAAGAGAAGCTCACTGATGAAATCCGTTGAGGATAAATTTGAGAGGCAAATAAAAAATGATCTATAGCTTTGAATGGAGCCAGACTGGACTAGAGTCAAACTGTATTCACCATGACAGCTAAATGACAAAACCCAGGTGTGAGAGATTTGCAAAGAAATTCTGAGCTAGTTATGGCCGTAAGATTTGAAAAATTGGTGTAAGAAGAGATGGCAATGCCTGTGTTCAGCAGGTTTTAATAAATGGATGAGTGAGTGGTAGGCAATCCCAGGCTAGGCAACTTTGCGGAGTTACCGTGTTCCAGCATTTGTTAAATAACTATCAACAACGGGCATCGCTGTCTCCCCGGGGGTCTGCCATGTCCTGTCTCAGGCAGGGCCCGTTCTCGGGAGGCTCCAGTGACTCTGTATTGCTTTGCTCGCTGCTCTGATTCACACAGAGAAAGAATGTTCTATATTGAGGTTCACATAATGAACACATGGAAGGGCAGGAAATGAAGTCTGTGTCTGTATCTCAGAACTATTTTGTTTTCAGTGGCTACGGCTAATGTAGGATGGCAGACTTAGGGGGAGTCAGTCTCTGCGTGGGCAGGAGGGTAGGTATGGCTAGTAAAACCAATCAGCTGGCAAGCGATCACCAACAAGGCTCTTCCAAATGCAACGCTGTCCCGGCTGCACGAAGCTCTCACTCAAAAACTGGCCTGTTCAGGGCCCTCTGCATTTCTCTTTGCCTCCTCGGTGGCTTTCGTAGTATTTGTTCAGGCCCTTGATGCTAAAATTTCTTTCTCCACAACCAGTGGAGTAAAAACTGAGTCCTTTGTTTTTCTCTTTATTGTATCTCTTTGAGGGGTTGTTCTTTTTCTCTTCTAGGACTTATAAGAAAAATGGCTACATTTTGATTCTGCTTAGGAAGTTATAATGGCAGACACCCAAATGTCTATATTTGGTTGCTTTAAGCTAAGCTTTACAATTTACATTTCTAGACAGAAGAAAAGTGCCAATCAAGATGATTATTTTATTACTGTATTTCTGAAGGAAAGTTCTCCTAAGGGTGTTGGTAACTGCAAAAATGCTCACTGGGAGTTAATTAAAAGTAAATGCTGTATCATTGTGCCTTTATCAGCTTTGAAACCATTTCTGTTGGTTTCCGAGCGAGCGAGCGAGAGAGAGAGAGAGAGAGAGAGAGAGAGAGAGAGAGAGAGATTTGTTCTGCCTATTCATGCATCCATTGTTTGCCCTGAACAGGTTGGAGCCCACAGTCTCGGCATACTGCTACCCAGCTAGAGCCTCAAAGGAAACTTTTAAAAAGAATTTTGCTGACAAAATAATTGTTTGTTCGTGTTAATATTTGAGCTATCACTGAGTATTTGTGTAGGAAACCAGCACTGGGGGACAGAATGAACAGGAAGAGGGTGGGTAGTCAATTCTGTAATGTTTCATGCAGGTCTCAGAGCCTTTCTCAACACAAGCAGGTACATCTTGACAGAGGAGCAAAGCTTAGGACTGAACCCCCCTCACCCCCCCACCCCCAAAGAGAGAAAACACACCAGACACAGACCAGCAGATTCGAAGCATGGAGCACAATGGCCCACATTTAACATAATACGTAGGGATGACTTCACAGTTTCATTTTTTCCAGTCATACTGTGTGACAATGTGTGGAGTTCCTGATTTGTTTTAAAACTTTATTTTATTGATTTTAGAGAGGAAGGGAATATGAGAGAAAGGTAGAAACATCCATGATGAGAGTGAATCATTGATCGTTACCTCCTGCACACCCCATATTAGGGGATTGAGCCCACTACCCAGGCATGTGCCCTGACCAGGAATTGATCTGTGACCTCCTGGTTCATAGGTCAACACTCAACCACTGAGCCATGCCACCTGGGCTGGAGTTCCTGATTTTTGAAATCAGTACCCTGACTTCACAAATATGCTCATCACTGTTCCCTCCCTCCCAGGTCAGCACATTGACATACCTAAAATAGTGACATGTCAAGCAATGAGTGTTTAGCAACATAGCTCAGAAAATTATATGAGTTCACTATTATTATGATGTGATTAAAACCTTGGTTTTGATGATCAATACTAAGACAGGTTTACTACATGATTTGGGGGGATAAGAACAAAAGTTTGGACTTGCATTGGAACTATTATTTTACTATTTAAAAATTGTAGGTATATGAAAAATGGCCCAATCACACTATGTCAATATTCAAGTATGGGTATGGCTAGTTGATTTCCAGTAACACAAAGCAATTTATAATGAAGCCAGGAGAAAATAATAGGCTTGGTAATTGAAATCAGTTTCTTTTCTCTGCATCTCAGAATTAATTTAAACTAATTTTATTTTTTGTTAATTATCACCAGAGGATTTGTTTCCTATAGATTTTTAGACAGAGTGGAGGGTCAGGAGAGAGACAGACAGAGAGAAAAGCACTGATTTGAGAGAGATACATCAATTGGTTGCCTCCTGCACATGCCTCCACTGGGACTGTGGATTCAGCCTGCCATGAGGTACATGCCCTTGACCGGCCTCAAACCTGGGAGCCTTCAGTCTGCAGACCAGCACTCTATCCACTGAGCCAAACCAGCTAGAGCTAAACTCATTTTAAAGTTTTGCTGATATTTACTGAGCTACCATTAGTAGAAGTCAATCTTTTTACTTGCCTTTAAATAATTCTACTCATCAAGGAAAATATAGATGAGGCTGAATTCATATGATCTTAATTATGAATCATGTCTTCCATTTTCAAAATTATCGATAAGTCCCATGGACTCATTCTATGAAGAACATATGAAAATTGCTTAAAGGTTTTCTTGACTAAGTTTCTTTCCCAAAGACCTTTCTCAAGAGCCAGCTCAGTGATTTGAGAGCCATCTGTTCTGTAGACTAAAATAATACAGCCAAAGCAAAGAACTGAGAAAAATGCCTGAATTCTCCCAATAGGGAAGAGAAAAATGAAAAGATGTAATGGAATTCCTGGAGATGTGGAGAACAGACTCTAATTGGAGAAGCACTTTTAATACCTGTGTCTACAACCACATCCATTAATCAACGTATCATTTCTCAGGTTGAGTTTATATGATTAACTTGTACTTTCTTTGACCTAATACCTTTATTTTAAAATGTCAAGAAATACCAGCATGAAGACACACACACACACACACACACAAACACACACACACACACACAAATACACTTTGGTCATATGGGTCAAATCATTTTGAAAACCATGTATGAGGTTAAAAAGCACTTTTAATAATTGTTTAATTATTTTCTTATCACTAAGAAAAATTATCTTTTAGAATGAAATAGACCTGAAAAAATGAAAACCTATTAAAAAATAAAGATCATATACTATGAAAAGAATGAGTGGTGTTTCAAGAATGAAGAAAATCCAAAGGACTGTCAGAGAGAAGAGAATTATTAGAGGATTCAAGCACTTTCACTCACCCTAACTTTGCTAGTATGATGAATTATTTATCAATACTAAAGCCAAGAAAATTTTGCAAAAGAGTGCAAAAGTAATTTAAGTATTTCAGTTGCATAAGACAATGTTTCTCTGAAGAATCAGAAAAAGCAATATTCTAAATATATGTGCGAAACTAATGACAGCTTTCTATGTGGATACAGAAAATGCATTCATTATGTTAGTAAACAATCAATTGAGTGATAGATCATGTCCCAGATGCTACTGGTGGCCCCTGAGTGCATTTATGAGCTAGCTCCACCTGATGAGAGTCTACACTTCAGTGAAAGGGTGGCAACTGATATCAGATACACAAGTACATCAATATAATAACTTCCAAACAAATAGGAACAAGAATAAAGTAGATGAGATAAGGTGTTACTGGATGGAATGGTGGGAGAAACTGTTTTGTAGAGGCTGGCCAGGAAAGATCTCTGAGCAAGGAACAATTCTAAAAATATCCTATCTATTGTATAATAATAAAATAGTAATATGCAAATTAACCATCTCTCTGCTGCAACCACTAGTCACTCCCTCAGCCAATCAAGAGTGAGTATGCAAATTAACCCCAACCAAGATGGCTCCAGCCACTGAGTGAGCAGGAGGGAGGCTTGGGTTTCCCTGGCGATGGAGGAAGCCAAGCTTTCCACACACCCTGGCCGTAGGCCTCTGTTTAAGCTACAAAGTTTCAATTGTAGATGATAAATGAATCCCAACAGAAATGGCAGCAGCCACAGAACTAGAGAGCAGGAGTATAGGGTTGCCCCAGTGATGCAGGAAGCCAAACTTTCCACACACCCTGGCTAGCCCAGGCCTCCACTCCAGGCTAGAAACTTTCAATTATAGAAGATAAATCCTAACATAAATGGCTGCTGCCATGGAGCAAGCAGAAGGCTTGGCTCAGCTCCAGGCTACAAAGTTTCAATTGTAGGAGATAAATAAACTTCAGATACCAGGGCCTCCACTTGGGTCACTAGGGAGTGTGGCTGGCCTGCAAACCACCACAGGACCCTCGCCCAACTCCCCCATGCCCCAAGGGAACCCCCACCCTGATCCAGGACACCCTTCAGGGCAAACCAGCTGGCCTCAACCCCTGCACTAAGCCTCTATCTATATGACTCTCTTTCACGGCCCGCGTTGAAAGAGTTCCAATTCAGGGTTCAGCTTCTGGAGAAGGGCCACACACAAATGAAAAGAGACTTGAAGAAATTCAATTTGGCGATATGGGGGGCCAGGCGGTAGTCCAACTCTAGTGGGAGAACTACTCCTGCTCTGGCCCTGCCATCCCCTTTTATTGAGGCTTTGGGGAAAACATCTTAAGCAACATAAACAGAAATTTACATGTAGCCCTTAGGCAGGAAATAACAGAAACTTCCATGGACAAGGCAGATTCTGCTTCAGCTAACAAAATCTCAACTACAATTAAGGTTGTTGACCAGCCTTCCTGGCTTCCTGTCAACATCTCTTTTTCAGTGAAACTGATTTGGTTTCCAGCATCTCCCCCGTTTTCTTTCCTTAAAATTTTTTGCATTTGTAGACTAGAAATAAACAAAAAATGAAACAAGCAATGCTGAGAGTCAAATGAAATCAGTCTGCAGTATGTTTCTTTGTGGGCCAACAGTTTTTGAATCCCAGATTCAATGTCCAACAGTTTTTTTAGTCCAAATTTCAATTTCCAAAAGTTTCAAGTCCAAATTTTAATGTCCAACAGTTCTGAGTCCATGTCAGCAATGGTATCCGGATGGTGGAAAAATGGTGGCAATGCAGGTCCGACCTCTGGTTTGGTCCTGGACAACCTGCAGCGACGCACATCTGCTGACTGCTAGTATGGCAAGGCGTCGTCAGCATCTTCCATCTCTGGTCTGTTTTTCCTCTTGTCTTTATGGCTGGAGTATTCCTGTCAATTCTTCTCTGTTGCAGGAATCCACATGGTCTTGGAGTTGTTTTCTGAAAATATACAAACATATCTCGACCAAAATTAATAAAGGAATTTTTTCTATAAATTTTACTTGGGATACTTTTAATTCTTTGCCCAAACAATTTTTCTTTGACTTATTTTGGTACTATGTGTGTTTTTTTTCATGGCTATCTTACTGTTATCATTACAAATGAAAATTGGTTTTCAAAAGAAGAAAAATTTTTTTCTAGATGTAATTTACTTACAGGACATTTTTTCTTTCTTACATGGTATTTTCCACTATCCCCCTTTTTTCTATTTAATTATTAGGAGGCTTTTGGAAAAATTTTTATAATGCTGTTTTGATAACTTTTAAATTTTAATTTTTTGTACATAAACTGACTGCTTTAGGGTTTATTGTATGTAAAACAATTTTACCATGAAATGGACTACCAATAGAAATTTTGGTTAATACTTTAGGAACAGCCTGCTGTACAATTAAATTTTCTTGAATATTAACTCATTTCATTTAGCCAATTTAAATTAATCTGAAAACTTGACTATCACCAACAATTTTAGTTTACTCTGTAAATATTAATGGAAAAGATTATATGCATCCTTGAGAAAGCCCTGAGCACTCCTAGATTTAGGCTGGATTTAGATGTAGGACAGTAGCCATTAGCCACTTCTCTGTTGCTTGGGTCTCAATAAGAGCTGTGCCAAGTCTCTTGTTTGTTGCTGGGTCTCAATCTGAGCTGGACCAAATTTGTTTGTTGCCTGGGTCCCAATCTGAGCTGGGTATGGGAAGCGTGAAGCAGCCATGGGGCAGGAGACATACCTCAAAAGGGCGAGTGTTCAAGCTCCTGCAGCGTTGGGGGGTGAGGATCTGTGCCCCGCCTCTGTTGGCCCCCAAGTCCTCTCCTGATGGCCCTCTGCGGCTGTGCCTGTCTTAGGTTGTCCCTCCCTTGAGGAATCTTACCTGTCATTGGCTAACCAGCCATCCTCTGGGGCCAAGCAGGGTGATGTGAGGTTCAGTTCTGTCTCCTTGGTAGCCTATGCCCTATGGCCTCCATGCCCAGCACCTGCCTCGGGATCCCCTCACCTGTTGGCGGGCCCCAGCATTGATCGCATATCTTGGGGAACCCAGGTTTCTTCTCCAGGGAGGTCCCAGCTCACGCCATTGTGCGAGAGATGGATCCATGGTACCAGCCACCACGAGGCTTTAACCTCAGCATGAACTGAAAACTCAAGCAACAGCTGTGGGCAATTGAATTGTGACGAGAGGGTCCCTCTTTGCAAATAAGGCAAGAAAGGCCAATATAGAATGCTCAAGTGCCTTCCCAGTGAGGCTTTCCACACAGTGGAAGGGATTAAATCTTTTCATGTCCTTTTAAATTGCTGCCAAACATTCAAAAATTAGATTTTTAATTTTGTTTGGAATAATTGTACAATATGCTGTTGTAAAATATCAAAAATTATAAATGACATTGTAGAATAATACCATGCAAGGATATTCTTTGTTCTAAGCAAATGGCAATTCAAATTCAAACTGGTTATCAATTTCTTTTTGTATAGACAAGGTCTTAGTTACATTCTCTGCACCTCTCCCAGGAGCAAGTAGTGATATTCCTCTACTTTGGTGCAAGCCAGAAACCTCTCTTTAATTTTACACACAAAGGAGCATTGGTTTGATTTTGTGTCATACAAAAGGCAAGCTGGGTGGCAACACCTGTGTAATTATACTTCCTTGCCCCACCCATTTTCTTCCTGGATGACCAACGTGCTTAGTATTATTGGTGACTACATCAGGCAAGGGATCAGCCCACATAAGGACTTTTACCCATGAACGGTCAGGAACATAAGTCCTAAACACTTCCACATTTGTCCCAGGTAATATTACCATACAGATGATTACTGCTAACATGGCAAGAAAGACATTCTCAGGTGTCAGGCATCTGTACTGTCTTTTTTACCATGCGCCAAATAAGTTAACTGCTTTCCTTTGCCATTAACAATACATGCCTATAAACCTTCTAAAATATTTATATTTATTAATTTTGATTTGATAAGGCTTTCCATGCAATTTCAAGTTTATTAAATCTGTTTTAAATCATTTAAGAAGAGAATAAATTTCTTGTATTTCTCCGGGCCCTTGGAGCTTTCCAAGAATCATCTCTGTTAAGGCCTTGAAATTTTAACATGGAAAAAACCATCAAACAAATATCTATATCCATATATGATTTAAATATTATACCTTTTATTATTATCTTAAAATATCAATTAAATTTAGACTAGTTTTTGCATAGAAAATATTTGGTTGAGATCACAGAATTAATCCTCTTTTTTTAATTAAACCAATAATAAGCAACTTATTTTGAATTCCTAATTATTAGAGAAAACACACTTTTTATTTTCTCAAAAACAAGTTATACTTTAGGTATTTTAATTACCACAACTATATAATTTCTTCCAATTTAATTTGCACTTTGAACTTTTAAAGCTGGCAAATCAAATATATATTGCATGACCTAGATTAATGACACTTTACATTTCTAAGAAAAATACAAGGCATAATCAATTAAGAGCTTCCATTCTGTCCTCTAGATTTTTTTATGAGGCAAATTTAAACTTCACTTTTTTATTTTTATAATTAAGCAAACTTCCACAAAAATTTTGCCACAGGAATTTGGAGGAAGTTTGTAGCCATTCAAATGCAAGTTACCACATTCCTTAGCTTACTGGGAGAGTGGTCTTCCTTATAGGATTGCCTTGTGTCTCTTTCCTTCCCCCACATCAAGCTTACTTTGGGAGAAGTTTCAACAGATCTGGCCACACATTTTTTCATGCTTAAAAGGTAAAGACAGGTCTTAAATTTTTTCTTTCTTTTTTTCTTTCTGAAGTAATAACTAGCACCCAATTTGGCCAAGATCAGCATTTCCCTGCGAATTCTTTTATAATTTTTAAAGAAAACTTTAAGTAATCTCATTGCAGGAGAGCAGATAGCTTTGCCCTCTCCTGCCACCTTTGAATTTCTCCACACCAGAGGCGGTTTCAGCAGTGGAGTCTCATTTCTTATTACAGATTTTAAATTCCAAATACAAACTAAGATTTTAATTTGAACAAGAAACCACATTCTTTAAGTTTACAAACCAAAAATCTATAATAAAGTTTACTTTAAATTTATAACCTAATTCTTCCCCATTAGCCTGGCTGAAAAAAGACGTTCCCACCCTACTTACAGTTCGCGACTCTGCAGCTGGCCGTGGGCTTTGAGTGCGGTGAATTCCCCTCACCTTTTTTCTGGTGAATCTTCCACACCTTTTTTCTGGTGAATCTTCCACACCTTTTCTCGGTGTATTTTTCCTCCTTCGCTCTTAGGCGAAAAATACCTTCTCCTCCAAAAGCCCCACGTTGGGCGCCAGATATAGGACTCTCTTTCACGGCCCGCGTTGAAAGAGTTCCAATTCAGGGTTCAGCTTCTGGAGAAGGGCGGCACACAAATGAAAAGAGACTTGAAGAAATTCAATTTGGCGATATGGGGGGCCAGGCGGTAGTCCAACTCTAGTGGGAGAACTACTCCTGCTCTGGCCCTGCCATCCCCTTTTATTGAGGCTTTGGGGAAAACATCTTAAGCAACATAAACAGAAATTTACATGTAGCCCTTAGGCAGGAAATAACAAAAACTTTCATGGACAAGGCAGATTCTGCTTCAGCTAACAAAATCTCAACTACAATTAAGGTTGTTGACCAGCCTTCCTGGCTTCCTGTCAACATCTCTTTTTCAGTGAAACTGATTTGGTTTCCAGCATCTATCCTATCTAATAAAAGAGTAATATGCAAATTGACCATCACTCAAACACACAAGATGGCTGCCCTCATGTGGTCAAAATTTTTGCCCCCATATGGACACAAGATGACCATCACAAGATGGCCAGCAGGGTAGGGTGTTTGGGAGGGACCAGGCCTGCAAGGGAGGGTAGTTGGGAGTGATGAAGCCTGTAGGGGAGAGCATTTGGGGGTGACCAGGCCTACAGGGGAGGGCAATTAGGGTGACCAGGCTGAAAAAGGGAGCAGTTAGGCATCAATCAGGCTGGCAGGTGAGTGGTTAGGGGGTGATCTGGCTGGCAGGGAGAAGCAGTTAGGTATAATACAATCAGGAAGGAAGGCAGGTGAGCAGTTGGGAGCCAATAGTCCTGGATTGTGAGAGGAATGTCTGACAGCCCATTTAGGCCCTATCTTACCGGGCATAGCCTAGTCTGGGAGACAGGATGAACAGCTTTGCACAGTGTCTGTCTTTGCAATCATATGAGCAAATTGTGTTGACACCAGCCCAGTGTGGTTTGGTGCTGACAGAATAATAAAACTCTTATTGGTTGTTGTTGTTGTTGTTGCTCCATTGGTGGAGATTTCCTACAAGTTTCAGGATATCTTCCTTTTAATTTCACTTTGACTTATGTCTCTCACCTTTGCTTTTTCTCAATCCCCCACCCACAATAGTATCTTGTTCCAGGCTCACTTCGCTGGAGTGTCTAGGAGATCACACAATGTGTCCACCACCAGAACCACAATTCTCAGCATTCCTGGGTTTCTCCACACTCTCAGCTTCTGTTTGAGGCCCAAGACTCCTCCCCTCCCACCATGCAGCCCAGTGTCCCTCGCTCTGGCCCAAGGTCCCTCCCCTCCTGCCACATGGCTGGAGTGCAGATACTGGGCTTGCATTGCCACAAGCCAAGTATCCCTCACTCTGGCCTGGGGTCCTTTCGCTGCATGGCCAGGATGCAGATGCTAGGCTCGCATTACCAGGGCAATGCCACCAGAGTCTTGCCCTGGCCAGTATGGTCACTGCCATCTTTGTTGTGGAATGATGCTTAATTTACATATCATTCTTTTATTAGTTAGGATTAGTATAGTAGTGGTCTGGTGCACAAAATTTGTGCATGGGAGGGGGGTGTTCCTCAGCCTGGCCTGCACCCTCGCCAATCTGGGATACATCTCACAATCCAGGACCACTGGCTCCTAACTGCTCACCTGTCTGCCTGATCACCCCTAACCCACTCTGTCTGCTCGCCTGCTTGCCCCCAACTGCCCCCCAGCCAGCCTCATCACCCCTAACTGGATCCCCTGTCAGCCTGCTTGCCCTTAGCTGCCCCTACCCCTGATGGCCTGCTCACCCAAACTTCCCCCACTGCTGGCCTGATCGCCCCCAACTGCCTTCCCCTCCTGGTCTGATTGCTCCTAACTGCCTCTGCCTCAGCCCTGCCACCATGGCTTTGTCAGGAATAATGTCCAGAAGGTCTCCCAGTCTAATTAGCATTATATATATATATATATATATATATATATATATATATATATATATATATATATATATCTTTGAAGTTCTTAAATTCATCCTTCTGACCATCATTTCCACCGTTACTCTTTTGAAGATTCCTGTCAGTTTCCCAATCTTAATAATATGCATAAAATAATGTCCTATTTGAAATATATTAATCCTTTGAGATACTTTTATTATCAAATAGGGTCTCAGTGCACGAATTTGTGCACCTTGAAAGGAACTGTGGGCCAGGAGGCTGTGGTGGGCACAGGGGCAGGTCTCATCCCCTCCTCCGCACCCCCGCCTGGCCCCTCCCACCATGGCCCCTCTGTGTATGTTCTCCAGCATCTTTGATGTTGTTAAAGTATTTGTTTACATAGTGTTAAATGAAACAGTGTTTAATAGACATAAAATGGAAGGAAATAGTCACGTGTGTACAAATTGCTCTCATAGGATGAAATGCAGCTTTGCAACATAAAGCCTTTGTGTGGGACTCAGTGATGCAATTCTTACCTTTAAACTAGTGTTTATGGTTCCCATCACACAGGGTCCCATCCTCAGAATGGCGTTTGAAGGCTGGGGAACCCTCGCTGGACACATCTTCCCCAAATGCAGATAAAGCAGGTGTGCTGGGCTCAGCACATCACCAAGAAGCACACACACACCCACACAGCTTTCAGGTTTTAATGAAAGTGCATGAGAAAAGGTAGAATTCCAGTCTCCTATGTGTCCATAAAGGGACATTGCTTATCAGTGAAATGTTCACATTTTAAACACTAGCTCTCTCTGAACACCAGGACTCACATACAAAAGGAATTGTATATCTCTTTACTGTAAAGAAACACAAAATCACAGAACATGGTTTATTCTAACTTAATTAAGATTTCATGTTAATATTGGTATAAGTCATTATTTTTCCAGGACGATTCATGAATTAAATTAAATTTGAATTTCCCAAGAGGGTACTGTCAATAGTACTTGGTATTATTTTGATTGAAATGTATCTTCTTTGACTACATTTTAGGTAAAATATTTCTGTTAAAATTTGAGAATTTATTTTCTATGTTACATTAAGTAAGAGACTTTGTGGTGGAAAGAATACTCATTATGAGCTAATGACTGCTTGTGTTTGTTTGGGCTGAGTTATGAAAAATGTTTGAACCTTTTCTTCTATGGTAGGAAATTAAAAACCATTTGTATAAATGAAAAGCCAGTAAATCATAATGGAATGATTTGTTTTAAAACACAGAGATAGAGTTCTGGCAGGAATGTCCTGAGGTAAAAATCAACATTTCCCTCCCCCTCTTCAGGGAAGGCATTTGAAAACGAAACCGATCACAGCCCTTGTTCAGCATCCTGAGGAGAGGACATGACCTGGGCCTCGTGTTGGAGGAAGGCTGCCCGCAGAGCTGGAGGCGGGCGACACGGTGTCGGAGGAAACAGAGCAGAGAAGCCCGAGGCGAGATCACAGCCCGGAGTGGAGCAGGCATGGCAGAGCGTCCTGGCACAGATAGCAGGGTGCAGTGAAGTTCTCACCATGAGGCTCGGCAGCTGCACTTGTGTTTTCTCACGTCAGGGGGAAGGCTAGGAGAGCTGAGCTGGCACAGATCCTCCCAGAACACAGTATGATTTTGAGATGATGACTGTGTGAGGCAGAATAAAGTCACCTGACAAACTGCTTGAGCTCAAGAAAACGCCAGGCTCTCAGAGGAAAGGAGAAAGAGGGAAAAGGGGAAAAGGAGAAAAGGGGGAAAGGGGAAAGGGGGAAAAAGGGAAAAGGAGAAAAGGGGAAAAGGGGAAAAAGAGAAAAGGGAAAAAGGGGAAAAGGGAAAAGAGATGCCTCTGTGTTAAGAAACCAGTTGGTCTGAATGCCTCCTTGGCCCTTCCTCCAAGTCTCCTGCTCAGAGGTGTTTTGGGAAAACCCTAATTCTCACAACTAAGGAAATGAAAATGACCTAGAACAACACGGATACGAAAACAAAAAAAAGAGCGTTACCAACAGCACATTGAGAAACTGCAATGAATGCCGCCCTCACGCAAAGGAGATGCAGAGCAGGGATGCTACCGTGATGGGGACACGGAGAGCCCACCACAAGGCCCCTTAAAAGAAGTCCCTGAGAAATAAATGCAAACACAGGACAGAGAGGTTAGCATTCCAGGAAATGGTATATGAATGGGCAAAACTTCGGAAAAAATAAAAGTCAAAGAAATGAAGGAAGTAGAAGCAGCATTTAGGAGAACAGACATGCAGAAACCCCATAAGGAATGCAGAGCAGAGAATATGACAATTGAAAAATAAAATGAACCATGGGAAATATTAACAATATGGAGAAGAAAGTAGCTAAAAAAGTATGCAGAATACATTTACTAGATGCATAACTGTAATCTTCAAAAAGGAAGTAAATGTGAGATCAACCTATCCAATATAATTTTGTGAAAATCTGGAAATAATTCATGCCTTTTAAGTGGACATTTAAATGACACACTAAATGCCAAAAGGGACTTAAAATGATTGGCTCAGACATCTTCTAGTAACATTACAAGTCTTTGAGTATATAAAAATAATACACTTTAGGCTCCTAGGCAAAAATGCCAACTCATATATCAATAATAGTGAAAAATGTCAGGTTAACTCATATTTCTAATAAAACTTTTGGTGATGCAAAGATAATGACCAAAAAAAATTATTATTATCTAAAATCCTGTTAGAGAAAAGTAAGGAGAAGATGGGAGGAAGAGGAGACATGTTATCTGGAATATTGCGCTTAGTGAGGAAGTAATAGACACGGCCTATAAAAATAAAGGATTTAGAGAAGTGGATAAAGGGCAACGTTTTCATTACCAAGGTAAACCTAAAATGAAAAGGCAAACCATTCAAAATCAGAAGAGGGAAATACAGAAAACACATCACATAGTAGAGGCCTCCAATTAGAAAAATAAATAAATAAATAATATGAAGGAAATAAGAAAAAATTAGCTATGATACCAATAAATGTAAACTGTTTAAATTAAAATAAAGAGTTTATGACTGGATCACACAACAACAACAACAAAACAACAACTTTTTGCTATACAGAATAGATAAATCTAAGACAAAGTGAGTTTAAAGTTGAAGTTAAAATTATAGCAGAGAAATTCAATAGCAACGGAAGAGGAGGAGAAGGAGGGGAAGTGGAGAGAAAAATAATGAGCAGCCAGAAGAAAAAGCAATAAATGGAAAAAAATAGGTGTTATAATATCAATAAAAATTTAAGCTCTTTTCCTAGCTTTGTTTTTCTTCCCCTTGCTTCTTTATTCTTCTTCTTTTTTAAATAGTATAGTAGCTTTTACTTTTTAAAAGTCGTGTAATTAAACATCATTGGCAAATACATATTTGGCTGTGTTATATAAAACTAGAGGCCCCGTGCACAAAGTTTGTGCATGGGGGAGGGAGGTGTGTGTGTTCCTCCAGTGCAGGAAATTCATGCACAGGTTTAGGAGTGTATGTCCTTCAGCCCAACCTGCACCCTCTCCAATTAGGGACCCCTTCAGGGATGTCTGACTCCCTAAAGGCCTGATTCCACTGGGATTATGCCTAAATGGGCAGTCGGACATCCCTCTCACAATCTAGGACTGCTGGCTCCCAACCGCTTGCCTGCCTGCCTGCCTGCCTGATTGTCCCTAACTGCTTCTGCCTGCCAGCTTGATCACTCCATAACCACTCCCCTGCCAACCTGATCGATGTTTAACTGCTCCCCTGCCAGCCTGATTGCCCCTAATTGCCCTCTCCTGCCAGCCTGGTCACCCCTAACTACCCTCCCCTGCAGGCTTGGTTGCCCTCAACTGCCCTCCCCTGCTGGCCCAGTGACCCCTAACTGTCCTCCCTTGCCAATCTGGTCACCTCAACTGCCCTCCCCTGCTGTCCTGGTCCCCCCCAACTTCCGTCCTTTGCAGGACTGGTCCCTCCCAGCTGTCCTCCCCTGCTGGCCTGATTGCCCACAACTGTCCTCCCTTGCTGGTCATCTTGTGGCAGCCATCTTCTGTCCACATGGGGGCAGCCATCTTATCTGTTGGAGTGATGGTCAATTTGCATATTATCCTTTTATTAAATAGGATGAATTCCAATAGTCAGCAATTAGTCAGGGAGACAGTTAGAAGGCAACTCAGGATTTCAGCAAGAGTGTAGATTACACCAGCCTTATCCAATAATGTATAAGATTGTGAGTGCTGACTGTGACTGTAACATGAGCACATAATCCATGTTCAAAATTCCACACTTACCAGCTCTAGGGGAAAGTGGGACTCCAGGAAATGAGGTGTGAGGCAAGAAAACAGCTCATGAATTGCTGAACAGGTCTGTGCATTACTGATCACAGCACAGAACAGATACGGGGAGTTCTGCAGCATGGCTTGGCTTGACAGTTGTCTTGATTACATAACAGGTTTTATCATTTGATATTTTAAGATTCTTTGAACACAAAACGATTTTTGGTTTAAAATATAAACCCTCGCTTCTTGCCAGCCTTCGCTATTGAAACTACGCTTTTCCAAAGAGCTTCCGGCCTCACCCTTGTGCAGCTGGAGAGCAGGGCCCTTCCTGTGCTGTCACCTCTCCAGGACTGTCAGCAAGCAGGCAGATCCAGACCCACCGCCTCCCTCAGCCACTGCCACACCGGAACCTCCCAGCAAGGAGTCCCCCAGCTTCCAAAGCATCCTCTTTCTTCAGTGATAGCAAGATTCTTATAGTTCACATCCAATTTGGGGACATTTGTTTTTTGGGATTTTTGAACATTTCAACAGCTACTTTTCTTTAAAGGGAAGAGACATTAAATTCACCTCACCTTTCAGAAGTGGTTGGCATCTTTCATTAGCTCAGAGGTCACTCACAGCAAGCATGCCAAACTCACAGGTTAACACGGGCCAAATAAACTAGTGTATGTGGGTTGAAAAACAACAAAAGCTTCAATTTTTGGAAAAAAAAAATGTAGGTATTGAATTGGGATCAAGACATGCTGAATACAAAGGGCTGAAATAAATGAGTCATTGTTCACAGAAAACACTAGAACACTATGTATAACAAGATATTGTAAAATTTAAGTAAGAAATTTTTATTAAAATGTTTCCTACATACTGTTATATTGGCTGGCCCGCAAAAATATTCATTGTGGGGCTCAAGTTTGAATGTTTGTAATAGAGAAAACTAAGTAAAAGGAAAGAAGACTAGCGGGGATTTCTATACTGAAAACAATTAGAACACACTGTATCCTTTACAAATACCATACAGTGTATGTGTAATTATATGTGTATACATTACATGCATGTGTATAATGTGTGCATAGTATGTGTGTGCACATGTATCGTGTATGCATAATTATGTGTCTGTATGTATATTATACACTGAGTGGCCAGATTATTATGATCTCTGAATGGATAATAATCTGGACTCTCAGTGTATATCCTATATGATAAAAGGCTAATATACAAATTGTTCCCTCCACCAGGAGTTTGACCAGCAGGCAGGCCTACCAACCGCCCATGTCCCCTCCCCCTTGCCAGGCTGGCTGGACCACACTCATGCACAAATTCATGCACTTTGCCTCATATATATATATATATATATATATATATATATATATATATATATATATATATATAACTCAGTGGTCAGATTATTATGCATTCAGAGATCATAATAATCTGGCCACTCAGTGTATGTGTGTGTATGTATATAGTGTACATATAATTATATGTATGTATGTGTGTGTGCATATTGTATACATACTTATGTATGTGTATAGTATACGTGTCAATATATTATATGTGTGTATGTTTATGCTGCATATATATTTTATGTGTATGTTATTGTGTGTTATATGTGTGGGGTATATATTATGTGTGTTTATATGTGCGTACAGTGTGTAAGTTGTATATATGCTTATTATTTGAGTATGGTGTATGTTTATTGTGTGTGTGTGTACGTGCATGTTTAGAGTGTGTATATTATGTGTGTATGAATGTTACATGTATGTTGTATATACATTATATATTTTATGTGTATGTTATTGTGTGTTATATGTGTGGGGTGTATATTATGTGTGTTTATATGTGCGTACAGTGTGTAAGTTGTATATACATGATATATTTTATGTATGGTGTATGTTTATTATGTATGTATGTATGTGCATGTTTAGAGTGTATATTATGTGTATGTATGTTACATGTATGTTGTATATACATGATATATTTCATGTATGGTGTATGTTTATTATGTATGTATGTATGTGTATGTTTAGAGTGTGTATATTATGTGTATGTATGTTACATGTATGTTGTATAAACATTATATATTTTATGTATGGTGCATCTACACTAATAAAAGAGTAATGTGCTAGTTAGATCTGGAGACCTTCTGGGAGACCTTCCAGACACCCTTCTGGACAAAGCCGTGGTGGCGGAGCTGAGGCAGAGGCGGTTAGGGGTGATCAGGCCGGAAGAGGAGGGTAGTTGGGAGTGAGCAGGTCAGCAAGTGGGGACAGTTGGGAGTGAGCAGGCAGACATGCAGAGTGGTTAGGGGCTGTCAGGCAGGCAGGCAGGTGAGCAGTTAGGAGCCAGCTGTCCCGGATTGTGAGAGGGATGTCCGACTTCCTGTTTAGGCCCAGTGGAACCTGGCCTAAACTGGCAGTTGGACATCCCCCAAGGGGTCCCAGATTGGAGAGGGTGCAGAGGGCGCTGAGGAACACCCCTCCCCCTGTGCACAAATTTTGTGCACTGGGCCACTAGTGTATATTATATGTGTGTATTATAGAGTGTGTATATATTATATGACTACATGTATATTTTATGTGGGTGGTGTGTGTATATTTTATATATTTATGTGTATATCTTATAGATGATAGCTTATGTGATGTGCTATGAAGTGGGCACATTGTCAACCCATCTGCAGGGGACACAGGACAAGCTGGCGGGGAGTGCAGAGCTGTGATTTGACAGTGTTCGTAAGCACTTCCATGGCCTGGTCTGTTATCAGTGCATCTGGGAGATAATTTTATTGAATACGACATCCCATGTGTGGGCCCTCTCTCCTCCCATCATAAGATATTCGAAACTCTAGTCTGTAAAACCAGGTGTTTACACACATGGTCAATTGGTGTGACTCTTCTAATGAGCAGTGCTAAAGTCAGTCACAGGCTAAATTCTCCCAATTTTTTCTGTCTAATATTGTGACAATTACTCTCCTTTGATTCTCTTAATATGCTTTCTATGATGTAGACTCCACAAGGGAAAATAATGGTCATAATTCTGATGCAGAAGAATGTTGAGGTTTCATTTACATAAACATTGCACCCACTCTTGATCCCAATTCATTTCTCATCAGTCAAACTCCTGGGAGCAGGGCTCTGGCCCTGGACACTGGGCACAGGCCTCCCTCCATCAGCCATGCACTTTGAAATAATTCCCTCTTCTTATCTGGCCGTGTGTATGGTGACCTCAGATCAGCAATAGAAGAACCACTGTTTAACCAGGGATTTGTCAGACAAGGTGCGGGAAGTAGCGGGAAGATCTGACATCTGTACTTAAGATTACCCTCTTAGGCCATTTCGGCTTCCATAACAAGACATTGGCCAGGAGGCTTATAAACAACAGACCTTTGTTTCTCAGTCCTGAGGCTGGGATCCACAGGTGCAGGCAGACTCAGTGTCTGGTGGGATCCTCTTCCTGGATCAATGCCAGCTGATTTCTCACTGTGTCCTCATATGGCAGAAGGATCAGGAAGCTCTTGGGGTCTCTTTGATAAGGGTTTGCCCCTATTGTGAGGGCCCTGCATTATGAGTGACACCCAATGACCTCCCAACAGCCCCGCCTCCTAATGCCATCACCTTAGGGGTCAGGATTTCAGCATATGAATCCTGGGGGCACAGTCAGCACAGGAGTTAACTTTACAAATGCACAGGAACTCAAAGTCCAGCCAGTGGACATAGCACTAATAAGGTTTTGTTAAAAGTATTTCTAGAAAACCAAGAAAAAATGTAGAATATATTTTATATGTGCCTTTGCTTATCTGACAGAATTTATTCTGTATTCATGTTTAAGATTTTCTATAAAAACACAGCTTAACCTCTTTGTGGCAAAATTGGAGAATGTCACAAGATCTAGTCTGACACACCATGAAGAGGCAGGTGGGCCCTGAGATTGGCCTATGTAGCAGCTTTTGCTTCGATGCTCAGGAAGAATGGAGTTAATCTCTCTTGTCACCGTGCTATCTCAGGAACAGCCAAATTGCTTGTCTAAAGTTCAAGCTAAATACATAAAATCATTTTGTTCGGAACATATCTTTACTCAATGCTTACAGTGCATTTTCTAAATGAGCCTCTAATCAGGACTTGGGAAATGTTCTCCGAAAGGTCATTTTCCAGCACAGGAAGGTCATTTTGTCTGGAGTGTTTCCATGTTGTACTCCTAGGGCTTTGTTTACTTACTGGAGTACCTTTTGATTCTCTTCTGAAGAAATGAATATAATTTGTGTTATTTTATTATCGTCATATCCCACATCTGCTCATTACTAAGGAGTGACTATTCATGTTGAGCAATTTTATAGCTGAGGTGTCAAGAGGAAAATGAGTTTAAAATGAGTGTAAGTTGTGGTAAGAGCACTTAGCTGCCCTCCAAGGGTGATTTCCTGTCCCACGGTCTTCATACAAGCAAGTAGGACAAACAGCAATTGGAAGTGAAGAGCACAAGTAACCGAAAAGAACGAGTATCCAGAACAGTGATTCTCAGCCCCAGCTGCACGCCCACACCACCTGGGTGCTTTAAAAACACTGGTGCCTGCAGTGACCTATCAACCAGGAGATCATGGTTTGATTCCCCATCAGGGCACATGCCCTGGTTATGGGCCTGATCCCCAAGAAGGGGCGGGCGAGCAGGAGTCAGTCAATTGATGATTCTCATTGATATGTCTATCTCTCCTCCTTCCTTCCTTTCTGAAATCAATAAAAAAATATTTTAAAGGTGTTTAAAAACACTGACACCTGCATCCCACACCTAGAATTCTGATTTAGCTGTCTTGGGTAAGGAGTGGAGTGTAGTGGTGTTAAAAACTCCAGAGTGGTAGTAAAAGGAACTTTGGTTTGAGACTCACTTTCTGCACTATTGACATCTTTAAGAATTAGTTGAAAGCTATGGTCTTCTCCAAGATAATACATAAAAACAAGAGGAGGTTATGGACACCCCTCTTGACATTACTAGTTCATGCACTTAAAATAATTTGCTACAGCCCTGGCTGGTTTGGCTCAGTGGATAGAGCATGTGGACAGAAGAGCCTGGGGTTTGATTCTCGTTAAGGACACGTGCCAGGGTTTCAGGCTTGATCCCTAGTGGGAGGGATGTGCAGAAGGCAACAGATCCATGATTTTCTCTCATCATTGATGCTTCTATCCCTTTCTCCCTCTCCTTTCCTCTAAGACATCATTAAAATATATATATTTAAAAATAATAAAAATTTTCATGCCGAAACCGGTTTGGCTCAGTGGATAGAGCATTGGACTGTGGAATCAAGGGTCCCAGGTTCGATTCCGGTCAAGGGCATGTACATTGGTTGTGGGCACATCCCAGGTGGGGGGTGTGCAGGAGGCAGCTGGTCGATGTTTCTCTCTCATCAATGTTTCTACTGTGTTTCCCTGAAAATAAGACATCCTCCGAAGATAAGACCTAGCGCATGGAAAGATAAGATATCCCCTGAAAATAAGACCTAGCACAACTTTGGGAGAAAAAATTAATATAAGACACTGTCTTATTTTTGGGGAAACAGTGTATGAATCTATCCTTCTCCCTTCCTCTGTGTGAAAAATCAATAGTATATATATATTTTTAAAAAAAACTGAACAGTTAGCTACTTAAAAAATAATAAAAATTTTCAATATATCCAAGTCACTCATCAATAACATCTGGTTTACAGGGGGAAATGTAACGAATATTGTAGCATTGTCGTGGGACCATCAGAACGAGAACCTGCCAATGATTGAATAGGGGAAGCTTACCAGGGAGAATTACCAATCTGATGAAATCACTGTGAGCAATAATTCAGCTTAGTGTGACATCCTGGATGAGGAAAAGAACCTGAAGCAGGACAGAACTGAGCCCAGAATAAACCCACATGCATGTCAACTAATCTTCAACAAGATCAGTTTCTCAGAAATTTTGATATCCACATGCAGAAGAATGAAACTGTTTCTTTATCTCTCATCATACACAGATCAATTCCAAATGGATTAAAGACTCAAACATAAGATTCTAAACCTTAAACTCCTAGAAAAAAAATAGAGAAAAAGCTCCTTGATATTGACTTGCCAATGATTTATTGGATATGACACCAGAAGCACAGGCAGCAAAAATAAACAAATTATCAGCTGTCGGGATGGTATTTAAACACACACACACACACACACACACACACACACAAAAGAGTGTTGGTTAGGATGTGGAGGAAAGGGAACCTTGTGCACTGTTGATGGGAATGCAAATTGGTCTCCTGAGGACCACTGGATAACTAACCTATGATGACCATCTGATTAGTCACAAAGGGGAACCATCTGGTGAGCCAGCCCTGGGGACCATCTTAATAGTTACCTCAAAAGACCTCTTAATTAGTAACCAACAAGAACTACTACTAATTGATTAGTAACTCATGGGGATCACCTGATTAGTAGCCCATGAGGACCACCACTGATTTATTAGTAACATCCAAGGTTAGTAACACACGAGGTCTACCACTAATTGATGAGTAATCAATGAGGACCACCTGGTTAGTAATCCAGGAAACCACTCTGATTAGTAACCCAAGAGGAATTAACTCATTAGTAGCCTATAAGGACTACCTGATTAGTAATCCACTGGGAAAACTAAGATTAGTAGCAAATGAGGACCACCTGATTAGTAATTTGTTAAAACCACCCTGGTTAATAACCCAGGAGAACCACCTAATTATTAGCCTAGGAGGACCACATTATTAGTAACCCACAGGACCACCTAGTTAGTAACCCACTAGGAACATCATTGATTGATTAATAACCCACAAGCAACACCTGATTAGTAACCCAGGGGACCACCTGATTAGACACCAATGAGAGCCACCTGGTTGGTAACCCCTAAGGACCACAAGATTAAACCCACGAACACCACCTGATTAGTAACCCCTGAGAACCACCTGATTAGTAACCCACGAGGACCACCTGATTAGTAACTCATAAGGACCACCACTTATTGATTAGTCACCCACAAGGAACACCTACTTAGTATACCATGAGGACTACCTGATACTCACCAATGAGTAAGACCTGGTTACTTAACCCTGAGAACCACCTAATTAATATACCCAAATACCCATAATTAGTAACCCCAAAGGATTACCTAATTAGGAGCCTACAATGATCACCTTATTAGTAATCCATAAGGACCACCTGATTAGTAACCCTATGAGGACCACCACTGATTGATTAGTAACACTCAAGGACAACCTGATTAGTAACACACAAGAACCACCACTAACTTTAGTAACCAACTATGACCACCTGGTCAGTAACTCAGGTGACCACACTAATTAGTAACAAATGAGGACCATCTGATTAGTAATTCATGAAAACTACCCTCATTATTAACCTACATGGACCACCCTGATTAGTACACTAGGAGGACCATATGATTAATAACCCATGAGGAACACCTGGTTAGTAACCCACATGGACTACCTCATTAGTCACCAATGAGAGCCACCTGGTTAATAACCCAGGACACCACTGTGATTAGTGACCCACAGAAATCCCCTGATAAGTAACTATGAGGGCCACCTGATTAGTAACTCATGAGAACTCCCTGATTGGTTAACCATGTGGGTGGAAAACTCATTAGTCAATAGAGTCAAATATCAACAGTACAACAATTGAAATTTCTTTTGAGAGCCAAATTTTTGTAACTTAAACTTCTTCTAACACCACTTCAAAATAGATTCACCCATGCTGTGGTATTTTGTGGAAGAGCCACACTCAAGGGGCCAAAGAGCTGCATGTGGCTCTCGAGCCGCAGTTTGTCGACCATGGGTAACCGACAAGTATCACCTTACTTAGTCACCCAGGAAAACCACCTAATTAGTAGCCTAGGAAGACCACATTATTAATAACCCACAAGATCACCTGGTTAGTAACCAATGAGGGCCATCACTGATTGATTATAAACCCACCAGGAACACCTGATTAGTAATCCATGAGGACTACCTGATTAGTCACCAATGAGAGCCACCTGGTTAGTAACCCCTATAGAACAACAGATTACTAAACCATAATGACCACCTGATAAGTCACCAATGACAACTACCTGTTTAGTAACACCTGAAAACCAACTAATTACTAACCCATGAGGAATACATGATTAGTAACCCACAAGAACCACCATTGATTCATTAGTCAACCACAGGAATACCTGTTTGGTAAACCATGAGGATCACCTGATAGTCACCAATGAGGAACATCTGGCTACTTACTCCTGAGGAACACCTAATTAGTAACACACCCGACCACCTGAATAGTAACCCATGTGGACCAATTAATTAGGAGCCTACAAGGACCACCTGATTACTAATCGATGAGGACCACCTGATTAGTAACCCATGAAGACCACCACTGATTATTAGTAACACCCAAGAAGAACCTGGTTAATAACACATGAGGATCACCACTGATTGAATAGTCACCCACAAGGAACACCTATTTATTAAACTACAATGGTATTTTGTGGAATACCATCGCCTGGTTAGTAACCAGTGAGGAACATCTGGTTACTTATCCCTGAGGAACACCTAATTAGTAAGACACCCAATAACCTGATTAGTAATCCATGAGGAATACTTAATTAGGAGCCTATGAGAACTCCTGAGTAGTAATCCATGAGCACCACCTGATTAGTAACCCATGAGGAGTACCTGGTTAGTAACCCACTAGGCCCACCTGCTAATTCACCAAAGAGAGCCACCTGATTAATCACCACTGAGGACCACTGATTACTAACCCACGAAGACCACCTGATGAGTCACAAATGAGAATCATCTTGTGAGCAAACCATGAGGACCACCTAAATAGAACCCAAAAAACCACTTGATTAGTAACCAACAACGAATATTACTGATTTATTAGTAAACCATGAGGACCACCACTAGCCACAAATGAGAACCACCTGGTGAGTAACCCCTGAGGACCACCTGATTACTAACCCAGGAAGAATAACTGATTAGTAACCTTGGGGAACCATCTGATTACTAGCCCATGAGGGCCACTTAATTAGTATCCCATGATAACCACCTGATTAGTCACCAATAAGAACCACTTGGTTAGTGATCCCTGAGGACTACTTTAATAGTAACCCATAAAAACACCTGGTTAGTAATGCACTAAAACTACCTGCTCAGTAACTCATGAGGACCACCCGTTAGTCACCAAACTGGTTATTAATCCCTGAGGACCACTTTCTTTGTAACACACCCAGACCACCTGCTTAGTAGCCTATGAGAAACACTACTGATTGATTAATAACCCCCGAGAACCACCTGGTTAGTAACCTGGTTAGTAACCCTTGAAGACTACCTGATTAGTAACCCAGTAGGACCACCTGGTTAGTAACCCAGGTGGACCACCTAATTAAATAACCCAGTAGGATCATCACTAATTAGTAACCCCTGAGCACTCCTACTTTTCACTCCTCAAAGTGACTATAAAACTGGTCCCATTGAAGAGACAGATGTCTGCCCCTTTACTATAGTGAGAATTATTAATTCACATTGTCATATAATCACTAATAATTTTCATTATTTCTCATCAGATTGTATTCCTATCTGATAGAAATTAGAAGTGATCCTAGAAGGTAATCCTTGTATCCAGGCCCCCCATGCACATAAAAGTGTTCTTACATAAACTAGTAAGTGAATGATTAGATAGACAGACACACAGGTAGATTGATAGATAACATTGACTGACTGGTTGGTTGACTGATTGACTGAAAATGATTTTAGAAGAAGTCTTATTGAAGAATCTTTTAAGATCCCCTCTCAGAATCTTTCATGTGTCTTTGCTTCAAGTTCTAGCAATTCCATATGATTTAGGAAGACAGGTTTCTACAATTATTTTATTCATCTCAGTTCCATGTTCTAACCACTTCAACTTTCTCATTTTCCTAGCATTCACCTCCTAAAGGCAGGAAGGAAATGTGTTAGGCATCTGTATTGTCAGGAAGAAAGGGGGAAATCCTTTAAAATTGGCAAAATAAATTAAAGGATGCTCTATTGTTCCCCCTTCCACTTTGTCTCAAACTTTTACCATCTTTGAACTAATTCATGACTCTGTAAGAGTCAGAAAACCGATAATACCAGTAATTGTTGTCCTCAGAGATGCAGACACTTTTTGTCTGGTGGGACACAGCTGAGGAATGCCTAGTGGACAGATCAGACTAGTGTCCAAGTATAAATTTATACACATCACCCCAACAATTGTGCTACTTCAAGTTGTCTGGTCTTTGAGTCCCCCCAGAAAGAGTTGGAACATTTCACTGATTCTTCCATTAATTTATAAGTTAATTGAGATTTTGGACATCTGTTCATTTTTTATTGATATGAGATAATAATTTTCCTTTGAGTAAATTTATCCTGTGACAGCTGTCATTCTCCATCCCTTTGACCCTTTGGTCCTTTAGGTTATTTGCCCCACCTCCATCTGAAGTGCCCATAAGGATGCTGCTGGATTTCATCATGAAGAAGCATGGTGGACAGGGTAGAGTGTCACAAAGGTCCAATGATGTCAGAGGGAAAAGAACAGTTCAAGCTCAGTGTAGATTACTTATAACAAAGCCATGACTCCTCAGATTAAATTATATTACCAATAGCTCTTTACATTACCTTTCTTTCATCCTTCAAAAAGTGCAGGAAGAGGGAACATTCTGACATTTAAATATGGCAAATATATTGACACAATTGTCCATATATATTAATAGTCAGAGGACATTTGTGATGGATCTTAGTCACTTCTCAGTTCAAGTTGCTATACGTTTATTTCAATTTTTGTTTTTGACATATAGGTAAAATCCAACTCATTTTCTAGGACAGCTCTTAGTTTCTTTTGAAAGTTTGGGGCTTTTATAGAATCTTTTAAAACTTTATTTCATTAAAGCAAAAATAATTGTGGCATCAATATCTGATAATTTGTATATTAAATGCTTTAAAAATGTGTTCTGGCCCAATGGCATGGCTTAGTGGTTGAACATTGACCTATGAATCAGGAGATTATGGTCAATTACTCTTTTATTAGATAGGATAGAGGCCTGGTCCATGGGTAGGGGCCATCTGGTTTTCCCTGAAGGGTGTCCTGGACCAGGGTGAGGGGCGGCCCAGGCAAGGGACCTGTGGTGGTTTGCAGGTCGACCATGCCCCTCGGTGACCCAAGCGGAGTCCCTGGTATCTGGAATTTATTTACCTTCTATAATTGAAACTTTGGAGCCTAGAGCAGAGCCAGCTTACCGCTCACTCTGTGGCCGCAGCCATTTCTGTTGGGGTTTATGTGTCTTCTATAATTGAAACTGTGTAGCTAAGGGTGGAGGCCTGGACTGGCCAGGGTGTGCAGAAAGCTTTGTTTCTTCCATTGGCAGGGGCAACCATAGCCTCTTGCTTTTTCCAGCTCTGTGACTGCTGCCATTTCTGTTTGGACTTGTTTACCTTCTATCATTGAAACTTTGTAGCCTTGAGTGGAGACTTAGGTTAGCAAGGGCAGGCAGAAAGCTTGGCTTCCTCCATTGCCAGGGAAACCCAAACCTCTCTCCTGCTCTCTGTGGCTGTAGCCATCTTGATTGGGTTATTTGCATACTCACTCTGATTGGCTGGTGGATGTGGCTGGTGGGCATGGCATGTGGGTGTAACAGAATGATGGTTAATTTGTATAATACTACCTACTACTTAGGTAGGATAGAATCCCATTGTATAGATATTCCATTTTTTACTTGCCCACTCATTGGTTAATGGACCTTTGGGTTGTTTTATGTTTAAAAAAATTTTTTTAATTGATTTCTTTTTTAGGGAGAGAGGAAGTGAGAGGGAAAGAAACATCAATGAGAAGGAAAAAAACAAAACAAAAACAACAACAACAAAAAAAACATGATTGGCTGTGTCCTGCAAGCCCCCTTCTGGGAATCAAGCCCACAACCTAGGCATGTGCCCTGACTGGAAATTGAATCAGGGATCTTTCTATGCATGGACAGCACTCAACCAACTGAGCCACATCAGTCTTAGCTGTGATGAGGGTTCCACATCCACTGGCTTTATAACAAAACATGCTATTAATTTTATCACTATTACTATTGTCACCCTGATAGTGACATGTTGCTGGAATCTTGATTTCCATTTTTTGTTAACTAATTATATTGAGCATATTTTTATGTACTTATTAGCCATTTGTCTGTTATCTTTGAAGAAGTGTTTATTCTATTTGTTTGACCATTTTGTATTAGGTTATTTATCTTTTTGTTATTGTGTTCTAAAAGTTCTTTCCATATTCTGGATACAAGTCCATTGAGAGATAGTATTAGTGCTTGGCCTGTTTATCTCAGAAGAGATATTGAAACCTAACCCCCAGTACCCCAAGAGGGGACCATATTTGGAAGTAGAGTTAGTGCTAATGTGATGTCAAACTAGAGGAGAGTGGGCCCTTAATCCAAAATGACTCCAGCCTTTGTAAGGAGAGGCTGGCATAGCTGCTGAAACAAACATCTGCACACACAGGAGAGGCTGTGGGATAGGGTGAGGGTTAGTCCAGAAGACTTCAGAGGCACAGGGAAGAGTTGGAGTGCCTTGAGGATCCTGTTGTTGGAAATATGGATGTTAAAGGCAATGCTGGTGAGAGCTCAGGAAGAAAGAGCACTGACTCTAGAGAAAGCTTCTAGCACCTTAGAGAATATTGTCAAGGGCAGATGTTGCTAGAAAAATGTTACAGGTGCAGAAATAATTTCATTGTAGACATATGTTTGGTGTGTCTGTGTGCATTTGTGTGTGTTTATTATAAACTGTCCCAAATCTTCCTGACAATAATGTGTAAGATATAGTGTGTGCACCGAATCATTTTTTCTGATGTGAAAATTACAAATTAAAATCTCAAACACATTTGCAACCAAGACTTTCAGAGAAAACTTATATTTAGTTAGGATTAATGAGTTTAGATTTTATGATATGTCCAGAATTTACACACACACACACACACACACACACACACTCACACACACACACACACACACACACACACACAGATATGCACAGATCCCAGAAAAACTATTGACATGCACACAAGGAGACATGAAAGTTTTATGGCAGCGTTTTAAAAATAACAAGATGCTGAAACTTGTGGGTAAAGTGTGGGTATTGGAGACGAGAACATTCTGTGTAGCAATGGCAGAGTAAATTTGAACTCTGGAGCTGCATACAATGCCTCGCAAACTTCAGGTTGAGGAGTAAGCTAGTTAAAAAAACGCTCACTCTGTGACACTTCATACCAGGTGTGAGCACAGGGAAAGCCAGCCAGGGGTGTTTGAGGACAACATGACGTAGTGACAGCAAGTGAGAACAACCGAAAACTAAGAGGAATGCCAAGGCGAAGGGCCAAGAGAGGCGTGCAGAAGGGCGTGTCTCTCTGGTTCCCCATGTCTAGGTCACTCTCTGTGTTGGGGGCTTAGTTTCCCAGAACCTCTTCTAAGCCAGGCAGATGGGAGATTGCAGCTGCCATGTTCCAGGCAGCAAGGGGCAGTCGTGTGACCTGGTGTGGTCACTAGAAAGTGTGTGTGCAGGTCTGAGTACCCATAGGGCAGGCATGGCTCCTCTGTGCTCCTATAAGTGTTTCTCTCTTGGACCACAATCAGCACAGCTAGAGGGTGGGCAAGTTCTTGAGTAGGGGTGGCTGGGGATTGAGAAAATGGAAAAAAGAGACACAAAGACAGTAGGGAAAGCTGGGACCAGGTGAGACAGTGACCCAGAGTGTTTATTATATAAACGATTACAGGAAGTTTTACTAGAGTTTAAAACAATGTAAATGATGTGAAATCATGGTTAAAGATGGAGCTGTAATTCTTCATCCTTGTGGCATTTTTGTAATTGTCACTCATGGCTGAGCACAGATAATTGCATCCATTCCTTGTTCCTGGCTGAACTTAAATAATGAAAACCAAACCACCCCTGGCACCTGAGCTAAGGCTCACACTGACAACACTCCTGCCTCTGGCAAGGTATATTTCTAGGACACAGCTCTGCCAATGCCACTGGACTCAGCTGACAATAATTAAGGAAATTTTCATGTGCCTTCCCAGGTGCTCTCTACAGGTCTGATGTCCTTTCTGTTACAAAGGGCTTCAGTCAACACATGTCATCTATCCAGCATCAAACATGGTACAACACCATGTACACGGAGGAGATACCCAACTGGGGACCTGGCACCTCTGAATGACTGTGAGGAGAACTGTCTGCCCATTGGTCACAGCTGTGGGTGAGACAGTAACACGAGGGAAGAAACGCCTGTCTTGCACATGCCCTCTGTTATGTCTCTGTAACAGCTCTGCAGCCTTGCCCTAACTAAAACATTCCCCCTGCACTTTATTTTTAAATCTTTATTGTTGAAAGAATTACATATGCCCCCTCCGTTTTCTCACATTGACCTCTTCCAGACCGCCCTTGCTCCCCACCCCAGGCCTTCACCTGTGTCCATGGTGAGGCATACATGCTTACAAGGTCTTTGGTTGACCTCTTCCCACCCACCTACCTTCCCTGCCTTCCCTCTGAGGTTTGACAGTCTGTTTGATGTTTCTATGCCTCTGGATCTACTTTTATTCATCAGTTTATTTTGTTATTAGATTCCACATATGAGTTAAATCATGTGATACTTATATTTCTGACTGGCTTATTTTGCTTAGCATAACACCCAGAAATCCATGGCATTTTTATATGCCAATAATAAACTCTCAGAAAAATAAACAAAAAACAAATCCTATTTACCATTGCAACAAAAAATTAAGATACTTGGGAATAAACTTAACTGAGGAGGTAAAAGACCTGTACTCAGAAAACTACAGGATATTGATAAAAGAAATGGAGGAAGATGTAAACAAGTGGGAGAATAGACCGAGTTCATGGATTGGTAGGATTAACATCATTAAAATGTCCAGACTACCCAAAGCAATCTATAGATACAATGAAATCCCATTAAAATACCAATAGCATATTTCAAGACATAGAACAAACCTCCCTAATTTTAAATATTTCAAGTATTGCGTAAGAAGAGAAGTAAATAGCCTAGCACATAGGACAATCTATTAGTTTCCAATTTCTTGTAATTCAATATATCAAGCTTTAAAAGTTCAAAATTTATAAAAAGAAACATATAAGAAAATGTTTGCAATATATAAAATACATTTTATATATAAAAATTATGCGATTGAATTCATTTTATTTTTCAGTTGCAGTATACATTCAATATAATTTTGTGTCAGTTTCAGGTAGTTAGACAGTCATGCTTTACAGAGCGATCCTGCCAATATTTCAAGTACCCACTTGGCACTATGCATAGTTATCACAATAGTAACTCTCTACCATGCTTAACATCCTGGGACTATTTTTCAATTATCAATTTATATGAATTTTTTTATGATCAGTTGCTAAGGTGGAAAAAAGAAGTTGGAGCTCTGCTGGAGAGATGGACAATTACAACTTTTGTTTCTAACATGTGCAGTGCGGTGTTTCTCTCCCTTCATTCACTTCTCAGCGACTGATAGACATGATTCAGGAAATTCTACTGAACATTAAAGGAAATGCTAACAGAAATTTAAAATCTCCACCCCCAGTAAGTAGCGTGCACCTTCATTGGACAATACAATTGATTCCATTTTTCATAAAAAGTAAAGCCAAAATCCCTTAGAGGGTAACTGCTCTGTGTTGGTGAGGAGAACAGCCTCCCTAACTTCACTCCTGCTCCTTTTTCGTGGAACTGTCTCCTTTCCTGTGGAAATGTCCCCTTTCCCATGGTATTGTCCCCTTTTCCATGGAACTGTCTCCTTTCCTGTAGAACTGTCCCCTTTCCCATGGGAATGTCTCCTTTCCCATAGAACTGTTCCCTTTCCCATGGAACTGTCCCCTTTCCCATGGAACTGTCTCCTTTCCTGTAGAACTGTCTCCTTTCCCATGGAACTGTCTCCTTTCCCATGGAAATGTCCCCTTTCCCGTGGAACTGTCTCCTTTCCCGTGGAATTGTCCCCTTTTCCATGGAAATGTCTCCTTTCCCATGGAAATGTCTCCTTTCCTGTGGAACTGTCTCCTTTCCCGTAGAACTGTCCCCTTTCCCATGGGAATGTCTCCTTTCCCATGGAAATGTCCCCTTCACTCACACACACAGCGAGGCTGCAGAGCAGAGGGCTGAAAGGTGTTGCTAAATGTCAGGAAGTTAAAAATGCAGGATCCCGAGCATCTTTCTGTCCTGGGCTCTGGGGGGGCAGGCCACATGGCTGTGGAGTGGACCCCAGAAAGCCTGGGGGACCCTAGAAAGCCTGGGGGGACCCCGGAAGCCAAAGGCGAAGTGGGTCACAGGCCTCTCCTCCCCTCACATCTGCACCTGCAGAACAAGCTCATGCAGGGGCAGGACACCGCCTGCAAGGAGCTCAGGAGAGTGTCGTCCTCACCCCCCCCCCACATGGGAGGGCGCAGAGGACACCAGGAGGGCAGGGGGGGTTGACAGGAGGGGTCTACAGGTGGCCATCATCCCTCGGAGCCCACAGGTGGGATTCTAACAGGATCTTTGAGCTCCGTCATTCATATTTCCAGTTACTCAAGCCAATGGAGTGGGTTCCTTTACTGCAGTCAGTTCTTCCTTTTTTTTTTTTTTTTTCCAGCTGAGCTGCTGTCTGTAAAAACCAAGAGGGTCCTGGTTGATGCAAACAGCAGCAGACAGTGTAATGGACCGTCTTTCTTTGATTATGAGAAGATGAGGCCTTGTAAGTGTGTGGTGTCTTAGCTCAGCTGTCAAAGCAGAATACCACATGCTGCATGACTTGAACCCAGACACCAGTTTTCTGAGCCTGAGGTGGGGATGGGAGGAGTCTGGCCATACTCAGTTCCTGGCTCGTAGACAGAAACCAGTGCACCTTAACTTCAATGAAGTCAGTGGTCACAGCCCTCGAGGTAAAGTGGAAACTAGAGATAAGAGAGGGGACACCTAAGTGGCCTTGGCTGTGGCAATGACCTTTTTTTAAATTAATTAATTAATTTATTTATTTAAAATATATTTTATTGATTATTTACAGAGAGGAAGAGAGAGGGATAGAGAGTTAGAAACATCAATGAGAGAGAATCATTGATCAGCTGTCTCTTGCACACCCCTTACTGGGGATGTGCCCGCAACCAAGGTACATGCCCCTGACCGGAATCAAACCTGGGACCTTTCAGTCTGCAGGCCAACGCTCTATCCACAGAGCCAAACTGGTTTCAGCAACAATGACCTTTTTGATATAATGGCAAAGTTGTCTGTGTTTATGAGATAAATAAATGGATAAACTGGACTATATTCAACTTTTAAAATCTACTCTTTAAGGGACAGTATCAAGAGAATCACAGGATAGACTAGGATAAAATATTTGCCAAAGACATGTCTGATTAAAGACTGCTATCGAAAATACGCAAAGAACTTAAAACTCAACAATAAAAAAAATTAAAAAGAAACTGATTAAAAAATGGGCACAAGCCTGGCAGGTGTGGCTCAGTGGTTGAGTGTTACCTATGAACCAGGAGGTCACGGTTCAATTACCAGACAGGGCACATGCCCGGGTGAAGACTAGATCCCCAGTGCGGGGCGTGTAGGAGGTAGCCGATCAATGATTCTCTCTCATCATTGATGCTTCTCTCTCTCCTTTCATCTCTGAAATCAATAAAAATATATATTTTAAAATATGGTCACATGAACAGACATCTCAGCAAAGAAGATGTACATAGACATTCCCTTCCTGTCCTTAGGGAACTGAAAAGTCAAACAACAATCTAAGGAGCGGCGACCAATCAGAATGCTGACAACACCCAGTGCTGGAGGACATGGCAGCAGGAGCTCTCCCCCAGGGCTGGTGGATGCGCATGGGCAGCCACTTTGGAAGACAATTGGAGGGTTTCTCACCAAGTTAAACACACTCTTACCATTCAAGCTAGCTCTCAACACTCCTGGTATTTACCCAAATGAGTTATAAACCGGTTAACAACTAACATGCGCACAGAAGTTTATAGCAGCTTATCCATAACCGCCAGAACCCCCAAGCAGCCGAGCCTCCTTCAGGAGGTGAATGGACGTGCAAACTGTGGTCCATCCAGACAACAGAATACTGCTCAGTGGTAACAGAAGGGCTAGCACCCCTGAAAACACACGAGAGAACAGTAAATGCGTATAGAGAAGTGAAAGAAGCCAGTCTGAAAGACTACAAAACTGTGGGTTCCAACCCTATGCCCTCTGTAAAAGAGGACACGGACACAGTGAGAAATCAGTGGCTGTCAGGGTCACAGAAGGGGGAGGGGTAAACATGCGGAGCACAGGGGACTTCAAAGCTGTGACATGCTCTGAAGTGTGCTATGTGTCATTGTACTTTCCTACAGAGTACGCTACCACGTAAATGGGACTTTGGATGGTGATGGTGGATCACTGGAGGTTCACTGAGCCTAGCCAACCTCCGCCCTGGTGGGGGACATGGTGGGGAGGTTGTGCGTGTGTGGGGAATTTATAGGAACTCTGTACTTTTTGCTGAATTTTGCAGTGAACTTCTGTTGACTCTAAAAACCAAAATCTGATTTTTTAAAGTTGAACACATCCTTAGCATATGGGCCAAAAATCGCAATGCCAGGACTCTACCCAGGAGAAATGATAGTGCACATCCCACATGGACTGGCATGCAAACGTTCACAGCAGCATCATTCACAGTTACAAAAATCTAGACCATTCTGGTTCATTATTGGGTAAGTGTCTCTTGTGAACCTGGCTAGCCATGGAATGGAAACTGTCAAACAATGAAATGCTGACACATGGAGCAACATGGAAGAAGCTCGAACACCATGCTCAGTAAAAGAAGGTAAATGCAATCCTGTACAGTGTAGACTCCTTTTTTATGAATGTCCACAAGGCGAATGCAAAGAGAGAGGGAAATAGTGGTTGCTCAGGGCTGGCTATCAGAAAGGAAAGTGACTGCAGATTGGTGAGGTGGGTCTTTCGGGTGATGAACATATTCCAAAACAGAATGTAGTGTTTGCATAGCTCCATACATTTATTTAAAACCTTTCACTGCCACATAAAATGTGTGAATGCTATGCTATGTAAATTTTAATTCAATAAAAAAATTTTAATGACAGCATTTTTAATTAAATTTATTGGGGTGACATGGGTCAGCATGAACACATAAATTTCAGGTGTGGGTTTCTATGTTACAATATCTGTATATTGCACCATGTGCCCATTACCCAGTCAGATCTTCTCCTGTCACCATATATTAGGGTCCTCTCCCCCCCCCCCACCCCTTCTCCTCAAACCCCCATCCCCTGGCAACCACCACACTGCTGTTTGTGTTCACGAGTTTCATTTTATATTCCATGTATAAGAGAAATCATATGGCTCTTAGATTTTTCTGACTGACTTATGTCACTTCGCGAAATGCTCTCAAGGTCCATCCATGTTGTTGCAAATGGCAGTATTCCATCATTTCTTATGGATGAGTAGTATTCCATTGTGTATTATATATGGACCACATATTGTTTTAAAATATATTTTTGTTGATTTCAGAGAGGAGGGAGAGGGAGAGACAGATTGAGACATCAATGATGAGGAATAATCACTGATAGGCTGCCTCCTGCACACCCCCTACTGTGGATCGAGCCCATAACCTGGCATGTGCCCTTGGCCAGAATTGAACTGAGGACCCTTCAGTCTGCAGGCTGATGCTCTATTCATTGAGCCAACCCGGATATGGCTGCACCACATCTTCTTTATCCAGTCTTCTACTGCAGGACACTTTGATTGTTCCCATGTCTTGGCCACCATGAACTATGATAGCATTTTTTAAAGCAATTTATAAGCTTATACTAAAATTTGTAGTAAAACTTAAAGGACCTAGAATAGGCAAACTCACTTGGAAAAAGAACCATGTCTGAAAGGAGGAAGGCTAATACTACAGGTTTTAAGACATAATAAGACCTCAGAAATCAGTATAGCATTATATTTGCAACAAGATAGATCCATAAATTGATAAAATTGAACAGAGTGCAAAAATATGTGCACCTACATATAGACAAATTATTTGGAACAAAATACAAAGGCTATTTGGTGGAGAAAGGATGGTGTTCCAATAGGTGACACTGAAACAATTGCATATCCATAAGTAAAATTTAATGGATTCCTGCACCAGGCACACAAATTAACTCAACATTGATCCTAGACTCAAGTGTAAAACCTAAAACTTTACAACTTCCAGAAGGAAGCATAGAGAAAACCTTTGTGATCTTGGATGAGGCAAACACTTCTTATATTTAATGTCAAAAACAAAACTTATAAAATAAAAATGATAAACTGGACCTCAATCAAGTTACAAATCATCTGCTCTTTGGGAAGGTAAGCCTCAAACTGGGAAAAACAATTTGCTGAGTGCAGATCTGTTAAAGGACTTGCATCCAGAATATACAGAGAACACGGCAAGTCAACAAGCACAGGAAAAAATGGCCAAAACCTTGAACAGACATGTTACCAAAGAATACACATTAGATTTCAAATAAGCTCATGGAAAGATGCTCCCCATCATTAGGGAAAAAGGAAATTCAAACCATAAGAGATTCCACTACCCAGTCTTGCAGCATCTAACTTACACAGGGGCTGTGTGAGGTGTGGGGGGAATGTGGCGGCAGCTGTCCCTCAGGCAGCTGGGAGGCCTACCCAATGCTGTGAGCACCCTGAAAGTGGCCAGACAGCTGACAATGTTGAGCACAGTCCTCCTATTGACTTACTCCAACGTGCTCTCCCAGGGAGAAAGCGATGTCTGTGCAAAGACTTGTGCACAAATATTCATAGCAACTTTATTAGAAATAGTCAAAAGCTGGAAACAACCAAATCGCTCATGGACAGTTGGCTGAAGATCTGGTGGCCTATTCGTGTGGATGGAATCTGCCCAAGAAGTCACGAGAAAGGGACCTTGGACACACCGAACACTGGACGGCTCTCAGCAGTCTGCAGAAGGAGCTAGACAAAGGCCAGCACCCTGCATTGTCCTATCTGTAGAACCCTGACAAGTGCATGCTCTCCTGGATGACGGGGCCCTGGTCCTGGCTGCGGGGAGCGATGGTGGGAGGTGGTACAGTAGTTCAGAGACCAGGGGCCTTTCTAGCCGGTGATGGCCATGTCAGTCACAGTGTCTGTTGGAAGCTTTGGGCATACGTCTTCCCTGTCCCCTATCAGTCAGTCAGCTCTCAGTAAGGTGACAAGGGAGTGAGGGGCACAGGTGAGGCTGAAAGGATTCAAACTTTTGAAAAGAAAGAGAAAATCATGGAAGTGTTACAAGTGTAAGCCAGTCAGAGGGAGGCATGACCACATGATCTCACTCGTATGTGGAATTTCTTTTTTTTATTTTTATAAATATATTTTATTGATTTTTTTATAGAGAGGAAGGGAGAGGAATAGAGAGCTAGAAACATCGATGAGAGAGAAACATCGACCAGCTGCCTCCTGCACACCCCCTACTGGGGATGTGCCCACAACCAAGGTACATGCCCTTGACCGGAATCGAACCTGGGACCTTTCAGTCCTCAGACCGACGCTCTATCCACTGAGCCAAACCGGTTTCAGCTCATATGTGGAATTTCATGAACAAACTGAACCACCAAGCAAAATAGAGCCAGACTCATAGATAGAGAGCAGGATATTGCTGGGGAGGAATTGAGCAAAAAAGGAGAGAGAGAGAGAGAGACAGAGACAGAGAGAGAGAGAGAGAGGGAACTCCTGGACATGGACAGCAGCAGTGTGGGATAGAGGGGTGGCAGGGAGTGGGTAGAGATGGAGGAGGCATAAATAGGATACATGGTAATGGGAAAAATTTAATTTAATTTAAATTTTAAAGAAAGAAGGAAGAGTGCACATTGCAAAGGCATGCATTTGTTGAGGGAATTTGGAGGAAGCCAAATGTGATGCAGGAAGCCATTGTCCATCCTGCTCACAGAGGCTACACTGATGGGGTGGGGCCAGGCCCCCAAGCTCCTTGGGAGACGCCCCCCACCACCACCCTCACCAAGGCCCAGCAAGGCACAGGAGATACCGCCTGCCACTGGGAGCACAGACCACCTGCAGCGCTGGCCACCAGGGACAGGATGGGCAGCTGGAAGGGGCCTGGTCCCACCCCCGCAGGTCTCGGGCTGCTGTCCTGCCCTTCCAGTGGGTTAACTCAACAGAGTGTTTAGATCTAGAGAGAGGCACAGCATCCCACAGAGAGTCCCACGTTTCTCAACCCTGTCTGGACCCCTGCAGTCTCAGCGGTGGGGACACATGTCCGCGGGAGCTTTCCTCAGCCAAGAACATGGGAGACGGTGGCTTCGCACCCCTGGGATGCTGGGACCAGAGGACACAGCCTGCTGCACAGGGAGCACTGGGCTGGCCTGGAACTGGCCCCATGCATGGCGGGTGTGCTGTCCGGGGTGCAGGAGCCGAGGCCACACAGCGCAGGCCTGCCCCTGGCCCGGAGGGTCAGTCTAATCTTCCGGAGAGCAGAGGGAGAGGACACGCCTCCCACTGAAAGCCATTTGAATAGAAACAGTCCTCACTTCAGAAGGCTGTAGAAAGTCCAATGAAATGATCAGGAAGCTAAAAATGCTCTGTACATTACAGCCTCTGAAGCCCTCATTGCTCTTTGAATCCAGCGGTGGCCGTATCCATCCAGGCATGTGGCATGATTTCTACATGCAGACCCACCTGCTCACATGGTTTCTACACGCAGACCCGCCTGCTCATCTGACCTAGGATTTGCAGGGTTTGACTGACAAATGAAAACTAGCCTGTTAACCCTATGGGCAGCCCATCTCCTATTGAACAGCTGCGTCTTTCTCAGCAATGACACCGAGAGTGTCAGTAATGATTTGCCCGTAACAAGAACCACGCTGTCAAATCAGCAGACACACCACCAAGTGCAGACAAAGCCGGGTCTCAGCTTAGAAAGAAAACTGTTTGTTAATGAAACCTATGAGCTGTGGGCTGGAGGAGGGGAGTTCTGTACATGAACTGTTTAAAATAAACAACGTTTTTTAAATAAGTTGAATTGACTTTAGCTGGTTTAGTTTTGGTCACTTTTGCCCACCTTATTACAAGTTCTTTTAAACTTACCTTTTGTTCCTGGGAGGTTTGCTGATGAGACACAGCTCGCTCCATTGTCCATCTGTCGGGGACTGTGGGAGCAGTGACCTTGCAGCGTGATTTTCAGCATTTTAAACTTCCTTCTTGGAAATAAGTTATTGTCACAAAATTCTCAACACCCAGACCACACCCTACACAACGGCCTTGCCCATAGTATATGGCCAACAAAGATATGTGTTAAATCAGGTATGGAATTAAAATAGGCTATTCTTATTTTCCTGTTCTGTCCTTAATTTGAAAAATATTGATTTTGCCTGAAATAATTTTGATCCTTGTTGCAATTCTCTTCATAACACACCACCAGTTGGAGTGAAACAGTCAGAAAGGCGAACGAAAGCCTGACCTCTCCCTGTGTTTGGTGTCTGCAGCTCAGAGTGCGCGGTGAGTGGTGATGTCACTGTAGGCAAGTGAGTCCACCAAAACAACTTGTTCCAGAACCACAACTTCCCTGTGACCCACACGTGGGTGTCATATTGTGGTTGACAACCAAGACACGAGTGATCTGAACTTGTTCCAGGGCCTAGAACCTAATCTAAGCAGGTTGGATGCAATGTGTGACCATGCCCTGCAGCCCTGCGGGCCTGGCACTCACTGCAGACAAAACCAGTGTGATCGGCTTGAATGCAAACTGTTTTCTGCCACGGGAAGCCTTCCTGCCGCAGTGCCTGTGGTGTGGACTCTTGCCTGTGGCATGGACCTCAGCCTCTGGTATCCCTGAGCCTGTGCAGGGCCTGGGCCGCCGAGCCCCCTCCCCAGGGCTCTGCCATCTGAGAGCCCACAGTGTTCCTGCCACCCCAAGCAGTCCGTAAATAGAGAGCACACATGAACGCACAAGAGACTCAGCAGAGCCAGCGAAGTCATGTTTCGCAGCAAAAATCCGTTTCCCCACAAGTGTGATTGAAGGTGTGAGTAACCCATACTCTGAACATGACAGTCATACAATACAGATAAAACCTAACTGGGTAAATGGTTTAATGTAAACCACCAGGGGAGTGCTGACTGCACGTTCCCCGCAGTCAAGGCGCTGTTCTGAGTTCAGGGATCGTCCAGAGGAGTCAGGAGCCTTCACTGCTGAGCTCCCCCTCCTCTCAAAGGAGACCAAGCACATTCCTTACTCCCCACCGGCCAGTCCCACAGCCTGTGCCTGGGGAGGGGGAGAAAGGAAAAGGGGGTGAAGTGAAAGGTTCACAGAGATGCTTTTTCAGGAGGAGCTGCTCTGTGAGAGGAAGCTGTGCTGCCCGCGATGCTGTCCGGAGGGGAGGAATGGGCACGGGTTGATCAGAACAAGACAATGGGCTGGCGGGGCAAGCACTGCCATCGCTGAGCACGGCTTCCCTGGCTCTGGAGGCGGCGGCAGAGCTCGAATGGAGCCGAGGTTGTTCTTTCCACTTCCTCTTGGGAGAAGCCTGTTTCTGACCCTGACAACGGCAGCGAAACGATAACCTGGAGGATGTCAAAGCTCTCCACCAGCACCCAGACCACACCCGCGTGGCCGGCAGCCCTCGCTCCCCACATGCATGGGAAAGGAGGAGGTGGGAAGAACAGCGCCCAGACTTTTCCTCTGTTCCTGATGTTTTAACAGCTCACTTGAGAGGAAACACACATTCTTTTGGAGTGGACACAAATGGCACATATCATGGAAATAGCCTAGTAACAACCTGATCATTACACAATTGGGTTGTTAACCCTTTTAACAGAGGAGACGGCTCTCAGAAAGCCAGGGGACGCTGGAAGCACAGCAGGTCACATCTGGGTCATTCCTGACATGCAGAACCAGCCCAGCATAGGGATTCGGGATATAGCATCCCAGCTGGGAAACCACTCGGTACCTTTCACAGCCCCTCCTTTGGAAGTGAGGCTGGGCTCCGCCTCCTCGAGGGTGGAGTGTCTAAAACTGTTTGGAATTGTCAGGACAAAGATCTGTTTACTCTCCCCTTGCTTTTCTACCGGTGCGGTCTCATGGAGATTTCTTTTATGCCTCATGTGTCCCTGCTCAGACGGCCCCAGCTTTGGCCTCTGGGAGCTCCTGCAGAGAGCCCCTGCCTGCCCGAGACACCGATCCATCATGGAGGGTCTGTCCCAACCCATCTGCATGCTCTCTGCCTCTGTCCTAGTCAGCCCTTCCTCCACGGAGAGGCCATGTTCTTTCATGGAGGTGGTTTTGGTCCACCATCTTTTTATTTGTCTCGTTTTGTCCCACTTTTCTTTGATCATTACCTCTTCATTTCTTTCTTCTCTTAGAATGATCAGGCATTTTTAAAACATCCCACTTATCTTCATCTAGGAGCATCTTAGTTACACAGCCTGGTGTGTTTTCATGAGCGACACTGAAGATTCCAATGTGCTCCTCGATTCAGTAGTGCCTCTCTTATGCATTTTCCCGTTATGATAAGCAAGAAACCTTGCAATAGTTTAACCCTATCAACCATTCATGTGTCATATATTTTGTACTACATGTTATAAATCCCACACATTTTTTTCTTTATTGATTAAGGTATTACATGTGTGTCCTTATTCCCTCATTGCCCCCTCATTCCCCCACCCCAACACACACTCATGCCCTCACCCCCCTGGTGTCTTATGTCCATTGGTTAGGCTTATATTCATGCATACAAGTCCTTTGGTTGACCTCTTGCCCTTACTCAGGCCCTCCCCTACCTTCCCTCTGAAATTTGACAGTCTGGTCGATGCTTCTTTGTCTCTGGATCTGTTTTTGTTGTTGTTGTTGTTTGTTTGTTTGTTTGTTTTTCATCAGTTTATGTTGTTCATTATATTCCACAAATCAGTGAGATCATGTGATATTTATCTTTCTCTGACTGGATTATTTACTTAGCATAATGCTCTCCAGTCCATCCATGCTGTTGAAAATGATAAGAATTCCTTCTTTTTTACCAAAGCGTAACATTCCATTGTGTAGATGTACCTCAGTTTTTTAATCCACTCCTCTGCTGATGGGCACTTAGGCTGTTTCCAATTCTTAGCTATAGTAAATTGTGCTGCTATGAAAAAAATCCCACAAGTTTTTAACAGCTATTTTTCTTCACTCTTATCTGTATATTTACCCTTTTTGCTGCTTCTTTTCTTCATCCAATTGTATTCCTCTGTAATCATTTGTCTTCTTTCTAAAGAACTTACTTGACGTTCATTGTAGTGCTAATATTCAGCTTTAGTTTTGTCTTATAATGTCTTTATTTTGCCTTTCTGAAATATATTTTTACTAGAATTCTTCACAGGGAATTTTTCTTCTAGTGTTCTAAAAATGTATTTCCATTAGACTGTTTTTGTAGTTTCTCTTGAAAAGTCAACCATCAGTCTAGTTTTTGCTGCTTTGAAGATACTGTGGGGTTTTCCCTGTGCTTTAAATATTTTTCCTTTGTTTTGTTTTCAGCAGTTTTATAATAATGTGCCTACATTTGGTTTTCTTTATATTTTCTTCTATTGGGGAATAGTGAATTTCTTGAATCTGTGTAATAAAGACTTTGGTAAGTTTTGGAACAATTCTCAATCTTTATCTCTTCAAATCTCTCTCTCTCTCTCTCTCTCTCTCTCTCTCTCTCTCTCTCTCTCTCTCTCTCTCTGTCTTTCCCTTCTCTCTCTTTCTGATACTTCAGTTACATATGTGTGATGGTTAATTTTATGCATCAACTTGATTGAGCACAGACAGCTGCTGCTGACTAGTATTTTTGAGAGAGTCCATGAGTATTTTTGAGAGAGTCCATGTACATTGGGCTGAGTAAAGAATTCAGCTAGGCCCCAGCTCCTGTGACTTGGTTGGTTGGTTGGTAATCCCATGCACCAAGGGGTTGCTGGTCCAATCCCCCTCACTACACATGCCTAGGTTGTGAACTTAATTCCCAGTGGGGAACATGCAGGAGGCAGCTAATTGATGTTTCTTTCTTTTTGATGTTTCTGTCTCTCTGCCCTCTCCCTTCCTTTCTCTAAAATCAATAAAAACATTTTAGAAAAATAATTCAGATGGTATCATCCCCCCTGGAGAGATCTGAATTGAAGGAACAATCAGGGGGAGGAAGGGTGAATTATTTCTCTGCTTGCGCTGAGATGTTCTCCTGCTGCCCTCAGACGCCGGGCCTCCTGGCTCTCAGGCCTTTGAATCACAGCAGCTCCACTGGGTCTCAGGCCTGTAAAATGCAAACTGCGGGGCTTCTCGATCCCCATGACCACATGAGCCGATTCCTATGGCAAATCTCCTCTTGTTCTGTGTCTCTGTAAACTCCTGACCCATAGAATGTGTTTCAGATGTTCTGACTATTTCTCACATGTCTCCTTGACAGAAATATAAAGTGTTTATGGGTCATGAGAAGATTAACATTTTTTCCTGAAGAATTTCAATAGCAAAACCAACAATCTTTCAAAATATTAGTGATGAATATCAGAATCCCATGTTAAAAGTGTTTTTACCTAATGTTAGGACAAAAATGAATAAATTTTATCATATATACTTACTTAACTAAGAAATTTATTTTTTTTTATATATTGTTCTGATTGTGAGAGGTGGTTTTAATTCTCATGTCAATAAAATTCTGACACACCACCTGAAACCTCAGTTAATTTTTTTGCCTAAAAAATTGTCTTCAGTTTTATAAGCTAATGATTTAGGAGGAGAGATGCTAATTCTTATAGGAAACACCACAGTTGGTTGAGTTACAGGCCATTCATTTGTCCTTGGCAAGACTGGGCAGGTTTCATAATGTTAAAAGTCATTTGACTGTTCTCAGGGAGCGTCAAATTGCTTTAAATGGCCTGTCCTGTTATAATATGGATTTATTAGCTTTCAGCCATGTCCTCTAGTCCAAAGTATAGCTTGAACTATCTCAAAAGAAGCACAGTTTTCAATAAAACTAAGTCCATACTAATATTTATTGCTCACATAATGCACTTCCTTTTAATAAAGTCCTAGAAGATGTAGAGCTTCAGCTGATATTTTAATATTTATAAATGTGCTTGAGTAAACACAAACATAGAACCATTTATGAAGCTTACACCAAAGAAGGAAATAAGTTTATGTGTATCTATGGGAGCCATTGCTTTCCAATAGCCAGAAAACACAATCTGAACAGTTAAATGTATGGAAAGATTAGAATTAGCATTAAATAAATGTACCTCCATGTATATATTTTATAGTAGAGTACTAGAGGCCCAGTGCATAAAATTTGTGCATGGGGGGTGGAGGGGTTGTCCCTTAGCCCAGCCTGCACCCTCTCTAATCTGGGACACCTTGAGGAATGTCTGACTTCCCGTTTAAGCCCAGTCCCACTAAACAGGCAGTCGGACATCCCTCTCACAATCCAGGACTGCTGGCTCCCAACCATTCGCCTGCCTACCAGGCTGATCATCCCCTAATCACTCTCCTGCCAGCCTGATCAACCTGCCAGCCCAATTGCTCCTAAAAGCCCTCCCCTGCTGGCCTGGTCACCCAAACTGCCCTAACCTGCTGGCCTGGTCACCCCAACTGCCATCTTCTGCAGGCCTGGTCACCCCCAACTGCCCTCCCCTGCTGGCCTGATCACTCCTAACTTCCCTCTCTTGCAAGCCTTCCCTGCAGGCCTTATCACCCTGCTGGCCTGATTGCTCCAAACTGTGCTCCCCTGCAGGCTTGGTCCTCCCCCCAACATTTCTCCCCTGCAGGCCTTGTCCCTCCCAACTGCCCTTCCCTGCTGGTCTAATTGCCCCAACTGCTCTCCCCTGTAGGTCACCTTGCAGCAGCCATCTTTTGTCCACATGGGGGCAGCCATCTTGTGTGTTGGAGTGATGGTCAATTTGAATATTACCTCTTCTTCTTTATTATATAGGATATTGCCTAGAGAATACTCTGGTATTTTCTTAATCTAGAATTTCCCTTCTCAGTTTAAATATACTAGAATTCCTCAGATCCTCTCTATTTGACTTCTGGCAAAACATAAGCCTCATGATAGTGATTGGATTTGGAATCAGACAGACCTGATTTTAAATTATCTCTGTTTTTTACTATTGGTCTGAACCTGGGCAAATTCATTTCAATGTACCTCAGTTTTCTCATCTTGAAAATGGGAATCATAGTGCCTCATTCAATAAATTGTTAGATGAAAAGATTGACATAAATGTATGTAAAGTACTCAGCACCAGTCCCAACACATTACAAGTATCAAGATTAATAATATTATCATAACTAATATTGATATGCTCCCTAGAAACAATTGTAGTTATAAAATATAGTTGTGTTTTTTATATTAAACTACTACAATTTTTGCTCTAAAACAAACACTTTTTGAGGCAAAGAAAACTAATTTCTTTTTTTACAAGAACTTATATAAAGAATAAAGTGCTTTGCTGGTGTTTCATCATGGTTTTTGCCTATTAAACTTTATGTGTTTTGGGTGTAATTCTTCATGTGCTGACTTCCAGGCTAGCCCAATGGCTGACTCCTAGTGAGAGGTCATCTCTCTGGAGAATTTATTATATTCCATGTGGGGACTTGGAAGTGTCCCAACTCTAATTTTGCCAACTGAATCTTTTTAGTAAAACTTTATATCCTATTTCCTAACATGTTATAAAACAACATGCTTTCCTTGGTAGAGGGAAAAGAAAAGGCCCTATTACTATTATTATAACTAAGGCTCTATTTTAAAACCATAGAAATATTAAGTAAATAAAAATATTGAAATATATTTTTGTAAATCCTAGTTCGCGTTGTCTCTTACACCCACCCATATGCTCATGTGCTCACTCTCATGCCTATATACACACCACATGAAAGCCTTTCAAATTTCATCATAAATGATAATTACACTGTATAAGGATTGAGAAAATAAAGAATTCCTTTATTTTAGAGGCATTCTTCTGCCATATCTCTGACAAAGCATCAAGTTTTTTAAAATTTAACTTGGGGAAGATCTAAGGGCAAGTACTTGTGTTTTTATTAGAGTAACAACTCGTTGGCTATGATTTCAACCTTGGTTGTTGTTTTTCTGTAATCAAAGTTGAAGAATATAGTTATATATATTAAGTATATTAGAGGTCCAATGCACAAAATTTTAGAGGTCCAGTACACAAAATTTATGCACTGGTCAGGGGATGTCCCTCAGCCCAGCCTGCACCCTCTCCAATCTGGGACCCGGGATGTCTAACTAAACCGGCAGTCAGACATCCCTCTCCCAATCTGGGACTGCTAGCTCCCAACCACTCACCTGCCTGCCAGCCTGATCACCCCCTAACCATTCCCCTGCCAGCCTGATTGATGCCTAACTGCCCTCCCTTGCTGGCCCAGTTGCCCCTAACTGTCCATCTGACTACAAGGGATGTTAAGAACTGTAGTCTTTAGTTGGTTTCAGTGCACCCATTTTAACATTGAGGGAGAAGAGAAGGATGATCTAGTTACTGAAGGAAAATGAGATGACAGATGTTTGGTGAAAGACTCAGCATGTGGCTTGAAGTGTTTGCATATTGCTACATGTCACATGAACAAATATAAAATGTATAATTACTTTATGTAACACTATGAAAACACTGTTAAGCCATGACACAATGAATTTCTTATTCATTAGTATTTCATTTTATATCTTTTGAAAATATTCTTTTAGACCTATTTAGAAATGCATATAATTAGCTCTGACCCAGTCATCAATGCCCACATTTTCCACTCAAGGGCTTAGCACAGCGCTTGGCACAGGTAAATGTGGTTTTATTATTACTGTTTCTTGAATGCACTGAATTTGAGAAATCCAAGGTCCCAGATATATATATTCAGCATTTTTTTATTCTTACTTCAATATTGAAATTGTAAAATTTGAGACAAAAGTAGGTTTACAGTTGTTCTTATGGAACATAATTCATTAGCCCTAGCTTGTTTGGCTCAGTGAGTAGAGCATCGGCCTGTGGACTGAAGGGTCCAGGGTTCAATTCTGGCCAATTGAACCCTGGGTTGTGAGCTCCATTCCCAGTGTGGGGCATGCTGGAGGCAGCCAATCAATGATTCTCTCTCATCATTGATGTTTCTATTTTTCTCTCCCTCTCCCTTCCTCTCTGAAATCAATAAAAATATATTTAAAAAAGAAAACAATATATTAATTAATAAATAATAAGATAAGAATAAACTCTGTGTTTTACATACTCACAACTATAAACTTATTTTTATTTTTTTCACAGCCTGTATACTTTACCAGAAAATTATCCATTTCATCAAGGTTTTCAAATGTATTATACTCTTTTGCAGTAATTACAGTATTCTTTATTTATTTATTTTTAATATATTTTTATGGATTTTTTACAGAGAGGAAGGGAGAGAGATAGAGAGCTAGATACGTCGATGAGAGAAACACCGACCAGCTGCCTCTTGCACACCCCCTACCGGGGATGTGCCCGCAACCAACGTACATGCCCCTGACCGGAATTGAACCTGGGACCTTTCAGTCCACAGACCGATGCTCTACCACTGAGCCAATCCGGTTTCGGCAGTATTCTTTATTTCTTGATAATTGTTCTCTCTGAAGTAATTATCCATTCTTTCATTCTGTTTTATATGTATTTTTATTTTTCTCAGCTTTGCCATAATAATCAACAATCTTACTAACATTGTTTTTATCTTTATTGTTGAGATTATTGCAGATATCCTTCTCCTTTCCCCCCATAGCTCCCCTCCACCCGGTTCCCACCCCACCCCACCCCACCCCAGGCCTTCACCACCCTATTGTCTATGTTCATAGGTAATACATATATGCATATAAGATCTTTGTCTAATCTCTTCCCGCACCCCGCACCCCCCACACCTGCTTCCCTCTGAGAATCGTCAGTCTGTTCCATTTCCATGCCCCTGATTCTATTTCATTCACAAGTTTATTCTGTTCATCAGATTTTTTATTCATTTGATTTTTAGATTCACTTTTGATAGATATGTATTTGTTGTCACTTTGTTGTTCATAATTTTTTACCTTTACCTTTTTTCTTCTTCTATATCTTTTTAAAGAATACCCTTCAGCATTTCATGTAATTCTGGTTTGGTGGTGATGAGCTCCTTTAGCATTTTCTTGTCTGTGAAGCTCTTTATCTGACCTTCAATTCTAAATAATAGCTTTGCTGGGTAGCATATTCTTGGTAGTAAGTTCTTGCTATTCATCACTTTGAATATTTCTTGCCACTCCTTTCTGGCCTGCATAATTTCTGTTGAGAAATCAGCTGATAGTTATAGGGGTACTCCCTTGTAGGTTACTAGTTGTTTTTCTCTTGCTGCTTTTAAGATTCTCTCTTTGTCTTTAGCCCTTGGCATTTTAATTAATCTTTGGATTCCTCTTGTTTGCATTTTTCAGTGCTTCCTGGACTTGTAAGTCTATTTTTTTCACCAGGTAGGGAAAGTTTCTGTCACTATTTCTTCAAATAGATTTTCAATATGCCTGTGAAGAAGTAGCTTTGTATTCATTGGAAGTAATGCTCTGTGTATCTGTCCAACCCACTGTGTAAATCACAGCTATTGTCCTTGCTCTGACCAATGTCAGAAGGCTCGGATTGACAGAGCATTAGATGCAAGCAATTCATGTGCACACCCAGGGATTTACTTATCTCGGGATTTAGAAACACTTGGCGTGATCAATAATGTGGCAGAGAAACTGCAACCCTGCCTGGAGCTATGGGGTTGAAATCCCACAGTCCCCATCGGAAAGATGGTAGGTCTTGAACATAGTGTCTGAGATTGAGAGGCTCCTGCCAGCCCTATAGGAACCAAACCCCCCTGTGGGCCTTTTCTTATTCACAAGGCCATGTGCACAGTATACTGACCGGCACAAGTATGTGCTTGGGGCTGACTCTTCCAGATCTAATTCACCCCATCCATCCTTGAACTTTTATAAAAGACTGGAGGCCTGGTGCACAAAATTCTTGCACAAGGGGGTGTCCCTCAGCCCAGTCTGTACCCTCTCCAATCTGGGACATCCCTCTCACAATCTAGGACTGCTGGATCCCAACCACTTGCCTGCCTGCCTGCCTGATTGCCCCTAGCCACTTCTGCCTGCCAATCTGATCACCCCCTAATCACTCCCCTGCCAGCCCTATTGCCCCTAACTTCCCTCCCCTGCCAGCCTGGTCAACCCTGACTGCCCTCCCCTGCTGGCCTCCTCACCCCTAACTGTCTTCCCTTCAGGCCTTGTTCCCCCCAACTGCCCTCCCTTGCTGGCCTGTTGCCCACAACTGCCCTCCTCTGCTAGCCATCTTGGGTCTACATGCAGGCTGCCATCTTTAACCACATGGGGGTGGCCATCTGTGTGTCGGAGTGATGGTCAATTTGCATATTACCTTTTTATTATATAGGATGGCCATGGTTATGTCTTTTCTAGTTTATTAGTCTGCTTCCTTACTTGTATTGCCAAACACCCTCTGTATCCCCTGTGTGCTCCTGTTTCAGTCTGGATGTTGGGCTGGAGGAGGGGGGCATGGTGTCAGTGACTGCCCCCCTTGAGAGTCTGGTGGGGGTGCCCCTGGGACACAGGCCCAGGTCTTTCTTCAGTGCTTTGTCTCCATTAACCAGTCAAGCCCCCCAACACTGTTATGGACTGAATTGTGTCCCCCTCAACTCTTGTGATGAACCAAGCCCCCAATTTGATAGATTTGGAAATTGGCTGTGGGAGGTAATTAGGCTTAGGGGAGGTCAAGATGAGGTTCTTGCCCTTTTAAAAAGAGAGCAAAGAGGCTTCAGAAAGGCAGATAGGCCCGTGTAGAGATATACCCCCCAAGGGGCAGTTCCTGCAAGCTAATTGGTCTTGAACTTGCTGTTTCCAGAACTGGGAGAGATGCATGGGTGACACCCTGCTTCGGGTTGGGAATCCTGATAAGGCAGCCAGAGCAGACAGGACCTTCTGCTGCTCTTTTCCTGACCTCTCTTCTGGGGGGCAGGATGGGTGGGTGGGAGCAGGCACCCTTGTGGCCTGACAGCACCACGAGCCGACGCACCTGTGCTCTGGAAGGAGCTGGGGCCTGACCTGCTGACTCCTCTGCCTCTGGCGCAGCTATTTTAGTTCTATTATCCCTCCCAGGATTCAGGAACATCTTTTCTTATTGAAATCCTCCCAAATCTGACCACACCCACCCCAAAGAACTGCCTGCTCACTGCTCTGGGTGACCTTTGACTTCTTTGACCTCCTGTCACAGATGTCCCCAGGGGCAGTCGCCTGCCATTCTCTGTTGTGGGATTGGATAGCCATGGTAACGGAGATGCAACAGGGGATGTGCAGGAACCTTCCTCCAATGTGACACAAGTCCACGTTGAGCCAACATGACTCCTGTGCTGTGATGTGTGTGTGAGGGCAGCTGCTGTGATGTTCAGTAGTTTAACCTGTGAGAGAGCTTTCTTCCTTTCTTTTCAAAGAAATGAGAGCTCTGTAGTAGAAAAACTCATGAGGAATTCGGGGACCCTGAGGAAATCAGGGACGCCCAGGAAATCCGGGATGCCGTGGAAATCAGGAACACTAAGGCGCGGCCTGCCATGTGGGTGATGAGGTGGGGGCAGGGCCATATTGATGTCCATCAAGACAATCATGTTTTTTATAATTTGATGAAGAGAATGATATATTATCTGAAATATTGCTGTCAATGGAGGAAGAAGTCATTTTAGGTAACAACAGCCTCTGTTCTTTCATTAAACCCATATTGCTCAATGATTTGAAACCAAAAGATTTTCAAAATAAAATAAATGGTTTAACATTACGTTCATTTGATAAATTCATGGTGAAATAAATCTCAAATCTCCATTCTGACATGTTTGGCTCAAACAATTTAATGTATGCTAACCCATGTGAGGATGTCCATCTCCCACATCCCAGCATCTGACAGCGGTTGGTGTACAGGACACACAACTGTGCACAGCTGAGCATGTTGGCCTGAATTCCACAGTGGATGATCAGGCAGAACTGGGCCTCCAGCCTACTCCCCACCCTTCTCACCTACATCGCTCCTAGCACTGAAAAGAACAAGCTCAGAGGACAATGATCACATCTCAGAACCATACTCCTCCATGCCTGGGCGGGTGGATCTGCAGTAGAAAGGGCGCCACCCACGGGCCATATGCTAGGCTCCTGCCGGTGGAACTGCGGATGCTCAGTGCAACTCATGATGCGCCTCCATTCCAGCTTCACAGGGTGGCCGGCTGCTCAGAGTCCCCTGGGTGGACGCTCACACGGTCAGCTCTGTGGGGGCGCCCCACTTGTCTCTGACACAGCTCACCCCACAATACCCCCTCCACCTCTGCTGGAAAGTAAGCAGGTTTTCCACCCCAATCTGCTGGTTCCTTGTCTTTCTCTGAGCACTTGCCTCCTGGGGCTGAGCAGGAAGGTATTTCTGTCAGAGAGAGGATCCTCCTGGTCAGCCCACCCCTGACCACACCACTGCCAGGATCCATCTCCACTCCGTGGTCCCACCACAGGGGAGAAGGAGTGGACTGGCCGCTCTCCTTGATAAGCACAAGGCTGGGACATCAAGAAGCCTGGGAGTGACTGCTTATATTTTAAAAGCCTCAGCATTATGGGGTGACCAAGGAATCCTCTTCCTTCTGTTCTAAGTATGCGTTTTCAACAGCAAACATGAGGAACAACATTCTGGGTTAATGTTTGTTTTCTTCTCCTTTCCCAGAGTTTAATAACTGTCCATGTCCTTCAATAAATGATACAACAGTCCAGCTTTTTCTAATTCTGAAATTCCAAAGGGGAGTAGATTGGATTTGGGTCAGGAATAAGGTCATGTAATAAAGATGACATCACACCATGTTTCCCTGTTGTAAAGCCTCAAAAGAACTTCTTTCCTTCAACTGTCTCTCTATTGACCCATCATTCATTCAAGTCAATACTTTAACAATAACAATCGGCTATTTCATTAGGGGAATCTCCCATTGCACTGCTCCTCATCCCGAACTCCATCCAAATCAAACGTTGATGAGGATTCTCATCAACAGGTCATTCCCATGACTGTCTTTTAATGTTATACACACATGTCACACACATACACACAAGAGCATATGCACACATAGAGTATACACACATGCACACACAAAAAGTATACACAGGTATGCACACAGTGCATACTAGTACACATACTAGTACATGTGAACACACAGTTTACACACAATATTGTGGTAATTCTTGATAATATCTGTGACTAAGGGTCACATGTGTGAGTTAGGGCCTTTTGCTGCTAACTGTTTACTGACTCTAGAAGGGGGAAACCTCTGAATTGGGGCGTGTTGGGCTTTCCCTGGTGCTCACCCCCCACTTGGCTGGACTGACCATTAATGAAAGCACAAGTGGGCTCTCATCTGAGGATCCTTTCAAGGGCAGAAAGCTCTGGAATAAGGGGGAGTGGGCACCGTAGGGTTAAGGAAAGACACCTGCGCCCACGTGAAATGAAGAAGAGATTAGTACGTGGTTTGGTGCACTTGGGATGTGTGTTTTTGTGTAAAAATACATTCACCCACTAAGCTCCAAACACACTGGTTCTCTGCAGGAAAAGTGCTGTTCTGAGAGTCCCATGGAATTGAACACAGGAAGGTATTTTAAAATCATGTCTTCATTTTTGTTGGGGGTGTAATAAATATGATGCAGTTAAGATATTATTTAAATTAGTATTTCATTAAAACAGTATTTTAAATTAATTTTTGAACTCTGTAGTGCAGGATGAAGTTTAGTATGTCCCCCAAGTGGTGAACACATAAAAAAACAGAACACAGAAAATGGTTGTAAAAAGAGGAAATGGTAGAAGTCATCCCACTGGTACTTCCAGCTGATGAAAGCTATGATGGGCTGCACCTGACCCAGGCCCCTGACAGGAAGCCCTGTGGAGCTGCCTAACTGCGGGAATCAGAGCAGCATGGCTGAGCCTGGGGAGTGACCTGGCAGTGGGCCGTGTCCCAGCATCTTCCTCACAGGAGCAGTGGGCAGAGTGGAGGCTGGTACCAGAGGGAAAACACGGCTGAGCGTGTGCAAGCTTGCTTTCTGAGAGGAGGAAGAGTTGTTCCCTGCAGCAGAATGGGGAGATCTGGAGAAGAATTCCAATTCATCCAAATAAATCTAACAGCCCATCTGTCTCAGTGCTGTCATCACGTATAAACCTCCGGTTCACCAGCATCGTGTTCATATTCTGAGCTGGCACTCCGCTCACTGTGGCAGATAGTAGGACCAATAAGTCCCCATTCATGCCATTAATAATTGACTTTTGAGAATGGGAAACAACATGCAAAAAATACCTTCAGAACAGAACTGGAGTAGACAGTCATTGGCCTATTTGAAAAACCTCCTAAAATCCTTCTCTTGTGCCAAAACAGGTTTGGCTCAGTGGATAGAGCATCGGCCTGTGGACTGAAGGGTCCCAGGTTCTATTCCAGTCAAGGGCATGTACCTTGGTTACGGCCACATCCCCAGTAGGGAGTGTGCAGGAGGCAGCTGATCAATGTCTCTCTCATCGATGTTTCTAACTCTCTATCCCTCTCCCTTCCTCTCTGTGAAAAATCAATAAAATATATTCAGAAAAAAATTTTTTTTCTCTTGGGAACAGGACTTGGCTAACAGAACATGTGCCTCTCTGGAAGAGAGTGAGAGCAGCAGGAAATACTGGCTGGCATTCCTGAACAGCCAATTTACTCTTTTATTGAAATTATTGTTTTTATTCCTCATCAATGTTAAAATTTTCATTTTTCTCCATATCCTCGCCAGCACTTGTCATTTGTTGATTTGTTGATGGTAACCACTCTGACACTGTCATTTTAATTTGCATCTCTCTGATGATCAGTGACTTTGTGTATTTTTCATAAGTTTCTTGGCCATCTGTATGTCCACTTTGGAGTAGTGTCTCTTTAGATCTTTTGCCCGTTTTTTAATTGGATTGTTGTATGAGTTTCTTATATATTTTGGATATTAGCCCTTTATAAGGTAGATAGCATCCTGCTGCTTTTCACAGCCAGATGTTATGTGGGAACCTTTCTCAGTTCTGATTCTCTAGGATGGGGACCCCAGCTTGGGGTTTGGATCCCAAAGCTCTCAGTGAGAACCCCCACAGCTGAGATATCCCTCCAGAACTTCAGCTGAGGTCTGTGGGAGCCTCGCCAGCCTTTTCTCGTCTCTGCACTTCCTACCAGTCTCTGTGTGGTCTCCACTTTCTGTACTTGGTTATCATGGTTCTGACCAGCAAGTCCTCAGTTGATTTTTCAGGGTGGTTCAGTATTTTAGTTGTATTACCAATGTGGTCCTGCAACAGTGTCATTTAGCCTCCACTTACTCTGCCACCATTTTGGAATCCGCCCCACATTTTTTACATGGACTTCTGCTAGCCGGTGAACAGTGCAGTCCTGCAGCCGGGGAGCGCGCTGAACCGTGAAAGCTGCATTTGCCAGGCAGAGCTGCTCCGGAGAGGCTCAGAGCCCTCACTGCCCGCTGCTCTGTGACTTTGGCCGATGGGGTCTGGTGGAGTGAGATACCTTCAGGGACATGCAGGAAGATAAGGCTGTGAAAGCAAAAGAACCGTGTCCCATTATTTTAAGTTCTGGCCCATTGTTCCATGCTAGTGGCTCTGATGGGAGCCTCCAGGCAGGGGGCACCTATCAAAAGTGTTTCCCCTGTTCCCAGTGTGGGTCCTCAGAAAAGGGTTCTATGCTACTCACTTCACTTGTCAGTTACTTGGGGTTTACAGGTGGCGGCTATTTCTGCTTGGGACCTGGCAGGTCTATGATGTTAAGGAAGCTCTCACATTAGAATCTCTTCAGTCGTAGGAACAATACATGTCAGGCTGATGTTTTTTTACTTATTTTTAGTAGAAGAGATGAAATCAGCATCTCTAGTGCATGTTCTTGGAAGAGCAGAGCCTGTGTGGAGGTGAACGGAGAGGCGGCCCACTGCGGGCACTGGGTGATGTGGCATCCTGACATCATCTGCTCCAGACGGCGGTCCTTCCACGGAAGATCCCTGCAGCCTGGAGAGGAGAGACCGTGCTGCCCCTTTGTCTGGCTGCCTGTTCTGTCTGAGGCCGGAGCCCTCATTTCCCTGCACTCCCGCTGATCTGAACTTTCATACAGGAACCTGGACCCCCGCCCCAACGGCGCCTTTTTAAAAAAATGCCACACACAATGTCCCCATTTCTGTGCAAAGCTGACAGCACCTTGGCATGCCAATGTCCTCATCCAGCCTCTGTCCTCCGGGACTATTCAGGCTTCCAGTTCACTAATGTCCCATTGGCAACACAAACTGTAACATTAAATGAAACACAAGCTGTCATTTCAAAAGGCTTGTTAAATCCACACTTCACAATAACACTTGAATTGAGCACCCCGGAAAGAGATGATTGGAAAGGAATCAGGCCCAGCACAGCCATGCCAGCCGAGCCGCACCAGTCAGTCCTTTCATGTCAAAGGTCCTTACCAACCCGCACAGGGCCTCACCGCTCTTCATTCCGAGCCCCAACAGCCAAGAGAAAATGGTAATTAGAGTTTTTATTTTAAACAGTAACCATCGCAGTTCCTAGAAAATGCTGCTAACGTTATATTCTACTATAATGAGCATCAGTCCCTTGTCTTCTCACCTGTTTGTGGCTTAGTTCACTGAGAATTTATAGAAATTACAAATACTTTTCTGATGAGTTATAAGGTTTTTTCCCCAAAACAATGAATCAAGCTTAAAAAGACACTAAAAACACTGTATGAATAAGAGAGTTTTTCAGCCAATGCAATAGTACCCTCACACCAGGTTCACTTCTCTCTCTCTCAGGTTTGCTCTATAATGGTTACCTTTGTAGACCTGGCTGATCTCTGCAATGAGGACAGCACACATTTTATTTACTTTTTATTCTCATTTTCCTTTATTATTTTATTATTATTGTTTAGCACATTTTAGACATCCCTCCATCCAGTCTGCAGAAGGAGTACTCACCCTGGCTGGTGTGGCTCAGTGGATCGGGCGCTGCCCCCTGCACCAGGGGCTGCTGGTTTGGTTCCAGTCAAGGCACGTGCCCATGTCTGAACTCAGGTCCCCATGGGGCCATGGAGGAGGCAGCCAATGGATGTGTTGCTCTCACATCACAGTGATTACTTTTTTCTCTCTCCCGTCCCCTTCATCTCTCTCTGAAAATCAATTTTAAAAATTTAAAAATAAATAAAACAAAACAAACAAATATAGCAGTCCTCTTTTAGGGTGTCTATTTCTCCTTTTACTAAGTAGAAAATGAAAATGTCGGCAGAAATTCCTGGCAACACGTTCCCAGCAGAGCGAATGCTGAGGCAGAGACGTGTTCTATTCCATCAATAGCTGTTATTTGCTTGGTGCTTTAGTCCAGCTAAATACAGAAGACACTTCCACCAGGTGTGCTGTGCCCTGGCCCCCAAAACCAGCTTTCTCCCCAGTACGTAAACATTGATTCTGTGCTCTTGGGGTCCTGACTGTAGGGGTGAGTGAAGCGACGATGTGAAGTTGGATCTGGGTATCGTGTGCATGTAACAGAATCACAGCAACCATGACAGGCCACATAAGAAAAATGTTACATTGAAGTCAAAATGTTCACATGGTTTAAAATAAAATTGACATGGACATTTCAGAAGAGCAGATGCAGGGATGTGTTCACAGGTGCACACAGGAGCTCAGCGGCTAAGGGCTGCTCTGCTCTCTAAGTTCACTGAGGAGGCACGTGGGGCCCAAAACATCACTGCCGCCGCCCCTGACTGCTGTGGCCCTGTGGTGGCGAGCTGCACACGCTTTATCTTGAACCTGATGGCCGCAGGCGGTGCCACTCTGTGAGCCTCGAAGGTTCATCACACTTTCAGTTCTAGACCCCAGGCCACATCCATTCTGACTGCCGTTTTGGGACAGTTTCTAGCTGAAGCTGAAGTTTTCAGTCGCAGCGGGAAGGTTTGCATAACTTGTGGCTTTTGCTCGCCTCTCTGCTCATCTCGCTCCAGAAAACACATTAAAGATGCACTTGAGAAAAGCATTAATGTGGCAAGTACCATCTCACTGTGTTTTGTTTTGTTCCAAAGAACGGACTCCAGGGAAAGGAATGTGGCAAATGAAAGATATGAGCACATCTGGGTTTTCATCAACCATTCGCGTTGCCTCGTGATGGAAACCAAACCCTGAGAGGAGGCGATGGCTGGGACCCTCCTTGTGGGAAAAGCCCCATTTTCAGGGATGTTGAGTCTTTTTTCTTCATCTTCAGCTGAGGTCTCCTCTGGTGCTTTTCACATTAACCTTGAAAACTAACAACCAACCTGGAGTTACTGTCAGGGAGCCTCTCCACCCCTTTAAGAGATGCTGATGGAAGTCAGTCCAGCAGAAGCTAAGTCACTTATGGCCAAAGCCTTGGCATGAATCTGCTGCGAACCCCCGGGTGTGAAAGAGCCTAACTGGAAGAAAAGGCAGCGCTGCTCCGACGCGGAACCCTGCAGTGTGATGTGTAGTTTACAGGGCCATGCTGGCCTGGACCGGATGGTTTGAGACAGCGTCTGTATGTTTCAGTAAATAGTGTGGAGTCGTGACCACCAGCTGTTATTCTCAAAGATCAAATCTTGACACCAGTTCATTTCGATACAAACACTCAGGAGAGACCATTTCTGCCAGGAATGCCCTTGATGCTGGGGGGTGGGGTGAGCAGATCAGAGAGGACTTGGAGAAATGTGTTCAGAGGTCACAGTACCACCCCAAGCTGCAGCAGGAAGTAACGGGAGGAGGGGACACTATTCCAGTAACACAGTAGGACCAGCCAAGGCCACCTTGAGAATGAGATACACCAGGTTTGAACAACTGCCTGCAGCCGTCAGCTTAGAGAAGGCGCTGTGTGTGCCAATAACTCAGAATTCCCCTGCACACCCAGACAGGGACAGTCCAGCCCAGACAAGGACAGTCCAGCCCAGCCAGGGACAGTCCAGCCAAGACAGGGAGAGTCCAGTCCAGACAGGAAGTACAGAGTCCAGCCCAGAGAGGAAGTGCAGCCCAGACAGGAACGGTCCAGCCCAGCCAGAAAGCCCAGAGTCCAACCCAGACAGGAAGTACTGAGTCCAGCCCAGATAGGGACAGTCCAGCCTAGCCCAGATAGGAAGTGCAGAGTCCAGTTCAGATAGAAAGTCCAGCCCAATCACGAACAGGCCTGGCTTTGTTTTGTAAAACCACCTTCCGCTTTGCTTTGAAGCATCCTGCAGATTCAGGCTGAGACTGAATACACATTTGGGGCAAATCCCTTGGTCTCCATGAGCATCCATTCCCTAAAATGTCACGAAGAGTCTCTATTTTAAAGATTACAGGAAGGTTTAAATAGTATGACTTACGTAACTGCTCTGGCTTTGCGGTAAATATTCACTATGCATTTGTCAACTCTTAATTTTGAGTGGAAACTGCATTGACCAAAATTCTACTAATCTTATGTTCATTGGAGGAAGCCAAGTCAAGAGCTAAGCCCCTGACACCCACCCCACCAGGCAGGTGAGAGTCATCACCTCTCTTCTCCCTTGACACTGCAGTGCTATAGATTCCCGGGGTGATTTCAGTGCGCAGGCCCCGTTTCTGAGACCCCAGCTGCAGGCTACCACTGGGACCTTTTCACACCGTATTCTCCTTGCTCGGTACTCTACTCAGGAAGTGGGTCCTCCTATAAACTGGGACATAGCATGGGCTTGGCTTGACACAGAGCAGTCCCCCTACTGAGCTGCAGGCAAGGAGCCATGTTCAAGTGAGCAACATGTGGCCTGGGCGTGAGCAGCGCGTGGCCTGGGCCATGACCGCTGTGGGACGCTGGAGCCTCTTTGAGGGCTCAGCCCCTGGTCTGCTTCAAAGTCGCCCATTTCTGCTCAGTGCCTCAAACACCGCCGTCAGTGAGCGCAGTGTGAAAATGGCCTGTGCTCCAATAGGCTAATGGTGCTGCAGAGAAGGACCCGACGTTACCCGGGTGGGTCTATAGTGGAGAAATCTTCTAGTTGCCTCCCAAACTGAACAAATAACCATCACAGCAAATCCAGGCACCATGGTCCCTGGGTTCTGTAGAGCTGTAGAAAGGGCAAGCATTTCCCTGGGCTATGGATAGGGGGTGTTGCTTAGCAACAAAAATCAAGGTTGAATGAGTAGGTCAAGGATGTCCAACAAACTCCAGTAACAGTCAGAGCGCAGACTGGGCTGGCACAGCCAGCTGCCTCCCTGCGGAAACCTGGATCCTAAAGTTCAGACATGCGGCCTCCTGTGTGCTCCCAGCAACAGCAACTGATTTAACATTGAATTTAACAAAAAGTGACAATGACCCCTGGTGAGTACCATCCCACAGAGCCTCACGCATGGATGTCTCCCTTGTGCAGGTTCAAGTTGACCAGTCTTTCTGTCTACTCACAGTTACAGGAAGTCACTCGGGAGGCCAACCAGTGGGGTCTGTTGCAAGTCTCCTCTCCAGGGGCCATGGTGTGTGGGGACCATTTGGTAATGGGCCATTCTAACCATCATGAAAGGTTTAAAGGCAGCATTCAGTGGCATCAAGCACATGCACATTGTTGTGCGGGCACCACACCGTCCATGCCTACCACTTTTTCATTCTCCTGAACAGAAAGTCTGGGCATCTGACCACTCTGGGACCCTCATGTAAGGGGAACCAGAGGGTTCTTGTCTTTTTGGTGACTGGCTACTCAGCATGTCCTCGAGGTTCTTCCACGTGGTGACGTGCCAGAAGTTCCTTCTCTTCCACCTGAATGGTTCCCACTGTCTGCAGAGGGCTCATTGTGTTTCCCATTCGTCTGTCGGTGAGAGCTGGGTTCTCCCCGCCTTCTGGGGATTGTGGATGGCGCTGCTATGAATGTGGGTGTACGAGTGAAAATAAAAGATGTCAAGGAAGTGCATGAAGCCCAACTGTCCTAAGAAGCTTCTGGATCTTAGTTCACAGGTTCTATGGGTGAGGCGGAGCTGGCTCACCCTTACATCCAGCAGCCAGCACTGACCATCTTGTGTGCAGCTTGTTCCCACTCCGTCCCAGCTGCCCCCACTGGCCCCAGGTGCGTCATCTGACCACCGCTCAGCCTCTGGCGCATTTGCACGTGGGGCCTCTGCCCCCGTCTAGGAGCTCAGCAGTCAGGGGCCCCACGTGGACCCCAGCGGGCAGGACCACGCCCTTCCCTCCAAGATGGGTTTCAGTGCCCTTTCTCCAAGAAGGTCCCACGTCCTAGCTAATGTGTCCACTGAAAAAATAAAGAGGATCTGAAACATGAGGCCAGCTGCTGCTGAAACGTCCATGCTACACACGCTTGCCTCCTGCATGGCCAGGCCTGGGGGCAGTCTCTCCCGGCTCCTCACCAGATCCGGGTACAGATTCCAAAGGAAGGAAACTGACAACGTGCTAATCAGGGCAGGAAGGAGAGCTGGGGACTTTGCACCTGTGTGAGGAAGTCTCTCAGCTTGTGGACCACAGAGGCTCTCTTAGGGACCCACATTCTAACTTCACCCCATAAACCCAGGCTAGAGGCTGACAGGAGGCACCAGGGCCCTGGCTTTTCTCTCGTTCTCTGGCGCAGCCCCCTGGCCCCCTGAGTCTCCGTCCCTCTCAGTCACTGGATGAGAATTAACAGGCCCAAGTCCCTCAAACACTGGAATCAAAGCAGCTTGCAGAGACCACGGCTTCAGCTCCTGTGACCCCGTTCTGGACGAGGAGACGGGATTGATGTGCGAACTTCGTATGTCCGGCTGCACTGCCACAGGGAGACGCCTCTGATCACAATTGGGGTTGTTCTTCGGACGATCATGCCTGAAGGCGGGCAGCCCAGCAAAGCCTCGCTACTCACCACGCTCTTCCGAATTAACTCGGCTGCTGAGCGACCAGAAACAGGAGGAGCATCTCATTACCCTAAGAGCTTCTCACACGGCCATCATTTCCTCGAGGAAAATAGAGTGTTGTGTTTCAGACAAACCAAAGGCGGCAGGCTCTGTGAGACTGACCCAACAGAACAGTGCGAGACAAAAGCTGTGGAAATCTTAGACGGGAGCTTTGAGTCAAAGCAAAACCAAAGGAAGCTGAGCCTCCACAGGTGCCTGGGGCTGTCTACAGAGAGCTTCACTTCAGAGTAGAATATCCAGCCACTTACTCTGTCTAAAATCTGGTTCGTCGGGGTATTTATTTTATTTCCTTTTCTTTATTGACCAGGTGCTCAGAAGAATTGACCCAATCCCCTGTTATACAATAGTACCATTTCCTCAGACTCCGTTTTAGAATGATCCTGCTTCAGGCTCAGGCTGTAGTCATTAAGCTTATTAGCACCATCAAAATCCTTTCAAGAATTTTTCTGACTTAAAAAAGGATAATGATTCTACAATAAATTCTTCCTGACCACGAGGATTTATTTCATCTCTCTTCCAAACATGCAGTAATATGACATTAAACTTGAGGCACTCCAGCACCTATCATAAGTAGAAATCCCTGCAATAAAGATTTATGTGAAAAGTTAGTTCTCTTTTTCAAACATTTAAATGTTCAAGTGTGTGGGGTGCAGCAATATAACTCACTATGTTTGTCTAGGGGAGTTGAGATAAAATACTCTGTCTGTAATAGAACACCGAAGAAGAACAAAGCAGTACCAGAGAAATGGAGTTACATTTATTATGCGAGGGTCCAGAGGAAAATGTCTCTCAAATTCTGGGCCTCAACATGCAAGAATTCTCCCTATTTATATGATTTTACTTTCTTTGTCTCCCAAATATGGAGTGTTTCTGGCCCCTTTTGCAAATTCTTAAAGAGCCCGAATGTGCTGGGCCTTAAGATTTCATCCAGAGGCTTGGCCTGCCGCCAGCACTGAGAACCTTGTCTGGGAAAAGTTTAATGGCCCAGCTGAAGTTGGGAGTGGTCTTATCAATTAAGAATTCACAGAAGCTAATTATCGGGGTTAAAATTTCAAACAGCAGTTTTTATATAAGATGATGCTTCATTTTGAGAAGCCAGGATGATGTGGAATAAAATGGCAAGGTCCAAGTTCTCTGTGGACAAGCCCGAGGGCTGCATATTGGAGCCCAGAAGAGTGCAGGCAGCAGCAAGGAAGTCTCAACAGATTCCATTTGTTATCGGAATTTCAAGGTCAGTTGCTGTTCTCTACGGAGAGGAAGAAATTAATTACTTTCTATTTCAGGGTTAACAATAAGAAGGCAATAGAACAGAAGTAGAGATAAAGACACATAGTTCAGTAAACAAGACTAATACATTGTTACAGGTTGCGATTGGCTGTACTATTAACCATCCAACCACGTAGTCTGAAAGTGTACTTGAGTCCACCTCTGAACATCAGCTATAATTTAGAGCTTGAGGGGTATGCTTGTGTATTATTTCTTGAAGAAATATTAATTAAAAACAGCGTCTAAATATAAAATAACCCTTTACATACCAAAAAAAATTGCTGTGACATGGACAAAAAGAGGTTGGAGCAGAGGTTTCACCCGCCTGTTGCTGATGGGACATGACCAGTTGAGGGGCGCCATCACTGGCTTGAGCAGCCAGTGATGTCATCATTTATATATAACATGATAGCAGACACCTATTCATATTAAAATTAATTGAATGTTAATTATCTACAAAGTATTTGAAAAACTGATTTTGTTTAAAATGCTGCTGATGAGGTATGTTTTGTTTTTAATATCTTGGTTTATTACAGGATGTGTAAAAGTTCCTTTACACGCTGAAGTGCAAATTATCCCTAAAAATCATATTCATGCAGGTGTGTGTGGGGACAGCTGCCCACTTGGCCCCGCCTCCTGGGGAAGAGCTGAGTCGACGTCATTTCTGGACATCAGTTTTCTCGGTCAGTCCCATCAGGGATCCCCTGGTTACCACAGGCCCTGAGGAAGTTGTACCCAAACCGAATTGAAACTGGCTGCTGACAGCAGCCCCGCTTCTGGTGTCCTGACCTTTTATTTTCTGAGAGGACATATAGATGCGAGTAAAGTTTGGTCTATTTTCCAAATGGAAATATATTTTCAATGAATTAATATTAAGTTAAAAATATCAGAAGGATTGGTAATTTTAAATGAATGAAAGGGAAATGTCATTATCTCATGAAAGAATTGTCTCATCCACATAGGGAATAAATTTTCAAAGAAATTTTAATTAGTAAAATGACAAATAATTTCAGTTTTGTATTGTAAAATAGTGGCTTGGGATTTTTGTAAAAATGAAACCATATTTTCCTTTGTAATATACAAATTCAAAACAGTTTAATTGATGTTTTCCATCTTCCTTTCATTTTTGTTTTAAAGTCTTCTTCAGAAAAGTTTGTGATAGAAAAATATTTTCCTCTCACCTGTCCACCCAATAGGTAAGTAGTTGTGCTGCTGATATGTACACTGTGGGGATGTAGGTCTGCCTTTAGCAATGGCTGTGAAGTAGTACAGACTGAGCAGAGGTGGCCTGACCTCAGAAACGTGCTTTTATCAATCCAGATGAAGACTGACCTGTAGCAGATTAAAAAATCAGACATTTCTAATCCAGTAACCTCACTATTGTGTCCACCTGCCATCTCATGCGAAATGGACACAGGCAATGAATAATTTTGTTTACGGAGAAGTGTCTTGACTAAAATTCACCAGATGTTGGCCATCACTCACTCACAGCCATCGTGTCTCAGGCCCAAGACCAGCCTCAGCCGGTTCTGAGCAGTTAGCAGTTGTCCCTGAGGAATACCCTGAGCTGCCCCACTCCTACTGGGGCACCTGTGCACGTCCTCCATGGCTCTGAGGAAATGCTCACACCTTCTGGACACGCAGGTGATGATCGCCTGTGCGATTGGAAACACGTGGTTCCATTCCTACTTCTCTTATTTCTGTTGTGTTCACAGTGCCTTCTCTGCCCCAGGGCAAAGTCCCAGTCCCGGGGTATTTTACTTCTGTGGCTCTCACAGTCAAAGGTGGAGTCCTCTCCATCAACCGGCTATGGAAGCTCAGGTGCCTCCCTGTCACAATGAGAGAGAATTCTGTTCACCTGAGCTGCTGAGAGAGACCTCTGATAAGTACACTCCCTACAAGTCTCTCTGGGTTCATTTTCTTTCTTTGTTTCATGGATTTCCAGGTACCTATGGAATTAAAATGTGGGGAAACAGAATTTTGGGACTGGAACCCAGGTTCTTTAACTGCTGGAATCAAAGAATGAATCCATGGACAGAAAGTGGTATAGCAAAGGTGAAGATTTATTGAAGAACTAGAGGCCCAGTGCATGAAATTCGTGCGGGGGAGAGGAGAAGGGGCAGAGGGATTGGGGGGGTGATGTCCTCAGCCCAGCCTGCACCCTCTCCAATATGGGACCCCTTGGAGGATGTCCATCTGCTGGTTTAGGCCTGGTTCCAACATCCCTTTCACAATCTGGGACCTTGGTTCCTAACCACTCCCCTGCCAGCTTGATTGATGCCTAACTGCTCCCCTGCCGGCTGGATCGCCCACAACTGCCCTCCTCTGCTGCAACCTGCCTTCTCTGCCAGGACCCACCTCCTCTGCACTGCACAGATCTGTGGGACCCCCAGGCCTCACCACACAGAGTGGTCACTGGGTCCCACCTCCGCTATGTGCATGGCCATCTTGTGGCAGCTATCTTGTGATGATGTCATGCATGAGGGCCTGAGACCATCTAGGCTTTTATTACCCTGTTTCCCCGAAAATAAGACAGTGTCTTATATTAATTTTTTCTCTCAAAGTTGCGCTAGGTCTTATTTTCAGGGGATGTCTTATCTTTCCATGCACTAGGTCTTATTTTCAGAGGATGTCTTATTTTCGGAGAAACACGGTAGTATAGATAAGTACCAATTCCCACATGGGGAGAGGGAAAGAGTCCCACAGAATGGATTCCAAGTAGGGAGGGGAAAAGGGTCCCACTGACTTCCTTTGCCCTGTGGCTTATAAAGGCTGCAGGTCCTGGTGTCTTGGTATCCCCTCTGATTGGTCACTATTCCCTTGGACTGGTTACTGCAGTAATCCCCCAACCCCCCTTTCCTACCCCCTTTCCTGGATTCCTTATTGTTTTCCTATTCCCTTCGGGCTTTCTTCTGGATGAAGGGCTTCTTTCTCTTTATTTTGTGAATATAGACCTTGCTGTTCCCAGCTCCCTCATCATATGGAATTGCACCTGTTGCAGCTCTTCAGCTTCCCCATTCTATGAAAATATACCTTCTGTTGCTCTGCAGCCATGTCATCTATTTACAAAATTCTAAAATTTTCTATGCCTATCCTATTTTACTCTAAAATTCCTGTTTCACAGGTGCGGTGGGAGGTGGAAGCTGAGGGCCATCAGCCGGTCGGCAGTTTGTTGAAAAGACTGCTTTTCCGAGTGATTGCCCTGTTCTCATTGCAGTGCCAGGCAGTGCCCTGAGCACCTCTGGGCCTCACACTACTCCTCCATCTGACTTCCACACCACAAGACGCTTTCATGGAATCTTCACATTCAATATTGAAGACAGGAAGTCCACCAATTGTAATTTGTCAAAATCATGTTAGCTATGTGAGGTTCTTGCCATGCCCATGTACATTTAGGAACAATTGGCCAGTTTATGGGTATGTTAATGAAAAAAACCATTGAAACCTATAAAGAATTTTAGTGAATTTATTTGAGCCAAACTGTCAACATATGCTGGGAAGCAGAACCTCAATGGATTGAGATAATGCTCTGAAGAATGGCGGGTTACATCTGTATTTATACATTGCGATCAAAGGAGGGACATAGGTGGGTCACATGAAATTCATTGGTGATGGATTAAGGAGGTGGAAGAAAGCAAAGTGGTTGGAAACTTCTGGAATTGGATAAAAAGTAAAATGATGGGTACTTAGGTGAGTGCAGGAGCAATTAACATGATAATGAAAGAATTTGTGGCATCTGTCCTGGTGCCCACCATATTTGGTTGTGCCTCAGGGGCACCAGAAAAGAAATGGAAGTTACAAGTTGCCCTGACATCTCACAGATATGTTATCTTAGCAGCAGGAAGGCAAATGGGCTCAGGAAAGATCTAAGTTGATCTTTGTCGGGGAAAATATTGGCCTAGGACATGACTGCCCACTATAACCTGTTTATAGTTTATTTAATTTTCAGACCATCTTTTGTGGTTACTTTAGGTCTCTGAGTTTGCAAGACTGCCACGCAGGCCTCCCCTAAGCTTGTCAGGTCAGCATGTGGCTCCTTTTGTCCACAAGGGCCTCAACATGTCCCTGTGAGGTTTGACCCTTGAACTCCGGAGTTGCTATAGTGACCAAGTCAAAGGAGAACAATGACCAAATCAGAAGGGGATATAAAAGCACAAAGATCTGCAGCCTTTATAAACTGGGGAAAAAGAAACTCTTTCCCCCTCCCCACTTGGGAGTCTGTGCTTGTTCTCTGGCAGGGCCCGCGGCAAGGGAGACTGGCCCGCCGGCGTTCCCCCGGTCACACACAGTGCGTCCATGGAACAGCTTCAGCGTCAGGTCAGCTTCTGCTCCTCCAGACCCTCAGATCTGCACAGCTCCGTCTGGTGCTCACTATGTCTCAGCAGCTCAAAGTCTGGAGTTGCCTAAATGTATTTCTGTTCTGTTCTGTCTCCAAGGAAATGGTTGCTAACCAAATGGTAAACAGATTTTGATTATGGTTTTGCACTTCCAACTTATGTATGACTTGCCACTGTTTGAAAACTGTGCTGGATTTGTGACTTCAGAATTAACATATTGCCCTATAGAAATAGAATCATATTGGGAAACTTGGTTATAACTGAAGTGGATGGAAAGATGGGCCTTTTGCTGAGTGTACATATCTGTACAAATAAAACATATGAAGTGACTTCTTTTCTAATTGAAGAGCATAAACCTAACTATGCTTACTAAGACTATGGTCTTACTTTACGGTTCAACAGATGGACTCATGCTGGTAGCGACGGCAGGTCCCATGTCCAGCAGCCAGTGGGCAGGGCCTGCTCCCCTAGTGAGCAAAGGAAGTTAATTTTGATGAGCAAAAGTGACATCGTGACATATATCTGTCCATATTTTCAATCTTTTAAGACATTCTGAAATACTTAACTAAGGATTTCTATGGCCCCAGAGGTTAAAATCCTGAGTCAGAGGAACAAACAATTTCTTCTTTGACCAAGTACATTTTATATGATTGGGCCGTCAGTAGTGATTATTTTCACTCTACCAATGTCTCCCCAATGAAAGGATTAAAATTAAACAAATGAAGGACTCACCCACGCAGCTAGAAATAAGGAATGGAGAAAAACAGTCTGCATTTGTCCCTCGGTCCCAGTCCAAATCTCATTACTGAAGATTGTGGCCTCAGGAAGAAATACCCTAAAGAGGAAACCAAATTATTACTTCACAGGGGCCGGCACTGGTCAGGGTAAACTCAGAAATGTCTGCCTTTACAAGAGCAGTCAGGGAGCAGAGCTAGGAAGCCCTGTGCTCTGTGTTCTCTTAGCCTCAGGCCACCAGGGCAACCAGAGGCCTACCCAGGCTCCACAGAGCCACGCCCTTCCTGGGGCCAAGTCCTTCACAGAGCCATGCCCTAGTCTGATGATAAAGAAGCAATCATATTTTCTTGGAAGTGTTGTGAAATTTTGTTGGCAAAGTTATGTTTCTGAAATGTCTGTAAATTACATTTTAGAAAATAGATTCCAACTTTAAATAATGGAACAATCCAATATTTAAAATTATACTGAGGCAAGAAAAACGTAAAGTTTATAAAATATGTTGGAAAGTAAATCCCCAGTAATCTGTTCTCCATTTTTTGTTTTAATCATGGTGTGTGATTTAGAGCTGGGCACCCCTATGAAGGAAATTCCAAATGTAGAAACTGGAAACCTTGACTTCTAATTGTCGTGGAACTTTGTGAGGTAGAGTCTTGGGTAACCATGACATACAAATAAAACTACATAGTATGCCAAGGAAAATTGCATCTAAAACTAATAGGCTGAGAAAAATTGCCAAAACCTTGAATTTAAATGGTTATTATATAAATACAAAAATTTTATGGAGGTAAAGTTCACATGATGTAAAATTAACCTATTTCTGTGTAAAATATTGTGCTTTTTATTTTACTTTAATATAAATATTTCACTCATCTTTTTTTTGAGTGTAAATCTTTAGTAATTTTATCTTTAGCTTTTCTGAGTAATTTCAGTTAATATGTGTTATCTTTATTTTTGAAATTTATCTTTATTGTTGAAAGTATCATAGATGCCTCTTTCCCCCCATTAGCCCTTTCAGCCCACTTTCCCCATCCAAGGCCTATGGCACTACAATCTGTGTCCATGGGTCATACATATCCTAATATATAAAAACCAGGGTCCATAACATCCAGAACGACCAAAGGCCCACTCAGCCAGAATCAGTCCTGCAGCCAGTGCAGGGTTGCCATAGTGACACAACACTGACTGCCACCGGTGCAGGTGCTGCAGCCAGCACGGACTGTGTAGGGGGCTGTGCATCAGGCCCCAAGAGGGGCCCTGAGAGAGGCAGGATCTGATCTGCCCTTGCCTCCCTCTTTCTCTCTGGTCTTCGCCAGCAGCCACGCCTCTGTTTCTTTTGGGCCTCTGTGGGAGCTGCTGATCAGCTCCACCTCTCTGATAAGGCCTGAAGATAAGCCCAAAGATGCTGAATGGCATAGAAATTTACCAATCAGAATCAAATCTGGGCGAACTGTGAGGAGCCGATGGCTGCCTAGGAAGCAGAGCTTTTGATGCTGACCAGCATAGAAACCTACCAATCAGAATCAAATTGGCCAGCAGGGGTGGGCAGTTGGGGTGATATCAGGCAAGCAGGGGAGGTCATTGGGGGCAACCAGGCAGGCAGGGGAGGGCAGTAGGGGGCAATCAGGCAGGCAGAGGCAGTTAGGGGGGAGAGTAATTAAGGGTGAGGTCAGGTCAGCAGGAGAGGGAAGTTGGGGGCAATAAGGCCAGCAGGGGAGGGTAGTTGGGGATGAGATCAGGCTGCCAGAAGAGGGCCATTGGGGGTGAGATCAGGCCAAGAAGTTAGAGGTGATCAGGCAGCAGACAGAGGGGTTAGGGGCAACCAGGCAGACAGGCAGAGGCAGGTGAGTGATTAGAAGCCAGCAGTCCCAGATTGTGAGACGGATATTCAACTGCCAGTTTAGGCCCATAGGGATCAGGCCTAAATCAGCAGTCAGACATCCCCCAAGGGGTCCCCAATTGGAGAGAGTGCAAGCTGGGCTGAGGGATGCCCCCTTCCGTGCACAAATTTCATGCACCAGGCCACTATATGCATATAAATTCTTTGGTTTATCTCTTCTCACCCCCCCTATAATGAACCATTTCAAAGGGAACAATTCAGTGGCATTTAGCACATCCACAGGACTGAGCACCCACAATCTCTATCTAGTCCTGAACAGTCCCATCCTTCATTCCAGTGCCACCTGCCTGTGGAGGAGGAACTCCTGTGTCCTCTCTCCCACCACCCACCCCGCGCCCCCCCCCAGCTCTGGCAAGTACCCATTTACATGTGTTCCCACTGGACATAGTCATCTGGGACATTTCATGTAAATGGGGCCATACAGCAGGCGGCCTTTCACCTGTGAAGGTCACCTGTGAAGCACGCCTATGAAGGTCACGCAGGTGGCAGCACCTGTCAGGCTGTCATTCTTGCTGCTGCTGACATCCACTGAATGGAGGTGCCAGTCTGTGCATCCTCTTCTCTGTCTGTGGGGTTGGGCTGTCTCATACAGCGTACTCTGGAGAGCAGAGCTCACAGGCGGTTCATGGCTGCTGGTCCTGTCACCACCCTATGCCTGTAGCTGTTAGTTCCTTTACAGAACATACAGTACAATTTAAACTTAAAAAAAAAAGGGGGGAGAGAGACATGGGCAAATTCTGCGAAAGCCATTCCTCCAACCTTCGTAATTACTAGATGTAGACAGAGGGTTTGTGAACTTCCTCACACCCAGGTGTGACAAGGACTGGTAAAAATGATATGACCCTTTGCAATAGCATTATGGAGAGCATTATGCTAAGCAACATAAGCCAGTCAGAGAAAAATAAGTATCACATGATCTCACTCAGATGTGGAATCTAATGAATAAAATAAACTGACAAACAAAATAGGTCCAGAGACATGGAAGCATGGAACAGAGTGCAGAATCTCAGAGGGAAGGTGGTGGAGGGTGGGTGGGAAGTAAGCATGTATGCATAACCCATGGACACAGACAATAGGTTGGTGAAGGCCTGGGACTGGGGACAGAGGCAGGCTAGGAAGGGTCAATGGGGGAAAAAGGGGGACGTATATAATACATTCAACAATAAATATAAAGTAAATTAAAGAAAACAAAACAGTTAACAGAAAAAGAGAAAAGAAAAAAAGGGTATAAATGACAAAGAATGGGTCCATGCTAAAATGAGAGTAGGACAGTGGAACAAATCGCTGCAGTTGGCGCTGCCTCTCAGCAGGCCTGGGAGCCAGGCGGGCAATCTGCACCGTCCCTCCTTAGCTGCAGCTCAGTGCCGAGGCTAAAACCTGGTGGCCCTCCCCCTCCAGGCCTCAGGACACATTCCCTTAGCACAGATGACCATGAGGTGCAGAGTCACACATTCAGATTCAGACGTGGAAAGGGTAAGAAATGGGAAGTGCAATGATTATCTTGCTTGAAGCCGCCCAGAGGGCCTTCCAGCATGGCCATACCAGTTCTCCTGACCCGGGCACGCCTCCTGCTGATCCTGAGTCATACAAGGAACGTTATAAATCCTATTAAATTTTTTCTAAATGATAGCAACCTTAGGCAGTCCCCACTCCAGCCCCACACAGTAACCCAGAAGAAGAACGGGGGTTGGGGGGATATATTCGGAGGGCTGCGTAGCTGTTTGGAAAGACACAGTAACCCGCCTACATGTGGATCGAGAAGCTCCGCAGGACGTGTAAGGAAATATCTCCCAAATTACACCAGAAAGGCAGTTTTGCCATTTCACTCAGGGGACAGCTCTACTTCTAAACAGCAGCCACTGCACGCTGCTCCAGGCCATCAGCTTCTGTCTGCCTCTTCATATGGCGTCTGCGGTGTCTCATGAACTACTGGGGGCAGTGTGTTCTCATGAAGGTGGCACCCCAATATCTAAAACTACAGGGACATTTTTATACATACATCCTCTCCCTAACCATCCTGGTGAGGTCACCAGTCAGGAATAAATGTTTCCCTCACCAGTGGATTCTGAGGCTATGAATTGTGAAAATGTCGGGTTCTCTCCCAGGTCAATGAAAACCTCATCTCGCAAACAGGTGTGAGTGTTAGACTTTGAGCCTGGAAATAGCACCTGATCCCATTTACTTTTCTCTGGCAGTGTGACCGCAAATAAACAAAGCAGCGTGTTGAGAGTTCAGCTGCAAGAATATGAATTACATTCACCTCTGCTATTTATACAACAAAATCCCTTAGTTTTCCAAAAGGCCAAAACAAAGTATCGCGGAATATTTCAGTGGCAGCAGGTGACTAAGTTATAGGAATCTCTCCTCCTCTTTGAAAACTGGATATTTATGGGAAAATGAAATGGGGCACAAGTTGGCTGGCAGCAACTCCTCCATCATCCATGTTGCCTGTTGCTCTGGTTGTAGATAAAAGCTCTGCTAATGTCTATGGATGTAGGTGGGGAGGGGCTGCAAGGCCCATCAACCATAGCATTTTTTAAACATTTACTTTATTGATTTTTTACAGAGAGGAAGGGCGAGGGATAGAGAGTTAGAAACATCGATGAGAGAGAAACATCAATCAGTTGCCTCCTGCACACCTCCTACTGGGGATGTGCCTGCAACCAGGGTACATGCACTTGACTGGAACTGAACCTGGGACATTTTTAGTTCGCAGGCCGACGCTCAATCCACTGAGCCAAACTGGTTAGGGTAACCATAGTATTTTGGGTATTTATTTTGAAAACAGCACTGATAAAGCCTTTGTCATGGGATCTTAAGAAAAAAAATAACAACAGAAGTTGCTGTCTGCACCCAAAGAACCTTGGCCATATACATACCAGAGCACACAGGGTGAAGCATGCCCAGAGAACATATGTCTACACTCATCACTGTCAGCATGGTGGTGAACCTTAATCAATGAACAAAGTATCTCCTGAGACAGTGAGTTCCCCAAAGGCCCTTGAAGTTAAAATGCAGACACTTCGTAATCAAGTCAACCATGAGGTTGAGACGGTGTCAAGCCACTCAGGCTGCAGTGGCTGTGCGGTGCGTTGGATTGATGATTCAGCCTTAGCCAGTTTGGCTCAGTGGATAGAGCATTGGGCTGAGGACCAAGGGTCCCAGGTTTGATTCCAGTCAAGGGCATGGACCTCAGTTACAGGCTCAATCCCCAGCTCTGTTCAGGGCATATACAGGAGGCAACCAATCGATTTGTCTCTCTCACATCGATGTTTCTATCTTTCCTGCCTCCCCCACTCCCTTACATTCTCTCTAAAAATCAATGAAAAATATCCTCGGGTGAGGATTAAAGAAAGATTGATCATTCAGCCCTGGAGACACCATATCTACTGTCTACCAGTAAGAGCCACTGCCTCCCTAACCACAGGAGAGCAGCTCGCCTGCAGCAGGGGTGTATAAAACAGACACTGAGGACGTCTAGTTCAGTAGTTTCTGCTCCACACCCTCCTCCTGCCCTTCCTGTAGTAAGGACCGTCCATTCTTCCTGAGACCCTCCGACACACTGCCCTCGCTCTCCTTCCCAGGTCAGCAGGAGCTGCTGTGGTGCTTCCATGGGGTCACTGTCTCCAGCTTCTCTCAGGTGTGCAGGCCACCTGCCACTCATCTTCTAGCACAGCCAGTCATTCCCCCACGGCCTCCACTCCGCTGGTGTGCTGATGAGTTCACAATACAGAATCTGCCCTGAGTCGTTTTATGAGTTCTAATGATGTATTATATGTCCAGCTTCTCACTAGAAGATTCTACGAGTTCTTCTGCCATGCCCTCAATAGAATGAATCAAATCACCCTTTTCCCCAACTTCCTGTTCTAATGGTGGCAGTGGCCCCTGGAATGGTGGTTGTCTCATGTTCCTTCCTGCCTCTCTGTTGTCACTGTGTTTAACCTTGATTATTTGTCTTCTTCTTAGTCCCACTCCACAGTCTCTCCAGGGCCCCTGGCTTCCACAAACCCTGGGTTTACTTTTCCTCCCTTCCCACAGCCCGGTCCTCCCCGCTTTGTTTAGAACAGTCCTGGCCCATAACCGCCGAACCAGCTCCAAAGGGTCCCGTCTTGTTTAAGGTGGTACCAAGCTGGTTTCAGGAACCACAGACCGAAACCACGCAGCGGGGCCTGCGCAGAGCCGAGCGCTTGGACCTCCAGTTGCACTGGAACCAAGGCCCTCCCCCTGCCCCCGCCCCTCACCCTCCTGCCTTCCTCACTCCCTCCATGAACCAAAGAAAAGGACAGGACAAAAAGGAATGCAGGGATGAACAGGAATGCAGGTACCTTTCACAGCTCAGGGTCTGCTGTCCAGGCAGATCTGTGCTGACATCCCTTTAGCATAAAGGGCCAAGCTCCAAGGTCTCCCAATCAGAACCAGCTGCCAGGCCTCACACAACTGTTCCCCTAAACTCCACAAACCCCTAACCTAGTGCAGCCAGCAAGAAGCATCTGAGGCCCATTGTATCTCCAAAGTCTGCGTCAGGCCTTGTAGCTCGATAGACCTGGCCTTCCTAAAGTACAGCGAGATGGAAGAGCTGTGGCCAGGTGTATGTGGTTGTCAGCAAGCGGAGGGGGTTTCTGGGGTTTATCACTAAAGATAGTTAAAGGTTTTGTCAATAGTTGACACATTAGAACTCCAATTTTAACTGCCCTATCCTATTGAGTAATCAGAATAACTTAGGATGAATCAAGTGTTGGATTCGGCCACAAATCTGCCATCTATTTTTGGCAAAAACCTGCTTTTCTGCTGCAAGTTCAGTATTTGGAATGTCAAACAACCAAATGCCTACTCAGAGCTGTTTTCCTGGAAACTGAACTACACGTAACTGCTCGTGTGAGTGCACAGGCCGACAACAAATCGGAATTAGATCGATGGAAATTGACCAGGGGCCTATGGACCATTTACATTCATTTTTAATAGCTGAATACTCACTTTCAAACAATGGTTAGCCTTCTAGAAATAGCCCAGAGTGAAATCATCTTTGTGTGTTTATATTGTGAAATGCTACCCACTGTATAAAATATATATTATATTTATTATTGCAAGATTGTGAAAAATTCTAACTTTATGTATGAAAACTCTTGTGAGTAAGCTTTAAAACAAACAGGGAAAAACACTCACAGTTAATATAATTTTCATAAGAGTCTATTAATTCAATAATGTATGAAGAATATTGTTGAGCCAACATGTTTATAAATGTTAAATAATAATTTGAACAGAAAAATAGAAATGAGGTGTTAGTATAATTTTAATATGTATGGGGTTGTTTATGAATGATATGTCTATTAAACATTAAACAATGACTAGCATTCATAATGCTAAACAAAAAGACAAGGCAGTCTTTGGTTTTTTAATTATTTAATCTCACTTAGGCCATGTGTCTTTCCAGTAAAACAGTTGTGTTGGAGAATTCTTCATCTCTTGTCAAGATGAATTGAAAAATCACCTAAAAATTACATGAATAAGGAAAACTCCACAGTCGTGTGTGACTGCTGTGGTCACAATGCAGTCAGATGGCCCGGATAAAAGTTTAAAGAAAACAAGGACAGGAGAGGAACGAAGATGGTGGCGTAGGTAAACACTCCTAAGTGGCTGCCGTGCACAACAATTAATATATATATATATATATATATATATGTGTGTGTGTGTGTGTGTGTGTGTGTGTGTATATATATATATATATATATATATATATATATAAAACAAATGTCTGTCTCCCAAAAACCAAGGGAACACTGGCTGAGAGGAAGCCCTAAACTAGACTGAAAGAGAAAGAAGAGAATCCAGGACACAGTGCTGAAAAACTGAGGGCGGGGGGGGGGGGAGCGAATCCGGGCTGATGGAGGGCAGTGCTTTCTTCAACCCGAAGAGAGACAAGCTCCTGATCTCTCTGAAATCCAGTTTCTGGGGAGAGGCTAGACTGCCTGCCATCTGGTCAGATAGTGAGGCTTGCTTGCTTGCAGAGCTGAGATTGTGGACGAGACACAGGAAGACTCGGTGATGTGGGGCGCAGAGATGCCAGGACACCATGGCAGATGGGCTGCCATCGCTGTTGGCCACGCCCCAGCCTAGTTGACGCCCTGAGACTCTGCCCTGAGACTCTGCCCTGCAAAACCTACAAACACGCCCAAGCTCCAAGCAGCGGACTTTGCATATGAATGACCCTCTCTGTTGCAGTTTAGCAAAATTGAAACCTTGGCAAACAGATCCAAGGAGGACAGGACTGTGGTTCTTGCTGTAGCTTCTGCCACAGTACTGGCCTCAGACAGTAGCTGCACTGCATCTCACTGAGACCCAGAAACCAGAGTTCTAGTGTTCAGTTTCAATCCCTCACACTCATAAGTGACACATTCTGGAGAAGGTTTCAGTGAGTACCAAAGCCCCACTAAAACAAGGCATGTCTCCGGGCAGCTGTTCCTCCTTTATGGACACAGCAGGTCCTCACAGACAATTGGCCTGGAGGTCAATTCCTCCCAGTGTTCCAACAGCAATCAAGGCTTAATCACATCAAGACTTTGCACTAAGCTCACAAAGGGATATAACAAAAGCGACCACCTCAGGTGATTGAGGAAGCTGAGCTACTGGCCGCTATAAGTTACCTACCACAAAAGCTGCTGCATCAATACAGGGAGGCAGCCAAAATGAGGATTCATAGAAGCATGACACGAATGGGAGAGATGGAGGAGAGTAAACTACTGGACGACACACAGTTCAGAATCACATTTATAAGATTACTCAAGAATCTTCTAAAAACCTTCGAGAAACTTGATGAGACTTCCAAGAAGCTTGGTGAGACTTTCAAGGACCTTAATGAGAATACCAAAAAAAAATGGAAAAGGACCAGTCAGAAACTAAGCATACAATGTCTGAAATAAAGAATATACAGAAACTCAACTATAGATCAACATACCCCAAGAATAAAACCAAAGAACTGGAATATAAGAAAGAAAAATCACCCAACCAGAGAGGCAAAAAGAAAGAAGAATCCAAAAGTGTGAGGATAGTGTAAAGAGCCTCCGGGACGGCTTAAAACACACCAACATCCGGATTTTGGGGATGCTAGAAGAAGAGAGAGAGCAGGATATTAAAGGCTTAATGGAAGAAATAATGACAGAAAACTTTAGCTACCTGATGAAAGAAATAGACCTACAAGTTCAGGAAGCGCACAGGATTCCAAAAAGGAGGAATCCAAAGAGGAACACACCAAGACACATCATAATTAAAATGCTAAGAGCAAAAGACAAAGAGAAAATCTTACAAACAGCAAGAGAAAAACAATTAGTTACCTACAAGGGAGTACCCATATGACTGTCAGCTGATTTCTCAACAGAAACTATGCAGGCCAGAAGAGAGTGGCAAGAAATATTCAAAATGATGAACAACAAGAACCTATAACCAAGATTACTCTACCCAGCAAAGCTATCATTCAGAATTGAAGGTCAGATAAAGAGCTTCCCAGACAAGAAAAAGTTAAAGGAATTCATCAACACCAAACCAGGATGACATGAAATGTTGAAGGGTATTCTTTAAGAAGAGGAAGAAGAAGAAAAAGGTAAAGGTAAAAAATTATGAACAACAAAAAAACATCAAATACATACCTACCAACAAGTGAATCTAAAATTCAAGTGAATAAAAAATCTGAAAAACAGAATGGACTGGTGAATATAAAAGAATCAGGGACATAGAAAGGAATTGGACTAACAATTCACAGGGGGTAAGGGGTTTGAGGGGTGCGGGAAGAGATTGGACAAAAATCTTACACCTATGGATAAAGACAGTGGCGGGGGTAGGAGCATGGGGAGGGGGTGGGAATCAGGTGGAGGGGAGCTATGGGGGGGAGGAGAGGAATAACTGTAATAATCTGAACAATAAAGGTTTATTAAAAAAAAAAAGAAAGAAAAGAAGGACATATTAGAGAAAAAAATGGCCCCGATATATTTGTTCTTAGGCAGCATCACAAAGTGGACTTGGGGCATTTCTTTCATTATTTTTAGATATTTGAAAGTGTAAGCATCAGAAATCCAAACCGAATCTTGTTGAAATCATGGCCGCTGACTGGCAACACCTCAGTGGTCTAAGTGGAGGGTGGGTGGCCAGGCTGACTGTGTACGTTCATCTGCCCCCGGCGCCAGGACACCAGGGCGCATGCGGCACCAGGTTATGGATAGGATGACAGGAAGCACAGGACTTCTTGATGGAGTAACTAGGCCTGGACGTGTCCCTAAACAGCATGTCCTCTCATGGTGATGGGAAACTCATGCTCCTCAGTGAAGACAGGCTGGGTGTCTGAGAACAATTACCAAAGACCGGGAGGGGGGGCGCGGGGGGCAGCACCGAGAGCCCTCAGGGTAGGAAGGTAGGAATGGGTTACACATCGCCAGGACTGGATTGATCCTGTCTAGGATGACTTCATTCCCCAGCCAGCATCTGCTCCCTGGCTGCCTCAGACCTCACTGGGCTGGGCCTCCCCAGGCGCCCACAGGCCCCTCGGCCCCCCACCCCCACCCCCCGCCCCCGCTGCAGATGAGAAGGAGATGGGAAGTTGTCCTGTGTTATCCAGGTGGACCCTCCCTATAACCACAAGGACCCTCATAACAGGCCTAAGGCAGAAGCAGCAGGATGATACAGCAAGAGCTGGGAATGATGTCCGGAAGGGCTGTGATCCAAGGAGCTAAGTCCTCGGAGCCGGAGGCGGCCTCTGGATGCGCCTAGAGCCTCCTTGGAAGCAGCCCTGCTGGCCCCCGGCTTCCAGCAGGGAAGCCCGGCACAGACCGCCAGCCGCCAGCCGCCAGCCGCCTGGGTCTCCCTCACAGCGGCAGCAGGAGCCTGAGCTGGCATGTCTCATGCTGAGCTGGGTCCCAGGACAGCCCTCCACCCAGGGACACGGGAGTCTGGGCCCTGGACACCCTGCCGCCCGGAGCAGAGTTCTCCACCGGCGGGTGCCGTCACGTTTCTTTCTGAGGTGGGGTCACCTCTTCCCCCGTGACAGCTCCCAACACAGCCAGCTCTTTCCAGCACACTTTCACTTAAAATTCACATTTCCCGTCAAAGCGCAGGGTTCTACCTTCCTCTGTGGAAAAGGTGGAAATGCAGGGAAACACAGCATCCTGAATGGAATCACTAGTTCAGAGTTGTCTGTGGGTCAGGGAGGCTGTGTGGCAGTCAGAGGTCTAAGTGACCCTCCCTCCCCCATCACTCACTTGCCAGGCCACCTGGAGGTCTAAGGGACAGCCCTCCTCCATCACTCACCTGCCAGGCTAATGCAGACACTGGGGTTTGTCATCAACATTTGACACCATTAAAATGCAGGAGAGATGGCCAACCACTGCCAGGGACCCTGGAACCCCATTCCCTGAGGAAAGCCAGAGGAAGGGTCTGCAGAGACAGGAATGTTCTGGGAATACTGAGAGTGTAGACCAGTGTTTCCCAAACTTCTCTCACGATGAGAATCACCTGGTGGAGTTGTTAAACTACAGAGTCCTGAATCCCAACTAAGAAGTGCTAAACTAAAAGTTTTGGGAACATATAGGTAAAATTGTATACTTAACTTAGTGCTCTGTCTTAGAAGTTTGGGAAATGCTGGTGTAGACAAATCGACCTGAAAATAAACGATGAATTGTTTTGTCATAAAAGCTTGAAATTAGCAGTGACATTTGAACCTTGCCTCAACAGAGGAAGAAATGAGAGAATTAGTGGCAATCATCAGGGACTGTGGCTCCTCCATGGATCCAAACCTGAGGAAGTAAGAGGAACACCCTGGCCGGTGCAGCTCAGTGGGCAGAGCATCAGCCTGTGCGCCAGGGCTCAAGGACTCCATTCCTGGTCAAGGGCCTGTCCCTGGGTGGCAGGTCCCACTCCCGCTCCCAGTTGATCTCTCTCTCTCTCCCCGCCTCTTCCCTCTCTAAAACTCAATGGAGAATATCCTCTCTCCTGGGTGAGGGTTAAGAAGAGGAGGCTGCGGGTGGAGGTCTCGGGTAGGGGCTAGAGGTCCCGGGAGGGAGGAAACAGCTGGTCAGGTCAGCATGGGAGGCTGGGGCCGAGGTGGGAGGAGTGGAGGCGGGCTGGGGAGTGTGAGTGCATGTTTTCCAAGGCCAGAAACTCTCAAACCCCAGCCCTCATTTAATACTCCTGATAGGAAGCCTTTACTTGCAAGTACTTTACAGAAATGGGAAGATTTAACTATAAATTATCAACTTAGAAATGGCCAAAATGCAATTTATTTAGGGTACCTACATTAACATTTTGCATGCAAAAATTAGAAAATGCCGGCTCTGAAATTAAACTGAATGAGTATATGGGAAGCATTTCTTGATTTGGAAATTAGAAGCTTCTAAGGAAAATCATAGAAAAAAATTCTTCCAAAAATAGAAAATTAATAAGAAATTTTAGAGACTGTCTCAAAACTATTCTGAAGTTAATAAATGCCTACACCCCATTTTCCTCCCTGTAGGAAACATGCCTATAATTTATCTCCATAGAAAAGAAATAGTAGGTGGCTAGGCCATTACTGAATTTCCCCAGAGTAAACAGGATGTGGGGTGGGGAGACACGTGACCAATAGCACATGTTCCAGAAAGATTCCCCCAGACAAAGGGAGGTAGAGGCAATTAGAAAAGCCTCAGCCCATTTTTTTAGAATAGTCCATTTGGGAAAATGTTGAGGTTCTAGAGAAGGGCAGTTTCTGAACCAGGGACAAAAGACATTGGTTTGGTAAATTTTAATGCTGGACATTCTCTGGTGTAAACTTTAAGTTTATTCTGTGCGTCTGTATAAGACTGTTTATGTTTTATGTCTCTTTGTTGTTGTTTAATTTGTTGAAAGAAGAGGCAAGTCCCGCTCTGGGGAAGCTTAGCTGTGTGTGGTGGGGTTGAAAGTGTGAGAGAGATTGTAAGAACATCCCAGCAGCTGCCAAGAATTATTATTCTTGGGGGCTCTTCTTGCTCTCCCTCTCAGGGTTCAGCCACCAGACAGCTAGTGAGATTTCTATTTGTTTGTCTGCAATATAATTTTGGCTTTCTACCTTTTAGGGATTTTGGTTTGCTCTTCCCTTGTTTATGAACATGGGCACAAAGATTACAGGGGGGAGTAGCGATTACAGGCATGTGGAAGGGAGTTATACAGGCTGGGTGGGGCAACAAGGTTAATGCTTCCATGATAATGTATGGTTCTTGAATAAGAATGGACCACATTCCAAAGTTGACTCCCAGGACCCTGGGGCATATGACTCCTAGCTAAGTTAGAATGCATTTTCTTTGAACAAAAAGGGCAATCATAGTTGACAGTATTATTAATATTTTCCATAACCATAACTAGTCCCCAGTGTTCTGTTTTCCCGCCATAACATTGAGAGGAACAGGTCTGTAGATGTACCCTGTTGCAGTAAAGGGGGGGAGGGGGGAGAAGAGTGAGGGAGCACTCCTATTTTATAGAGAAAAATAAAAATAGTACTTTCACATTGAAGCCACTGAAGGCTGCTAAATTTTCCTTTGGAAAAACTGCTGTTTGAAACTGCTGTTTTAAATTATTTGCTATTTTTAGATAGTCCTTTGCTCTATAAGTCAACTATGTTTTTTTTAGACAGTCTCTTATTATGTGAAATATAACTTTGTTTTTTAGCTTGAAAACAGAAAAGATAAACTTAACTGTCTGACATTGCAAGCTAGCCATCTAACATAAGGGATTGATACACTGATATTGATGCTAGGTGCCTGTATATTTAGGATACTCAAGGTTACAGGTGTCTGTATAGATATGATGTGTACTCAAGGTTAAAAGTTGTCTGTAACCTTGATAGATGTTTGTTAGTTCAAAATATATTATAGTCTTTATGTTTATGTGTGTTTGTGTACTATGTGTGGTAAAATTTCAGCCTAGGATATAATATTTTATTGGCCTAAGGAAAAAAGGAGGGATTAATTCTATAGTACAAACCAAATTTTTAATATTAAAACTAGTTTAAGCTTAATTTATGTCTTTAGAATAATTACAAAGAGTGTGTGATATAATCTTTTGGTTGTGTTTATTTGAAAGCCTTTCCAAGTTAAATTTCACGACTTTAATGAAGAGATAGCTTTGGGACATTGCAAGGGCCCTGGAATGACTCAAGAATTTATTCTCTCTTCTTAAAAGAAATATTTTTGAACAAAATTAGGCTAATTTAATATACTTGATATTACATGGGAAGCTTTATCAAATAGAAATTAATAACTATGTTTTATCCTATATAATAAAAGAGTAATATGAAAATTAACCATCACTCCTCTCCACAAGCCATGCCCACAAGGCATCCCCACTAGCCAATCAAAGTGCATATGCAAATCAACCCCAACCAAGATGGCTGCAGCCACAGAGGCTTGGGTTTCTCTGGCAACTGAAGAAGCCAAGCTTTCTGCCTGTCCTAGCAGGCCTAAGCCTCCACTCCAGGCTACAAAGTTTCAATTATAGAACATACATAAGTCCCAAACAGAAATGGCAGCAGTCATGGAGCAAGAAGGGGGCTTGGCTCCGCTCCAGGCTACAAAGCTCCAATTGTAGAAGATAAATATATCCCAGATACCAGGGCCTCTGCTCGGGTGGCTGGGGGGTATAACCAGCCTGCAAACCATTAAGGCCCCTCGCCCAAGTCACCCCACGCCCCAAGGGAACCCCCACCCTGATCCAGGACACTCTTCAGGGCAAACCAACTGGCCCCCACCCATGCACCAGGCCTCTATCCTACCTAATAAAAGAGTAATATGAAGATTAATCATCACTCCAACACACAATATGGCTGCCCCCATGTGGTCAAAGACTCTGCCCCCATGTGATCAAAGATCTTGTCCTCATGTGGACGCAAGATGGCCACCACAAGATGGCCAGCAGGGGAGGGCAGTTGGGAGAGACTAGGCCTGCAAGAGAGGGCAGTTGGGGGTGATCAACCCTGCAGGGGAGGGCAGTTAGGGGTGACCAGTTCTGCAGAGGAGGGAAGTTGGGGCAAACAGGCTGGCAGGGGAGCAGTTAGACATCAATCAAGCTGGCGTGGGAGTGGTTAGGGGGTGGTCAGGCTGGCAGGCAGAAGAGGTTAGGGGCAAACAAGAAGGCAGGCAGGCGAGCAGCTGCGAGCCAGCAGTCCTGGATTGTGAGAGAGATGTCCCAGATTGGAGAGGGTGCAGGCTGGGCTGAGAGACAACCCCCCTCTGCCCTCGTACACGAATTTTGTGCACTGGGCCTCTAATATATACATATATAATTTTTGTTGTTGTTAAAATAAATGTTATAGGAATTTCCTTCAGAAAGGAACGTGAAAGATTCAGGGCCTAGTTCAAACAGAAAACTTTCAGGAGAGTAGCATATGTCCAGTTGGGGACACCAGGCAAGCCAAGAGCGATGATCCCCTCAGCGGGGGGAGGAGAAGCGACTGCCAGTGATACTCTGGGTATTTGCATTTCACAGGTTGAGAATTTAAGGATTATTTTCAATGTTCAATACACCACTCACAATAAGCTATGTGCCTCATTTTATATTATATATTATCTATGTCATTTTATAGGAATTATTATTTACCAATAAATTTTTGTCTTGGAATGTTATATTTTTTAGAGAAGCAAAGTTTTTATCAAATCCATAACCATGCCACTTTTAAATTTTGTCATTCTTGGACAGCTGCTGCTTTACTATGATACATTTGTAGATATATTGTATCTTTAGAAAAATCCATGAAAATGACTGGCTTTAAATTTCAGGCTTTTAAGCAGGTCATTTCTTTGAACTGGATGAAGATTTATAGGACTTCAAGGAATAACTGAATTTAAAAAACTACTGACAAATAATCAGGGTAAACAAAAATAACTATGGGACTAAATTAATTAAGAATAATAAAAATATTGTTGACTTTTAAATATTTTGTTTCCCAAATATAAGGAAAACTAAAAAGCAGATAGTCTGTATTGTAGGGACTAACAAATTAGTAACATTCATTTCACAGGAGACAAAGATTCAAAGACTCTGACATCCGGAGATTTTTGTCCTTCGGGAAATACATTAATGAAAGACTCTCCCCGACAGTGTTAAAGGGACCTCACCTTACCAGGTACCTAACCACGAATGGACATCTGCTCCTGTCTCTGACTTTCGCCTTCATCTCAAAGATGAGAAGCCGCAGACTACAGAGGAGGTAGACAGCCATCCCAAGACATCAACAAGGCCTGTGTGCTCACAAATTGCTGCTGCTCAGACTTTGTTCTTATATCGCCTAATTGTTACTGAGTGATGTAAAGTGATTTTATACTGCCATTATCCTCCTTATGGTTTCCTAGTGGAAACATCTGTCTTCTAGACCCCTTTCCCTATTAGACATGAAAAATGTCCCACCTCCTAGACAGTGATGGTCTGATTATCACCTATGATAATGAAGTTAATGTTTTGGAGTTTTTGTGTGTGTGTTTTTTGTTTGTTTGTTTGTTTGTTTGTTTGGGGCTTTTTGAGGTGTTTTTTTTTTGCCACTATCAACATAAGCTTTGGTACATTTTTAAGTTATATCTATTATAAAGGACCTACCTTGGACAAACCTCTCCAGGAACACATCCCTATATAGATTTAATCTAGATGAGTATTTTAGATGAATGTTGTCTGAATTTAGGGATGGATGAAATTAACTGCCCAGAAGAAAAATTGGAACTTCTGGTTAATAGCAGACATTTGTTCCCCTCAGATTGTTCCTTACCTAATAATAGACATTTTCTATTCCTAATCAACGTTACTGGTTTATTATTGTTACTTTTGTTCCTGGCATGTAAATGTTATACTAGATGCCTCTAGTTTACATGCCCCCTCCCCAGGCACCTTCAGTCTGCTCCACCCTCCCTCCTCTGAAGCCTTGGGCGAGGCACTGCAAATGAAAACGCTGTGCTCTGGGTTTTTAAAACAAAACAAACACACAAACAAAAAAGAACAAAATAACCCCCCGCAGCTGTAAGTCTGACCCGCTGCAGGCTCCCCAGGGGCCAGCAGCTCTGCCTCCTTTCACAATGAATGTTGCTGGGCCCTGGTCTGGGCTCTGGGGTGGCCGTGAGCCCAGCCTGGGTCCTGGGCCTCAATCTTCTTAGGGAACTGACCCCGGTCCCCAAGAGCTTCCTCCTCACTCTCCGCCCGGCGCCCTGGGAGCGGGGCCAGTCCTTCTTGTGACCTTGCCCTTCCAACGGGCTCCTTGTTTCTGACCTTCCCTGACGTAAGTCTCCGCCTCAGCTGGACCTCAGGTGGTAATTTCGGGTGACCATCCCCCAAATTAGTTGTGTTTCCAAGTAAATTGGGCTTCGACTTCGGTAAAGGTTTTGCCCTCAAGTCCTTCACGTGTTTAAAGATCCAACTGGAACACGTGTTTTCCGGGCTTTGCTGGTGGCTCTGCTCTGTGCCCATGAACCGCGCTGGACTGTGGCTTCAGATTTCGCTCCCTGTATGATTCCAATGAGGTGAGCACGGGGTGGGTGGGGTCTGGACGGCGGATGAAGCAGCAGCTGTGTTTGGGCTCCGAAGGTCGGTGTGGGGGCCTCTGAAGGTCAGAGCAGGGCCAGCAGCTCTCACCGCTGTCCTCCCCCAGCGCCTCGAGCCTGGCGTGAGCCTCTCCGTGACAGAGGTGCCAGCTCCCGGCGCACCTCCTGCGTCCCGGAGGGCGGCCATGGTTCCATCCCTCCCCCCAGGGTGCGGTTTGCTCCCATAAGTCTGTCTTGCTCTGTGGGTCCAGCTGCCCTTGCCTCCTCAACTAGGTCTCTTTCTTTCCTGAATCGCAGCCTTGGTGTAGCCACGGCTGACCAACACTAACCACAGAGGCAAACTCTTGCAAAGACTTTTCTGCCCACAACCAGATTCCTGTGGTTTAATTTTAACTGGATCTCTCAGTCAGCGTCACTCGGTGACTCTGCTTTTCCTGTCCAGAGCAGGCAGATACAGAAGCTGTTACCAGCAACGGGTTGTCTCTAACCAGGCCCTGAGATTCACAGCTTCACTCCGGGCTGAGGCCGCGGAGGGTGCGGGAGGGCACAGGTCACTTCGCAGAACCTGGCGGCCAGGACATTGTGGTGAGGCTTACAGGCGAGGAGGGCAACACCGGTTTGACCTTGGAGGAAAGCCCTCTGTCACATGTAGGGAGAAGTGTTAGTGCGAGTGCTGCCTGCTGCAATGTAGAGCAGAGAGAACACCCCCAAGGGAACATGAGGCTGAGAAGGCCCTTCCCTGCAGAAGGTTGTGTCAACTAGCTTTTCATTTTTGTTGCATCTCGTGAGCCACACAGAGAGAAAGATGGGCTAAGGAAGGACAGAGCCTAAGCAGAAATTGGGAAATATCTAAGTATCTGAGACTTGCTGAAGTTGATAATAAAAGTATTTCCTATCCTGCCTGCCTCTCCCAAGCAAAATGTTCTCCACTGAAGAGGCAAAGGGCAATGCCAGAGTGGCCAGGAAGGGGAGTCCAGGGGCAGGTCAGAGAAGAGGTCAAGGTGCACTGGAGGCTCTTTGTTAGGACTTCAGGGAGATTTAAACTCGTAGCTCACAGCCCCTGTGAGAGAGAAGACGAGGGTCTTGGGATGAGCAGGTCTTCACTGAGTCCCCCGGCTACCATGCTCTGAGGGGTGCTCCCCCCTGCAGCCTGTCTGAGAAGAGAAAGGCTGATTCCAAGAACCCCTGCAAGTGTGGCTTTTGCCTAATGGAGTGTAACATTAAAAAGAATAAAGTTTAAAGGAATTCTATTATCTTGGACTGAAAGGTTCAGAGGCAGCACAAAACAAGGTGCGAATTTTAGAACTCCATTTTTTCCTAGATAGGAGTAAACTGGTTAGACTCATCTCAGGAACGGAGACATTGTGACCTGCTCCCGCAGGGCTGCGTGCATGGCACAGGAAGAATGACTCAGTCTAGACCGTGGAAATCACAGGGCAGAGCTCAGGTTTCACATGAGGATGCATGCCATGGACCCTGCTTGGAGCTGGAATCTCTGTAAACCAGTATCTTTTCTCTTTTTGTGACTTTAGATCAGCTCCAGGGCCCTGTCCTGTAAGGAGATACTAACTTGCTTTTCAGAGACCACAGACCAAATCCGCAGTCACACAGCTGGGCACATGCCGCTGCACCGGCACCAAAGGACTGGGCTGTGATGTGAACATGAGCTGCAGAAACTTGCAGACGCCAAGGGCTGGCTGCTCAGGAAGGTCGCACGTTGACGCTCCTCTAGTTTAAATGGCCGAGCTCCAAGGTCCCTCATTAGAACTTATTCCAACAGCACACATTCCTGTCCCTTCAGCCCCTTAAAACCCTTCACTGGTCCAGATGGTGAGATGGATTTGCAGCACCAGTAGGTCTCTTATTTTCTTGGTTGACAACTTCTCCATTAATCTTTTCTTACCCCAAACTCAACATTTTGAGGTTTGGCCCTTTGAAGCATTGAACACAGTGTTTGGTTTAGTAACATTCTCTCTCCCACTTCCCACATGGAAGGAGGGATGCCCTCGTGGGGGTGTGAATTGGGCATGTGCTGCAGCCTGTGTGGTTAGAAGGGTCCTCGGCCTTGTTTAATTCTCTGCTATCACCATCTTGGATACTTTCTTTTCTTTCCTTTTAAAAGTATTTTTTTTATTGATTTCAGAGAGGAAGGAAGAGGTAGAGAGAGAAAGAAACATCAATGATAAGAGAGAATCATTGAAAGGCTGACTCATGCATACCATCTATTGGGGATCAAGCCTACAACCCTGGCATGTGCCCTGATGAGGAATCAAACCATGACCTCCTCAACCACTGAGAAACACCAGCCAGGATCAGAATTCCCCATATTTGAATAAGGGGCTTTACATTTTAATTTTGCATTGTAACCTACACATCATGCCAACATTCTAGGACTCTCCTGCTATTGTGCATTTTGGAGTGTGGAGTGGTAGATAACTTGCCTCTAGGTCCTTCAGACTGAAAGGAACTGATGGAACCACATCTATACAGTTTCATCTACACCTGGACCAGATGAGGAAGCCCAATACTATGAGAATGAGCTGGAGGCTGTCCCTGGGATGAGACTTACAGGGCTGAAGAAGGGGACAAAATAATTTATAAGCTGTCAAGGGATAGACAGTGGAAGCTTTAAAAGATATTTAGTATGAGAGCCTGCCCGTGGTCTTGATCCAGTATCTAGAAGGGTTCAGGAATCTGGAGAAGTGCTGTGTGTAAATTCATCAGGAGTCCAGAGATGAAACATAATTTTGGAATGCATTATGGGGAACCAGAGAAGACTTAGCTAAAGGAACTAAGTTCTCCTTTGTCTCAGGACCTTTTGCTTTTTATTAACACAAATTGTCCTAAGGCAAGGTAGGTATGCACTTCAAAGGCCACGGTTTAATACACAGAATCCATTGTCAGATTAGAAGAATTACCTCTGGCTGTTCAGGAGTTTGGTCAGGAGGAGGCAATAACACGCAGATGAAAATGCCCTTAGCTGTCTGGCAGTAAGCAATCATTAATGCATCCCTTTTAGGTTTGGGGAAATGCCCTCAGCCATTTCCAGATTATTCAGCCCTGCTGACATGCTGGAATTGGCTTGATGCTGAGGTATAGACAGTGGCAGCTTTAAAAGATATTTAGTAGAACCAAGATAGCAGAGTCTGGCTTAATGGAAGTCCTACAACTAGAGAAGTGAAGAAAGGAGATTAAAATGGATGGGAGGGGTGGAGGCATAGAATGCACTGGTCCAACATCATGCGTGCCATGTAATCTGGAAGGATATCTAGGGTTTGGAGGCCTCCTGTAAGGAGCAAGGGGTCCCAGCCCCACAGCCTATGCCCTGCCCATGGGTCAAGAGCTGGGAAGAGAATCCCCTTTAACTTAAGGCTGTTAAACCCAGAAGGGATTGTGGTTGAGTGACACAGAGGCTGCTGGAGACTCAGGCAGTTCCTTTTAAAAGACCCATACACGACTTACTTGGACTCACTTCCTGTGAGTGCCAGCACTGGGGTAGCACCTTGAAAGGATCCGGGGACATATAAGGAGAACTAAATTGTTTGGCATCAGGGCAAGAACTCAGGGCCAGCTTTCTCCCAGGCAAAAGTGCTGGCAGAGGTCATTGTTCCTTTGCTGAGACCTCCACCAGACACAGAGCAGACCACCAGGTGCCATAAGTGAGTTTCTGTCAGCCTGACTCACAGTATTCACTCTTCCTTGGTGATTCCTTGAGATCCTACACCATCCAATTCTCAGTCCCATCCAAGCTGATTGTAGTGGCATTTCCATGTGAATGGCTTGTCCTGGCTTAGGCTTAAGACTTTCCTAAAATTTCTCAAGCAAGCAGTAGCTGGTGTCTTCATGCCCCATTACTCTCAATAAGTGGCCCTAGGTCTGGCACTAGTACCAGCCTGCATTGTTTCACAGCTTGGCTTCTCCTGTGCACTTCTAAGCCCAACACAAGAAGCAGCCATCTGCAGATGGTTCTGGAGCTCCTGACAGATATCTCTAAGCAGAGAACAGACAATGGGTGGCTTTGCACCTTCAGGGGGGCTCCAGAGCCAGTGCACCCAGTGGACAGCTTCAGACTATTGCAGATTACAACCCTACCACATCCACAACTGATACACTCGAAGGGCAGACTCAGTGAGCAGTAAGCTCCACAGAAGCAAGTCCTTGTTCCATAAGGATGTCTCCTGCACAGCAACTCTTCCACTGTAGTTTCAGTGGGACTTCACAGCCAATTGGCCTTGGGGTCAATTCCTCCCAGTGATATCAACAGCACTCAAGGCTCAACTACAACAAGACTTTGCAAACAGCCCACAAAGGAGTGCACCTAGAGTGCCCAGCTCAGGTGACTAGGAGGCTGAGCCACTGGGCCCTACAGTTCAGCTACTATACAAGGCCACTCTCCCAAATCCAGGAGACACCGAAACTTTATCTGATACATAGAAACTATCACAGGGAAGCAGCCAAAATAGGACAAAGAAACATGCCCCAATGAAAAAACAGAAGAAATCTCCAGAAAAAGAACTTAATGAAATGGAAGTAAGCAGACTACTAGATACAGAGTTCAAAACAATGGCTATAAGATTGCTCAAGGAACTTAAGAACTTCAAGGGAATTAGTGAGACTTTCAAAGATCTTAGTGAGAACATCAAAGAAATGAAAAAGGACCAGTCAGAAATGAAGGCTACACTAACTGAAATGAAAAATAATTTACAGGGAATCAGCAATAAAGTAGAGGATTCTGAGAATCCAATCAGCAATTTGGAATATGAGGAAGCCTCTGGGACAACTTTAAGTGTACTGGCATATGAATCATGGGAATACAAAATGGAGAAGATAGAGAGCAAGGTATTGAAAACCTTTTTGAAGAAATAATAACTCCTCATACCTGGTGAAAGAAATATTCTTACAAGTCCAGGAAGTACAGAGCGCTAAACAAAATGAACCTAAAGAAGCCCACAACAAGACACATTATAATTAAAGTGTCAAAGGTGAAAAACAAAGAGAGAATCTTAAAAGCAGCAAGAGAAAAGCAGTTAGTTACCTACAATGGGAGTGCCCATATGACTATCAGCTGATTTCTCAACAAAACTATGCAGGTCAGAAGGGAGTGGCAAGAAATATTCAAAGTGATGTATAGCAAAGACTGACAACCAAGATTACCCAGCAAAGCTGTCATTTAGATTGAAGGTTAGATAAAGAGCTTCACAGATAAGAAAAAGCTAAAGGAATTCATCATGATCAAGGCCATACTAATGAAATATTCTTTAAAAAGAAGAAGAGGAAAAGATAAAAAATATAAACAATAAAATGACAAATACCTATTTATCAATAATAGAATATAAAAATCAAAATAAATAAAAAGAAAACTAATGAGCAAAGTAAACTTATGAATAAAACCAGAGGCATGGAAACATGTAACAGACTGAGGAATTTCAGAGGGAAGACTGCGGGAGTGGGAGGAGATTAACCAAAGAAAAAATGCATGACCTGTGGACACAACAACAAGGTGGTAAAGGCCTGGAAGAGGGGGGACATGCTGAAGAGGGAAAGGGACATCTGTAATACTCTTTTTAAAAATATATATTTTATTGATTTTTTTACAGAGAGGAAGGGAGAGGGATAGAGAGCTAGAAACATTGATCAGCTGCCTCTTGCATGCCCCCCACTGGGGATGTGCCCTCAATCAATGTACATGCCCTTGACCAGAATCGAACCTGGGACCCTTCAGTCCACAGACCAACACTCTATCAACTGAGCCAAACCGATTTCGGCTGTAATACTCTTAACAATCAAAATTTAAAAGACTAAAAATAAATAAACATGCAGGCTCAAGATCTAGCTCAGCCCTGGAAAAAAAAAGGTATTTGGTAATATTACCTGCTATTTTCTGCAGACCGATTGCTGCAAGCCCAGCATGTGCCTCCGCTGCATCCTCTGCCCTCAGCTCTGATGTGGCCGCAATGCTTCTTCACTGTCTCAGCTCCCTCCTTTGTTTCTGGGCCTTTTCTAGGCCATGTTTCTACTTTCCTGTTGTTGTTGTTGTTATCCTCGTCCTAATAAGTGGCTTTTCTTCTTCCTTCTTATTTATTTTTCTATTTCCCTGAAACCCACACCCACTGGTACTCCCTCCAGGATTGTATTCAAATTCCTGCTCCTCCTCCCCAGGCTGGGACTCCTCTCTAGATCACTGTCCTGTAGATGCTCCCTGGCACTCATCCCTGCTGATTCCTGACTTGGAGCACATGACTCCATGCTCTTTATTTGTTCCCTGACATTCTTCTTCTGCCCACACGCAGCCCACCCACTGCCTGGTCTGATGCTGCAGAGCGCACAAGCTTTAACCGCCATCTCGGTGGCAGCTACTAGTAGATGCTTCTCCATCACCATTGTCCTCCCCACTCTGGTTGTAAGAAAAGGATTCTCAATTGAGAAGGTGAAGACTCAATGGGCTTCAGGTCTCTCTCCCTTGCTGGACTAGTTGAGGATTTTAAGGGGCTGGAGAGACGGGGATGGGGAGGTGCTGGCAGCTAGTTCTAATTGGGAGACCTTGGAGCTTGACCATTCATTTATGGTAAAGGGATGTCAGCACAGATCTTCCTGGATAGCGGATCCTTGGTGCTGAAAGGTTCTGGAGTTCAAGTCCCAGTCCTATCCTTTCCTTGGGGTGTGTGGGGAGGGGCAAGATTGGGGTGCCAGTGCCTCTGGAGGTCGAGGGCTCCCCTCTACGCAGGCCCGGCTGTATGACATGCAGATTTGTCAGGACAGGGCCCTGGGAGCTGGTCCTGAGGTTATAATTTGGTCCTTTTGTCTCCATCCCTCAAACTTGTTCAACCCTCAAACTTGAGGGACATAGGGCAACTGTGTCCAAGTTCAGTTCAGAGAGAACTTGCTTTCTGATGGATTCAGGTTGGTTTGTCCATTGTGCCCACCCTTTCTCAGTGGTAGGGCACTGCAGGGTCTATTCACAGGTAGGGCCAGCAGTGACACAGGCAGCAGAGGCCAGCACCTGTGCCCTATAGCGAGACCAAGGTGATGTGAGACCGAGGTGACAGGAGACAGAAGTGATGGAGACAGAGGTGACGGGAGACAGAGGTGATGGAGACTGAGGTGATGGGAGACTGAGGTGATAGAAGATTGAGGTGATGGGAGACAGAGGTGATGGAGACTGAGGTGATGGGAGACAGGTGACTAGAGACAGAGGTGATAGGAGACAGAGGTGATGGGGGGACTCAGGTGATAGGAGATTGAGGTGATGGGAGACAGAGGTGATGGGAGACAGAGGTGATGGAGACTGAGGTGACAGGAGACAGAGGTGATGGGAGTCAGAGTTGATGGAGACTGAGGTGACGGGAGACAGGTGACTGGAGACAGAGGTGATAGGAGACAGAGGTGATGGGAGACAGAGGTGATAGAGGTGATTGAGACAGAGGTGGATACCAAGGGGATACTTACAGCTGCTGGAAAGCGAGCTTCTCAACCTGGACTCCTCAACTATGCCCTGTGCTACCACTGCACTTTTGTAGAGAGGAGTCCACATCGTACAATTCCTGATACCGCGTGTCCCTCTCCCCCAACAGTGTTACAGTCTAACAACAGCAAAGCAAGGAGAAAAAGAGTCAAAATCCACAGAGCACGCAGTAACTGCCTGGTGCTCACTCTTTTGGAAACTCCACATGGTAACTAATTCAATCCTACAAAACATCTTATAATGTAGGTTTGATGATCATGATTTTGCAGATGGGGAAACTGAGGCAGGGAGCTACTGCATTGCTGGATGCCCCAGCTGGCACATGGAGGTGCAGGGCTCTGAACTTGGGGGGTGAGAGGTAGAAGGAGGGGAGGTAGGCATGGCTGTGTGCCTGGGTCACCTGTGTGCTGCCTTATTGCATCGAGGGGTAGACCCCACTTCCTCAGAGTCAATCTTCCATTTTTCCTTGCTCACTGAGGAAGGAAGGAGCATCCAGGCAAAGCAGGGGACTGGGTGATAATGCTGTCTTTCAGGCAGTATGCAGATTGGATGTGCCTCCCCTGCCACTGGCTCAGCTGGCGGGAAACCAGCTTCCAGGTCGCGCCTCTGAACACCTGTCCCCCTGAGTGGAGAGACCCCTGTGTGGTCACTGCCACCAAGGAGCCTGAGGGACCCCAGCCCTCTCATGGCTGGCCTGCAGCCCTGGGCACAGGTCATGACAGCCCACTCCTCTCGCTGTGAGCGGTGGTGGCAGGGATCATGATTCCACAAACTGCCAGCACCCTGGCCGGTGGCCGCAGCCCCAGGGGACATCTGCATGGCAATGGCCAGGCAGAGCCCGCCTTAGAGACACCCTGCTAAGCCTCTCCCAAGTGTGAGCCCCACAGGAACCATGGAGCTAATAGATGGCTATCATTAAGCCAGCAATGTTCAACATTTCTCATCTCATTGCACATATAAACTAATCACTAAAATTCTGCAGCACACCAGGTGTAATTTTGATTCATTTACACCAGACAGACAGACAGCTGTCATTGTGTTGGCTGTTGTCATTTTTTTATCTGACAATCTAAGGGAAAAGAGATCAGCGCCCCTGACTACACAGCCAGGCACTGCAGGTGTTAAAAGCTCTTGCGGCACACTGGTTGAACATTGCTGGTATAAGCTGCTGAATTTATGTAACTAATACATTCATTTGATCAGTAATAATAATGATAGTGATGACAAGGCCCCTATCAGTAATTGGACAGCCAAGAGCTAACTCCTCACAAAATAAAATAAACAGGGATTAGGGTGTGCAGAAGAAAGTCCTTGTAAACTATGCTGAAAGCTCACTGCTCACAATATTGTGTAGTTCTTTGTTTTGTTTTTTTAATCCTCACCCAAGGATATAGTTATTGATTTTAGGGAGGGTTGGGAGGACAGAAAGAGAGAGTGTAGAAGGAAGGAGGAGAGAGAGAGAGAGAGAGACATTGATGTGAGAGAGAAACGTTGATCAATTGCCTCTTGTACACATCCTGACCTGAGATTGAACCTGCACTGCACTTGGATATGTGCCCTGATCTGGACTCTAACATGCAATCATTTGGTGCATGGAATGATATTGCAATCAATCAAGCCACTCAGCCAGGGCCAATATTGTCTTGTCTGGTGGATTTTTAAAAATTGAACCTTCCATAATAGCATGGCCTTGACATAATAAAGTGGCTGGTTTGAATTACAGAATAGTAAGATGATTTATGGGCCTATACATCATGTTTTAGTACAAGTTCAAAAAAGGTGAGCTGAAGGACCAATTCTATAGGTCAAGTGGTGCCTTGATTTTGCAGCATTTTTTGTTTTTTGTTGTTGTTGTTGTTTTTAATAATCTTCAAATTCAACTCCCAAGCATGCCAGCCCCCACACTCCACAATGAGCAATAACAATTTATTAGGAGCCCTAGTGGCTTGGCTCAATGGATAGAGCATTGGTCTGTGGACCAAAGGGTCTTGGGTTCAATTCCAGTGAAGGGCATGTGCCTGGGTTGTGGGCTCAATACCCAGTGTGGGGTGTTCAGAAGGCAGGCAATCAATGATTCTTATCACTGATGTTTCTATTTCTCTCTCCTACTCTGAAAGCAATATATATACGTACTAGAGGCCCAGTGCACAAAATTTGTGGATAGTGGGAGGTGTCCCTTTTCAAACTGGGACCTCTTAAAGGATATCTGACTGCCAATTTAGGCCTGATCCCACCTAAATGACCTAAATGACCGGTCGGACATTCCTCTCAGAATTCAGGACTGCTGGCTCCCAACCACTTGCCTGCCTGCCTGCCTGATTACCCCTAACTGTTTCTGCCTGCCATCCTGATCACCCCCTAACTACTCTCCTGCCAGCCTGATGGATACCTAACTGCTCCCCTGCTGGCCTGATTGCCCCTAACTTTTCTCCCCTGCAGGCCTGTTCCCCACCAATCGCCCTCCCTTGCCAGCCTGGTTCCCCCCCTCCCCCTCGCTGCCCTCCCCTGCTGGCCATCTTGTGGCTGCCATCTTGTGTCCATATGGTGGTGGCCATCTTTGACCACATGGGGGCAAACATCTTGTGTGTTAGAGTAACAGTCAATTTGCATATTACTCTTTTATTAGATAGGATATATATCATTGGAAGAATATGGAAAGGAGGGAGAATTGGGAATTGTGTGACCCATGCACATGTTGCCTCCTCAGCAGGCTCTCAGGTGATAAAAAGTGGTGCCTGAGATGACAGGTTGAGGGGCACAGGTTGTGTCCTGAGCCAGCTGGACAGGAGGCATTGTCGGAAGATGGTGAACAGTTTCCACCAGGCTGAGTGGCTCTGGTGAGGCTCTGGCTGACACACAGCCAATTGCTAAGAGCCAGGGATTATGTGGGGAACCTCAGAAGTGCTGTGACCACCAAGTCTGCCACAGCGGGCATATTCACACCTTGGCAATGCAAATAAGTGCTTGTTTGGTTGTGATGGCTGTTTTTGTTTTTCTCCCCAGAAAGCCATTTACCTGTAATCTGAGCATTGAATTCAGACATTTGAGAAACTAGACAGAAACCCTATCTTGGATTCTCATTCAACTCACAGATTAGGCTTAGATTCATTGTTTGAGTTTTTTTCCATGTGTAATCTGCTCTCTGGGGCCCTTGTCAGAAAAGGAAAGTAGCTTTTTCTGCTCTCAAGGATGGATTTCATTAGGTTATCGAGGGCACAAAAAGGCAAAAGCACATTTGATCAGAAGAAAGCTTTTCAATGCTGAACAACCAGACCTTCCTGGACTGTGCCAGACCCATGGGGGGGTGGGGGAGGGGGGCTGTCACTGAACGCAGGTGCACATGCTGCCTGGCAGCCTCAGTGCCAAGGACAGGTAAGATGCTACAGCATTCAGAATGAAGTGCTGTGTGCATATCCACAGTAGACACTATTTTAGATGTTCCTCATTCACCGATTACTGTGATTTATTTCAGGAATTGTTTGAAAGGAAATAAAAGTAAATTATTTTTAAAATCTTAAATGTTTGTTATGTAGTTGCTGAAATTTGCCATATACTACCTTATAATTTCATCTGTAAAAGAAAAATGTAAAATATGAATGCACAATCAACAAAACAAGAGCTCATAGACATCCTGATAAGATTCATTATTTATTTAACTGTCACACCGTTATCACTGAAATCTCCTGACCCAATTCTGAGCACGCGAAGAAAGGATACAGTTATGATTCAGAGCAAGAGCGTTCTCTATTTCAGTGTGTCTCTTGGAGAACACCACTCCGGTTCCGTACTGGTTTGTGCTTGCACGAGGAGATCCTTCCCATGAGGAGAGGGGTCTGCAAATGGGGACAGTCTCTCTGGGTGACACAAAGCGAGGCTGGACGTGACCCAGCAATGGATCCTCGCCTCCGGCCAGACTCTAGACCCAGACTGCGCTGACTGCTGACTAACGCGGTGTGCCCTAAGCAAAACCTGCTGGAGGCCTAGAACAATGAGCGGCAGCCAAGCTATTTGTCCGTGTTTTATTATCATTAAAAGCGCTCTTTCCAGAAAGCAGTCAATCACTTCTCTTGGGGTTCCCAGAGGGTTCTGAGCATTTGAGAAATCTCATCTCTGAACTCCGTGTCTCAGTGTCAGCAGCATAAGCAACGGCAGGTGAGGCGGTTTGAGTTGAGACACCCTTCACGATGTGCAGTTAATGTGATGTGGTATGTTTGTATGTGCAAATGTACCAGGAACAACAGAACCACACACATAAGCACCCTCAGCTCACACCTTTGAGAGCAGCTCCCTGTCTGCCATCTCCCCCTCCCCCAAGCTGAGCACATGAGCGAAGGAGCAATGAGTAAACAGTGGTGAAAAGCTCAATGTATGAATTCTTTCCCATGAACCCCCACCCCAAAGGACACATTGCAAATGTCCCGCCATATTTTGTTTTGAGACTTCTCACCCAGGATCACATCAAGGGCTCCATTCATGGGGCTGAATAGCCAGGCAGCAGCTGCGCTAAACGCCTCACTGCCCTGTGCTCTCCCTGGACGGCTGGGCTCAGGCTCGGCTCCGGGGAGCAGGGAGGCACCGACAGGACATGTGGCAGGGCCGGCCAGCCAGGAGAAGGGCGGGGACTCCGGCTGGGGCCACTGCCCGCTGTGGATGAAGGGCCCAGTGTGGCAGCCTGAGTGAACACTGCGTCCTTGTGGGCTGTGCAAACACTGTGTCCAGTGGGAATGGGTCAGCACGTCCCTGAGACCACAGGGCGGCCACATGTCTGAGCAGGTTCCGGGGAGTGGTCCGAGGCCTGGGCTCCTGGGGCTGGAGGGTTAGGCTCCAGTTAGTGGGTCTGTCTGTCCAACTATTTTTCCTTAGTATGTTTGTTAACATGAAAAACATGGAAACCTGTAAAAATTTTTTTTGAGTTTATTTGAGCCAAACTGTCGATAGTTGCCGGGAAGCAGAACCTCAATGGATTGAGATGATGCCCCGGAGAATGGCAGTGTTTATACATTGCCATCAAAGGAAGGATGTAGGTGGGTTACGTGAACAATTAACGTAATGAAGGCATTTGTGGTATCTCTCCTGGCACCCAGCACATTAACTTGTGCCCCAAGGGGTCCAGAAAAAGGGAGGTTACAAGTTACCCAGACATTTCAACGGTGTGTCATCATAAATGCAAGAAGAAAGGCTTAGTTAAGGTAAAGGTTGACCATGTCAGTGAAGATACCGGCCGAGGAGGTGACTGCCCACCATCACTGCGTTCAGTTACAGTTTAATTTCAGACCGTCCTTGTGGTGACTTTAGGTCTGAGTATGCAAGACAGCCATGCAGGCCTCCCCTGAGCTGTCAGGTCAGCACGTGCCCCTGTCCTCCACATGTTTATAATTGGCACAAAATTAATCAGGAGATGCAGGATGACTTAAAGAGATGAGATTTTGGTTAGGGACTCACAGATTATATGACTTGGATATTTGTTTAGCTCTATCCTACCACAGCCTCCTAACTGGCATGGCTGCTGGGTCCTGGGCTGACACAGAGAGGAGAGGCACCCGGGAGGTGACAGCCTTAGAGTCTCCTGCGATGGACAGGAGAGCAGCAGCTGCTCGGTCTGTGGCCATGGAGCGCTGTCATCCCACTAGAGGCATCTTCTCAGTGTGTTTCAGCTCCAGGCCTGGGAAGTGGTGATGCTGGGGCGGCAGTGCCATGGCTGGCATCAATGCAATGACTATTGACCCCCTACCTTAGCACTGACCAATCAGTAGAGACCATGGCCCTGAGTCCCTCTGTCACCACAACTACTTTTCCCTGAATAACGTGTCCCCTGGCAGCCAGGGGAAGCTGGGTGTGAACATGAGCTCACTGTGCCCCAGGAGTGGGCCACTCCCTAAAGCAAAACCCTCACTGTCTTTGCTGCGGACCATCCTGTCTGCCTGAGCTTCTCTGTGTAGCACACAGTCCTGTCTGGCTCCAGGGAAGTGTTATTGCACTCCATCTGGAGAGAGAAGCAGTGCTCACCAGACACAGGTGGAGTAATGTGGCCCCAAAGCACCATGGGCACCAGCTGAGCCCGGAGATGAAGGGCCGGAGGGGAAGAGCCCAGCCCTGTGGCTGCACTAGAACCTGCAGCTCGGCCACAGCAGCCCTAGCGGAAACCGGATCACTTCCAGGCTGTGCCGGAGTCCTGACCTGAGCATCATCTTCCCATCCAATTTGATTGCAGTTCTTTTTCCTGCCTTCTTCACATTTTGAATTCTTATGTCAGCCCTCTCCCCATGGCCAAGCCCTTCCAGCCCTCATGCCCTCAGGCCCCGCCCTGAACCATGTGCGGGCGATGCTGCTGCTGCTCCTGCTGTGACAGCGGCACTTCCACTGCACGCAGCCGGGCCTCCACGCCTTCCAGCCAAAGTCCTGTGGGAGAATCCAAGTGAGCGACCTCACAGGGACCGCCCTCCACAGACGCGTCATAAGCATGAAGTCCGTGCTGTGCCGGTCACCACGGGCTTTGGAGTCTAATCAGCCCGCAGGGCCTCCTGCCTGAGGCCTGGCAGACCTTATCCCAGGGGACAGCTCTGTTCCATTTGGAAGAAAGGACCGGGGCCTGGCTGGTGCCTGTTGGTTGGAGCACCGTCCTCTGCACCAAAGATTTCTGGCTGGAACCTAGGTTTTGGGTTTGATTCCTGCTCTGGCAAGTACAGGAGGCAGCCAGTCGATGCTTCTCTCTTTCTCTCCCTTCCTCTCTCTAAAATTCCATAAAAACATCCTGTGCATAACCCTGGGAGGCTGCAAGTGCTATAAAATGCAGCCATCAGAGCAGGCTCTGCAGCGTTCCTGCAGCCTGCCCTTTGCTGGAAATGGAGCTCCAGGCAGTGGGGATGCAGCTTCCTGCCTCTGTGTGGGTGTGAGGCAGCCTCTCAGCAGGCAGCACAGCAGCTTCGGGACCAGTCTCGCGCACAGTGGGGCAGATGGAGCTCAGGAGAGCTGTCGCTCACCACAGCTGAGGCCCAGAAAGTGGAGTTTGGCCCTGATGACTCATGGTGACCTGCACGGAGTGTGGCTCACATGACTGGAACTCTGAAAACAAAGCCAAACGAACCATCGATGCAGGCTGTCCCCCAGATATGTGCACACACTCTGAATAACTCTATTCATTATTATTATTATTCATTATTTATTATTATTAATAAAGGCAGTGTTTATTAAACACATTTCATTTTCAAAATTGAGCAGTCAGCTATTAAAGTGTGTATACATTTAACAACTGATAGCTGTTACAATTTTGGTTGTCCCAAAAATTATATTTATATGTAAAACATTTCATTGTAATTACATTTATATTTAAAACATTCAATTGTATTACTCTTGAATGCATGTATATGTACAAATTTAATTCTATGCCAATTCTGATGTGTCATTTAAAAATATTTGAGTAGTTCTAATCCTTTCTGTAAAATTATTTCTCAAACCTGTACTTAGAAAATGTTTTGCAGAAGAAACAGCCCAATCACTTTCTGCTTTCCTCAGATGCTACATTGTACAGTGTTCCTTGCAGTGGGCAGTCCCTGTGCATCTGAAAGGTAACATTACTCCGCAGCTTGAGTGGGCTGTGTATCCTCACCTTGATTGCTGATTTGTCTTCACTCCAGCAGTCACAGAGCATCTCCGTTTAACAGCTGTGATGTTTGCTACAGCCTCGAAACTGAACCGATGTTCAATTATTTAAATAAAGCAGAGGTCTATATTTTGAGGTTTTTACATTCACATTATGATGCTCAAATACTTTTCCTCAGTGGGTAATATATTCTGATTTTTTTGGTGTTTCTTATTACTTTAAGGAAGGACTTTCATTGCTACAAAGAGAAAATGTTTATATACATATAAAATAATAACATGCTAATTGACTATACCTTTGCAACACCACCAGCCAATCAGGAGTGAGTATGCAAATTAACCCAACAAAGATGGTGGGTTAATTTGCATACACAGGTGCCTATTGGCTGGGGGCGGGATGAGATGCTATGGCGACGACATAGATGTTCAGCACCACCCCTGCCACTCGGGGCATTGGGCAGCATGGGAAGGTAGAAAGGTGGCCCTGAGCTGGAGCAAAAAAGTGACTCCAGCCAGAGCGAAGGCGCTGTTGGCAGCCAGGGAAAGAAAGGCCCATTCTCCCATGAATCTTTATGCATCGAGCCTCTAGTATAAGTAACAGAAGCAGGGGGCTTAAACTCCTAAAACCAAACCAGTTCACCCAAGTACTCGCCCACACTGTATTGACATCACAGCTCAGCACAGCTCCCCTCAGATGCCCTCAGGCCCAGGTGCAGCCCTTCAGTGGCAGCTGTGCACCCACCCCTGAAGTCTCTCCCACCCCCCAGGCCGCACCGGAGTGCAGGCCCTGCTCTGTGGGTGGGAGCAGCCTGTGCATCTTGCCCACCCTTTGCTCACCTCCAGCTCCTGTTAAAGTGCTCTGGCTTTTGCTGATGTGTCTGAGTACCTTGGCTTGTCCCATCACCCCTTTCTGCTATTCTGTTTCAGTGCCCCATGCCCTTGAAAGAACTATTTTCTGGTTGCTGATAACAAAACTATCTTCCCCCCCACTCCAGGCCCCTCAGAGCTCTGCCGGACAGCCTGTGGGTGCTCCACTATCCTCACAGGTCCTGGGTGAAGGGAACCACAGGTAGTGTCAGCGTGACCCCTGGACACCCACCAGGAGGGTCCGCTCGCACAGCCCTGTGCCATGGCGGAGCCTGTGAGGAGCACACGGCATCGGAGGACCGGCCTTCACAAGAGCAGAAAGGGAGCGGCTCAGAGGAGGAAGAGTAATAGCCAGCTGCTCCCTGTAGAGCAGCAGGGACACTCAGAAACGGACCCTGGACTGATCGCCATCCCCGCAGCCAGCCCCCCCACAGGGAGGACCTGAGGCCTGGCAGTCAGTGGAAAGAAAGAAGTACAGACAATAGTTTCAATAGAAGCCATTTCAGAGACAAAGAGGGAAAGCATATCACAGCCAGACGGCTGTCCTTGTGAGAGCAGGCCAAGGCTTCACCTTTAAGGACCCAGGCAGTCCTCCTGCCCCAGGTCAACCCTAAGTGCTTCCTGCTTCTCAGAGTATATCATTGTCTTCTTTCCCCTCCCCTGCCCCTCCACCTCCCTTCATCCTCCTCCTCCCCTCCCACTGCCCCTTCTCCTCCCCCTTCTCCTCCTCCTCCTCCTCCTCCTCCCCCTCCTCCTCCTCCTCCTCCTCATTAACATCAGTAGCAGCAGTAGTAGCAGCAGGAGCCTTAAAAGCAGGCAGCTTTTTACCTGAGTGCTGGCTGTATTGTATGTGCTGACTCCCCCTGAGCTGCAGGGAAGATGGGCAGGGCTAAGCCACCTGAGGCCCATGCTCTTTGCAGAGTGATGTGTATTCACCCAGGAGCCCTGATTCTCAAGGCACTGCTGCTGCAGCACAGTTCCATCTGGTTCCTGATAAGTCCTCCCTTCCCCCAACTGATGGATGGAGAATGACTTAATTCCACCTGCAGCCTGGACACTCCTGAGCACTGAACCACCCATCAGCACCTGACAAACACCCTAAGCCCCCCATTCCTAAGTCCCTAGGTCCCTAATCATAGGCCTTACATGAAACCACCAATCAGCATGTGCTGAGTGCCCTAAGCCCCATCCCCTCTCTTTCCTTCCCTTAAAAGGTGCCTGCACCCAGACCCTCTTCCTCTTTCCCCTCTGGAAGACAGCCGGCAGCGGTCCTCTCCTTCAATAAAGCCTGTGCCTGGTCCCGGTCTCCGGCCCCTCTGTTTCATCTTTCAGTTCCATACTCCCCTCAGGTTCCATTTGCCCCGGGCCCAGGCCCCTCAGCCTCTCTAGCTGTTCCCTCATTAACTCTGATCCAGGCCTGTGCTGATTGATCACCCAGGGCTTTTGTTAGAAAAAAAGAACTAAAAATCTTGGATACGATGCTCAATTATAAGAAATGAATCATGAACTGGTAAAGATCCAGTGAGAATCCTGACATCGTGAGTATGGTCAGCAATGTTTCGCTCACTCCACTCAGCAGGCTCGGCGCATTGGCCTGGGACAGGGAGCAGCCTTCTGCTGCTGTGCCGGGGGTGAGCTGTGCCCTGGTGAGTCGTGCAGGGGATGAGCTGTGCCATGGTGAGCTGTGCCGGGGGTGAGCTGTGCCCTGGTGAGCTGTGCCATGGTGAGCTGTGCCATGGTGAGCTGTGCTGGGGGTGAGCTGTGCCATGATGAACTGTGCAGGGGTGAGCTGTGCCATGGTGAGCTGTGCCGGGGGTGAGCTGTGCCAGGGGTGAGCTGTGCCGGGGGTGAGCTGTGCCATGGTGAGCTGTGCCGGGGGTGAGCTGTGCCATGGTGAACTGTGCAGGGGTGAGCTGTGCCATGGTGAGCTGTGCCATGGTGAGCTGTGCTGGGGGTGAGCTGTGCCAGGGGTGAGCTGTGCCATGGTGAGCTGTGCAGGGGTGAGCTGTGCCATGGTGAGCTGTGCCCTGGGTGAACTGTGCCATGGTGAGCTGTGCCGGGGGTGAGCTGTGTCATGGTGAACTGTGCCATGGTGAGCTGTGCCAGGGGTGAGGGGTAGGTGTTGGGTGAATGGAGCATGAGCAGTGCATTGCACTCAGCTCCCCCAGAGCTCCTGGGGCCCAGGGGAGCGGGCCCAGGCCCAGCCGCTCAGGGCAGGGCTCACAGGCCATCTCTGTCTGGTCTTTTCCCCCACACAACCCACTCACATGACAGGAGACATTTCTGTCCTATGCCACACTTCAGCTGGAAGTTGCACCTGACGAATTACCTGAAAAAACCAGCACTCGCCCGGTCTGAAGGAGGAAGCACTGCTCTGCCATTTCCCAGCCCCAGCTCTGTCACCCTGTGAGACCTAGAGTCTTAATTTGGCAGACTTGCTTTTTAAAATGTTTTATCCTCACCTGAGCATGTTTATTGATTTTAGAGTGTGTGTGTGTGTGTGTGTGTGTGTGTGTGTGTGTGAGAGAGAGAGAGAGAGAGAGAGAGAGAGAGAGAGAGAGAGAGAAAAGATAGATTGGTTGCCTCTTGCATACTGACCAGGTGTGAACTCCCAAAACCTAGTTATGTGCCCTGACTGTTTCGTGACTGGGAATTGAACCTGTGACCTTTGCGTGCATGGGACAGCGCTCCAACCCACTGAGTACAGCCGGGGCAGACTGCTTTTAATCGGAAGGCATGCCCTTCCTGAGGCTGCTGTCCCTGGGGACGCAGGTGAAACGCTGTGCAGGATGAAGTGACCTGTGCGGCTGGATGAGGGATTCCCGTTCCCTCTGAGGAGCCCGGGGACTCCTCTGAGGTCCCGCGCGGTGGGGACTGGACAACCATCTCCTGGCAGGTCCTCTGTGGAAAGGGAACTCACCACCCACAGACACAGAGCTGATGGAAGAGGCCGGAAAGGCCGGCTCCCCGCAGCGTGGCTTGGAATGAAGAAGTTGGGAAGAGACATGCATGGGGCCGTTCGTGGTGGGGAGCACTGGCTCAGCTCAGAGGCGTGACGACAGAACTGCTTTGTAACAGCCGGCGGGAACTCCTCCCGCAGCCCCGCTACTCGAGGGGTGCGGTTAAATGTCCACACTGGGACGCCTGGCCCAGAAATTCAAGTGTAATCGGAAGGAGCCCTCCTCTGTGCACTGAGGTACAGACCATTGCAAAGCTGCTCAGTCTGGGGGGGGGGGGGGGGGGGCAGGAGACGCTGAGAAGCAGAGCAAGTCCAGGCGTTCACTGCTTCAGTTGGTAGCTGCCCATGGAGCACACTCTCCCTCGCACTGGTGCCAGGTCTGTGCAAAGGAACAGCCTTGTGGAGGGGAGGAGAAAGAAGGGGAAGGGAGGAGGGGAGGAGAGGAGGAGGGGAGAAGAGGAGGGAAAAGACCTGGGGGAACTGTGTTTTTGGAAACCCTGTGTGGAGTCTTCCTTAAATGGCCGCATGCAGATGACAGCATGCAGAGCTGGCAGCCACAGGTTAGACCCTCTGAGTTAGAAACCGGATCCCGTAGCCTTCCAGGAGACATGCCTTCTGTGTGCACGTCATAACCCAGGATGAGTGCACGTTCTATGTCCGGGGGTACCAGCTCGCCCTGGTAGCCTGCTTTCCGGCAAAAACTTCCCTGAGCCCTGGCCAGTTTGCGCAGTGGTTGGAGCACTGGGTTCCAGGTTTGGTTCTGGCCAAGGGCGTGTACCTCTGTCACAGGGTCTAGCCCCAGCTCCAATCGGGGCAAGTGCAATCCATGTGTCTCTCTCACAACGATGTTTCCACTCTGCCTCTTCACCTCCCTCCCACTCTCTGGAGATGAATGGAAAGATGCCCTCGATGGCATCATTCCTCTCACAGCACAAGGCTTCCGTGGCGGCGCTCCTCAGGGTGCGTCTGGGAGGAGGTGCTGCGGACTCCGCAGGCTTCCCTCACGGTGCGGCCCGGCCTCAGTCACTGGCAGTACCGCCGGCATCAGGAGCCAGAGGAGCCCAAGAGGAGCACCTTCCGACTTCCCAGGGTGTTCCTGAGTGTCATTGGGTCTCTCCGCACAGGCCATCCTCCGAGCTCTCCGACAGTGACTGAGACCCGTGACTCGTGTCCACTCTGTAAAGCCGCCATGTCTGGGCACCAGACAGACAGCAGAGAGCAGCGTGGACGCCGCCGCCAGGAGCTGACACCGAGCTGGGGACCACGGGTAGTTCCCAGTGAACCACCGGCCCTGAGCGCACTGAGGACAGCGGAGTCCCCTCCTCCTTCAGAAACCAAACGCTTACACAGAGCACCTCACTTTGCAGGCCTCGATTGAGGGACTTCGGGTTTAATGAACAAAATTTCCGGTCTGTATGTCACATGTGAAAATTAACTTTCTAGTAATTATAAAATGCTTTTAACCAAGATTTGCTTACCAACTCACTGTTATTTTAACAAATGTTGAAAAAACCCTGTAGTAATTGTGCTGACATAAATAAATATCACATATCTACAACTATAGTCTAGGCATTTAATTCCAAGAGTCACTGCTCATAAACGGTGTTTGGCGAATGATCTTCATGTGATCACTGCCCTTCGTGGGTTGCTTGGTTCTGCTGGGATTCCGTGCACTGAGCCCCGGCTCAGCTGTGCGCTTGCTCACACATATGCTGGGGAGTGGGCGCATCGACTGGGCCTATTCTTACTAATTTATAAAGCACTGTGATCACATAGAAACTTCCTGTGACGTTGAACTTCATACATAACTTTTATTACACAAGTGTGTCTACATAAGTAGAAACAGGTAAACTAATTTGTCAAATGTTAGTACATGCATTCGGAAAACCTATTGCATTATAGAATGGACTTCGAATTTAAAGGACAGCTCCTCCCAAATTAGGCCGTTTTATCGAAGGTCACTGTATTTTCAACATGTACCTCTTTCCTTTTTGAGTACTGTTAAATAGATCCACTTCATCATGAAAATATTTAATATAGGTAAGTTTTTTTTTGCTTGTTTGTTTGTTTGTTTTTATTTAAGAGCATATGTTGTCTCTTTTAAGAGGTTGCTTTTGTTTTCATTCTTCTGAAAAGATACAAGTTGGACAAAAATGGAACTCTTGCAAATCAATGAAATTCTAAGAATCAACTTTTTGTCCCTGTTGGAGTGCTCATGATCCATTCTAACTATCTAACTATCTATCTATCTATCTTCCTACCTATCATCTATTCATCATCTATCTATCATCTATCTGTTATCTAGCTATTATCTATCTATCTATCTATCTATCTATCTATCTATCATTTATCTATCTCTGGACTTGGAGAGCTAGCGGGTGGAGGGGGAGAGTTTTTCACTTGAGCAATCACAGGTACTTACATATGGAGAAGACAAACACCTCAAACATTATGTATGAAAAGTGCACATGTGGTGGGCAGTTAGACATGAGCAGAGCAAGAATCACCAGGCTGGAAGGCCCCAAGTTCCTAGCAAAGGAAAATTGTAGGGGGGACCTCGCCCCCAGGGTGACCTTTCCTCCCTAGCATATGGCAGGTCCTGCAGTTCGGTCCCCTGACCCTCCCTCCCTAGAGATAACATCCAGGCCTCAGCTGTATGTCAGCTCCAGGCCCAGAAAAGCAGCAGCAGCAGCCACGGCTAACGTCAGGAGCAGCCGCCATGGACAGTGACCCCTGCCCAGGTGCCGGCCAATCAATCAGAAAGACATTAGTGACCTATGAAGTGAAAACTCATTATAACACATATATACAGCATGACCCCATTTAAAGATATTAATTGATTTCAAAGAAGGGGAGAAGAAGAGATAGATAGAAACATCAATAATGAGAATCATTGATCAACTGCCTCCTGCACACCCCCTACTGAGGATCAAACCTGAAGCTTGACCAGGAATTATATTGTAATCTCCTGGTTCATAGATCAATGCTCAACCACCAAGCCCCACCAGCTGGGCCCCATTTTTATCAATACCAGGCACATGAGGTACATTGGCAAGATCTCACTCCCAGACGAAAGTCTGAAATTGCCCAAACTCCTTTGCAGCTCGTTTCTGGATATGAATTCCTTTCTGTTGATTGGATGCACTTGTACAATATTTTGAAGGCTGAAGTGGGGCAGAGACATCTTCCTGCAGTTTGGGCTGTTTGCTGCTAGTGATCATGTTTGCAGAGATGTGGTTTCCTGCAGCAGAATCCAGGCCATGCACAGGCAGCTGTGGAAGAGGCAGTGCCAGTGACCTGTTTTGTGGGAACTGGAGGGCTCTTGTAGGGACAGCAGTTTCCTGATCGCCAGGTCACAGCTGTGCCAGAGTGTCCCAGAGTTCAGCTGTGGCTGAGGGGGCAGCTCCTTTCGCTGGACAGGAAGTCTTTCCTGGGGGCCCAGCCTAATACCCACTCCTCCAGCTTTCCAATGATTTCCCAAGCACCGATTCCCTGTGCTAAATCCTTTCCTGCCTAACAGATCAAAGATCTAAAAACATTTGGATCTTCTACTTTCAATGAAAACAATTCTGCACAAGTCAGGGCTGAGAAGGGGGTGAGGTGCTGCGAAGGCTCCCTTCTTTGAGTCTCAGCTTCCTCTTCTGTGGAACCGAGACCAAACATTATCTCTTCATAGTTACTGAAGACCCTGGCAGCAGTGTTTCCCAAAGATGGCCACAACATTTCCCATCCCTCCTGTGGCCTTGCCCCTTTCCACCACACCCTCTCTTAAAGGGGGCTGACCTCTGAATTCCAAGGCCAAGGCCGAAAAGGCAAGGGGCTGTAGCTCTGCCCATCCCGCCAGGGTTTCCAGCTCTGGCCCCACCCATGCCACTCGGGGCTCTGACTGGTGAGGGGCCTTGTCCTCCTGGCTCAATTCTCTTCCTGTCTGTGGCCCAGCAACTCGCTGCACCTCATGGTCCACCTGCTGGTGCTGCTGGGCTCAGTGGGCAGGGTAAGAGCCCATGTGGGGTCTGACTCTATTCCTGCTGCTGTTCCAACCGGGGCCAGACGCCCAGGTGCTGTGCGTGGCCCGCGGGGACTGCTGTGGCCACCAGGAAAGCTTTCCCACCCACTCCCCGACTCCAGGGCCCTGATCCCAGGTCCACTTCCGCTAAAGGAGAGCTTTGCTCATGCAGTGCCCGAGACTGAGACCCAGCAACTCCAAGGTCCCCAAACCACAAATATCTGCCAGTCAAAGTGGTTGGTTGGCTGGCCCCACCCTGATCAGGGTGTTGGGGGCAATCTGGCCCGGATCAGGCCAGTTCACTGGCCACAGTGGGTGTCATAGCAACTAGTTCTTAGGTGGTTATGGTCCTAATGGCATTACAGTCTCTGTCTTTTTATATAGAGAGATTTTTTTCTTATAGTCTGGGTCTTGCTCTGAATTCTTTCCCAGCCAGAATCCAAATACTGAGGTTGTTGAACCCAATCTGGTCTGACCCACTGGCCAGACACCTGAGGCCGTTCCCACTGCCCACAACACAAGAAGGGCAAGTTCATTACCGGCAGGGACTTCATGCAGGTAAAGGCGAAGGAAGACCCTCTGGAGAAAGTCTGCTTTGTGCTGAAACTTGTGTATAACAGAAGAGTTCATTAGCAAACACAGAGTCTCTCTCTAGTCACTTTGCTTCTTTGACTCCTATTGGCTCCTTTGCCTTCTATTTCTTCCTGCTGTTCTTGGAGCAGAGACCTCACTGACCCATCTGTCTTTCCCAGTCTAGGCCGCAAGCCCTGGCCATTGGCAGTGGGTAGGTCTCTCTTACATCACGTGTCAACAGCAGAGCCCAGTCAGGATGTCATTGAGGTGGGAACAGACACCGTGCTGGTCAGACACAGCAGCCACAGAAAGTGGGCCTTTGGCTCTGTGTCCCACTATTACTTCATGTGTCACACAGTGACTTCCTTCTGCACTCACCCTCACCACCCCGCTGGACAGACTTTCTTTCTCAATGTTAATAGGGGCCTGAGGGAAGGTGTGGTCCCATTCAAATTGTTTCACACTTAATTTCAGGACAGCCAGGAAGCGTTATTATAGATGTGTACAGACAGACCTTCTGGACCAAGCACCTGCCCCAGTTATTTCCCTGGGAGACACCTTGGTGGGTGAGGTTCTGAGGGCTCTTCGTCCCGTGGGCCAATCCACTCTGACCACATTCCTTAATGTGTGTGATGGTTCGTGCTCCCAACAGGAGTCATTGCTCAGCCTCTGACCCTGGACACAGTCGAAGGCCTCTGGAAACGTCCACGTGTTCCTGGTCCAGGAGTTACATAGGTACTTTTTGCAATGGCCTTTCCAGCTCCCGCTCTTCTTGGTAAGGGCATGGGTGCATTTTCTACCTCGAGCCGGTCTGGGCTTATTCCACAGAGTAATCAGGATTCTGGGCCCGACCCCCTGCAACGTCTGTGTTTCGGGACAGCGTGGACTTGGCAGGGGGGCTCTCCCATGGGGTTTTGTTGCTTTGCTGGGAAGTTGGGCCAAGAACCCAGCAAAGCACTTTCTGGGGAGCCAGTGTGCGCTGATCCTGGCCTCCCCTCCTGCTTCCCGCTCCAGCCCTGCCACTGCCACTGCCCTCACACTGTGGGGGGGTCGTTATTGTGAGAGGCACCTGTGCTTCCACTGTCTGCACAGCCTGGCCCAGCTGCTCCCTCTCACTGCTCTGTTGGGCTTTGTGGAGGTTTCAGTGCCGCAGGCTCCAGCTCTGAACCCAGCAGGCTCCCATATGGATGAGGGCGGAATTTCCGGTGTGTCAGCAGGAAAGGGGGAGCAAACAGCTCTTGGAGAAGGTGGGGTCTAGCCTATGGGTTCCTGCAGCCCAGCCCAGGTCAGTATTGGGCACATGTGAAGCCTGCCCGTGGCACCCCGTGTGGGTGGTACAGCCCCGATTCAAACAAATTAAACCATTTCCCTGAGACTGGGCGGTGGTGGCAGCGGTCACTTTGCTGCTCTGGCTCCACTCTGTCCCCAGCATCTGCTCCTGTCCACGCGGCCCACTGGCCCACCTCCCCTGTGGACTCAGGAGGCTGGATGGGGGTGGGGGAGTCCCACATCACGAGGTGTCCCCATCACTCACTTAGGAAAGGAGCAGGGAGCCGGGAGATCCTTTGACTTCTATAAGCATGGCGCTATGGAAGGTCCTTGGGTAGTGGGAGGCGGGCAGTGGCCCATGGTGTGCCCTGTGATCGCCTCGCGTTGCCCGCACATGGCTGCTCCTGTAGGCCGCTCCTCCCCAGCGGTGCAGGCGGGCCAGCCAGCTCCTGTGCTCAGCTCAGTGCAGGCTCCTGGTGGCACACACGCCTGAGACCCCAGAGCCAGGCTGGTCTCAGGGCCTGGACGAAAACAGGTCACCCGCTTCCCTGACCAGGAAATGACCTGTACACAGTCCTGGAGTCCGAGCAGGAGGGTGTCACTGGAAAACATGATCAGAAAGAGGGAGACGGTCAGGCATCCCGGGTCCCCCGTGGCGGGCTCACCAGTCTGGGCCATGGACTGGCTCAGACCACCGGCCTCTGCATTTCCCGGAAAGTTCTTCCTGCCCATCACCATCACGACCACCCAAGGGATAGAGGAGAGTCCCCCGCTGGTGGCCGGCGGCCCCTGCTGCCCATTGGAGGGCACAGCATGGAGGGCGGCCTCCCGGGCCTGCACCCGCTTGACGTGGCTGGGAACGCAGCCCCTGGAAACAACGGGTTCCTGGCACATTTGCCTCCAACAAGCCCTCTGCGTGAGGCCCCTCCACCAAGGCCTCGTGTGTTTCTGTTTTGAAGCCTGAAGCCTTATTTTGTCTATTTACTACTCTCTCTGATCACTCCTCTTTCCTAACCCAGTAGAGGCCTAATGAGATCAAGATAATGGGTTTAGGTGACAAAGACAACACCTTAATATGATTCTGCCACCTGCACGCTCCAGTCTCCGGCTAAGACACTGACATTGGAAGGGGGTGGGGCTACCCGAGGCACTGCTCACAGCCAGACACATCGAGGTTTAATTTCATACAAAAGCCATTTCTCTATTTTGTTTTGACTTTTCAGGCTCTTAGTTACAGCCACTCAGCCAGCATGGAGCAGGTGTAGCAGGGAAGGGGGGGGGGGGTGGCCTCCCTCTGCTGGGCGCAGGGCCGAGCACAGCTTCCTCCGGTCAGCGGCATCACCACGCCCTGCCTACTGGTGCCCAGGCCTCCGGTCAGCGGCGTCACCACGCCCTGCCCACTAGTGCCCAGGCCTCGCCACGTTGTCCCGAGCCGAGGTGCCAGTCGGCATGGGCTGGCTGCCAGGGAATGCTGAGCAGTTTTACCAACGGCCCTGGCGCAGCCTCACGGCTTTCCAGCCAGGAATGTCTGTGCCTGGGGCCGGCTCCAGGCTCACGCCCTGAAGGCAGGGACCTGAGCACGTGTGATGGGAAAACATCGCTTTCCTGGGCTGGGTTTGTGGCCAGGGGATGCCGTTCTTGTTTACAAGAAACTCCGAACAGAAGCTCTACCTGAGGCGGATTGTCTTTCTTCCCCACGGGCGGGGTGACGCCGCCTCCGGTCAGCACCCCGGGCCCTCCTGGCCAGACAGTCCCCGGTGCAGGGCCAGCGCTGCCCGCGCACCTGAGCTGATGCACAAGGCACTGCCCGGCCGCAAGATGAGGAACACGCAGCTCTCAGCTGGGACCCGGCCGCCCCAGATAGACCTTGTGGAGAAAAGCTGTCCAAGCCAAACACTCATGCGATGAGCTAGACACAGAAGAATAACACCAGGCAACTCTCTCTGTGTCGTTCGGAAACAAGCAAGCCAATAAATCGGCGTTGTCACAGTGAACATCGAGGCCTCAGTGCCAGGGGTGGCTATAGGGATCAGAGGGAGGTTTTGGAACTTTCTGGAAATCATGCTAGTTTGTAAAAATGCATCGTGCTGTGGTCTTGTGACCTATTTTATGCCTATGTTATACTTTAATGAAAAGAAATTTGGGGACTTCCTGCAGACCCGGGAGACCACAGATCAGAACCCCTCAGAATGAGAGGCCGGACTTCCCAGCATGAGAAACCACGTGAGGCAGCAGGAGCTCCATGAAAGCCTGCATCCTAAAGACTTTGCATGATTCAAATTGCACCTGATCCAAGACAAAGTTTCCCATGGCTATAAATGCATATAAGCACTTATAGCATTTTAAAAATTTGGTTCATAAAATGCGATTTCATTAACATTTTACACGGTGCTATTTTAAACTAGTGTAATCTGAATTAACATAAAATGCACAACATTTAGAATCATCCAACTTTTTTTCTTTCTTTTTTTTTTAAGTCAATATACTAGAGCCTAGTGTCCCTCAGCCCAGCCTGCACCCTCTCCAATCTGGGATCCTTCTCACAATCCAGACCTCCTGGTTCCCAACCACTCACCTGCCTGCCTGATTGCCCCTAACTGCTCACTTGCCTAAATGCCTCTGATTGCCCTAACCCAGTGGTTCTCAACCTTTCAAATGCTGCAGCCCTTTAATACAGTGCCTTATAGTGTGGTGACCCCAACCATAAAATTATTTTTGTTGCTACTTCATAACTGTAATTTTTCTACTGTTAATGAATCGTAATGTAAATATTTGTGTTTTTCGATGGTCTTAAGCAACCCTACTAGCTGTAATTTTTCTACTGTTAATGAATCACAATGTAAATATCTGTGTTTTCCAATGGTTTCCACGACCCACAGGTTGAGAACCACTGCTGTAGAGCCTAAGTCATTCTGAAAACACAGATATTTACATTATGATTCATTAACAGTAGCAAAATTATAGTTATGAAGTAGCAATGAAAATAATTTTATGGTTAGGGTCACCACAACATGAGGAACTGTATTAAAAGGGTTGCGGTATTAGAAAGGTTAAGAACCATTGCCTAACCACTTCTGCTGCCAGTCTGATCACCCCCTAATCACTCCTCTGCCAGCCAATCAACACCTAACTGCTCCCCTGCCAGACTGGTTGCCCCCAACTGCCCTCTCCTGCTGGCCTGGTCATCTCTAACTACCCTCCCTTGCCAGCCTGGTTGCCCCTAACTGCTTTACCCTGCTTGCCTGGTTCTCCCAACTGCCCTCTCCTGCTGGTCTGATCACCCATAACTGCCCTCCCCTGCCGCCCATCTTGTGGCAGCCAAATTTGAACACATGGGGTGGCCATCTTGTGTTTTGGAGTGATGTTCAATTTGCATATTAACTCTCTATTATGTAAGATTTATTAAATAATTTGTATGTAATATTGGTTTCACAAATAGTTGATCTCCTATCTGGAGCTTTTTTTTTTCTTTATTGATTAAGGTATTACATATGTGTCCTTAACCCTCCATTGCCTCCCCCATTCCCCCGCTTTTGCCCCCACCCCCCTGGTATCTATGTCCATTGGTTGGGCTTATATACATGCATATAAGCATCCTCGCCAGCACTTGTCATTTGTTGATTTGTTGATGATAGCCATTCTGACAGGTGTGAGATGCTTCCGCATTATAGTTTTGATTTGCATCTCTCGGGTGATTAGTGGCTTTGAGAAGGTTTTCATATGTCTCTTGGCTTTCCTTCTGTCCTCCTTCAAAAAGTATCTGTTTAGATCCGTTGCTCATTTTGGAAACAGACAGACAGATCCACGTGGGCCCCAAGCAGGCCGCTTGCTCCATGTCCCGGGGACTTGGGTCTGGCTCAGGGCACTGGCCTCACAGGCAGGAATGAGTCTATAAACGAATCTCAAAGCAACTGCAGATGCTTCCCAGCCTGGTGAGTCCACCTGCAAAGGAAATAGTTTTCCTCCATTTTCTAAAGAATAACAGAGAGCCATGCAGGAAAGGCCAGCTGATGTGAAGCTAAGTGCGTGCAGGGACGCGGACCTGAGGAGTCCTGTCCCTCCCGATGGCCACACGCGAGCAATGAGCCCGCTGTGTGAGTCACTCATGGCCGAGGCCAGTGCATGTTAGCAGCTAACTGTGTCTCATATTCTCACGTGCAACAGGTATTTACTTAGCTTTAGCATGCCTTCTTTCAGTAAAGGATTGATATTCTTCTATAAAGGCCTATTGATACATTCAATAGGTCAAATAATTAGTAAATTAGGAGCATATGTTTGTACACAAGGGACACTCATCCTCAATGGAAATGTTGCTGAACGTGGAGGTCTGCCCGTGATGGTGGACATGTCGGGTGAATTGCCCGGGAGGACATGGAGTGTGCCGTGAGGGTGGACGGTACTCAGTGCAGGGAGGAAGCACACTTCCCCTCCAGGAGCAATGTTTCAAGCCCCTTGTCCATAAACCATGTGTTCTGAGCGGAGCCCCGATCCGAAGCTGTCCCGGGCTGGGGCCTCACCAGCACAGCCTTCACTCCGTGCTGGGCGCTCACTCCCTGCACACGGAGCGGCAGGCTGGATGGGGATGCACGGCGAAGCCCCAAAGCAAGACTGGCTGCAGTGCCAACCGCTGCTACACCCAATTCCTTCACAAGGAAAACAAGAACAATGCTGACCTGTCAGCTGCATGTGCCCTGGACTCAAACAAGGAATCAGCAGCTTCCTCATGCCCCAGAAGCAGAATCTCAGAACCAGAGAGCACGTGGCCCATTTGCACTCTCAGCTCACAGGCTGAAAGGCAATCGTCTGGGGGCTGGTCATGGAGGATTTGGGCCCACACAGACACCCCATGAGCCAGCATTGCCACTTCTTGGTCACGTCCCTGGATAAATTATTAATGTTGCTAATAGCATGTGGTTCACTTTTACTGAGTACTTGTCACATGTTAAGCACTGTGCAAAACACCTGGCATGCCTGCACTTCTTTCATTCTCACAGCTGCACAGGCAGTGGTATTCCCAGTTTGTAGAGGAGGAACGAGGCTTGGCGAGGCTGAAGAACTGCTGACATGGGAAGAAGCTCTTGTGTGAAACTCCTATTTGTTTGACCCTGAAGACCGTGCTGTCATGGCTACTCTGTCTGGTACTGTTTTTCATAAATGAGCTGAGCCTCAGTTTCCCCAACTGTAATGCTGTGTAAAGGTAAATAAAAGCTGTGACAATCAAATAAATACATTTGTGGAAGCATATGGAATCAGTCCTCCAAACTCCAGTGATAACAACCCCTCTTATCAATATGCAAATGGTATGTGCTCTTGTTAAGTCCCAGTGCATCACGTGGCATCATGTTCATTCCAAGCTAATTGCTACATGAAAATAATGAGCTGTGCTGGGTAGCTCAGAAGGTTAGAGATCTGTCCTGATGCACCAAGGTTGCATGTTCTATCCCCAGTCAGGGCACATACAAGAGTCAGCCACAGAACTAAGTGGAACAACACAATAATGTTTCTCTCTCTCTCTCTCTCTCTCTCTCTCTCTCTCTCTCTCTCTCTCTCTCTTTCCCCCTCCCTCCCTCTCTAAAAGCAATAAATAAAATTTTTAACAAATAAAATAACAAGTTTTGTCTGTGGATTGCAGATTGCTTTACATCTCTTCCACCTTTTCCCATTTCCTAGGGCCCACAAAACCCATTTCACACCACTCTATGTGGAAAAGGCAATCATTTGAAATGTAGAAAGGGAGGAGGCAGCCTGCTTCTGTAAGTCCGACACACTGTAAGTCCAAGGGACTTAGAATTTCTTGAACGAAATGTGAGCAGAAGTCCCTGGACCTGACTTGTCTACGCCGCTTTGCACCCTGAGATGGTCATCGGTGCGGCTGGGAAGAGGGCAGCCTAGTCTTGTTACGGTGACTGTGGAGGTCTGGGGCCTCGGGCCTGCGGGGCCCACCAGGGCTGCCTGGACCCCCCTTACAGGATAAGGAGCAGGGACTGATGGCCAGGCCAGGCACCCCCTGCTCCTGGCCCCTCCGCTTGCTGCGGGCTGTGTGCAGCCCTGTCCGTCAGCATGAGCGCAGGGACGCTGATGTGTCTGGCTGAGTCTTGGCTCGTGCTAACCAACACGACAGCTCCGTGCCCTCAGGGAAGAAGTGGGTGGCGGGTACACGGAGTGACCTGTGAATGTCTGGCCAGGAAGTCGTGAAGTCGCATCCTCCATCTCTGTTTCACAGACGCAGCAGCAGGCGCTGAGAGCCTGAGGCAGCACCGAGGGGTTCACTGGCGTGTCCACAGGAATGTTTCAGAAATAATGGGGCCCTCTGAGTGCTTATCCAGTGTCTTCCACTCTGGATCCTGGTCCTCAGCCCCACCCTGGCCTCCTGCCTCAGTTTCCCCTTAGAAATCCAAGAAGCATGCCCTAGCTGGTTGCGCTCAGTGGATAGAACTTGGCCTGTGGACTGAAGGGTCCCAAATTCGATTCTGGTCAAGGGCACAAGCCTGGGTTGTGGTTTCCATCCCCAGTAGGGGGCAGGCAGGAGGCAGCCAATCAATGATTCCCTCTCATCATTGATGTTTCTATCTCTCCCTCTTCCTTCCTCTTTGAGATCAATATATATATAAAGCATTCCCAGCAGCAGTGGTAATTGCTACACACCAGCCTCCGTGTGTCCTGTTCCCTCCTGCCATTTCTCAGACCTGCGTCATTCCTGTTTAGATGGAGACTAGGTGGGGCTGTGAGAAGTATTTTTAAAATTGCTCTCTATGAGATTAAAATATAGCAACCATCCAAGAAATCAAGCCCTGACAAAAACAGGCTTTCGGTATGCTCTCAGACCGACATAGGAACACTCCCTGGTAAGGATGGATAGAAATGAAAGGTAAACTTCTCATCTCCTTAAATTCCATTTCATTGCCTTTATCCATTAAAACACAACTTTCACCAGCATTTTTTAGCCATTTTTGAAAGTATACTGTCCAAGTTTCCAAAACAGTTTTTAAGTTTAGCACTGATCTCAGCTCCTCACAGGCCTCCGTGTAGAACTTGCCTTCCATTGCCAACCGTGGAGAGATCGCGTTGTGCCGCTGTGTGCAGTTGTAGCGCAGTGTGGGCCGGCCCGGCCTGGTGTGTACTTGTGGGCTCTGGTGTGTACTTGTGGGCTCTGGTGTGTACCTGCAGACCCTGGGAGGTATCTGTGGGCCCTGGTGTGTACCTGCGGGCTCTAGTGTGTACCTGCGGACCCTGGGAGGTATCTGTGGGCCCTGGTGTGTAACTGTGGGCTCTAGTGTGTACCTGCGGGCTCCGGCAGGCACTTCATAGAACTCGGTATCTGCCACACAAGAGCCTCTCTTAGTGCCGGGGCACAGGGAGGTGGAACCAGCAGCCCCGGCTGGAGGGCAGGTGGCCTGGATGGATGGCCCACTGAAGCTCTGGCTCTGTAACCAGTGGGGTGTGGGCTCCAGGGAGACAGCGGCTGGTGCACACATGAGGCCCTGAAAGGGAGCTGGGGACCCACCAGGGCATCTATGTGAGGCCCCATTAACCGAGAAGGTTCAGAGGGGAAAAAGCTCGAGCCTGAGCCACATGATGGTGTGACTGCAGGAGCCTTTGAATTAATTTGGGGTGAGTTTTCTCAAAATGAAACACACTGTTTATGAGAATGAGCCAGTGGTTTAGTCACTTACTATAAGTAATCCTGGGGGGGGGGGGCGGGGGGGAGGTGAATATATCAGCTACCAATCTCAGACAAATTATTTTTCTAACTGAACTTGACCCTCCCCTCCTGCTGGAGTTCTTTGCGTCCACCATGTGGCCTCAAAATGCTGCCCTACAATCACTTCCAGTCTCATCCCTGTGACTTCCGGTGCAGTTGCTTTTAGTGGAGAGATGTAGATGGATCAAGAAACCCAGAGAAAAATCTGCAACCACAAGCAGGCGCCTCACAGCTCAGGCCGTGGTTCCTCTGTAAGCACCCATCTCCACTGCCGCAGGATAGCGTGGGAGGTGGTTTTGCAGAATGCTTGCAACATTGTTTGTTAAGCATTAAATTTACCAGTAAATTTCAAAGTGAAATTATTCCAAGACCTAAAGATAGTCATACAACCAATTTCAGTGGACAGCCGATTTATAGTAAGAATTAAAATTACTCACATGTTCATTTACAGCCTGAAAAACAACGCGGAGACTCGTATTTTCAAGCACTTACTCGCCTGAGGATAAAAGACAAAGTCAGACTCGCAGCAATAACTCCGTGTCTTCCCAGGCACATGGGACACCCTTCTGCCAGGTGCTGCCAGCAGACAGCCCAGTGTGCCTGCGTGCTGACGGCACCGGGCAGCAGGCCACACCACCCGAGGCCATCACCATGCCCACACCACGCATCTGCTACCACCACAGAGCCTGCCACACCCACAGCCCACCTGAGTCCGAGGGCTCCATGCACTGCTGCTCTGAGTTCTAATGAAACAGCATATTTAAAAACACCTTCCTCACCTTCAGTCCTACTGTAAGAATTGTAGATGGTTCGTTTTAAACATTTTCAATAATATGAAATACTGCCTATTTATATGCAAAGTTGTTCAAACTAATGCAAGCCTCAGAGACAGCCAGGCCCAGTCCCTGTTTAAAGGAGCCCGTTCCCTCACGCTTCTCCCCAGTGGAGGACCGCTGTAGCCTTGGTGCTCGGCCAGTCTGGGCCCACCAGGACAGGGGCTCCCTCTGCCTTGCCTGCTCCCTCCGGTTCTGTCAGCTCTGTCCTCAGATTGCAGTCAGGGCCTCCTCACCGTCTCCACAGTCCACTCCGTCCCAGCCTCCCTTCCCACAGCAGAATCATGTGACTGTCCCCTCAGGTGGTCCTCTGGCCCCATCACAGCTCCAGAATGCAGAACAAGGAGTGATCTCTCCTAAAATGCAAATTAACCCTGCCACTCAGACCAAATACCTACAACCTTCATGGTCCCATGTCCTTCCTCCTCCTAAGGCCCCATCCTCTCGTCCTCCTCACCAGTTCTCATGGGACCACGTGTCTGCTCTCATCACACAGGCATAGAGCCTCTGCCAGGTCTAGGAACGCTCACGGTCCCTGAGACATGCACTGTGCAGGCAACAAAAACAATCACCACCTCTGCTCTAATGTGGTCTATGTACTGGGCAAGCTTACTGTTCCCCAGTGCTTTGCCTACTGGGATTTTAGCTTTTATTATTATTATTTGTTTTATTCCCCTAAGAATGAAGCTACGTGAGAGCAGGGAGCCTGCACTGCTCAATGCTGAGGCCTGGAGCTCAGGGTGCTCTTGTCACCACTGCAGGACACGTGAATGACTGGCAGGCCAAGCCAGCAAGCAGCTCCCGGCACCTTTCCACAGAGGAGGACTGGCAGCACTTCCCTCAGACCCCAAGTGTGCAAGGTTCCCAGCCATCCTTCCGATGTGGAGATTGGAATTTAGAAGGTGTTTTCAATAAAAGATCAATATCCGCAATATAAATTATAATGATCACATTTTTTCTTTCATAGAATTAGCTGATATGTTTTAATTCATTGGCATTCATGCAAGATTGCTGGGAGAATCTGTTGTACGGCCTCAATTGGCTTGCGCACTGTAGAGTGGGATTTGAGGATTGAGTTCCATGAGAGGAATGACCCCAAGGTTTCCAGGTTTGTTTTCTTATTGGCCAATTAATAAGTGCCAGATGGTCTCCAGGCACCATCTCCTAAAATTCCACAGAATGCTGGGCATCAGCGATGATGTGTCCATTACAGGGACATGGAAATCAAGGCTCAGGGGTGCCTGTGTGTCTGGCCAACAGCTTTTCTACTAGCCATGGTCAAGTCAGGACTAGTCCTGGAAGCAGGAGAGATGAGGCCGCATTTTCCTCCTCTGGATACACACGCCCATCCGCTGACTTCGATAGGCTGCGGTAGCTGGTCTGGAGGAAGTGCCCAAGGCCTGAGGATGAAATGCTCTTGATGAACCGGGTGCAGGAGATTTAAACAGCTGACACCATCAAGGTGCCTCTGGCTGATGTCATCATGATGCCTTCTGAATGATGTCATCATGATGTCTGGCTGATGTCATCACAATGCCTCTGGTTGATGTCATCATGGTGCCTCTGGCTGATGTCATCATGATGCCTCTGGCTGATGTCATCATGATGCCTTCTAAATGACGTCATCGTGGTGCTTTCTGAATGATGTCATCACAGTGCCTCTGGCTGATGTCATCATGATGCCTCTGGCTGATGTCATCATGATGCCTTCTAAATGATGTCATCATGGTGCTTTCTGAATGATGTCATCACAGTGCCTCTGGCTGATGTCATCACGGTGCCTCTGGCTGATGTCATCATGATGCCTTCTGAATGATGCCATCATGATGTCTGGCTGATGTCATCACGATGCCTCTGGTTGATGTCATTACAGTGCGTCTGGCTAATGTCATCATGGTGCCTTCTGAATGATGTCATCACGGTGCCTCTGGCTGATGTCATGATGGTGCCTCTGGCTGATGTCATGATGGTAGCTCTGGCTGATGTCATCAAGGCGCCTCTGGCTTCTATAATCATGGCCCCTTCTGGCTGCTGCTTTGGGTTCACAGCTGCTCACTCAGCAGAGACATGAGCTCTTCCCACAGGGCTCAACCAGAACCACATGGGGCTGGAGCCATGTCCTTCTGCCTGTAAGCCCCACAGTGGGTGCACTGGGTTGTTCCCAGCACTTCATTCCAGTGCCCCTGGACCTCAGAAACTTTCCAAAGAGCATAAAGGGAAGAGAGAGTGACATCAGTTATCTTGTTCCATACACGTTTTGAGAGGTGGCCACCCAAAGACACCCACACCTATCCCTGCACCTGGGAATATGTTACCTTATATGCAAAAGCGTCTTTGCTGATGTGATCAGGCAAGGGTTTTGAGGTTAGGGAGATTATCCCACACAATCCAACGGGCCAGATGCTCATAAGAGGGGCAGTAGGGTCAAGTCCCTGAAGAGCCTGGCACTACAGGTGGAGAAGGGCCAGGAGCCGAGGAAGGCCAGTGGCACCCAAAGCCAAGAGGCCAATCCTGCCTCAGCCTCCAGGAGGAACTGCCTGCCACCACCTTGATGTGAGGAATCTGGCCTCTGGAAGGGACAGCAGGAGAACACTTTTGTGCTGTGTGAAGGCACTGCAATGGCAGCAGGAGCCCACATCAGTCACCCCCACAAAGCAGCCTCTTCCTGGAGCTGTTGGAAGAAAGACAATGCTCTCAGCTTCGTTCCTCTCTCCAAAGCTTCCTACCAGCCCAACTAGCGAACAGCCTCAAATGCTCATGAGCAATAGATGGAATGGAACATCCTGTCAGTGGCTTGGGTCAGGGCGGAGGTAAGATGCCTGACCTACTCCTCCTGCTGGTAGGATGTGAGACCTTGCATCGTGGTGTCTCTCCACCTGGCTGTAAATGAGGGGAAAGCAATGGCCTGCCCACCTCAGAGGGACCATTTAACCTCAGCTTTTAAGGCTTGTAAAATGCTGTGAAGGTGATAAACACTAATCTTTACTTAATCAACTAGGCAAGAGAACAATTAACTGAAAGAAAGACAGGAATGTGCCTCACAGCAATGCATCTAATGGAGCTTCTGTAGCTCAAACCAACAGAGACCTGTATGTAAAAAAGATTCCATAATCTGCCTTATCACAGTGATAAATTAAGGCTTAGGGCTCCCAATTCCTTCTTTATCTCAACTGCTTAAATTCAATTGCTTTAATTAAAATTTCTCTGAGAATACATTTTCTAATTTAGACTTTCAGAGGCCATTGGGGGTTTTGTTCTATTACAACCCCATCATGTTACCATGTTTAAAGTCATCACTTAATTTTCTCAACAGTAAAAAGCATTTTTTTCTTAAATTAATAGTTACTGTTTCAACAAACAAGTCATAACACAGAGTTGGTCACAAAATGAGCAGTTGCTAAGTGAGTGTGTGTAGAGATATTTCATAACCATTCCAGCTTTGAAATCTACTCTTACCTTTTTGCTTGAGACATGAAGAGACATTATATTGAAACAAGGAGACATTCAAATTCAGTAAAGAGAGTAACAAATAGTAAGTAGAGACCACTGGGTCCAACTGGCATTGCATAGAGACTGAAGAGGTCACCTGCATGCTATTTGTATTCCACATGAGGAATAGCCCATAAGCAAAGACCCCAAACCTGGTAACTAGCCCCATGGGAATAAGCATGGGTATTGTGATATGGGTCCTGCACATCCATCCTTTTTGACATTCTAGATATGGGAAACCACCAACTAAGAGAGACCCTCTACCTTAAGGTCATGGCCAACCTCGCTTCCTCCTCCACCCCTCTTTCCCTCCCTTCCTTGCTCCTTTCCTTCACCCCTTCATTCTTCCTTCCTTTCCTCCATCTCTTCTCCTTTCTTCCCTTTATGTTTTAAGGTAATTTCAGACTTACAGAGCAAAATCAAGAAGAATTTAAGGAATTCCTGTATATTAATGAGGAACAAGGAGAGAATGACCTGACATCTGCTGTATCAGACACTAAAGTATGGAGCCTCCTTACTATGAGACAGTCCATGTGATTGGAATATGAATAGCCTTTATTATTCACATTAATTATAATACTGTATGATAATGACACTGTGAAAATGTAAGCCAAAATAGTTCCTGCTATATTAGTTTCTATTTGTGTAATTAAGATTTTACAAAATGTCAACCTTTTCAAATACTAATTTGTTTCCTTTTTTTCATTTTGAATGATATTTTTAAGTTATTTTAAGGAACTTAATTTTAAAAATAAGAGCTAATTCTGACTGGGGGTGAGAGTTAGAGATCAGGCTCAGTTTTTCCTTAATTAGGTGCTCAAAAGAATGCACTGTTCCTCCAAAGAATGCACTCATTATTTTTTCTTAGGAAGGAATATGTGTGTTCCGGGCAGACGGTAAGATCAGAGGAGATGATAATTTAATTTCATTAACAATGACACCACAGCAGCGTTTAATTTATAAGTGTAATCACTGAAGTGGCCTCGGAGTTTTTAAATTGCAAAACTCCAGCAGGAAAGCAAGGGCAGAGCATCTGGCTGGGAGGAGACATGACCCATAGCCTCTCCTACATCAGGACAAAAGTCAGTCACGTGGCCTAAAAGGAAGGCAGCTCTTAGGAAGTGCTGGAGCTTTCAAACAGGCTCTGTAAGTCTTTTCACTATGGAGGTGTTCAGGGTGGAGGGTGGATGAGAAATGATTGTCAGGATGCGGGCCCACACAGAGAGGCACCTCGTCTCAGAGACACGGCTTTGCCTTTTATGCTCAGCTGGTTGACAGCTGAGATCTTGGAAAGTGACCCGGTCCAGAAGCCTAGAGCTTAGAAGGAGGAGGTTGGTACAGGGATATGAGGCTGCCACCTGAGCCGGGCCAGCCAGAGCCCTGCCCATTGGCCCAGATGCAGGACACGCCCGCTGGAGAGAGTGGCCAGCTGCTGGAGCTGTAGCACGGGCCGTGCTTTGTGGCCAACAGGAGATGACAAACACAGTGACCTTTCCAACAGCAGCAGTGGATGTCAATAGTGCACAATGAACTTCTCATCCCTCAATTAGGTCACAAATAGAAAGTCACGGCAGATGAGCATGCCCGACCGTCACTCAGGTGCTGTTGCAGTAGGAACCACCAGGAAGGGATCAGGCGATGCCCTGGCTGATGGCACTGACTGCACACACTCACCTGGCAGCTGAGCATGCTCCTGAGGGGGCTGCCTCCTGAGCAGCCAAGGCATGGCTGAGGTTCAAGGCAAACAGCACTGTCAGGAGACTGACTAATTCACAGCCACAAGCAAGTTCAGATGGGAGCATTTCTAGAGCCAAATCTACAAAAAGCCTTTTTCTTAGGAGAGAAGACACTTAGCATCACCTCTTCATTCTGACATTCTGTCCATTGGGTTAAAAGTACCTGACCAGGGACACATCCTCACCACTGTCCTGTCCCGTTGTTGGCTTGGCCTCACGGAAAATGACAGCTAACTTCTGTTGGCTAAGCAAAGAGTGTTCTCAGGAAAGAATTACCCAGCAATGGCCAGGCTTTCAAACCTTGGCCAGACACCAAGCATAGCTGAAGCATTTGTGCAGAAATCCAGCAGGCGGAGGGCATCCAGGTGGCACAGTCCATACGCGTTCCCGCAGTCAGCTCCCCGCAAAGCGGCCCAGCGCTGTGTTTAAGGGCAGACACTCTACAACCAATGTCTGAAAAGCATGAGCTAAGAGATGACAGTATTTACCCCAAAGAGTCCTGTTCGCTCACGAGCTGTCCTCCTAACACCACGTCCACGTCTTCACGTGGATCTCTAATGGAACCGCTGACTAAGCTTGGGAACTCGGCCATCACGCTGTTCCCTCCGCGGCATCTGTGGGATTCTGGGACAGAGCGGCCAGGGGTGCAGTTCTTTCAGGGTGTTTGGACAAATGACCTGGCCGGCCTTTCCCACAGCTTACTGAGTGGTGTGCGGGGTGCCTGCCCCTGTGAAGAGGCTTCTTAGACAACATTTCAGCAGCTTTTCTTCTAGTTTAAATACTTGACTATCTGCTGACGAGCCAGCTGACAATGTCACATAGCTTATACTTTCAGAAAAAAAAAAAAAAGTTCTCACATCGAAAGCCTCCTGATATTTTATAGCCAGAAATTTCTACTCCAGTGATCTGCAGGGAGTGGCAGGTGATTCAGTGGTGAAGCTGCCCAAATGGCCATGCTTATGAATTGTGATTGACTTATGAACAAAATTCATTCTTTTTTCTGACATTGTTTTAAATCTTAGTAAACTGCCTCTGGTGCGGAGAGATCTAGGGGAGGACGGAGAGGGCAAGACTATCTGCTCTCCTGAAAAGAGATTATTCAGTGCTTTGTTTATACTTCACTTGCCAGCTTTAAAAGTTCAAAGTATAAATTGAATTAAGAAAAATTAATTGCAGAAACTAAATGCCTAGAATATGGCAGGCTAACCTGTATTACATATGTTAAGAATAAGCAGTAATGATCAAAGATCTCAATGATTGATTTATTCTCATTTGTCAGATGAGAAAGTATGTGATGCTTACACTTAAAAAATTATTTTAAGTCAGTGATGCAGTATTTTTTGAAGTCAGTTTTTCTGAAGTAATGTTTAATGTAACATATGAAACTTTTACATTTGATCTGTTTTGTTTTGCTTTATATAACATTGTTGTCATTTGTAATTGCATTGTAAGCCTGAATTTGGGCTTGTACCTGCATCTTGTATTTTGTAAACTTTGGGAGTCATTTTTGGTTCAGTCATGTGTGTCTACTTTATAGATTTAAGTAGACTTCATCACAAAGATTTATAATTTATTTAGAATTGTGTGAAAACAATTATTTGTATGATTTAACCCCCTGTGACTGCTTGGACAATTTTCACCAATGTTCTGCAGGGGGGAGTAGAGGGGGCTTAGAAATGCAGATAAATCTGTATCTGTAGGGAAAATGTGGCATTTTAAATTTCAAGCAGTTAGAGGCCTGGGAACAGGTACTGGACCTGCTCCCTCCTCCCTTGCCTTTTCTTTAAAATTTGAGGCATGGTTATGTATTTTTGGAAGATAAGATTTTTATAAAAGTTATAAAGAGAATGTCCTGAAAGGTTAGCTAGGAGAGGCAAGCCTGTTAGTTTCCTGATGGGCATTAGGGAACCCTATTTAGTCTTGAGAGAGCTGATAGGACCTGTACATCAGCCCAGGAAGCCACTGGACAAACTGCCTGTTTTCCTTGGACATCAAGAAGGACTGTGGTCCTCGGAAGGAGCACGTACTGGGGGAATGCAACTGTTGAACTGGACAATGAGCCTTTGAGGAGCTAAAGAAGACTCTCATCTCAGCAGCTGCCCTAGCCTTGCCAGAGGTCGCAAAGCCCTTCCACCTCTACGTGAGTGAGGTAAGAGGCATTGCCAAAGGGGTTCTCACTCAGACTCTAGGTCCCTGGAAGAGACCTGTTGCCTATCTGTCTAAGAGACTGGACCCTGTGGCAGCAGGGTGGCCAGCTTGCTTCCAGGCAGTGGCCACCACAGCATTGCTGGTGAAGGAGGCAGATAAGCAGACTCTGGGCCAGAAGCTAAGCTTTTTTCCTGGACCAGCCCTGTGTCCAGATTCATAAGACTCTGGCCATCATCCCTGCCAGCCTGCTTCCAGATGATGATGGAGGAACCCATTCATGATTGCACAGAGGTAACAGATGAGAAGGTACTGTTCACGGATGGGAGCAGTTACATTCAGGATGGGACTGGATATGCAGGGGCAGTGGTAGTCACCCTGGACCACACCATTTGGGCACAAACCCAGAACTTTCTGCCTTAATCCAGGCCTTTTGATGGAGAATCTGTGCCATCCACAGAGAAAAGAGGGTTACCAACTGCAGCCAAAAGGAATCGGCTGAACAGAAGCAAGCCACTAAAGGACCAGATGATTGGTAGACCCTCCAGATGACAAGACTGTTGGTCCCAGAGGCTCTAGGTCAGAGTTGCCCAGTGACACCAGGTTACCCACTTAAGTGTCACCAAGACTTCTGAACTTCTGTGAGGCAGAGTTGCTAGAAGTACTGTCTGTGCACAGGTAAATGCTAAGCAAGGTAAGGGGGTCCCCCTGGGAATTCAGGTCCCAGGGAACTTCCCCATAAGAGCATTGGTAGGTGGATTTCAGAGATTAAACCACCAGCATTAAGGTCTAGTTTTTGTAGACACTTCAGATTAGGTTGAAGTGTATCCCACTAAGACAGAAACTGCCTCTATAATAGTCAAGAGATTACTCCAGGAGATTATACCTAGATTCGGGCTGCCAATATCAGATAACAGCCCCACCTTTGTAGTTAATGTATCTCAGAGTATAGCTCTAGCCTTAGGACAGGTAAAGTGAGACTCTGGAAAAGGGGTTTAACTAAATGTGTCCTAGAATCGGTGAAAATTGGACCAACCCTCTGTCCTTTGCCCTCTTAAGGGCCAGGTGGTATGGTAACCATTCCCTTGCTCAAGTCCTTATAGGCTCTGCAGTTTGCTTGTTCCACATGCACTGCCAGTGCCCCCCGCAGACCCTGTAGCCCAGGAACTCAATGTGGGTAAAGAAATTCACTGCCCAAGGACTCAAAGGGATGCTACACGGTTATCCTGAACACACCCACTGCTGTTGAAGTAGATGGCACCCAGACCTGACTACATGACTCCCAGCTCCTGCATGGCCTGGATCCTGGCAACTACAGGCCAGGAGGAAAACTGATGCCTGCAGGAGGGGAACTTGACTTCAGTGAGGACAATACTGATGGGAACTGTGGTACTAAGGGTCTTGGTAACTGTATTTTTTGTTTATGCTGAAAGGAAGTAGGCTAACTCAATGATTTGACTCATGCACATAAGACAAGGGAGAAATGAGAGGACAGGGCAGGGCGAGGATGAGCTCCTGACTCCACTGTGGGGCAGGGTGGAGTTATCCTCCATTTTGTAACTGGACCCAGCCCAATCAGAGTTACCTGAGGCAGTGACATCACCACCGACCGGAGTAAAACCCCTAGACTGGGCAAAATTCGCTCTCTCTTCTGCCATGCTGCCAGCGTGAGTGGGACAGAGCCCATGCTAGCATGGAAAAGGCTCCTTTGTTTATTGCATCGGACTTGGCTCCCTGGTGGTCCTTGGGGATCACGAAGTCTGGGCCTAACAGTCCACTCTGCCAAAGACAGTGAGGATGTAAGCAGATGCTCTGGGCACCATGGCTGAGAGCAAACTCCTGCGCCAGTGATGAGCGCCTCTTCCGGAGGACCCTACTGAGCAGCAGCCTTGACTGTCCAAGAAGCCGGGTACGGGGATGTCCCGAGGTGAGACCTGTGTCTCCTCCTTGGTGGTGGCGTCTGCAAAGTGCAGCCCACTGGTCCTCTGCAGTGTCAGCCCTGGAGAAAAAGCTTTCTGGGACAGGGCAGAGTCCTGTGACATGCATCAGCACCCAGCCGCTGGCCCCGCCGCGCCCTGCTCGGCAGGCTGGTTCTGTCACCAGGCTGTGCTCCCTGTGCTGGGAGGAAGACTCCTTGTAGGGGTAACAATGGTTCATTTCCCCTGAAACTAAACCATAAGGAGGATCTGCCTCTCAGGAGGCCACATAGCAAAGGTGGGCCTGGAAGCTCTGGGTGGCCACTGCCTGTGCCGTTCTCCACTAGATCGGATACAGTTTTACAAATCACTCCAGGCTCCGTGCGGCAGGTCAGGTGACGGCTGTGCCGTGCATTTCGGGCAGAAGCCATGCTAAGGACACCTTCCAGGCCTCGAGTCCCAACTGGTGAGCCAGCACAACACCCACCCACCACTCTGCCTGGCTGACAGCCTGGTGTTCGTGCCTGGGCAGCTCAACAAGCTTTGACATTTGAGTCTCTGACAATGGCCTCATTTTCTCGAGTCGTTCCTGTGCCCTGGGAGCTCCCTGGGGTCTACTCATCATGTCACTCTGCGCTGAGAGCACAGCGGCCCCGCCAGGTGAGTTCCGTGGGGAAGCACCAGGGGGTTGTGGGCCCCTAAGGTCGCCTGCCCCATAAGACACTCATATAAGACCAGAGTGCTGCTTAGGCCCCTCGGAGTTAGTGAGGACAATGTGGGTGCTGACATTGCCCTGCAAATCTGTACCCACCTCGCCCTCAAACAAGATCCCGCTGAGCAAGGACACAGGTGCTTGGGAAGGTGGTGGGGAGGCACAGTCCCCGCTGTGGTAACGCCGAAGGCTTTTCCTCAATGCCACCGGAGGCACCTTCTCCATCCATAGATGCCCAGGCTCCACACCTTAGGTCTGAGTCAGGCTCAGGTCGGCCCAGGCCCTCCATCGGCTGTGAGGGTAGACGTTTGGCAGGTGCACTGCGCAGGTGGGCCTGGACCGGATGCTCTGCTTTGGTCTTATTAATGATGAACTCCCTGCCTCCAAATACCAGGGCATCATGGTCACTACCACCCCCCAACCCCCGCTCCATGTGGGAGCCTCTTCCACATTCCACGGGGTTCAGGGTTCCTGTTCAGGGTTCTGTTTCTGGAGAAGGCCGCACACAAAATGAAGAGAGGCTAGAAAAGTATTAATTTGGGAAAATGGGGGGCCAGGCGGGAGTCTACCTCTAGGGGGAGGACTACCCTGCTCTGGCCTTGCTATCCCTTTTATTGAGGCTATGGGAAACACCCATATCCTTTAGGCAGGAAATTCCAATAAGACAATCAGCAAGAATTTACATATGATTAAGAGGTGGAGGTTGCTTTAACTACCAATGTCTCAACTAAACTATTCAGAGCCATCAAGGTTGGCCAACCTTCCCGATTCCCTTTTCACGTTTCTCTATTAGTGACAATGTTTGGTTTCCAGCACCCCCACCCCGCCTTGCCTCTGTAGCTTACTTATAGTGACTTGAACTTTCCTGTTCTTGGAGTTGGTCATGGAAGTGGTGAATGGTGTTAGAGTCCTTGCCGGGCTTTGCAAAGATGTTTCACCTGCTTGATCCCCGCCCCCAGCACCCCTGCTTTTTAAAGACAAGCAGTAAAGGGTTCTTTCTGGTGGAGGACCCCCACCTCCCAGCAGGAGCCTGACATGGCCTCATCGGGCTTGGGAGCAAGAGCAGTGAGCCCTGTGTTAATAAAAAAAACAAAAAGACAAAACAAACACACACACACACTTACTGAAACCTGTAAAGAACTTTGTGAGTTTATTTGAGCCAAACTGTTGACCTGTGCTGGGAAGCAGAACCTCAATGGATTGAGATAATGCTCTGAAGAATGGCGGGTTACATCTGTATTTATACATTGCAATCAAAGGAGGGACATAAGTGGATTACATGAAATCCATTGGTGACGGATTAAGGAGATGGAAGAAAGCAGAGCGGTGAGAAACTCGTGGGATTGGATAAAAAGTAAAATGATGGATGAGTACTTAGGTGAGTGTAGGAACAATTAACATGATAAAGAAGGAATTTGAGTCATCTGTCCAGGTGTCCACCACATTTGGTTGTGCCCCAGGGGCTCCAGAAAAATAAAAAAAGTTACAAGTTACTCAGACATCTCATAGATATGTTATCTTAGAGGCAAAAAGGCAAATGGGCTCAGTAAAGATCTAAGTTGATCTTTGTGGGGGAAAATATCTAGGACATGACTGCCCACTATAACCAATTTGTAGTTTAAATATTTAACTTTCAAACCATCCTTTGTGGTTATTTTAGTCTCTGAGTTTGCTAGACTGCCACGCAGGCCTCCCCTGAGCTTGTCAGGTCAGCATGAGGCTCCTTTCCTCCACACCTGCATTCTGTCTCCCTGCAAGTTTGGGTTCATCTCATTCTACCAGGAATGTTTGTATCTCATCTCCAATTTCCCCAGCCACAGCGATTTGTTTTCCTACAGGCTCGCCCATGACCTCTCTCATTTGCGGCAGAGTCTGGTTGTTGAGCCCAGGCTGCACACCAGCCCATTAAAACCATGCTCTTCCCTGTGGTGCAGCAGCTTGGGGTCCCTGCTCTCCGTCCTCAGAGCCTGGGTGATGGAAACTGAGGAGACTTTGTAACTTGGGTGTGAAAGCTGTTTCCTCCAGCGTTTGACAATGTAATTATTGCCTTTGCGGGTATATTGGAATATGCCTATACTTTTCAGACGTGGAGACAATTAAGTGTTAAGAATGAGGCAAAGATTTTACTATCTTCTCTTTTTCGAGGCAACTCCACTGAGGAAGGGGCCACAGGATCTGCACACAAGGCAGAAGAGCCACATCGGATTGGGGGGAGGTACACCGACGCTTCAGGGATTCAGAGCCTATAACCTTCTTATTGTGGGGTCGAAACCTGGGTTCAAAATAAAACCACCGGAGGCTGATGATTAATTAAAAAAAAGCAGGCAAGGATTTATTGAAATAACTGGCCAGGACAGCCGCGAGGGCACCACACGCAGGTGGTCTCATAAGACTGCACCGTTTCAGGGGTAGGCAATTCCTTTTAAAGGTTTAAACCGCAAGAATTTTCCTTTTGTTCCTAAATCCTAAAAAGACTAAATTCTAAAGACTGGGGACAGCCCGCAGGGTTGGTTCCCAGTCACATCCTGCTGGACATTAGAATGTGGCCCTATCTTGTGATAGCAATAACACAGAAGCAGAGCTCAGCGGTTAGTCTCTAAAGGTTATCTACAGGTTCTATCCCTGAAGCTACTGAGTCAGTGGGAATTAATCTCCTGTGGTCTGGTCCCAGGCAAGGGAAAATTGCCTTAGCTTCCAGGTCTCCACCTGGAAGCTGAGGTAAGTACTGTGTTTTAAGCAGATGCAGGGGCCAGACTTAGCTGGGTTAAAATTCAAACAGCAGTTTTTACCAAAGTGTGGTTGCCACTATATTTCACTTCTCACTTCAACAACTGCATTCTTCTCTTGCTCAGCCCAGAGATCTTCACTCACAAGATCGAAGGAGGCTGTGAACGGTGGAACAGTGAAACCCAGCAGTGCTGGGTCAGAGGAGGGTCAGTTCCTGGCTCATTCAGAACTGCGGCTGCAAAAAAAATAAATAAATAAATAAATAAATAAATAAATAAATAAATAAAATTCATAGGCCTTGGTTTTCAGCAAATGCCCAAGCCAAGAAAATAGGAATTTAACTTACGGTTTTCTTTCCTTCAGCTTTCCGGTGCTGTGAGTGTTGCCTTTGCCCCAGAGCCTTGGGTCCTGTGTCTCCCCCTCACCATGTGCAAGCAGCCCCCAGACCCCTAAAACCAGGCCTCAGCACTCCTCTTCCAGGGGCTGTAGGAGATGAGCTCTTCCCCTGCCTGCCAGGGGCTAAGGAGTATGTCCCCGTGTGAAATAGGTGAGTTTTCACCATTCTCTTCTCACCAGGACAGACAGAGCATTCTTGGTCTTCCCTCCAACTTGGTCAAGGCCTCAGGTGCCTGCCCAAGACAGCGGCCCTGCCTGACAGAATCACAGGTGGGTTGGTGGCAAAGGCAGAGACATAAAGTCCCTTCACGACCTTGACATTGCTTATGTCTTTGAACTTGCCTTGCACAAGTTGAAGTATGGTAGCAACCATACTTAAGTAAAAACTGCTGTTTGAATTTTAATCCTGCTATTCTGGCTTCTGCACACACTTACTTGCTTAAACAATAAGGTAGTTACGTCAGCTTCCAGATTGAGACCTGGAAACTCACAAAGGTAATTTTCCTGTGCCTGTGGACCAGGACCACAGGAGATTGATTCCCACTGACTCAGTAGCTCCAGGAGATGAAACTGCAGATAAGCTTTAGAGATTAATTTTGCTCAGTTCTGCTTCTGTGTTATCAGCTATTGCAAGATAGGGCCACATTCCAATGTCCTGCAGGATGTGGCTGGAATTTAGAATTTAGAATTTAGAATTTAGAATTTAGAATTTAGAATTTAGAATTTAGAATTTAGAATTTAGAATTTAGAATTTAGAATTTAGAATTTAGAATTTAGAATTTAGAATTTAGAATTTAGAATTTAGAATTTAGAATTTAGAATTTAGAATTTAGAATTTAGAATTTAGAATTTAGAATTTAGAACAAAGGAAAATTTTTGTGGTTTAGACCTTTAAAAGGACTGCCTGCACCTGGAACAGTGCGGTGAGGGTGGACTCCATCTGCGTGTGGTGCTCTTGCAGCCATCCTGGCCAGTTCAATAAATCCTTGCCTGCTTTTTTCAAAATCAATTAGCAGCCTCTGGTGGTCTTATTTTTGACTCCAGGGTTTGACCCCACAACAAAGTCTCCTCCATGTGCATGGGCTCCTGGGCTCCTGTTCTGGAATAACTTGTTTTCCCAAATGTGCTGTTTCACTCTCACTTGCATGCCTCTCTATAAGCTGTGCTTTTGCCTAAAACAATCCTTCCTCATGTTCAATTGCCAACCTTTACTTTTGTTTTTTACTTTCTAACGTCTTCCCTGATAACCTGGGGTGTTACTGTCTAAATTCTCTCATGATCTGCTTGCACCTGTAGTCCTATAACATTCCTCATACTCCTTTATAGGTTACATGGTTCTATATCCTATCCCTTGTTGTTACTAATATTTGAAATGTAACAGATATTCAATTAATAGCAAATGATTAGGCAAATGAAGCAGCTTCATATGTTTTTTTTGGAAAGAATATAATTTCACTGTAACTTCATTAATCTGACATGTGACATGTCAATATTATAAGTATTTTTTTATTGCTCACAAATACTCTACCAGCTCTCAGCCCTCCCTGTTCTGTATGCCCTCTTTCTGGGAAGAAGCATGACCTGGAGGTGCCTGTGTAACTCTGCTATTGCTCACTGTGACCTTCCTTTGAAGACTATTGCTCACAGTAGGTGAGATTCAAAGGCCTCTCTTTCCCAGGCTGCTTTCAGCCAGAACGTCTCTCTAAGGGACGGGCATTGTCCTGGGGAAGCAGTGGCCAGTAGCTGCACGGCCCCTTTCTCTCTGCTGAAGGATGGGCCACAGGTGCTGTAAGGGGTGAGGTCAGAGACACAGGGGAACATGTAGGAAGTGGGCAAAAGGAAAACTGTGGCCCACTGAGTATGGGGACTGCCCAGGAACAAAGACAAAACAATGACAGTCAGCACCTGTATCTATGAAAATGTGGGCATGCTGACCCTTGTTTTTGTGCTTTAATGTAGACTTTCTAGGGTCATATTAATGCAGTTACATCGTTTAGAACACATTATTCTAAAACTGGAGGCTGAATGCACAAAATTGTGGGCTAGTAGGGTCCCTAGTCCCTAGAATTAGGGCCATGTCTCACACCCCACAACATCCCACACTGCCCCGTGGTGCTCCCGACTCTCCCTGTCCTGTAATGCCCCACAACGCTCACTGCCACCGCCCCCTGATGCTCACCGCTGCTCACTGCCAAACACTCACTGAAGCCCATCACCACTCAACAGTCCCCAGTCCCATCCCACCACCCCCTCACCGCCCATTAGCAGTGGTTCCCTATTCTCCATGTGGGGATCGGAGCCTGTGGGGTAGGGAGGGGCAGGCAGGGATCGAGAGGTGGTCAATGCACCTCATGGCAACTGGTCGAGTGGTTGTTCTGGTCTTTACGTTTATAGTCCTAGCCTTTTATTATATAGGATGATGCTATGAAAAAATATCAACATGCCCACCCTCTCCCTTCCCACAGTCCTCTGCTCCCAAACTTCTATTGATATTTTTGTCTAATCTTCCCCCCACCCCTCCTGAATTGAGCACCTCAGAAATTGTAACTATACATCTACTTTTATCTTTAAATCAATCCATTTGAGGACTCATCTCTTGATTTCCAACTTCTGTTCCTCTCTATCCTCCATACCCTTGCAGATTCACTGTCAAGCCTTCAACAGTGTTCAGGACTGAGCACTGAGTTGGACCTTCCTTACAAATTTTCAAAAACAGTTTCTTAAATGAACAATTGTCTTGCCTTTAGACTCACTTTCTTTTTATTTTACTTATTATCAAGTCCCCCTACACCTTCCAAAGCCTCGCAGGAGAATTCCCACTAGGTTATTCACATTATGTAATTTATCAGTTTCACTCTGTGTGCATGTAGGAATGTCATGTGCAAACACATGCACACTCACACATACATGCAGACGTGCTCATATTCATGTACATGCACACACACACACACACACACACACCTGTACAGGAGTCACCCACTCTACTTCTATTTGAACTAGTTAAACTCTGGTGCTCTTACCCTAGGATTTATCTTGCTAGCATAACAGGAAATTTTTTTAGATTTCCTAAGAAATGGATGCTCTGTTCCTCAGACCTCATGTGCTATTACTGTTCATTTATTGTGCAGTTTTCAAGAGTATGTCCCACAGTAGCTTCCTAGGTTAGAGAAGAACACCCAACAGCCTGAGTAAGGGAAGGGCAGTTCTGATGGTGCCACCTTGGGCATGTTGCCCTCCTGCTGTCTTTGTGGTTGGTGTGTGTCGCAGCCTCAGTCTGTCCAGGTGTCTCTGGGGCAGGTGAATATCTCAACCTTGGAAGCACCTCTTGCCAGCCTTTTGTGGACCCCTTTGCTTCTCTCTCCCTTTGGATGGAACTTCTGTGTCTCTGAATTCAGGGTTCTCTTGTGTGTTTGTCGCTCAGTGGAGCATATCTTTGTGCTGAGAAGGCTTTCTCGGCAGACGGGGGAGAGCCTGGGTTGGTTCAGAGTCACCGCCTGAGGGGGATAGAAGGGCTCGCTCACTGTGCTGACCAGGAAACTCCAGGGACTGGGGCGAGGTGCACTGGAGGAGGGGCTAAGATCGCAGGTAGGTCAGGCGGGATCTTGGTTTGTAGATGTAGACATGGTTCGCACCAGTGATCCCAGGATGGAGGGTAAGCACATATAGGGAACTTCCTTAAATTCACAACATTTAGGAAGTTCGAGTGGAAGGGGAAAGAGCTGAACTGTCATGTCCAGGAGCCAGTGTTTCATGGGGGACTCCTGAGCCATCCTTTGATTGTCAGGAAATCGTGGTTGGGCACTTGACTGCCCGCCACTACCTGGTGTTCTAAGGAGATGAACATGAAAATGTTAAGTTGGAGTGTTTTCCTCTCTGTTCTCTGAGGTGGTTACATGGCCACAGCCACCCTCTTCTACAAGCCTATCCTACAGAGAATGCGAGGGAAAGAGTCCTTACAGGAGATGCGGACAAAGGCTTGATATAAACATTAGGCCCTTCAATTAAATTTACCTAGATGGCCATGATGAATGGCTTTAAACATCAGTTATCCTCACTTATCTCAAAGTTATCTTTGTCTTTTTCAAGTGGAGATGCACTCCCAAGATATCGTAGGCTCACAGAAACCTGCTTCCCGCCCCATCCCTGGTCACGCATACCATCCAGTTAGTAGTCAACGGATTCTTCCATTGCCCGATTCAGGCAAACACACAGGAGATTTTGGCCTGAATTTCTCAAGTTTTCCTTTTCTGTTTTCTATTGATTAAGAAGACACAGATAGGAAAGGCAGCCTCTATAGATCACAGCCTAAACGTTCATTACAAATGTATGCACATCATTCACCCAGAGTGAACACAGCATCATTGAGCCATTCTCCGTCCTCCTGTTTATTAACAGTGGTTTAATTACAACACATGAATGGGTGGTAAATACAGAAGAGGCCACAGTATGCAAAGCCATGTAACCCTTCCCGAGGGTAAAGCACAGCAGACAAAATGCCCCATCCAGACCCCTCCTCGAATAGACACAAAATAAATAGAAATTAATAAATACAAAAACCCATCACTGCACAGCCCTTCACACTTCGATTGCTGTGGCGGGAACCCCACTGATGCTTGTGACCTGCGTGTGGTCAGGGTTGCACAGCAGTCAGAGGGCCACAGCATTGTAACAGAGGAGTGTGTGGAGAAGCCCAGACATGTTAATGGCCTATGGTGATGAGAGTAACAGCATGGATCCTTGACCTTTAAGGAGGCAACACGAAAGGAGTTAGAGAGATAGGCTGGAGAGCTGTTACACAGATTGACCAACATTTTATTTAACAATGTGCTATGCTCTCTTGATTGACTAATAAAGATATGTGAATAATAAACACTGTTCAATGCATTGATCAATAAAACCAATGGAAAAAATTATGTAAGCACCACAAGATTGCCAGGTTGTATTTGACAGTCATAATACATGTTAGCACCATTTATTTAGCTATATATTTGCACACAAATGAGTTTTGGGTTTGTCAGCAAAGGCAATATGAGAAAACAGACATACATGCCAGATTTAAGATGGTATAAATATATAGAACCTTGTGTGAGCAAGAACCACTGGCAACTCGAATCCTGAAAACCCACTCAGTTAATAAACGTGTTCCTTCTTTATTTTCCCTCACAGGGGAACCTACTTATTATCAACAATGCCATGGGTCACACTGAGTGAGATGGGAGCAATGCAGAAGCTTCAAGTTGGATTTGATCATCTCTCCATAACTGAAACAGGGATTCAAACAAAGGCGAGTGTTGACAAACAGCTGCAGGTAATGGCCTACATAGTAAATGTCCCAGTGTTCCCTCTGCTTCATGCTATTTAAATGAAGTCAGCATTCATTTTAAGCATTAAATTCTTTTAACTTCCCATAACACAATAGAAAATGGAAAAATTAGTTTCTTAAGATGCTACAATATAAAATGTTATTGTTTATTCAGGAGACAACTTCCTTTTTAACTGCTTGCTTATTCTCATTCTGAAAGAGAAATGCCTGTGCAATACTTAAGTATATATATATAGTATTTATTTGACATACTAAATTTATGGGAGTTTTCCCCTTTAATTTACCTAGTAATATAGAATATATATTCCAAACCTATATCACCTGATAACTTATAAGGACGGTGATAATCACAATCATTACCATGTGGCCCTCTATTGGAATCCAGAGAATGTGATACAGATATACAAGTGTTAAAATTTCTTGAAGATAGATTGCTACTCCCATGAGGCAGGCAATTTTCTCAATTTCAATAATTGATTCTTTTAAAAACCATCAATAGACTATGCAATAAGTAGATTTTAGGTTGTCAAAAAGTCATATTACTGCCAAATTGAACTAGTAAACTCCATTTATTTCCCTCCTATAATATAAAAACAAGATATATTTGTTTAAAAATACATAACTAAAAAATCTCTCAAGACTTTTAAGCCTGAAGCAAATTTTTATGGATGAGTTGGTTGAACCTCTGAAAAGAGAGGTTTTTCAAAAAATGCTGATAATAGCATTTCAGCTATACAGCACAAAGCTGTCCAACCCCATCCTCTTATTTCCTCTCTTTTTAATATAAATGCAATCCTATATAATAAAAGCCTAATATGCTAAATGTCTGACCATTTAACTGTTCAACCAGTTGCTATGAAATGCACTGACCACCAGGGGGCAGATGCTCTGACCTGTACTAGTAGGTTAGTTTGCTGCTGGTGTCCGGCCAATTGGGACTGGGCGAGACGAGATGAACACGCCCTAGAGCCCTCCTGCGGTCCCTCTCTGTCCTGATCATGCACCCGTGGGGTCCTTCAGCCTGGTCTGTGCCCTCTTGCAATCCAGGACCCCTTAGCACAGTATCCTGCCTGCCCGTCACGCAGACCAAGCACTACCAAAATGTTCTATTCCGAATGGTATTTTTTTGTGGAGAAAAACAAGATACTCAAGAAGCGTCTTCATAAGTCAAAAAGGCCATCATTTTATTCGTGTTACCTGCTCTCTCTGGTTCCATAAGTGAAGTCAGGGTTAATGACCTCTTGCTCTGGTGCTGAGTGGCCACTGAACAGGATACAAGGGTCTCATCTGCCTCTTTATTTTATTGCTTTTCTTCCCCTCCTTAAGGCGGAGAACTCAGCTCTGCAGCAGATGCGGGGCAGGTGCATGGTCAGCACGCCATCCCAGCTGGCACGTCTGGTCCTCCACGGCCTGTGCACCTTGCACTGAGGCCACGGCGAAGGCCAAGGCGCCCTTCCCAGGCAGTTAGTACAGGAGCCCACACGCTGCCTGTGAACCCAAGAGGCATGGAACCTCTGCTCCCTTCACACGCGACTTCCTTCCCGAGGATCGCCTTGTGCAGATGATGCTTCGACCACAACCACCTCGGTCCTCACCTTCCTGGAGGGCTGGCGCCAGGCCGCGGAGCACAGGCCGGACGCCCACACCTCACAGTGTAAGGAGGTCCCGTCATGTGCACAGGTCTAAGCTGCTCGTGTTCCCTGACAAGCTCACAACTGTGTTTCCCAACCGTAGGCTGCCCTCTCGGGACTCCTCCAGAAAATGGAATAAAATTTTACAATATCAGGAAGGTTTTTCCTTCGATTTCTATGAATTTTCCAACCTGGTCTTCGTAAATTTCAAAGTAGACATCTGTGTACAATGTTGGGAGACATTTGCAAATGATGTTATTAATCTGACCTGAACTACTCAACGTGATTTCAAAATGACGCCGTGGAGACAGAGGGGCGGTGGTCTGAGCAGCACAGGGAAGGCCACGGCCACGGCCACGGCACGGCTGGGAGGCCGGCTGTGCCCGTCCCTCCAGGTGAGGTGATGATGCGGTGCTGGCGGGGCAGCCGGAGGCGGCCTGAGTGTAGGGTGCTCACCCAGGTGCTCACTCTGCTCCGTGGCAGGTCACCATCTCCGGTGTGAACAGAGTGGAATGTACTTTCTCCGGCAGGTTGTTCTGTGAAATGAGATTATTACATAAAGTTCTAGTTTTTAGAAGGATCTGATGAAACTTTTCTGATGTAGCTGTGGTTCCCTCCCAGGCAGCGTGGAACCGATGCCATGAGCCCCGCTCTGCTGCCTGCGCTGCGGCCATGCAGGTCTGTCTCGTGAGGGGCAAGGAGACGTGAGATCCTGCACACTGCCCTCGTGCCGCCTCTCTGAGATCACCGTGGCTGAGCGGCACATGTAGCCATTCATGATCGCTCGCCTGATGTCACTGGTCAGACACAAGTCTCTGTTTGACCTCTGTCATATTTTGGAATGTTGCTGCTAGGACCCAGTCCACACACCAGCCACGTGTGGACTCCCGGGAGGTTGGACAGTGTCCTCGCACTTTCAGATTACACACAGGAAGGGGAGAAGACAAGCAGATAAGCCATGAAACAAACTGCACTTCAGGAGAAGCTCACAAGCCGTCTGACTAGAGAAAGTTCTGTTTGCTTAATTCAATAAGTTGGTCTTTTTCCTTTATTAGTAATTATGTTTTCAAGTTATTACTTAGAACTTTATTACATCCGATTCAGAAGCTGCACCCTCTGGTCGGTGACAGAAATGTCCTCACAGACTCCTCTACCTGATCTGGCCATGTGGCTCCCCACTGCGCCGCGCCCTGCTCTGACCGCCAGCAGACACTGCGCTCTGACTTCTGACTGCCAGCAGACACTGCACTGACAGGGTCACAGCTCAGCTCGCCAGTGGCACTCTGGTCCGACATGGACTTATCGCTTATGGAGGATAAAGACCGATTGGCTCTTTTAATTCTTCATTAAGTCCTGTTAAGATGATACAGAACAACAGCATTTGACTAACATTATAAACTATGTAGTTATTTATGGAAAGAACACTACCTTGCTTATAACAAGTAATAAAAAAAAACACTATGAACCAGTAGAGAAGTATTTGTTGTGCTTGTGAGCTTGGCTTCGTTTCAACTTGGGGAACCCTAGGATGACCTTTTCATACACGCATGATGGGATCAGGAAAGTGTGTGACAGATTGTGTGTCTGTTGGCACTGAACTGGGCACCAATGGCTGACCATGGAACCCGCTCCTCTGTGCCAGCACTCAGTCCCGCTGCCGCTGCCTCAGGAGGGAGCTTCTCCCCCACGCCCCGGGGGAGAGGCGTGCAGTGAGCACCGGGATCCCTGCTCGCGCCGGCGTGGTGCTCCATGTCCTCTCAGCCCCCTCGGCTCGCCGCTGGAGAGGCGACGGTCCCGGGAAGAGAAGCTGCACGCCGTGTCTCCCACCTCCGCCGCTCATGCTGAAGTGAAGACAAACCCACACTTGTCTGTGACCCGCCAGAATCCAGACGTGCACCCCCTCCCCGCCCGCCAAGGCATCATTATTGTCTAGCCTCATGCACTTAGTCGTAGGGGGAAACAGGATATGGTGACCTATGCATAAAGAGGCAGAAGATTGCTTCTTCGGTTTCTTTTTCATTAATAATAATAATAATAATAACAATAATAATTTTCCATGTAGGTTTAGTGAATTCCTCCATGATTCACATATGTCCTCAAATGACATAGTTCCTCATTTCAGTCTTTAGCAACATGTGTAATTCCCCATCATACTTCTCCCTGGACACCACAGTCCTGACGGGAGTGAACCTCCTGCTGTCTCAGCACTGACTGAGCTGGTGTGCAGACAGACAGCCTCCCAGCTGAGCGGAGTGAACTGGGAGCACCAGCATCGGCTACACCGAAGCGGAGTGCCTGCAGGGGGTGCCTCCCACACCTCAGTCCTCTGCAGGGCCTGTCCTCTGGGTGAGGCCACTCTGTTTGAACTGGTCTCCTCCTCAGCCTGACGCGGTGCATCCAGCTATCAGAAGTAACAGCGTAGCCCCGCAGCACGCCGCCGCATCCCAGCCCATCGGAAAAGTGCACCTGAAAGGCATTCCATGCCTCCTGCCACACGGAGGACACATGTAAAGTCAGGCAGCCAAACCACCCATTTCCAAATAAGACTGTGTGCTCACACTCCTTAAAAACCACCTGGACGTGGTGTTACCAGCAAATGAGTGAGGAGGCCTTACTATGGATGGTATAAAACTCCTGCTTTATGTAAAAGCCACATTGGCCATTAAAGTATTCTGAAGTTGTTTTTCCACCTCTTATTTTATATTTGTACTGAAATGATGAATTTAGACTTGGAAATATATTAAAGGGAAAGGAAAAGTCACTTCTACCTCCAGGGCACTCCCCGAGTGTGAGAGCCAGTGTCCATCGGCACACTGGACTCCGCCCGCCTCTCCGTGCAGGGACTCCGCTCCCTGGGCTGAGAGAGAATTGACCCTCCCCGGGGAAACACCCCACTTCCTTTCTTTCAGGCCAGTTTGCAAGTTAAAGGGCAAAGGGCAAAGACACAGACCAGGGCTTTTTACATCAGACAACATTTACGTTATTGTGAACAACAGTCAACAGGTCAGAAATCAAGTTCAAGGCACGCTGTCCACCATCACCAAGCTCACCCCGGAGGCTGGCTTTCCCGAACCCCGAGTCAGAGCTAGGGGCCCCCTCTGACCTTCGCCAGTGCAGCCCCTGAGCAGCGGGCTCTGAGGGTGGTAAGCGGCCTGCCAGGGGCCACTCTGCAGGCAAAAGCGTGCGGTCACGAATCTGCTCCGCTCGAGGGAACGGCGCTACGGCGCTTAGGACACAGCACACTCAGCAGGAAGGGCTGGCGGTTGTGGCTGTTGGTGGCGATTGCTAATGCTTGGTGAAGGATGCCAGAGGCCGCAGGAGCCCTTGGAGCACTGTGGGGCCATGCAGGACATCCTCCTCCCCGAGTCGGCATGGCAATGCCCTCCCGGGCCCCACACACTGCGCATCCCCTGCAAATGCCAGGCAGCGGATCTCAAAACAGAAGCTCCGACGTCTGACCAAAGGGAGAACAGGCTTGGGCTGTGAGCGTCAGCTGTTCAAATAAAGGTTCACTCTTACAAGATACATAATAAAATACCTTTTTATTTGCCAGGAAACCTTTTGGCCAGTCACATGGTCTGCGTCTGCCATGAATGCATGTCCGTGGTACTGTAAGTCACTTAAAAATTACATGGGGTTTAGAACATCTGCTCTGAACAGCTGACCTTCCAGAGCTGCCGTCAGCAGAGCCTAGTGGCTCAGATTCATCAATGAGCAGGAAAGCAGCCCCACAGGGGAGCTGACCAGCGGCTCTGCAAGCTCGCCCCCCGCTGACCCGCTAATGCACAGCTTCCCTGCCGCCTCAGGGACACGCTGCTTCTCACTGTGCTGGAGCGATCTTCCTGACAGACCCGGGGAGGGGGCGCGGGGCAATGGCCTAAAACAGCTTGGGAGGCCCCACAAGGATGAAGGTGAGGTGGCTGGAGGGTCTGGGACACACCCCACGATCCGAGCCCTGACTGAATGGGGCTCTGAGCACGAGGGGACGAGAGGGCCTGTGAGACAGGATGGGAGGGGGGTGTCATTAAGGCTGTTACTATATTGCAGAGATTCTGGCTAGAAATGGCCGTCCGGCCCTCCTGGCCGCTGCCCGACAGGCTGGCGCGGGCGCCGAGGGTCAGAGCACTCTTTGGAGACAAAGCTGTTCCGGGTCTCCTGCTCTCCTGCAAGTTCAGTCCAACCTCTCACAAACTTCTTGGTGCAAAGCGAAAATGCGTGAGTTTTCAGATTTGCTTTTCTCCCCCAGGAATGGGCTCAGGCTTCGGAAGGGCACCCTGTCCGCACGTGTAAGGAAGACTCTCCCGGGTCTCCGTCCTGAAGGTGTGCCGCACCAGCGTGCAGAAAGGCCTAGAAGGAAGAAGAAAGACAGACAAAGACGCGGGCGCAGGGACCTGCATCCGGGACCGTCCCCGAGGCCGAGTTCCGCCCGCGTGCGGGACAGCGGCCTGCGGTGCAGGTCAGCCGGCCAGGCCGCACCACCGCTGAGCGAGGAGCCATCCAGCGTGTCCGGATCGCGTGCCGGCCGCCGTCACACCCACTCCTGCATGGAGCGCTTGCAGTACAGTATGTGGCGCGGCGTGCCTTTGCGCTTGAACTGCAGCACGGTGTAGGCCAGCGCCAGCAGGCACAGCGCCAGGATGCAGGGGATCACGATGGCCACCGCCCGCACCGTGCCCGCCGTGTTGTCCAGCTTGATGACGATGTCCACGTCGTCGGGCGGGCTGTGTCCTTCTGTGTGTCTGTCTGTGGGTCCATCACAGCCCATGAAGTCCTTCAGGATGGACCTGGGGTATCCGGGCTCCACCTTGAGTATCTGGTTGTTGAATTTCCAATACTCCTTTCCCTTGTAGAAATACGTGAAGCCTGGTGAGGAGGAAACAACACACAGAGGAAAGGCTTACTTGTGGAAGTGGGTGTATGTAGACAATCAGACAGACTAAGCCCTGGCCGGTGGCTCAGTCATTAGAACGTCGTCCCCATACACCAAGGTTGTGGTTCGATCCCCAGTCAGGGCACATACAAGAACCAGCCACTGAACGCATGAACAGAGCAGCGAGCCGTGTGCCCAGGACCCTGTGCCTAGGATTGTGCGCTCGGAGCGGGAGGCCCAGCCCCGGAGCAGGGTTCCCTGCCAAAGGTGTAGAAAGACCAGGCCCAGCGCCTCTGCCCCGTCCACACGTCTGCCCTGGAGGCACCCACGTGACCACCCATCGTCATGGAAAAGGCGGCTACCCCTGACAGCCCGAAGCTCTGTCCACCTCAGGCCATGGCTGGGCAGACACCGGCTGCCTTCCCTCAGGGGAACCAGAAATGTTAGCAAACCACGGGCATCACTAGTGCTTGGTGACGCACTTTGTGTTTAGCTCTAGGCCCCCACTGCGCCTCCTGTTTCTGCCCTCACTTCATAGCTTCCTCAGCCACTCACTTCGCCTGTTAGATTCATGTCACTTAGCTGTATTTTACAGAACTTCAAAGCCATTACTAATCCTTTGAGAGAAAAGAGACGTGGAGTATGGGTAGATCTACAGTTCTATCTCTAATAACTAACATATATTTCATGGGGAGGAGGAGGTACGGGGAGCCCTGGGTCTGGCAGTGCCTGTGGCTGTGCTCCAGACCGTTGGGTGCAAAGGCAGCCTTTCCCAGCGAACGGCAATTCAGACATGTGTGTCTCTCAGAGGACTGGCCTCTAAGTTTCTGTTGGTTTTGTTGGCACACGGCCGATTTTTTCTTTCTGTCCATAACACCTTCAACTCAAGTTTCTTTGTGACTATCTTTCTTGGATTTAATTCGTGTTTTTATTTTTAAGAATAGTTTATTGATTTTTTTTTTTTTTTAAGAGTGAGGAAGGAAGAACAGAGAAACATCAATGTGAGAGAGTAACATCCATCAGCTGCCTCCTGCACAGTCCCCTACTGGGGATGAGCCTGAAACCTGGGCGTGAGCCTGGATAGGGAATCCAACAGGAAACTTCTCCGTGTATGGGACGATGCCCAGCTGACTGAGCCACTCCGCCAGGGCCGCATTTAATTATTACTTTAAGATGAAATTCAGGAGGTCAACAGGAATGCTTTAATGTCATAATTACTTAAAAACGATACTTGGGGAGCTGCGTGTTCGGAACAGTATACCTACTTTAGACTTAATGCTCATTAATGGGGTTTCCTTTCCCTCTGTTACTGAGCACTTACTATGGGAGAAGTCTGTGCTAAAAAACTGGAAATGGCACCTTCAACCCTTACAGCTACTCTGTCAAGTGGAACTAATTCCTGTACTTCCCAGGCAAAGAGATGAGGCTCAGAGACAGAGTTCAGGCCTTCCAAGTCCTGAACACGAATGCTTTTTCTAAGACCGGGCCTTTGGCAGAGAGCCTGTCTCTGAACAAATACGTCGCGGCTAACCGCACAGGCGGTGACAGACAGCGCCCTGAGACAGACACACGGACGGAACACGCTGGACGTCGCTCAGGAGATTCAGGCCCGGCGGCCGCGGCGGGGGCCCTCCGCTGGGGAAGCCGCTGTGTTCAAGGCCAATGCCAGCGCGCGTGCTCGGCCTCCGTCAGGACCACTGGGTCAGGACCACCGCAGGAAAGCACGCGTGTCCATGCAGAGGCGCCTGCAGAGCTGCTCTTCAATGGCGCTGTGACTCCGATGCAGCCACTCAGCAAGCGGATGCAGCCACTCAGCAAGCGGATGCAGCCCGGGGCGGGCCTGCGAGGACAGGACCCAGGACCAGGGTGCTGGAATGACGGCCTTGGTCTAGAATTCCACGGACCAGCCACACGGGCTTCTGATAACCTGGAAGCCAACAGCTTCCAATTATGAGGAGCTACTGGGTATCCTACGGAAATTCAGAAGTTTCCATTTTCATGTTTATCCGATCTGCAGGCCAATTTTACGTAACACACTCCAACCGCAAAAGCCGAACTGTGTTTACTGAAGACAGTGTTAGAGACAAGCAGTCCAGCCGGGAGCAGTTAGAGGGAAATGTACTTGAGAAGTAGCCCAAAGTCTTCGTAACAGAAACCTGCCACCCCTCCAATTCACCTCAGTCAATAACGCAGGAGTTCTTCGGTTTGTGAAATGTCAGTTGGTTGAGAAGATGTTTTTGTACTCATTTTCCCTTTAGAGGTAGATCTGAGGTAATCTGCTTGCTTACTAAGAGTAGCTGCTTCAGAAGAATTTAACCTAAATCATCCTGTTTGGGAAATTCACAGGCAAACGTGGCTGTGATGGCCACATGCATGCAGCACTGTTAAAAGCAGCATCTGCAGTAACCTTAGCAGCCCATTTCCAAGAGCCTGGCCAGGGTGGTGCAGTGTGTGGGAGTGCCATCCTGCACCCCAAAAGCCTGTGGGCTCCCCTCCCTGCCAGGGGGCACAGCCAGGCAACGGGCTCCACCCCGGCCAGGCCGGCACAGAGGCAGCCATCAGTGCTTCTCACACTGAAGTTTCTCTCTCTTTCCCTTCCGTTCTCTCTAAAATCAATAAAAACATGTTCTCAGGCGAGGAATTAAAAACAAAAACACACACACAAAAAAACAAAAAAACACACACACACACACAAAAAAACACTGCACTAAGGAGAGAACGTGGAATGGCCAGGAAGCGGGGTTTTAAGCAGTTAACAGGGAACACCTTGAAGGGGGTAAACAGAGTTGTTACTCCAGTCTCTGTGAGCGAAGTCTCCCAGGCTGGGGAGTGCAGAGCAGGGTCAGTCAGCCTGCTGCACGGACTGTGCAGGGTGCCGGGCGCGGGCCTGTCCAGGGTTACTCCGTAAGGCCCGTCCCTGAATGTCAGCTGTGATGAAAACAACGAACAGCGGAGAGAACTCGCTGTTGCTTACACCTGTGGAATGGCGAGGGCCCAGTCCTCCCACTCCGCTCCGGTTAGCCAGTGCCTTTGGATTGGTGCGGTTATTTCTGGGCTGAGAGCGAGGAGGAAGATAAGCAAACTGTTACATCAGATGTACAGGTGAAACAGAAGGCCATGGCTCAGGCCACGTCCCAACAGCCTGGGGTGTTCAGGCGACACAGCGAGCACGGGTCCCACAGGGCCGCGTCGCTGAGGCTGTGATGGAGACTGTGACCCGAGCACCTTCTTGAGGCTGGATGTCTGGCTTCGTCTCACTGCTCTTATGATGGTGACAGGTCACCTCAGCCAGCTGCGATGCTTTCCTCACTACGGGCGCCACAATGAGGGGAAGAGGTGCTTGTGTTGGACGGTCAGGAGACAATGAGCCCATAAGCACCATGGCTGCATGGAGGCAGGCGCTCAGCAAGTGGCGTAAGCTGTCCTACTTCATTGGCCGAGGTGCAGACTTAATACAGGATGTGTGACCGGATGGCATAGTCCACTTTAACGCAGCCTTCAAAAACATGTGGCTGGGTTTTAAGAACGTTAAACATAATTACCAATAGGAGAGAATCCGAGAGAGAAAGGCTACATGGGAGGGAGGCAGGGAGACAAAAGCTCGGAATGGTATCCACCCGCACAGGCTGACTGAGAGAGAGGCACCTGGGGTCCGAGTGTAAATGCAAACAGGTTACTGCATCATCCGAGCTGCTCTTTCAGACGAACACAACAGAAGCAGCGTTTAGGGTAAGAAGCCACAGGATGACACTGAGCAGAGGATGAAAACAGAGGTGGCTATGGGAGATGGGCCTGAGAGCTCCCATTCGGATGTTGGCGCTGACAGCACCAGGGTGCAGACCGGAGTGCGGCTCTGGGGTGAGGGCAGACTGACAGTGATTTCAGCAGCTCACATCTATGCGGCACCAGGGGACCGCCTTGCAGAGGTGGTACGGGCAGGGAGTGAAAGGATCAGGCATCGGAAGAGGTACTCCAGGAGGGTTCCCTGGAGATGAAAATCGAGCTGTTGAGTGATGCCATGGGGCGGGGCGGGGCCGGTCCAGGAGACACAGATGTGCTGAGGGTGCACCTGTTCGCTCACTTGTAGGCAGAGATTTTCCCAACATGCCTGTGTCTCTGTCAGTACTTGTTATTCTTTGCTGAGTGAAAACATTAATTCCTGAGAATACGGGAGGTGTTCTTCTCCGCAGGAAGTTTAGCTTGGGGGGAAGGCAGCGCTGTTCTTGCAGGCGATGGGCGTTGGTTCTTGTGGGAAAGCCAGGCTTTCCTGGATTCTAGACCCACAGGGAAACACGCCCCCCCTCCCCCGCTATGTCCGGTGGTAAACCACGCGATGGGAGCTTCTTTCTGCTACTTCAGGTGCTATTTCTTCTCCTCCCCTTGTTCCAGGACACTGTGTGTGACTGCACTTTGAATTATTATTGTTGCCCTTTAGTCCTAGTTAGTGTCCAAGGTGAGAAGTGCTCAGTGTGGCATGTGCATCGGGGCGTGGACCGCCCATCAACTGGCTGGCTTCCCTTGGGACCCGCTGATCTCAGACCCCGAGGAGGCCCAGGAGGTAGGGCCACTCCTGCTGCTGCACATTGGTAATTGATCAGGCCTGGCATCTGAGCGGCCCCTGGTCTGCTGAGGATTTCAGCTGACAACACCCTCAACGTGCCTGTGCTTCAGCCCCTTACACCTACCTTCTCTGCGACCAGCTCCTGCCCACAGTGTGTTATTATTGTCACATGGACTTTAATACAAAAATCGATGACAACCCCCTTTTAAAAAAGAACTTTCCTTTTTCTTGTGTAAACTAAAATAAGGTTAAGAAAACATCTAGAGCAGAATGCAAAATGTAGCTCGAAGGAAGGGCCGTTCGCACACACGGGGATGAAAGCAGCCCACAGGCGCGTCCTATGACCGGCCCGCAATGGCTGAGCGAGCCCACGAGGGGCGGCCGCCTGCGCCTACCGTTCTCCTTGTGCACGAAGGCTCCCTGCGGGGAGTCGGGGATGCCCTTCCAGACGGTGATGGGCTTGGGGTAGCCGGGGTCCATGGTCTTCATTTCTTCGCTGTACCTCCAGTACCTGCCAACGGCAGAAACAACAGCACGCATGGGGAGAGGGCAGTGGGCGCGGCGGCAGGGACAGCCCCCGGGCCCTGTGGCCATTCCAGAGCTGACATTGCCTGGTGCACACCCCAGAGCAGCTCAGCGAGTCCTCAGGGCGGATGGACAGAAAGACAGAGGCAACGTCGGGACGGCCTCAGAACTGCGGCATCGGAGGGGCGGACTGAGCCCCCGACCCCTATGTTCTCACCCTCACAAGCTGATGTCTGGGGTGTTCTAAGGATCAACAATAAACTCGCCTATTTCAGGGCAGATGGAAAGTTCTAGGCATGACGTGGTGACACAGCACACTTCTCAGATGGGTCCACTGTTCCTGGATGGAGGAGGGCGCTGGGAGGAGGATGACCAACAGGCACGTGGCAGCCAGTCCCGTCTGGTTGTAACGTCCACCGTTTCCCACATGCAGTGAATGTTCCCCAAATTCACTGACAACCATTTCCAAACACCCTGACCAATCGGCTGAGACTAGAGTGACAAACAGGTTGGGAAATCACACACTTTGTGCATGAGCTTGGAACTGTTTTGGCGAGAACCATGAAAAAACTATGTTCTGGTTATTTTCTGGGCCAGGATGGTGGTGGGTCCTTTGTCCAGGGCTGGGGCTGTGGTTCCTACCAGCACCCCTGAGGGGCTCCTGGGCCCTCTGAGGGCCAGAGGAGAGGTGGCCCCAGGAAGGGCCAGGACAGGCAGGCCGCGTGTCCCAGGTTCTCACCACAAGAAAAAGTGAGTGTGCTTTTCTGTGTGACGCTAGTGTAATCCACAATAATAGAAACAAAATAATAGAAAACATCTTGAGTTTCTCCAAGGTTAAGCTTAGCGTGAAGCATGGCCATTGCGCCTTGCACAGAGTGGTGAGGAGATGCTGAGCGGTGAGCGGGGACACAGCACCCTCCGCTGAATTACGAGGGTCAGCTCCTCTCCCCAGTTTTTCGCAGAAAGATGCCAATAGGAGGTAGAGATAAGTGAAGACAAATACATTCTCAATTTCTCAATATTTTTCCCTCAAAAATATACAAAATATGAAAAATGTTAAAAGTGGTAAGTATTGTAAATATACACCCTAAGGAAGAAAGCTTTTGCTAAAAATAGCTTTTGAACCAAGGGAAGTACAATGGTAAGAAAATGCACTGCCTGGGGCGGCAAGGCCGCTCGGCCGCCTCAGCTCCCGGCTGGAGAGGCCACAGAGGAGACACAGGCACAGGCCACACACTGAGGCTCACAAATATGTCTCCTTTGGGAGAGGGAGACTGATGCTGCCTGATATTGTAAAATACGTTAAAAACATTTCGGTTTTAATTGATCTCTTCACACCACAGGGCATGCCTGCAGTAGGCTAGAGACCCCCCTCACTAACCACTGAGCCCCTCTCCCGGCAAGTGTGTGCTGACCTGTTCCCCTTGAAGAAATAGGTTTTCCCAACGTCCTCCCACCAAATGGCTGAGTCAATGCCGTGCGGGGGGATGCCGCTCCCGAGAGTGACCAGGTCGTGAGGGTAGCCGGGCTGCAGCGTCGTGTCCTTGAACACCCAGTACTTGTTGCCTGTGGAAGTAAGCACATGTGCACAACACGCTGATTCGGGTCAGAAATCAGAGCCCCCGCCGGCAATGCCTCCGAATGTGAAACCCACAGGCGGCTTCGCCACGCTCACATCTGGAACCCGGACACTATTTCTGAAACATCCCTGTTATTTCTGAAGGTGGATGCAGTGATGACTATGTAAGAACCCAATCAGCATGGGGGACTAATCTAAGAGACAAAGGAAGACCTACAGCTTGCCACCCAGGATCTCGGGTGCTCTGTCCAGGGACCCAAGGCTGCTGGTTTCCCCCATCCCGCCCCTCAGACACTGAGCCCACTACACGTGCTTCTCTGAGATAACAGTGCCTTGAAGCCACCCCTTCCCTTCACAATCAGCATCCATAACCCCGCAGTCTTAAACCTCATCCACGTGTCTAGCGGTCTCCCTCCCTCCGTGTGAGAGTTCCTGAGGGGAGGAGAACAGAACTGCGGAGCATGCACAGTGCTAGAGAGAAGGCACACGGCAGGACGTCTATTGCTGCTTTGGAATGACCTCCAGACAACACAGCCTGCAGGCCCTACTCGGGGCTGCCCACACTCTCCGCAGCTCCGCTCCCGCGACCCACCCTTGCCTTCCCTGCACCCGCTAACACCCGCTGCCTGATCTGATGGCCAGCGCCTCCCAGAGAAGCCCTTCTCCACCTCACCTGGTTTTGTACTGAGGTCTATTTGACATGGAATTGATATTAGTGTGTGTACAGTGTAATGCTTGCACATCTGTATAAGCTGGGAAATGGCCCCACAATGAGTCTAGTTACATTACAGCTTTCTCTTTCTTGTGATGAGTGGGCACTCTTCAATGTGCTGTCGGAGACCTTCTGTGTGTGCACACCCGGGAATGCAGCCACGTGCTGCCGGCACCAGGATGCACCAGCCTGTCCCTGGCGGTTTGGACTCCTTGACATTTGGCACCAAGCAGCCAACTCCCAACCCTCCTCCACTCTGGCAGCCACCAGCTTGTGCTCTGTGTCTACGACTTTTGCTCTGTTTTGCATTGTAGATTGCATGTGGAATAATGCAGTGTTTGTTTTTCTCTCTCTGACTTATTTCACTGAGCATAATGCACTCTAGGACCATCAGTGTTGCTGCAAATGGTAAGATTTCATCCTGTTTTTATGATTGAGTAGCATTTATATATCCATTTATCAATCACTGGACACTTAGTTGGCTTGTATGTATACCATGGCGACCTATAATAAAAGTGTAAATGCTAATTAGACCGGACGTCCTTCCTCTGGACAAAGTCACTGCAGGCAGGGACTGCGGCAGAGGTGGCAGAAGCCTTCGGCCATGGCAGTGGGCAGGGGCTAGGGCCAAAGCCCAGGCATGAATCTTGTGCATGGGGCCTCTAGTTGTAAATAATGCCGCAATGAACATTGGTGCATATGTCTTTTCACATTAGTGTTTCAGACTTTGGATAAATACCCAGAAGTGAACAGCAGCGGGTAAGGAACCTCCACATGTTTCCTGTCATGGCTGCCATCAGGGAGCATGAGGTCCCCTGGGGTGAGAGCATGAGAAAAAGCACACAAAAGCTCCATTGGCCTGCTGTCCAGGCATTGCAAGAGATGCCAGGGTATGAGGAAGGAGATGGTGACAGTTCTGCCAGGAAATTCTTATCCTATACAATCCTATCTAATAAAGAGGTAATATGCAAATTAACCATCACTCCAACACACAATATGGCCACCCCCATGTGGTCAAATTTGGCTGCCACAAGATGGGTGGTAGGGGAGGGCAGTTGTGGGTGACCAGGCCTGCAGGGGAGGGCATTTGAAGGCAATGAGGCCTGCAGGGAAGGGTAGTCAGGGGCAACCAGGCCTGCAGGGGAGGCAGTTAAGAATGACCAGACCTGAAGGGGAGGGCAGTTGTGGGTGATCAGGCCAGCAGGCAAGGGCAGTTATGGGGGACCAGGCCTGCAGGGGAGGGCATTTGAAGGCAATGAGGCCTGCAGGGAAGGGTAGTTAGAGGCAACCAGGCCAGCAGGGAAGGGGTGTTCGGGGGGACCAGGCTTACAGGGGAGGGCAGTTGTGGGTGATCAGGCCAGCAGTGGAGGGAAGTTGGGGAGAACCAGGCCTACAGGAGAGGGCAGTTGGGGGCAACCAGGTTGGCAGGGTAGGGCAATTAGGGGTGACCAGGCCAGCAGGGTAGGGCAGTTAGGGGTGATCAGGCCAGCAGGGGAGGGCAGTTTGGGGCAATTGGGCCAGCAGAGGAGCAGTTAGATATTGATCAGGCTGGTAGGGGAGTGGTTAGGTGGTAATCAGGCTGGCAGGAAGAAGCAGTTAGGCACAATCAGGCAGGCAGGCAGGTGAGCAGTTGGGAGCCAGCAGACCTGGATTGTGACAGGGATGTCCCAAATTGGAGACAGTACAGGTGCATGCATGTGCACACACACACACACACACACACACTCACACACATTTCATACATCAGGCCTCTAGTTATAGTATAAAACCCATTTTTTTTTTTTTCTTAATGTGTTTTGCAAATATTTCCTTGGACTGTGGGTGTTTTCCATCTGTGCTGGGGGAAACAATCAGACTTCCACTACAGAAGATATCAATCCCCCCTTTTTTTCCTGCTAGGAGCAAACCCGGAGGATTTTAAAAATGCACTTATATTCTCTTTTAAAAACAAAGCAGGCAGAAAATCTCCAGCCAGCATTTGTCAGATGGCAAAATGAGATCCCAGCAGCTAATTATACACAAAATTAGGAAAATTAACACCTTGCCTGCATATTTGTGGCACAGAACTCAGAAAACAACGATGATTTCGAGTTACAGATTTAACTCTCCAGGCTTTACTAAGGACATACAGTTAGACAGCTCCTTCTGCATCTTGATGAGGAAAGGTTTTCACACTACAAAGTAACAGGGACTTCATTTCTATTATTTAGAAATGAGTATTCGAGATTCATATTCAACTATTTTCCTTTTTTAAACATAGGAGATGTGAATTGTACCACTTGCCGTCTATTTCTCTAGGAAAATATCGCCTCCTTGGCAAGGGGAGGCATTTCCTGAATTCATAGGAGCTGCCATAGTCAGGAGCAAGTGTAACAAGCTGCTCCCACTGACACTGTACTGGGAAGAAAGTAGAGGAAAAGGCCAGGCCTGATTAAAGTCAGAGACGTTATAAATAATACAAACAGCCTTACTTGTAATGTTTGGGGCTGGAGAGGACATTACAGATTATGTACTCCAGTAATTCTCTAGTGAGATCCATCCACCCACCTATCCATCCACCATCTATCCACCTACCCACCCATTCATCTATCCAGGTACCCATCCATCATTCATCCATCTACACATCATCTATCCATCCACCATCCAATCATCCATTCATCCATCATCCATCCATCTATCCATCTATCCATCATCTATCCATCCACCATCCATCCATCCATTCATCCATCTTCCTCTATCCATTATCCACTGATTTATCCAGCACCCATCCATCCATCCATCCACCTACGCACCCACTCATCTATCCATGTACCCATCCATCATCCATCCATCTACCCATCATCTATCCATCCGCCATCCATCTATCCGTTCATCCATCATACATCTATCCATTATCCATTCATCCACCCACCCATCTATCCACCATCTATCCATTCATTCACCCATCATACATCCATCATCCATTCATCCACCCACCCATCTATCCACCATCTATCCATCCATCCATCCATCCATCCACCCATCATCTATCCATCCACCATCCATCCATTCATCCATAATACATCCATCCATTATCCATTCACCCACCCATCCATTCATCCATCCAGCTACCCATTTATCCATCCATCCATCCATTCATCCATAATACATCCATCCATTATCCATTCACCCACCCATCCATTCATCCATCCAGCTACCCATTTATCCATCCATCCATCCATCCATCCATCCATCCATCATTCACCTACCATCCATCCATCCATCCACCCATCATCTATCTATCCATCCATCCATTTATCCATCCATCTGATATCTGTCCACTAAGAGCCTAGTACAGTCCATCACTGTGGGAGCTGTGGACTAAATGACAGAAATACTCAAGGTGCTTGCTCCAGTGCAGTTGAAGGACCAGCAGAGGGGCCAGACACTAAGCAAAGAATCTCATGAAGAATTTTTAAATTAAATGCTTATTCCTACATGGAAAAGGGTCAAATGGAGTTTTAAAAATGTTTATTAAGGGGGCAGGCAGTGAGAGCCAGCACAGGGTCAGGGACATTGCCTGCTGCCTGCAAGGAAGCAGGCTGAGTACCCCTCCTCCTGCTGCTCAGGAGACAAAGAAGAGTGGGGGAGGGCTTCCCCATCACAGACACAGCATCCTCTCTCACAGGAGGGCAGAGCTTCTGGGCACTCATGAGCCGAACAGGCACCACGCAGGCACACATCCCAGCTGATGCTCCAGCTGATCCCGGAGAAGAATGCCAACTATAGTCCCAATGGAGAAACTGAGGCACAGGGAGCAAGTAATTCGACCACTTCACAGGGCCAGTCAGCGTGTGAAACTGTGTCTGACTGCAGCTCTGTGTCCTTATAGCCCAGGCTGGACCCTGTGTGTCCCCACAGCTGAGGCCAATCCCCATGTCCTCTCGGCTGAGGCCACACCATCCCCCATTCCTTAAGGGAGAGTCCGCAAAGACAGAATAAATTGTAAGGACTCTTGTCTTTGCCTGAAAGTTCAGCCTCACTTAACCCAGTGTCCCAAAGGCCACATTTCATTCCCCGCTCTCACTACATACGCTGGCCCTGAGGATACTGGCTAGCTGCTGCTGCTGCTGCTGCTGCTGCTGCTGCTGTTCAGAACCCTTTTCGTGGCCTGTTTAATCTCATTTCTGTCCTCTGGGTCCTGGCGACATAGCAGTCCCATCGGTTTGGACTTGGCTCCTGGGGTTGACTCAACCAGGCTCTGCCCAGCCCCATAGACCTGAGTGTTATTGTTCTGAGCAGACCAAGTGCTGGGGACGGCAGGCCAGTCCTCTGAGCTCACCCCTGCAAGCAGGCCTTGAGCAGCTACACAAGCAACACCCACCACTCAGGTCAACAGCAAAGAATACATCCCACAAGATGGAGTAAATCCTTTTTGAGTGATTTCCTAGTTTACTATAAACTATCCTGTATAATAAAGAGGTAATGTGCAAATTGACCATCACACCCTCACACAAGATGGCCTACCCCATGTGGTCACAAGATGGCTGGCAGGGGAGGGCAGTTGCAGGGGGGAGGACCAGGCCTGTAGGGGAGGCAGGGCAGTTGGAAGGGCCCAGTCCTGCAGGGGAGGGCAGTTAGGGGTGACCAGGCCAGCAGGGGAGGGCAGTTGGGGGAGACCAGGCCAGCAGGGGAGCATTTAAGCATTGATCAGGCTGGCAGGGGAGTGGTTAGGGAGAGGTCAGGTCGGCAGGCAGGTGAGCCATTAGGAGCCAGTAGTCCTGGATTGTGAGAGGGATGTCTGACTGCCTGGTGGAATCAGGCCTGGACGGGCAGTCAGACATCCCTTGAGGGGTCCCAGATTGGAGAGGGTACAGTCTGGGCTGAGGGACACCCTTTTACCCCCAGTGCACAAATTTCATGCACTGGGCCTCTAGTTTAACATACTGACTAAATAATGCAAAGTCTGAGAAATAAAATAGATTTCATTGTATAAAATAGCAAGTGACCCAAAAAATCTTTTAAAAAGAAACCCAAACCCCGTATTTCATAAAGAAACCCGGTCACCCCTAACTGCCCTCCACTGCCTGCCTGGTTGCCCCTAACTGCCCTCCCCTGCAGGCCTGGTCCCCCCCAACTGCCCTCCCTCCCTGCCAGCCTGGTCACCCCCAACTTCCCTCCCTTGCTAGCCTGGTCACCCATAACTGCCCTCCCCTGCAGGCCTGACACCCCCCCCCCCCCAACTACTCTTCCCTGCTTGCCATCTTGTGACCACAAGGGGAGGCCATCTTGTGTGAGGGTGTGATGGTCAATTTGTATTATATAAAATAGTTTTCAATAAACTAGGAGATTGCTCATAAAGGAGTCACTCCTTCCTGTGGGATGTAGTCTTTGCTGTTGACCTGAGTGGTGAGTGTTGCTTGTGTAGCGTCTTTTTGTTGGTTGGTTTGTTGTTGTTGTTAATCCTCACTGGAAAGTGTTTGTTCCATTGATTTTTAAAGTAGGATTTTTTTTCCTTTTAAATGTTTTTATTTTTTTTAGAGAGAGAGGAAGAGAGAGAAAGAAACATCGATGAGAGAGACATCAATTGGCTACCTCCTGCACACCCTCTCCCCTCCCCTGTAATCCTGGGGATTGAGCCGCAAAACTCAGCACATGCCCTGACTGGGAATCAAATTTGGGACCTCTTGGTGCATGGGTTGATGTTCAATCACTGAGCCACATTAGCTGAGCATTCATTTGTTTTAGAGCAAATGGGAGGGAGGGAGAGGAAGAGAGGAAGAGAGAGAAGCATGGATGTTACAGAGATACATCAGTTGGTTGCCTCCCACATGTGGGATTGAACCTGCAACCCAGATACATGCCCTTGACCAGAACTGAACCTGGGGCCCTTCTGTGTGCCGGCTTATGCTCTAACCACTGAACCACTGATCAGGGCAAAAAATGGCTTTTAATCATTCGTTCATTCATCCATCCATTTTATTTTTTTGGGTGCTTTTAAGCAAAATATAAGAAGTCTACAAATTTGACTTCTACATGGGATACCACATGGAAAAACGTAACTGAAAGAATTAAAATTTCTCTTCACTTGTGTTTCTAGGCATCATAAGTGGTTCCTCCCACCCAGCAGGATTGCCGGCCACCTCTCTGAGGGCGTCAGGGCCCTGGACGTGGCCCGCGTATGGCGGAGCAGGGCGGGGCCGTCTCACCTTTGAAGAAGACGAAGTTGCCCTCGTTGTTTTCGTACACCGCGTCGATCCCTGGAGGCAGGCCGCGCCAGAAGTAAGTAATCTGCATGGGGTACCCGTCCATGACCCTGTTGTTCCTCACCCGCCAGAACCACTGGTCCTGCAACCAAGCACAGGAGGCGTCAGTGTCGCCGGGGCCCGCTGGGCCAGCACTGAGGCTGCCACTTCGCACATCCGGACAGCAAGACTCCTGCCCCCACCAACCCGGGGCTCCCGTCACCTCCCAGCGCCGACCCACAGGGGCCCCTGTCACCTCCCAGCCCCCACCCACAGGGGCCCCCGTCACCTCCCAGCGCCGACCCACAGGGGCCCCTGTCACCTCCCAGTGCTGACCCACAGGGGCCCCTGTCAGCTCCCAGCCCCCACCCACAGGGGCCCCTGTCACCTCCCAGCGCTGACCCACAGGGGCTTCAAGATAACGTAAAAGCACTCATCCTGGCACCAAGGTTAAACCCAACCTTCGCGCCTCCCCCCCCAGGGCAGGTGGTGCAGCCCAGGCCCTGCCAGGTGGAAGGAGCCAGCTTCCGAGCTGGAGAACCAGTGGGGCGGGAATGCAGCCTGCCCGCCTGCACCCATCCTGCCTGAGGTGTCATGGAGTCCTCTGTCACCCTCCAACGTGTCCTGCTGGGGGCAGTGAGCTACAGGTCGCGGAGAATGAACAAAGTGATCTTGAGAATCATGAGAGCGGCCACAGGCGTGGCCACTGCCCGCCCGTCCACTTGCTCCCACAGCGCCCCACAGAGGGCCGTTTGCTGATTGCTTCTGGGCTGTGCAAACACATCAGTGAGATGTGCTCCCATCTGCTTACTTTTCCTGTTGCTTCTCTTGCCCAAGGAGACATATCAGAAAAAAATATGGTTACGACCAATGTTTGAGAGTTTTATGGTTTTGAGTCTAACATTTACGTCTCTAATGAACAATAAACTAACAAACAAAATAGAAACAGACTCATAGATCCCGAGAACAGACTCACAGCTGGCAGAGGGGAGGGAGGCTGGGAGTCTGGGTGAAGGGTGAGGCGATTAAGCAGGAAAGAGGAGCAAAAGCTCATAGATGCAGACAGGGGGTCATTACCGGCCAGACGGAAAAGGGAGGGGGGAAGAGCGGTAAAGGGGGTGGTGAACACACAATACAATATGCAGAGGATGTATATCGAATTGTACACTTGGAAACTACATAATTCTATTAACCAATAACACCCCAGGAAATTCAACAAGAAAGAAAAAGACCGATTCTGCAACTGTGTGGTGACGGATGTTAAAACAATAAAGTAGATCCCCGGTCAGTGATGGTTCTGAGTGGGAGACCAAGGAGCCCTTAGATCACTACCAAGAATTCCCATCCCTTTGTGTTTTTGTGTACATATTTATTGATTTCAGAGAGGAAGGGAATCTGGGACCCTTCAGTCCTCAAGGCAACACCATATCCACTGAGCAACACCGGTCAGGGCCCATCCCTTTGTTTTTGACCCAAAGAAAAATGCGTCATCCTATTTAAAAGAGTAATATGCAGATTGACCATCACTCCAACACACAAGATGGCTGCCCCATGCAGTCAAAGATCCTGCTCCCATGTGGACACAAGATGGCCACCACAAGATGGTCAACAGGAGAGGACAGTTGGGAGGGACCAGGCCTGCAAGGGAGGGCAGTTGGGGGTGAACAACCCTGCAGGGGAGGGCAATTAGGGGTGACCAGACCAGCAGAGGAGGGTTACTGGAGGCAAACAGGCTGGCAGGGGAGCAATTAGACATCAATCAGGCTGACAGGGGAGTGGTTAGGGGATGGTCAGGCTGGCAGGCAGAAGTGGTTAGGGGCAATCAGGAAGACAGGCAGGCAGCCAGTGGGATCAGGCCTAAACGGGCAGTCAGACATTCCTTGAGGGGTCTGTTTGGAGAGGGTGCAGGCTGGTCTGAGGGACACCACCCTCCCTGCACGAATGTTATGCACCAGGCCTCTAGTTTACAATAAAAACTAAGTCCCTGCTGGATAAAGTGCAGGCTCTTTGACTCGATGTACCCAGGGCAGCGTATCCCACTTAACTTTGTAAACATTGAATCCAAGTAGTCTCCTCCACCTTTTCCTATAAATCCATCATCTTTGTTTCCTTTATTGACCTGTTGTTCGCTGAATATTTGCTTATACTCCCTGCCTCGCAGGGCCTGGAGCCCCCTGTGCCATTGGGACATACCCCTGGCAGCCGGGCCAGCGCCGACCCCCAGACAGAGAGGGACCGGGACAGGCCTCTGTGGCGGGGGCAGGGCTGTTCCCACAGGAACCTTCTAGGCCATGTGCCCCGAGCCCTGCAGGACACGACCCCTCAGTGCCCCCCTCTGCTCATCCTCCCCTCCCGGAAGCCCATTCATCATTCTCTCTTCCTCCATTTCCTTAAACACTCAGCACAGGCGTCACCGCGGCCAGGACATTGACAGAAGCTTGCCCTCTGGGTGACCTGCCGTTGGTCCCCACAGCGTCCAGTGGTGTCCCGAGCCAACACGCCATGAGGGATCATGCTGTGGCCGGTGGACAGTGGAGTCTCACGTGACACAGGCAGAGGCAGAGGTTCAATGGTGCAATGGAGCACTGCTTTCAGCTTCCTCTGGTATATTCTTTCCCCCAGACCTGCCCGCGGGGCTGAGGAAATGGGAGCGAGACCCTGGGCAGTGAGCGGTGAGCACAGAGAGGCACAGAGAAGCCGAGCCAGCACCCTGTGCGCCTGCAGCACCAAGGCCGAGCAGAGGCGGGCTACGGGGTGCAGGGACACACGGGGACTGGGCAACAGGAGGCCAGGGCCTGCAGGACCAGAGGTTCGCTCCTGACAGCAGGTGGGCTGGCCCAGAAGCTCCAGCAATTCCTCAGCAGGAGCTGGGGTTCCTAAGGGAGGGGCTTGGGGTCAGGAGGCTGCTGCCACAGCAGGGGGTTGCTAGGGCCTCCTGCCTCCTCAGCTGTGCTTTATGTATGCACTCAAAGGGGAGCTCGGCAGGCAAGTGCCTTCCTAAGACTCAAAGAACGTCCTCAACAAGCAACGCCATTACCATAGACAGTGACAGCTCCCACCAGGGGGGGGTGTGAGTGTGTGTGTGTGTGCGCGCGCGCGCGCGCGCGCGCGTGCGCACGCACGTGCTGGGGGCCACAACCAGTAGCAACTGGAAAGCACGTGTTACTGCTTCATTTCTACCCAGGGACACGCCCATACACAGAGTTTACTGTTGATGAGCAAAAGGAGAATGAATGTGAGCAAGAAAGTTTCCTAACAGTGCAGCCAAACAAGGGCCCGAACAGCGCCTGGTGTGTCTGAACAGCCTTGGGATTTTCTCACTCCAAGGCATCCAGCAATGATCAAACAGAAGGGCCCACAGGCCTGGTGCTTCTGGGAGAGGGGCCGAGGGGCCTGGTGCTCCTGGGGGAGGGGCCAAGGGGCCTGGTGCTGGTATCTCAGGCTGAGGGGCCTCCAAGGAGGAGGAGTCCAGGAACCTCTGGGGAAGCTCTGCTGTGCCCCCGCAGGCACCATGAGGGCTACAGGAAGGAGTCCACACACAGACACCAGCAAATAGGTTGCTCTTGCTCTGCAGTATTTTCTTGCTATCATTCTGCTCATAAAATCATCTCTCTCTCTCTCTCTCTCTCACTCTCTCTCTCTCTCTTTCTCTCTCTCTCTATCTCTCTCTCTCTAATACAACACCATAATACCTAGATTTTCTATTCTGTCACTGAGACTTCTCTCTATCACACATGGTGGGAATTGTTCCTGTAAACACAATGTGCATGCAGGGGACAGAGGTCGCAGCCCAGCAGCTTGCTCAGGACCTCTTGTCTGAGATCCTGTGAGGAGCCTGGCCCACAGCCACGTCTGCACAATCCGCCTTCCCCCTCAGCCGCACCCAAAGGTATGGCTGGGAGCCTAAGGAGGCCAAGGAGGCTGCTGTCTGCATGTGTGATTACCATTAGTCCCTGGACCCGCAGTCAGCATGGCAGCCATGAGCCCAGCCACTGTTTCATGTAAACCATCAGCTTCTCAGCCCCCTTGACCATTTCCAGGGCCAGCAAGCGACCACCTGCGGGATGCGGGAAGCTCTCATGGCCACCTGGGCTGTCCCGGGCGAGGCTGCAACACTCCCTGTCCTCACTGATTTTCTTGTTGCTCTTTTTCTAACTCTTTGAGTTGTAGAGTTAGATAATTTGTTACCAAGAAACAAAGAGAGAGGACCCAAATAAACAAAATCAGAAACAACAGACCCCGCCGAAATACAAGGATTGTTACAAAATACTACAAACAACTCTGTTCCAGCAAACTGGACAACCTGGAGGAAATGGACATATTCCTAGAAAAATATAACCTTCCAAAACTCAATCAGGAAGAATCTAAAAATCTCAATAGACCAGTGACTTTGGAAGAAATTGAAACAGTCATCAAAAAGCTTCCAGCAAACAAAAGCCTGGAGCCAGATGGCTTCACAGGAGAGTTTTACCAAAGATTATCCTCCTCAGACTATTCCAAAAAATTCAAGAGGAAGGAACACTTCCAAATTTCTTCTATGAAGCCAGCATCACTCTAATACCAAAACCAGATAAAAACAACTCAATGAAAGAGAATTACAATCCAATATCCCTCATGAACATAGATGCCAAAATCCTCAACAAAATTCTAGCAAATTGGCTCCAGCAGAGCATCACAAAGATCATACACTATGACCAAGTAGGATTTATTCCAGGAATGCAAGAATGGTACAATATCCGCAAATCAGTAAATGTGATACATCACATAAACAAATTGAGAGATAAAAATCATATAGTCATATCAATTGATACAGTAAAAGCATTTGATAAAATCCCCAACACCCTTTCCTAATAAAAAGTCTCAACAAGGTGGGAATAGAAGGATCATACCTCAACATAATAAAAGCTATATATGATAAACCCACAGCAAACAGTATACTCAATGGGCAAAAACTAAAACCATTCCCTCTAAGAACAGGAACAAGACAGGGATGCCCACTCTCACCACTCCTGTTTGACATAGTACTAGAAGTACTAGCCATTGCAAGTAGACAGAAAGAAGAAATAAAAGGCATCCAAATTGGAAAAGAAGAAGTAAAATTGTCCTTATTTGCAGATGACATAATATCGTAGATAAAAAAACAACAAAAGACTCCATCAAAAAACTAATAGATTTAATAAATGAATTTGGCAATGTAGAAGGATACAAAATTAATACCAAGAAATCTATGGCATTTCTATATACCAATAGTGAACTTACAGAAACAGAGACTAAAAAAGCAATTCCATTTACCATTGCACTAAAATAATTAAGATACCTAGGAATAAACTTAAACTAAGGAGGTAAAAGACCTATACTCAGAAAACTACACGACACTGAACAAAGAGATAGAGGAAGATGTAAACAGATGGAAGAACATACCATGTTCATGGATTGGTAGAATCAACATCATCAAAATGTCCATACTTCCCAAAGCAATTTATAGATTCAATGCACCCATTAAAATACCAAGGGCATATTTTACAGACCTAGAAAGAACTCTCCAAAAATTCATCTGGAACAAAAAAAGACCCTGAATATCCACAGCAATCCTGAGAAAGAAGAATAAAGTAGGAGGTATCTCAATACCAGATTTCAAGCTGTATTACAAAGCCACTGTTCTCAGAACAGCCTGGTACTGGCACAAGAACAGACATATAGATCAGTGGAATAGAATAGAGAATCCAGATATCAACCCAAATCACTATGCTCAATTAATATTTGACAAAGGAGGCACGAACATACAATGAAATCAAGACAGTCTCTTCAATAAATGGTGTTGGGAAAATTGGATAGATACATGCGAAAGAATGAAACTGGATCACCAACTTACATCATACACAAAAATAAAGTCAAAATGGATACAGGACTTAAACATAAGACTGGAAACCATAAAAATACTAGAGGCATCCACAGGAAGCAAAATCTCAGACACATGCCAAAAGAACTTCTTCACTGATACTGCCCCTAGGGCAATGGAAACTAAAGAGAAAATAAATAAATGGGACTACATCAAAATAAAAAGCTTTTTTACAGCAAAAAACAAAAACAAACACAAAACACACACACACACACACAAAAAAAAAAAAACAAACACAAATAAACAAAACAAAAAAACATCAACAAAACAAACAAGAAAGCCCACTGTATGGGAGAACATATTTGCAAATGTTATCACTGATAAAGGTTTAATCTCCAACATCTACAGACAGCTTATACAACTTAATAAAAGGAAGATAAATGATCCAATTAAAAAATGGGCAATGGATCTAAATAAAATCTTTTCAAAAGAAGACAGAAGGAAAGCCAAGAGGCACATGAAAACATGCTCAGAGTCACTAATTATCCGAGAGATGCAGTAAATACTATACACACGAAGGAGAGCGAGGTTGGAACTTCTCTTCATGAAGTCCCATGTTTGGGTTTTCTCATCCAACACTGGCCTTTGGCGCCCCTCACAACTTCAGCTCCTGTGATGTTTACAGAGAAGACCTCATTTTAAAAAAAACTCAAGGCCTGCCCTTTGGTTCAGGGTCCATTTCTGGCTCCAGAGCGGAAGTTCTTAGAGCCTTGCTCTCCTGATCCTCAAACCTCGGCCCTGCCTGTCCCTGCTCTGCTGGCTCGCAAGTCTCCACAGCCAATGTCGGCTCCACGCTCTCCTGAGCTCGGTCCTCTGCACTCTTTCCCGCCTGGTCACCCCGGGGGGCCGGCCTGCAGAACCAGCCTTGGGCTCCCCGAGGGTAGGCAGGACCTGGTGACATGGCCCCAACTGTGTCTCTGAGCTCGTTGCTCAGTTTCTTGACTTCATTCAGTTTGCAGGGCACCATCTCCTCACCCCCAAGCTTGGCAACTCGGCGAGGTTCTCACAGGCGCCTGGGGAGGCCCTCACTGCTCCCTCCCGGTGTGGCCCTGTGTGCCTACCCCACGCCTGTGCCCTGCGTGCCCGCCCCACGCCAGTGCCATGCCTGTGGCTGCAGTCACTGTGCAGTGTGGTCAGTGCCTGGCACCCCACCCCGAGGCCGTGTCTCCTGGCCCTGCCATCAAGTCACGCTCAAGGCCTCACTCTTATTTGGTGTCCAGCCGACACTTGGTCAAATTACAGAATTAAAAAACAAAGCCTCGGGAGCAAGGGTGCTAAGGAACGCAGCTCCACACTTCACGGTGGTCCCTGCAGTCACCCACGCCTAGCTGCTGCCCTCACTCCCACACACTGTGTGTGCCTCAGCCTACGGCCTACTGTGCTCGCTGAGCTGGCACACTTCTCCAAATGACAGCTGCAGCGGCATCTCTATATATAAAAGCCTTAGTAACTGGACAACCGGCTGACTGGCTGGCCGCTATGACACGCACTGACCACCAGTGGGTGGACACTCAGTGCAGCAGCTGCCCCCAATGGTCAATGCGCTCCCACAGCAGTAGCCACTCAGCTGACAGATGGACGCCAAATGCCAGGCTCAGGGCTGGTGAGCGCAGCTGCAGGGGCGCAGGCCTCTCCCACGGACACTCCCCCTGCGCCCCTGAGCAGAGGTGGCGGGCACAGCAAGGCCAGGATGAGTCTGGCCCCAGCTCGGCTCCTCCCCTGCTGCCTGCCCCTTCCCGCACTACTTTGTGCTGAATCTAGTAAATTAGTAAAGCACTCTGGGTTAACTGCCAAGTATCTTGACACTTTGCATAATTTTAAAAGCTTTTCTATAGTAAACTGAGTAATTCTCACCTTGGTGCTTACAAAACAACACAACTATAATATTATAGAAAAACAAACACCAGCCTGCTTCCCTAGAGGCCTTTGCTATGGAGACGGCAGGCCCCTTGCGGACATGCCACTGGCCAGGCTAACCTGCTTATCACACTGTCCCTGCCAGCTGAAGAGGACATGCCTTGCCACAGTCGAGGCACGATTCCAACGGGAACTTTAGGAGTCTTTGCCCACCTATAATTTTTGAAAATGATTCGGCTCCACCATCACTTATATTCTGTCAGTTATCTTTTTAAAAAAAAATACATATTTTTTATTGATTTCAGAGAGGAAGGGAGAGGGAGAGAGAGATGGAAACACCAATGCTGAGAAAGAATCATCAATCACCTGCCTCCTGCCCACCCCACACTAGAGATCAAGCCCACAACGCAGGCATGTGCCCTGATTTCCTGGTCCGACCACTGATCCACACCAGCTGGGCTCTAATTCCACTATATTTTGAGCTATACTTGTCTATTCATCGTCACTCCACAGCAATCCACTTGCATTCCCTCAATCTTCAGTTTTCCTAACCTTATTTTGCTATAATTTCCATGCCTTGTCAACACACATTTCAAACAATGCAATTCATGATGTATACATTTTGATATTTTGCTATGTTTTATTTGAGTATCCATCATAATCATTCTCACTGTCTTTCATACAATCTCCAACTTTAACCCCCAAGTGCTTGCATTACTCTCCACTGAGTGGGTGGACTGCTGTCCGCTACTCACTGCCATATCACTGAGGTCACTGGGCAGTTTGGTTGCTTACAGAACTTTCCCTCCTGGCAGGAAAGCAGCAATGAGCACTGTTCACCTGAGAGCCACCTCCTCCTCTTCAGAGGGAATGATGTGCACGGATTGTCACTGTGGAAACCATTTATTGCAGGACAGACTCATGTGATTGTTCATATCTGAAATAGTTCTGGTCTTCATTTGCTATGGATACTGTTCATAGCTTCTTTAGATAATCACATAAACAAAATATACAAAATGCTCTGAAGCTTTAAAGTGGCATAGGAAGCACATCCAGAAGAATTAAAAATAAATAAAGCGGTCAAGGATGTCCTGATGGAAGTGAGAGGCGAGGACAGGCTGGCTGGGTGCAGGCAGTGGCAGGAAAACCACGAGGGTTCTGGTGGGAGAGGTTGGGACGGTGTGGCGGGAGGCAGGAGCTGAAGAAGAGCCAACCTTTCACACAAGACATGGCAGCCAGCTCGGGACGAGGCTGAAGAGATAACAGGCTTCTGATCTGTGCTGAGCATTTAGAGTAAAAAAAGTGAAAAATCAAGCTGCCTGAGAAAGAGCGACATCCAATAGTGGTGATCCTAAAATACCAAAGGGCCCTGAGTCAGACGGTGAGCAGTCAGGCTGTGTCTGCGGGAGGCCGGGGAGCAGGGCGGCAGGGGTCCAGCAGGAAGACCAGGTTTTAGGGGGAATGACACCCATTCGAGGTCAAGGTCGTCGGACCTGTGTGGGTACCAGGAGCAGTAAGACCAGTCAGCGACAAAGGCAAACCGAACCTAGGTCTCAGACCCGGCAGGCATTCCCGTCCTCAGTGGACAGGACCATCCACGCTGTAAGCAGACGTGGGCTCGGAGGAGCGTACCCCCAGGGCCAATGGTGTCGTGAGCTGGGCTCACCCAGTCCCGCTCTCTTCACTTCGATCAAATCTTCCATATTTTTGAGTTATATCACTTATTGCTTTGTGCTGCCATCCACATATTTCTATTTCCTCCCTCAGTACATGGGCCTCTCAGTGCACCAAATAAGGCGCCCAGGCACTAGACTCCCCGTAGCCTTTTCTCCGCAGCTTCTCTGGCCAGTGCGACCAGCTCTGTTGCTGCTACAGGAGCTGAAGGTACCCTGCCCCCATCCTGCAGCACGGGCTCCCGACGGGCCACGCCGGCACAGGTGGCTGCCCAAGTGGGCCAGGAGATGAGCTCAGAAATGATGAAATGACGTGAGAACCATCGGGCAGGGGGAGCATAAGAGAAAGGAATGCCTGCCAAGAAGTTATCTTCAACAGAAGTAATTCTTAGAAAAAAGCAGAGACTGTGAAAACCAGAACCTAACTTCTGAGAGCCTGGAAGCTCCTTCCTGCAGGGCAGTGGTCCACAGCCAAACGGCTGCTGCTCAGTTTGATGAAGGTAATGGGGGGGGGGGGAGGATTTGAGATGCTTTAAAACATGGGTGATTCGCACACACCTGTCTTGCTAATGGAAATAGCGGCTCCTGTGTGCTCCCCGAGAAGTGGCCCTGACCTTCCATTCACCGGACCCTGGACTGGCACCTCGTCCGTCAGTCAGGGCTCCCTGGGCTCGCAGTGTACAGAGCCGGGAGCCGGCCGAATGACCCCAGCCCTGAAGGCCCGTGTGTCCCTGAGCGCCTTGTGTCTGACAGGCCCACAGGGATCAGGGCCACACGGCTTCCCGTCGCGGTGAGGGGGACACTTCGGAGGCATCACCACGACGCCACGGGGAGAAGACGAGTGAAAAGGCAGCCGGAGCGCTGGGAGCACAGCCTTCGCTTGTCGCCTGGCGGCTTGTAGTGAACAGAAATGTCTCCTAAGCTGTTTATCGGGCTCCCTGCCTTGTGACCAGCGATCTGGCCACAGGGTGGAGATGCTGCCTGAGCGCGGCAGGCCTCAGAACTCGGGGCTCTGCCTGGGGGTGCCTGGTGCTGTCTATGGCATCAGGTCCTGGCACTGGGAAGCCGGCAGAGCGCTTTATCTGTAACATGACGTGGAATCTGTTTTCATGCACTGCCCCTGGCAAACAGGAAACCCTGTATAAGCAGGAACGTATTCCATTATTTATGGATCTGTGAGCACCAAAGTTGAGGGCACGTCACTTGATTTTTGAATGGATGCTATTGGTAAAGATGTGGCCATTTTAATACTCTAATGCTAAAGTAAAACATATTTTTCATTAATCTTTAAGGACAGTTTACAGCTATTGAGGGAGAAAATGACTTTTCAGTATTATTCTAGATTCACTTTTCAATGTTATGTGACTCCCCTTAATATAGTGTGTATTAGTGTGATTATCTGAGAACCGATGGCCTCAAAAAGCACATTTATCACAACGTAAAATCTGTTTTAGCTTCCAACCTTTAAAAAAATAATGTGGCATAAAATAAAAAATAAAAGCAAACAAACAAATAAATATTTGAATTGGGTAAGCACAGAAGCCTGACAGGAGACCAGCAGGCCTGTGTGAAGGGCGAGGGCAGCCTCACAGACAGCCATCAGCTCCATGGCCCAGGACCCAGTGAGCACTCTCCTGAACGTGAGGACAGGAAGCTCCTCCAGACAGGCCGCAGGGGGCCCTCCCGGGACTTCAGGGGCACTCCTGGCTGGTGTGCACCGGGCTGCCATCTGTTCCCAGGCGGCACCTCCTATCCCTCAGCCCAGCACCTCGGCGCCACCGTAAGTGCGCCAGGCAACAAACCAGTGCCGTGTCTCTGCTGCACGCAGACGCTCGGGGCCTTTAGTTTTTAAGATGCTTTTCTGACCCTGCGGGTGTGAGCAGCCTGGGGAGGGGTCTTAGAAGGCATGAGAACTGATTTCCAAAGCCACTCCGCGGACCCCTGAGCCGCCCTTTAGTGAGAACCCAGCTCCTACCTTGAACACAAACATCTCGCGGCGGAGGACGGCCAGCGTGTTGAAGTTGCCTTCGCAGATGCTGGGCTTGGCGCCAGGGTAGGCGGGCCTGCCGGTGGGCGGCCGGGGCGGCCTGGGCCGGTCGTTCCTGCGGGGGTCGGCCGGGGGCACCGAGCGGTGCGGGGGCGCTGTGGGCAGGGGTCTGGTTGGCGGAGGGGCCTTGTCTGGTGGACCTGCGGGAACAGGAGGACAGCGCCGGCTTATTTAAAGCCGGGGATCTGAACATGGTGCCCGAGAGCCCGCCATCCACAGAGGCACATGTAGGAGGCCTCTCCATCATGCACTTCTGAGCAGCAAACCGTTTGACCCAGGGCCCCTGGGCCGCGTTGCTCAGAGGCCGCTACACATGCTCCCTCCGGGCCCAGGTGGCCAGGCTTTCCTAGTTAATTTTTAATGACAGTTTTTAGAGCTTTGCACAGATCTCTGTGGAAAAGCTGCTTTCAAATCCCTTTTGGAATAGGTGGTGCATAAATAATAAATAAATGGCAATCAATACTGGAGCCTCACATGTGAGTGCCACCAACATTTGTCCTGGATTTTGAGGGACAGTCTCTACACAAATATCTTTAAAAGTTAACATAAACGAGTTAGTCCCATGTCTCCTGTTACAGTTTACAACCTCTTCCTGACTCATCATTCTCTTGTCAGGAAATGCTTGGATCAACTGCTAGAACAGTTTCATGTGAGCACAGAATCAGAACTCCCTCTGATTAAGGCGCTCTGAGTCAAGCCAAAGTTTACACAGGTAATTCGGTGCAGATGCAGATCATCATTCCTCGAGGGATTTGGGTTTCTACAAAGAAACAGTGTTGGAGAGATTAAAAATGGAGCCCTAGCTGGTTTGGCTCAGTGGATAGAGCATTGGCCTGCAGACTCAAGGGTCTCAGTTTCCATTCCAGTCAAGGGTATGTTCCTTGATTGCAGGCCCAACTAGCAGTAGAGGGTGTGCAGGCAGTTGATCAATGATTCTCTCTCATCATTGATGTTTCTTCTTATTATTATTATTAAAAACATAACATACAATTTTCCATCTTTCCCCCCCATTATAGTTCACATTTCAGGTGCACAACAGAGTGGTTTAACAGTCACACACTTTACAGAGTGGTGCTTCTAATATCTCAAGTACCCCCCTGGCCCGTACATAACTATTACAATATTATGTTTTCCTCCATTGACTTCTCTCCTGCCACTCCCACCCCCAGAAAATGCCCTCACTCCCTGTTGACTCTGGTGACTGTGTAATGCTCATGTGTATGCATATAAGTCCTTTGGTGGATCTCTTACCCTCACCCCCTGCCTTCCCTTTGAGGTTGGACGGTCTGTTCCATGCTTCTCTGTCTCTGCCTCTATTTTTGTTAATCGGTTTAAGTTGTTCATTATACTTCACAAATGAGTGAGATCATGTGATATTTATCTTTCTCTAATTGGCTTATTTCACTCAGCATAATTCTCTCCAGACCCATCCATGATGTTGCAAATGGTAAGAATTCCTTCTTTTGACAGCAGCATAGTATTCTATTATGTAGATGTACCACAGCTTTTTAATCCATTCGTCTGCAGATGGGTGCTTAGGCTGTTTCCAAACCTAGCTATTATAAATTGTGCTGCTATGAACATAGGGGTGCATATATCCTTTCTGATTGATATTTCTCGTTTCTTAGCATATATCCCTAGAAGTGGGATCACTGGGTCTAATGGGAGTTCCATTTTTAGTTTTTTGAGGAAACTCCATATTGTTATCCACAGTGGCTGCACCAGTCTGCATTCCCACCAGCAGTTCATGAAGGTTCCTTTTTCTCTGTATCCTCAACACACTTGTCCTTTGTTGATTTGCTAATGATAGCCATTCTGGCAGATGTGAGATGGTACCTATTGTCATTTTGATTTGCATTTCTCCGATGATTAGTGACTTTAAACATGTTTTCATATGTCTCTTGGCCTTCCTTATGTCCACTTTCAGAAAGTATCTTTTTAGGTTCTTTGCCTATTTTTTTTTATGGAGTTGTTTATCTTCCTTTGGTTAAGTTCTTTGAGTTCTTTGTAAATTTTGGAGATAAACCCTTATCAGACGTAACATTGGCAAACATGTTCTCCCATGCAGTGGGTTTTCTTGTTTTGTTGATGGTTTCTTTTGCTGTGCAGCTTTTATTTTAATGTAGTCCCATTTGTTTATTTTCTCCCTAATTTCCATTATCCTAGGAGCTGTATGGGTAAAGATATTGATACAACAAATGTCTGATATTTTGCTGCCTGTGGTTTGCTCTAAGGTTTTTATGGTTTCCTATCTTACCTTTAAGTCTTTTATACATTTTGAGTTTATTTTTGTGTGTGGTGTAAGTTGGTGGTCAATTTTTTGCATATATCTGTCCAGTTTTCCCAACACCATTTATTGAAGAGACTGTCTTGACACCTCCATTATATGCTCTTGCCTTGTCAAATATTAATTAAGCGTAATGGCTTGGGTCGATTTCTGGGTTCTCTTTTCTGTTCCAGTGGTCTACATATGTCTGTTCTTGTGCCAGTACCAGGCAGTTTTGAAAACCATGGCTTGGTAATACAGTTTGATATTTGGTATTTTGATACTTCTAACTTTGTTCTTCTTTTTCAGGATTCAGGGTCTTTTTTTTATTCCAGATGAATTTTTGGAGTTTGTTATAGGTCTATGAAATATGCTGCTGGTATTTTAATGCAGCTTGAATTGCATCTATAGATTACTTTGGGTAGTATGGATATTTTAATGTTGATTCTTCCAATACATGGACATGGTATATTCTTCCATTTGTTTATGTCCTCTTCTATCTCTTTATAAAACTTCCTGTAGTTTTTTGAGTTACATGTCTTTTACCTCCTTAGTTAAGTTTATTCCTAGGAATCTTAATTTTTTTTATTGCAATAGTAAATGGGATTGCTTTTTATTGATTGTTTACAGAGAGGCAGGGAGAGGGATAGAGAGTTAGAAACATCAATGAGTTGCCTCCTGCACACCTCCTAGTGGGACATTTTCTGTACTTCAAATGGGTTTTTTAATCATTGCTCCTATTCTTGTCATTCTGGCACCCTTATTATATGTATGTTACTTTGTTTCATTTTGTCCCAAAGCTCCGTTAGGCTCTCCTGCTTTCTAATTTGTTTCTCCAATAGCTGTTCAGATTGCAGATTGAGTGTTTTGCTGCCCTATCTTCTAATTCACTAATGGGTCCTCAGCTTCTTCTAGTCTACTGTTGAAAACTTCCATCATGTTTCTTTTTGTAACTATATCACTTTGTTATTTCCTCCTGATTCTTACATAAGTTGTTGATTTTCTCACCCATCTGGTTTATGAACAGTAGGACCATTACCTTGAATTCTTTTTCTGATATGTTGCATGCCTATGTTTCATTTAGTTTCTTTTCTGGTAATTCCCCCTTTTCCTTGTTGGGGATTGTTTCTTGTCTTCCCATTCTTGCTAACACTGATCCAAAGTTTGCTTGCTGGATGTGCAAAGCTGGGCTGGCACCTTGGTCTTGGTGGGCAGGGGATGCAGACAGAGGCTTGATTATGAGACTCACAGGGCAGGAGCTGACTACTCAGTCTTGGAGAAGGAACTCAGCCAGAAACTCACCTGAGGGACTGTGGGGGCCAGGGTGATGCTGCAGGCTTGGCTGGCAGGGACACAGTTCAAGAGTCACCAACAGGATGCTTGGGAACTATGCGATGGACTGGCAGGAGACGAGTACACTCCGGGACTCACAGGAGCCCTCATCCAGGGAGGCTGGAGTTCTGGTGTCTGTGGGTCTACAGCTGAGGTAGCAGGTATTTGGCTGGAGTGCCTGTAGGGCCCAGGATGGAGTCTGAGTCTAGTCTGGGTGGTGGTGAGACTGGGCTCCTAGTCACAGCAGCTCTCCCTTTCAAGATCTCATGGTTTCTGTCAGGACGGCCACCCTGGGAGTAATTTCAGTAGTAGCAGAGGCCCTCCCTCTAGGATAACCTGATCTTCCAGCCCCTGAATGTCCTGCAGGGTCTAACTGTCCATCACACACACACACACACACACACACACACACACACACACAGAGAGACACACCTCACACTCCTCTTTCGCTCCTCCCTCACACTCTCTTCGACATTGTCATTCTGCTAGCCACCGTTGTCCTATCTCATCATCATTAATGTTTCTATCTCTCTCTTGCCCTCTCCTTTCCTCTCTGAAGTCAATAAAATTATATATTTTTAAAATGGCAGTGGAGTAAGTGGATGCTGCAGGACCAAACTGGAATTACAACTAAATGTAAGAAAACTCCCTGAATAATCAACTGATGACTCCCTGGAGAGAGGCCTGATACTCAAGGTTGGAAAGTGGAGACCATATAGAGACTGGTAGGAGGGGCGGAGGCACAAAAGGGCTGGCCACAGGCCCACAGACAGCAACTGAAATTGCAGAAGAATATCTCAAATGTGGGGTATTGCCACTGAGAACTCTGCAGACTAATCCCCAAGCTGTGCCCCCCTTCAGAGAGCACCAGAACTGAGAAGGTTATGCACATAATATCTGGCCGTGGATAGCAGCAAGATTGTGTTCTTCCAGGAAGACATGGCTATTAATGCAGGCACCCTCTTAAAGGGCCAATGTACAAAATTCCCTGTGGAGCCACTCACCTTGTGCTTCGCAAAGGGAAGGCAGAGTACACTGGAGCTGTGCGAGCAGAAGCCAATGTTGGAGGCTCTGGGATTAAACCTCAGAAGGCAGACATCCTGGTTTCAGAGGCTAAGTCATTCCTTCTCACTTTGGAGGTCATTTTTCTCATGCAGACAATTGTTATCTAGGCAGTTTTGCCTGGAGGAAGAGAGGTTACCCACCTTGGAAAACACCTTGTCCCATGGTGTGGAGTTGCTGAGGCCCATAAGAGACTGAGAATAACAACTTTCCTCCAGACAGAAGTGCCCCACCCTGATGGGGAAAACTCTTACATCTGTGGGCAATTGCCTGAGGGCTATTCCAAACTAAATTCAATCAATCTGCAAAAGGAGGTGGTCTCTGAAGGCTTTGAGTCTTTGTCAGAAACAAATTGAGCCCTAGCAGTTTTGGCTCAGTGGATAAAGTGTTGTCCTGTGGACTAGAAGGTCCCAGGTTTGATTCTAGTCAAGGGTACATGCCCAGGTTGCAGGCTCAATTCCCAGTAGGGGACATGTGAGAAGCAGCACCTGATCAATGATTCTCTCTCATCATTGATGTCTCCCCCTCTCTCTCTCCCCCTTCCTCTCTGAAATAAATAAAAATATATTTAAAAAAAAAAGAAACAGCGAATGACATTGTCCTAATGAGAGCTTGAAAGGTGTAGCACATCTACCTAATAGTCAGAAACACAAACAGGCATCCAAAACGAGGAGATAAAGAAATAACGTCCAAATGCAAGAGCAAGAGAACTTTCCAGAAGAAGACATAAATGAAGTGAGATAGGAAATTTATCTGATGTAGAGTTCAGAATAATAATGGTAAGATGTTCAACAGTATGAGAAAAGCTATAATAGCTATGAAAACAGAAATAAAGAATAAGATGGCAAAATAAAGAACATATTGGAAGGAATAAATAGCAGATTAGGGGAAGCTGAAGATTGGATCAGTGAATTTGAAGACAGGGTAGCAAAAAATCACTCAATCAGAGAACGAAAAAGAAAATAAACAACAATTTAAAAAAAACTGGTGGACAGCTTAAGGGAGTTGTGGGGCAATGTGAAACATAACAATATCTGCATAGCAGGTGTGCCAGGTAATGCATAAAAGAATAATGTGTTTGAATAAATAATGGCAGAAAGCTTCCTTAACCTGGTGAAGGAAAAAGACACATAAGTTCAGGAGGCACAGAGAGTCCCAAACAAGAAGAATCCAAACAGGCCCATGCCCAGACACATCATAAGTAAAATGCCAAAAATTAAAGACAAAGAGAATCTTAAAGGCAGTAAGAGAAAAGCAAACTGTTACCTACAAAGAAGCTCCCATAAGGCTGTCACTTGATTTCTCATAAGAAACTCTATAGGCCTGAAGCAAATGGCATGAAGTACTCTGGGAAATGGAAAGCAAGGATATTACTATATCCAGCAAGGCTATCATTCAAAATAAATAGTCAAATAAAGAGCTTCCCAGACAAAAAAAAAAAAAAAAAAAAAAAAAAAAAAAAAAAAAAAGGCTAAAGTAGTTCATCTCAAATCACAACCAAGCTAGCAAAGCTAGCATTACAAGAAATGGTAAAGAGAATGCTGTTATGAGGAGAGGCGGGGAGGGGGAAAGAGAGATTAGGCATACAGAATTAAGAAGGCAAGAAAGAAGAAAATATAAAAAAGAATTAAAATAGCAATAAATAAGTACCTATCAATAATAACATTAAATATAAATGAATTAAATGCTCCAATCAAAAGACATAGGGTAGAGGATCCAAATGGCTGCGCCCAGGTAAACACCTAGCCGCAGCCACACACAACAATTTCAATAAAATACAACTAAAATATAAAATGGACATTACCCAGAACTACAGGAAAGTCGACTGACTGGAAATTCTACAACGAGAAGCAAGGAGAAAACCAAAAGGAGGCGCAGAGGAGCTGGAAAAGCCCAAGGTACGGAGACGCAGTGCGGAGAGGACGGAGCCGGAGAGGAGGGAGGCCGAGTGCCTGGCTGGCGTTCCCTAGCGGGAAGGAGATAAAACTCTGACTGTATTGGGCCCCAGTTCTGACTGCTCTGAACCCCAGTTCTAGGCCAGACCCCGGGGACCCAGGGTCATCCATAGGGAGCTGGGCTGTAAGGCGGAACCCCGGTGGAATTGGCAAAAGGAGGTCCCGGCGGCGCGCACATTGTGCGCAGAGAAGGAACGGTCGGCTGTGCCACGGGATTGCCCTGGCTGGAAGGAGACTGGGGCTCCAGACTGCTCTGAACGCCACCTCCAACTCCATTTCCAACTGAACTGAACCCCAATACCGGGCTCATTGGGGGGGAGCATAGACTGTTTAGTAGCAGGCGAAAATCTAGGGCACCTATCTCTCAGAGGCGCTTTGCAGCTAGTACTGAAGGACCCTGAGTCGCAGGAGCCGCATAGGGCGGGGCTGACAGAAGCCAAGGCTGTAGGCTCCACCCTGAAATCCCATCCCATCTGTAACTGCGAAATGCGACAACAAAATAGATCACAAACGAAAGAAATGGAGGACAAAAAGCGACTGGATATAGAGTTCAAATCTACGCTTCTAAGGTTTTTCAAGAATTTCCTAGAAAAGATCGACAAGACCTATGAGGATATGAAAAGAGATCAACTAGAATTAATAAGGAGTCAACAAGAAATGATAAGGGATCAACAAGAAATGATAAGGGATCAACAAGAAATAAAGAATACATTGTCTGAAATAAAAAATATTATACAGAGTCCTAAAAACAGAAGGGAAGATCGCAAGAATCAAGTCAAAGATTTGGAACATAAAGAACCAGAAGTCACTCCTCCACAGAAGCTAGAAGGCAAGAGAATCCAGAAAATTGAAGATAATGTAAGAAACCTCTGGGACAACTTCAAGCGAACCAACATCAGAATTATGGGGGTCCCAGAAGATGAGAGAGAGCAAGATATCAAAAACATACTGAAAGAAATAGTGACAGAAAACTTCCCCCACCTGGTGAAAGAATTAGACTTACAAGTCCAGGAAGCGCACAGAACTCCAAACAAAAGGAATCCAAAGAGGACCACACCAAGACACATCATAATTAAAATTCCAAGAGCAAAAGACAAAGAGAGAATATTAAAAGCAGCAAGAGCAAAGAAGGTAGTAACCTATAAAGGAGCACCTATACGATTGTCAGCTGACTTCTCAACAGAAACCATGCAGGCCAGAAGGGAATGGCAAGAAATATTCAAGGTGATGAATAGTAAGAACCTACAGCCAAAGATAATCTATCCAGCAAAGCTATCACTCAGAATCGAAGGTTAGATAAAGAGCTTCACTAATAAAAAAAAGCTAAAGGAGTTCATCAACACCAAACCAGAATTATATGAATTGCTGAAGGGGGTTCTTACAGAAGAGAAAGTAAATAAAGATAAAAATTATGAACAACAAATACGTAACTCAACAAGTGAATCTAAAAACCAAGGAAATTTAAAAAAAATCTGATGAACAATATTAACTGGTGAATGTAATAGAATCAGAGGTATGGAAGGGGAGTGAACTGACAATTCTTGGGGAAAAGGGGAGAGGTGGATGCAGGAAGAGACTGAACATAAACTGTGCACCTATGGATGAGGACAATGGGGAGAGGGGAAAGGGCAGAGGGTGGGGTGGGAACCTGGTGGAGGAGAGCAATTGTGGGGGGGGGGGAGGAACATTTGTAATAATATGAACAATAAAAATTTATTTAAAAAAAAGAGAGAGAGAGAGAGAGAGAGAGAAGAGACTGGTGGATGCCAGAGGGATGGGGAGTTGGGAGATTGGGTCAAAGATGTGAAGAGGTTAAGGAGTACAAATTGGTAGTTACAAAATAGTAACAGGTATGTAAAGTACAGCATAGAGAATATAATTGGTATATTATAATAACTGTGTATGGTGCCAGGTGGGTACTGGAAATACTGGGGGAACACTTTGTAAAGTATATGATTATCTAACCACTATTCTGTTCACCTAAAACTAGTACAAAACAATAGTAAATGTAAATTGTAATTGGAAAATAAAATCTAAATAAAAAATTGTAATACAATACAAAAATAAATAAATAAAATAAAAATAAATAAAATTCCAAGAGCAAAAGACAAAGAGAGAATATTAAAAGCAGCAAGAAAAAAGCATGTAGTTACCTATAAGGGAGCACCCATAAGATTGTTAGCTGATTTCTCAAAAGAAAGCAGGCAGGCCAGAGGGGAATGGCAAGAAATAAAAAAATAAAAAAAATAAAAAAAGACATAGGGTAGATCAATGGATACGAAAACATGAACCAACTATATGCTATCTACAAGAGACCCACCTCATAACAAAACACTCACACAGAATGAGAGTGAAGGGATGGGAAATTTTTTTTTCCATGCAAAGGGAAAAGAAAAAAAAAAAAAGGCTGATGTAGCAATACTTTTATCTGACAAAATAGACTTCAAAAGGAAGGCCATCACATGAAACAACAAAGATCACTACATCATACTAAATGAATCAATCCAACAAGAGAATATAACCTTTGTAAACATATATGCACCCAATATAGGAGCACCTCAATAAAAAAAAAAAAAATACTTCTAGGGGACTTTAAGAAAGACATCAACAACAATCTTGTCATAATAAGGAATTTTAACACCATTCTGACTTCATTGGATAGATCTTCCTGATGAAAAAATTAACAAGGAAACAGTGATCCTAAAGGACACACCAGGGTTTAATTGAAATTTATAGAACACTTCACCTCAAAGCTGCAGAATATACATCCTTCTCAAGTGCACATGGGTCATTCACAAAGATAGACCACATGTTAGGACATAAAATAAGTCTCTACAAGTTCAAGAAGGTTGAAATCTTCTCAAGCATCTACAGAGATCACAGTGGAATGAAATTAGAAATCAACTACAGTAAAAACACCCAAAACATTCAAACACCTGGAAGCTAAATAGCATGTTATTAAACAATGAATGGGTTACCAATGATATCAAGAAAGAAATAAAAAAAAAACTTCCTACAAATAAATGAAAATGAACACACAACAAACCCAAAATCTATGGGACATAGCAAAAGCATTCCCAAGAGGGAAGTTCATAGCACTAGAGGCCTACCTTAAAAAACAAGAAAATTAATAATAAACTATTTAACCCTACAACTTAAAGAACTAGAAAGAGAACAACAAGAAAAGTCCAGAGCAAGTAGAAGGAAGGAAATAATAAAGATTAGAACAGAAATAAATGACATAGAGGCAAAACAAAACAAAACAAAAATCAGTAAAACCAAGAGCTGGTTCTTTGAAAGGATAAACAAGATTGATGATCTATTAACCAGACTCATCAAAAAACAAAGAGAGAGGACCCAAATAAATAACATCAATAATGAACGTCACACCACAGAAATACAAAGGATTGTAAGAAAATACTATGAACAACCATATGCCAACAAGTTGGGCAACATAGATGAAATGGAAACTTTCCTAGAAAAATACAATATTCCAAACTGAATCAGGAAGAATCAGAAAACCTGATTAGGTCAATAACTATTGATGAAATTGAAACAGTAATAATAATAAAAAATAAAAATTCCCAGCAAACAAAAGCCCTGAATTAGATGGCTTCACAGGGGAGTTTTACCAAACATTTAGAGAAGAATTAACACCTATACTCCTCAAACTATTCCAAAAAGTCTAAGAGGAGGGAATACTTCAAAGCTCTTTTATGAGACCAACATTATCCTAATTTCAAAATGAGATAAAGACAGTACAAAGAAAGAGAATTACAGACCAACATCCCTGATGAACATAGGTGCTAAAATACTCAACAAAATATTAGCAAATCAGATCCAGCAATACATTAAAAGATCTTACACCATGACCAAGTGAGATTTATTCTAAGAATGCAAGGCTGGTACAATATTTGTAAATCAATAAATGTGATACATCACATAAACAAACTGAAAGACAAAAACCACATGATCATATCAATAGATGCAGAAAAAGCATTCAACAAAATCCAATATCCATTTTTTATTAAAAACCCTTAGAGGAACCAGGAATAGAGGAAGCATACTCAACATAATAAAGGCCAAATGTGACAAATATAAAGCCAACATTAGACTCAATGGATAAAAACTACAACCATTTCTTCTAAGAAAAGGAATAAGACAGGGATGTCCGCTTTCATCACTCTTATCAACACAGTACTAGAAATCCTAGCCACACCCATCAGTCAAGAAGAAGAAATAAAAGGCATGCCGATTGGAAAGGAGTAAGCAAATCTTTCAGTATTCACAGATGGCATATTGTACAGAGCAAAACCTAAAGACTCCACCAAAATACAGCTAGATTTCATAAATAAATTTGGCAATGTAGCAGGATACAAAATCAACACCCAAAAATCAATGGCTTTTTTTATACACCAATAATGAATTCTCAGAAAGAGAAACCAAGTAAACATCCCACTTACCATTGCAACAAAAATAATAAGATACTGAGGAATAAACTTAACCAAGGTGGCAAAAGACCTGTACTTAGAAAACTACAGGACATTGAAAAGAGAGATAGAAGATGATATAAACAAGTGGAAGAATATACCGTGTTCACGATTGGTAGAAACAGCATCATTAAAATATCCATACTACCCAAGGCAATCTACAGATTCACTGCAATCCCTATCAAAGTACCAACAGCATATTTCACAGATTTAGAACAAATACTCTGAAAATGTATATGGAATCATAAAAGACCCTTTCTCAGCAATGCTGAGAAAGAAAGACAAAGTTGGAGAAATCACAATACCTGATTTCAATTATATTACAAAGCCACTTTAATCAAAACAGCCTGGTAATGGCTCAAGATTAAGCATATAGATCAATGGAACAGAACATAGACCCAGAAATCCACCCAAGCCATTATACTCAATTAACATTTAAGAAAGGAGGCAAGACTATCAAGACAGTCTCTTTAATAAATGGTGTTGGGAAAATTGGACAGATACATGCAAACTAGACCACCAACTTACACCATACACAAGAATAAACTCAAAATGGCTAAAGGACTTAAATGTAAGTTGAGAAACCATAAAAATCTTAGAAGGATCCATAGGCAGCAAATCTAGGACATCACCCGTAACAATATGTTTATGGTTACATCTCCTAGGGCAAGGAAACTAAGGAGGAAATAAACAAATGGGACTACATCAAAATAAAAAGGTTCTGCACAGCAAAAGAAACCATCAGCAAAGTGAAAAGGGAGCCCACTTCATGGGAGAACAAATTTGGCAATGATACATCTGATAAAGGATTAATATCCAAAATATATAAGGAACTCATACATCTTAAAATACACACACACAAGACAAACAATTCAATTAAAAAATGGGCAAAGGACCTAAATAGACACTTCTCCAAAGTAGATATGTAGATGGCCAAAGGACATAGGAAAAAATGCTCAAAGTTATTAATCATCTGAGAGATGCAAATTAAAATGACAATGAGGTATCACCTCACATCTGTCAGAATGACCACTATCAATAAATCAACAAATGACAAGTGCTGGTGAGGATGTGGAGAGAAGGGAACCCTTGTGCACTGCTGGTGGGAATACAGACTGGTGCAGCCACTGTGGAGAACAGTATGGAGTTTTCTCAAAAAAAAAAAAAAATTAAATATGGAGCTCCCATTTGACCCAGTGTTCCCACTTCTAGGAATATATCCTAAGAAACCTGAAACACCGATCAGAAAGAATGTATGCACCCCTATGTTCGTAGCAGCACAATTTAAGGTCTGGAAAGTGCCCATCAGTAGATGAGTGGGTGGAAAAGTTGTGGTACATAAATACACTTATGGGCAGAGGATCCAGAGACATGGAAGCCTGGGAAAGACTGTGGACGCTCAGAGGGAAGACGGGGGAGGGTGGGTGGAATTAGCCAAAGACCTTACAGTATATATGCATCACCCATGGACACAGACAGCTAGGTGGTGAGAGCCTGGGACAGGGTGCAGGCGTGGGCTGGGGGGTGTGAATGGGGGAGGGGGGACACATATGTGATACGTTCAACAATGAAAATTTTAAAAATGAATAAATAAATGAAGAGTATGCCAAGATTTACAAAAGAGGAGAAAGAAGCAATAACCTGCTTGCTTAATCTGCTGACCTTCTGTCCAGACCCCTGACTCGGCCCCAGGAAGGACCTGCTAGTTCCCTCGGATACTCAGCGTGTTCAGTGTCCTAGAAACGTCACCTTGTGAGTCTCCCCAAAAATCAAGAGCCGCACACAGTGGACCTGTGTTTTTCAAATCTGTTCTAACCCGGTGAGAATGCTTACCACTGAGCTATCGCAGCGGACAAACTAAGGAATACACACAGGATTAATGAACTGAAATGCCGCCACTTAAACTGCCGGCAGCATCTCCTGGGCACTGGGCGTTCCGCCTGCACAGCCCCGGCGAGCAGAGGAAGCGGGAGGTACAGGCGCCAGGTTGGCACAGCACGACCTCTGTCTGCAGGCGATGAGCACCAAGGACTTCACAGCCTGTGGCAGAATGCCCTCCCAGGCCAAGGTCCGGTGAGGGAGCGGGTGATGGTGGAATGTGGGATAGTCCTTTTCCCTTCATCGTACCTGCATTCTAGACCGGGCCCCTCAAATAACAGCGCCCTCACTGCACTGGACACGCACTTAGGATACATGTGAGTCAGCGTGGCCATGTGTTAACGTTGACGCCCTCGTTCGTTAACTTTCATTCTTAGTAACGACAGGCCTTTGAGGCCGTTTCATTATATCCAACCAGCAAGGGCATTTTCTGCAACTTCAAAGGTGATTTGTCTGTGAAATATCTAACAGCGGCATCATAACCCGAGAGACAGCCTGTGAGTCTGCACCAAAGCCTCAGATGTTAGAGGAAAAGCTTATGTTTCTCACCATTTTTATTGGTTACAGTCATTTATCACCTATTTTTACCTGAACTTAAACACTGAATGTTATCAGCGCTTTACTGTAACTACATGTCTCAATGAAACTCAGTGAGAAACTCTTATCCGTGTTTAAGAATTTCTCATAATCTGTCTAGTCAGGCGTCTTGGCTTACTGCCAACAAAACTTGATGGAGTGAAGGCTTTGGCCAATAGGTAAGACTGCTTCCCTAGCATTTCCTCTCAGTGTACTGATAGCACCTATTTCAAAGAAGCAGGCCCAGCAGGAATTTCTGGACTCCTCTGCAGGGTTAAGCAAACGGAAGCAGTGGTTTAAAAAAATACAACCAATTTTTATACTTCGGAAAATAACTCAAATAAATTAATTTCTTAAAAAGTATAAAAGTCCTGCCAGGTAGCGGGGTTGGTTAGAACATCACCCTGATAGTCCATGGTAGGAGGTTCGATCTCCAGGCAGAAGCCATCAAAGGATGTGCCAATAAGTGGAGCGAAGAGCTGGTCTCTCTCTCTGTCCCTCCCTCCCTCTCTCTAAAGTCTACACATCGGAAACAACCCCGCAGAGGCAGTACCCACCGTAGATCTTCTGGATGCCCTGCAGGTCGTCGCTGGGCAGCTGGAAGCTGTCGGTCTCCATGTACTGGTAGAACGGGGCCATGATGGCCGTGGGGTCGTTGGAGTGCTCCAGGCCCAGCGCGTGGCCCAGCTCGTGCACGGCCACCAGAAACAAGTCGTTTCCTGTGCGGGAGAAGACAGGGCTGACTGAGGAGCACGCGAGCTCGGAGTCCTCCACGCTGTACCCAAGAGAATGGGGCATCCTGACTTCAACCTGACTTCTCCCTGGATGTCCTGCCTGTGCTACTTCACAAGGGGGTGGGGTGGGGAGGCGTGTAGGACGCCACATGCGTGTAGACATGTGAAGGGATGACCAAGGAAGGAGAGCTGAAGAAAGAGCAGCAGCATCAGAAATGGCTGCTTCTGCGCAGAGAGGTCCGTCTACTGGATCTGCTTGTACAGCCTGCGGTGCAGGAGCCCTCTGTGGGCCCGGGTGGGGCTCTCACTGTTACACGTGAGAGCGGGCAGCGGAGGAGTGAGGAAGGCTCCGGAGACAGGCTGCCATGTGCCCAGCCCCCTGTGTTTATGGAGCTGCAACTAAAACTCAGTCATTATTTATACACCAGGAGCCCAGCACTCGATTCAAAATCACACGGCACCACCCACCCTCGAGTCGCCGGTCCAGCCCTGCCTCCTTCTCTGGCCCTTGAAGCAGCCTTGGTGTGGAGGCCCCTTCCGCTCCACCCCCCATGCTGCACGCACAACCTCCTCCTGTCCAGAAGACCTGTTATGGCATCCTGGTTAATTAACATATTTTTCTATTAGATATACTGATTTTTCCTGCTTACATTATTTTTTAAAGTTAAAAAAAATTCTGTTCCAGTTGACATATAATATTACATTAGTTTCAGATGCACAGCACAATAAACTGACATATAATTTACTAAATGACAAGCCACTAAGTTTAGTTCCCATGTGGCACCATACAGCATCAGCACAATATTACTGAGTATATTCCTCTGAGAACTCGGCTGTTATAAGAACTCTTCTTCTCCTTACTGACCTAGAATGTGGCCTCACAGTCATGGTAATTACATTAGCTCTATAACTACAAATTCTAATCAATTCATAGACGAGCTGATTCCATCCTTTTAATTCAGAGCAAATCTCAGCCCAGCGCTGCAGTGCTGAGGGCACACAGACTCCATGGAGCAGCCAGCGGGGTCACCCATCCCTGGTCCATGGCCCCCTCACTGTTCACTGCATGCCTACACTCTGCAGGCACAGCTCTAGACTCAGATGGCACAGATGAGAACATGTCATACAACAATCCCCAGCCTAACAAAAGTAACATTCTAATGAGGGAGACTGGAAAGAAACAGGATAGAAAAGACATACAAGTGTTACATGATAAGAAGACATACAGGTGTTACACAGTGACATGCTGAGGGGAGACTTATAGGTGTTACACGGTGACATGATGAGGGAAGACATACAGGTGTTACACTGTGACATGATGAGGGGAGACGTACAGGTGTTACACTGTGACATAGTAAGGAGACATAGAGGTGTTACATGGTGACATGATGAGGGGAGACGTACAGGTGTTACACTGTGACATAGTAAGGAGACATAGAGGTGTTACATGGTGACATGATGAGGGGAGACGTACAGGTGTTACACAGTGACATGATGAGGAGAGACGTACAGGTGTTACACAGTGACACGGTAGGGGAGACATACAGGTGTAGCACAGTGACATGATGAGGGGAGACGTATAGGTGTTACACAGTGACATGATAAGCGGAGATGTACAGGTGTTACACTGTGACATAGTAAGGAGACATAGAGGTGTTACACAGTGACATGATGAGGGGAGATGTACAGGTATTACACAGTGACACGGTAGGGGAGACGTACAGGTGTAGCACAGTGACATGATGAGGGGAGACGTACAGGTGTTACACAGTGACATGATAAGCGGAGATGTACAGGTGTTACACTGTGACATAGTAAGGAGACATAGAGGTGTTACACAGTGACATGGTAAGGGGAGACGTACAGGTGTTACATAGTGACATGATAAGGGGAGAGGTACAGGTGTTACACGGTGACATGATGAGGGGAGAGGTACAGGTGTTACACGGTGACATGATGAGGTGAGACATACAGGTGATACACGGTGACATGATGAGGGGAGAGGTACAGGTGTTACACGGTGACTTGGTAAGGGGAGATAGGCAGAGGCCGGGAAGCCAGAGGGCACCTGTAGCCAGTTTGTGCAGAACTTTGGACCATGGCGACAGGAGGCTTTCAGTCTGAGTGGTGGGCCCTACATGCTCTGAGCAAAGCAGGGACCCGCTGGACCAGGCAGACTCTGGGGTGCCCTGGGGAACCAGGACCAGCTGTGCTAGCCTGGGACGTCATCGCCAAGGTGCGGGTGACCTGGCCTGAAGCAGGCGCCTCGGAACCTAGGGAAGCAGTGACATCCGGGGTGTATTTAGAGAAGAGTGCAGCTGCGAGGAGAGAAAGCAGAAACAGCCCAGGCGAGCTGCTTCCATGTGCGTGTGTGTATGTGCATGCATGTGTGTGTGCGTGCATGCGTGAGCATGTGCTTTGGCTCCTTTGGGGGAGGTGCGTGTGGGCAGCATCACAGAGCTCATTCCAGGGATGCTCAGTTGGAGACACCGTGCAAGTAGAATTCTGGCGACTGGCAAGGAAACGCACTTCCCGAGTCTCTTCACTCCCATGGACTTGGCCCCTACTGTCCAATGCCCCATCCTCCTTCTCGCATGAAGAGTCCAGCCATCCTGGGCAGGGCCGGGATGAGGCCATGGCCAGGCCACGGTCTCTGTCCATGTGGAAGCCGTCCCGCCCGCACACTGGCTCAGCTGTGCTCCCTGCTGCAGGCATCATGTGCAGGTCTGGGCCATGGGCTGTGTGGCTGCCAGACTACAGGGCTGTGGAGGCGCAGGGAGTGCAGGCCACGAAGCAGGAGTGCGGGGAGCAGAAGTGGAGAGGCTTCCCCTCGGCGCCATGCCCGGGCTTCCCTGAGCCTGGCTTGCACCTCTCCAGCCTGTCCTCCTTCCAAGTTAGAGGGACAGGAGCGCCTTCCCACCTCACCCGACTTCGCCTCATGCCCCAGCCCTTTTGCTTTCTTCCTGTTACAGATATGAATGACCATCTAATCAGCTGACAATTGCCAGGAAATTTTTTCTCAAGATGCTACTCTGGATAAGAAACCAATGCAATGTGGCTCCTGGGTCACACAGTCACGGGCAGAGGTGCACAGGAGGAGGGGCCCTCAGGAGGAGGGGCACGAGGCGTGTGTGCACACGTGCAGCACGGGCAGCAGACCTCCCGCTGCCCACAGCCTGCGCAGCTGAGATGGCGGCGGGAGGAAAGGAGCGCCGGCGTGCCCAGATGCCGGACACAGAACACAGAGTCCAGCATGAGCACCTCTGGTTTCAGACCAGATGCCTCTGCTAAGACCCTCATCTGACATCACAGGACATTGGAGACAGAGCGTCCACTGGGCAGTCAGGGAGTGAGGCTGGCAGGTGCTCCTGTGGGCTTCCTCCGCCAGGCGCACCCCGGACCAGGACCAGGCCCTCCCCGCACCGGACACTCCCCGCACCGGGAACTCCCCGCACCGGACACTCCCCGCACCGGACACTCCCCTCCCCGCACCGGACACTCCCCGCACCGGGCCCTCCCCGCACCGGACACTCCCCGCACCGGACACTCCCCGCACCGGGCCCTCCCCGCACCGGACACTCCCCGCACCGGGCCCTCCCCGCACCGGGCCCTCCCCGCACCGGACACTCCCCTCCCCGCACCGGGAACTCCCCGCACCGGGCCCTCCCCGCACCGGACACTCCCCGCACCGGGCCCTCCGCGCACCGGACACTCCCCGCACCGGACACTCCCCGCACCGGGCCCTCCCCGCACCGGACACTCCCCGCACCAGACACTCCCCGCACCGGGCCCTCCCCGCACCAGGCCCTCCCCGCACCGGACACTCCCCGCACCGGACACTCCCCTCCCCGCACCGGACACTCCCCGCACCGGGCCCTCCCCGCACCGGACACTCCACTCCCCTCACCGGACACTCCCCGCACCGGGAACTCCCCGCACCGGAAACTCCCCGCACCAGAAACTCCCTGGACCGGACACTCCCCGGACCGGACACTCCCCGGACCGGGCCCTCCCCGGACCGGGCCCTCCCCGCACCGGACACTCCCCGCACCGGACACTCCCTGCACCGGACACTCCCCGCAACGGACACTCCCCACACCGGACACTCCCCGCACCGGGCCCACCCCGCACCGGGCCCTCCGCGCACCGGGCCCTCCCCGCCCCGGACACTCCCCGCACCGGACACTCCCCGCACCGGACACTCCACTCCCCTCACCGGACACTCCCCGCACCGGGAACTCCCCGCACCGGAAACTCCCCGCACCAGAAACTCCCCGGACCGGACACTCCCCGGACCGGACACTCCCCGGACCGGGCCCTCCCCGCACCGGGCCCTCCCCGCACCGGACCCTCCCCGCACCGGACACTCCCCGCACCGGACACTCCCCGCAACGGACACTCCCCGCACCGGGCCCTCCCCGCACCGGGCCCTCCCCGCACCGGACACTCCCCGGACCGGACACTCCCCGCACCGGACACTCCCCGCACCGGGCCCTCCCCGCACCGGACACTCCCCGCACAGGGCCCTCCCCGCACGGGACACTCCCCGCACCAGACACTCCCCGCACCGGACACTCCCCGCACCGGGCCCTCCCCGCACCGGACACTCCCCGCACCGGACACTCCCCGCACCGGACACTCCACTCCCCGCACCGGGCCCTCCCCGCACCGGACACTCCCCGCACCGGACACTCCACTCCCCGCACCGGGCCCTCCCCGCACCGGACACTCCCCGCACCGGACACTCCACTCCCCGCACCGGGCCCTCCCCGCACCGGACACTCCCCGCACCGGGCACTCCCCGCACCAGACACTCCCCGCACCGGGCACTCCCGCACCGGACACTCCCCGCACCGGACACTCCCCGCACCGGGCCCTCCCCGCACCGGACACTCCCCGCACCGGGCCCTCCCCGCACCGGGCCCTCCCCGCACCGGACACTCCCCGGACCGGACACTCCCCGCACCGGACACTCCCCGCACCGGGCCCTCCCCGCACCGGACACTCCCCGCACAGGGCCCTCCCCGCACCGGACACTCCCCGCACCGGACACTCCCCGCACCGGACACTCCCCGCACCGGGCCCTCCCCGCACCGGACACTCCCCGCACCGGACACTCCCCGCACCGGACACTCCACTCCCCGCACCGGGCCCTCCCCGCACCGGACACTCCCCGCACCGGACACTCCCCGCACCGGACACTCCACTCCCCGCACCGGGCCCTCCCCGCACCGGACACTCCCCGCACCGGACACTCCACTCCCCGCACCGGGCCCTCCCCGCACCGGACACTCCCCGCACCGGGCACTCCCGCACCGGACACTCCCCGCACCGGACACTCCCCGCACCGGACACTCCCCGCACCGGGCACTCCCGCACCGGACACTCCCCGCACCGGACACTCCCCGCACCGGGCCCTCCCCGCACCGGACACTCCCCGCACCGGGCCCTCCCCGCACCGGGCACTCCCCGCACCGGACACTCCCGCACCGGACACTCCCCGCACCGGGCCCTCCCCGCACCGGACACTCCCCGCACCAGACACTCCCCGCACCGGGCCCTCCCCGCACCGGGCCCTCCCGCACCGGACACTCCCCGCACCGGACACTCCCCGCACCGGACACTCCCCGCACCGGGCCCTCCCCGCACCGGACACTCCCCGCACCGGACACTCCCCGCACCAGACACTCCCCGCACCGGGCCCTCCCCGCACCGGACACTCCCCGCACCGGGCCCTCCCCGCACCGGGCCCTCCCCGCACCGGACACTCCCCGCACCGGGTCCTCCCCGCACCGGGCCCTCCCGCACCGGACACTCCCCACACCGGGCCCTCCCCGACCGGACACTCCCCGCACCGGGCCCTCCCCGACCGGACACTCCCCGCACCGCGCACTCCCGCACCGGGCCCTCCCCGCACCGGGCCCTCCCCGCACCGGACACTCCCCGCACCGGACACTCCCCTCCCCGCACCGGACACTCCCCTCCCCGCACCGGACACTCCCCGCACCGGGCCCTCCCCGCACCGGACACTCCCCGCACCGGGCCCTCCCCGCACCGGACACTCCCTGCACCGGGCCCTCCCCGCACCGGGCACTCCCGCACCGGACACTCCCCGCACCGGACACTCCCCGCACCGGACACTCCCCGCACCGGACACTCCCCGCACCGGGCCCTCCCCGCACCGGACACTCCCCGCACCGGGCCCTCCCCGCACCGGGCCCTCCCCGACCGGACACTCCCCGCACCGCGCACTCCTGCACCGGGCCCTCCCCGCACCGGGCCCTCCCCGCACCGGGCCCTCCCCGCACCGGGCCCTCCCCGCACCAGACGCTCCCCTCACCGGGCGCTCCCCGCACCGGACACTCCCCGCACCGGACACTCCCCGCACCGGACACTCCCCGCACCGGGCCCTCCCCGCACCGGGCCCTCCCCGCACCGGGCCCTCCCCGCACCGGACACTCCCCGCACCGGGCCCTCCCCGCACCGGATACTCCCCGACCCGGATACTCCCCGCACCGGGCACGAATCTCAAGCAGCCGAGGACCCACCAGGGCCCCAAGCATAGCCGTGGCTCCCGGGCCCAGGAAGAGCCAGGCGACACCTGAGCTCAGTGCTGGGTCCCAGATCCCTGTGGGCCCTCCTGCCTGCTTTTGGTCGGAGTCCCAGGGGCCTGTACAGGGTGACATTTCTCTTCACCTGCACAACTTCCAGCCTGTGCACTGGCTCCTGCCCCAGCGAACAGGGCGGGGAGTCTGGCTCTGGGCTGCCTCTGGCCCCGCTGCCCCGGGGGGTGAGTGTGGGCCTGGGGGCTGTGAGAGCTCCCTTCTCCCCGGAAGACAGTCTTATCACACGCGGTTGGCACATTGAGACCAATAAGAGAACCACCGAGACCAACAGGGGAAACCAGTGACCACACCGGTCCTTCGTTTGGGGACCTGCGCCCTCAGGTCCTGCGCAGCCTGTGGCCACGCCCAAGGTCCTGCCCGTCTGAGGAAGGTGAGCCCACGGACACTGACTGATCGGACAGAGCCCGCAGAGCATCCCCGCACTGTCCACAGAAACACTGGCCGCGGAGAGCTCTGGTCACTCTCCTCCGGACGACGGCAATCCCCTAACCACCCGCACGGAGTCTAACGGGACTGTTGTGGACGAGGTACCGCCTGTGACTGGATTCCACTGGAAACAGCGGCTGTCGCACGTGCGCTTTAGAGAACTAAAGAGCGCGGGATCCCAAGGGCTCCGGGCTGAGCACTGCTCAGGCCGAAACTGCACACACCCTGATTGGGCTCTCACAGGAGGCCCCGCGGGCCGGGCCCCACGGCGCCTCTGGTGCCCGGTCTGGGTGTGCTCGTCTCAGAACCCCCAGCATCCAACGATCACACCTCACCACCACTCTCCTGCCATAACTACCTCTACACTCACCCAGTGTCCCTTCGCCATCCAGGCGGGTTCCCCCGCTGTGCCGGGAGGACACTTCCCCAGGCACAGAGAAACGATGATGCAGCCCGGCCGAGCGGCTCCGTGGGTTGGAACGCTGTCCCAGAGGATAAGGTGACCAGATGTCCCACTTTTGGCTGGACAGTCCCGATTTTTAACAATTTGTCCCACAGTGTTTTAAAAATGTCCAGATTTTTGGAAAAAACGCTGCAGGACGTGGGACAAATTGTTAAAATCGGGACTGTCCCAGCAAAAGTGGGACGTCTGATCACCTTACCATAGGAACATAAGCTGAGGGTGCCCGTTCAGTCCGGGTCAGGGCATGGGCCTGGGCTGTGGGTTTGATCCCGGGTGGGAGCGCAGAGAAGGCACCCAGTCAATGTTTCGCTCCCTCTACCTTCTTCTCTCAGGCGTGTCCTTGGTGCGGATTAAACACTGTTATGAGGAATCCTGACAGGTGTTGTCTCATGAGCCTGTCGAACACTGGCCTCTCGGCGGCCCCACTGACTCCGCTGCTTTCTCTCACCTCCTTCCTCTGGCACCCTAGCCCCTTAGCTCACTGCCAACCTGAGCCTTGAGTCTCTCATTTCCTCACTAATATCGTGACATTTTCTGGTATTTAAAATATAAGGAAATCAAATACCCATCTAATAGGTCTTCCAAAACCATTACGTTTTTCCAAGGTATGGCCCCACGGGACATTTCCGGTTCTAATTCATAAGCTCAGTGCTCAGCTCAGGCCTGCACGCCAGGAGGGGCGCCAGGAAAGCTCCAGATTGACCCGAGAGCCAAACGCTTCCCTCAGGCGCTGGTGTGACAGAAGTCCGCTTTTTAGCGACTCAGGCACGTCTCATGTCTTCACTACAAGCAGCAAAGTCTTGCGAAGCAAACCTCACGTGGCCGTGGCTCCCTGCACTGTGCCGGCTCTCAGGGTGCCGCCTCCGCTGAGCCCGGCTGGGACACGCTGGCCCTGGCCACGTCGCGGGGGTCAGTGCTGTGCTCCCGCGCTCCAGGGGTGGAGCCCCTCCCTCCGCAGCTGGGACAGACACCATGCACTGACTGACACAGAGTAATGGAGACACGTGGCCCGCATCGCCCCTCCCGTGGACCAAGTCCGCTCTCCCCCATGATGCCGAGGTGCCGGCAACAACCCGGCGTCCAGGCCTCAGCCACTGCCACTTCCTTTCCTAACGAAGGTGCTGATTCTCATCTAAAGAGCAGGAGGAACTCACAACAAACTAGAGCACTCACAGGCAGAGAACAGAGGGATGACTGCCAGAGCGAGGGCAAGGTGAAGGGATCAGACACGTGGGATCACAGCCCTGGTGAGAACTGTGCGTCTGCCAAGGGGAGGGCTCTCAGAACATTCCAGCAAAACCCTGTCTTTGTGCAGTCAGAGGGGCTTCCAGCACAGGCACAAAGCACCCACAGCCAGCCGGAGGGTGCGGGGGTGGGGGAGGGTGCCGGAGGGTGCTGGGGGAGGGGGTGCCGGGGGCTGCTATTGGGATCTCACTCGTGGTGGGTCCTGCCAAAGGCTGGGCATCACTAAGCCTCCACGTCTCCTCCGTCTGCCGCTATGACGGTGAAGCCCACAGGGTGAGGTGGAGGAACAGGAGATTTCGGTAAGGAACCCTCATTCTCAATCCTCACCGGAGGAGGTGTTTCCATTGGTGCTGAGAGAGAGGAAGGGAGAGAAAGACAGCGGTCGGTGCCTCTGGCTGCATCCTGACTGGGATGGAAGCCATAACTGGGCCTGTGGGTCCAGGACAAGCCCGGCCTCTGGGGCCGCTGCCGGAGAAGGCTCCTTTCAGAGGGACTGGGAACGAGCACTTGGTCCAGGAGGGGATTCTCACAGTGACCCCTTGAGCTGACGTGGTCACCCCCAAATAGCAACCGAACAAAGGTTTGGAGAAAACTGGACGAGCCGGGAAGTGGCACAGCACCTCGGACTGAGGTCTGTTTGACCCTGAAGTCCCGTTTCTGGGCTGAACATGACCCTCCATGAGTTACTCCCCCCACTCCCCTCCCCCAAAAAACACCTGTCTGGAGTAAGCGTCATTGCCCGCACCGGTTAAGCCGCCACGTGGCCGCGGGCTCAGTGAGGCAGAGACCAGTGCTGCCTCCCAGGCCACCACGCCCTCGGCCCTGCGCAGGAGTGTTACTGCCATCGCTGTCACGGCGACAGGAAGAGGTTACCGTCCACCGCATGTCACCGGGAGCAAAGCCATCACATGACCAAGTCTCCCAGGAGCCCAGCCATGTCTGCCGAGGACACTGCCTTTGGCTCATTGGGGCGTGTGAAACCTCACCACGGCGACACCCCAAAGGGGTCCCTACTAAGGATAGTGCGGGTGCCCTGCTACGTAACCAGCCTCCCTCCCCCCGCCCCGGCCACCTTCCCTGCAGCTCTCCTTTCCCTTCCCACCCGCTCACGGCCTGCCCTCGGCCACGCTCCTGCGAATCCCTGACATGCAGCTGCAGGCATGCCCTCTGCTTCCCTTCCGGCCGCACAAGGCAGTGCCTGTCATGGCCCCACAGCCCCACTCAGTGACTGACAGGAGTGACCCTTCATCCCAGTCCATCACTTCCTGTGCAGGCACTTCTCTGGGGTCCGCTTCCCAGAAGCACCAGACCTCCCACAGCCTCCCCCTGGCACGCTGCTTGGCTTCCTGATTCCTAGCAGGCGGCTGCTCTTACACAGCTACCTCCAGCCCTGCAGGGGACATCGGCACATCCCCGAAGGCAGCCACACATCCTTCGTTTTCAAAAGGTGGAAAACGAAAGATTTTCTATGTCCGTAAGAGTGAGCATCAATACTTGAAAGCCCTAAAATACATTTTTAATAGTTGCTTTTTGTAAAAAACCTCAAGAGTGATATTATAGTTATTCACTGCTACCAGGTCTGAGTGAGGTGTCTCTTGGGAGGCTAGGTGTGCCTCCAGCAGGCCGAGGCCAGAGTGCCCTTCCAGCATGCTGGTTACTGGAGAAGTCCCTGCTCCTGGCTCTCCATATGGCCTGGGCTTCTACAGAACAGAGTGACAGGGCTCTAAGGCAAATGTATTGAGGGGGAAAGTGAGAAAGGGGGGGTGGGGAGAGAGAGAGAGAGAGAGAGAGAGAGAGAGAGAGAGAGAGAGAGAGAGTTAGTTCTGTGTATGTCCCAACATCACCACCACATTCTGCTCATTGGAGTGATTAATTCAGTCCCACAGCCACTAGGAAGGAATCACAGGGCTACAAAGGGACAGTGTCTGAGTGTGTGGACACTCATTAAAAGCACTGATGCCAACACGTGCCTTAGCTGGACTCAAACTGTAATTTATTCAATTACAGGAACCAGGAAGATAAAATTAATATGGTTGCCACTGTTGCTGTGAATATAATTTCACTGACTTGATTTTTGTGTTAAGATACTGAAATATAATAAGTTCTTTATAGTAGCCTATATAATAAAGAGGTAATATGCAAATTAACACTCATGCCCTCACAAGATGGCTGCCTACAACTAGGCCTGCAGAGGTGTTAGTGAGGGATGACCAAACAACTGAACAGCTGGCTTTTTGGAGTGACCAGGCCAGCAGGATGGGGGCAGTTGGGGGCAACCAGGCCAGCAAGGGGGACATTTGAGAGCAACCTGGCTGGCAGTGGGGGGCAGTTAGGGGCAATCAGGCAGGCAGGCAGGTGAGCATTAGGATTCAATAGTCCAGGATTGTGAGAGGTATGTCTGACTATTGATTTAGGCCTGATCCTGGGATTTGGCTTAAACTGGCAGTCAGACATCCATGAGGGGTCCCAGATTGGAGAGGGTGCAGGCTGGGCTGAGGGGACCTCCTCATGCACAAATTTCATGCACTGGGCCTTTAGTCTATATTTGTAAAAGCCAAGTGACTGGAGCAATGGAACGAAAGGAATGAGTGGAACTACTGGAACAATCAGTTGCTATGACGTGTACTGTGGTGGACAACTGGCCCCATCGGGACCCCGATTGCCCCCTCCCAATCTTCTGCAGCCCGTCCCCGGCACTGGCCCAATCAGCCCCCATCAGGGCAGGCCTGCTAGACCCTTCCTGTGCACAAATTCATGCACTGGGCCTCTAATTTTACATATTCTTCAAAAGGTTTAATGACCTTACTGAGTGCATTTCCTAAAATTTTGATAAGAAGGCACTGCTGCCTGAGAGAGCTCAGAAAACCAATTACTTTACATCAAAAACTTTGAAGAAGAAAAGGGATAAAATGCTGCCTGCTAAACCACATTCAGTGTTTGAATAAATTAAAGAACACATCTGCATACTTTAATAGGGAAAATTTTAAACTCTGAAAAGACAAAAGGATGAATATACCATTTGAAAAGTCATCAAAGTTAAATACCTCATAGCCTGAATAGAGGTTTCAGAGCCAGGGGCCGCCCCCGCGGAGCCCACAGGCCGGGCGGCTAGTGCTGAGGTCCCGAGCCTGTCCCCAGCGGAGTGTGTCCTCATGTGTTCACAGGCTGACATCGCCATGGTCGCTTTAACATTCCCCTCCTCCTATGTCACTTGGCCAAAATTATACTTTTCCTTCAATTCTTAATTCACATGCCTTTTTGTTTTTTGCATGGAAATTTCCTGATGGGTAAGATTTGATTAAGAACAAATAATATTTTGGGCTTCTGTACTCTTTGCAAGACCCGTTTCTGAGGAGGGACCCTAGTTATGTGCTATTTGGTACATGGAAGACTACATTCCTGGCATCTATGCAAATTATGAAGCATAATACTAATACAGTCTTAAGAATCATCTCACTTTGGAAACCCTGCCGTCCCCTTCCCCATCTCCTGGTCCGCTGGACCCTAGCCCCTGCCCCCACCTCCCGAGGGCTGGTCATTCCCCTGCAGCTGGGACCCTCCCCTTGCTGCGAGAGCGCATTTCTGTGCCTGCATCTTTTATTGCCCTCGTTTCTGAACCTCAAACAAATGGAATCATGGTGTCTTTTTCTTATTCACCATCTTTCTCTCAGAATGGTCTATGTCAGTGGTCAGCACTAACTCATTATTCAACAGAGCCAAATGTCAACAGTACAACGATTGAAATTTCTTTGAAGAGCCAAAATTTTTAAACTTAAACTTCTTCTAATGCCACTTTTTCAAAATAGACTCACCCAGGTTGTGGTATTTTGTGGAAGAGCCACACTCAAGAGACCAAAGAGCCACATGTGGCTTGCGAGGCTCAGTTTGCCGAGCACGGGTCTATGTTGTTGCTGGTAGCAGTTGTGACACGTTTTCCTGCCATTTGGCGCTCCGTGTGTTCTTATAAACTATCGGTTTATATTAACCTCCTAACAGGGACCTGCGGGTGGTTCTGCTTCCTTTGCTGTTGGAAACAGTGCTGGTGTGAAAAGGCTGCTGGTGAACAAGGGCAAGACTCTGGTCAGACTACCGTGTTAGCAACGGAAACCTCGAACCTGGGCTGTGCCTCCTCATCCCCCAGGCCGTGCACATGCGCCTGCTTCTCTGACCTCGAGCCTCACCGACCCTCCCTGTGACAGGGGGATGTGTACAGTGGGATTTCGTTTTTATTGATTTAGGAACTTGGGTTTGGAACTGGCCTGTTCAGTCTATTTACATAGCTCTAATGAGCTATTTGGAATTTTAGAATTATTTTATCCTGATTTTTTAACTTGTTGTTTTATACCATTATTTTTCTTTTCTTGACATTTTAAATTTATACTCTCCTTAAAACACATTTTTTATTGATTATCCCTAAAGATTGAGTACATCCACTTAAAAACATGTGAGATTTATTCTTTAACCTTACTGCTGGACAATATAAGACTTTAAGAATAACGTAATGCTGTCTGTTCCTTCCCTGGTTTACCTGCTATCACTGTACAATGAGCTCTGTCTCATTTTCACTGCACAGATTACACATTATTATCTTATCCTATCTAATAAAAGGGTAATACGCAAATTAACTGTCACTCCATCACAAAGATGGCAGTGCCCATAGCCACAAGATGGTGGCACCCAGTCTTCTCAACCCCACAGGAGTCCCCCAGTCCTAGTGTGAGCAGCCTGGCAAAGTGCTTGCTTCGTTACTGCAGTGATGAAGCAACCATTTCACGCCAGGCCGGGACGTGGAACGCTTGCATTCTCTCCCTGGTAACGAGGCAAGCGTTCCACACCTGGTTGCGGATGGGCCTCTGGACCATGGAGAACCTGGACAGTGGGTGTGGAGTGGCCAGGCCCCACAGAGAGCTACTGGCGCATGGATTCATGTGCAGGGCTACTAGTAGAGAGAATATTTATTAATTAATTTCTTTGATAAAAATTCTTCCTTTCATCAAAGATGCTTCTTACAGGCTCCTTCTCATTCTGTACTACTTATCTTAGAAAGCCTTTTATACATGTTAAACGAATGGGCAGTTTTCTCATTTTTTATTCTTTTTATCCTAATCCTTGAATTATAGTTTTGTCTGGTAATTCTAGTTATTTTCTCTTAGCATTTCAAAATATTGCACTGTCTCCTGGCATCTGTGTTCTTTGGTAGTTTCCTGTGTGGCTGTAGGTGAAGAGTCTTCCTTGATCTTTATCTTTCCTAACCTGTCTCATCTGCCAGCTCACCCATCACCACTCCTAGGCTCCCCAGGAGTCAGAGTCAATTCAGGGCACATGACAACCAGCATGTGTCAATATTTACCATATTTTCCAGAGTAAAGGTGACTTTTGAAATGAAAAAAAGTCAACCGAAAATCGGGGGCAAAAGACCAAAATTGCACAAAAATTACCTGCAGATCTTGACGGCAAAGTAAGTCTTTTCTTTGAAGTGGAGGGTAGTCTTATACAGTGAATATAGGCCTAAACCTATGTTTTAACTGTAATATTAGGGGGTCGTCTTATACAACGGAAAATACAGAGTATAAGATGACCTTGACTATATTAATTTTACAATGAATGCAATGACTCTTTTGAACTGCATACTACTGGTCTGAATTTAGAACAAGGCATTTTTGCTCTTCTGTGGGGGCTTATCTCTGTCTCTAGTTTTTCCACTCTCCCCACCTTCAGGAGAACCCATAATTCACAAGCTGGGTTGATCCCTGTGCCTTCTGTACATAGTCTTGAACTTCACATCATTTTACCTTCTCATGCTCTTCTGAAAACGCTTACCCAGCTTTCCTTCCACACGACAGGGCCTGGTTTTAGAGTATAATGTCCTTTCTTTCTCTGCTCCCAGCGAGTCTTTACGGGCATTCTGAGTTGTTTCCAATATTGTTTTCTTGGTTCATTTTCAACGATACACTTTTCTCCTGAAAATGAAAGTAATATTCCATTTCCCTGACTCTTAGGATCTATAATGGCTTCATTTGCTGCTGTTGTGCTAACTGGGTAAACTCGGGCAAGTCACCACCCTTTTGGGGCCCAATTTCCTTGCGAAATGAAAGTAATTGTCCTTTCTACTTTATAAGTCTATTGTGACACATGAGTTAAATACATAAAATGAACTCACATAGCACCTGGACATACTAAATGCCCCATTACATCTGGGCCCTCATGTTATTTGCATTTTACTGTTTTCTCCTTTCACAGCTTCAAATGAGGTGATGACAACCAGCAGAGGATGCTTGTTCATGGTCTCTGGACTTTCCTCCTTTTCTCTTGCATCTGGTCAAACGACCTTTCAATGAAGAAGTTGGAGAGCAGGCTGAGGGTCCACACTCTCAGGCCTGCTTCCGGCCAGGACACGCCTGAAGGCCGAGGCTCCTGTTCTCCGGGGTGTCCATTGCTGGCAGCTGCAGTCCATGGGGGCTGCACAGGGCTGCTCCTGCTGACAGGTCTCACCCGTTGGGGAGGAGGGATGCTCTGGCAACTTTGAAAATAAAGTTTCAGCCTTGGCCAGGTGGCTCAGCCAGTTAGAACATTGTCCTGTGCACCAAAAGGTTGCCATTTCTATTCCCTGGTAATTTATGCAATCAACCAATGAATGCATAAATAAGTGGAATGATAAATAGATAACCCCATCTCTCAATCAATAAAAAAAAAAAAAAAGAAGAGAGGTGACACTCTTGTCCTCTCTCTTGATTTTCAATGCCCATCCCCCTCCTCCCCACTGGCAGGCTGATAGCCCTCATTGGCCAGGGTCAATCTTCTTTATTCTGTCTCCTGGTCTCCTGATTCAAATGGGAATCTCTCCCAGAGACCCACACAGACACACCCAGAGGTATTTACCAGGTACCAGGGCACCCCTTAGTCCAGCCCAGTTACAAACATCACACAAGGTAGTAGATTCACGTGCTTTGACAGCTCAGAGGAAATCCAGATCATCATTTCTCTTTTCCTGGGTTTAAACAGACATCATCAGAACAAGTCTTTGGCAGGGACTTTTCTGACAAGAAACACAGCCGAAGGCATGCATTCTTCTTGTCACTAGAACTGCAACACAGTACAATCAGATCTGCCTCTAGACTCTTTGCTGCCACAATTCTACGTCATCTCCATGGGGAGCCTTCTGCTGAGAATTACCCATGTGAGGTCCTAGGCTGGGGAGATGCCTGTCTGATTAGGAAGGGGCTTTGTGACAAGCCTATTTACATGGATAGTGCCCTTTAAACTTCATACTGTCACCAAGGAAACAATATGATAATGACTCGCAGAAGGAATCTTAACATTTCGACAGAGGTAAAATTTCCATCTTACATTCAGGCAATGGATACTTTTAAAAAATCAAATCACAGTAACATTTTCTACTGGGAATTACTGTGCCTACTTTGCTTATCCACACCATAAAAGGTTAAAAAAACAACAACACTCAAATCTCTTTTAGAAAAGGCATTTTTAGTAGGACTGTGTGTGTGTTTATTTATTTACTAAAGGCCTGGTGCATGAAATTCGTGTGTGTGGTGGGGGGAACCCAGCCTGCACCCTCTTTAATCCTGGACCCTTCCAGGGACATCCCTCTCACAATTCTGGACTACTGACTCCTAATAGCTCACCTGCCTACATGCCTGGTTGCCCCTAACTGCTCCCCTCCAACCTGCTGGTCTGATTGCTCCTAACTGCCTCCCCTGCCAGCCTGGTTGCCCCTATTGCCCCCTGCTGCTGGCTAGGTTGCCCCCAACTGCCCCCTCCCTGCCAGCCTGGTTGCTCCTAATTGCCTCTGCCCCTGCCCCTGCTGGACTGGTCACCCCTTACTGCCCCTCCCCCCCCCCCAGCCTGCGTGGTCGCCCCATGCAACCTGTTTATTTAATTGTTTGGTCATTCCTCACTAATCCCCCTGCTGGCCTGATCTTAGGCAGCCATCTTGTGAGGGTGTTATGGTCAGTTTGCATATTACCTCTTTATTATATAGGATTTTTAATGTAACAATTACATAATTTACTTAGTGGGTTTTAGGTTGAGTTTTCAAGAGGTATCATGACTATGAGCAAATTGATGGTAAGGTGGAAAACAATGAATGAAGAGTTAGCTTACAACACTGTTTATCTCCTTTGAGGTTGATGGAACTCAAATTGCTGTCATTAGCTGAAAAATACACCGTGGAAAGGAGCCTGCACTTACCCAGAGGCTCTCCCATTTGCATTTCCGCTAAATTGCTGGCTGTCTGCTTTCTAAGACAAGTGCTTAGACGCAGTGACAGGAGAGAAATCTACGTTCCAGGGAAGTAAGCCAGGAGCACGGGGACTACGGGAAGAGATGTTTATCAGTGAAGACATCAGAATCCTGCCTCCTATTTTTGTGATCCAAAGACAGTCTTAGAGCTGGGATCCACGCAGACAGACCCTGAGCTCCCCACACTCACCAGGACCCACACTGAGCCAGCGCAGCCCTCCCTCTGATACACAACTGGTACCCCAGACCCCGCTCCTGCCGCTGGTGTCAGGTGAAGGCCGAACCCAATTAGCATCTATCTCGATGGATTACCTCTTGAATAGTCACTTAACTGCCTCCTAATCCTGCAATGCAAAACACTATTATTTTGCAGAGTCATTTCCTTTAAACTCACAAGAAAAAAAATATTCCTATTTGACCAGTAAAACAATATTTTTCTCCAAATTATAACGCTAAATATTAAATCATCGTTTTGTTTCGAACTTCAATAACAGGCCTACTTACGAACATTGCTATACATGGGCAGTATAAGCTCAGAGGCAACGGGATGTGTCAACACGGACTGAGTCGGCACCACTGGCCCACTGGGCACCTTAGCTCAGCTTCGGACTCCCCACACGTGCACCCAGGAAACCCCGTCACACGGAGCAAGTGAGCATGGGAGCACCGATCCCACCCAGCTCCTGCCAACAGTCCCGTTTCCTACGGCATCTCAAATGTCCCCATAGTTTTTTCTTAAAACTTCCTTTTTAAGAAATATCTTCTGATACCTGAGAAAACTGCTGAGAAAGGCTACATCTAGAGGATTTCTGCAGCTTTCTTATTCCAGTGTTTTAAAAGAACCTAGGGGTCTTTAGCAAGCACCATCTCTTTCAGAGAAGATTTTAAAAATAATTTTAAATGTATGAGGCCACAAAGCCAAATTAACAAAACTCCAGAGATACAGATGTAAGCAGCTGTGTGAGGCCTGGCCCCGTGTGACTGAGGAGCCATTGCTCACCGGAGAGAAGCACAGGGGCCATCTGGGAGCTGCAGCAGAGAGCTGCACCTCACACTCCCCGGGGCCACAGAGGGAGCGGGCTCTGCCCAGGAACACTGGGGGCTGTGGGAGGTACTTGCTGTCAACAGTCGGGGACAGAGGCGCGTGGCCACCACAAGTGCTAGGAAATCTGGGACACTGAACCCCTGAGCAAAGGAATTCCATCTCCTGCGCTTTTGAGACCCGGGGATTCTAGTTGCTCATTCTCCCATGTGGCCGGGGCCTTGTGGTCGCACAGTGGACTGGTGACTAGCTGTACGCTGCCTGGATCCAGCTCAGCCTGGAAAGGAAGCTGGACCCTGGCTGGACCGCAGCCCCAGCTCCGCTTCTTCTGAGACTGGATGGAGAGAAGTGGACTCTGGAAGCCAGGGATGTGATTCCACAAACACAAAGCTTTCACCCACACTCCTTCCCGGGGGGGCCTCTGGGAATGTTTACTCCAGCGTCACCTCCAGAGCACCACTTCCACCCAACAGCTTCTTCACTGGAATGAAACACAGTTTTCTCTGTTCAGAATTTTTGAAGAAAGTCTCTCCCTTGGAGGCACATGCAGTTTTGACGTTTCAGCAAAACTCTAATGTAACTGCTGTTTTTCTCAGACAGTTAGGATACAAACGTTTCTTCCATTCTGCAAACTAATTTTAACAACTGAAGACATCTGAACCAGTCCATTAGAATGCTTGTGGGGTTTTGATAAAAATAAAGTAAACCCAAGCCAGCTCCCACGTTGCGGGCTGCAATGCCAGCGGCTCAAAGAGGTCGCTCAGGCCCACAGAGCTCGCCGGACACAGAAGCAGGGAGCGGCGCCGGGCAGGCTCCTGGGCCCGCGAGGGAGCCAGGAGCAAACATCGGGCAGTCTGAGCCCGACATCCCTGCTTTCCATTCTACTGCATGTTTCCCACCATCTTCATCATTCGTCTCCAACTGGTTCTTAACAACGAAACCATAATTTCATATTATAGCCAATACTCCAATTGATAATAATTCAAAACATGATTTTGAGTAAGACTAGATATTTTTGGGGTAAAACATGAATACTTAATACATGTTCTCTCTTTGGAATTGGACGCTATTTTAAGTTTAACGTGACTTAATGCATCCTATAGTCCTATACAGTGTTTGAATACTGTATGTTCTAAAAACTCACGGTATTATCCAGCTAACCAAACCTCCTAATGAACTAACAACCCCTGGTGTGATGGCTGGGCTTACCTCATCAAAGAGGAAGTAAGAGTGTTACTAGCTGCTTAGTTGTTATGAAAACAATGCATGCTCGTATTTTCCCAGCGTTCTGCCACATGGGGGAAAGAAGAGAGGTCATTCTTGTTTGCAGGGACTGGAGAGATGGCTGAACCCTGGAACCTTCAAATTCCATGATGCTTTTTAAACATAAAATGGAAGGAGGATTGTTGTCTGGGAGGAAACCCATGATTCCATAACTGAAGTAACTATTCTTTTACGTAACACTGAGGTTTTTATTTTTACAGTATTTTTGCATATTGACTAATCATAAGATTAGAAAATTGATAAATGTGTCAAAATAAATTGGCAAGAAAGTGGTTTTTCATAAAAATGAAGAAGGATATAATACAAAATAACAACTTTTGTAGTTGTATTACATTGGGAAACCATAGGAAATGGGTCAGAGAAGAAAGTGGCAAAATTTACAGAGTAGAAAGGTGAAGACAGGAAAGAAAATAAATAAAAAAGAAAATGTCAGTCAGGGCTCGGTGTCCAGTACAAACACTGGGATGGAGTGTGGGAAGCGAGGCTGCATGGCACCAGGACCTCAGCGCTGGGAAGTCTCCTAAGAGACACGGACAAAACCAGGCCACTCACTTCCAGTGGAGGCCACATGGAAACCACCATTACCCAGCGGCCCATAAAAACTATTATTCTAAACGTTATGAAAAGCCTCATACATTGTTTTATAACTTTAAAAACTAATTTAGAATCAATACCTCAAGTCTGTCAATTACTTGGGCATTCCAAAACTAAAAATGAGAGAGGTGGTTGCTATGAAAATAATGATGTGCTTACCATCGTGATTCGGATTTCCTAGTGTCCATGGCTCATCAGAGTCAAAATGAGTGTCTCCCCCAATTCCTGGTCCAGGGAAGTAGGCATGTGCCAAAAACCCTCCCTCTCCATCAAAGGGAGAGCTGTCTCCATGGAAACCAGATGCGAAAATGATGGTTATATCCACGTCGCGCTTGCCATTTTCTAACTCACTGTAGGGCACTTCCTCGAATGTCAGGGGAGTCACGTTCTGCCACACGTCGAAGGCACGGCGGATAGCTCTGCGTGTCTCCGGGTCCCCCACTTTCGGAGTTACGTTCTTTATACTGAAATGGAGAGAAAAGAAGAACGCCCATGGCTTCGTTCCAAATGGTCCGACTCGGAGAGTTTGATCTATTCAGTGAGTAAAATAGCAAAGAGGAGAGATGAACCAAAATCTACGCGTCCTAGCTGGAGCTCACTCCACAGGCCGCCTGGTTCTCCTGGGCCCCCATCCTCCACCCGGTGGGAGTGGGGTTCCCTGCGGAGTGTGGGGCGGCAGGGCAGGTGCTGGGCCTCCAGGCCCCGCTGGGGAGGCGCGCTGCCGAGGGTGGGAGGTGCTGCCCTCTGAGCTGAAGACAAAGCCCAGCTTCTTCCCGGGTGATGACGCCCAGACGCAGCGCTGGGGGCCCCGCCATCCTCGGCAGCCTCTGCACCCAGTGGCCACCAGTTCTCAGACAGTCATTTCTCAGCTTTAAAAGAAAATGTCAATTAACTACTGTTTCTGATGTTCTATTGTTTTCTTATTACATACATAATCTGTTCTAGCTAAAATAGGCAATGTGAGTGAACAACGTTTAACTACAAATATTTAACAATTATATACATTTAAAGAAGTAACTTGGGCATTATTTAATTTGTTTATTTGTCTTGATGCTAATAACAAAGATAAAAATTATAAATATTTTCTCAATTTACTTTGTACTAATCAGATATTTCTCTTTTCTCAGTTCTGTTTATATTTTTCTAAATAGAACACGAATGAAATAAATATACCTACACATATTTTATATTGTTGTAGGATAAGTTTATATCATTTTTGTGGAAAGCAACGAGTAATTTCCAGAAGAAGTATAACTAAATCTCAGACCCCTTCAACCAACAATCTTACAGCCACGAACCCATGAAATCTCACCAAGGAACTATCCTAATATACAAAGGAAGATATAGTAATCAAGTTAACATATATTGCAATGCAATAATAAAAGAAGTGGGATCTAAATGATTTGTGATAATGGATCAATAGTTAAATGATGGTGTCTCCATTGCATATCAGAATATATACAGAACTTAAAAATAGTTTTGTCTTTTTAAGGCATTTGGCAACATGGAAAAATAGTTCAGATACATTTCCCAGTAGAAAAATTATCAATATATGCAAACTATATTTTTAACCCTATTGTCACTATGCCCAGATGGTATATATTCTTTTATATTAATAAAACGAGTAAGGAAACACATGGAAAAGAGTAGGCAGGGAGTTCCTGGGAGGAGAGATGACAAGTGAAGACCAAGGTGGGCATAGCTGGGCCTGGGGAGTTCCAGGAACAACAAGCAGAACAGTGACATGCAGCCTGGCCAGCAGGGGGCGGTGTTGGGCCAGGGGCCAGAAGGAACAGCATGAAGACAAGGCAGGGCCTATGGGCCTGACTTTTGCTCCAGAGGAGAGGGGAACACCTAGAGGTGGAGCTTGTGAGCAGAGAAGGGACACTGGACTACAGGCTAAATAAACAGCATGGTCATCATTGGAAAGTAACATATTCTCAGGCAGTGAGAGTGGAAGCAGACACCACGGGGTCAGCTTGGGGCCAAGGCCCAGTGGGGACACTGAGAAATGCTTGGATTTGGGACACACTGTGGGACACGGCTGCCAAGATGCACTAACGGTCAGACACGGGCATAGAGAAGTGAGTGCCCAGAGAGTCGCCGTGTTGTCCACCTGAGCCAAAGGATGGTGGTGCGAGAGAGCTCGTTCCCTCAGGGAGAGAGGGTGCAGCATTTCCTGTGGGCTGATTTGATATGGTTTACATTATTATTATTATTATTATTATTATTATTATTATTATTATCATTGCTTTAGCCCCTTCTGTGTGATGTTCTAAACTCCATTGGGAAGGGGGCGCGGACGCCGGGCACCACCGACCTTCGTCAGCTTGCCACCCCGGACCTCCTGCGTGATGGCTGAAGAGGCACACGGTTCATGCGGGAACTGCGGCTTTTCTCAGGTTCGCCTTCCTAGTCGTCTTTCACGTCCTCCCACACCACGGGATCGCAGCGCCCCATGCTCAGGCCAGCGCTTGCGACACATCTGAGAGGATGCACGCCCGGGGCGTCCTGCCTCCTGTCTCACTGCCCGTGAATATGCGACTCCCCGCGATGACCCAGCTGTTTACCTAACCTGTGTCCAGGATCACTGCTCTGGACAAGAGACGGAGCTGGAAGAGGCTCTTCAGCACGTCTATATTGTCGTGATGAGAAACAATAAACAGAACAACAAAGTCAGACAATCACAGACACGGTGGTGAGGGCCAAGGAGGCAGGTGAGTACGTGATGAGGGGGTTTCCAATGGCAAAAGGAGCCACGTGTGCCAAGCACTGAGCTCCAGGGAAAGGAGGGGACAGCAGCAGCCTTTGGTGTTCAGGACGAAGCTCCAACCAACAGACCCACACGCAGGACCGCACTGACATAAGTTTCAAGAGCGTGATTGACATGTAATAGAAAACGGAAATGTATAAAATGTTCATTAAAAGCACAGAAGGCAGAAAAAGGGAAGACAAAAGAACACAAAGAACACCAGCAGTAGGCAGCAGAGAGTTATAAATACAGCAGATCCCAATTCAACTCTATCAATGAGCAGTGAAATGGGAATGGTCACTATATACCAAGGAAGAGAGAGAGGATTAAGACGCTAACAGCAATGGCATGCTGCCAATAAGAAACCAACCTTAAATATAACGATACTTTAAGAGTAAAAGTACAGGGATGAGCATATACCACACTACACTAACCAAAATAAACCTGTAACAACGACCTTAATTGCAGACAAAGCTGACTGCAGAGCAAGGAACATTACCAGGGACAGAGTGCACTGGATGATAAAGACATCGGATTTTCAAGAAGACATAGCAAAGCTTAATGTTTATGTGCTCGGCCACAACAGCCAAGCACAAGAGGCTGAAGCTGATAGAACTGCAAGAAAAGAACTAGACAAGGCCCTGTCTCAGCTGGAGACTGGGTGGCCTGCCTCGCTAGCTGGCAGCCCTGCGGAAGGAAAGGGAGGAGGGCGCAGTGGACGTAACCCCAGCAGTCAGCTCAGCCTCCTCGGGGTCAGCCTCACTGACACTTCCCCTCCTGTCGGGAGAAGGCGTTCAGCTGGCCAGCCAGCACAGGAAGAGGATGTCAGTAGGAGCTGCACGCTGAAACAACACGACCCACTGCACGCCTGCTGGAGTGTCACAGGAGCACCCACAGCACCCTGCAGGGGTGAGCCCAGGCTCCCCTCCTGGTGGGGACGAGGCAACCATGCAGCCACCTGGACCGGCAGGCGGCTTCCTACAGAGGGGCTGCACTGTGCCACAGCTTTGCCCTCACCGGACACTGGAAGCCAATCAGCTGTTCAGACATGCTGTCCACATGGCAACACCTGTGGGTGCCTTAGGCTTTAGGACCATGAGCTCCAGGGGAAGAAGCCATGTGTCCAGGAGGCAGCGACAGCCCTCAGAACACGGCTGTGCCTCCGGGGAGCGGTGTGTGTGTGTGTGCGTGTGTGTGTGTGTGTGTGTGCAGTCACTGCGGAGCCGCGGGCCCCACGGGCAAGCCGTGCCTCTCCGTGAGGCTTCCTGATCACTGTTCACAACCGGTCCCGTGGCCAGCGTGTGCCACTGACACCTAAGGGAGTGCTGCGATGCGGGATGGACGGCGGGCGTACCTGTAGGTGATGTGCTTGTGCTGCCACTTCTGGCCCGTGAGCGCGTATCGCTTGCGGCGGACGCTGAACCGGGAGCTGCCTCTGGTCTGGTCAGGCACCCCGCAGCGGGGCCTCTTCATCCAGCTGCAAGAACAGGCCTCCGTTACTGACTCAGCCTCCTAGCCCCCGAGGGACCCGGGGGAGCCCTCTGTGGCGGGCGGGAGCCCGGGAAACAAGCAGGAACCCGCCCACTTCCTGCGGTTTGAATCTAAGCAGAAAGCGCATTGCTTTTCCTGAGTGATCTAGAGTCACCAGCCCACAGCTCAGAGCGCTGACACTTGTCTCTCTCTAACTTACTCTGAGCCAGTGGTAGACTGAGTGTCTTAAAATGAAACTTCGGAAAGATATTCTCAGTAAGATCTCCTCCAGCTAACCTTCAACAGTGTTTAACATCCATGACGTGACCTTAAGCTCCGGGAGCTAAGAGGGTGTGCGCTACTCTTGTCCCCTCACACGGACAACCTGTTTAGGCACATGTGCCGTCACCGGCTTTTCTTTTCACTTTGTTATCCTGATTCCCCAGGATAGAGCCATACGACATCCACAGTCAGTGCTTAAGTCATAGTGCTTCCCGGATCTGAGGTCAGCACCACACAAGTGAGCTCACTGTGCTTATACTGCCACAACGAGGTGCTGCGTTTGGTGTGCAAACTTGGAACATTGCACAGAGACAGGCGTCTGCTTTCCTGACGACTGCTGTTTCCTGGGTGCTCCTGCTTCTTCTCCGATCAGCAAGGTTCTCAGGATTTTTAGGACATTTTCTTTAGTGACTCATAAAATGGCTCCACTGCTCACGACCCCGTTTAAATTCAATGATTACAAAGCCGGAGCAGACTCTTTCTGGTCCAACAGGCTTCCGAACGTGGAATCGGGAAAGAATCAGAGAGAGCCCGGGCAGGGACAGCAGCGTGCGGCTGCGGGCGGGTGTGTGGAGGTGGCAGAGGGCACAGAGGGGATTCGTGGTGATGGGAGAAATAAAACAAAAAGAATCAACGTTCACTGTATTTCACCAAATACTGAGCAACGTCTTACTGGCGAGTGGGACGGGCTGCCTGCGGAGGGGACGGCCAGCGATGCCGTCTGTGGGATACATGACACAGCTCACGTGTGACGTGAACAAATCTCTTACAAACACCTCACTCCTGCAGCAGCGAGCCGGACTCGCTCTTCCAGGCAACAGACGGCCCCCTCCCCGGGCCCGGCAGGAGCTGGCCGAGGCCTGTCTGACCTCGCACTTCCCCCTCCCCGGGCCCGGCAGGAGCTGGCCGAGGCCTGTCTGACCTCGCACTTCCCCCTCCCCGAGAGGGAAGCTGCTCGGAGAACCAATGTGTGTCTATCCAGGTCTCAAAGCCACGGAGATGTCTGAAAGTACTGGTTCCTCGCAGGCTGTGGGCTCGGCACTGGCTGGACTGAACTGAGCGGAGGCGGGCCCTCCCTGCAGTCACCGCCTCCCGGGCTGGAGGGGCCCTGGCCTGTGAGGCCCCAGGCGGGCACGCAAGCCTGCGGGGAGCCCTGGAAAAGCCACGTCCAGTGCGGAGGGGCCTGGAGAGCCATGCCTCTGCGTTACCCGAGAAGACCGCGACCTGCACCGCTGGTGGCGAGGGTGAGGAAACTGGCTTTTATCTCTGGGTGTTTCATAATCACATCAACAAACTATAACACTCCGCAGGCAAGAGCTTACCCTTACCTACTGCATGGAAAGTACTGAAATAATAAATACCATATTTTTCGGACCATAAGACGCACTTTTTTCCCCCCAAAAGTGGGGGGAAAATGTCCCTGCGTCTTATGGTCCAAATATAGCCTACACATATACTTTAAAAAAAAAGTTTTTTTACTTGCCCGGCTCTGTGTGGTCTCTGTGTGCTTGCCCGGCTCTAAAATGGTTCTAAATGCTGCTGTTTACTTTACAGGGTTGATTACATGTGTTTATGACTGTGATGTTGGGTTTTAATGCACATAAAATATTTTAGGACACTATTTGTTTCAGAATCTTTTTTTCTTCATTTCCCTTCTCTAAAAACTGATGCATCTTATGGTCCGGAGCGTCTTATGGTCCGAAAAATACGGTAATATCAAGTTATTACAGATGCACAGATGTACTTAAAGGGGTCACATATTTAGCTATGGAATGTATTTAAGGAATGCTCTAAGAGGAGAAATAACTTTGAAATGAGTGATGGGATACAATTTGACAAGATAGAATTAGCTGTCATCAGAAACAAATGTATGTCCCATGACAATACATTCCCTGGAATCGCACCAATCATCCACAGAGCTGAAGGCGTCAGAGACTGGGCGGTGTCACTGCGTCGCCCTGGCTTCCTTCCCGGCGCACACCGAGGCGTTCCTCCAGCCGCCCCTCTGGGCCGGCGGGCCCGGCCGAGGGCATCTCGCTGGCCTCCGCAGGGAGTGCTCCGGCTTTTACATATAATTTATGTTCCAAGTGCTTGTTCCCTTATTTACTCATCCTGATCCCTCATCCCACAGCACCTCTGAGCATGTAACTCGCTGGGGCAGTGACCTGGAGGGCGGAAGAGAAGCGAGCCGCGGCCCTCCTGCGCTCACACGCCGTGGGCCAGGCACACCGACAGCGGCTCCCAGCACGCGGACTCGGTCTCCATCCAGACATCTGCCTCCCTGTGTATTTCACATGCAGTAAAACACACGGTGTTTCTTCTGCCCCAAACCTGCACCAACTGCGCTGATGCCTAATCTCAGCCCCAAATCAGAGCACCCCCAAGGCCTGGGCTGGACGGACTTGCAGGTCCCACTGCCCTGCTGTCCCAAATCCAGGAACCACAGTGTGGCCTCTGCTGCCACCCCCCCTCCCCCTGCTCCCCTCTCCCCACCCCCTTAGCCCGCCCCACCCCAGGGGCCTCTCCTCTACCCTGCTCCGGCCTCCTCCTCCTGAGGAGCACTCCCCCAGGCACAGACAGGCTCCTCCTGTCCCTCCATGAAACACCCTATGGAAGGACATGGACGCAGCCCTCCCTAAGTGGGCCCCTTGCCCCCGCTTCCCCAGGCCACGCAGGCCCACAGCCCGGCCGCCCCGTGTGGTGCAGGCCCGTGTCAGGATCACCGGCTCCTCCCTGTTCCCCCAGAGAACCCCACACCTTCACCAGGCAGCTCCTCAGGCAGAGCTGCCCCCTGGCACAGCAGGCTGTTCTGTGGGTTCCAACCTGCGTGTCTGTCTGGCCTGGGCATCGGGCCAGGGAGCAGCAGGCCCGGCCCAGGGCCACCGTGCCCAGGGCCACCGTGCCCAGGGCCACCGTGCCCAGGGCCACCGTGCCCAGGGCCACCGTGCCCAGGGCCACCATGCGTGGCCGCTGTAGGCGGGGGCTCAGGTCCAGTCGGAGCCTCTGACGTGCCGGCTGCCCGCTGTCCAGCAGGTCCCTTGGACTTGGCTCACGCACACCAGCTCAGCAGGCAGATGCTGACATGCAGGAATGGCGCTCGGGACCAGCCTGATCTACCACCAGCAGGAAACTTCCAGCAAAGAAGCCTGTGAGGGCTGGTCAGGTGGAGAATGATCCGCCTGCACGCCAGCAATAGTGACGCCACCCGCTGTGCACAGGGATGTCAGTGGGCACTGATCACTGAAAGGTGTCAATCCAACAACATAACCGGAGGGCATCTGACAGCGGGGAGCCTGAGGTACACTGGCTTCCGGCTTCAGGTTGGCAACACTGCAAACACCTCATGCTGTGGCGGGCAGGTCCTCCTGCGTTTTGAAGCTCTTGCAGGCAGTGGAGCAGCCAGTGGTGAGGAGGCCCCGTCGCTGAACTCGGTCAGCGCCTCTCCTGCGAGTGTGTCATGGGTCTCCTGGGGGATCTGGCTGCCGCAGCCATTTCCAGCTCACCAGGCAATCATTGTGCTGCACCCAATACCACTTCGATAAATCTGGTGAACGCCTGCGACAAGGGTGCAGACTCCGTGTGCCGGTCAGCCCCCGCGCCGCCCCCCCCCCCCGTGACAAACACCCCAGGAAAGAACAGAACCGCGTGCGGACGTGTGGGAGGGGGCGGGGAAGCCATCTTGAACATGAATGATATCCCTCCAAACTTCAATGCGTAACACTGACACATAAAAGGTAAGCTAAAATTCAGAAATAACTCCTATTAACATTGTAAAAACATACTACATTCATGTTCATTATTGCCATGCCGTGTCTTTCTCTCCTTGCCAACTATATCCTTTATCTCCATAACATAAATGGTCCCATTTATTAAGAAACTTAAGTGAGCTTTCTCCCCAAATTAGCTAAGAAGCTCATCATCTGAAAGCCGTTGGCATATATGACAATGGGCTCATTTCCGTATATATATATTTATTACCATCTTTCAAACACCAATGCTGATTAACATAAAAGCGATGTAGTATGCCATTTAAGGTAACACCTTCCTCTGATACAGAGGTGGCCACAATGGAAATCACCGCTTCTAAGTGCCCAGGGATTACAGACTGAGCGTACTAACGTCTGCCTGCCGAAGGAGGGCGTGATCATTTAATTTAAAAGCAGCAGATCTTGCCAAGAGTCTAAGATTAGATGGAAGTTATAGCCTCTCGCACAGGAGTGACTGCAGGCTGTAACTGCGGTCCACAACGATGTGCTCCGTCCAGGTAACCCGGAGCCGCTGTGGGCGGATGGTTTCTGTATCGAACAAAGCAGAGAGAACAGCGCGCCCGTCTCTCCCGGAGGGCGCTGACGGTGATGAGCATGGTGCCTGACGAGCGAGCTTTGCTTTGTGCCAAGAACTCGAACCACAGGGACTCCAGGAGGAGTGAGGCTCTCCCCTCTGCTCTCCGGAGCACCTGCCTTCACAAGGCTGGGAACTTCCGGGCCCGGGCCCTCGGCCTGAGGGGGGCGCTGAGGCCCGCGAGCCGCCTGCCTCCTTCTCGGAGGACAGCCCAGAGGCGGTGGCGGGTGAGGAACTGTGTGTGGATGAGTGAGTGCTGCCTCAGCCGGAAAGATGACAGACAGTGTTCCAGAGCGAAAAAGCACTGAAGACAGAGACTGTTTAGGGAAACCCCTCCTTGACTTAGGTGAGTGGGCTGAACACTGGCTCTCTGCCGCCCTCTCCCCAGGGCCCTCATTTGGACAGCTGCCCCTCTCCCGTGGCGTCAGTGTTCTAGTTTGGTCCATTTCAAGTGGCTGCTGGCCAGGGCTCCGCAGGGAGATGTGCCCCTCTGCCCCCCAGCCGCCCACCCGCCCACAGGTGGCTGATGCCCCTCTTGTCCTGGCTGCCGCTGGGCCCACCCGACTCTCCCACCTGTCAGTTTCTTTCCCTTTTTGAAAATGAGTCGCTAACATCAGCTGAGCAACTCTGACATCTCACAGGACTGAGTTTAAAGGGGTTCAGCTCCCGAACCAGCGAGCCCGGTGGAGGCCGTGGGGTCGCTTGGGTTCTCCGCAGGGGCGGTCTGGCTCGGGCCCGAGGGCGTGCGCGGGACTTACTCGATGGTGCTCCGGTCCACCTTGCCCGTCATGTTGATGCCGTAGAACTGCTGCATGGCCGCCAGCGCCGACTGCATGGCCTCGGCCGAGCGCAGCACCGCCAGCCGCGGCTCCGTCGGGGGCAGGTAGCCGTACTTCTGCAGCCACACCTGCAAGACAACAGCCCCTGGGATCAGGTCACCGCCAGCACGGGTTTCCGGTCCCAGGCGTGTCCGCCTGGACCTCTAAGCACCACTTCCTTTCCAAAGGCACCTGTCATTCAGGGTTTTACCGCTTTTCACGATTTGGGGCATTTATGCCTTTTTAACTACGTTCTGTGGTCTGGCCCTCACATGCAGTCTTGGTGGTGGCTCCAGGAATGTCTGACATGCCCACAAATGTTAATGAGAGAAAACGGCTCATGTGCTGCTCTCGGACTGTTTATAAGGCCCGGTAGTAAATACAGCTAAAATCACAAATCAGATCATTCCTGCCCCCTGGGAACTAACTTCCCAATAAAGACCGCACGTTGCTACACTATGCAGTTCCCTCCACACCCCGGGCACACCGGCTGGCAGGAGAAGTGAACGGGCAGCTGCCACCAAAGCTGTCTGCGTCTTGAGCACCTGGCTGAGATGCCGTCCCCACGTTCTGGGGACAAAAGGTGTGCCCACAGCTGCGAGCTGCCCTCGGGGACGTGAGCCAGGCGTCGTTGTGGCTCATGCAGGGCATGCCTTTCACAGTTAAGCAAGTCGCTTCAATCCACATAACGTGGGTGGGCGGGCAGGTGGCTTTCCCATACAGACCATCAGGTGACCTTGGGGACTGGCCCTCCCCCTGGGTCTCCGGGGTTTATGCTCTGCTTTGCCAGGTGAGAGCCGCCTGGCAGTCCCCGGGGGGAGAAGGCACTTGCGCTGCCATCCTGGTGAGGCCTACAGCAGCCAGTCAGAGTCATTTAGGTTAGATTTTAAAACCAGCGTTTCCGGGGGAGGGGAATGGTCAGCAGAGAGCGGTGCTTCCTGGTTGACGTCCTATGACTTGTTTCCAGCGCACAGCCCTATGTTCAGGGCACTCCTCCATGTGGTCCCTGTCTCAGGCTCCTGGGACTCGGAGTTCTGGAAGCGCAGCAGCTGCCTGTGGGCCTGAGAGGGGTCCCGGGCCCAGGGCACAGCCAGCACGTGTTACAGCAGCACGCCCTCCCCGGGGGCACTGGTCCTGCCAGTGATGGCTCGGAAGCCACCGCTTCCCCACGCCTGACCCCTTCCATGTGGCCTTGCAGCCCGGGCAGGGAGTGGCCTCTCAGAGAACATACACAGCCGTCCAGAAGCCGATTCCATTAAAGGAAACAGACATTAAACATGCCAACGTCTTCACATGGGAAACAACTATGAGGAGGAATATTTTGTGATATTTTCAATAAGTCGATCCCCGAAGGTGCAAAACTGTAAGCACAATGCCTTGAAAATAGAGCAGCATTTACTCCGAAAGCAGAAGGCTACAGCGGAAACGGTACCCGGAAAACCCCCGCGCTGGGCAGCGAGCCTGGCTCACGTTTCACCTGCTCTCTCAGTTACCTGGCAGAGGTGTGCTCTGAGACAGGTGCCCTGCTGTCTGAATGCCGCCAGAGCGCTATTTACAAGGAAACTCACTCAACTCCCACTGCCACGCAGCCCCCGCATCAAAAGACCTCCCCCCCCCCCCGCACTTGATTGAGGAGTACACATGCACCAATATCCTGAATTTGAACTCTCTTATTTACAACACGTTGTTTGCTGGAGAGCTGACTTGTTGCTAGGTTACTCGTGGGTGCCAAGCTACTGGCAACATTTATGAGTCAAGGGAAAACCATTAATAATAAATCCCGTGATTTATATACCACTGGAAAGACCATAAAATACGTAAGTTTTAAGTACATAATCAGAAAATAGCATGTTCTAAAAAAAATATTAGATTTACACTTTAAAACAAATGAATTAGAATAATAAAAAATGAATTCATGGAATATAATGAACAGCATAAACAAAAATAGATCTGAAGACATAGAAGCATCAAATAAATTGTCAAGCCTCAGAGGGAAAGCAGGGGAGGAGGGGGGCGAGGGAAGGAGGTGCAGGTAAGAGATCAACTAAAGAACTTGTGTGCATATAAGCATAACCAATGGACACAGACAATAGGGGGTTGAAGGCCTGGGTTAAGGGGTGGGGGTAGGGGGGCTGGGAGAGGACAATGGGAGATTAAGAGGATATATGTAATACTTTCAAAAATAAATTTTTTTATTTATATTTTATTGATTTTGTACAGAGAGGAAGGGAGAGAGATAGAGAGTCAGAAACATCGATGAGAGAGAGTCATCGATCAGCCGCCTCTTGCACACCCCTTACTGGGGATATGCCCGCAGCCAAGGTACATGCCCTTGACCAGAATCAAACCCAGGACCCTTCAGTCCCCAAGCCAACTCTCTATCCATTGAGCCAAACTGGTCCTGGCCAAAAATAAATAATTTTAAAAAAGAATTTTGATTTTCTCAAAGTTCTCTTTTTATGTCATTTAGCATGAAAAGCTATTTTTCCATATGAGTGAGAAGTGAGCAATTCTTTTTAATTGCAAAATATCGGTTGAGCTATGAGACCCACCATTTATGGTGACAGTTTGTTTCATGGCCAACAAACAGGTCAATGTCATTATGATTATGGGTCACCTTGAGATGACCATTCTTAATGTCATTGTTATTTGTTAATCAAGACACCTTCTCTAACATCATCAAGAAATGACACAACAGACTCCAGGCTGCCAGAGAGGAGGGCTTGGGGGCTGCATAAAAGAAGGCGAAGGGATTAAGGACAAGACGGTAGTTACAGGTCAAGTGCAGCATGGGGAATATAATCCTACCCAATAAAAGAGTAATATGCAAATTGACCATGCCTCTGCTACACCAACAAGCCACGCCCACCAGCCAATCAGAGCAAGTATGCAAATAAACACCAACTTAGATGGCTACAGCCAGAGAGAGCAGGAGGGAGGCTTGGAATTCCCAGGCAAGGGAAGAAGCCAAGCTTTCTGCCTGCCCTTGCTGGCCTAAGCCTCTACTCAAGGATACAAAGTTCCTATTATAGAAGGTAAACAAATCCAAACAGAAATGGCGGCAGCCATGGAGCTAGCAGGAGGCTTGGCTCCACTCCAGGCTACAAAGTTTCAATTGTAGAAGGTAAATAAATTCCAGATACCAGGGTCTCTGGTTGGGTGGCTGAGGTTGGGGGGAGGGGCATGGCTGTCCTGCAAATCACCACAGGCCCCTCGCCCAGGCCACCCCACTCCCTAAGGGAACCCCCAACCTCTTCAGGTACACCCTTCAAGGCAAACCAGCCAGCCCCCACCCATGCACCAGGCCTCTATCCTATCTAATAAGAGTAATATGCAGATTGACCATCACTGCAACACACAATATGGCTGCCCCCATGTGGTCAAAGATCCTGCCCCCATTTGGAGACAAGAGGGCCCCCACAAGATGGCCAGCAGAGAGGGCAGTTGGGAGGGACCAGGCCTGCAAGGGAGGGCAGTTGTGTGTGATCAGGCCTGCAGGGGAGGGCAGTTAGGGGTGACCAGGCCGGCAGAAAAGGGAAGTTGGGGACGATCAACCCTGCAGGGGAAGGCAGTTAGGGGTGACCAGGCCGGCAGAGGAGGGAAGTTGGGGGCAAACAGGCTGGCAGGGGAGCAGTTAGACATCAATCAGGCTGTCAGGGGAGTGGTTAGAAGGTGATCAGGCTGGCAGGCAGAAGCGGTTAGCGGCAATCAGGAAGGCAGGTAGGTGAGCAGTTGGGAGCCAGCAGTCCTGGATTATGAGAGGGCAATCGGACATTCCTCAAGAGGCCCTAGATTGGAGAGGGTGCAGACTGGGCTGAGGGACAAACCCCCCCACATCCCCATGCATGAATTTCATGCACCGGCCTCTAGTCATATACTATGTATGTCAGGTGGGCACTGGGAAGACCGGGGAAGACTGCAAAGTATGTGATCGCCTTACCACTACCAGAAACTCGTAAAATAGACTGAATGCAAACTATGTATTTAGTGAAGTAAATACATAGATGGTAGGAGAGGACTGAAAAGATGGCCAGAAAGGAAACGTAATACCTCTTCCCACAAGACAGTGGCACTCCTAGTGATTACCTTGGCATCCGGTGAGAGTGAAACCAGCGAGCCCTCCATGACTTTTCTTATTGATGCTGAGACTTCCATAGACAACCCTCCTCTAGGCCAATGCAAAAATCAAGCACCTCACCTGCAGCGACGTGCAGAGTGACCTGCACCCACAGTGCTTCTTCTCACACATAACAACGCAATATGACTGCAGACGGAAACAGACACGCGCTTCCGTGATCTTTTACTCACCAAGGAGGACCTTCTCTTGGGTCTGCTCGTGTCTTACACTCCATTATTGAACCTGGCTGATCATCTCTGGTCTGACAGGGAAAAGATCGGGACCAACTACCCCTAAATAATGAGGTGTTCATGCTCCTGAGAACATGAAGTGGGTCAGCAAGGTGACCTAAAACCAGCCAGACACAGCTGGATGTGCTCTCATTGTCACTGCAGGAAACCACTGCGGCTGTACACGCCGCGCTTCGCGAATACTGACTCCCGGTTACCAGTGAATGAAGGTCAGGTGCTCACACTGGTCTGCAGTCACCACAGAAGAACAGGAGACTCTGGGGTCAGGACCAATCCTGTTTCTGTAGAATAAAACCCTCCGGGTGCATAACAAGCACAGTAGGTAGCTGCCACAGTTCATCATTCTGCAGCGGACAGCCAGAGGCAGTTTGGGAAATTATAAAGAGGAAGACGCTTCCTTCTCTCTCTCTTTTAAATTTAGTTTTTATTGTCGATAGTATTCTAGATGTCCCCCATCATCCCCTCAACTTTCTCCCCTCTACCCAGCATCCTGAACTACTAAATTGCAAACTTTATAGTATCTTATTGATAAAAAATAAATTAAATCTACAAACTAGTATTTGAAGGTAACCTTCCCCCACACCCTTAAAGACTCTATCATGGACATCCATCCACACAGTTTGAAATATATCCCAGTTTTCAGCATTGTTTTAAAATACTGCTTCTCTGGGACAATTGGAGATACCAAATTTGCCTCCTGAGATTGTTTGTCCCTTTGGTATTTTTTCAAAGTTCTCAAAATAAACATAGTGGATAGTTGAGAAATAATTTCCTTTCATTTGAATTTGGGAAAAATGACATCAAATTTGTAGGGATCATGGGAGGAGTGAGAATATATAAATGTATGATCATAATTCTTGCTCGGTATGTCAAATTTTGTGCTCATAACTGCTCTGAGTTCTTGAAGTTGCTTCTGATTGAGTTAAGATCTGTCCTTAGAATGAGGCAAGACTGGAAATGCAGGTGAGATCTCAGTGGCCAGAGTTGTGAGGAAAGACAAAACATGGAGGGTAAAGAGTCACCTACTTCTCGGAAATTCCCCAAGGCCCAAAAGAAAAAGGGGAAGCGTGACAAACCTGGAAAACTTGTTTTGGTTCGTTTCTTCGCTTTGCTGCATTTTGCTCACGGGATGAACATGTGCATTTGAGAGAGTTGAAAACAAATTAAGAGGAAAACAAGTTTCCTTGAGGCACAACTTGACTCCTTTTAACTGTCCAGACTTAGCTCATCTCATCTTCACTGGAACAACCCCCTACAGAACCTCAACTGCAGCAGCAAAATCTAACCTTGAATTCCATCGCTACATTAACACATTCAGACACCTCATAGACAAAACACATTTCTTGCACTCAGTTATCATCCAAATATAGGAATCAATGGGAAAGAGCTGTGCTCGGTAGGGCAAGAAGACATACCACATAACAAAGACAACAAATATGAAATTCTGGACTGACAGGTATTTCCTTCTTCATTAGATCACAGTGTTGCGACAGTGGGAATTATAACCTATTCTTTTGATGCTGTTTTTGTAAATGCTGACTCTGTCTAATATATAAGTTGAAGATAAACAACATATTTGTATAAGAATCCTACACACTGCCGAAACCGGTTTTGCTCAGTGGATAGAGCGTCAGTCTGTGGACTGAAAGGTCCCAAGTTCGATTCTGGTCAAGGGCATGTACATTGGTTGTGGGCACATCCCCAGTAGGGGGTGTGCAGGAGGCAGCTGATTGATGTTTCTCTCATCAATGTATCCAGCTCTCTATCTCTCTCCCTCTCTGTAAAAGATCAATAATATATATATATATATATATATATATATATATATATTTTTTTTTTTTTTTTTAATTAAAAAAAAAATCCTATGCGCTAACTTCAAAAAATACAGACTGTAACCTTAGTCATCCCAGCTCTGGAAGATTTGTTATCCTTCAACTGAAGAGCCAAGATGACATAAAAGCAGTATGACAAAGACCAGGATGATGCACACCAGACCATCACTGACCAGTTTCAAGATCCCTTTCAAAAAAAAAATACCTGCCTGCACTGAAATGTTGAGATTGGCTTTGGGAGGATGGCATACGATCTCCTCAGGTGGCTGGCCATTGAATAAACCACTTTACTTCTCACCAGCACAAGTTTGGCTTTCACTGTGCCAGGCATCTGACCTGATTTCAGTAGTAGTATACCAGCAAGTGCAGACTAGTAGGCACCCAGGGCTTCAGTGACTCCATTCAGAAAGAATGTCTTTATCACTAATATTTCATGTAGCCATATTGTGAAAGTCTATATTAATTCACTCAGCAATCCACACTCACATATTGGGTTAATGTCCTGGAAGATGGTTATAACAAAAACAAGGAGTCCCCATGACTAATGGCAAATGCCAGCAGAGAATGTTTAGAATATATTCGTTTATAGTCTCTCAGGCCAGCCTTAAGGGCCAGAGAGGTAAACTTTCCTCCCATGGTTGAACCTAGTAAATTTATCATTGCCTTAAGATAAAACTACATCATTCTTACTAGATGAGTCCCAACACAGAACCCACGGTACAGAGAAAACATCCTAAAATGATGTTTTAGGATGTAGCCGTCTTTCCAAAAGAAAAGATTAGAGATTACAGTAATGAACTTATTAGGGCAGAAATGAATGCATTTTAGAAGTGATTGAAGTTTTTTGGTGGAATCTTTAGGATTTGACTATATACAGTATCATGTCATCTGCAAATAATGGCAGTTTACTTCTCCCCAATGCGTTTGCCTTTTATTACTTCTTGCTGTGGCCATTGCTTCTAGTGCTGTGGTGAGTAAGAGTGCAGAAAGCGGGCAGTGGGCATCCCTGTCTTGTTCCCAGTCTTAAGGGACATGGTGGTAGCTTTTGTCCATTGAGATGATGAAATTATTGGAGGAAAAGAAATGGGAGGAAGGGCTTGCAATTTCATTTCATCTGGAGAAGCACATTGCAAACCATAGTGCCTCTTTGTGACTGAGCCAGTGTCTCAGGTCACATTCATGTCAGAAATGCATGGTGTGGCCAATGCACAGCTCACGTACCCAGCGGCCACGTGACCCAATGAGAGGGCTCGGCATGGGGGAAAAGGGCAAATCCCTCCATATGGCACCGAGTCAGTGACAGCTACTTTCATTTACGTAGTTATGTGTTTTCTATCATTTGGGAACGAGAGTTTTTAAAATCATTGACTTCATGTGAAATTTTAACATGTTTACTAAAGAATGTTTAAATCTATAATAATTAATATTCTGATATAATTAACTAAATTTCTTGATGAAATGCAACTGAAAGAATGCATTTCAATAGCTAAGTTCTCAATGTCATAAAGTTATTTTCCATTTTTGGTATAAAACTTTTAAATGTATTTCTTAAATTCTGTTCTTAGATTAACAACTAAAAAGAAATCTCCCTCTATTTTGTTGTATCACCAGCAAAGTTAGCAAAAGCTTAAGGACGTTTCTCCCTGAAGTACAATATAGTCATTGGTTATAAAGAATGGCAGGATTTCGGGCCTGAATTTTCCAGTTTAAAGTGGCTATAAATATAAATTATAACTACCCATTAACCAAGACATTAAACTGATGTGGGCGTAGTCAGTCAGAATGGGTACGCTGATGAGGCAGAAACCAGTCTTTCTGTTCATTCAAAAAAGTAAATGGCTCTAGCTCACCCCCTCCCACCACGAATGAATCAGAGCATGCTGCAGTAGAGATCAATTCCATTAGAATTCTAATGTGTATTCAAATGGCTTCCTAAATGACATGTAACAGCGGGAAACGAAAAGAAGCTCCCGGAACACGGCCTGAGCGGCCCCTGCCACGCGCACAGGATGGGGCGCAGAGGAAGAGCTGGCACGAAGAGACGACCCTGTTCTCACCCTCACACGGCGTTCTGTGTGGGCAGGAAGTCAGAGGCCAGGGGACGTCGGCCAGGCACAGGTCCTCCATCCGCCTACGAATGAGCTGCACTCTGAACTGAGCAGCGGAGGAAGCAAAACCCTCCGACTGCAAAGACCGAGCTGTAGCAACAGACAGACGAACTCCAGCAGCCCCCCTGGGCCATCATCTGTAAGCCATTGTGGGGGAAACGGGCAGAGATAACGGCACATGTCTCTGGATCTGTCTGCACTGGTCTATCCTAAGTGTGAGTTAGACTTTTCAGAATGAATATGTGAACACAGGTGCACACACACATGTGCATGCACAATCACACATGTACACACAGCACACAAACACATATACACATGTGCAACCATGCACATGTACAAAACTGTGTATACAGAAGCACATGCACGCACACGCGCGCACACACACACACACACACACTTTTTTTTAATATATTTTATTGATATTTTACAGAGAGGAAGGAAGAGAGGAAGAGAGAGAGATAGAGAGCTAGAAACGTCGATGAGAGAGAAACATCGACCAGCTGCCTCCCGCACACCCCCTATCGGTACATGCCCCCGACCAGACTCGAACCCGGGACCTTTCAGTCTGCAGACCAACGCTCTACCACTGAGCCAAACCGGCTTCGGCCACACACACACTTTAAAACAAGACCCAAAACTCCAGAAAGAGAAAACTCAATCAACAATAAACAGCAGCGAAGCGTGCACAGCAAGCACCCCATTGTCAGCAAGGCCTTAGGTGGGCAGAAATGGTTACCAAAAAGGTGGCTTCTGACAGGGCTCCCCACAGGATCCCATGTTTCCCCGTCGCCTCAACGTGGAAGCAGGAGCAGCCTCACAGCCGGGCCGGTGGCAGCCTGCGATTTTCTAAAAGGCACAAGTCAGAGCAAGTCAGGAGGGGATCCTGTGACTCGCGCTGGGCGGGGCAGAGTGCCTCACCCACAGCCACTTGGAGGAGGGACCTCACTGAGGCTCACTGTATCCGGCGATGTGGGCACGGGATTCGGGGTTCCTGTCCTCTGCAGCCACCCCCTGGCACTAGCACCGCCCACAGAGTGAGGAGTAAGGCTCCTTTATCCAGGCTCAGGGTTCCGGGCCCTGGCTGGGACAGACTGCATGTCCCACCGGGGCCTGAGGGAGGAGGCAGGTCCCCAGGGGGAGGTCCTGCATGAGGAACCAACCCCACCACATCACAATGTAAGGCTAGTTTCCGGGACAGATTAAATGAACTGATAAAATTATATCATCTTTTTAAAAAATGTTTTTAATTGATTTTTGAGAGAGAGGAAAGGAGAGGGAGCTAGAAACGGCAATGAGAAACAAACATCCATAGGCTGCCTCCTGAACGCCGCCCCCCCCCCACTCCCCCTTTCACCTCCGCCTGGGGATTGAGCCCACAACCTGGGCCTGAGCCCCACTGGGAAGGGAACCGTGACTGCTTAGTGCACAGCCACTCAGTCACTGAGCCGCACTGGCTGGGCTCGGTTATATGATCTGAAACAGGAGAAGCGCTACAATCCTTCGTGATGTGATGGGGAATGACAAGAACATACTGGTACCATATAGATACTTCTGAGTCTCTCATGACAAGGTGCGTTAAAAGTTGTCGAAGTAAAATCTTGCGTTTCTGTCACAGGAAAGCAGTGCTGGCCGTGGCCGTGGGCAGCTGCTGCAGAGCTGCGCTCCCGGGCGGCGGCTGGGCGCGGACTCTGAGGACACGGAGTCCCCGGGGGAAGGGGGTGTCTGACAGGGGACAGAGACGCTGCTTGAAGAGAAAGGCCAAGACAGTAAAACCTGTTTGGAAATGTTTCCCTTATCATATGACTTTCTACTCAAAGAGATATAAATGCATCGTCTATGAAAACTCCCAGCTGAAACCGGTTTGGCTCACTGGATAGAGCGTCGGTCTGAGGACTGAAACGTCCCAGGTTCGATCCTGGTCAACGGCATGTACCTTGGTTGCGGGCACATCCCCAGTGGGGGTCTTGCAGGAGGCAGCTGGTCGATGATTCTCTCTCATCGATGTTTCTAGCTCTCTATCCCTCTCTCTTCCTCTCTGTAAAAAATCAATAAAAATATATTTTAAAAAAAGAAAGAAAACTCCCATAATTTCCTTTTAAATTCCCAGCAACAGAATTTTCTACCTACAAAATTACCCGGCCAAAAAATTACTACAGTGGGTTTGAAGCCTATTGGTTAAAAATAGACAAAATGTACCCAGTGGTGTGCTCAGCAGTTGAGTGTTGACCCATGAACCAAGAGGTCACTGTTTGTTATCCCCAGTAGGGGGTGTGCAGGAGGCAGCAGATCAATGTTTCTTTCTCATGGATGTTTCTATCTATCCCTCCCTCTTCCTTCCTCTTTCTCTAAACATCAATAAAAACTTTTATTTTAAATAGGAAAATGCTGCATCTTCTGATTTATCTTTAGGACCAATTGACAGACATGAGGGAAGATGGAAATTTACCATCGGAATTTTACTAACATCCTGCCTCGCCGAGGGGCACACGTGCAGCCAGCCGCGACAGGATTTGCCTGCTTGTGGCACGTATCCGGTGCAGTGGCAATTTTTAAGAAGATTAGAAATAAATGGATTTTGAAATTGCTGAATTTCAAGCTGTTGAGTCAGCATTTTCAAAATAAAGAGGCATATTTAGTTATAGAACTCTCCAAGAAAAGGCACGATTCCTGATATGTTCTAATGAGAGCAAAACACAAATATGATTAATAAATACTGAAATCATTTTTAATTTTATGTCCTTTCTACTACTTTTTAATTTTTTTTAATTTTATGTCTCATCTTACTACTTCTATTTTGATCATGTTTTAGAACATACAGTATTTCATTTGTTTCGAAGATACTGTAATTATGACGAAAAGAGGGTGAAGGTTAAAAATAACTTTTGGAGGTGTGATATCAAAGGTGTGGTGGTAGCTGAACTCATGGAAGGCAACTGCTGTCTTTTAAAAAGAAAGCCGCTGCCCGAAACCATCACTCTCCGGGACCCAGGCGCGGCCCCTCCCATGTTCTGTCCCCTGACTGGACCACACTCTTCTCTCCGCAGGAACTACGGCAGCATCTCAGGTCCTCGGGAAAATGCCCCAAGTGCCCCCGACTCAGGGGCATCCCTGTCCCTCTGCCTGGCGTCTGTTCCTGGTCTCAGGGCCACCGACGCCTGCCCTGGCTGCCCAACACCAGGATTCAGGGTCCCCTTTAATCCTTAGCAAGTCTGCTCCAGAACGTGCCCCACTCTGCTTCACAAAGGGCATGGGGCCACACTTTAACCACCCAGCTCGCCGGCCTGGGCTCCTATAACATCCTTATTTCTAGGCCAGGAGACTTCCCGCGTGGGCACAGCCGTCTGTGGGTCAGCACCGGCCACAGCCGCGCCAGAGACCTGCCTCCTCCGCACAGGTCAGCGTGCCCAGCAGGTGCGAACCCTCTGCTGCTGCCCGTCACCTGGGCCTACAGCCCCTGCTCCTCTCGTCCAGTTAATCTCTGAAATGCCATCGACTTGCTAAGGACAGGCCAACCTACCTGGTCCCGCGACCTGCCCCCACGCCTGCTAACTGTTGTTCACCAGAAAACCTCCGAGTCGGTCCTCATCTCCTCTCCCTCCTCCGCGTGACTGACCTCAGGTATCAGCATCGAAGGGCAGTCGGATCGAGAACTGAAGTTCTGCCTGACAATGGAGACAATTTTTGTGAACAACTTGGGCAAGAATCGAATTGTTTGAGATGTTCAAGTGCTAAAGTTTGACTATACAGACAGCCCTCGGTTATGTCAGACTGGTCTCATGTCGTTTCGTGGTCACATCGCCATCTCCCATTTTTTATAAAAAAAAAAAAAGTTCCGTCATTTCAACGTATGCACAGATGTGCTTTATGTTTTCTGTTATTTATTTGCCACAAGTAAAGGTCAGGAGTTGTTATCTTCCTTTTAAATCTTTGTTACTGTGTCACCATCACTGCTGTGTCTGCTCCATCGAGTGACGCAGGTGCTTATGTAGGTGGGTTCTGACTGACGGCGGAAATCCCGTTACGTCGCTATAGGAACAGATCTCCGACGTAACCCGAGGACCTGCTGTATATGAAACCTGGACTCCTAACCATCTTTAAGTGGTTGGTGTTTACTTCATGGTCTTTACCTTCACACTGTGCATCTGACACCCCTACTCACTTCCCCAACTTCTTCATCTTCCCAAACTGCGGTTCCATCCCCTGACCTCTCCCCCAGCCTGTGGCAAGCTCCACTCTACCTTCTGTCTAGGAATGTGGCTACTCCAGGTACCCTTGTAATGGAATCATACAGCAAGCATCCTCCCCCATCTGGCCATCCCATTAAGGGCATTTTCAAGGTTCATCCGTGTTACAGCATGTAGCATGTAAGGTAGTTATGCTGAACAATGTTCCTCTCATGTACTGACCACATGTGTTTACTGTGCATCTGTCCTTGGACACGTGGGCTGTCCCATCTTTCAGGCTCCTGAGGAGTCCGTCATAACATTGTCTCTGTGACCCCTGCGTGACCGTTCTCCACGGCTCCGGTCTAGAAGGAGAACTGTTTGCCTCCGTGGTCGTTCCGTGTGCGATTGTTCAGGAACTGACGCACCATTCCAAGAGGCAGCTCCATGTGACATCTCCCCAGGAGCACAGGTCCAGTTCCCCGTGTTCTCACCAGCACTTACTCTCTGCTTCTGAGAAGAGAAATTCAAATGGGAGGAAGTGGACTGAGGCATCTTTTAAACATGTAGATGGAGGAATATCACACGTGGCTGTATGCCTTCAGCAGTTCACCAGCGCGTAGTTCACCAGACCTGCGTCCTGACTCACACAGAACGCAGGCTCCGCACTGCAGCCTCCACTCCACGCAAGTCGCTGGCGAATCTTGAACTTCTGTTCCCAGTGCCCTCTCCTGGCATTCCAGCACCTGGTCTTTTCTGGCAGAACAGGCGAGACCTTCCTGCTCGGGGCACTGCATTCGAGTCTCCTCGGTGGGAATTACAAACACACCTTCCTCCTCATCCTTCACATCTAAATCAGACTTCTGAGAAGCCCGTCGCACGCGCCAGCCTGCAGCTCTCGCCTCACTCCACGGCGCTTCATTCGTCCATGTGTTTGGCCTTTCCGCCTCCTTCGGCAGGAAACACAACCCCACGCCCTGTGGGCTCCTCTTCTGAAGCTGACGATGGGATGCCCAGGTGGTGAGTGGGGACATGGGGGAAGCACAGCCGGCCAGGTGGGACCACACCAGCAAGCCCTGCTTACTCCCTGCCCCACCCACTCACACACAAGCACCCTCCTCTCCTCCTCTTCCCCCTCTCCCCCACACAGACCCTCCCTGGGGGAGATCCCAGGCATGGCACGCTTTGCAGGGTGAGTAGCAGGCAGGACCCTGGTGACTCCAGGCCTCCCACCCGATGCCTGGGACAAAGCCACAGGACTCCATTTCACCGCTGGAAACCGCTTTCCGGGAAAGCAGTGGCGTCCACTCCCAGCGCTCACCTGAGCCTCCAGCACCGTGTTAGCCTCCGGCATCTCAGAGAGACTGAGCCTCCAGGAAGCGGAGCGGGGGCCCGGGCTCCAGGACAGTCCCACGAGGTCCCGCGGAGCCAGACAGGACGGCCAGCAGCTCAGAGCAGCCGCGCACGCAGGTGCCCGTGGGGATGGCCGCCCGCACCCCAAGCCGGAGTCACAGAGGAAACCACTCAACATTAAAAACCACAGAAAGCAGACACGAGGAAAACATTAAAAACAGAACCCATATAATTAACATCCTTAAGAGAAGAGAATTCACATGTACACACTCAAGAAAAGTAAAATTCCTTGGAAAATAAAATAAAAATTACTGTCGAGTACACTAAAATGTAATCAGTGCTGCAGGGGAAAGGACAGTGCGGAGTGACAGACGGCGTCACAGCGGGACGGAGTACCGTCCTGACACGGTTATGGTTACAAAGCCCGCGAAGAGCGAGGGAGGGCGCTCTCACTGCTTCCCACATGCCGCCCACTGCGCCCTGCCTCCCAGGATTTTAAACAAGCACAAATCAGATTACATATTTCTCCCGCCAAGGCTGGAGGGGGTTGTGGCTTGTCATATTACAAACATCCATTTTTTAAAGACTCGTTTATTTGTATTTATTTTAGAAAAAACAGAATGCTCTTACTTCATTTTAAACATAGCTTGCTTTGCCCTCGCAGTTTGGCTCAGTAGATAGAGCATTGGCCTGAGGCTGAAGGGTCCTGAGTTCAATTCCAGTCAAAGGCACATGCCTAGGTTTCGGGCTCAATCCCCACTAGGGGGTGTACAGGAGGCAGCCATCCATGATTCTGTCTCATAACTGATGTTTCCATCTCTCTCCTTTTTTTTCTTCTCTGAAGTCAATAAAAATATATTTAAAAAATAAAATATATTGTTTTGCTAAAATAGTTGGTAAATGTATTATACAATCTGAGTAACATTTCATTCCCAGGACAGAGTGACCACACACAGGCAGGCCCTCCCCCACCCCCGCCCCCCTGGATGGCCCCAAGCTGCTCCCCCTGCGCAGCTTATTTTGTCCTTATTTTGAGGATGGTCTGAATGAATTAACCATGCAAAACAACTATTTCAATCTGGAAATAAACCCTGTGCTTGAACTAGAGTATTAAGCACATACTTGCCCAAATTATAGAACTCTATGTTCAAGGCATGCTCACAGACCATCCATGAAAAGCAAAGATAATTCCATAGTTTATATGGCAAACGCTGAAGTAAGCAAAGCGAAGCAGGCTTCTCTCTGAAGGACCTCAGAGATCCAACCGGAACTGAAAATCATCGAGAGAGCATTTCCCATCCTGACGTGACCACACAACCTTTAATTTACCTGTTTTCTCGCAATTCCCACGAATGCCTCTGAGCTGGTCCCTGGCCTAAAGGATTAAATGAACCTCTGACATTTTCTGCCATTTCCTGAGCGAGGTGTTAAAAAAAACCCGATCAACACTTCAAATCACTTACCAACAAGCAGAGCCTGTTTGAATATCTGAAACACTTTCATTCATTTCACGCGGAGGCATAAAGGATTTCTTTCACACCAAACTGCATGCTGCACCCATAGAATTTATGACTTAGCTAGCTTTTATGTGGAAACATCCATCACATGTTTTGTCCGTTTACAGTGTATAAAAATGCACCATGAGGGAAAACAGAATAGCTACACTACCGTTATTTAGTTCCAGTCAACACTTCCCATGACATGTCCCCTCATACAGGAAAAATCTATACAAATGGCTGCTTGTCCATTTTCTGCTCTTAAAATCATCCGGTTTACCATTTCACCCAAATTAATTTTAACTTTTTGAAAATGGAGGTTATGTATAATCCTTAGAGATACTTCTTTATAATTACTGAAAATACTTTTTAAAAATTGTTACCATCTTTCTCTAAGTGTGATGAAATACTTGTATACACACAAATACATGAAAATGTGTGTATTGGAGAAAAAATGTAAATGAGGAAATTAACCCCCCTGTCCAGCTGTGGCCATGAGGGTCAGCTCCACATGCTGGCTCCCATGGTGACATCCATGGGCATTTGCTGGCACATGCAAACACCCATAAACACAGACACATGTCCACAGACCCATGCACACCTCAAACACACACAACTCTCAGTATCACACAATTACCCAAACCCACAAACACACCCTTTATCATCCCTACCACCCTCACACCCTCCGCCAGCCATGCCACGCTGCAGATACAAACACACACGTCACCCCCCCACACACACACACGTACACACGGTTGTGCATGGGGCTCATGCTGCATATAAACTGTCCTGCCCTTTAGTGTTATATCATGAACATCTTCCTATACCAGTGGTCAGCAAACTCCTTAGTCAACAGAGCCAAATATCAACAGTACAACAACTGAAATTGCTTTTGAGAGCCACATTTTTAAAACTTAAACTTCTTCAAAATAGACTCGCCCAGGCTGTGGTATTTTGTGGGAGAGCCACACTCAAGGGGCCAAAGAGCGGACCATGTCCTATCACTCGCCGGCGTCTTCAAACTACGGCCCGTGGGCCACATGCGGCCCGCAGAGGAGTCTGATCCGGCCCGCCAAGTTTTTTGGGCAGTGAGCGCAGCCGAGGTGTTACAGTAGGAATTAGTAGTTCATATAGTCCAGCCCTCCAGCTCTCTGAGGGACCGTGATCTGGCCCCCACTTTAAAAAGTTTGAGGACCCCTGTATGCCATCAATCCTCCAAAGCTGAGGGCAGTGGTGGGCTAGACTGCAGGCGGATCTGCCATCAGGGACACAGCCACGCTGCTGGGGACGCTGGTGGGCTCAGACTGGGCATTGTAGACAACAGGAAGAGGCAGGAAGCCTTCTGAGCTTTCTCCTGTGGAAAGTTCTGGAAATGCTCAGGTGGGCCCACACGCTTGGGCAGGTCAGGCGGGTGCCACCCGCCACGCAGCCGCGCTCACGCCTCCCGTGACCCGTGTGGGCCCAGCCACTCCCGCACTGACACTGAGCCACACTGTCTCTGCCAACACTTAGGAAAACACCGTCTTATTTTTCCAGTTTTATCACCGGATGTTAGAAAGATGGACCACTTCCTGTTTATTTTCCCACTTTCTCACACATTAAAGTGTAACGCTCTTTCCCGTAGTTTAGAACCAGTTCCGGCATGTCTGTGCTCAGCTGCCTTGAGGCGTGTATCTGCGCGCCAGTCCGCGGAGCACTCCGGCACCGTGCTCTGGCCCCTACCCCCAAGCCCGCTCCCCAGGCACCCCTCTCCTGGTCTCCGAGCTCAGCGCCTGGCCATCGAGGGGCGCTGGTGCTTGCCTTCCTGACACATGCCTTAGCCCAGGGCACTCCCTGCTGTTCTCACGCAGGTGAAGTCACTCGCTACCAACCTCTTCCACGGGAGCTCCCTTTTCCCAGCTCCCAGGCTCCCTCCCCCCCACCCAAGACCCTCCTGCTGGGCTCCCAGTACGTCCAGGTGCAGGCTTGGTCCTGGGGGCACTGTGTCCACCCAGGCCCCGTGGTACCTCAGAAAAGCCGCTTCTGGAAACTTGCTCCTCAGCAAGGGAGCCCCACAGCCTGCTGTGATTTCTAGCTCATTGCTAGAAAACGGTGAAAACATTTAAGAACACTGAAACAACCAGGGCGCCAATATCCAGTTTACCTGTTCCTCGCTCCTACCTGCAAGTGCACAGAGCTAATCCAGATCATAAACAAATCAGCCAACTTCCTTTCGTCAGGGAAACATCCCACCAATGGGTGGATAATGAATGGTTGTTAGTTTGATCTGCCAGGTCAGTTTTTCTCTCAAAGGCAGTTAAGTATCTTTGCTTTTAGACAATTGTTTAACTCTTAGGGGAAATATCTTAAATCCTTACAATGCACATATATCATAATTAATTCCAAGAGATTTAAAAGGTTATATACAATGCTGAAACCGGTTTGGCTCAGTGGATAGAGCGTCGGCCTGCGGACTGAAAGGTCCCAGGTTCAATTCCCGTCAGGGGCATGTACATTGGTTGCGGGCACATCCCCGGTGGGGGTGAACAGGAGGCAGCTGGTCGATGTATCTCTCTCATCAATGTTTCTAGCTCTCTATCTCTCTCTCTTCCTCTCTGTGAAAAATCAATAAAATGTATTAAAAAAAAAAAAAGGTCATATATGAAACATCAAACCACATTTTTGTGAAGTAATGGTTACTTCAGTTATTTACTATCTTACCAGGGATGGAACTGGAATTTTCATGTTTAAAAGGAATAGAAAATGACCACAGAAATCTATACTAATAAAAGGGTAATATACAAATTGGTCAGGATGCCCTCACAGTAACAACCAAACAGCAGGCTGGTGGGGCCACCAGGCCGGCAGGAGGGTTAGTGAGGGATGACCAAATGACCGAAGAGCAACCTGGCCAGTGGGGGTGCAGTTGGGGGCAACCAGGCCAGCGGGGTGAGGTGGGAAGCAGTTAGGAGTGACCAGGCTGGCATGGGAGGGGGGCAGTTGGGGTTGATCAGGCTGGCAGGGGAGGTAGTTAGGGGCAATCAAGCAGATAGACAGGCAGGTAAGTAGTTAGGAGCCAGCGGTCCCAGATTGTGAGAAGGCTGTCCTGGGGACTGGGCTTAAACTGGCAGTCAGAAATTCCCATGGGAGTCCCAGATTGGAGAGGGTGCAGGCTGGGCTGAGGGAACACCCCCCTCCCCCAACCAATGCATAAATTTCATGTAATGGGCCTCTAGTAGTGATATATTTTTACAGCATCAAAATTAAATCTGTCAAACCAGAAAGAGGTATAGAAAATTACAAAGCTAAATATAAAGAAATTTTAACGAACCAAGATAACCCTGTAGCCACACCTGGCAGCTCAGGGTCCTGCCCCTCAGCCCTGGAGGCTCCCTGCACACCCCGTCCTCAGCCCGGCCCCCAGGAGGCTTCTCCATGCTCTGCTCTTTCTGGCGTTAAAAGCTGGTTGTATCTCCTACCCTGGCTCACAGGCGTGAAAATCCACTGACTAACACTGACTGCTCCATGGCTGGCAACTGCTTCACAAAGAGACCTTCACACCTGAAGTTCCATCATCCATTTTATTTACTTTGAAGTGCAAACTCCCTAAAACATGTGAGAACTTCAAAAATCATTGTCATATTGTTTCTTAACGTGACTTTCACAGACCAGGGCTTACAATCTTTAACGACAAATGAAACCCAATTTTTTAAGCCACACTTCTGAAGCTGGCAAAGACTACAAACAGAAAATTCCCAGAAGCAATACCAATGACTAATGAACATGGAAATACTCAAACAGGATTCATCAAATAAATACAATTAAAACCAAATACTGTTTTCCATTATAAACTTAGCAATGATCTTAGCTTCCTCGGGGCTAACCAGCGACAACTAGCCAGACCCCTCCTCACTGCAGAGGGCTGAGCAGCCACACCCTCGGGAACAGGCCTGCAGGAGACACCAAGGTCAAGACCTGGGTTATGAGAAAATAATGAGAAACCAGAAAGATACAGTTGTGCAAACATTTTTCTGAAAAATTACCTTTTTTAAAAATCTTTGTTGTTTAAAGTATTACTATTTGCCTTTTTAAGAGAACTGGAGGGTGAGGACTGGGGTGAGCATTACTATTGTATTATTATTGCCTCTTTACCCCACTGACCTCTTCTAGCCCACCCCAACCCCGTCCCAGGCCTCCACCACCCGATTGTCTGCGCCCATGGGTCATGCACACATACATATGCATACAAGTCCTTTGGTTGCTTACTCTTCCTCCCCTGCCTCGCTCTGAGATTCCACACTGTTTCATGCTTCTTTGTTTCTGGATTTATTTTGTTCATTAGAGTCCAAATATGAGTGACATCATGCCATGTTTATCTTATTCTGAATGGCTTATGTCACTTAGCATGATACTCTCCAGGTCTTCCATGCTGTCTCAAAGAGTAAGAGATCTTTCTTTTTCACAGCTACACAGGATTCCATGGGATAAATGTACACAGACCTTTTACCCAATCATCTGCTGATGGGCACTTGGGCTGTTTCCAGATCTTAGCTATTGTAAATTGTGCTGCTATAAAGGTACATATATTCTTTCTGATAGGTGTTTTGGGTTTCTAGAAGAAGGATCACTGGGTCAAATGGCAGTTCCATATTTAATTTTTTGAGAAAAAAATTATGTTTTCCATAATGGCTGCACCAGTCTGCATTCCCACCAGCAGTGCACTAGGATTCCCTTTCTCCACATCTCGCAAACACTGGTCATTTGCTGATTTGTTGAGATAGCCATTCTGAAAGGTATGAGGTGATACCTCATTGTCCTTTTAATTTGTATCTCTCTGATGATCAGTGACTTTGAGCATTTTTCATATGTGTCTTAGCCATCTGTATATCCTCTTTGGAGAACTCTCTATTTAGGTTCTTTACACATTTCTTAATTGGATTGTTTGTCTTCCTTTTGTTAAGTTGTATGGGTTCCTTATACATTTTGGATATTAGCCCTTTATCAGATGTATCATTGCCAAATATGTTCTCCCATACAGTGGGCTCCCTTTTCGTTTTGTTGATGGTCTCTTTTGCTGTATAGATGCTTTTTATTTTGATGTAATCCCATTTTTTATTTTCTCCTTAGTTTCCGTTAGCCTAGGAGATGTATTGGAAGATGTCACTATGAAAGATGTCTGCGATTTAACCGCCTATCCTTTCTTGCAGGATCTTTATGGTTTCCTGATTTACATTTAAGTCTTTCATCCATTTTGAGTTTATTCGTGTGTATGGTGTAAATTGGTGGTTTAGTTGCATTTCTTTTTGCATGTATCTGTGTAATTTTCCCAACACCATTTATTGAAGAAACTATTTGGACTCCATTGTATGCTCTTGCCTCCTTTGTCAAATATTAATTGAGCATAATGGCTTGGCTCAATTTCTGGGTTTTCTGTTCTGTTCCATTGGCCTACATACTGTTCTTGTGCCAGTACCAGGCTGTTTTGAGTACAATGGCTTTGTAATATAGCTTAATATCTGGTATTGAGATCCCTCCTACTTTCTTTTTCTTTCTCAAGATTGCTGTAGCTATTTGGGGTATTTTTTAGTTCCATATACATTTTTTGAGTATTTATTCTAGATCTGTGCAATAGGCCATTTGCATTTTGCATTCAACCTAAGGATTGCTTGGGGTAGTATAGATATTTTAAGCCAGACTCATCAAGAAACAAAGAGAGAGGACCCAAATAAATAAAATTAATAACAAAAGCAGTGAAATAACAACTGACACCACAGAAATACAAAAGATTGTAAGAAAATACTACAATGAGCAACTATATGCCAACAAGCTGGACAATGTGGATGAATTGGACAAATGCCTAGAAAAATACAATCTCCCAAAACTGAATCAGGAAGAATCAGAAAATCTGAATAGGCCAATAACAATTGATGAAATAGAAGCAGTAATAAAAAATAAAAAAATATAAAACTCCCAGTAAGCAAAAGCCCAGGTCCAGATGCCTTCATAGGGGAGTTTTACCAAACATTCAAAGAATTAACATCTATCCTCCTCAAAGTATTCCCAAAAAACCCAAGAGGAAAGAAAATCTTCCAAGCTCCAAGCTCTTTCTATGAGGCCAGCATTATCCTAATTCCAAAACCAGATAAAGACACTACCAAGAAAGAAAATTACAGTCTAAGACTCCTGCTAAAATCCTCAACAAAATATTAGCACATCGGATCCAGCAATATATTTAAAAAATCATACATCATGACCAAGTGGGATTTATTCCATGGATGCAAGTCTGATACAATATTGGCAAATCAATAAACATGATACATCACAAAAACAGATTGAAAAACAAATATCACATGATTATATCAATAGACACAGAAAAAGCATTCGACAAAATCCAACACCCACTTTTTATAAAAACTCTCAACAAAGTGGGAATAAGAGGGGTCATACCTCAACATGATAAAGGCCATATATGACAAACCTACAGCCAACATTATACTCAATGGGCAAAACTGAACTCATTTCCCCTAAGAACAGGAAGAAAAAGGGATGTCCGCTTTCACCACTCTTATTCATCATAGTACTGGAAGTCCTAGCCACAATGATCAGACAGGAAGAAAACATAAAAAAGAGGGACGTAAAACAGTCATTAATTGCAGGTGACATGGTATTGTATATAGAAAACCCTGAAGACTCCACCCAAAACTGAAAGATTTAATAAATGAATTTGGCAGTGTAGCAGGATACAAAGTTAACAGCCAGAAATCAATGGCATTTTATACACCTATGAGTTTTCAGAAAGAGAAATAAACATAAAATCCAATTTATCATTGCAACAAAAAAATTAAGTTAGTTAGGAATAAAGTTAACCAAGGAGGTAAAAGTCTTTACTCAGAAAACTACAGTATGCTGGTTAAAGAGATAGTGAAAATTTATCTTAGTAGACATACCAAAATAACTAAATATAATCAATTACATTGATTAAACACTGATAGCTTGTCAATGAAATATTACACAGCCACTAAAATGATCTTTTATAAAAGCTAGTGACATAATAAAATGCTATGTTAAATGTTATCAAGAAAAAATATGTGGGGCGTGTATAGGAGGCAGCTGATGAATGGTTTGGTCTCACATAGATGTTTCTCTCTCTCTCCACCTTCCTCTCTCTCTAAAATCATTAAAAATAACTTTAAAAAAACACCTCTACCCGCGAAATATTGCTGAATTGAGGCGGGCAATGTATTTGTCAATGGCTCAATAAACATTATTTAGATATTTTGTTTGAAACATCTACTATGTCATATTGAAACCAGGGATAAAATGCCCCTTTCGGTCCTCTTTGTACCTATCATGGATTTGAGAAGAGAAAATGGAATCGATGGAGCAGAAAGGCTGAGCAGAAGCACCGAAGAACAGGTCTGCCCTCCTGCACACTGAGCCAGGGCTCGCCCAGCAGGCATCAATTGTCACCTTTGTCATCACTGGGCGAGTCCCAGAGCCGCTGCCCTGGACCAGGGTTATAAATGTCCTCCTGGACCAGCGGAAGGCAGAGCCCAAGCTTATCCCTGCTCTCCTTCCCTGGCATCTGCAGGCAGAAGCTTGGGGTCCACCCAGAAAGATGCTAAAGAGCACACGTCCCATGGTATTAAAAAATGAATGTCCAGTGAGGCAGAAAGCAAAATCTCCACAATCCAGGTCACATCTAAGTCTCACAGCTCTCTCCCAGCAAACACGCAGGAGAGCCATGAAGGCCAGTGGCCACCGGGGACCAGTAGGACCCCCAGTCTCACGCAGCTGAAATATCACCTGTGCAAGCAACCAGCAGGTTCCCTGTCCGCCATCCCTAAACACATCCCAGTCACCAAAGTGATTCAAACATCTTTATTTAAAAACTAGATGCCTGGTGCACAAAATTTGTGCATGGGTGGGGTCCCTAGGCCTGGCCAGCAATCAGGGTCAATCCAGGCCAGGTCAATTGAGGCCAGGATGATCAGGGCCTGCCAGCAGGGAGGAGGGGCTGGGGGGAGGAGCCAAGGGAGGTTGGCCATGGACACCCAGCCCCAGGAGGGAGCCAGCCCTCAGCCTCCCTAGAAAAGGGGCTGCATCTGCCACAACCTGTAGCGAGCACCTTGGAAAGGCCTGAGCCGATGATTGTCATCTGAATCCAGTGGTGCCTGGCAGAGCCATGCCCAGGAAACATACCTTGCCAGAGGCAGGTGGGTTGTCAATCTGACCTTTTGCTCAGGTGAAAGGTGGTGGATTTCGTTATCTATAATAAATCCAGCCAGGCACCAGGAACAAACACAATTATCAGGGCCTACCCAGAAGTCACCATTACAAAGAAGCCATAAAAATGCACATATTTTCTTTATCTTAAACTTTAGTAAAACTTCCTGGTATCTTACTGTATAAAATAAATGTGCTGTATTGGCTCTGGGTCCCTGTCTCTCCATCAGAGGACAGCTGTCCCACCGGCTCCCGGCTTTGCTTTCCCCACTGTCTTTGTGTCTGTCTCTTTCGTTTTCCCAGTCCTCCATTACCCCTACTCAGGACTACTGTCTGCTCTCTAGCTGTGTTGGTCATAGAAAAGAGAGAAATATTTGTAACCACCCATCTCCCATTTCCATCCCAGCCCAGGGCCTGAAGGCCCCGATGGAGTTAGGAGAGGAGGCAATGATCACCAGGCTGGGCATGGAAAGAATGGATGCCAGATGCTGCCACCATCAGTGCCCCACCACCACATGGTTCCCTGCCTCATCCCCTCCTCCTTCCCTCGCCACAGTGTCCAGCGCCACCCCATACTCCCCAGTTCCCTGTCCCATCCCGGATCAGATGATCAGGGCCTGCTGGCCAGGAGGGACCACAGGAGGCTGGCCAGTAGGGGGAGGTAAGGAGTGGTAGGCGGAGGTTGGCTGTGTGAGTGCACTGACCACCAGGGGGAAGCTCCTGCATTGAGCATCTGCCTCCTGGTGGTCAGTGCATGTCATAGCAACCGGTTGTTCCAGCTGTTCAGTCATTCCTGTCCCTTAGGCAGATAGATAGATAGATAGATAGATAGATAGATAGATAGTTTTAAGTGAAAAATGTCCTGTATTAGGCTATATCCACTTAGAAATCTTTCCCCCAAATGTTATAATGTGATGTATGTTTTTAGATTTTAACCTTGAAAATGCTATACTTGGAGTCATTGCTGCATCTAAAATCTAAGAAAACAGTCTACCATGAAACGGCTGCTGCTGTTCCTGAGTCAGGACCCTTTAACCTTCTGGATCCATGATCACACCCAGACCTCACACCATGGAAAAAGTGTGCCAGTGCTGACCCCGATTTCCAGACCCCGTCACAATACGCAAACATCGAGAACACATACCCCCATTCTGTGCAACCTCCTCATCTGGGGATCCCTTCCCCGCTGGGTGCAGACTGCTCTGACGAACGTTGCTACAGAGGGTGAGTGACAAGAGCTCAGAGCCCTGTGTAAACCCACCACCAGGGAGCACCTTCTGCTGCCCCTCTGTGGGGACCCTGCTCAGCCATGAAAAGGAAGGAGGAGCTGACCGTGCCACACAGACAAATCCAGAACGGTGTGCTGCCTGCAAAAGCCAGAACCAGTCCGCACCTGCAGAGCCACCTGCTTATTGGAAATCAGTAACATGGCACCGATCGGGCAGGAAGCAGGTCTGGCTGCTTTGGGGTGTGCTGAAGGGTGGGGAGGGGGGACAGCACTTATTCATGACTCTGAATGCACGCACCAACGACCAAACTGCATGCTCAGGCAGAGCATCACACCACTTGCTGTTTACACACCCATATGGGGCTCTTCCCGTTTGGACTCTGGCCTTTGTCAGGGACTAGCTTTAGTCAATGGGACATTCACAGAAACATGAAGAGTGTCTGCACGTTGATACTTGTTCTCTTGGAATGTTCACTCTTAAAGTAATCACTTTCTGAAATCAGCTGCCGCTGTGTGAGAGGACCAACTTAGCCATGTGAAGAGGCCACTTGAGGAGAACTGAGACTCCGGTCATCGACTAGTACTGTCTTGCCAACCATGTGCATGGAAGAGAGTCTTCCAGCCCCTACAGTTGAGTAAACCCATTTGATACCAAATGGAGTACAGATAAGCCATCCCCACTGAGTCCTGTCCAAATGACAAAATTGTGAACAAGTAATTTTTTAAGCCACTAAGTTTTGGGGGTAATTTGTTAATAATACAGTATTAGTATGTGGTTTTGGTATTTTCCTCACCTGTGGTCCACCTTTTGTAGATCAATCCTCTCCCTACAGAAATCAAAAGAAGACTAATGGAAAAAAAAAAAAAAAAAAAAAAAAAAAAAAAAAAAAAAAAAACCCTCTAAATATCAATACTGTATTAAATGATCACATTTTTCCATTCACATTACTATAGTTGCATCTCCCATTCTGGATTAATAAATACATATGTTGAGGAGAGACTGTTCTATGATGTGACTACTTTAATATATAATTGATTTTTTACAGATAGGAAGGGAGAGAGATAGAGAGTTAGAAACAATGATGAGAGAGAAACATTGATCAGCTGCCTCCTGCATAGCCCCTACTGGGGATGCATCTGAAACCAAGGTACATGCCTTTGCCTGGAATCGAACCTGGGACCCTTCAGTCTACAGGCTGACGCTCTATCCACTGAGCCAAACCAGTTAGGGCTGATGTGATTACTTTTGTTCCATGAGCTAGACTTAGGCCAGACAGGTTGATTTCTGTAAACACCCCCTTAGAGACTGATCATAATTGATGTTCATTCTGACATAAATCATTACCTCTCCCTCGCCTCCCATTATGTGCTAGTTCCTGGAATAGGTTGTGTTCTGACCTGGTCGAGTGTGTAAAGTACAATAGTTTCCCGTATCTAGTAGCATTCACATGCTAGTACCTGTGACTAGTCCCCTCTTTTACCCTCTGTGATTTTTTGGGCACCTGCCCAGAGGTATGGGGATCCATTTTATCTTGCAGTTGCCTATGACACACCTTGTAAATTTTCCTTAATAATCTTTATTATAATTACCAGACTGGATTGGCAGCCTCTTTCTTCTGAGATCTGGAAGGTGGTAGAAAGTCCCAGAAGACTGGTTGGCCAGCGCCAAGGGGTAAGGCTGGTGTGTGGGATTTGGGCCCCGTCAGAGCCGGCAGGAGTCAGACACGGAAGCACAAGGTGAGGTGCCCGGGCAGGGAGGAGGTGCTTTCCTGGGAGCACTGCAGAGGCTCCTCCAATCACAGAGCCCCCTCCGCGTCTGCTCCGAGGACTACTGCCCACCGCACAGTGCCTCCTCCGCCCTGGCCTCCTTCCCACAGCCCCACAACAGCAGACACGTCAATGACAGGCTCCCTCCCTGATGACACGCGTGTGTACATGGACTGCATAATAAAAGTGGTGAGAGTCTCCTGCATGGGACAGGACTGGCAGGAAAGCACGGACAATGCAAAGGCTGACCAGCATGCGAGGGGTCCTCCCTGGGGAGGCAGCGTGGAACTGCCATCTGGAAGATGGTAGAATGTCCCAGAGGACGCAGGGAGCGGCGTCATCAGAAGGGGACAGTGTGGGTGGAGGCCAAGGAAGAAAGGGGCTCAGTGCCCTGGCCAGGCAGCACAGTGGGTAGTGTCATCCCAACACACCAAGGTTGGGAGCTCAATCCCTGGTCAGGGCACAACAAGATCAATCAGTGAATACCTGGAACAGCAAGTACCCCTCTCCCTCTTTCACTCCTTCTCTCTCCCTTTCTCTCTCTCCTTCCCTCTCCCTCTTTCTCTCCCTCTCCCTCTCTCTCCCTCTCTCTCTCTCTCTCTCTCTGTCTCTCTCTCTCTCTCTCTCTCTCTCTCTCTCTCTCTCTCTCTCTCTAAATAAAAAATAAAAAACATTCTGGCTGGTGTGGCTGAGCATCGACCTATGAACCAGGAGGCAATGGTTCTTCGATTCCGTCAGGACACAGGCCTGGGTTGTGGCTCGATCCCCAGTAGGAGGCGTGCAGGAGACAGCTGATCAGTGATTCTCTCTCATCCTTGATGTTTCTCTCTCCCCCTCTCCCTTCCTCTCTGAAATCAATAACAATATATATTTTAAAAGACAGACTGTGCATGTCTCTCCCAGCTTTAACTCCCAGCACCAGGCACAATGCCAGCACAGAAAGGCACAGGAAACAATTCTTCCGTAAAGCACTACGATCAGGAACATATGAAGTTCTTTTCTTTCCTTAATTAAAAGCAATACACGTTTAAACGTGATACTGTTAATGTCATTTTGAATCACTTGATCAATTACAAACACCAGATTTTTCCTTGGGATCAGCCTACTGTCCCTGGGGAAGGCCTCACAGGGCCCAGCTGGTGACCCGGCTGTGGTGCGGGCATGGTCAGAGCCTCAGCTCTCCCCAGCCACCCCTGAGGCCCGACAGGTGGGAGGTACATGGAGAAACATGTCACCTCTTAAATCCATACAAAGCATGTTATAGAGTGCCAATCAGAGGCCTCTGATTTTTCCCAAGAGGCCTGCAAAATCACCTGGCTGTGGCTTCTAGATCACTCTACCTGCCTCCCAGCCTGGGCCCTGACACCTGTAACACTCCCATGCTGACAGCTGTGATTCTCCCAGGGTGCACTGCTCCCCATGCTGACAGCTGTGACTCTCCCAGGGTGCACTGCACCCCATGCTGACAGCTGTGACTCTCCCAGGGTGCACTGCTCCCCATGCTGACAGCTGTGACTCTCCCAGGGTGCACTGCTCCCCATGCTGACAGCTGTGACTCTCCCAGGGTGCACTGCTCCCCATGCTGACAGCTGTGACTCTCCCAGGGTGCACTGCTCTCCATGCTGACAGCTGTGACTCTCTCAGGGTGCATTGCCCGTGCTCACCATCCCCCATGCTATTTCTGTATTTCTGGCAGTATGTTCCTTTCCCCTCAGGACAATTAATGGAGAGATTTTCATGTCTACACTCAGCTTTCAAATACAAATGCATTTCACTTGTTTCCCCTTCGAACTGTTTTTCAACTCCTCCAAAAACAACAACAACAAACAAACAGGTGTTCTATGTGTTCAACAAAAAGAATCAATAAAGTTCTTGCCGAAACCAGTTTGGCTCAGTGGATAGAGCGTCGCCTGTGGACTGGAAGGTCCCGGGTCCGATTCCGGTCAAGGGCATGGACCTTGGTTGCGGGCACATCCCTGGTAGGGGGTGTGCAAGAGGCAGCTGATCGATGATTCTCTCTCATCGATATTTCTAACTCTCTATCCTTCTCTCTTCCTCTCTGTGAAAAATCAATAAAATATATTTTAAAAAAATAATAAATAAATAAATAAATAAATAAAGTTCCAAAATATAACTTAAAGATTTAGGTAAAAAAAAAAAAAAAAAAATTAATATCATTTTTACTAAAGATTTTTTAGAAACAAGTGTTTTTCTGCTTCTTTTTAAAAAATATCTATTTTTACTGATTTCAGAGAGGAAGGGAGAGGGCAAGAGGGAGAGACAGAAAATGAACAATGAGACAGAATCATTGATTGGCTGCCTCCTGCACACTCCCCACTGGGGATGGAGCTCGCAACTCAGGCCTGTGCCCTTAATTGGAATGGACCTTGGGACCTTCAGTCAGCAGGCCGATGCTCTGTCTATTGAGCCAAACCAGCTCGGGCTTTTTCTGCTTCTCAATGGAGAAAAGGATAAAAATTTACAAAATGTAAACTTTTTTTAAGGGACGTAAACCACACTTCACATTGTCTGTCAGAATTGTTTTTCTGACTTCCACTATTATTTTTTTTTTAATTTATCTTTATCTTTAACCTCTCCTTACTGTTGAAAGTGTTATAGATGTTTCCGTTTTTAATTTGCGCTCCCAAAACATCTTAAGGGCTTAACGACAAGTAAATGAACTTACAATTCTGCCCAGACTCTCCCGTTTGAACAATGAGCCCAATCAAAGCAACAAACTGATGATGCGACTCCAGCCAGGACTCCTGTGCCGAATGCTCCGGCCTGGGAAACCCAGCATTCTTAGCTTCTTTTTCTCAAAATAGGAGCCAAGCATTTTAAACTTCTTTAAACCAGAGGTCAGAATCAAACATAAAAACCAGTGACCAATTGTCTTTACTGAGCACCATCTGTCCCGGTCACATCACAAACACGCCACAGGCTCAGAGGAAGGCACACACACCTGTCTGCACACCCCTCCCGCTCCTCCCAGGACGTCACTGTGCTGGAGGCGCTCAGCGCCCTGGCTGCGTTTCCCTCCCGTCGCTCTGTGTGCTCCGGGCTCAGATACGGGTTTTGCTCTTCCCATTCACACAATATCTGTCCATAGGAGGGCTGCTTCGGCCCACCCCTTCTGGGCGTAGCCAGCCTGCCATTCTGACTGTCATTGGCATTTCCCAGTCGCCACATTTCCCCCCAGAGTGTATCAGGAACCAGTACTGTTTGGGCAATTCTACTTCCCCTCTTTTCTCAGATAACACTGAATCACCAGCGTGGCTTTTCCTCACGGTTCGGTGTGGTTTCTGCTGCGTGAGTCTGAGCGTGTCCACACCAGGGCATTTTCCAGGGCACGGCAGGCGGCCACGTGCCAGGCTCACGTCTCCCTGCCCAAGAGCCCTCTCCTTCCGCTTCCTTTTGTTCCTTTCCAAGGGCACGTAAAATCCCAGCGGGCTGCCTTCTCTCCATCTTCCCCAGCACCGGGCTCACACTGGAAAGTTAACTGATGGTAAAGGGGTGTCTGGAAAAGCTTGGCTATAAAAGGATAATGCAAATTAGGTCCCTGATTCCTCTGACCAGAGCTGACATTTGCAGGCAAGCGTTGGCTGAGCCCGGATCTGACTGACCGCTGAGCGGCTGGACCCGCTCAGACACCGCACAGAGCAGAGCAGGCACTCCCACAGGGCGGCCTCAGGAGGCGCTGCTTCGCTAATTAAGTCTCTTGTCTCTGGCATCTGCGCCCTGCACTTTGTAACACCAGGGCAGCCACTCCGGTGGGGCTGGCTGAACGCACACCAGCTCGCACCCCAGTCTGGTTACTGTGGTTCCCCCCAATAACGTTATTAAACAGCACCACACGGCTCCACGCCCTGTGCACAGGCAGCTCCGCACATGGCACAGCGAGCTGTCACAAAGCCTCGCTGGCATCTTCCGGGCAGAGCCTGGCCTCACTGCTCAGGGCAGTGTGAGCGGGTCTGTGCCTGGCGCGAACAGGGAGCCGGGCCCTGCCCGCCCGCCGGTGGGGGAGGCTGGTGTTTCCTGGAGCCGCCGCCGCTGTGGCCTTCCTGCGGGACCGCACCGCTCACACTGCTGGGCCGCCCGCGGGCGCAGGGCCCTCGGGGCGGTGGCTTCCCTCCCTCCTGCCCAGCCTCTCCCTCTCCCTCCCCAGGGGCACTCGCCCCCGCCTGGCTGGGCCCAGTGGTCCCGCTGCTCCTGCCCCTGGCAGCTGCCCAGGCCCAGGAAGCGGCTGTCTCTGGTGGAGCTGGCACACCTCCTGGAAATGCTGTCCCCAGGATCTTCCTCAGTCTCTCTGGCAGTCTCTAGGCCCAATAACTGTCTAAATAGTTAAAAATAAATAAATAAGTAAATAAATAAATAAATAAGGGGGAAATGCTTGCATCGTTTTCTTCAACAAAGACACAGTATGTTTGTATTTGTAAAAACAATTTTATTAATTTACAGTCAGTCTGATAAGAGTCGATCTTTCCAGCTAAACAGTAAGTGGGCTAAGGTTCTTTCTTTCCGAATTAAAACAAGTGGTCCAATGCATTTCCATAACAACCTCCAACATCAAATGGTCGAAATATGTGGTCATGTGACCTCGGGCTTTGTTTTCTCTCTTAAATGAAGTCTCCTCAGGAGGAGGGTCCTGGCCTCTTTCCCGCCCCAGAAAGTCACTTAGGCCCCAACGCACTGGCTCCCGAGCCTCAGCCCACCTTCCTGCGCCCTCGGTCACCTGCAAACATCAGCCTCTGTGCCTGGGACCACGGCCGAGCGGCCGGCCCTGCTGGGGCCCAGCCCCTCACACCCCGGCCCTGGCCCTGGCCCTGCTGCTGATCCCCAGCCCCTCACTCTTCGGCCGCTGCTGGTGCCCAGCCTCAGAGCCGGGAGGGTAAACACTGAGCCTGGTTAGCTAACAGCACTGCAGAAGTGGGCGGTCTGGGCAGAGTGCGGGCCAGCCGGGGCCCACGAGGCGGGAGGGGAGCAGGGAGGCGGGTGCTGTGCAGGGGACAGATGAGCAGCCCATGCGTGGGCACCTCGGCTCACCCAGCAGGATTCTAATGGCAGGCAGGCCGGGGACCAGGACCGCCTGGCAGGCAGTGAGGAGGAGGCACCTAATCAGATACTAAGCCAGGGGCCTAGTGGGGCTCCTGCTGAAACTGGATTTCACAAGGAAGTCTGATTAAAGCAAAGAATCCTTGTCACTTACCATCCTTCAAAACAGCCCTGTTAGTGACCCCCAACGCTCTGGCCCCCGGGCTGATCAGCACCTTCCATCCCAGGCTGAAGCGTGGGCAGGGGGCACCACCCTCCCACTCCCCCCTGGGCTGTGGCAGCTCAGGGAGCTGTGCAGGGCGCCCAGAACGGGGGTCTGAGAGAATCAGCCGGCGCAGTCCCCGAGGCCCACTGTGTCTACAACGTGAGCGCGGCTGCGGGCTCCCGCACAGAACAAGCTGAGGGCCAGCTCTGTGGGGCGGGCACGTTAGGCTGCGGGAGGTCAGAGGTGAGCGGACTGAATGCAGCTGACTCTGCCCTTAAGTAGAAAACAACATTCAGTCCGACCCTCCAAGGGGCCTGTGAGAGCAGGTGGGACCCTCGAGACAGCCTGCGGGCACGGCGGTGCAGGCACGATGGTGAGGGCACGGCGGTGCGGGCTGTACTGGAGGGGTGTCTACTCTGACAGAGTCCATGCTGTTAGCAAACTTGGCTCAAATCCGGACATCAGGCCTGGCACTGAAGCCACTAGACTCACCCGCGCCTCCCTCCCAACCAGGCCACCCCCCCTCCCCTCCGGGCCACCCCCCGCCCCTCCGGGCCGCCCCCCTCCCCTCCGGCTGTCCCTGCCTGAGACAGGAGCCGGCTCCCACTCCGGGCTGGTGCAGGCACCCGGCCCTGCCACCCCCCAGGGCCCACAGTAGAGCAGCACGGAGCCCAGCAGAGGGCAGGCAGAGGCTCCGGCCTCCAGGTCTGCCGGCGGCTGTGGGGACCCAGCCACTGCCGGGCGGTAACTCGGAGCTTGTGGCACTGGCAGAACAGGTCAGGCCCGAGCCGGCCAGAGTTCCGGGCCGTTTCCTCCCGATGGCCACACCCTGGTTTGAGATGGGAGAAACCTGCACCGATGGCGCCAGAGATGTGGGTGTTCTCTAGACACCCCGCAGAGCTGCGGTCCGCCCGAGCAGCGCTTCACAGCGGAAGGGCCTCCGTGTCCGCTCTTAAGCTCCAGTATCTCACGTCTCAGTGGGGAGCGGGCTCGCACCAGAGCTGCACGCCTTGCCACGGCCTGTGCCAGGAGCCGAGGAAGGACCGCCGCCTGGCTGACCGCACCGGAGCCACAGGGCCCAAGCGGCTGTAGCGGCGTCTCCGTGGAGGACACCAGAGGAAGAGGAAGGAGAGACCCAACACGTGACCTGTCCTCCCAACCACAAGGGACACATGGCAGGGATGGGAGCGGGGCAGGGTGGGAGCGGGACAGGGCAGGGGTGGGCGAGGGCACAAGGCAGGGGTAGGAACTGGGATTGGGGCAGGGTGGGAGCGGGACAGGGCAGGGGTGGGCGAGGGGCAGAGTGTGAAGGTGCCTGTGCGGGGTGAGGTCAGCCTTGTGTCTAAAGTGCATCCTGAGGACCAGGGGCGTCTTTTCCTAGAATCCAGAGGTGGATCCGAGGAAAGCCCAGAGGATCCCCTTTGTGGAATGTGCTCCCTCACAGCTGCCTTCCTGAGCCGGGGGATGCCGGAGACCAGGCACCGAGCAGGCCTGATGCAGCCACGTCGGATCACACGTCCAGCCCAGAGGAAGTGGCCGTCCAGCCCAGAGGAAGTGACCATCCAGCCACAGAGGAAGTGGCCGTCCAGCCCAGAGGAAGTGGCTGTCCAGCCCAGAGGAAGTGACCATCCAGCCACAGAGGAAGTGACTGTCCAGCCCAGAGGAAGTGGCCGTCCAGGCACAGAGGAAGTGGCCGTCCAGCCCAGAGGAAGTGGCCGTCCAGCCCAGAGGAAGTGGCCGTCCAGCCCAGAGGAAGTGACCGTCCAGCCCAGAGGAAGTGACCGTCTAGCCCAGAGGAAGTGGCTGTCCAGCCCAGAGGAAGTGACCGTCCAGCCCAGAGGAAGTGGCCGTCCAGCCCAGAGGAAGTGGCTGTCCAGCCCAGAGGAAGTGGCCGTCCAGCCCAGAGGAAGTGGCTGTTCAGCCCAGAGGAAGTAACCGTCCAGCCCAGAGGAAGTGGCTGTTCAGCCCAGAGGAAGTGGCCTCCGTCCGCCAGCTGAGGAGCTTCCTCCTGTGGCTGGTGCCGCGTGGTGTGGGGATAGGACGCTGATGAATTCAAATGGTGTGAACATAACCATCACAAACCGCTCTGAGTGCTCTGGTTTGATCCTGGAAGGCGGTCACTGTGCAGAGTGCCAGCTTCTCATGGCTCTTCGGGCACCACTGGGTGTCTGTGCCACCCGGGCGGCTGTGCCACGCCTCAGTGCCCGCCCACTCTCCCCGCAGAGCTGGGCTCCCGGCACCTGGTCTGGGACTAAGGAAAACTCACTCTGAGAAGCAGGAGAGTTCCTTGTAAGGCCACTGGATGGTTTTTTCTGAGAAGAAAGACAAACTGTATATGTCACTGTACTTGCCATCGTCTCGCCTTCTTCGCACACATGCACAGGCACAGGTGCACACACATGCACAGGCACAGGCACACAGATATTGCACACACACATCAGAAAGGCAGCCGTGCTCACTCCGACTCAGGGTCCCTGATGTGCTACCTCCGCACCCGAAACACGAATGTCACCATTCCAAGCGCTGCTTTGCCTGCTGGGGGCTCCTGCGGACGGCGTCTCTGCCGGTCCCGTCACCAGCACTGCTCAGCCCCTTCCTTCCAGCAGCTGCTTCAGCCACTCAGGGCGAAGGGCACAAACACTTTCAAGGTAAGAACCACAAGCTCCGTACGGTTCCCCTGGGACCCTGCCCTGCCCGCTGCCCACGGCTGACTTCCCATTCAGTAACTCGGCTTCTTAACTTCCACACTGGCTGTCACTGTGCATTTAGAGCAGCTCTTCTCAGAACACCGATTAAGGCTGAATTTGATTCCGTTTCACTTGATCCAGTCAATCCAGTCATTCACACCCACCTACCACAGTCCTGGGCCTTCCAGGCCGCAAATGCCATGGGAAGATGCCACGTACACGTGGAGGTGCAGGCCTGGGCCTGACCTGGGACACGTGACCAGGAGGCAGGGAGGAGCACGCTCCGGCCCCGCAGCAGCAGAGACGGAAGGTGTGTGCAAACCCACAGTTAACAGGAGACAAACCACACGAGGGAAAAGCCGGGTGTCTGCGGTCACTACTCTTGACTGGCGTAGGCATAGAGAGAAGGAGGCAAAAGTTGTGTTTATGCAAAATACAAGAGTTTATTCTTGCATATTATTAACTAGAGGCCGGGTGCAGGTGCAAGAATTTATGCACAGGTGGGGTCCAGCTGGCCTGCACCACCCCAATTGGGCCAGTTGGCCAGCCGCAGTGGGGATCAATTCTGATCATTCCGGTCGCTTGAATTTTGTAGGGGTGTCGAACTCAATCAGAGAAGGGGCCAAAATCTAAAATCCAGCCTAAATCGCGGGCCGAATGGTTTACTGAACAGTCATAAACTGTCATTGTGATGGAAACGCAGTGGAGTGCAGTGATGACATCGCGGTGCGGGCCACATTGCAAGGCCTGGCGGGACGGATTTGGCCCGCGGGCCTTGTGTTTGACACATGTGTTATAGAGAGATTACCTTTTCATTTTCCAAAAACACAGCCGCACACATGTGTTTGCCCACCCTGTATTTCCTGCACCACCACACCCAGGATCACCCTCTCAGGGTCTGCCAACTATGGGTTTATCTCCGGAACGGTGAAGCCCACTCTGATTTTATTTTGAATTCGCTGCCGGGAACTCCACCAGCACCTGAGCTCCTGCGGACGGGCTGTCTCTGCTGAGCGGAGGAGTCCTGTCGGCGCGGGCCTGGCTGCAGGCTAACACTCCAGGTGAACCCCGTTCCCTCCCTGCCTGCCCTCCAGATGAAAGATGACGAAAATGCACCTCCTACTGCAGGCAGAGACCTACACTGAATCAGAAGCTAAAACAGCTTTTCAATTTCAAAATGATGAAGAGCTTAGCAGAGTGAGTTTCCGGGGAGTGGCTGCAAGGTGTACTCGTTCCTTCTAACCCACACCAGGCCCTGCCTGCCCCTCACCTGAGCCCCCGTCCTTCCTCAGCACCAGCCTCCATAGTCTTCTGTCCTAACACACAGGGGTCACTGAGAGAGAGGACTCTCTGACCCTGTGTGGGAAAAGGGCACCTTTTGAGCAAAATGTCATCCTTGGAGACCCACACTCCTGGGTACCTTACAAACAAGAGGGAAAATGCTTATAACTGAAAATATTTTCCTCCCTGATGCTTCTCCTTGTTCAACAACTAAAAATGTAGACATTTCTTTTTATAGAGAAGCCTGGTATACAAACAGATACTGCAGAAAAAGAGATAACCAACACAGAAGAAATTAAATAAAAATAAAAATACTGACTGAGTTCCATTTCACTTACTGAAGTTGCAAAGCCATGATCTAGGGTTCCACCTTCGTCCAGAACAGGCCCTCCGATCCCGACAGAGGGCCAGACTGTGGAGAGTGAGCTGCACAGAGACCACCCACCTTATGGGTTTATCTCGGAAGAAGGAGGGTCCCAAGCCCTCGGATTCAGCTACATTAACAACATGAACTATTGCTGAGCACAAGAGACACTGATTATGATGAGATAATTTGGGGAGAGAACAGGTTGGCGGACAGGCTGGCCCGGACCAGCTCCCAGGTAGGCCCTGTCTCGCTCACCCAAGTTTCCCGAGATGACACCTGGCCCACCACATGCCCCGCCTGGCCACCCAGCACCACCTGGCCATCCCAGGCACACTGCCCACCTGACCCAGCCACACACCCCAGCTGGCCATCAGGGTGTGGTCACCCTGCCATTCGCCTTGCTTCTCAATGCAGACTCTCCAGGCCACTGGGTAGAAAGCCATCAGACAAAGGGACTTGCTAGCATCAGCCATCTCTAAGGCTAGAGAAGTATGCAAAGCCCTTCCTTCAGTGAGGTTTCATGCAGATATAGACACATTCACGTGCATCTAATACCATGTATGAACTATAGCTATCATATGTAGAAATATATACTCACTCATATACATACTATATACAACATATTTACACTGAGTGGCCAGATTATTATGATCTCTGAATGCATAATAATCTGGCCACTCAGTGTATGGAGGCCAGGTGCATGAATTTGTGCATGGGAGGGGTCCAGCCAGCCTGGCCAGGGGAGGGGACATGGTGGGTGGCCAGCCTGCCTGCTGGTGTAACTCCTGGTCGAGGAGACAATTTGCATATTAGCCTTTTATTATATAGGATATACACACAGTGGCCAGATTACTATCCGTTCAGAGATCATAATAATCTGGCCACTCAGTGTATATACCATATATGGTCTCTAATTATCATATATAGAAATAGATACACATTCATAGGCACAAAATATATCCCAACATACACCATGTGTATACTATATATACCATATGAATATAGATAGATGGGACATGCAACCATCTACAGATGGAAGACGAATGGTTCACACATGATGATATTTACCCCCCAAGGCAAGCCTGTGAGAATATAAGTAACTTAAGGGCCATGCAGCTAGCTGTCACAGCACTCAGCGTCCTGAATCCACTTCACATATCCCCACTGTCTCAACCATCCCTGTGAATAGTCAGTGTCCCAGCTACTGGGCCCCTGACCCCTCACCCAGCTCCTGGAACGACCCCTCCCTCCCCCCCCCGACTCCCCCATCCCACTGTCCAGTGAATGCCATATCAGTCCCACTGAAACAGAACCCTGTTTACGTGGAATTCAAAGAAAAACCACACCATGGGAGAGGCTCATGTCATGGCATTCTTTTAAAATGCGTGTCTGTTTCACACGTTCACCAATAGTAGGATAACTGTCTTAGGCGCAGGCCTCCTATGTCTTTACGTCCTGTCTCCTTTTTCTAGTTGGAATCCAGCACAGGCACCTCTCCCCTGAGCTTACAGGATCGAATGGACGGGCTTGTGTTCCCACGGGAGGCGTCAGTGCTGCTGGGCACAGGCACTGCACAGCCGCCAACGGGCCATGCTCTCCCAGGGAAAGTGAGGAGCAGCCCAAGTCATGTGGTCAAGAACTCAACACTGTTGATGGATGTAGAACATCTCCTGTGGTGACTTCCTCCTAAGCACGGCAGACCACTCTGTAAACACCAGGAGGAGGGAGGCCCGGCGGGATTCGGGGAACGGGTCTAGGGATTGTGTTCCCCCTGCAAACCAGAGCGAGTTATGGAAACTGGAAGCAAAATAAGAGCATTGATTGAGAGTTCATGTATAGTTCACAAAAACAGTAACAGCCATCTCCGGATGCTCGGAGTCACTACTACATGTGTTTGTGTGTCAGCACATGGAGCAATGAAGAAGCGCCTTGGTGAGCAGAGTCAGCAGCTGTCTGGCCGAAGCTGCTAAAAGTCTTTGGCACAAAAAACATCAAAGGCACCTCCTATCGTTTCACTGTCCTCTCCTCCCAAACGTTTCCTAAACCCTGGGCAAGCGACGCTCTGTTCTGTGCCTCTGGCATTGCCCATCTCTCCTTTAACACCCACCAAACACGGTTCTTTCTGCAAAATTGATGGCTACCCCCCAGAGCGTCCACAGAGAGCTGGCTTACTGGAATCAGAACCCAAACAAGTCCAGACACCAAGCAGCTGGAGAGATGACCAGGGCACATGGTCCTTGCTCGCCTCTGTCCACCCGGGGCCTGGCGCAGCCCCTAGCGTCAGTATCTGTGTGCACACAAGGAAACAGGGTGGCCTGGACTTGCACTTAGGACAGTAAATCCCCAGAGAGTGAAACGTAAAACGAATGAGGAAGACACGCTCTCCCATGGGGAGCGTGCCAAGACGATCAGACCAGAGAGAAGAAGTAAGCAGTAAGTTGTGGATTTAAAACGGACAGAAAAGAGAAAATACCAGAAACCTGGGCTACTCACGGCCCATTAGAATGCCAGTTTTCCAAGGAAGAACACAGATGATGCCTGACCCTTGATGCACTTCATACTGTCCTTCCATAACCTGGATGATGGAAGAAAACACAGCAACTTCTCTAGATCTGACTGTGACTAAAATAAAAATGTGTGGGTGAAGCGCTTACAAGAGAAATCCAGAACATTATTTCTGCACGAGCACACACTGGGCATCGTCAGTCAGGGGCAGAGTTCTGGAAGAGCGATGCTCACCATTCCTAATGAAAGTGTTAGTACTCTCCTATAGATACAGCGTCCGCAGATACAATGGCTGAATCGGAAAAGAACTCAGAATTGAGACACACACACACACACACACACACACACACACAAAGTTACTTAAAGGTGAAGTCCTGTCTGGCCAGGTGGCTGTTGGTTGGCACAGTGTCTGGAATCCTGAAAAGTTACAGGTTTGATTCTCAGGCAGGGTCCAGATTTCTTTCTGTCTCATATTGAGGTTTATCTCTCCATCTCTATCTATCTATCTATCTATCTATCTATCTATTGATCTATCTATCTTCCTCTCTCTAAAATCAATGAACATATCCTTGGGTGAGGGTTTTCAAAAGGCGAAGTGGTAAGAGGGACAGCCAGATAACAGAAAAGTAAGTATAAAGACGTAGACTTTGTGTCTCCGTGTTGCATTATGGTCTGGATTGGAGCACTTGGTCTGTAATCCATGGGCCACTAAGTTCTCATTTGTCCATAGATGGAATAGAAGCAATACCTACTTCACAGAGCTCCCATGGAAATTGAATGGCATACAGTAAACTCTGAACTCAAAGTGCACGTGTGTGTGTGAGTGTGTGTGTGTGAGTGTGTGTGTGTGTGTGTGTGCGCGCGCGCGCGCACGTGCGGGCATGCATGTATGTGTACACTGCTGGTGGCATAAGAGTAGTTGCATTGTCACTGTCATCATCAAGGTTGTCATATTTGAGCAGCAGCATCATTCTCACCAGCATCTCATCCTCATTCTCACCAGCATCTCGTCCTCATTCTCACCAGCATCATCTCGTCCTCATTCTCACCAGCATCTCATCCTCATTCACACCAGATCGTCTCATCCTCATTCTCACCAGCATCATCTCATCCTCATTCTCACCTCATCTCATCCTCATTCTCACCAGCATCTCATCCTCATTCTCACCAGCATCTCGTCCTCATTCTCTCCAGCATCTCGTCCTCATTCTCGGCCTCGTCTGGCACAGAGAGATGCTCACATTCTGCGGGACAGCACACTCCACATGTGTACTGAGTAAACTACACAAATGGTCTCTACGAACATGGCATTCCCAATTAGAATGGGTGAATCAACTCTAAGTTATTGTGAACACTTTATGAATTCTAAGAGGTTTTCCCTATGAAATACGTTTTTCTGATTCAGATATTTAAAACTAGAGGTCCAGTGCACAAAATTCATGCACAGGTAGGGTCCCTCGGCCTGGCTGGCGATCAGCGCTCATCGGGGTCTTCCTTCATTCCGTGCCACCCCCTAGTGGTCAGCATATATCATAGTGAGTGGTCAAACACCCTGTCTGTCAAATTCCTGAGGGGACAATTTGCACATTAGCATTTTATTATAAAAGATTCCCTATAAACCCATTGCTGAGTGCTTACAAATACTGGAACTGTCATTGGCACCTTCAATTCAGATGCCTCCCGTTAATAATTTAATAGCAAAGAAAACTCCATGATGCACTAAGAGAGTGCTGTTTTCTCCCAGGAAGGAGGGAGGAGCCAGGACGGCTGAGCCAGAGACCCAGACAGAGGAGCTTCTTGAATGCAGAGAGGCTGGGAGAGGGGAGTGCCAGGACTCTGCCTGGAGCGAGGCTGTGGGATGGGGTGGGTGGACCCCGGGCAGGGGTGAGTGTGAGAGAGGAGGGGAGGGAGTGGTGGGGACAGAGAGAATACAGGGAATGCTGGTCTGCAAGCCAGTGGGCACATCTGAGTGAGAATAAGACAGCCCGGCATGAAGCATCACCATCATCACAGTTCCCGTCGCCATCATCGAGTCACCAACACTGCTGACACCTACGTGCCCTCTGTATGCAGTGCCCTCTGACTCAGGGCACATACAGACTCCGGTGGGTTGACCTCAAAGACTGTCAATTTCTAGGAAAAGCCCGCGGAGTGGACGGCGGAGCATGCGGAACAGATCCAGCGGACGGCAGCGGGGTGGGCAGCAGGGCGGGCAGCGGTGGGCGCCTGTGGGCGGTCTGTGAGGAGGGATGTGGAGGGCAGCCACTCGGTGTGTCTTCCCGGCCCCAGCCAAGGGCTTGTGGCTCCCCGAGTGGCCCCAGAGCCGGGTCCGCGGTCCCTGAGGGACAAGCCCTTCGTCTCTCCGTGACAAATGGGAAGCTGGAGGCCGAGGATCACCCCGCATCGTTCAAGTAACTCAGGGTCAGGTCAAGTTTCGTTCGTTCTGCCCCATGTGTGAAGAACATCATATAACAATTCCGCTCAGTGTAGAGATCTCACACACCCAATCCTGACACACTAAGCTGGGTGAGTTATCTCTATTGTTATCTAAACATTTTTGCACTTGGTAAGATTTTTCACCATAAAGTATTTTATTTGTGTGTGTGTTCAATATTGGAAAGGTGAGAGCATCGAAGGACCACACCGAGAGCAGGGAACTGGCCCTGCTTCAGGCCACGAGCAGATGAAGTGCACACAACCAGCTGGTCTTAAGCCACCAAGTGAAACGAAAGATATTCAACTCCTACACTTGAACTTCTCACTCCCATTTCAAAACAGCCGGTTTCTGACATGAGCACAAGCCCGCCACACAGCACCCTTCCTCTGGAGATGGCCCCTCGTTAACCTGTCCCTGTGCTCAGGGTCCCTCCTTCTCATCCTTCGGTCGCTCAGCAGGCAGAGGAGCCTGGGCCTCGAGCTGCCGCCCCACCTGCCCTGCTGGGGCTGACATTCATTGAAGGTCAGGAAGATGCTAATCTAGGTTCCCAGTGTCTGCCAGAGAGAGGGCGGCACAGCAGCCCTTGTCTCTCCAGGATCCACGCTGACGCTGTGGGCGGGCAGGCTGTACTTACCCTGAGTCAAGCTCACCGCCTCCCATGGAGCCTTCGGCCCCGAGCACCCCAGGCCAGCAGCACTGCGCTGCGGCCCAGGAGCACGCTCCACAGCTGGGTCCCTCGGAGGGAGACGGACGGAATGGTCTGTGGCTGGTGATGGCCCACTGGCTGAGGCCGCGATGGGCAGGCAGCTCTGCACCCTCCCAGCACCCACAGGCCCGGCTGGTGGCAGCCCCACCCCCTCAGAATGGGCCTCCGTCCTCGGAGAACCCACAAAGCAGGCACATCCCCTGCGCAGGCGGTACTGCGCTACCTGAAGGAGACCTTCCCCAGCCCCACCGACGACTGCACAGCTAACTGTCCTTCCGCCCCACAGCCACACTGAAGCCCAAACCTGCAGGAGCCGCCACGTGTAAGCACTCGTGGGCTGCCCGTCACGGGGAGGCAGCCGGCGTCCCCAGCCCCTGTGTGCCCAGCCCTCTCCGAGGAAACCCTGTTTTCCTGGAACAGGACTGCTCACCTGTGGAAATGGCCGTTCCCCTGACAGCACCCACCCCAAGCTGCTCCCGCACATGCTGGGCTAGTCCTGGGACTCGGCTGCTGCTGCTCCTTGTACTAAGGCCACATGCTGCGGCCGAGACAGCAGGCCTCCTGGGACGCAGACAGGACAGCAGACGGGACAGCAGACAGAGACAGCAGGCCCCGGAGGGAGGGGAAGGCGAAGGCAGGGACCGGTCCCTCTGCAGTGAGGACACCCAGCATCAGAGTGAGGTTAGGTCTGGGCCTGGGAGCCCCCAGAGGGAGTGCTGACCCATCCCATGCTCCTTCCAACATGGGCCATCATGGCCTCCACTCCCAGGAAAAGGCAGCGCAGGTGGACAGAGCACTGTTAGAGCGCGAGTGGACGGAGCGGGAGGAGGGAGCAGGGGGAGGGAGCAGGAGGACGGAGCGGGTGGAGGGAGCAGGAGGACGGAGCGGGTGGAGGGAGCAGGAGATGGAGCGGGAGGAGGGAGCAGGAGGACGGAGCGGGTGGAGGGAGCAGGAGATGGAGCGGGAGGAGGGAGCAGGAGGACGGAGCGGGTGGAGGGAGCAGGAGATGGAGCGGGAGGAGGGAGCAGGAGGACGGAGCGGGTGGAGGGAGCAGGAGATGGAGCGGGTGGAGGGAGCAGGAGGACGGAGCGGGTGGAGGGAGCAGGAGATGGAGCGGGAGGAGGGAGCAGGAGGACGGAGCGGGTGGAGGGAGCAGGAGATGGAGCGGGAGGAGGGAGCGGGAGGACGGAGCGGGTGGAGGGAGCAGGAGATGGAGCGGGAGGAGGGAGCAGGAGGACGGAGCGGGTGGAGGGAGCAGGAGATGGAGCGGGAGGAGGGAGCAGGAGGACGGAGCGGGTGGAGAGAGCGGGAGGACGGAACGGGAGGAAGGAGCAGGGGGAGGGAGTGGGAGGACGAAGCAGGAGGACCGAGCGGGTGGAGGGAGCAGGAGATGGAGCGGGAGGAGGGAGCAGGAGGACGGAGCGGGTGGAGGGAGCAGGAGATGGAGCGGGTGGAGGGAGCAGGAGATGGAGCGGGAGGAGGGAGCAGGAGATGGAGCGGGTGGAGGGAGCAGGAGATGGAGCGGGAGGAGGGAGCAGGAGATGGAGCGGGAGGAGGGAGCAGGAGATGGAGCGGGAGGAGGGAGCAGGGGATGGAGCGGGAGGAGGGAGCAGGAGGACGGAGCGGGTGGAGGGAGCAGGAGATGGAGCGGGAGGAGGGAGCAGGAGGACGGAGCGGGTGGAGGGAGCAGGAGATGGAGCGGGAGGAGGGAGCAGGAGGACGGAGCGGGTGGAGGGAGCAGGAGATGGAGCGGGAGGAGGGAGCAGGAGGACGGAGCGGGTGGAGGGAGCAGGAGATGGAGCGGGTGGAGGGAGCAGGAGGACGGAGCGGGTGGAGGGAGCAGGAGATGGAGCGGGAGGAGGGAGCAGGAGGACGGAGCGGGTGGAGGGAGCAGGAGATGGAGCGGGAGGAGGGAGCAGGAGGACGGAGCGGGTGGAGGGAGCAGGAGATGGAGCGGGAGGAGGGAGCAGGAGGACGGAGCGGGTGGAGAGAGCGGGAGGACGGAACGGGAGGAAGGAGCAGGGGGAGGGAGTGGGAGGACGAAGCAGGAGGACCGAGCGGGTGGAGGGAGCAGGAGATGGAGCGGGAGGAGGGAGCAGGAGGACGGAGCGGGTGGAGGGAGCAGGAGATGGAGCGGGTGGAGGGAGCAGGAGATGGAGCGGGAGGAGGGAGCAGGAGATGGAGCGGGTGGAGGGAGCAGGAGATGGAGCGGGAGGAGGGAGCAGGAGATGGAGCGGGAGGAGGGAGCAGGAGATGGAGCGGGAGGAGGGAGCAGGAGATGGAGCGGGAGGAGGGAGCAGGAGGACGGAGCGGGTGGAGGGAGCAGGAGGACGGAGCGGGTGGAGGGAGCAGGAGATGGAGCGGGAGGAGGGAGCAGGAGGACGGAGCGGGTGGAGGGAGCAGGAGATGGAGCGGGAGGAGGGAGCAGGAGGACGGAGCGGGTGGAGGGAGCAGGAGGACGGAGCGGGAGGAGGGAGCAGGAGGACGGAGCGGGAGGAAGGAGCGGGAGGACGGAGCGGGTGGAGGGAGCAGGAGATGGAGCGGGAGGAGGGAGCAGGAGGACGGAGCGGGTGGAGGGAGCAGGAGATGGAGCGGGTGGAGGGAGCAGGAGATGGAGCGGGAGGAGGGAGCAGGAGATGGAGCGGGTGGAGGGAGCAGGAGGACGGAGCGGGAGGAAGGAGCGGGAGGACGGAGCGGGTGGAGGGAGCAGGAGGACGGAGCGGGTGGAGGGAGCAGGAGATGGAGCGGGTGGAGGGAGCAGGAGATGGAGCGGGAGGAGGGAGCAGGAGGACAGAGCGGGTGGAGGGAGCAGGAGGACAGAGCGGGTAGAGGGAGCGGGAGGACAGAACGGGAGGACGCAGCGGGAGGAAGGGGCAGGGGGAGGGAGTGGGAGGACGGAGTGGGCAGAAGCAGGTGCATCTGAGGGTGCCCACGCAAGGCGGGCATAGGGAGGGCAGGGCTCCCTGGCCCGGCCACTCTCCCGCCAGCAACTCGTGTCCACGCTCGTAAAGCCACTCTGCCGGCCAGCCATGGACGCCATGACCCCTCCTCCTGAGGGGCAGCTGTGCTGTCTCCTGTTTTGTGCTTTATTTTCTCTGCAGACGCTGCCTCCCCAGTGTACTTTCCCCTCCGCCGGGAGCACACTGCGTGCCGGGCCTCTCTCTGCGGCTGGCCTGGCCCGGCCTGGCCCGGCCACGCTGCTCAGCCCCTGCAGCCCGGCCCGCTGCTTCCGGCCCCTCTGCGGGGCTCGGGAGTCCGCGCACAAGCACGTTCTCCTCCATTCGCGTCCCCGGCTGCGGCCCTGCAGCGCAGAGACGCAGTCCCCAAGGCCTGTGTCTCCCTCCATGGAAGTCGACAAATCCCCGGGCAATGCTTGCTCCACGCTGATGGGAAATGCCCTCCAACTTGCTGCTGGTTCCAGGAGTTCAACCCGGACTTCAGTCCAGGGAATTCCTGAGCGGAGCGTGGAGAGGCAGTCCTCACTCACTATTCTCTGACCTTCAGTCACTCACCTTCTCCTCTCATTCACCAAGGTTACCAGACACCGTCTTCGGGGGAAATACCGCCCTCTCTGGTCCAGGAGAGTCCGACAGGAAAGCAGACTACTAAGTGCAGGTGAGCAGAGGAAGGGGCGCCTGCAAACGGGGGTGGGGCAATGGGCAGAGCCCTGCAGCTGGGCAGGGAGCAGGAGATCGGAGAGGGAGGACAAAGGATAGCAGCCAAGGCCCCAGAACACAGACCTTTGTTACTTCCTGGCAATCTCCATCTTCTAAGCTCTCAGCTGCTCAGAGCGCCATCCAGTTACACCAAGGTTGTGGGTTCGATCCCTGGTCAGGACACATACAAGAAGCAACCAATGGTGCATGAATAAGTGGGAAAAGTCTATGTTTCTCTCTCCTCTTCTCTCCCTCTCTAAAACCAACCAATACTTTTTATAAAAAACAATAAGAAAATAGAAAATAGTTGCACCCTGTACACGGCGTCCTGAAAATAGAACCTTGAGAGCAGCATCAAGTCATTAAGGAAGAAGCATCCGCTTTGTAAAAAACTAACATTTAGCAAGAAGTTACATTTGCAAATTAGAAGTCGGCTAAAATCCTTGCCCCTCTTTCAGTTTGCCTGCTCCTCACGTTTCATGTCAGTTCCCGCGCGAACAGCTCTCTTAGCGGCGGGGGATGGAGCCTCCGGGGCTCTGGACAGAAGACCTGGAAGACTCACCCAGGAACCCCCGGCCCCCAGGCCCCGCAGGCCACTGGCCCCGCTCCCCACCCAGGACCTCGGGGGCACCCTCCTGGGGTCAACACCACCCTCCTCAGATCGGGCTGAAATAACGCTGGTTATGTCCCCAGTTGTCAGTTAGGAAAATAGTAGTTGAAAAAGCGGAAGTTAAATACTTAACAGAAAGCACCTGATGGGAAAAGTCAGTCTACACTCTACATGACATAAGCGATGCCTCAGTCTAACAAAACAGGCCTCACCCCTTCCGGCCCCCCGGGAGCTGCCTGGAAGCCCGGAACGCTGTCTAGTTCTTCACCACCATCAGCTGTGCACGGTCAGGGTCAGGGTCAGGGTCAGGGTCAGGGACACTTTTTGGTTACGGAGAAACTGCATTTGTAAATTAACAATTAACAAGGGCCTATAAGCCTCCGTTGGTTTGATCTACATGTGACTATTGGTTTAACAGCAGGGACAGCAGCTGTCGCTCCCGGCGGTGAAGGAGCTGGGGGGGTGGGGGGGTACCGTGCGGGGAGACCCGTTACCAGCGAAGAGACTGCAGCAACCCCCCCAGTCACTGCCCTTAGCTAGCAGCACCGTCACCTCAACAAGAAGAGCGGTGTGGTTCTGATACGTTACTTTCTGAAAGCGACCATCACCCACTTCCTCTGAACATGAAGAACTAATCGCAGAGGCAGACCGGAAATACGTCCGAGTGTTTGCTGTATCTTTTTAAATCTCACGTGACCCTCAGGACCTATGGGATGGGCACTATGATCCCCATGCCTGCCAAGAGGTCACCCTCTTCCAGGAAAGCCGATCTCTGCATTGGCCCGAGCCTGCACATGGAAGTGAAGGTGGGTCTTAAACGCAGGCCAGGCCGGCCTGGCCCAGCTCCCCCTCCTCCGGGGAAGCACCTGGCGGCCTGCGAACGCCACCCGCCGAGTTTGGCGAGCAGCTGTGCCAGGCCCTCTCCTAGGCACGCTCTGTCTAATGAGCGGGCGGACAGGAAGAGCCACAGACCCTGAAGGTCTGCCAGAACGTCAGAAACAGCTGGGGGGCCGCCCCGGTCAGGAGTCAGCGCGGCCCTGTCCCAGGAACAGGTGCTTTCCTGACCGACTTCGAGCCGGGGCCTCTGTAACTCCCCGGGCTGCATGGACAGCGGAAACCTCAGTCACAGCCGTGTGCGCACGTGTGCTCCCACACACCGTGCGCCGGCTCCCATGACACTCCCGCAGTCACCATGTGGAGCAGGGATCTATACCGCAAGGCCCCAGAGCTGGTGAATAAGCCCTGTGTGTGCATGTGTGTGCATGCCTGTGCATGTGTCTGTGTGTATGTGTTTGGGCTGGATTTAATATTCTTACTGTCAGCCATGATGGGGAGGCAAGTCCACTTAGGCTCTATTCCTCCTTTCAAAGGCTCGGTGTGCAGTCCCCACCCATCTCACAAGGCGCCAGGCACGCGTGGGGACGTGGCTGAAGGACACGGGAGCACCCTGCCTGCTCCGGCGTGACTCGCCCCAGAGGGCACACCTGCCCCCGCGCTCTGGCTCACGTGTCTCCTCGGAGCTGGCGGCGGCTTCCCACCGTCCCCTCGTCCATCCCTAACCCAACACGGTGCTGTGCCTGAACCCGAGAGCAGGTCTCCGAGGCTCAGGGGGAAACGCAGGAGCAACACGCGGCGGACAGGGCTGTGCAGCCGCACCCCCACCGAGGCCACGGCGGGCGGGGCGGGTGGGGAGGGGGCGCACCTGCGGCCTCTGAGCCAGGCTCTGCTCAGAGGCTCCCCGGAGGGACACCGCACACCTGAGGCCCTGGGTGCTGCGGGGCCTCGGGCCTCCGAAGGGCCGAGTCTGCGGGGAGGCGGTCGGAGTCCTGGCTCGCACAGGTGCTGGCGGCGCATCCTCTAAGGCTGCGGGAATGATCCCCCCGCGCCTGGGCTTCACAGAGAACACGGAATTGCCCAGACGCAGCCAGGCCTGGCGACCCGCGACCTGCTCCGTGAACACCGCTGTTTCCCACACGGAGAGGCCGAGTCCGTGCAGGCCCCTGGGAAATACCCACCGCACACTGGCCGCCTCACGCAAAGCCTTGTGCCAGCAAAGGCCTCTGCGGGGGGAGGAGGAGGAAGAGGAAGAGGAGAGGGAGGAGGGGGAGGAGGGGAAAGGAGGGGGAGGGGGAAGAGGGGGAGGAGGAGAAGGAGAGGGAAGAAGGGGAAGAGGGGGAGTGAGAGGAGGAGGGGAAAGAGGAAGAGGAAGGTGAGGAGGGGGGAGGAGGGGGAGTGGGAGGAGGAGGAGGGGAAGGGGGAGGAGGTGGAGAAAGAAGATGGGGAAAGGGGAGGGGGAGGAGGGGGGAGGAAGAGGAGGAGGAGGAGGGGAAAGGAGGAGGACGTGGAGGAAGGAGAGGGGAGTAAGGGGAGGGGGAGGAGCAGGAGAAGTGGGAGGAAGAGGAGGAGGGGGAGGGGAAGGGGATGGTGCACAGTGGCGACAGGGGCCGAGTTCCCCTCATCCATGCTGAGGCCAGGCAGAGGTGGGAGGCTGCCTGAGGTCCGACATAGGAGAGGCGGACACACTACGCATCCAGGGGGCTCTGGGGCTGCACATTTCTGTCCCCACCCCACACCAGGGAGCTGCAGGGAGGGCTCAGCCCACCAGGTGCAGCCTGGGAGGCAGAGCACATGGCCCCTGGGATTGCCAAGGTGACAGGGACCAGAGGTGAAGCAGAGACTCAGGCCCATCAGCCAGACTTCCTTTTAGGGGAGAAATAGAAGCGCACACTGGCCAGGCCCAGTCCCTGCCCTGTCCCTGCCCAGGTCCCTCCCCTCTCCCTGCCCAGGTCCCTGTCCCTCCCCTCTCCCTGCCCAGGTCCCTGTCCCTCCCCCTCTCCCTGCCCAGGTCCCTCCTCTCTCCCTGCCCAGGTCCCTGTCCCTCCCCTCTCCCTGCCCAGGTACCTCCCCTCTCCCTGCCCAGGTCCCTCCCCTCTCCCTGCCCAGGTCCCTCCCCTCTCCCTGCCCAGGTCCCTGTCCCTCCCCTCTCCCTGCCCAGGTCCCAGTCCCTCCCCTCTCCCTGCCCAGGTCCCAGTCCCTCCCCTCTCCCTGCCCAGGTCCCAGTCCTCCCCTCTCCCTGCCCAGGTCCCAGTCCCTCCCCTCTCCCTGCCCAGGTCCCAGTCCCTCCCCTCTCCCTGCCCAGGTCCCTGTCCCTCCCCTCTCCCTGCCCAGGCCCCAGTCACTCCCCTCTCCCTGCCCAGGTCCCTGTCCCTCCCCTCTCCCTGCCCAGGTCCCAGTCCCTCCCCTCTCCCTGCCCAGGTCCCAGTCCCTCCCCTCTCCCTGCCCAGGTCCCAGTCCCTCCCCTCCCCCCGCCCAGGTCCCCGTCCCTCCCTCTCCCTGCCCAGGTCCCAGTCCCTCCCCTCTCCCTGCCCAGGTCCCAGTACTCCCCTCTCCCTGCCCAGGTCCCTGTCCTCCCCTCTCCCTGCCCAGGTCCCAGTCCTCCCCTCTCCCTGCCCGGTCCCAGTCCTCCCCTCTCCTGCCCAGGGTCCCTCCCCTCTCCCTCCCCTCTCCCTGCCCAGGCCCCAGTCCCTCCCCTCTCCCTGCCCAGGTCCCTGTCCCTCCCCTCTCCCTGCCCAGGTCCCAGTCCTCCCCTCTTCCTGCCCAGGTCCCTGTCCCTCCCCTCTCCCTGCCCAGGCCCCAGTCACTCCCCTCTCCCTGCCCGGTCCCTGTCCCTCCCCTCTCCCTGCCCAGGTCCCTGTCCCTCCCCTCTCCCCTGCCAGGTCCCAGTCCCTCCCTCTCCCTGCCCAGTCCCTCCCCTCTCCTGCCCAGGTCCCAGTCCCTCCCCTCTCCCTGCCCAGGTCCCAGTCCTCCCCTCTCCCTGCCCAGGTCCCTGTCCCTCCCCTCTCCCTGCCCAGGTCCCAGTCCCTCCCCTCTCCCTGCCCAGTCCCTCCCCTCTCCCTGCCCAGGGCCCAGTCCTCCGCTGCCAGGAGACTGCGCCTGAAGTCCCCAAGCCCGATGGCAGCACTGAGGTACTGGGTGCCTGGACCCCACTTTGAACTCCCTGTGCTCTCCCTGGTCAAGGAGCCCAGGACTCGGACTGTCCGCAGCCCTCGGCGGGTCGGCACCCCAAGACCCACAGCTCCAGGCACAGCAGTGACAGCAAGAAAAGGGACCCAAAGGCGGGGTGCGGCCTTCCCTGCTGGGTGCGGTGTTCTGGGAAAAACACTCAGCCGCACACGCATGCCCGTGGCAGGCAGGTGTCCTCAGCAGCTCTGCCAGGGAGCAGAGGCCTGAGAGCAGCGAGGAGGAGGGGGAGGGAGGAGGAGGGGGAGGGAGGACGCGGCCGGCTCACCTCCCGTCAATGCCTGGTTATAACTCACTTTAAAGGGGTCTGCAGGATTTGTTTTATTTATTTATTTTTGTTAATTCTCCCCCAAGGATATTTTCCCATTGATTTGTTTTTTAGAAAGAGTGGAAGGGCGGGGAGAGACACACAAAGAGAAACATCCATGTGAGAGAGGCACAAGGACTGGTTGCCTCCCACACTCACCCCAGCTGGGCCAGGACGGAGATCCGTGCCCCTGACCTAAATCAAACCCCTGGCCTCAGGCTCGGGCCGGCGCCTAACCGCTGAGCCCACCCAGGCCTCGGGGCTTTGTGGACCGGACAGCTTTAGTAGAATCGTCTTTGCTCATTTCTAACACTGTGTCCAGGTTGAAATTTGCTCAACACAAACCCAATGTTTTTTTCTTTTTAAGCTTAAACTTTAAAGTCACCCAGTCCGGGGCGGTAGAGCAGGGACAGCCTCCATGTGTCCATGGAGGACAGGGGTCCCGGGAGCTCACTCGGGGACCGGCCTGGCCACTGCCCGGGTCCGCACCGGCCGTCTGCAGCCAGCCTGCTGCCCGGGGTCGTCCCTGTCCTGGCCTCTCTGCTCAGGAAGCTCCTCTCCCGTGTGTGTCCTGTGACCCCGAGAGCGACAGGGAAAGTCCACCAGCGCCAAGCCCTCGGTTAAAGCAAACCCTGCCGGGCCCTCCGGCCGGAGCCCCTGGGGAACAAGCGGGAGGGGGGCTGGGAGCGGACTGACCACCACCCCCTTCCGCTGCCGGGGCGCCCTGACGGACCCCCTCCCCGCGTCCCTGTCGCACACACCGCGGGACCCGAGACCGCCCAGGGGCCTGGGGCCTGAACACTCACTGCTGTGCCAGTGAGTCAGTCCGAGGCCATTATGGCAACACGGACGGACGGCCAGGTGTCCCAATGGGACAGAAACGTCAGTCAGAGGGCTCGTAGTGGGCAGGAGCCCTCCACAGACTCCGAGTCCGCCGGGAGGCTGCGAACCTCGGAGCGGCAGGGCCACCTGTGCTGCCTCCTGTCTGCCCCCGGCGCCCAGCGCAGGCTCCGCGTCCTGCGTGTCCTCCACGGACACGGCTGCACTGCAGGGCCACCCCGGCACCGCCTCTCCAGGAGGCCGCGGGGAAGCCAGATGGGTGCCCAGCATGTGCCCCTGCTCCGGAGAGGAGGCCCACCTGCCCTCCGGAGCAGCCCTGCTCGCCGCAGGGAGACAAGAGGCCAGCCCATCGCACTACGGGTGGGAGTCCCCGCTTAGCGCTCTCCCTGCGAGCCTACCGTCAGCGTCCTCCCGGAAAACAGCACCCAGTCATGGGCCTCCAGAAAACAGCGCCCAGTCATGGGCCACCATACAGCTTCAGCCCCAGCTCTCATCTCAGAGCAGAGAGGCGGGGGGAGGGGGAGCGGGGATGTGCTGCCCATTGGCTCCAGAGAGAGGAGGAAGGCCGTTGCCTCATGCACGTGCCTCGACCCGCCTGGGCTTGAGCCAGTGACCTGGGCAGGTGCCGGACTGGGAAGTGAACCTGAGACCCTTCGGCACCTGGGCGAGCCTCTAACCACTGAGCGGCCGGCCAAGGCAGAGCTTGTTCTCTCCGAGCCTGAAACCGAGTGACTGTCCCCCAGCCAGCGGCATGCCTCCGTCAGGAACACAGACCACCCAGCAGGGCTGACAGAATAAGACACAGATGCTGTATCCGGGGCTGTTGGCGGGCAGGAGAGAGGGCAGTGGGAGGAGTCCCGGGGAAGGAGGCCCTGGCAGCCTCCCTTGTGCCTGGCATTAGGCATTAATTTTAACAAATCCTTCGTTCTGCCTCACCCTAAAAACAACACCACCCTTTCTCTTAAACCAGGCTGATCCAGGGCGAGGGTTACCTCTCACCGGCTCCAGCCAAGAACTTCAGAGCAAAGCTCCTCCCTGGGGGTGCGGGTGCGGGATGCGTGCGAGCTGAGGGAGGCCTGGCCCGCCTCGCGGCCCTGGCCCTGCACCCAGCCTCCTCCCTGCTTTAGGACTGCAGTCGCCGCTCAGGACCAGCCGCAGAGCAGGAGCCGGCCTGGCTCTGCCGTTCACACTCCTGGAAGCAGGAAGATGCTCATCTCCTCTGAATGCCACTCTCACTTATTTGCCACCAAGTTTAAAAATAAGATGAAAATCTGAAGATGTTGATGAAAATCGGATTTATTTCCCAAATCACTCAGCATCTCTTTCAGGCCATGGTCACATGTCGGCTGCCGGCCGCGGCACACGGTCTGTCCGCACGGCGGCCTGTCACCGAGGCCGCTGGTGACGCTGCACTGAGTCAGCCCCAGCGCACAGGCCTCTCCGCGGCCCGCACTGCGTCCCCGAGGAAATGGCCCGAGACAAAGTCCATTTGTCAGCGTCCACGGTGAGAAGGCGTTTGGCAACGTCCTAACTTTCCTGTCCTCTTGCCCCATTCCACGGGCTCTGAGGAAACACAAATAATGAATCCGACATCTGGGATCAGAGGGCTGACACGCGGCACCGATTCTCCAGGCGTCTGGGCAGCGGCGGGCGGAGGCCAGCAGGAGCTTGGGCAGCTCCCTGTGAGCGGGCACCCAGGACCCCGATTCCCACGCCGCCTCCGCTCACCACGGAGCCCCGGAGCCGCTGGGACCCCGATGCCGAGGCAGACCCAGCCAGGCCCAGAGCCTCCCCTCAGAGCACTGAGCTGCAGGAGGGGAGAGACACGTAGGGACAGGAGCATCAAGAATAGAATCAGGCGAAGAAATTTCCGGGGGGAATGTTGCTCATTCTTGAGTGTCAGCCCAGGGTCTGCGTGGACCCCCTCAGCCTCCAGGCTGTGTCTTAGCGCAGGCTCTGATCCACCCCACCTACTCTCCCATCCCGCCCCCGCTGCCCGGAGTCTGTGCTGGTGACCAGGCTCAGCCCTTTTCCATGAGACTCCACTCACCACACAGTCCCCACCCAGGAGACAACCCCCTCAGAAAACACCTTGTCTTACTGTCCCAGAACCCCCTCTGTGCACACCCATCCCCCCTCCTCTGTGCACACCCATCCCCCCTCCTCTGTGCACACTCATCACCCTCCTCTGTGCACACTCATCACCCTCCTCTGTGTACACTCATCCCCCTCCTCTGTGCACACACCCATCCGCCCTCCTCTGTGCACACTCATCACCCTCCTCTGTGCACACTCATCACCCTCCTCTGTGCACACCCATCCCTCCTCCTCTGTGCACACTCATTCCCCCTCCTCTGTGCACACCCATCCTCCTCCTCTGTGCACACTCATCACCCTCCTCTGTGCACACCCATCCCTCCTCCTCTGTGCACACCCATCCCCCCTCCTCTGTGCACACCCATCCCTCCTCCTCTGTGCACACTCATCCCCCCTCCTCTGTGCACACTCATCACCCTTCTCTGTGCACACCCCCGTCCCTCCTCCTCTGTGCACACTCATCCCTCCTCCTCTGTGCACACTCATCCCCCTCCTCTGTGCACACCCATTCCTCCTCCTCTGTGCACACCCATCCCTCCTCCTCTGTGCACACTCATCCCCCCTCCTCTGTGCACACCCATCCCCCCTCCTCTGTGCACACCCATCCCTCCTCCTCTGTGCACACTCATCACCCTTCTCTGTGCACACCCCCGTCCCTCCTCCTCTGTGCACACTCATCCCTCCTCCTCTGTGCACACCCATCCCCCTCCTCTGTGCACCCCCATCCCCCCTCCTCTGTGCACACCCATCCCTCCTCCTCTGTGCACACCCATCCCCCCTCCTCTGTGCACACTCATCACCCTCCTCTGTGCACACCCATTCCTCCTCCTCTGTGCACACCCATCCCCCCTCCTCTGTGCACACTCATCCCCCTCCTCTGTGCACACCCATTCCTCCTCCTCTGTGCACACCCATCCCCCCTCCTCTGTGCACACTCATCACCCTCCTCTGTGCACACCCCCGTCCCTCCTCCTCTGTGCACACCCATCCTTCCTCCTCTGTGCACACTCATGCCCCTCCTCTGTGCACACCCATCCCTCCTCCTCTGTGCACACCCCCGAACCTTCTCCTCTGTGCACACCCATCCTTCCTCCTCTGTGCACACCCATCCCTCTTCCTCTGTGCACACCCATCCCCCCTCCTCTGTGCACATCCATCCCTCCTCCTCTGTGCACACCCATTCCTCCTCCTCTGTGCACACTCATCGCCCCTCCTCTGTGCACACTCATCCCCCCCTCCTCTGTGCACACCCATTCCTCCTCCTCTGTGCACACTCATCCCCCTCCTCTGTGCACACCCCCGTCCCCCCTCATCTGTGCACACCCCCGTCCCGCCTCCTCTATGCACACCCATCCCACCTCCTCTGTGCACACCCATCCCTCCTCCTCTGTGCACACTCACCCCCCCTCCTCTGTGCACACCCATCACTCTTCCTCTGTGCACACTCATCCCCACTCCTCTGTGCACACCCATTCCTCCTCCTCTGTGCACACCCATCCCTCTTCCTCTGTGCACACTCATCCCCCCTCCTCTGTGCACACCCCCGTCCCTCCTCCTTTGTGCACACCCATCCTTCCTCCTTTGTGCACACCCATCCCTCTTCCTCTGTGCACACTCATCCCCCTCCTCTGTGCACACCCATCCCTCCTCCTCTGTGCACAACCATCCTTCCTCCTTTGTGCACACCCATCCCTCTTCCTCTGTGCACACCCCCCCCCCCTCCTCTGTGCACACCCATCCCTCCTCCTCTGTGCACACCCATCCCTCCTCCTCTGTGCACACCCATACCCCCTCCTCTGTGCACACCCCCGTCCCTCCTCCTCTGTGCACACCCATCCTTCCTCCTCTGTGCACACTCATGCCCCTCCTCTGTGCACACCCATCCCTCCTCCTCTGTGCACACCCCCGAACCTTCTCCTCTGTGCACACCCATCCTTCCTCCTCTGTGCACACCCATCCCTCTTCCTCTGTGCACACCCATCCCCCCTCCTCTGTGCACATCCATCCCTCCTCCTCTGTGCACACCCATTCCTCCTCCTCTGTGCACACTCATCGCCCCTCCTCTGTGCACACTCATCCCCCCTCCTCTGTGCACACCCATTCCTCCTCCTCTGTGCACACTCATCCCCCTCCTCTGTGCACACCCCCGTCCCCCCTCATCTGTGCACACCCCCGTCCCGCCTCCTCTATGCACACCCATCCCACCTCCTCTGTGCACACCCATCCCTCCTCCTCTGTGCACACCCATCCCTCCTCCTCTGTGCACACCCATACCCCCTCCTCTGTGCACACCCCCGTCCCTCCTCCTCTGTGCACACCCCCGTCCTCCCTCCTCTGTGCACACTCATCCCCCCTCCTCTGTGCACACCCATCCCTCCTCCTCTGTGCACACCCATCCCCCCTCCTCTGTGCACACCCATCCCTCCTCCTCTGTGCACACCCAACCCCCCTCCTCTGTGCACACCCATCCCCCCTCCTCTGTGCACACCCATCCCCCCTCCTCTGTGCACACCCATCCCTCCTCCTCTGTGCACACTCATCCCCCTCCTCTGTGCACACCCATTCCTCCTCCTCTGTGCACACCCCCGTCCCTCCTCCTCTGTGCACACCCATCCCCCCTCCTCTGTGCACACTCATCCCTCCTCCTCTGTGCACACCCATCCCCCCTCCTCTGTGCACACTCATCCCCACTCCTCTGTGCACACCCATCCCTCCTCCTCTGTGCACACCCATCCCTCCTCCTCTGTGCACACCCATCCCTCCTCCTCTGTGCACACTCATCCCCCCTCCTCTGTGCACACTCATCTCCCTCCTCTGTGCACACCCATCCCTCCTCCTCTGTGCACACCCATCCCCCCTCCTCTGTGCACACTCATCACCCTCCTCTGTGCACACCCCCGTCCCTCCTCCTCTGTGCACACCCATCCTTCCTCCTCTGTGCACACTCATCCCCCTCCTCTGTGCACACCCATCCCTCCTCCTCTGTGCACACCCCCGAACCTTCTCCTCTGTGCACACCCATCCCTCCTCCTCTGTGCACACTCATCGCCCCTCCTCTGTGCACACTCATCCCCCCTCCTCTGTGCACACCCATTCCTCCTCCTCTGTGCACACTCATCCCCCTCCTCTGTGCACACCCCCGTCCCCCCTCATCTGTGCACACCCCCGTCCCCCCTCCTCTATGCACACCCATCCCTCCTCCTCTGTGCACACCCATCCCCACTCCTCTGTGCACACCCATTCCTCCTCCTCTGTGCACACCCATCCCTCTTCCTCTGTGCACACTCATCCCCCCTCCTCTGTGCACACCCATTCCTCCTCCTCTGTGCACACCCATCCCTCTTCCTCTGTGCACACTCATCCCCCCTCCTCTGTGCACACCCATCCCCCCTCCTCTGTGCACACCCCCGTCCCTCCTCCTTTGTGCACACCCATCCTTCCTCCTTTGTGCACACCCATCCCTCTTCCTCTGTGCACACTCATCCCCCTCCTCTGTGCACACCCATCCCTCCTCCTCTGTGCACACCCATCCCCACTCCTCTGTGCACACCCATCCCTCCTCCTCTGTGCACACTCATCCCTCTTCCTCTGTGCACACTCACCCCCCTCCTCTGTGCACACCCATTCCTCCTCCTCTGTGCACACCCATCCCCCCTCCTTTGTGCACACCCCCGTCCCTCCTCCTCTGTGCACACCCCCGTCCCCCCTCCTCTGTGCACACTCATCCCCCCTCCTCTGTGCACACCCATCCCTCCTCCTCTGTGCACACCCATCCCCCCTCCTCTGTGCACACCCATTCCTCCTCCTCTGTGCACACTCATCCCCCTACTCTGTGCACACCCCTGTCCCCCTTCATCTGTGCACACTCATCCCTCCTCCTCTGTGCATACCCATCCCTCCTCCTCTGTGCACACTCATCCCCCCTCCTCTGTGCACACTCATCCCTCCTCCTCTGTGCACACTCATCCCTCCTCCTCTGTGCACACCCATCCCTCCTCCTCTGTGCACACCCATCCCTCCTCCTCTGTGCACACCCATCCTTCCTCCTCTGTGCACACCCATCCCTCTTCCTCTGTGCACACCCATCCCTCTTCCTCTGTGCACACCCCTGTCCCGCCCCCTCAGAGAAGCATGTTCATCAAGCTTCCTTCTGGGTGCTATTGCCAAGGCCAAGGAGAGTCCAGCTGCACATGAGAGGCTGAGCTGAGCTATCTCTGTCCACCAGCTGCCCTTCCCCGCTTGGTCCATCAGAGGAAACCAGTGGTCTGAGCAATTTCACACTGACGGTTCTAACAAGGCCTCAGGGCGGAGGTAGGGGTGCTGGGCATGGCCGCGGAGGCCCCTGGTAGTCAGTTTGGGGAAAATAAGTGGATTCCAAGGCCCGTGGCTGTCCTGGAAGCATTTTATATAAATCAAAGATTCAAGTTAAAATAGGAAGAGAGAAATAAACAAATGATTTTAGAAACAGTTTTGAAATGCTGGGGAATTTCTGAAAGCATAATAGAAAAATTGAAACCGTAAATGACTAATCTTAGAAAAAAGAATTAGCCAAATCAATAAGTCCTTTCATTATGCATGATAAAAAATGGGTCGATTTAGTTAACACGTAATAAAACTATTACAAGTCAGTAAGAAAGAGAAAACAAAATAAGGCAGGAAAGGGAAGTTCTTGAAATAAAGCGACATGAATGCATTAAAATACTGTGAGAATGCCATTTATTGACATTACTTGGACTTTTATAAAATCAGTGTTTCACTCGTCATGTTAGAAAACATTAAAGTACCAGGAGGGAGCGGAGTCCACCACACTCAGGCGCCAAGGGCAAATATAAATGACATGTTTGGGGGGCAGTGATTTGGCAGACTCCCCCGGAATTATAACTAAAAACAGCCCTGAGTCCAGCACTCCCACTTCCAGGAACATCGTCAGCCATGCGCACACACGCTGGAGCAAGCAAACGGCATCACTGTTTGTCATAGAAACAGCCTTGGGAACAACCTGCGTGTCAGCAATTAGACTGCAGTTAAATAAATCCCCACATAAGTCATAAGTTGCCATGGCAGTGTAAGGCTGTCGTATATGTCCTATTTTCTGCATGATAAGTTCTCCAGAACATAGTGTAAGAAATGTATAGAACGTTTTAAGTGATGTGTTTCCACAGAAGGAAGAACTGAATGTTGAGTGAGAAAGAGGGAGAGAGAGAGAGAGAGAGAGAGAGAGAGAGAGAGGAGGGAGGGTCGGGGAATGTGTGTGTGTCTGTCTAGAAAATTTCTGGGAGTAGCTCAAGTAACAAGAAGAAAACCATTTAAAAAGAATGAAACCTACAGGCTCGGGCAGATGATGGTCCTCACCCGAGATGCGCTTTCTGCCATCCCTACTGACTCACTTTCCCTGAAACGGGGGTGGGGCGGGGGGGAGGGGGCTGTCTGCTCTCAGGGCCTCGCTGGCCGCCTGCACTTTTCAGCCACAGACAGGAAAGCCCGTGTCCTCCCTGCCCCTGCCTGCTGGTGCCCAGAGCAGGGGGGCCAGAGACAGCACCAGCCGCACACCCATCTCCCCTCCCAGCCCTCCCAGGCCTCCCTGCTGTGCTTGCCGTGGCCACGATCGGAGCTAAACAGGAATGACTGAGGAGAAAGGAAAGCACTCGGTGACCCCTCGCTCGCAGGGTTTTATGTGCTCGTGGTGCGAGGTGGACAGCATCTCAACGTTTCCATCGCCCACCTGCCCCAGGGCGTGGAGGGAGTGGGGAGACCCAGTGAAATCCGGGAAAGGGTCCTGCTTCCTCCTGCAAACCGGGGCCTTGCCGCTTATGAACAGTAAGAGCTTCAGGTGAAGCTATTGAGCTGGAAGAAGGCTATTTCACCGAGGCATTCTGAGGCACGCCTCTGAGGAAGTGACCAATGCACAGTCCTCCTTCCCGGCCAGGGTCCACAGGGACCTGCCTCCGTGAGGGAAACGGCAAACGGTGTTTACAGCAGCACTGACGGAGCATGGGGCGGGAGCGGGGGCCCTAGAAAACCCCAAAGTCCACGCTGCTCACTAGCTAGCTGTTCATCCTGAAGATGATGCAGCTTTTGGTGATGAGAAGTTAAATGCTTTTAACAGAGTAACTGAAGCAAAGAGCAAACCAGAAACTCCTGTCGTGCCCGGCGACGGGAATGCCTTCTCTGTGCCCGGCAGCTCCGTTCCAGGGCTGGGCAGCCTGGTCGCTGGCCCCGCAGGAAGCCGTGGTCCACGGAGAGACAGGTGGGAGCCTATCACACAACCCTCTACAGCAGGTCGTCTGCGCACACATTCAACGTCCTCTAACACAGATACCAGATGTAACCGTACGCCCCGGGCAGAGAGGAGGAGCACTAGTTCATCCCTCATCTCTCCCGGCTGGCGGACTGGACTCCGTGGCTCCAGAAGACCAAGAGGGAGAGGCGCGCTGGCCTTTGTGCGAGCCTTGGAGCGAGACCCGGGAACAAGAGGCACCAGCTTGATGCAGTCAGGGCACACACCAGTGTTTCCGCTCCATCCCCAGTAGGGGGTGCAGGCAGCAGCCGATGGATGGTGCTTCTACAATAGCTCTCTCTCCCATCTTCTCTCTCTAAAAATCAATAAAAAACTTTTTTTAAAACCGCCTGGCTGGCTGGCTCAGTGATCAGTATCATCCTATGCACCAGGAGGTCACAAACAGATTCCCACGCTGTGTTGCGGGCTCCATCCTCAGTGTGGGGCATGCAGGACACAGCCGATCCATGATTCTCTCTCATCACTGATCCCTTCTTCTCTAAAATCAATAAAAATATACCAAAAACCAACAAAAAACTGAGAGGCATGGAGACCCAGGAGAGGCTGATGCCTGGCTGAGCGTCCTGCGTGGAGTCTTGGCTGCGAACGGCATTAGTGGATGTCCCGCAGGAACGCCAAGAGCGAGCTGCCTGTCCCGAGCAGCGCCAGCATCTGCTGGGAGGAGAGCAGGGCCCTGACCAGGATGTGCGGGAGCCCTGAGGAAGAGCAGAGGCCTCCCGGCTCCCCGCTGGGTGAGGGCACCGAGGCCAGCTGTCTGCTGGGCCCACGGGAGGCAGAGGGGCAGAAAGGAAGGCTGGAGCTGGAGGAGGACTCTCGGGGGAGGAGCCTTGGTATATTCAGGGGGAAATGGCAAAACAGTGGCTGCTAGAACCCTGCTTCTCAGTTTGGTGCAGGAACCTCCGGGGCTCCAGAGCCCCCTGAGCATCGCCTAGGTTAAAGCTGTTACAATATACCAATGTTGAATTCTCTCTCTCATTTGCTTGCAACTGACAGAGACTCTACGGTTTATAATATTCAAGTGCAAATGCAGAAACAAATATGAAAATTGAGCTATCTTTTTTAAGCCTGACATTTAAAATATTTGAAAAATGTAAAACAATGTCTTTTTTTTAATCCTCGCCCAAGAATATTTTTTCCATTGATCTTGAGAAAGAATAGAAGGGAGGGATGAAGGGGAGAGAAAAAGAAAGTTGATGTGAGAGAGACACATGGACTAGCTGCCTTCTGCATGCGAGGGCTGTGGATCAAACCTGCAACTGAGACATGTTCCCTTGACCGGGAGTCGAACCCAAGACCCTTAGCCCCAGGGCCAATGCTCTAACCACTGAGAAAAACCGGTGAGGCCAATGTCTTCTTTTTAATATTTTTAATAATATTTATTTTTAATAGAAATGTTATCTACATTAAGGTAATTATTATTATCTTTAAATGAATTTCTAAATAAGTATTTAGAAAACTCCTGAGATTTAAATGTAGTACTACACACAGACATGGGTGTGAACCACAAAGCACACTCTGCCCTACAGTCACTTCAGGCCTGGGCAGGGCCTTAGTAGGAGGAAAGCCAGGGAGCAGAGGCTGGGAAGGGGAGGAGTCTGTTCACCAGAGGCCTGTGACAGGGAGGCCGAGGCCCAAGCTCGGAGAGGTGCAGCGCAGGACACACGCATGGACATGTTGTGGATGCACCTTCCAGAAAGGGAGACTGGAAGCAGGGCATGGTGCCCACTCTCCCAACACGAACACTCAGTGGTGGGCAGTGCCAGACATTGGGAGATGGGAGGAAATGCTTGGCCCTGGACACACAGGACATGTCAGGGAGGGCGGGAATGCAGGGAGCTGCGCGAGGGGAGGGGAGCTGGAGAGAAGAGACGTGCTGCAGTGGTCTCTGCAGGCGTGGTAAGTGCCAGGCCACAGCACAGCCCAGAGGAGAATTCCGGAGGAAGACAAGCAGCGCCACGCCCTGTCCACCCAACACTGAGTAGGCAGGTTGTGACTTCTCTCCCATCTCCACCAGCTCCCACTCCAGTCCTTGTCCACAGGGGTTCCTCAGGTTCGGTACTCTGGGCTGAGAGCAGGAAGGCATTCTCAACGCGCTATCGATAAGCTTAGGCAGGCACACTGAGACCATCCCCACCCACAGCAGTCTCCAGCCACTGCCACCATTCTCTCCTGCCAGTTCCACCTCAGGCCAGCCTGACCTGCTCTTCTTGCTATAGATTAGCCTTTGTTTACTATCATCCTATCTAATAAAGAGGCAATATGCAAATTGACCATCACACCATCACAAAGATGGTGGCACCCATAGCCACAAGATGGCAGCACCCAGTCCCCCCAGCCTCATTGGAGTACCCCAGTCCTTTCAGCCCAGCCAGGGGCGGGGAGAGGAGGTGGCAGGCACATGGTTGGACCTGCCCTCAGACCCCCAGTTGCCCAGGGCTGCCCAAGGCTCAAGTAACCAGGGCCAGCCGAGGCTTGCACTGCCAGCAGTGGCAGCAGCAGACGTATGATGGGGGTGTTACCTTCCCCTGATCACCAGGTCGCCTCCCACCCCTGAGGGCTCCCAGACTGTGAGAGGAGGCAGGCCAGGCTCAGGGAACCCCCTACAGTGCATGAATTTTCATGCACTGGGCCTCTAGTCCTATATAATAAAAGACTAATATGCTAAGTGTCCAGTCCTCTGGTTGTCTGTTCAACAAATGAAAGTGTAACATGCTAATGATATGCTAAGGTCACTCAACTGCTTGCTGCTATAACATGCTCTGACAACCAGGGAGCAGACAGTCAATTGGTCAACCAGTGGCTATGACATGCACTGACCACTGGGGGCAGATGCTCCGACCAGTGGGTTAGCACGCTGCTGGGGTTTGGCCAATCAGGATTGAGTGAGATTAGAAGGACAAGCCCGGGAGTCCTCCCTCTCTCTCTCCCCAGCTGGCCAACATCCGGCATCCCTCCCTGGCCTCAATCATGCACTGGTGGGGTCCCTCAGCCTGGCCTGCACCCTCTCAAACTCTGGAACCCCTTGGGGGATGTCGGAGAGCCGGTTTTGGCCCAATTCCACAGGCCAGGCTAAGGCACCCTACTGGTACAGGAATCCGTGCACTGGGCCTCTTGCTTCATAGATATGGAATCTCAAGGACATGCCCCTATGGCCTGGCTCCACCCACCTGCAGTGATTCTGAGATTTGTTCATGCTGTGCCATGAATCCTGACGAAGCTGACGCTGCTGGGGAGCAGTGTGCTGGTGGTGGGCCCGGGCTGTCTTTAACATTTCATGTCCTGCCTGTGACTGGGCATGGAAGCTTTCAGCTTCTGTGAGCCTGAAAAAGTCTTTCCTTTTCCTTCCTTTCTGAAAGATACTTTAACTGAGTATAAAATACCAAGTTGACAGTTATTTTTTCTTTTGGCATTTTCAAGATGTTCCTCTGGTATCTTCTTGTTTGCATTACTTCTGACAAGAAATCTGTCTAATTTTTTTATTCCTCTATATGTAAAGTCTCTCTCTCCTCTCTCTCTCTCTCTTTCTCTCTCTCTCTCTCTCTCTCTCTCTCTCTCTCTCTCTCTCTCTCTCTCTCTATATATATATATATATATATATATATATATATATACACACTATATATATATATATTCTCCTTGTCCTTCAGCTGACCAAACTGATTATGGTGTCATTTTACTCATGAATCTTGTGCTTGAGAACCATTGAGTTTCCTGGATACCTGAGTTTATGTATTTTCCACCAAATTAGAAAAAGCTTTGTTCATTTTTCCTTCAAATACTCTCCCTGCACCTCCTGGCAGGGACTCCAGCTATACATCACCGGCCACATGAAGCCGTCCCAGGCATCACCGATGATTTGTTCACTTTTTAAATGTCCCTTTTTCCTGTTTCACTCTGAATAACTTCCATTGCTGACTTGAAGTTCACTCTTTATTCTTTAGTCATGTGAAATCTGCTTAAATTTCCAGTGCAACTTAAATCTCACATACTGTAGTTTTGATGTCTTAAAAATTCAATCTGAGTCTTTTTAAATATCTTCCATGGCTCAGTTTTTGAATAAAGGAGTGATACTTGTGAGTGGATAATGTATAATTCAAGATGACATATGTATATGTAAGCAATCTATGTAATTCAAAATTTAATATCCTATGTAATTTCACCTGTATTACCAATTTTTCTAGTGAGTGAAACATCACTAATCTAATTGATCAGCCAACAGTTGATTCAGAATCAACAGCTGACCCCACAGCACCTTCTCAGGTGTGCCCAGGCAAGCCATGCAGGCAGCAAGGTCCCGGTGCAGTGCCCGCCCTTCCCCACGTGTGCCACGAGCAACAGGAAGACAGTGGCGGAGCCCAGCGCTCTGCTTCCGGAACCCGGACTTTGACTCTCACCTGGGCTCCAGGGGAGCCTGGGCTGAGCAGCCCCCCAGCAGTGACGTGGAGCTGCTCGCAGAGGTCTCCACTCCTCACCCCTCCGCTCAGATTCAGAAAGGCAGGGCTGGCGCCGACAGCATGAGTGTAACGGTCATCTCTGAGCCTGCAGCATGTGGCTACCGTTTACCGTGGTCTCTACCGGCACTGAGCTGGCTGGCGGTCGAGGCCAATTCCAGGTGCTCCCATTTCGAGGGTCCTTTGGACCCTAATAGACAACGGTGCCGGCATGTAACGTTTCTGTCCAGCCGTCATCCCTGGAGCAGACCCCCGTCTACCTCCAGGAGGTGCTGTCACCGTCCCTCTGTGCCCTTCAGCCCGTGCCACTCACAAGCCACGGGGGTCACAATCCATGTGTGAAAGGTCAGAACCAGTGGTGGCTGCGGAGGAAGCTGTTTGGATATCCACAGAGCAAACGCAGATGCCAATGAACCTGGGCAGGGCTATCCCGGGCTCCAGGACCGAGCTGTTGCCATATTCACAGCCCCGTCCTCCACACGAGTGTTTTCTGTACCTCAGAGGGGGTTTCCGTGGTTTTGACCTCAATCTCGTGGAAACCATTACGCCCACATTGGGTTCTGGGTGTGACGAGTCTACTTTATTCCCAGTGTCACCTGCAGCTCCCCACTTTCTAAGCCTTGTCTGCAGTGGAACTGAGCCCAGCGGAGAGGCAGCGGGACCGGGAGCAGGAGTTGCGGGCGATGGTGTGAAGACGAACAAGGCAGGGACATCAGAGCCTCACACAAGAGCAAGGATAATCCCTCAAGCAACAGGATCTGTTAACACATGGGATCTGTTAACACATGGAATCTATTAGTTAACACATGCTGGAGATCCAGTGCGGAACGTTCCAGAGGGAAACAGCCCACGGACACCTCACGGGCTCTGAGTGTGGGCAGCATGCCCCTGGCATCCCCCCAGGAGCATGCGTTCCAGCCCTCACCAGCTTCCCTAGCAGGGGCAGTGCCGCCTTAACTAAGGACAAGAAACCTGCCACCCCGCTCCCTGTGGAGGGTGAGGGGTGTTTGTCAGCGGACCTCACTCCGAGACCATCTCTCCTAAGTGTGTGTGTCTGCAGGAATGTGGCTCACTCACTCACCCTGTGCCCCGGAACCACCTGGTTTAAAAGCACTAACAGGCAGGGTGAGGCTGGGGGTGACAGCATCATAAGGCGGGCAGATTCTCATTACACTGTCACAGCCCCCACTGCACTGCCACGGCCTCCACCCACTGCACTGTCACAGCCTCCACCCACTGCACTGTCACGGCCCCCACCCACTGCACTGTCACAGCCTCCACCCACTGCACTGTCACAGCCTCCACCCACTGCACTGTCACGGCCCCCACTGCACTGCCATGGCCTCCACTGAACTTTCACGGCCTCCGCTGCAATGTCACAACTCCCACTGCCACGGCCCCCACTGCACTGTCACGGCCCCCACTGGACTGCCACGGCCTCCACTGCACTGTCACGGCCTCCACTGCACTGCCACGGCCTCCACTGCACTGCCACGGCCCCCACTGCACTGCCATGGCCTCCACTGAACTTTCACGGCCTCCACTGCACTGCCATAACCCCCACTGTCACGGCCCCCACTGCAATGTCACGGCCTCCACTGCACTGTCACAATCCCCACTGTCACGGCCCTCACTGCACTATCACAACCCCCACTGTCACGGCCCCCACTGCACTGTCACAACCCCCACTGTCACGGACCCCACTGCACTGTCACAACCCCCACTGTCACGGCCCTCACTGCACTGTCACAACCCCCACTGTCACGGCCCTCACTGCACTGTCACAACCCCCACTGCACTGTCACAACCCCCACTGTCACGGCCCCCACTGCACTGTCACAACCCCCACTGTCACGGCCCCCACTGCACTGTCACAACCCCCACTGTCACGGCCCCCACTGCACTGTCACAACCCCCACTGTCATGGCCCCCACTGCACTGTCACAACCCCCACTGTCACGGCCCCCACTGCACTGTCACAACCCCCACTGTCACGGCCCCACTGCACTGTCACAACCCCCACTGTCACGGCCCCCACTGCACTGTCACAACCCCCACTGTCATGGCCCCCACTGCACTGTCACAACCCCCACTGTCACGGCCCCCACTGCACTGTCACAACCCCCACTGCCACGGCCCCCACTGCACTGTCACAACCCCCACTGCCACGGCCCCCACTGCACTGTCACAACCCCCACTGTCACGGCCCCCACTGTCACGGCCCCCACTGCACTGTCACAACCCCCACTGTCACGGCCCCCACTGCACTGTCACAACCCCCACTGTCACGGCCCCCACTGCACTGTCACAACCCCCACTGTCACGGCCCCCACTGCACTGTCACAACCCCCACTGTCACGGCCCCCACTGCACTGTCACAACCCCCACTGTCACGGCCCCCACTGCACTGTCACAACCCCCACTGTCACGGCCCCCACTGCACTGTCACGGCCTCTTCTCAGGCCCTGACCTCCATTGAATCATAACAATCAGCCAAGTTCCCATTAAAGAAGAAAAATCACTGCTCTTCATTTTTGTGGTTCATTTCTTACATATTTTTAAAAAGAGAAATAGGTAAAGCCAATGTTTTAAAATCTGCTTTTGTTAAGAAATATTCAATAGAACAGTAAAATGGCACTATGGAAATAACTTATATGAAGGATATAACTTCAGTCTGAAACGCTGTGGAAATGGGATGTTTGCTGTCCACAATCTAGAAGGCAGGATCAATGAAATGTCTCCCACCTGCACTAACTGCGAGCCCCGGGACAGCATCGTCCTGGTGGCTGCAATAAGAATTCAGGAGACTCGTCACTACAGTGTGTGGTGCTGACCACACCAAGGCAGGGGCATGGCGGGCGGCCCACGTCTTCTCACAGGGCCATGCCCAAGAAGTGCTCATTTCCTCCCAGTTCATCAAATACGCAATCAGAGCTGTTGAGTGGCTCTCAGGAAACCCAGCTCACATCTTCAATCATGAGCCAGCAGTCCCTGATTTTCTTAAGCTCTGTGATTGGCTAGGATTCACTTCAAGACTCTGATTGCCCCCATGTCCTTGACTTTAAACTAGGTCCTTCCACTTCGTGCACAGCTCACCAGTGCCCCCTAGCCTTCCTCCATATTCTACACCTCAGTCACTTACTGCAGGATTTTTCAACCTTTTTCATCAAAAGGGCACAAGCTAATTTCTAAAATATTGCAGCACACCAAAAAATATATTTTTTGCCAATCAGACAAAAAAAGTAGGTGTAATTTTGATACATTCACTCTTATGGCCATTGTTGTGTTTGCTGTTGTCATTCTCTATCTGACAATCTCAGGGGAAAGAGGTCAGTGCCCCTGACTAAATAGTCAGGAGCTGTACGGCTTAAAAAAAGTCTTGCCCAGGTTAGGTCGCACAGGTGGTTAGAGCACTGTGGTCCATATGCCAAGTGTGGGTTCAATCCTCGGTCAGTGCACATACAAGATTCGCAACAGATAGATGTTTCTCTCTCAAATCAATAATTTTTTTTTTTTTAATTTCCTGCTGCACACCGAGTGCCACGCACACTGCTGAACACCGCTGACTTCAGGGAAGGTGGCGCGGCTCTGAGACTCTTGGCCAGGCTCCCGGTATGTGGCTCGTGGAGACAGTCCTCGGATCCAAACCCAAGGATGCGCGTGCCAAACGGTCGTGGTGAAACATGCAGCAGAGAGCGCCCATTCAGAGCTAACTGCTGGCGGGGGGGGTCACATATGGTGTCAGGAAAATCTATAAATAATTGTCCCAGGAAAAAGGCAAAAGAAAAGTAGGCTTCCCACATATTGTTACTTAGCATTTTATCCTTGTAGCATGAAGTATTTCTGCTGTTCACATCAGCTGCACATTTTATAGAACAAATGCAATCTGATTTTTCACATTCAAAATCAAAAGTGTTGTAAAGAACAGAAATAACCTCGAAGAGCATGTGCCAGAATCCCTCTCCACAAGGGCCGCGGGGACATCGGGACAAGCTGCATCGCCCGGAAATGCCACGTTTCGCTGGCGGATGGAGACAGGCAGGCAGACGGATTTGAATTTCAAGACCCTACGTATCCCACCTCCCCACCCCCGCCAAAATCAGGTTTTGCTCTTTTTCCAATTTGCCTTTTTATGATTGAAGTTCCACTAGGAAATGGTGTATATTTTTCAAACTAATATCAAATCATGTTTTTAACATTAAATTTTTTAAGTTGCCTACCTCAGCCAAAAACTGATTTTACAATTACATATAATTTGCTGTCGGTGTTTTGACTTCTCAGAAGGCCAGGATTATTTCCAACATGAACTCCCCGTGTCACCACGGACGATGACAAACCTTAGCTGGAAGCCAAACGGTCTGCACATCACTATGTGCATTTCAGAAATACATCCCAACACCCACCTCTGTGATCCAGTTGCCCCAAAACTTACAGAGAGAGCAAATGGGTGTATTTCCCCCCTCACTATGTAAATTACAGCCATAGGCTAAATAGAACAGAATTTCAAGTTCGGAATGGCACTGGGACGGCTTAGCTGAGTCCTTATGTTTACAGACAGAAGCAGTGACAAAATGACAGTCCAAGATCAAAGCTACATGAGTCCAGAACCGAGGTCTGTCCTGGTCCGACGCAGATGCCACACTGCCCAGTACCGCCTATTCCAAGGGGTCATGGTCAGTGTGTTGTGTTTCAAACAGATTCATTGTCAAATTGTGCTCTGAACCTATCATTTCTCCACAGTAAGAAAAAACGTTAATACCTGTTTGCTCAGCCCCCTCCTTCCTCCACCAATTGGAAATAAAAACTCTTATGTTCTGGATTTGGGGTCTAATCCAGAGCTCTAAGTAACACATGGAACCCTACTCCGTGGATGGGAGGCATGTGGGCCTCGAGCCAGTTAAAATAAACAGGCCTTCACCTCATAAAGGCCTATTTATCTTGTACGGTTTTAGGGAACATGAACAGATTTCAGCAAACTCAATCTTGCAAAAGAAGGTGTGAGCTGAACTTAACATTCTATGATAGTAGCAGATGACAAGACAAAATGTGAAAACCACGTTGCTGATCCAAACTGTCTAAGAAAAACCCATGGGAAGAAAATGTACTGGTGCCGGCTTGGTTGACTTCCAGTAGATCACACTTTTCAAAAATGAAAAAAGCATGAAAAGAAAATCTTCCTAAACCAGGTGGCATGTCCTAACCTGATAGACTTTTGTGTAATCAAATAATCTCATGCCAGTTACCTTTGAATCAATATTTATTTTTTATTAATGATAATGATAATGAAAAAGTATTGTGTTTAATCATGTGGAAGGCATGTTATATATCTATCATCTATTTTTTATGCATCTATGTATCTCTCTGTCCATCCACCCATCTATTTAATAAAAGCAACCTTAGGAGGTAGATACTGTGAGGACCCATTTCATAGATGTGCAGACTGAGGCCCACAGAGGTTGGGTTGTCCTTTGTTGACTTAATAATGTACAGTACTTGTCAGCTGAAGGGCTGAGAGTAGAACCCAGCAATGTGGTGCCAGAATTGTGCTCTTACTCCCCACACTCTCCCACAGTAAGGAATGCAATGACTGCCTCATTCACAGACACGTAAACATACTGTGGTGGGAAGTAACATGAAGAATTACCTTCTCAATTTGAAATTTACATACTGAAGGATCAGAAATTCCTGAAGGAACATAAAAAAGAAATTTTACTCATCTGACACTGGATAAATTTAACTAATTATTCAAATGTTTAATGGCTCCTTTATTGTTCTGAAATCATTGCTATGGGTCATTTATCAAATATTGTAGAAAGATAACACTTGGAGTAGGCTGTGAAAAAAATGTATATAAAATAACTGATCAATCCAATTTGAGCAAAGAACTATACCAATAAGCAAGTGCATTACAATTTCCTTATTATGTAATTACCTGAGAGGGGATGAGCAAGAGAAAGGAGAAACTTTAGATTTGTTGTTTTCAACCTGACTCCAGAGATGAAGGAGAAAGAGAAAAGCCATTATTAGCCTGGTCCTAATCGCTGTGACCAGGAGAAGCTGAGGGGGCCCCCAGCGGGCGCAGCCAGGCGGGCGGGGCTGGTTCTTGGCTGTGGCCCCTCACGGGTAAGGCAGGAGGCAGCCTGCCTGCTGGCATGGGCAAACCTGCAGGGCCTCCTGCATTTTCCTCACCAGGTGTCCTGGCAGGCAGCTCTGAACGTCCGGCAGGCAGAGGGGGTCCCGCGGAGCAGCGGGGAGCAGAGGACCCCGGCCTGGCCATGTCTGGCTCTGACATGCAGAGGGCCCTGGGTGCCGGGGCAGCCAGAGCGGCAGCAGCCGGAGCCTGCATGGCCCCGTCCTGCTGCCCGGCCTGGCCCCGGCACGGTGGGTGCAGTGAGAGTGTCCCTGCTCCAGGAGGCCACCCAGCCACGGGACACCATCCTTCCAGCCCAAGTAAAGCTGACCCCTGACGTGAGGAGGAGGCAGCGGATACGAAACAAGTGGCCAACACACGACATGTAAATCTGCGCACAGAGCTCTCCCTGCTTCACTGCTGTCTCCACCGGCAGAGCTGCCAGCAGAGGCCGGCAGGGCGGCTCAGGCTGGCGGCGGAGTGAGTGGCACTGAGTCGGGCCCAGGAGCGGCTGCAGGGGAGTGCAGGAGAGCTGCACCTGATTCACAGCGTCTGTCACCAAATACCCTTTTGAAATTCAGAATCTCTCTTCTGTCTTTAGTTAAAAACAAAATCCTTTTTCCTCTATTAAGGTTTTTGTCACAATAAAATACTCATCTTCCTATACCTTGATAAGTGCACCAGTCAATTATGTTTTGATTTTACATTAAATTGGCTTCAAATAATCTCCTCATTCGAAGTGTGTGCTATTGTTTTAAAAACAATAAGAATGTTGCTCACTCATTTGACATTTGATAAACTGTCAAGCTGATGAAAGTTAGTAGCATCATGAATTCTTCCAATCTCACCGCAAGAACGCTCGCCGCGTACAGACCAGAACAAAGCTCCGGATGGCGGAGTCCACGAGGACAAGGAAGGGATGCCGGCGACAAAATGACCTTCCGGAGCCCACAGCTGCCAACCCGTGGCCTGCAGCGCCGCCTGGTCACCCAGCGACACCTCCGGTGCCCCGAGAAGTCCTCCGCGCTGCAGCCACCCAACGTGGACCCGACACCGGCCGCCCCTGAGCGCGCCCGGGAGGGCGGCACCGGGTGCCGGCCCCACGCCCCGGGGGGAGCTGAGTGGCCTTGCGGATGCATCCCTTTCTGCTTCTTAAAAACAAAACGACCCAACAGTGTGCACTGTTCCTCTCACACCAGGCTTCTCCCATCCGTGACACACGCCTCCGGCTCTGAGACTGCAACCTCCATGCCTGTGCTCTTAGAAACCCTCCACACCCCCACCTCCGGAGAACAACAGAGACTTACACCCCCTCTGAGGACGGCTCCGCCTGGGGTGCTGGCCAGGGAGAGAGCCCTGCAATCTCAGAGGCCAGCAGGGAGGCGTCTCCCAGAGCTCCTCCACCTGCAGCCTGGGTGCTCCCGGGCAGGTCCTCCCAGGACCGGGTCCTCCCAGGCGGGTGCTCCCAGGCGCGGTGCTCAGAGTCCACGCTGAGGACACCACCTGTGCAGGCGGCCCCTTGACCGCACCCACAGGACGCCGGAGCAAGAGGAGCGCCAGCGGTGCTGCTCCGAAGACGACAGGCCTGTTCCCATTGGCTGTCCTGCCGCAGGAAGCATCTAATGAAGCGCCGGGCAGAGGGACCATCCCTGGGCGCCTCTCCGCCTGCCAGTCTCTCGGGGTGGCCTCACCAGGCCACACGCAGGACGGCAGAGGCAGCGGCTCCCTTCACTGCCCTAACCGGGAAGCCAGGCCCACGCTGTGAGGAAACTGCCAGAGCACACATCAGGGAGGCAATCTCCAGATCACCACCAATCACCACTGGAAGAGCCGCTTAAGTCTCAGAAGACACTCACTTCTAACCTCTCAATAATTCAGTCTTTGCATGGTACAATAAATACCGATGGAATAACCGAAAAGCTCTAAAAATGGGAAAATACCTATTTTTTTCCATTAAACCATTCCCCATATATCTTGAAAAAAGAGAAGATAAAATGGAAATTTAAAAATATTTTTGTAAAAGCATAACTTTTTTCTTGCATGATGATGTCTGCACTGACCGAGGGATTCCAACTATGAAGAGATACAGTCAAATGAATGGTGAACCTCAAAGGGGGATTATTCACCGTGAAAGCACTGGTGCTACTACCCCCAAGGATGTCTGCGAACCCAGCCCGCAGGCCTCCCTGGCCACAGACACCTCCCCCCCGCCCCCCCCCCTGTCTCCCCCAGCACAGCTGTGCACAGGACTGTGCCTGACAGCCTGCACCTTCTCCCACAGCCTAGGAACCACTCCATTCTCCTCTCACTACACAACCTCCTGACTTAAATCCTGCCAGGAGCCTCCCTGGCTGTAATCCCATAAATCCCAAACTGCCCTCACGAACAGTCTGACACTCGGCACTTTCCATCTCTCTTCCCATCCAGAAAAACAAAGTGGTATTTTTCAAAGGGTTAAACCTCCTTGGTTTTCAAGTTGAGGTTTTTGCAAAACATCATCAACCTTAACATCTGTAAACTTCTCTCACTCATTGGATAATAGTTGCTACTTTTCAAATACTGTTTCTCTACCGCCGCTCGCTGCACAGCCCTGAGCACAGCCCTGAGCACGGTTTCCAGAAACTCGGAGGAAGTCACGGCAGCACGGCCCTCGCACCTGGACTCAGGGACTCTGCATGTCAGTCTGTTCAGAGAAGCTGCTCACTGAGCAACAGGTCCTGCTGGTGTGCAGACACACGCCCCGCAAAGTGGCTGGGAGCTGGGAAGGTCTTCTGAGGTGTCAAAGACAGAGACCACTGGCCCGGAGCTTTTCTGATTCCCTCCTGCTGCCTCTCCGTGCTGTGCATGGAGAGCCTCTGGAGCCCAGGCGGCACAGCTACCAGCGCTGCGGTGCCAGCCGTGCCAGCAGGCCACTTTGGCAGACGTCTAAGTCCTTGCCCCTAACTTCCCTTCGGCTTTGCGTCTGTCTGTTTCCAGAGCTGTCCAGGCAGAGCCCAGGACAGTCTAAAACCTCCTTGTTTTGCCAGAGGAGTGTGAAGTCAAATTAAAAACACACCTCAGAACTATTCCATTGGGCCACGTTGATGTTCAGGACGGGGGAGGGGAGAGGACACACCGAAAGAGCCATGCCACGTCCTCTGTGTCTCAGCCTCGACCCGGCATTAACTCTAAATGGAAAACGCCTCTGTCTGGTCAAGTGTTTTGTCACCAAGCAGCGCAGTCACACAGAGCAAGTGCCCCTGCCCTGGAGCCGCTGTTAGCCTCCTTTGTTAGCCTGGACCGGAAAGGTTCCTTCCCGGAACAATGCCCGGGCAGCGGGGATGCCAGACGCCGGTCCCCGGTCCTGGGTCCTGGCTCCTGGGCAGCTGGCTCACCCTGAACGGGAGCTGAGCAGCCTCCGGAGCCCGCGACAGCCTCTCCTGGCGGCAGCGGGACGCGCCGCTCAAAGCATCCTTTGTGCCGCGGGATAACGGACTCGGTCTGCGCGAATCCATCACCGGGATGGAAACGCGCGGCGAGCTCTGCCTGCGGAGGGAGGCGTGCAGGCGGCGGCGCTGGCAGCCGGACCCGGGGACTCCAGCGTGTCAGGAGCGGCCCAGCCGGGCTGGCGGCCCCGGTCCTTACCTCCACATTGAAATACTGCTCGGCTCCGCAGACGGCGGCACACACAATCCACAGCAAGGTCTGCAGGAAGGCCGCCCCCGAGGGGCGCAGGACGCCCAGCCGCCTGCCAGCGCCCGGGGCGAGGAGCATAGTGGACCGGCTCCGGGGACGGCGGGCTCCGGCGCGGCCCCTTCCCCGTTTCCTGCCCGGGTCCCGGTGGGCAGAGCCCGCAGGTCCTCGCCGCCGCCGGGCTGGGCCGCGCTCGGCAGCCCGAGCCACGCAGGCAGGTCAGCGGCGGCCCGCGGTCACCCCCGCCGCCGAGCGCCGGCCCGGCCCGCGCCCGTCCCCCGCGCCGCCCGCCCGCCCGCGCCTCCGCCGGCTCCTGCGGAAGGGCCGCGGCGCGTCCCCGGAACGTCCCATCTGCATGGCCCCGCCCCTGTCTTCCCGCCGGTCCGCGGCGCCGGCGGGCGGGGGCGCGCGCGCACACTGCCTCGCGCCGGCACATGCAGCTGCACGCACGCGAGCACGCACATCTCACACACAGACACACACCTCACACACAGACACACACAGACACACACATCTGCACAGCAGCTCGCACACAGCCAGGCGCAGGCGAGCGCGCGCGCAAACACACACACACACACACACACACACACACATCTGTGCGCGCGCGCACACTCCCACATCTCCACATCTGTGCGCGCGAGCGCGCTCACACACAGGCACACACACACACACATCTGTGCGCGCGCGCACACACAGGCACACACACGCACACACGCGCCCACACACAGGCACACACACAGGCTCAGGCACTGACTGGCACAGAAGGACGCCCACGGCCGAGCACGAGCGTCTAGGAGCTGCTGGGGGAGCCTCCACTGCTCCTTGGAGGCGGCAGGGAAGTGGGGGGGGGGGGCGGTTTACAGGGCGGGAGGGGCTCTGAGCAGACCTCCACCCCCCTTCCAGCCCGCAGGCCGGTCCCCGCGCCAGACGCAGGGCCCTCGGAAGCGGCGGCCCTCCTGCCGGGACCTCAGGCGCCAGGGGGGGCCCTGCTGGTCCTGGAGCCCCTGTCCCGTCCAGCGGCTGGAAGGTGGGATGAGCTTGGGAAGCAGGATAGGCAAGTCGTAGCGTCCAAACTTTCGTGGGGTCTAAGGATGGAGCCTGTGGCCGCTATCCCGGAATCCCCCCCACCATCGCCACACCCGGCCGGGTCCAGGGCTGGGACCCAGAGAGGAGCAAACGCTCACTCTGAGGCTCCGCCAGTGCACACACCTGCGCGCTGGGGTCCGGGGAGGTGCTGGTGCTCCCTCTGGAAGCAGCGGGGTGAGCTGGGAGGGGGCGGAGCCGAGGCCGGTGAAGGGGTGCGGGGAGGGGCTGCGGAGTGGGGGGGACTGGTGCTGCGGGGCTCCCTTAGGGTCTGGGAAAGGTTGCCAGGGGCGGCGGGGGCAGGGAGAGCGCTGTCCTGGGGGGAAGTCCTCCTTCAGGGCGGAACTTCAGGGGCGGCCCATAGGCCTGGACCCGCAGCCGGCAGCGGGCAGGTGGGGGCTGCTGGAGCTATGGGGGAAGGGGGAGAGGGGAGGCAGGTGTGTTTGGGGCCAGGCCACCAGATGCTGGGCCTGGGCAGCCACAGCGTGGCGCTGGGGGGAAGGCGGTGGGGATCCAGTGGCTCCGGAGCCGCAGGGACAGTAAGGTGGACAGAGGCCTGGGCTGTCAGGCCCAGGGAAGCCCCTCAGAGCTGCAGGCTGGGTCAGCAGATGGAAAACGCGGGAAAACGCCTCCAGAGATTGTATTGCAAGGCAATAATTTATGACCTAAAGAGAAATATGAAAAAGCTGAGGATGGGACTTGGCAGCCACGGCTTTAACATCTGCAGGGCCGCGGGCCGCCCAGTCTGACCCCACTCTGGGCCGCCTTTCCGTTCCGCTCAGCCCGCGGTCCTGTGGACGGAGAAGCCCTGACCCTCCGCAGCTCCTTCCCTTGTCTCCAGGGTGGCTTTGTCACGGGAGGACAGACTCAGCCGCTTTCTGTCCCGAGGGCAGTGCAGTCCGCTCCGTGGTGTCCCGGAGCCGCCAGCTCTGCCCGGAGTGTGCAGCCACAGGTGAGACAGCTGCAGGAAAGCACAGTTACAGGCAGCCGGGACACATGGCCTCTGCAGAGACTCACATACATGCCGCCCTGTGTACCTGGAGTAAAGTGTGGGCGGAGCATTCGTCCACCAATGGGGAATCCACCAAGTGTGAAATGAGAGGGAAGAGATACAAAGAAACACATTCGTCTGCACACTGCCCAGTGAGGGCAGCCGGGCCCTGTGCACCTTGTGCGGAGGCCGGAGCGTGTGGAGGGAAGCTCAGCTCCTCCTGACCCAGCTGCACGGAGGGAGGCAGCAGATGGAGGAGATGCAGACAGGAGCAGCCCAGTGCTGAGAGAGAGAGGGCAGGAGACGACTTGAGAGGAAGTGAGTGCAGGGTGCGGGCCGCCTTCAGCAGGGGGCTTCCCAGCACAGCGCCTGTCAGTCAGAGCCCCTCAGCCAGCCCAGAGCAGAGGCTGCAATAGGCCTGGAGCAGTGCTGTGGAGGAGGGATGCCGGGAGGGGCTTGCCAGGAATCATTGATGGAACAGGCAAACAAGGGTTGATTGAGGCAGGGCTCCGTGTTCACATCATGCTAGCCTGGTCCCGGAATGGGAGAGAGAGCAGGGAAAGGGCCTGCACCCCGAGGGGCCCGGGGCCTGTGCTTTGCAGGAGGAATCCTAAATTCATGAAATAATTGGAAAGTAATAATGGTAGTTTTTTTACAAACATTATTAAATTCATTTGTCTGCATTTAGTGAGCAATGAATGTGTCAATAAATGTTCAAGGTTCTAGAAACACTAACAGAAATAAAATTCCGAGAGAGGATTCGGGTAATTACGTGTGCGGATTCAGAGGAAGGAGTGGCGGCTCCCAGGCCCATGGAGGAAGCAGTGTTCTCAGGGGGTGTCTTGAAGAGAATGGAGACCCCCTGGTGGGCCAGAAACCCTCGATGGAGGGACAGACACACCAGCCGTGCCTGGGCCACACAGATGCGCTGCGTGGCTCCCCGGGACCGGGCACTGGAGACCAAGGTGTGGACAGCCAGGACGAGGGCACAGGGGCACTGTGTGCAGAGTCCCCTGCGCCACACAGGTCTGCGACTTCCCCCTACAGCACGCATGTCTAACTTGTGGCTCACAGGCCGCACTCGGCCCACAATGAATATTTTTGCAGCCCAGTCAATATAATGGTATATAAGAAATGTCTTAATAAAAATTTCATAACTTGCCCTAGCCGGCTTGGCTCAGTGGATAGATAGAGAGCATCAGCCTGTGGATTGAAGGGACCCAGGTTCGATTCCAGCCAAATGCACATCCCTGGGTTTCAGACTTGATCCCCAGTGGGGGATATGCAGGAGGCAGCCCATCAATGATTCTCTCATCATTGATGTTTCTATTTCTCTCTCCTTCTCCCTTCTTCTCTGTAATCAATAAAGAAATTATTTTTTTTAATTTCATAGCTTAATTTTTACAATGTCCTATTATACATAATTATTAATAACAAACTATTTATACAACATTTGTTAATGACTGATGACTATAATTGCGTTGCATTCATTTCCCTTACACACCATTTCTCTCCACTAATACCAGCAGCAAATATTTTAGCAGCCAATGGCCATGTCATTAGTCTTGGACTGACTTGTTTGGTGAGCGCAACAGGAAATATTTCACTTTCAGAGAACAAGAAAAATAGGTTTATTTGCATATGCTTATTAATTTGTGCAGTTATTCAGTGTCTGGTAAGTTAATGTTCAAGAAAAATATTAATTTTTATTAAAATGTTCTGTTATTTAATGTGAACGATGACTCATTTGTTTCAGCCCTTTGCATTCAGCACGTCTCTATCGGAATAAACCTACATTTCTATGAAAATTGAGCTTTTGTTTGTTTGCGGCCACACACACCTCCCCCTTGTTCATTTGGCCCGGGTTCGCCTGTGAGTGTGACTGCTTGTCCTACAGGATTCCAGGGAGAAGACCAAGGACTCAGGACCCCTTTGTTGTGTATTTGCCAACTCCAGAGAGAGTGCCTTCTAGAAGCTCTTAGGTATTTCACTTCCTGTTGTATCTACTGTCTTTGCAGACCTTCCATCTGTGCTAATCCAGTCAGCCTGACGCAACCCCCCCCTTCCCTGCCCCCCAGACTCGGCTGGTACCTGTGCACAGGCAACCTCTGCCTTTGTCATCCACCTCCGGGTTGTCAGTCAGAATTAGGAAGGTCCCATTCTTGGTCTCAATGGGGTGAGCTTCTGTGGGTGGCCCAGCAGACATCACACTCCCTCCTCTCAGTTCTGGGCTCTGCCCTGTGTGTTCCCGCCTTTCTTCTCACAACTTGCAGAGCGAATGGTGACGCAGAGTTCCCGGTGAGTGGAGGGATTGTGACGACTTAATTTTGGAGGGTGATAACATTACAATTGTCACTGGACCAGACTTCGTAATAACAGAGCCTTGGGAATGAGGCCACAGCTTGGAAGTCACATAAACGTTCTTCCTCCACCATGTCCCCGGGGCCTCGGCCCCGGCTGGCGCCGCCGGAGCTGGCGGCGTTGGGAAGTGGGCACACCTGGGAACAGCCGGAGCCGCGAGTCTTGCAGGCCTGAGCCCAGTGGGCAGGGGCTGAGCCCAGTGGGCAGTCACCTGGAGCCTGCGAGTAAGGGCACTCCCGGAGTCCTGTCAGGAATGCTGACTCCCTGGCTCCCGGGACCCGGCCCACACACGGGGGAGAGGCGGCCTCCCCTGACAACGGTACCTTCGCTGGTGTCCGGCCTGGACTGACACTCTCTGCACCTCCAGATCCGAGTGTCACTCACATATTTGACTTTCTATTCATTTCCTTGTCCGCCATCGCCTCCTGGACACTCACCGACTGTGTGGGCCAAGCACTGAGCAGGAGATGGGACCACCCACCATATCCGCTAGCTTAGGCTCCAAGTCAGAGAATGAACTCTTGGGCTTTAACCTTGTTTCCATCAACTTGAAGTTACCATCAACATAAACGCAGAGCTGGCGGGGAAAACGCAGAGAAAGGTTCTCAAAGTGAGTGAACAGAAGTGGCCCCAGCACCTCAGTCTCTGCCTCAGGGGCCGGAGGTCTGAGGCGGCCGGAGCTGCGGGCCTGCACGTGAGTGGAGAGAAGGACTGGGGCAGCAGCCTCACCCGTCAGGTTGGGGGGCCCTGTCAGTGCCCTCCACGGGCTCTGCATTGTGCTCAGGACCTGTTCCCAGGGTCTCACCGCCTCCCTTACCTTCCCCCTCCCCCCCAGCTCTGTGAGGTGAGGTCACTGCTCTTCTCTGGCTCCCTCACCCTCTGGTAAGTTCTACCTGTTGCTCTGCTTTGGTAATTTTCACATCTCCAGTCTTAAACTCGATCCCATGGTCTAGAATTCATGTCATTCCTCTCCCCTAAACTCAACGTATCCCAACAAGCTTGACCCCTTTCCCTAGCAGGGGTGGCCCTCCGTTTTGACCTGGACCTGTGTTTCAACCTGGGTCCACGTTTCCACCAAGCCCTGGTGCATCCTCTGCACGGCGCCTCGAGGGCCTGGCCAAGGCTGAGGAGCCCCGCTGACCCCCCCCCCCCCCCGGGCGCGGTGCACGCACTCGGTCCCATCTGCAGCTACTCCACGGCCGCCTGCTCACTGTCTCCCAGCAGCCTCGGCGTGGACTCCGCATTGATAGGCCCAAAGGAACTTTCTCAAGTCCTCTGCTTTGAGTTCTTCATGAGCCTCCCTCTCCTCTTTGAATTCAAACTGTTCAGGGGAGGGACTCAGGAGGCTGGGGAGGCAGGCATTGGCAGCCAGTGGCTGCCTCCTGAGAGAAGTGCATGGTGAACTGACTTCGAATTCATGCCAGGAGGCAACGGGAACAGCCCGCTAGGGGCTGCTCACTGCACTGGGACCAGGTCATGCCAGTCCCTGGGTGGACGGTCCAGATGGTCACCTGGTCCTGGGTCAGTGTATCAGCGCCAGGTGACCTTGGACAAGCAAGGACACAGGTGGCTGGGCGGAGGAGAGGGATTGGGAGTCCCTGAGGCCCTGCACGGCAGCAGGAAGGTCAGCTAATCCCTAAATGTCATCCCTTCCTCTGGGAAATGGGATGTCATGCTCTCTAGGTCACTGTGAAGACAGAAGGAGCTATTATGTTGGGCACATTCGGTAAATGTTTAAATTCATAGGGATTATGACCGTGTGACTGTAGCTTGCCATACAGACAGTACGTCCAGGCAGACTCACCAGGCTGGTTAACAAAGGACTTTAGGAAGAAGAAAGGCCAGTGTTAAAGTGCTCAGCGTGGAGACACTGCACGGACATTTCTCAGCCCTGGCTGGAGAGCTACAAGCGCAGGAGTTACCCGGCATCAACCCAAGGAGAAGGTTTCGTTCCTCAGCAGAAGAAAGAGCCGGAGGATCACAGCCCACACTGTGATCAAAATACAACCGGTCCCTTTGAACAATCCCATCGTATGTCCAACGTGCTTCTCTTCAGTTCAGCGGCAAAGAAAATGAAGTGGAAACTAGATCGACATTTATAAAAGCCATGAAATCACAATAAAGTGTATGATAGAGAAGTGAATATTTTATATTAAATTAGAAGCACTGAGTTGGAATGTGAACTAATAAGAAACTGAACGTCTTAGTTGGAAACCCTTTTCCTGCATATAAGAGCCACCAGGCAGCGGGTTCAGGTCCGTGTGGCTGTGATCCCCGGGGAGAAGCGATGGCGGGTGAGCAAAGGCAGCGTCCTGAGGCCCTCGTCTGCAGTGGGTGAGCCCCTTGGCTCCCGTCTCCCTAAGGCAGGAAGGTAGAATCGTTCCTGTGCTGCTCCTTCTAAGGAACTTCATGTTCATGCACATTTACAAAACCCCCAGGAAAGCCCCTTTCCTATCACACATGTTAGTTTTAATGTCAGTGGGCTGTCTGGTTTTGCCTGCTGGGACAGCTGTGTGTGTGTGGCATCATACGATCAGACTTAAAGGCTCACTCACTGTAAAGCACAAAGCAATCAGCATCAGGAAACCTGGAGACATAGAATTTATTTCTGAAAAAGTAGCCCTAGTCATGTTAAATGAGCTGAGGTTTATAGGATTTCTGTCTGCATCACCAAGTGTAAGCAGTGTGATCAGAGCGTAAGTCAATTCAGCAAATCGTAACTTGATCCTGTCGTCATTAACCTTTTCAGTAAAATATGCGGCTATTCTCCGTAAGATTAAAACTGATCCAAATTAGAGTCTTAAAGATGAATTAGAAAAAATCTCCCACGGTTTTCCTCACCAGCAGGCATCTTCCTGTGCTTCCGAGTGAGGCCGCCATCGCAGCCCCAGCAGGGCCTGGGCGTGAGGGCTCGCCGTTCCATGGACAGCAGGTGCCCCCGGGGCGGCGCTGCTGCCACAGCAAAGCCCAGCAGGAGCTCCCCCGTGACTGTGCTTCTGAAACTTGACTTTATCCCCATCAAAGCTACATCTGTGTTCACCCACTTCGGTTACTTTTAAAAAATTCTTAGTGCAGTTATTTTAAAGATAACATTTATTTTCTATTGATACTTTTAAAGACTTACTCAGACTCCTCTTTTATAATAGTTTGGAAAATAAGATAATGAAGTTAGTTAGCTGGATATTGTTTACATGGAATGTTGCTTAATTTTCGTTTATCACATTGACAGCAAACTTCATAGAACCCTGAGGACTCAAATGTTAACCCAAAATTTATAGAAACACCTCACTGAGTGGCAAGGGCAGGGATTCCTCATCCCATGCTCCCGCCCCATGAAAAAGCTCCTTCCAACTTTTCCTAATGAGCAGCCATCAGTGACTTCCCCAAGACATCCAGGGGAGTCTTACGGAGAAATAGTCAGTGGAGCAACCAAAGGCATATGGCCTGTGAGAGTTTTACCAACTTGCTCATAACATCCAACTGTATAGTTTTCATAGGTAAAATCATTTTTAATTGTATTTTAATCCTCACCAGAGAATATGTTTTAATTAATTGAGAGAGAGAGAGAGAGAGAGAGAGAGAGAGAGAGAGAGACATCAATCAATTGCCTCCCACACATACCCCAACTGGGAATCAAACCTGCAATCTAGGTATGTACCCTGACTGGGAATCAAACCCCAAACCTTTTGATATATTGGATGTTGCTCCAACCAACTGAGCCACCTGGCCAGGCCAGGGCTGATATCTATACTAATTAGACAGATACACCAGATGTCTTCCAGACGTCCTTTCAGATAATGCCACAGCAGCTACAGGGACAAGGAGGGCCGGCAGCCGTGGTGGCCAGCAGTGGCAGCAGCAGCAGGGTTATGGAGGTGGCACCTTCCCATGATGGGCCTGGTCACCTCCTGCAGAGGGAGGCCAGACTACTGCTTAGTGGGGAGCCAGCCTAAGCCATCAGTAGGACATCCCCTGAGAGCTCCTGGACTGTGAGAGGGGGCAGGCTGGGCTGAGGGACTCCCACCAGTGTATGAATTTTCATGCACTAGGCTTCTAGTATACCCTATATAATAAGAGGTAATATGCAAATTGACTGTCATGCCCTCACAAGATGACTGCCTACAACCAGGCAGCATGGAGTTTAGTGAGGGATGACCAAAAGACTGAACAAACAGGATAACTAGGCCGGCAAGGGGTTTAGTGAGGGAAGACTAAATGACTGAATAAGGAGGCTGTGTGGGGCAACCAGGCATTAGGGGGGTTAGTGAGCAGTGACCAAACAATTGAACAGCAGGCTGTGTGGGGTGACCAGGCCAGTAGGGAGGCCATGAAGGGTGACCAGGCTGGCAGGGGCCAGGGGACAATAAGGCCGGCAGAGGGGGCAGTTGGGGTGACCAGGCCAGCAGGGGGGGGGCAGTTAGGGGCAACCAGGCCAGTAGGGAAGGGGCAGTTGGGGGCAACCAGGCAGGCAGAGAGGTGAGCAATTAGGAGCCAGTGATCCAGGATTGTGAGAGGGATGTTCGACTGTCAGGGATCAGGCCTAAACTGGCAGTCGGACATCTCCTGAGGGGTCCAAATTGGAGAGGGTACAGGCTGGCCTGGGGGGACCCCTCCCCTCCACGCATGAATTTCATGAACCGGGCCTCGTGTGTGTGTGTGTGTGTGTGTGTGTGTGTGTGTGTGTGAGAGAGAGAGAGAGAGAGAGAGAGAGAGAGAGGGTGCACAAAATTCATACATGGGATAGAGGGAGGGGGTTGTCCTTCAGCCCAGCGTGAACCCTTTCCAATCTGGGACCCCTTGTGGGACGTCTGACTGCCCAGTGGGATCGGGCCTAAACTGGCAGTCAGATATCCCTTTCACAATCTAGGACTGCTGGTTCCCAACTACTCACTTGCCTACCTTCCTGATTGCCCCTAACTGCTTCTGCCTGGCAGCCTAACCACCCCCTAACCACTCCCATGCCAGCCTGATTGATGTCTAACTGCTCCCCTGCCAGCCCATTTGCCCCGACCTTCCCTCCTCTGACGGCCTGGTCACCACTCCCCTGCAGGGTTGATCACCTTCAACTGCCCTCCCTTGCAGGCCTGGTCCCTCTCAACTGCCCTCCCTTGCAGGTCTGGTCCTTCCCAACTGCCCTCCCATGCTGGCCATCTTGTGTTGGCCATCTTGTGTCCACATGGGGGCAGAGTCTTTGACCACATGGGGGCAGCCATATTGTGTGTTGGAGTGATGGTCAATCTGCATATTACTCTTTTATTAGATAGGATAGAGGCCTGGTGCATGGGTGGGGACCAGCTGGTTTGCCCTGAAGGGTGTCCCAGATCGGGGTGGGGGTTCCTGTGCGGTATAGGGCAGCCTGAGCGAGGGGCCTGTGGTGGTTTGCAGGCCAGCCACGCCCCCCAGCAACCCAAGCGGAGGCCCTGGTATCTGGGATATCTTTCTACAATTGAAACTTTGCAGCCTGGAGCAGAGCCAAGCCTCCTGCTTGCTCTGTGGCAAGCAGCCATTTCTGTTTGTATTTGTTTACCTTCTATAATTGAAACTTTGTAACCTTGAGTGGAGGCCTAGGCCAGCAAGGACAGGTGGAAAGCTTGGCTTCCTCTGTTGCCGAGGAAATGTCTCCCTCCTGCTGTCTGTGCCTGTAGCCATCTTGGTTGGGTTTATTTGCATACTTGCTCTGATTGGCTTGTGGGCATGGTTTGTGGAGTGGAGTGATGATTAATTTGCATATTACTCTTTTATTAGGTAGGATATATAAATATATAATATATATAACCTTATCAGCAGAGTCATCCAAATATTTCCACTTAAAAGTGAAATTAAAAACATAAAAGTTCATGATTTGGTATACTGGCCAGGAACAGAAAGATATATTTGAAATCTGCTATTTTAAACAAAATAATACATAAATTGTTATAAACACCATGAAATGATGAATCTCAAAGTTTCTGGGGGTTTTCAGACAATAGTTCAGTTTCCTATTTTTAAACTTAGAAATCTCTACTATTATATCATAATTATTTAAATAATTATGAGCTTTCGCTAAAATTCCGTACTAAAATTTAGTGAAAAATGTTCCCTGTGCAAGTGAAATCTATATTTTCAGAGTATTATATAGTGATATTTCTTGATCTCTGTTATTATAACATACTGCCTTAAGGTTATTAAATTCACTTTTTCAAATTATCCAAGCTTTATTTGTCATTGATATATGTATTTAGCTGTACCTTAACATTAATAAGAATGCAGGGCCTTTCTTATTATCTCCTGCCTCTTAGGACAGGAATATGTTCTGCAGAGAACAGGACCGACACCTGCCCTCAGGAAAGAGTCCTGGCCTCACAGCCACAGAGCTGGCCTAGGAACACTGTGGCCTCAGCAGGGCCCAGCGTGGGGAAACTGCACCGAGACGCCGTGTGTGAGGAAACCGGCCAGGCAACCTCTTTGCTCCAAACATTCTGCTTCTGCAGTGAAGAGTTTGGAACAGGTCATTTCTGAAGTACCCTGCATTCTCAGACCTGGGGATGCTTATGTTCACGTTAACTCAAAAGCCATAATCAGTACCTGGCTGGCTAAGAAGTCGGGATTAAAGCATTGGACTGGATATAAATGTAATTTAACCTATTTTGTTTGCTAGTTTAGCAAGTTTCACGTCCTGGCTGTACTGTCAAAGATTTTTCAGCTCACAGGGATTTCTGCAGAGGCTGGAGTGGTGCCAGGGAGGGTCTGTGTATGCCTGAGTCACTCTCTGGTTCCCAGCCCCCTCCTGCCTGCCTGGGTCTCTGCGGCGTGTTCACTTGCCTGGCTTCACCACTAGGGGTCACCGTAAACGGAGTCTGCGGAGAGGAGGCTTGGAGCCTGAGCATGCTTTTTGATTTGCATTTTGTTGTTTTTTTTGCGTCGAAGAGGCACAGTGACACATACACCACTTTTCCTTATGACGCACATCACTTCAGCCACGGCGTCTGTGTAGGATGGCTTTGGTGTTGGCGTGCCGGTGAAATCCTACCACAGGACGCACTTTTATGGAAAGGGGAAAAAGCACGCTTTCCCCACTCCCACTCAGGCGCTTCAGATTCAGCCTTTGCTTCTCATCGCAAACTTCTTGCATTTGGTTTCTCTTTTGTATTATCAGTTGCTTCAGAAAATCAACAGAATTTCTAAATGTTTTACAATAATTCAGTATATTAATTTAATATAAGGTGGCTACTCACCTATATTTGTTAGTAAATATCTGTGTTTCTAATTCCAATAAAATATATAAGAGGTAAGTTATAATGAATAATACTAGACTATTTATTGTAATACTCAATTATTATAAAAGTGAAAACAGGTAGTTTCCTGGTGACTAGTACATGTACGTCAATAAGAATTTTGTCAAGTTAAATTTGGCGATTTCTAATTTTCTTGATGTAAATGTTATTCATGTCTCCTGTTAGACAACTGCAAGTTTTCACTTTCAAAATCATAAAATGATTTTTAACATTCTTTGACTGGAAAAAAAAACACACATTTATCAGACAGGCCTGTAAAAATTACTTCAGTTAAAATTGCAGATTCAGTCAATAAAACACAGGACTCACAGTTCAATTTGAATTTTAGATAATTTTTAGTGTAAGTGTATCCCAGTATTTGGAACATACATTAAAGAAGTATCTGTTGTTTATCTGAAATTCAAATTGGGTATCTTGCATTTTATATGGCATTTTTTCATAGGGTATAATATGTACACACAGTCAGTTAAAACTACTCCAAACTACATGTACATATAAGCTATCGTATATGTGTCCTTAGCCCGTTTGGCTCAGTGGATAGAGTGTCGGCCTGCAGACCAAAGGATCCTGGGTTTGATTCTGGTCCGGGGGCACCTACCTCAGTTACAGGCTCCTCCTGGCTGGGCCCTGGTTGGGGCATGTGGAGGAGGCAACCAATCAATGTGTTCTCTCACATCAATGTTTCTCTCTGTCTTTGACTCTCTCTTCCACTCTCCCTAAAATCAATGGAAAAATACCTTCAGGTGCAGATGAATAAATAAATAAATAAATAAATAAGCTATGTATATTATATATGACATATGAAATAGTTTCTTCTCGCTTCCTGGAAGTCAAACTTTAGGCATCTTAACGGAAGAAGAAAGAGAGACAAACAGAATTATAGGGGAACTAGAGGCCCAGTGCATGAAATTCGTGCACTCAGGGGGGTCCCTCAGCCCAGCCTGCACCCCACGAGGGATGTCTATCTGCCAGCTTAGGCCCCTCCCCTCGGGTGGACATCCCTCTCGCAGTCCAGGACCCTATCTCCTTACCACCTGCCTGCTCGCTGCTCCTTACTGCTCAGCTCGCTGTTCCTTAGCACTGCTACGGAGGCGAGAGGGGCTCCCACCACCACTGCTGCGCTCGCCAGCTGTGAGCCCAGCTTCTGGGTGAGCAGTGCTCCCCCTGTGGAGTGCACTGGCCACCAGGGACAGCTCCTCCGTTGAACATCTGTCCCCTGGTGGTCAGTGTGCATCACAGAGACCAGGCATTCCACCATTTGGTCAATTTGCATATTAGGGTTTTATTATCTAGGGTGGTGGGGAGGAAGAAAGGCTAGGCTGGAGGGAGGGAGGGAGAGAGGACAGTGAGAGGGACAGGAGAGGAACAGACACATGTCTCTGGCTCTGCAAAAGTGACCTGTGACCCCAGCCCCTGAAGTAAGCAAGCACCGTGTCAGGAGAGGATCGAGCTTAACACTCAGACCTGCCTGACTCCTGCCCGAGGACGGGAGTGCCTCGCCCTGCACAGGTGGCTGCACAGCCGAGAGTGCAGCGGGAGAGGAGCGGGCGCCACAGGGCCACCGGCCTCAGAGCTGGTGGAGAGAGACAAGGAGGCCCACAGAGCACAGGCGGCATGGCGGGTGGCGTCTCCGTGGGCGTGGACATCAGTGACTTGAACCCGCGCTGGGCCCTGTGAAGGCGGAACCGCTGGGCTGGCCTCTGTGCTCCGAAGCCAGCCTGGCATCCTTGCCCGTTCAGCCGGCACCATGGACCGACCTGCAGCCCCTCCAGAGGAGGCAGGAGGGAGGCTATAGCAAACCGTTCTCAGTTCACATAACCACCCAAATACCAGCCTGTCTCGCCATAGACTGAGACTTCCGATGGTACGAGAGAGGGTGTGGGCTTCTCCTTCCGTCGCGCAGCAAGTCCAGGGGCCAGGAGTCCACTCCAGCCTCACAACAAAGCCCACGCGACCTCGCTTCCGGGATCATGTCAAACGGTGGGCCTCACGGTTCCGAGGCGCGCCCGGGAGAGGAGAGATGGGGAAGGCAGGGCAGGGCGGCGGCAGTGCTCACTCAGGAGAGCCAGCGAAGCCTCCGCTGTAGAACCGCTCGTGGAAAGGGAGCGAGCCCCTTCTCCTGACCTCCTAGAAGGGGAAGAAATCGTTCTGTGAGGACAGTCCTAGGAGTGAGCGGTGGATGGAGAGACTCGAGGGGCGTCTGGGTGGTGTTGGATATGAACGCTGACGGGTGATGCGCACTTCTTCATGGCCAATCACAGCTCAATACTGACAACAATGAATGCACGATTGAAATATTTCCATTTAAGAAATACAACAAATCACTCTCTAAAGTTTAGAAAAACAAAGGGAACTTAGCTTTACATGGTGAGGAAATTGTGGGATTCTGAGCAATTTGGAAAGAATTGAATGCAAAATGCACAAAAGGATGAACTGTTGACCATTTCACACAAACTAATGCTGCAATTGGTAAGCATCACCAAGACCACACAGCCACTCCCTGTGCATCGCACAACGTGCAGTTTGGGGTACTTTTATCCTGGTACTTAAAGTTTAACAAGTTAAACACAATTTATCAAGTAAAATCAATCCAAGCACTTCAACTAGTTTTCAAATATGCTTCGACATTGAAAACGTAATTTAAATATAGATATGAACACTACCTGGGTTTTTTCAGTTTGAGGAGAGTTATTTATCCTTCTCCCACGTGCTCCCTGGAGGAGGGTGCTGCTCCGTCACTGCCCTGCCTTGCGCCTCTGCCTGCTGTGGAGGGACAGCCCTGCCCCGGCTGCTGTCCGCGGAGCCCGGCCCTTTCCTGGTCTTGGCACAAGGCCAGCCCGCTGGTTTGTATTTATGCAAAATGTTCTCTCTTCCCACCTGATTATGTTTCATGTGGATTTTATATGCTTTGTGCGAGCTCAGCTCAGAAATCACCTCTGACCTCTGATTGTTTATATCTGCAACTTTAATGAACGAAGTTAAAAATTACCCTGGGCTTTGGTTTAAAATGTCTAACCTGTCCAAGTCCAAGGCATCAAACCCACCGGCTGACATGTCACCCTGTCCCAGCGGCCATGGCCTCGCCTGTCCCAGGGGCGCTGAGCACAGTGCTGCAGGGAGTCCCGCTCAGCGACAACAACGGTGACGATGACAGAAGAAGAAAGGAAAACAAAGCCTAGGGAAGAAGGAAGTGAAGACCAGAACGAGCTGATGTAGAGACTGCCTCCCTTTTTATCCCCACGGCCGGAGCTCCCCCATGGCCACTGCTCCCCCACAGCCGCCGGGCCCACGGCCCTGGCACGCAGGCTCAGAGCGCTTGGCTGGGCACCAGGTGTGGGCAGTGTCAGCGGGGGAAGCAGGCGAGGCCCTGGGAGAGCCCACTGGGAGGAGCGGTCAGGGTTACGGGGACCAGGCCTGCAGTCAGGGAACTGGGGCAGGAGCTGAGCTCGGCACAGGCAGCCCACACAGGCCCGGGAGGTGTGCGGGAGGAATAGGGATTATCGCAAAATGAATTGCATTCCCGTTGGGTGGCCTCTGGGCCCCCAAATGTCAGCAATCACCCTGCATCTCTGACTCTGAATAAAGTATGAAGCAAGAAAAACTGGTTAATGCCGAAACCGGTTTGGCTCAGTGGTAGAGCGTCGGTCTGCGGACTGAAAGGTCCCAGGTTCAATTCCGGTCAGGGGCATGTACGTTGGTTGTGGGCACATCCCCGGTGGGGGGTGTGCAGGAGGAAGCTGGTAGGTGTTTCTCTCTCATCGACATTTCTAGCTCTCTATCTCTCTCCCTTCCTCTCTGTAAAAAATCAATAAAAATGTATTTTTAGAAAAAACTGGTTAAGACACTTGAAACAAAGTGATCAAGACATTTTATAAATTTAACAGTAATTGTTCAGTAAAAATGCTTTAATGGTGTGACATGTCCTAAAATTCACTATTATTTTGCTTTTGTAAATGATAATTGAATCAGGTTGGAAAGCAGTGAGTCCCTTTGAGCTACAGTGATTACTTGAGAAAGGTTTACACAAGGAAAGAGGGAGGGAGGGAGGGAGGGAAGGAAGGAGAGAGATGGGGAAGCAGGAGAGAGAGGGAGGGAGAGAGGGAAGGAAGGAGAGAGATGGGGAAGCAGGAGAGAGAGGGAGGGAGAGAGGGAAGGAAGGAGAGAGATGGGGAAGCAGGAGAGAGAGGGAGGGAGAGAGGGAAGGAAGGAGAGAGATGGGGAAGCAGGAGAGGGAGGGAGGGAGGAAAGAGAAAGGGAGAGAGGGAAGGAAGGAGAGAAATGGGGAAGCAGGAGAGGGAGGGAGGGAGGGAGGAAAGAGGGAGGAAATGAGGAAATTTTACATTTAAAAACATTTTTTTCTCAAATATTAGCTCATCAGTTTTTTCCAGCATCCCACCTTTAAAGAGTTAACATTTTACAAAGTGTTTGAGTGTTTGTGGCTGCCAGTGGCCCTGACTCCCTGACCGCCTGACCCGCCACTCCAGTCTGGGACTGTGGCGGTTCCATCTATTGGGGACACTCTGGTCCTGCCGGGTGAGAACCAGTGGCCGTGGCTGTGTGCTCCGAGGCGGAAGGCCGGGGGGGACAGCGGCTGCACTCTGTCCACTAAAGCTCCCCTGCAGACACCCTCCGCACTGCGACAGCAGCACCCGGACACGTGCCGGCTCATAAGCAGGTGGCAGAGAAACTGGCAGGATGTCTAATAACGGCAGAGGGTCTTCTTAAAAAGTGGAAAGAGAGGCTGGAATCAAGTGAGGTTCTGAGTGGCTCGTTTGTAAACCAGCCAACAAAGCCCACTTACTGACGTGAATTAGCTAAATGGTGCTTGTGGCGGCCACACAAAAAAAAAGAAAAAGAAAAAATAATAATAATAATAAGCCCGGCCAAGGCTCCTGGCTCCGGTGAGAGCAATTGCTCAAAGACCCGAGAACTGGGAAAAGAGCAAAGTTACTTTACAAAACAACAGCCGTTGGTCTGAGGAGTCGGGGGTGATGCGGGTATGCTGGATGTTGGTTGTTTGAGGACGCAGAGCCAGGTTTGCGTGATCAGTCACCCAAATGAAGTCTCTGTGGACAAGAATCCTCTCAGAGTGGGCCAGGAAACAGGAAGTGGGATCTGAGGATGGCAATAAGGGGTGCGCAGCAAAAAAAGAAAAATGGGACAACTTATAAAACCTGTGAAATGTAATGCAGGCGGGGACTTCGTGCATCCCCTTTGACCTCTATGATTGTGACTTTGTAAACACCAGCTCCGTTTGCTCCTAGGGACCTAACTGCTGTCAGTCATGTCACCTGGGGTCAGAAATGGAAGCTAGATATAAAAATAGAGATAGAGTTCAGACCTGCCCAAATTCACAGGTGTAATAATGGCCTAGCAGGGGTAAAAATTTCACCTGGATTTTTTTGTGACCAAAACCAATTCAAATTTTTGAATGAAAATAATTGCCCCAGCCACTTTTAATTATAGACATGACACTACTTCTAATGAGCTCAGCCTAAACTGGAAGGCAGCCATTGCCTGCGTGTGGAGCTGGTGCGGCTACACAGTCATTTCCGTAACTGCGGTTGGCGCCGCGAGCATAGGCCGCTGCTTCAGCTGCCCGGGCTGTCACAGGTACAGCGAGAAGGGAGCGTGCTACTCCCGCCACAGGTACTGAGTTTCCTGAGCCCAAACCACAGGTCCAGCTGTGGCTTTTGGACCTTGATGCAAATAAAAAAAAAAAAATCATATTTCAAAATCAAATAGGACTGATTAATATGCAATACTAGAGGCTTTGTGCACTAGATAGGGAGTCCCTCAGCTCAGCCTTCTCCCCCTCACAATCTGGGACCCCTTGGGTAATGTCCAAAGGCTGGTTTAGGCCCCCGAAGGGTCCCAGATTGCGAGAGGGATGTCCAACTGCCAATTTAGGCTAGCCGGTGGGGATTAGGCATAAGCCTGCAGTCAGACATCCTCCTGCAGTGCACCAAGCAGCAGGAGGCCAGGGAGGAGCCAGAACTGGGATCATCCCAGCCTGCTGCGCCTGCCGCCACTCGGGACTGCTGCCGCAGAGTTGGGGGAGGCTCCTGCTGTCACAGGTGCACTCAACAGCCATGAGCCCAGCCTCTGGCTGAGCAGCGCTCCCATGTGGGAGTGCACTGTCCACCAGGGGGCAGCTCCTGTGTTGAGCATCTGCCCCTGGTAGTCAGTGCACATCATAGCTACTGGTTGACCAGTCCCTCTGGTTGTTCCGCTGTAAATATATATTTTATTGATTTTTTACAGAGAGGAAGGGAGCTGGATAGAGAGTTAGAAACATCAATGAGAGAGAAACATTGACCAGCTGCCTCCTGCACACCCCCTACTGGGGATGTGCCCACAACCAAGGTACATGCCCTTTACCGGAACCAAACCCAGGACCCTTCAGTCTGCAGGCCAATACTCTATCCACTGAGCCAAACCGGTTTTGGCTTATGAGATTTTTATGAAATGGGAAATAATTTAACTTTGGATTCATTAACTTGAACATGCCAGTAAATCATTCACATGCAAACGCCAAGACAAGAAGGCCACACTGAGAATGTAATTGTTTTATTAGCACACCAAAGGCCTGGCATGGATTTGTGCCTGGGGGTGGGCGAGGGGGGGGGTGGTCCCACAGTCTGACCTGTGCCCTCTCATAATCTGGGACCCCTTGGAGGCTCTCCCACTGCTGGGATCGGGCCTCAACCAGCAGTGGGACATCCCCCAAGGGATATAGCAGAGTGCCAATGGCAGGCGGCCACGGAGGAGCCCGATGGGGGCCTGGTGCTGTGCCTCTCACACTCATCCCGGCCACTGTGCTTGCTGCACTGCTCGATAGCTCTGCCGCGGAGTCCGAGAGGCTCCTGCCACTGCAGCTGCACTCGCCAGCCGTGAGCCTGGCTTCTGGCTGAAAGGCGCTCCCCCTGTGGGAGCACACTGACCACCAGGGGAAGCTCCTGCGTTGAGAGTCTGCTCCCTGGTGGTCAGTGAGGATCATAGTGACAGTCAACCAGTTGTTCACGTCACTGGGGTCATTCAGTCACATCGGCGGCTTAGGCTTAGGCTTTTATATATACAGTGGTGCCTCACACAACGAACTTAATTCGTTCCAGGAGCAAGTTTGTTATGCGAAAAGTTCGTTATGTGAAACGCGTTTTCCCATAACAATACATGTTAAAAAAAATAATTCGTTCTGTAGCATAAAATATGCTAAGATGACATAAAAAAAGATAAATTTTTTGTTATTATTTTTATTTAGATACATCTAAAAACATATTTAAAAAAAAAAAACACACATTTTTTTAATTTTAAGACAGACTAAGTAGAGTCTACCGAATCTTGCACACCTTCATCCATTTTCTGCTTTTTGGCCGATGGTTTCATGAAAAACCTGTCCAAAGTCGTTTGTTTTTCTCTTTTCTCCAACATCTGCCGGAAATAACGGACAAGAGTATCGGAGTAAAGATCGTTGATCCTGTTTGCTTCAGCTGAATCCGGATAGTGGGCATTGGTAAACTCCTGAACTGCTTTCCATTTGACCAAGATGTTCTTGATGTCAGCAGTTGGGATTGGTTGATTGTTTGATTGTTGCTCCTCGTTATCAGATGACGCTTCCCTTTGAGCATTGTCCTGTTTCATTTCAACAGAAATCACCTTCCTGCTTTTTTTAGAAGCCATGATATAAAAAAATATTGAGTTTAACTTAAAAGGACGACTGCCGTGATACGTGCGTGATTTAATTCGTAATGAAGAACGATTGCCGCGATACGTGCTTAAGTTAAGCGCAGTGACTAACAACTGCCTGCAGTGCCTGCGCGGAAGGATGCAATACATCGGCAGCGATCGTGGAAGCTCGGGCGAAGCAGTCGTGGAAGCTCGGGCGACTTCGTTGTGTGAAACGAAGTTCGTTGTATGAATCATGAAATGAAGTTCGTTGTGTGCAGCGTTTGCTGTGCGAGGCGTTCTTTATGCGAGGCACCACTGTAGATATGAAGCCACATGGCTGGGCGAGATGGCCTGAGGAGAAAGGAGGCGGAGGGGGGAGAAGTGGGGACAGCATTGTACTCAGGTCAGAGGAAGGCGATGGAGCTGGCAGCAGAGATGGAGAAATAGTAAATGAGGAACCTGAGGGGGAGCCAGTCATTCTGAACGCAGTCATGAAGGTGAAGGGGAAATGGTTCAAAGAAGGAGCGTCCAGGGAGAAGCAGAGGTGCAGGAGACCTGTCGGTCTGTGACGATGGCGATCCCGAGAGCACAGGTGCCGGAGTGTTCTAAAGGTGAATGCTAGTCAGGAAGTGGCCAAAAAAGCAGCTGTGCAAAATTGTCGTCAGAATTTTAGACATGAAGGTAGCAGAAAGGAACTGAATGGGCGGGCGTAAGGGGTAAGGGGAGTTTTGTATATTTGCTTGTTTCTTTGATTATACAATGAAGACATTTCATCTTACTATGAACCTTCTGCCTTGGGTGTCCCAGGTGGCCGGGACAGGGGCCACTTGCCTGGCTACCTGACCAGTGTCACTAGCTTTCTCAGTCTGACTTCAAACTATTGTAACTTTATGTGTGGCCAATTCAGGGCACCTGTAAGAATGAGTATGGAGATCATCCAGGAGAGGCGAAGACAGATGGCAGGTAGATGAATGGATAAATGAGCCAGGCGGAGGGATAGTAGATGGTGGATGGATGTTAACAGTGCAGGAAGAGAGAACCAAAGAGAGGCAACGCTAGAGAGAGGCAGCAGTGCAGGAGCCCTCCTTCCGGGAAAGAATGTCCGCTTGTTGGTGAGGGGAAGCAGCCCGGGAGAGGCGCTGTGGGAATGGGGCCATCCCCCTGGAAGCTGGGTGGCAACATTGTGATGCGGCAGCAAAAGGCACTGCCAGAGCCAGAGCGACCTGGAGCAAGATGGACCTCCTCACTGGGGGGCGGTGCGCCACTGAGCTGCCACTTTTGCTGGCTCTTCTGACCCCGCCTGCAGCCACGTGGCTCTGTCCCTGCTGCCCAGGCCCTGTTCCCACAGCGTAACCCCTGCAGCGTGCTCCTGGGCGGCACTGACAGGTGCACGGGGAGCTCCATGAAAGAGCCAGTGGCCAAGCACTGGACAGGCCTCCCCCGCAGGAGGCCCATGGGCCCCGAGAAGGGCCAGTGACCTGCAGCATGGCCTCCTGAGGGAAAAGCTGGCCTGTGGAATCATTCACCCTCTCCATCGTTCCCTTCTGTATTGCTTCCTTTCACCCAAATAAACGAAGCTCTGCGCTGCCATTTCCAGCCAAACGCTTGGAAAAGCGCTGCTCCCTAATGTAAAAGCTGGCTTTCAGCCCAAAGCCTAGCTGACTTAATTGGACAGATATTAGGACGGATTAAAATTGTAATCACAGACCCTCCCAGTCAGGTGACCGGTCAGCAGTGTTTCCACCCTGGACATCTCCCACAGATGCTGGAGTCAGTGCCTCCCCAGTCCCTCCCTCAGCCCATGGCACCTGGACTGACTCCACTTCCACTTCTGTTCCGAGGCACGGGTGCCATTGGCACAGCCACTGCTGTGGGAGCAGATGCACAGAGGCCCCCAGTGCATGCCCACAGGGGGACGCCCTGGCATCACGGCCCGTTGTGCTGCTAGGCCCACCTCAGGCTGACGGCCAGGCCTGCGCCTGCTGGCCGCTGTGGGGGTGGGGGGCAGTGGGTGTGCCCTGCTGGCCGCTGTGGGGGTGGGGCAGTGGGTGTGCCCTGATAGCACTCAAGCATTGCTATTCACAGTTTCCCAGAGTCAGCGTTTATCTCCTAAAGACTAGCCCGGTCTCACCTTCACCCGGCCTCACCCTCACCCGGCCTCACCCTCACCCGGCATCACCCTCACCCACATCACCCTCACCCTCACCCGGCCTCACCCTCACCCGGCCTCACCCTCACCCGGCCCCACCCTCACCCACATCACCCTCACCCGGCCTCACCCTCACCCGGCCTCACCCTCACCCGGCCCCACCCTCACCCACATCACCCTCACCCTCACCCGGCCTCACCCTCACCCGGCCCCACCCTCACCCACATCACCCTCACCCGGCCTCACCTTCACCCGGCCTCACCCTCACCCGGCATCACCCTCACCCACATCACCCTCACCCTCCCCCGGCCTCACCCTCACCCGGCATCATCCTCACCCGGCATCACCCTCACCCGGCCTCACCCTCACCCGGCCTCACCCTCACCCGGCCTCACCCTCACCCAGCCTCACCCTCACCAGGCATCACCCTCACCCGGCCTCACCCTCACCCGGCATCACCCTCACCAGGCATCACCCTCACCCACATCACCCTCACCCTCACCCGGCCTCACCCTCACCCGGCCCCACCCTCACCCGGCCTTACCCTCACCCACATCACCCTCACCCTCACCCTCACCTGGCCTCACCCTCACCCGGCATCACCTCACCCACATCACCCTCACCCTCACCCGGCCTCACCCTCACCCGGCCTCACCCTCACCAGGCATCACCCTCACCCACATCACCCTCACCCTCACCCGGCCTCACCCTCACCCGGCATCATCCTCACCCGGCCTCACCCTCACCCGGCCTCACCCTCACCCGGCCTCACCCTCACCAGGCATCACCCTCACCCACATCACCCTCACCCTCACCCGGCCTCACCCTCACCCACATCACCCTCACCCTCACCCTCACCCGGCCTCACCCTCACCCGGCATCACCTCACCCACATCACCCTCACCCTCACCCTCACCCGGCCTCACCCTCACCCTCACCCGGTCTCACCCTCACTCTCACCCGGCCTCACCCTCACCCTCACCCGGCCTCACCCTCACCCTCACCCGGCATCACCCTCACCCTCACCCGGCCTCACCCTCACCCCAGCCTCTGAACATGCTGCTCAGGACAGAAAGCCCTCGCTTCACTTACCCCTCACCGACAGGTGGACAGCTCCTGATTCTTTGCAAACCTTGGCGGAAAGATAACTGAGGGGAAATGGTGAAAGGAAAAATAAACTAAGAAAGATAGAGCATGATTTCTGAGGAAAATGGTAGCTGTGTCATTCTGGTGAACTTAAAATCCTCAGGGTGTGTGTGTGCTTTCTTTGAAGGGTGAACGTCATTGCTGGGCCCTGTGCTGGGACCAGCAGCCGCTAACACAAGAAAGCACATTCTCTGGAGAAAGGCTGCCGAGGCACGGGAGCAGGAAGCAGTGAAGCCAGATGGAGCCCAGAAATAGTGTCCTCCTCGCCTGTCCGTCTTCTCCTTTTAGGAAACAGTGTTCTGGCAGCATCTGACCCTCCTTTAGCTTCCATCCCCCGCCGTGTAGGCCTCAGCCACCATCCTCTTCAGAGGAGAGGTTGTACTTTTTGAATGCCACCAGATCTGAAAATCCAGGTTGAAGAATGCTGTACATTCAGCTCAGCCGAGAATCTCACTAATAACGCACATCAGGGCCTCCTGCTTCACAAAGCTCTGGGGACTCTGTCAGATGTTGTGTGCGTCCTTCCCTTCTCCTCAGAGAAACAGCAGAGCTTTGTCTCTGCTTCGCCGAGATGAAGTGGCCACGGAACTGCAGCACGCAGTGGGCACGTCGCTCAATAACAGTGGCATGCTTATCGACGAAATGGGGCTCCAGTCAAGCAGGTGGGCTTCTAATGACTCCTGCTGTGAATCACTAACCCAATAGTCCTCAAACTTTAGGGCACACGGGAATCATCTGGATTTCTTCCCAAAAGGCATATTCCTGATTCTCAACTCAGATCTCAGATCTCCTTCCAGAAGCCGTGGTGAGGGCACACCCTGTGCACGGGCACCAGACGGCGCTCCACGGCGGGCGAGGGGATCCCTCTCGGAAGACAGAGTATCACTTACACTATCCACTGGGAACCCACACATGCCGACATTTAATAACATCTGCCACATAGGAAACAACTGACCTGGAAACACGGAGTCTTTCGACATAAAGTCACTTAAATGAAAAACAATATTCAAGCATTCTTATAAATATTCTCGTGGTACTTACGGCATCAAAGATATTCTATTAGCTGCAGCAGGAACACTAGCATCAACCCTTCAAGCCATTACTTCTCTCATAAAGTCACACACTTGCTTTATAAGCAGTTGCCATAAAGTCTTATGAACCACATCAGCTCAGAAGTGGACTGTGAGACTCAATACTAGCATCCTGCTAGTCTCTCCACTGAATCTTGAAAGTGTTGGTGCCCTTTACAGTTAGATAATGGTATTGCCCCTTTATTTGATCACATTCATATTTTCTGTCATTGCCTTTATTTGACCAACTAGAATACCTCATAGCTGATCTATAAAATAAAGATACGGTGATTGTGGGTATGATTTAGATTAAGTTGTTATTTTAGGTGTTTACTTTTAAAAAAGTTATCAATGTTTGTTTTTTACTAGAGGCCCTGTGCACAGATTTGCAGGGTTCCTCCGCTTGGCCTGCAGGGATCAGGCCAAAACTGGCTCTCCAGCATTTCCCGAGGGGTCCTGGATTGTGAGAGGGCACAGGCCAGGCTGAGGGACCCGGCCTGGGCATGATCAGGGCTGGGGAGTGACCACAAGAGGGCTCTAGGACATGTCCAGCCCATCTTGCCAGGTCCCGAAAGGCTGGACCCCAGCAGCAAGCTAACCTACTGATCAGAGTGCATGCCTCCTGGTGGTCAGTGCATGTCATAGCAAATGGCCGAATGGTCGAATGAACAGTTAGACACTTGACATATTAGTCTTTTATTATATAGGATTATTCCATAAAATAAAAAAGAGTTCATAATAAAAGTTCAAAATCTTTTATGGTTGACAGTAAAGGGAACTCTAAATATTGCCCATTTAGGACCCTGGTCAAATACAGGTGGCCTCCTTCCCACAGTGATGGTCAAAGCAGGACAAACCATCTGGCCAACTCACAGCAAAGGTGTGAAATATGCTTCAGAGGGAGGGTGACAAAGGTGGGACCCATAGGAAGAGAATAATGCAGTAATACTGTTTGTGACTGTCTTTGAATTAATACCCACTCAGAGATCAAAACAAGCTGGGATAGGGAGAGAATGTAAATACCTTCATAAGCTGTTTATTAAAAAGGAATCTTATGCCCAGCCAGCATGGATCAGGGGTTGAACTTTGACCTATGAACCAGGCGGTCATGGTTTGATTCCTGGTCAGGGCACATGCCCAGGTTGTTGGTTCGATCCCCAGTGTGGAGCATACAGGAGGCAGCTGATCAATGATTCTCTCTATCATTGATGTTTCTATCTCTCTCTCCATCTCCATTCCTCTCTGAAGTCAGTAAAAATAATTTTTTAAAAGATACTTTATTACAGGTTATAAACAACTCTCTTTCCTCTTGCTGTTTTTGTATTAGTTATAAAGTTATATACCATAAACACAGAAGGAAAAACGTGCTGTTATTTTCCATTCCTGAGGAGAGCCATTTGTAATTTTTAAAAATTCTGATGAACTAATAAAAAAGTATTAGCTTTCAAACAAATATGCTGTGTTTATCATGTCAAAAAATTTAAAACACTTTTTAAATTTTCCTATTGTCCCACAGCTTAAGGGGTAGTTGAAGCACTTCACTTCATGGGGTGAAATGAGATGTAAGGACAATGGCATTCGCGGGAGGAAGGGTGTGTGTGGTCCTTGTGGGGCGGCAGCATGGAGGGTGAGTCCTGAAAGGTAGACTCTGGTTACTGTGAAGGATGGCAGCAGAAAATCCCACGTGAAGCAAAACCATGGGCAAAGTTCTAGAAGGGAAAGAGAATTGGCTATTTCGGTAAGGGTTAGCTGAGAGTTTTGGAAAATACAAGTAAGATTTCAAGGATGGGTAACAATGGAGAGGGCTCAGCCTAACTGTCTAAGACGTAAGGAAATGGCAGGTAATGAAGACTTTTGATGCTAGAAGTGATGCCATTAAATTACAACTGAAAAACATAAATGTAGAGGGAATAGGGAGAAGGTTTGGAGGGGCAAGATTCCAGATGCAGGAGCAATCAGAGTGGGCAGCTGGGGAAATACATGTAACCGAAGACATTTTAGAAAATATTTTAAAGAGGTCTGAAACTTCAGACACTGGCCAGTTAAATTTTTTTTAATTTATTTTTTAATTTAATTTTTTATTTTGGCCCTGGCTTCTACTCAAAGAGGCACTAAAAACAGAAAAAAGAGAGGACTAGGATCCTGAGTCACTGGGGGACATGGCCAGTCTGCAAACAGCCATCAGCCACTCATGGGGGTGTGGTAGGCCTATTGCCCCTAGCCCAGGCCACCTCATGCCCCAAGGCAATGCCCACCCTGATCCAGGACACCCTTCAGGGAAAACCAGCTGGCCCCCACCCATGCACCAGGCCTCTATCTATACTAATAAAAGGGTTATATGCTAATTAGATTGGGAGACCTTTCAGACGTTCTTCTGGACAAAGACATGGTGGCAGGGCCAAGGTAGAGGCCATTAGAGGCCAAGAGGGGAGGGCAGTTAGGGTGATCAGGCTGGCAGGGGGTGCATTTGGGGGCAAGCAGGTTGGCAGGCAGAGTGGTTAGGGGCAATCAGGCAGGCATGCAGGTGAACAGTTAGGAGCCAGCAGTCCTGGATTGGGAGAGGGATGCTCGACTGCCTGTTTAGGCAGGATCCCTGTAAAATGGCAGTAGGACATTCTTTGAGGGGTCTCAGACTGGAGAGGGTGCAGGCCAGGCTGAGGGACACACCATGCATGAATTTTGTGCACCGGGCCTCTAGTTTGTAGATAATAAGGATTGTCTTTTCCTTAAGAAAGGAACAAGACATCTCTGATGCTTTTCCCTGCAATTCTCGAATGAATGAGCAACAGCCCCTCGCCCTTTGTTTAGCTGACCTGCCTTTATCTCTGGCTGTGTGAGTCCCCAGAATAGATGGGGGAGGGCATCTCTCATCTCTACAATGCAAAACAAGTTGAAGTGAATGTCACTGTAATATTCCACTCTAGGCAGAGTCACAGCAAGACATCTTCGGCCTCCTCTGGTCTGCTCTGTCACGGAAGAAGCTGTCTAACTCTGCGGCCTGAACTGCCCCCCAGGCAGAGGCTGAGGGCTGGGGGACAGGGTAAGGCCAGGCATTCATAGAGAGGACAAGATTGGGACTGAAGGGCATGTGCTCTGCTGTGTGGGCTACTGAATTTTTCATCTCATTAAGGAAACAGCCGCAGAATCTGGCCCAGATAAAGAGGCAGTCCCATGTTTGGCAGAGCCCAAAGCACCTTTTAAACAAAATGTAAGTAAAGGCTTAGCTGGGCGATTAGAATACTAAAATGTATGTGATGTTCCAGGTGCAAGGGGCTGGGACAAGCAGAGACACAGGAGACAGCAGGTCGTGAGGAGACACAAACAGGTTCACCTCAAGCATTTTGAGTGTGAGATAATGAGGAAGTATCCACATACTAAGTTACAGAAGGAATTTACTAGATGTGGGATGGGATGCCAGCAAAGACATTGATATAAAAGTGTCGACATCATCTACACAGACCTTAGGAGAGCATTGGAGAAAGATTAGCAAAGATCCACAGACCCAGCCTTGGTGATCTTCCTGTGAGACGTTTTAAAAAAGCTATTATGAATGAAAAAGCAACAGCAAACCCAGGAGGCCAGAAGAGGCACAGAAGTATCATTGAAATCTATGGATATTTGTCATGTATAGATCCAGCTGACGTCATCTTCCGAAAGCTTTTGTAAGCAACACTAATACTCAATATATATCGTATTTTTTGGACCATAAGACGCTCCGGACCATAAGACGCACCAGTTTTTAGAGAAGGGAAATGAAGAAAAAAAGATTCTGAAACAAATAGTGTCCTAAAATATTTTATGTGCATTAAAACCCAACATCACAGTCATAAACACATGTAATCAACCCTGTAAAGTAAACAGCAGCATTTAGAACCATTTTAGAGCCGGGCAAGCACACAGAGACCACACAGAGCCGGGCAAGTAAAAGAACTTTTTTTTTAAAGTATATGTGTGGGCTATATTTGGACCATAAGACGCAGGGACTTTTTCCCCCCACTTCTGGTGGGAAAAAAGTGCATCTTATGGTCCGAAAAATATGGTATATAAAATTCTAAGAGACCAAACGACCGGATGATGAAATAACCAATCAACCGGCTGCTATGATGCACACTCACCACCAGGGAGCAGGCACTCAATGCAGGAGCTGCCCCTGATGGTCAGTGCACTCCCATAGTCAACCTCTCATGGCCGGCTGACCAACCTCCTGTGGTCCCTCTCCCCAACTGGCCCCCACATTGGTCATGATCAGGGGCTGGCTGGCAACCTCCTGCAGTACCTCCCTCCAGCCTGCCAACCCTTTATGGGCTGGCTAGCTCCCGCCACCCTCTGCTGGCTAGCTGACCCCAATTGGAGGGGGGGGGGGATGGCTAACCTCCTGTGGCCCCTCCCCCCAGCTGGCTGGCCCCTCTGATCAGCCCCCAATTGGGAGGGGTCCCCACCAGCCAACCTCCTGAAGTCCCTTCCCCTAGCCAGCCGCCTCACAACTCTGATTGACTCTGATTGCCAACCAAGCCAAGGGACCCCACCCATGCACAAATTTGTGCACTGAGCCTCTAGTAGTAAAATAAAAACAGAGTAATCATAGAGTAACTAGTTTATGTACCAACATGTGAAAATCAATTTGTACAGTGAGGATTGACATTACTTTGATCATCTTCAAGCACTCAAATGTGTTCTAGGGTCACATGAAACCATCAATCCTAAGCAATTTGTCTCAGTCCACGTGACCTCTGTCAAAAATGGAAAACGGTTATGATTCGTTTTTGTTTCAAGGTTACAAGGAAAATATGGCACAACTTTATCACTTCTCTATAAGGTGAAATTCCAAGGTCTAATATATCTGACATCTGCTCAGAGAAGGCACAATTTTAAACATAATGCTCGATCTATCTTGAACATTGACAGAAAACCTTCTCACTGTGATCCCAGTCCTAAGACACCTGGGTTTCTTATGACACAGAAAGAAGATACTCAATTTTAGAGAATCTCTAATTTGTTCAAACACAAATTAATTTTTCTGTTTCCATAAACTGACATGGTTACTAATTTCTGCATAAAGGAAACCTAGCCGAGTAACTGAAGAGGATGTGACCCTCAGAGTATGTTCATCTTCCATTTAACTCTGAAGTACCTTTGATCTCATCTGACACTCAAGATTGGCCTCAGGTTCTGCAATGACTTCCCCTTCAGCCCCAAGGAGACTGCACAGCAGTGGGCTGAGGGCACGTGGATCCCAGGTGCATTGCTGGGACCTGACTGAATGGTGGCACACATACAGCTCACACATCCCAGGCTTGGGCTTTGTCAGATGCACACTGTCCGATTTATCTCTTCGTGCCGACAGTAATGACATTTAAGTCTGGAGGGTTATTTTTCCCTTTTGTTGTACATGCAAATGATTCTTGCTCTGCATTACAAAACTAAGCCCAGCAACTCCAACAAAGAAAACTGAGAAATATATTGATAGCTTTTAATTTGGTGCACACAAAGAGTCACATTTATATTCTTATATAATAAGTTTCTGAAATTTTTAATTATTTTAGAACTAGAGGCCCAGTGCACAAAATTCATGCATGGAGGGGGGGTGTCCCTAAGCCTGGCCTGAACCCTCTCTAATCTGGGATCCCTTGGGGGATGTCTGACTGCTGGTTTAGGCCCATCCCTCTCACAATCTTGGACCGATGGCTCCTAACCACTCATCTGCCTTTCTGCCTGATCATCCCTAACTGCCTCTGCCTGCCTGCCTGATTGCCCCTAACTGTCTCTGCTTGCCAGTCTGACACTGCCTAACCATTCCCCTGCCAGCCTGATTACCCTCAACTGCCCTCCCTTGCCAGCCTGATTACCCCCACTGCTCTTCCCTGTCATCCTGATTGCCCCCAACTGCCCTCTGCTGACCTGATCACCCCCCTCCAACTGCTTGCTCCCCCATGCTGGCCTGATCATGCCCCTAACTGCTTGCCCCCTGGCCAGCCTGATTGCCCCTAACTGCCTCTGCCTCAGAAGACTTCCAGATGATGTCTGGTTGACCCATTCTAATTAGTATATTACCCTTTTACTAGTATGGATGATCCTGCATTTGACCCTCCTGGGCACCACATAAATAAGCTCTAAATTTTTCATTCTAATAATTCTCAGAAAACTAAGTTATCTAATATTACATAAAGAGAAATTTCATACTTTTCTAGCTCATCCTCACAAGAGATAAACACATAAGATTACTATCTATATATATAAAACCCTAATATGCAATTAAATTGAATGGCGAAACACCCAACAACCAGTCACTGATCTGCACTGACCACCAGGAGTGTGTGGGGAACGTGGTGGGTCTTGGCAGTGGCACGATGGTGGAGCAGGTGAGCAGGGTGCCAGACCAAGGCGGGTGCTGGTTCTGTCATCAGAGTGCGTCTCTGGTGGTTACTGAAATTTCTTTGCTCTGATGTGCTGTGGTCCTGACAGCACTCACACCCGCTGCCAGTGCCTGGCGCTGGTCAGTGGTGCGAGAGGCTGCCATCAGCCTGGATCACCCCTGAGGGCTTCTCTATGCCCCCTGCTCTTGAGGGGTATTGAGGGCAGCAGCTGCCTCTCAAACCCACTGGCAGTGCCAGCCCCACTCACATCTACTGCTGGCCCTGGCCCCAATCACTCAGCGCCCTCAGCGGGTGCGAGCTGGGCAGGCGCCATCAGCCGTGGGGGTGGTGGTGGCAAGAGTGTGGCTGCAGGAAGAGAGGGGACCGGGGCCATGGTGGGAAGGGCTGGGTGGGGACATGGAGGATGGGCCAGACTCGCCCCTATGTCCACCGCAGCCTCTCTCCCACAGTTTCTTTCAAGGTGCACGGATTTGTGCACTGGGCCTCTAGTAGGATATAAGGAAGATCTCATCTAGCCCCTTTGTAACTGTCCAGTCCAACCTTCACAACAAGAAGACAAAATCCTGCATGATCAACGTGCCCATGCCTGATGTAGGCTAATGAGATATCAAGACAAAAGGAACTATTTTATTCATTTCACAAAATACAACTTCTTGGTGAATTCCATAATTTAGAGGGTGGAGCCTTCCTGAGTGGGATTAGTGCCCTTTAAGAAAGTCACCGGATTTCCCTCTCCACTTCCACAGCGAGGTCTCAATGAGATGTCTCCCCCCTGGAGGGAAGCCCTCACCCCACCGTGTGGGCACCCAGGCCGTGGAGTTCAGCCTCCGGGGCTTTGAGAAGTCAATGTCGTTGTTTCTATGCCACCCAGCCCGTGGCATTTCAGTACGGCAGCCCGAGCAGATGGAAAGAGGGCCGCACAGCAAGTTAAGAAGGAAAGCGAGCTGAGACAGGAATGCAGTGTGTGCTCCCATGCCAGGACTCAGCTTCAGTGGAAGGCCACCGTCCACAAAGCCAAGGTCAGAGAGGTGAGGACGTGCACACACACGGAACTGAAATCACTGTCTTCTAACCTCACACTGTCCGCCAATGTCAGATTCTAAGAGCATAGTTTCAAAGACTGTATGGTGCAATGACTATAAATACATTGTACATAAAACACGGTAAAAATAAGGGGGAGATCCTTAAAATTGTTCAGTCTCCTTGTTTTTCAAAGTGATCACAACCCTACTTCTGTTTGATGAGAGCATGCTGGGTTGCAGTTTTTGTTTTTTGTTTTTGAATGGCAAGCGAAAGGCACTGCTAGAATCCCTTAGCTGGTGCCGACATTCCCTGAATTAATCACTTTCCTCTCACAGAGCAAGAAATAAAATTACGGCTCTCATTGCCATATGCCTACTCATCATTCACAAGACAGATTTTTTCTTAACATACTTTAATGCATCATTGTCTTGATACAAATAGTAATACTATAATAAAATATATGCATTCTTGAAAAAATCCTTACTTTTTGAAAACACAGACACTAAAACATATCTGAGCTCTGGGAAGAATAGACTTGTGTAGATCATTCATAATGTGTACAAGTTTGTAACTGTAGCCCAACTCCAATAAGAACTAATTTAAAGTAGCAACACATAAAATTTAAAACATCTCCTTAAACATATTGACACCACTGACAAACACTAAGCGATGGTCCGGGCATCCCTGGAAGCTGCTGGGAACACGGGCGGCCCCCGCCCCTGAAGCAGAGCTGGGCCGGCCGCCCCTGTGTACCGCCTTCCAGTGAGTGCATGTGGGCAGCCAGTCACTGTGCCCTACTGGCTGAGCTGCCCTCGGGGCCACCCACTCAGCCATATGGAGGAGGGGCTGGTGTGGGGGAGGGGCTGGTATGGGGGAGGGCTGGTATGGGGGAGGACTGGTATGGGGGAGGGCTGGTATGGGGGAGGGGCTGATATGGGGAGGGCTGGTATGGGGGAGGGCTGGTATGGGGGAGGGCTGGTATGGGGAGGGCTGGTATGGGGAGGGCTGGTATGGGGGAGGGCTGGTATGAGGGAGGGCTGGTATGGGGGAGGGCTGGTATGGGGAGGGCTGGTATGGGGGAGGGCTGGTATGGGGAGGGCTGGTATGGGGGAGGACTGGTATGGGGGAGGGCTGGTATGGGGAGGGCTGATATGGGGAGGGCTGGTATGGGGAGGGCTGGTATGGGGGAGGGCTGGTATGGGGGAGGACTTGGCCACTGCTAATAGGAAAAAGCGAAGGGAACACAGGCCTGACTGATGGGCGGGAGTGGGCCGGGCAGTGGACATGGCCTGGTCCTCCTTAGGCTCGTGGGTGGGGGTCCCGGCCCTTCCTTGGTGAGTCCCAGGCGTGGGCGGGAGCAGCGGCCCAGGCGGTGAGTGTGTCTGAGCCCCTGGTCCAAGGGGGACAGTGGCCCAGGCGGTGAGTGTGCCCTGTGCCCCCTGGTCCAGGGGGGACAGTGGCCCAGGCGGTGAGTGTGCCCTGTGCCCCCTGGTCCAGGGGGGACGGCGGCCCAGGCGGCGAGCGTGCCCGGCCCCCTGGTCCAGGGGGGACGGCGGCCCAGGGGGCGAGTGTGTCTGAGCCCCTGGTCCAGGGGGGACGGCGGCCCAGGAGGCGAGTGTGTCTGAGCCCCTGGTCCAGGGGGGACGGCGGCCCAGGCGGTGAGTGTGTCTGAGCCCCTGGTCCAGGGGGGACGGCGGCCCAGGAGGCGAGTGTGTCTGAGCCCCTGGTCCAGGGGGGACGGCGGCCCAGGCGGTGAGTGTGTCTGAGCCCCTGGTCCAGGGGGGACGGCGGCCCAGGCGGTGAGCGTGCCCAGCCCCCTGGTCCAGGGGGGACGGCGGCACAGCCGGAGCCCACCCGGAGGCAGGGCTCTGTGAGGAGGCTGCAGTGTGTCCAGTCTCACAGGACGGCTTCCTCAGCGTGGGGGGCACTGGTTGGGCATCTCAGGTGAGTCCCCAGTGCCCACTGCCAGCCCTACACGCCTTCCTCATGAGTTTGTGGTCAGGCATGTACAGGGCCACTCTGTGTGCAGGGGGTTATATCACACATTCGCTCACAGCAGAGCCCACACCTCCTGGGCAAAGCTGGCCCCCAGCACCCTCCGCGAAGTCTGGGAACAAGACTGACCTCAGCAAACAAGTGGGGCCATTGTCAAAGCGATGCAGACGTGAGAGACTTCACGAGGAAGGCCTGGGCATCCAGATGGGCCTCAGGTCACTGTCCCTGCACCCCGCAGGGCCCGAGGTCAGACCACCGGCCAGCGCCTCCTGCCCTGGGGGCGGGGGATCCTAGTAACGAGGAGGCACGCCCATCCCTTCTCAGGAACAGACCAGGCAGTGGCGCCAGCTCCTCCGGAAAGCTTCCCGCTATCCAGCTTTGGTGTAATCACTCTGCCTCCTTCCTTCCCTGTGGCCGGCCCATGGACCATGGACGGCCCGAGACCCACCCCTTCAGCTGCTGCATCTGTAAGTCTGACTTCACTACGTTCACCATCTGTGTGATGATGAGACTGTGCTGAGGGGCTCACCTTCAGAGAGGACAATTGTCTCCATCAGTAATAATGCATTTCTAAAACACAGCTGGGTGTCAATGGGCACTCAGTTTAATTATCCTATCTTTTACAATTTTACCATTATCCTATAGTATGGTTGATGACATATAAGGAAGAAAAGTATTCAAGGCACTAAGAAATAAGGACATGGATTATTTTCAGTTCATTTAAAAGTATTGCCTACAACCAGGAACTAGACTATAATTTAAGAACAAATTGTAATAACAAATTAAAATCAGTGTGTATTTTTTTCCTGGCTTATGTGCTATACTCAGCTATCAGCTAATCAGAGTTAATGTAACAATATGAAATTAATGTAAGAATTATGTTTCAGCAAGCTGTTCCAACAGCATTGTAACTTAATCATTTTTATTAGACTAATTTTAAGAAAGTTTGGGAAACCCATGTAATATGTTGTGGGATAAGCAGAGTCAGCATTAGTTTAGAAGTATACTGTGATACTTATGCTAAGAATAAATCATGGATTTTAACAAATTAAAAACACAATGACTAAAATTAGGGCTTTTTACCTTATTGACTACAATCAGTATGCAAAGTATGAGGATTTTTGTAAAAGAAAAAATACACAACGATTATCTATTTAGACAAAAACACACACACAAATAAACAGTAGAAAATTTAATTTAAAAAGAAAGCACTTATTTTTTCTGAACATTAAACCTAAACAATGACCATATATAACAGTCCTGATTTAATAGTAAAATAGCTCTTGACTTATGTAAATTTAAGGCATGTGATTTTCCATGATTTTTAACAGAAATAAATTGTAAGATCAGTAAGTTCAACACACACTTATTATAGTACCTCCAACTCTTTTAAACAATGATATATAGGCAATGTTTTCTGGTCTCATGAAACCAGTTCTCTATTTTATAATATACCATATTTTTCGGACCATAAGATGCACTTTTTTCCCCCCAGAAGTGGGGGGAGGGGGGGGAAGTCCCTGCGTCTTATGGTCCAAATATAGCCTACACATATACTTTAAAAAAAAAGTTTTTTTACTTGCCCGGCTCTGTGTGGTCTCTGTGTGCTTGCCCGGCTCTAAAATGGTTCTAAATGCTGCTGTTTACTTTACAGGGTTGATTACATGTGTTTATGACTGTGATGTTGGGTTTTAATGCACATAAAATATTTTAGGACACTATTTGTTTCAGAATCTTTTTTTCTTCATTTCCCTTCTCTAAAAACTGGTGTGTCTTATGGTCCGGAGCGTCTTATGGTCCGAAAAATACGGTAAGTAGTAGATGCAAAACAAACAAAAAACAAAAAACCACCACCAACAACAAAACCCAGAAAACAACACACACACACACACACACACACACACAATATTAGGTTGTAAAGAGTGACTTAGGGAATTAATTAAAATCTTATATTTTAATTTATTTCAATTTACTGATCTAAATGTTAACACTTGAGCTCTCCACTTGCTGGAAAGAGTTATAGGGAAATGGGGTAAATATTATTCTAATAAAGATGTTGCTGTCAGATTTAGAATACAGATTAAATCTTGTACAAACAAAATAAACTTTAAAATAAAAAGTACAGAGAAGACACAAAATGGTGTGGTCAAATAGACATGTCCCAAGCCTTATCTCAGAGCAGATAGAAGGAGCATCTAAATCTAACAAGATCGGTCCAGAATTGTCGAAGCAGAACAGCTGCTGAGACATTTGCAGTCGGGAAGGGCACAGGACTCCTGGAGAATGGTGGGATCAGGGTTATGGGCTGGAGAGAATTGAGAGACCTCCGAACTGAGAGGGTCAGAAGGGAATGTGCCTGGGGACAGGTGTAACACCCAACTGAAAGGAAGTCCACAGGGCTGCTGGAGGCAGGGGATTCTAGATCTATGTCCACAGTCATGAGAGGTTGAGCCCAGAGGGGTGCCAGGGCTAAGGGTTAACACCAAATCAGCAAAGCAAGAAATGCTAAAGGGACTGCTGTGAAAAGAAAAATAGAAAGGAAAGAAGGAATGAATGCAAAAAGAATAAAAATGGCAACAAACAAATACCAATCCTACCTAATAAAAGAGTAATAAGCAGAGGAGGATCCAAGATGGCTGCTCAGTTAGACACCTAACCGCAGCAGCACACAACAATTTCAATGGAATACAACTAAAATGTAGAGTGGACATCGCCCAGAGCTACAGGTAGTCGACTGACTGAAAATTCTACAACAAGAAGGAAAGAGAAAACCAGAAGGAAAATCAGAGGAGCTGAAAAAAAGCCTAAGGTACGGAGACATGCTGGGCGCCCCCACGCACGCGCGCACCGAGAGGTCACAGCTGGAGAGGAGGAGAGGGCTGGGTGCTGCCTAGCGTTCCCTAGCGGGAAGGAAATGGGACCCCCAGCCTGGGCTGAATCCCCGAACTGGCAGCGCTGACTCCAAGTTATGAGCCAGACCCTGGGGACCCAGGCTCTGGCGGGGGAGACGGGGCTGTGAGGTGGAACCCCAAGGGAGCAGCAAAAAGCAGGGCCCCCAGAGTCGCGCGCACATTGTGCGCAGAGGACTGAATGTTGACTCTGATGCTGGATTACCCTGCCTAGCAGGAAGAAACAAAGCCTCAGGTGGCGCTGAGCTTCAGTCCGGACTGCTCTGAACCCCAGTCCTGGACCAGACCTTGGGGACCCAGGCTCGGGCAGGGGGAGACGGGGATGTGAGGTGGAATCCCAGGGGAGTGGCGAAAAGCGAAGTCCCCAGAGTCACACGCACTGCGCGCAGAGGACAGTCTGTTGACTCTGATCCTAGACTCCCCTAGCGGGAAGGAGAAAAAAAAAAAAAAAGCTCCAGACTGGAGGAATGCGACAGGGAGCAGAAGCCCCTGCAGGACACCAGCCAGCCAGCGCCGGCAGGGAGCCTGGAGACGGGGCCAAGGCCGGGGACTGCTTCCTGGGCCGCGCCGACCCCAGCAACAGGCTGGAGCAGCATGGGAGCCTGCGGAGAACAAAGGGGTGCCACAGGCCAACCTGCTGAGCTCCCAGGACAAGGAGGAAGAAACCAAAGTTCTCAATGTGAAGAAATCAAGTGAGAGCAAAAGATAGTAAAATTACTTAAGAAAGAATACAAAGAAGATCTTGAAAAATCAAAGACTAAGTCAGAACTCAACTCACCAGCCAACATTGCAACATAAATGCGTTTGTTTTTTTTTAAAAAAAAAAAAAGGACAGAATGTTGGAACAGCGGCAGCCAGGTCTAGAGTGCCCAGGCACAAAACAATGGCAACTGGGCCCGGAGCAGCAGCAGCCAGAACCAGAGCAACAACAGCCAGCACTGGAGCAGCCAGACCTGGGGCAGTGGCAGCCAGGCCTGAGGTGGAGGCAGCCAAGCCCAGAGTGGCCAGTCCAGGAACACCCAGACCTGGAGTGGCCGGGCCCGGAGAAGCTGGGCCCAGAGCAGCCGGGTTGGGAGCTGCCAGGTCCAGAACAGCAGTAGCCAAGCCCGGAGCATCCAGGCTGGGAGTGGCCAAACTCGGAGCGGCCGGGCCTGGGGCAGCCGGGCCCGGAGCAGCCGGGTCTGGTGTGGCCAGGCCCGGAGCAGCGGCCGCCAGGCTGGGAGCGGCCAGGCCCGGAGCATCCAGGTCTAGTGCGGCCAGGCCCAGAGCAGCCGGGTCGGGTGCGACCAGGCCCAAAGCAGCAGCAGCCAGGTCCAGAGCAACTAGGTCGCGAGCGGTGGTGACCAGACCCGGAGCAGCTGGTTGTGGAATGAACCAGAGCAACAGAGGCCAGGCCCGAAGCAGCCAGGCCTGGAACAGCTCGCTCCTCGCCTGCCCCTGCCCCAAGGCTGCCTCTCAGACATGGCTGGAAACTTTTGTGGGAATTTGAGGGTCTGCTGAATCAAGTGATGAAGGCTTAGATCTGGATGTGTTGAGTTAGTATAGGGCTGGGGTGTTGAGTGCCTTGGGTGGGGCCTGGATGAGGCTGGTTGACCTATTTGGAAATGTCTTTTGTGTGAAATGTATCATTGGGCATGTGGTGGTATTATTGATATGAGAAAATGCTAAGTAACTGATTTACTATCTGAAAAGGGAGGGAGGAAGAGACTGAACATAAACTGCACCTATGGATGAGGACAATGGGGGATGGGGAGAGGGGCGAGGGTGGAGTGGGAACCTGGTGGAGGGGAGAAGAAATGAGGTACCTTTGTAACAATATGAACAATAAAGATTGATTTAAAAAAAAAAAGAGTAATAAGCAAATTAACCAACACTCTGCTACAAGCCACACTGATAAGCCACGCCCACCAGCCAATCAGAGCAAGTATGAAAATTAACCCCATCCAAGAAGGCTGCAGCCTCAGAGAACAGTTAAGAGGCTTGGGTTTCCCTGGCACACCCTGGCCAGCTTTCCACACACCCTGGCCAGCCTAGGCCTCTACTCAAGGATACAAAGTTTCAATTATAGAAGATAAATCCCAAGAAAAATGGCAGCAGTCACGGAGCTGGAGAGAACAGGTTGCCTCAAGCAATGGAGGAAGCCTAGCTTTCCACCTGCCCTTGCCAGCCTAGGCCTCCACTCAATAATACAAAGTTTCAATTATAGAAGATAAACAAATCCAAACAGAAATGGCTGCATCCATGGAGCAAGCAGGAGATTTGGCTCCACTCCAAGCTACAAAGTTTCAATTGTAGACGGTAAATAAATTCCAGATACCAGGACCTCTGCTTGGGTCACCAGGAGGCATGGCCGGCCTGCAAACCACCACAGACCCCTTGCTCAGGCCACCCCATGCCCCAAGGGAACCCACACCCTGATCCAGGACACCCTTCAGGGCAAACCAGCCAGCCCCCACCCATGCACCACCACAAGATGGCTAGCAGGGGAGGGCAGTTGGGAGGTACCAGGCCTGCAAGGGAGGGCAGTTGAGAGGGACCAAGTCTGCAAGGGATGGCAGTTGGAAGTGATCAACCCTGCAGAGGAGGGAAGTTGGGGGCAAACAGGCTGGCAGGGGAGCAGTTAGACATCAATCAGGCTGGCAGAGGAGTGGTTAGGGGGTGATCAGGCTGGCATGTGGAAGCAGTTAGGGGCAATCAGGCAGGCAAGCAGTTGGGAGTCAGGAGTCCTGGATTGTGAGAGGGGTCCCAGATTGGAGAGGGTGCAGGCTAGGCTGAGGGATACCCCCCACCCTATGCACGAATTTCATGTACCAGGCCTCTAGTCAATAATAATTTTAAATGTAAATGGATTAAATACTCCAACCAAAAGACATAGAGTAGCTGAATGGATAAGAAAATATGACCCATATATTTGCTGTCTACAAGAGACCCACCTTAGAATAATCAGCTCACATAGACTCATAGTGAAGGACTAGAAAAAAAAGGTTTTTTTAGGGAAAAGGAAATGAGAAAAAAGCTGGGGTAGCAATACTTATATCTGACAAATAGGCCTCAAAGTGAAGGCCATAACAAGAGATAAAAACGGACAATTCATAATACTAAAGAGAGCAATTCAACAGGAGGATATAACTGGTAAAAAAAAAAAAATGCACATAATATAGGAGCACCCAAATACACAAAAAACTTTGGAAAGATATCAAGGGAGAGATTGAGAGGACTTAATACCCTATTGAAACCACTGGAGAAATCCTCTAGACAAAAAAATGAGCAAAGAAACAGCAATCCTAAATGACTCACTAGATTAGATGGACTTAATTGACATCTTCAGAACATGTCACCCCAAAGCTACAAAATATACATTCTTCTCAAGTGCACATGAGGCATTTTTAAAGAAAGACCACATATTAGGACACAGGCAAAGTCTCTTCAAATTCAAGAAGATAGAAGTAATATAAAGCACCTTCTCAGATCACAATGGCATAAAATTAGACATTTTAACTACAATAAAAACAATGATAAAAAAATATCAAATACTTGGAGGAAAAATAGCATGCTATTAAACAACTAGATGACCGATGCATGAAGATTCATGTAAAAATAGGCCTTCCTTCCCCTTGCTACCGGCATCACCTTTGCTCTGGCCTTAACCATCTTTCCACCTTTGTTCCAGGCCCAGAGTTACCTTTCTTCCTTCCCATGCTGCCCAGAGGCCCGGAGCAGCTGGGGCAGTGTGGAATGCCAGCATCATTTCCCTGGGGACAACACAAGCATCCCGCCCGGCCCCTGATTGCTTGGTGTCTGCTTATGCAGATTAACGCGCCATCTTTGTTGGGTTGATTTGCATAATCAACAATAAAGAATTTAAATTAGAATCTAGAATTCCAGGTCCAGGGCTCTGCAGGAGAAATGCCAAGGGCTTGCCCACGGGGGCCCAGCAGGAAGGGCTGGACATGTGTGAAGGCATGACATAGCTGCGAGGCTTGAGATCCGTGGGTTCCCACACTCTGTCCGGCAAGTGCATGTAGACACACCGACCTCAGGCACGGGGTGGCAGTGGTGTCGGTGCCCGTCGGGATGGCATTTTGCCTGTCGGGTCAGGACAGCTGCCCGCTGGCTCCTTTCTTCCCCGCTCAGGCGGCAGCTCCCGCTGGGCCGCACGGCCTCTCCACCCCGCCCTGGAACTCAAGTTTCAGAAGAAGCACGGCTCTTCCGCTCTGCTCTGAGGGCGCACTCTCCAAAAACTTTCTCCGGAAAGGACCCAATCGACGATGTAGAGCCAGTGGCCTGTCAGATTGCACAAAACCATTTTCATTGCCAGTTTACTCTGGCAGTGTCTGCTGACAAAACCCATCTTTCTAACAGGTCACTTATTGCATCCGTATTCATCTGTCAGTGGTGTCTGAATATTTCCAGTGTGTAAGGTCAAGCATACATGAGCCCAGGATAAGAAGTTTCTTTTTGTGCTCCACATCCAAATTCTACTCAGATCCCACTTTATAAAACGCATGCCCAGCCTAGCTCCTTGGCCAATGTTTTATCTTGAAAATCAGGGTAGAGAATCCAGAAAGTCTTGGAGGGCAGCCTTGGCCTTTGTTTGTGGACAGAGGCCTGGGCAGAGGCAGGAGACACCCAGCGCCGACACGTGGACGTCCATCCTGCTCAGCAGCCACTGCCGGGGGGCCTGGGAGCTGCACCCCTCTCTTGCCAGGGGCCCGGGGGGCAGCGGCAATACAGTGCTGAGAGGCCATGAGGAGACAGTGACTCTGCGTTCAATCACGAGGGCACTCCCCTCGGCCCCCAGGCCCCAGGGGTTGCGTCTCCTCTTCGGGGAGAGCAGTGTCAGCAGGGCTGGCAGAAAGCATGGGGCCTTAGCCCAGGACTCCTCTGAGCAGTCATAGCGCTGACCATGGCTTCCCAGAGCCAAGCACATTGGAGCATGTGACACGCCGGTGTCCATCCCGGACTGTTTGGGGCTCAGTCAGGCCCACCCTGGCTGCTCTGCAGCCCCAGTGGAGTAGTGGACACGGCCAGGGGAGAGATGAGCCCCTAAGCCAAAACAAACAAGAATGTCAAACAACAGCAAGCGTTTAATGGAGCGTCAACAGAGCAAAGTGTTATAGATCATATCAGAAGTGTAAATGTGAAAGCGTAAAACAGGAACTTAGAATCAGCTCCAAATTATACTAAAAACTAAAAGAAGATATTAACAATCTAAACTCTGAGTTAGAAACCATGGAACTAAAAAACATACACAGGGTGGGACAAAAGGGGGTTTCTAGTTATGAGACCATGAAACAGAGTTTATCCTTATGCCATTATTTATTCTTATACATTTTTTCCATAAGAACAAATGGAAATCTACTTTTGTTCACCCCCATACTACTTGAAATAGGTGATTTAGAACAAGAAATAGAAAATAGTAGTAAACCTCCCTGATTTAAAAAATTTAATGCAACTTAAATATTTTCACAAAGAAATACCTAAGCTTACATAACTTTATAGAAACTCTATTAAACATTTAAGAAATTATACTGACCTTACGTTTTCAGAAAATATGGAAAAAAGACTTCTCGATTCATTTTATATAGCCAGCACAGCTATGATATCCAAATCTGAGTGTGATTTTATAATTAATAGTGAAATGTCGCATGTTTTCCCTCTATGATTGGAAACAAGGTAAAAAATATCTGTATTTCTATTCTACATTGCTCTGGAGGGTTTGGCCACCACACAAAGGCAAGCCAGAGGCATCATAAAGTTTGGAAAGAAAAAATTAAAACTTTACTTACACATTATATGGTTGTATAAAGAAAAAATCTCCATGAATCTACCCTGCAAAAATCACTACAACTGATAAGTAATAATATTGTAATATTAGTATACCAGATCAGCATACAAAAATAAGTGTATTTTTCTATATTAGTAACAAGTAATTAGGAAATAAGTTTCAAAAATTACTATTTACATTAATACTTAAAACCAATATTTATAAATAATTTTTAAAGACTTGTGCAAAACCTTACCCTGGAAAACATGAAACATTATCGGAGGTATTCAATATCTTTTATAAATAGAAAGCTATACCATATTCATGGATTAGATGAGTCAATAGTATTAAGATGTCAAATCTCTCCATATTGTTAATTTCAATGTAATCCCAGTCAAAGTCTTTGTTGGCTTATTTGTAAAAATTTACAATCTCATCCTGAATATTGCCACCCTCTGGCAATCTCTCATATAGTTAGACATGCAGACTCTGTGACCCAATAAGTCCACCTGAGGTATCTGTTCAAGAGAAATTGACAACATGGTTCCAAATAACAACAAAAGGTTACCTAAAAATATCCCTTTTAAACACTGAAAACTGCTAAAGTGATGTACACATTTACATTTCTAAATTTAGAAGTGATTAAAATAATACGTTTAAAAATATTTACATTACATACTCTCCAGGAATACATAGATAGAACTATGAACACAGAACCGGAAGTCATGCTTGTCACAAGTAGGAGGGACAGAGGGTGGAGGGATGATAAAGGCAGAGAGATCACCATGTTCTCGGTTTTGTCATTAGACTTTCCTTAGAAAGTCCACGGCTATAGTGTCTGTTGTCCTGTCTGTCCCAAAGTGCACGGAGCATGAAGGACCCTAGTCGTGGTTTGTGGTTTGGTGCTCATTCTTACTTTTGGTTACTTCCCTGGTCTGGGGGCTGCGGTGGTGTGTGGATGGCACTGCCCTCACTGGCCGCCTGGTGCGGGCGCTGAGAGGAGAGGGCAACGTCGGTGATACAGGCCCAGGAGGGTCAGCCAGCGGAATCGGCCCCAGCATAGCTCCTGTGAGCCGTGGGGCCTTGGGAGCACCCTGCCGCACCCCCTGGGCCAGGGTCTCCATCCGCAGCAGACAGAGCAGCTGCCGCCAGACATTGCTGCGATGAAGTAAGCGTTTATGAAGCTCTTGGAATAAATAGCTGCTGGCATGCAGAGCGCCGCATCACTGCTGAGAGTTCTCGTTGTTGCTGTTGGGATCATTGCTAGACATTGAAGGAATTTTGTGGCAATACCTCCTGTCTTTGGCTCTCTCTTCCAGTGTGATGCTCTAGTGCGACGTTCCAGTGTGGCATTCCAGTGCGCTGTTCCAGTGCGCTGTTCCAGTGCGCTGTTCCAGTGCGGTGTTCCAGTGCGGTGTTCCAGTGTGCTGTTCCAGTGCGATGTTCCAGTGCGATGTTCCAGTGCGGTGTTCCAGTGTGGTGTTCCAGTGCAATGTTCCAGTGCAATGTTCCGGTGCGATGTTCCAGTGCGGCGTTCCAGTGCGGCGTTCCAGTGCAATGTTCCAGTGCGGTGTTCCAGTGCAATGTTCCAGTGCGATATTCCAGAGCGGTGTTCCAGTGCAATGGTCTGCAGGCCAGTCAGAGTGCACGAGTGCACAGCCCATCTGCGTGGTTACTTTTCTGTTGTATCCTCACAGGACGGTAATTTTTCACTTCCTCTTCTTTAAAAGAGTGGAAGGAGGGAGAGGGAGAGAAAGCGAGGGAAGGAGAGAGAAACATTGATGTGAGAGAGACACATCAATTGGTTGCCTCACACATGCATCCAGACCAGGCTTGGGATTGAACCTGTAACCCAGGTATGTGCCTGAGATTTGAACCCGAGACCCCTTGTTCCGGGAGTCGATGCTCTAACCATTGCCAGGGCTGCATGTTGCCTTTGAACTGCTGAAATGTGGTCTCACTCTGAAGACTTTTTCTTTTTGAGGCTCACAAAAAGGAATCGTCTCCCACCTCGGACGTAGGTGTTTCAGCATGATCCACACAATGCGGAGAGAAGCTTCCTAAAGAGGAGCTTACGGGTTGACACCTCCTTTCGCAACAGTCCTCCCTGGTGAAAGAAACAGCATGGAGGGGCGGAGGGCGCTCCCAAGACCCGCCTCTCCGTGTGGGTGTGGGTGTGGGTTATTTGGAGCCAAAGGCAATCGAGACCCTGTGAGCTTCTGAGAAGCCTGGCCACCCCATTAACGCAGCTACACTGGGACCTTGTGGATAATGAGAGTTGTCACCACACCTAACTCTTCGTGACCCCCCTCAGGGCAAGGCCACTCCTGCTTACTCACCTCGGAGCACAGCCAGCTTCTGGCCTCACCCTCAGCTCCCAGAGTCTCACACCCCTTTGCTCCCCCCCTCAGCACGCTCCTGGGAGGCTCCTGTGCACAGGGGCTGGTGTACATGGCCACGCCCGCTGTTAACCTGGCTCAGGTGGAGTTCATGGTCAGACAGGAGAACCGGGGAAGCTCCCCGTTAGCTTTCCACATGTTCTTTTCAGAGCACAAAATCCGTGCTTCCTTCCATTTCATAGCAGCATCCCAAACTTACAAACATGGTAGAGATCTGCTCCAAGATAACTGCTTCACAATGTTTATCACCAGTGGAAACGGCTACTTCCCTTCCACAATGTGAACACACTTTTATTGTAACCACGTCGGGCTGAGGAATTAGGAGTGTGGTGCTCAGTGAACGAGTTCCTAGTCACAAGTTAGGGCGACTGGAATGGACCACCTCTCACAGCGTGTGTTTCGTTCCTTGTTGGCATGTTAAGAGAAACTGTTGTTAATTATAATGAGTCAGTATGATTCATCACATCCTATTCATACAGTATGTAATTCCATTGGCTGGACCCAAATGCAGTGTGCAGAGGCCTGGGAATTATTTGTGAACTCCCAGCCATCACAAACTCTATTCAAGCCACAAGATCACATAGACATGAAATAAGAGCCCCACTCCAAAAAATTCCCTGAACTCCAGATTTAATTTGATTTACGGGGGGATAAAATTAATGGGCTTAATGCTGAGCAATTAATTGTTGTCACCTCCTGGCTGGAGTCTGGCTTCCTTATCTCCCACGCCTCATTTCATCTTTCCCTCTCAGGATTATGCATATTCAAGTATAAAGCCAAAAGGCACAATTTCTCAAATAGTAAAATCCATTTTTAGTTCTTCTTGTTGCATTCAAATCCCAATTTTAATAGCAGCTTTCCTTCTGTTTTTTCCTTTGTATCCTCATTTATTCCTCACCCCCAAAGTGAGCAAACAGCCTGACTAAAAAATGGGCAAGAGATGGAGGAGAAACCTTACCCACAGGCCGTGCAGGTGGCCAAGAGCATGGCACAAGCTCAGCGTCTCCGTCACAGGCAGTCACAGGTGTGAGCTGACCTGTCAGGACGCTGCACTCAGGCTCAGCTGTCCCAGGCGGGCCCAGAGGCTGGGCCAGGACCTCACGGGCGGACTCACTCTGGGCAGCCTGGCCATTTCTCATAAAGAAGATACAGTTTTTTGTAGGAATCTCTTTCACAACCCGCGTGGAAAGAGTTCCAGTTCAGGGTTCGGATTCTGGAGAAGGGCCGCACACAAATGAAAAGAGACTTGAGTCTTGAAGAAATTCAACTTGGCGATATGGGGGGCCTGGGGGTAGTCCAACTCTAGTGGGAGAACTACTCCTGCTCTGGCCCTGCCATCCCTTTTATTGAGGCTTTGGGGAAAACATCTTAAGCAATATAAACAGAAATTTACATGTAGCCCTTAGGCAGGAAATAACAGAACTTACACGGGACAAACAAGGTGCAGGCTGCTTCAGCTAACAATGTCTCAACTAAAGGGTGAGTGGTTAGAGCAATTAAGGTTGTTGACCAGCCTTCCTGGCTTCTGTCAACATCTCTTTTTTTGTGAAACTGATTTGTTTTCCAGCAGGTTCTACCGCAGAGCTCAGGTATTTACATACCTGAGTGGATAGCTTACGTCCAAAAACTGCACCTGCATGTTTTCAGTAGCTTTATCCTTAATCACTGAGCCTAGAAGCAGTGGGATGCAGGGGACAGCATAGATCAAGCATTCACACTCTGGCCACAGGCCGCATGCAGCCCACGATGACTATCTTTGCAGCCCAGCTAATATAACGGTATGCAAGAAATGTTTTAATAACATTTTTGTAACTTAATTTTCACAATATCCTATTATATATAATCTGTATATATAAAAGTCTAAGTGACTGTTAAGACTGAACAACCCGAACAACCGGTTGACCAGTTACTATGATGCGCACTGACCACCATGGGCAGACAATGCAGAAGCTGCCCCCTGGTGGTAGGTGCACTCCACAGTCAACCTTCTGAGGCCCCTCCCCTGGCCAGCCAACCTCCTAGCTGGCCAGCCTTCCCCCTTCCCCCAACATAGGCCTTGATCACAGGTCAGGCCAACGGACCCAGCCTGTGCACTAATCCGTGCACCGGCCTCTAGTTATTAACAAGGAACTACAGCGTTCGCTGATGACTGATTACTATAATTGTGTTGCATTCATCTCCCTTACACGCCTTACACAAAGGTGCACCATTTCTCTCCACTAACACTAGCAGTGAATATGTCAGCAGCTGATGGTTTGATGTGCACAATGGGAAATATTTTGCTTTTGGAGAACAAGAAAAATAGGTTTATTTGTGTTATGCTTATTAATTTGTGCAGTTATTCAGTATCTGGTGAGTTACTGTTCAAGACAAAATATTAATTTTTATTAAAATGTTCTGTTATTTTATGTTAATCATTACTCATTTATTTCAGCCCTTTGTGTTCAGCATGTCTCTATGAAATAAACCTATGTTTCTATGGCCAATAACAGATTACGAAGTGTAGTTGGTGCATCTGCTAAGATATAATAATGGTAATAATTAGGCTGGAAATAATTTGTGTAGCAAATAATTCATTTGCTATTCAGCATAACCATATGACACAGGTGACATTATTATCCTCACTTTACCAATGAGGTAATAGGCAGAAAAAGGCTGAGAGATAGATCAAGGTCATATCTATGGGAAGTGGTAGAGAGATAGAATATGTAAATATTGTAAAAAAAAAAAATGCTTTAAAATGCTGACATATGCTGACAGAAGAAACTGAGCCCTGGCCGGTGCCTCAGTGGTTAGAGTGTGGTCCCATGCTCTGAAGAGTTGGGTTGCTTCCCACCCCCAGTTGGGTGTGTGCTGGAGGCAACCAGTGGATGTGTCTCTGTTTCCCTCCCTCCCTCCCTTCCTTCCTAAAAAGCAATGGAAAAAAATGCCTTCTGGTGAGGATTAACAAACAAACCAACAAATCTGAGCCAGAAGAGGCTGTCAGAATGGATGGAGAATATCAGACCCCCCAATGAATCTCTCTTCTTGGCTATCAGGGGGGTTCTTAAGCTTAATCATCATTCTTAAACCCGTTCTTTATAAATGTCCTGATCTTATGCTAATGTTGCATGTTATTCAATAAACAAACTGATATTAAACCAGCCTTTGAAATAGCCATGTCGTTACAGAAACTTCCGAAAGCAGCAGGGAGCTTAGGAGAGTCTAAGAACTGGGTGCAGCCTCCTGGGTGTCACCTGGTAACTCATGGTGCTTCACGTCTTCTTTTCGTGTCTACTTTTAACTTCTTCTCCCTGCATATCTGACTGCTAATTTCTCAAACATAGACAATATATCCTAATGGTCTAAGTTAATATTGAAAAGCCGCCTTTGTGTCTTTGCTATGAGCATTAACAACATGCGCAAATCCAGTCAGCTTTGGGGTTCTGGAGGTGAGAGGACAGACATGGACTTTGAACTCACTGGTCTGTGGTTGGCATAGCAGGTGGCATTTCCCAGAGTGACATGAGGGAGGAAAGAAGGCAGAGAATCCCAGGGATGGTGGGGCACTAACTAATGGAGGGGTGTTCTCATCGCCACTGAGATGAAGGCCTGGGACCGGGAGGAGACCAGGGAGGCAGTTCAATGGTGAAGAGCGGTGAGACCCCCGACGTGGGCGCGTGGACCTAGGCTACATGCGGCAATGGGCATCCTCCCGGTCTTACCAGGAAGGGCTCAGGGCATGGGGCTGAGGGGCTGGGGGATGGGAGAAACAAGGGAAATGACCACGTGAAGGAGCCACGGGCCCAATGTGAACACAGTGCGGGACCTGGTGCAGGATGGCAGTGAGGGGGGCCACGGCGTCACCCTGCCACCGGCACCCTCAGCCAGTCCCCCCCGCCTCCCCCTCTCCCCCCGCCCTGCAGGGACCTGTGCACGCAGCATTGTCTCGGCTGAGCAAACAGAAGTCCGAGGATGGGAAAGAAAGAATTACTCGGTAAACAGCCTTTATTCTTCCACTTACACCCACGGCACACTTACATTTCATATCATTGGACTGTCTGATAGATGATGGTATTGGTTTAGGAACACACGTGTTTGTTTTCAGCAGCACCCGTCTTAGTGGAGGGCAGTGAGCTGTGTCCTGTGAGAGCCGCTCTGAGTACTGTGCTCAGTTCTGGTGCCACAGACACTGTGAGGCTGGGACCACAGGGTCACCCAGGCTCTCAGGCCCTGGCAGCTGGCCGCCAGCAGGTGTCAGTACTTGTGGACATTTCCAATCAGTAGTCGGGCCTGTATTTGGCAAGTCAGTCCTGTCACCTGTTTGGTTGTGAGGAAAGCCCTGCCAGGCTCCTGAGTGGCAGAGTTTGGGTGCTGGGGTGGTGGGCAGGGCTGAGAAGGGCCTGCCGAGTGCCCAGAGGTGCTTGCCCCACGTGCGAGGCAGTTTGGGCAATTCCGAGGAATTCTGGGAGTTTTATTTCTTAATCAGCTTGGCGCACCGGAGTCAGAGGAGATCTGTCTTTATGAAAACCATAAACTTGGTGCTGGAAACAGGCTGTGAGGGGCAGAAAAGCAGCAGTGGTCCGTGCTGTAGACACAGACTTCAGGGAATTGAGAAGGAGAATTCCTGCGGTAACTTTTGCAAAGACAATGTCAGGGCAGTGAAGATAGTTTATTTAAAATAAAAGTGCCATCACCACTAAATAAAAATGTCAGCATATCTCTTTAAGGCATACTTTTCTTTTAGTATATCTGTGTTAATCAATTTTTATTTAGTACATAATTTTTACTGACGACATTAACTTCCATTGTATGGATACCTTTATTTATTTATTTATTTATTTAATCTCATTTGAAGTTCAGATTGCTCCCATTGCTTTACTATTATAAATACTACTTTGATACACATCTATTTTATATATTGGGTCGGCAACTAAGTAATTGCTGGTTTCACACATATATGGCTTCAGTTGAATTTTTAGGTTTGCAGACGTAGTACAAATGTAAAACACATTTTGTTATTTGATAGTTGGCTATTCAGCTGTTAATCAGTAAAAAAAGTTTTTTGATCTGTTTTGTAGTTTTCCTTTGGCGTTCGTTGAAAAATGGAAAATCAAAAGGAACATTTTCGTCATATTTTGCTTTTTTATTTCCGCAAAGGGAAAAACGCATCGCAAGCTCATAAAAACTTATGTGCTGTTTATGGTGACGAAGCCTTAAAAGAACAGCAGTGTCAAAATTGGTTTGCCAAATTTCGTTCTGGTGATTTTTCACTCAAAGATGAAAAACGCTCTGGTCGTCCAGTTGAAGTTGATGACGCCCTAATCAAAGCAATAATCAATTCGGACTGTCACAGTACAACACGTGAGATTGCAGAGAAGCTTCATGTATCACATACATGCATTGAAAATCACTTAAAACAACTTGGCTATGTTCAAAAACTCAATACATGGGTTCCTCGCGAACTGAAAGAATCACAGTTAACGCAACGCATTAGCAGCTGCGATTTGCTAAAGAAACGTAATGAAAATGATCCATTTTTAAAATGACTGATAACTGGCGATGAAAAATGGGTTGTTTACAACAATATCAAGCGGAAAAGATCGTGGAGCAGGCCAGGTGAACCAACTCAAACAACATCAAAAGCTGATATTCATCAAAAGAAGGTTTTGTTATCAGTTTGGTGGGATTACAAAGGAATTGTCTACTTTGAACTCTTACCACCCAACCAAACGATCAATTCTGATGTCTACATTGAACAACTAACAAAATTAAACAATGCAGTTGAAGAAAAGCGGCCCGAATTGACAAATCGAAAAGGTGTTGTATTCCATCATGACAATGCAAGGCCACACATATCTTTGGTCACTCGGCAAAAATTAATGGAGCTTGGTTGGGATGTTTTGCCACATCCACCATATAGTCCTGACCTTGCACCATCTGATTACTTTTTGTTTCGATCTTTACAAAACTCCTTGAATGGTAAAAATTTCAATAATGATGATGATGTCAAATCGTACCTGATTCAGTTTTTTGCTAATAAAAACCAGAAGTTTTTTGAACGTGGGATTATGATGCTGCCTGAAAGATGGCAAGAGGTCATTGATCAAAATGGGCAATACATTACAGAATAAAGTTATTTAGTTCCATGAAAAAATTGTCTTTGATTTTCTTTAAAAAATCCGCAATTACTTAGCTGCCGACCCAATAATTTTACAATATTATATTAAGATAGTTTTCTTAGGCTGGAATTATGGAGTTTAAAAGAATGCAGGATTTGTATGGCTTTTGTAGTATGCTTTATCAGTGCATCCAGAATCCTTGCACCCTTTTAACTCTCAACAGCAGTGAATAATGTTTAAAGTGGGCTTGGTCTCCAATTAATAAGGAAGAGTGAGAACACCAGTGTGGTTAGAATTTTAAGGATAAATGATCTATGATATTTCATAGCAATATTATTTCAGAAAAAAAAAACACCTTGATAAATGTAGAGGGACTTTTTAAGAAGAAATATCAATATGTTTTATAGCATTTGAGTAACATACATTTTCCTTAGCTGTGCTTTGTTACCTGCAATACAGAACAAAGAGAACATTTTTAACTGGATGTCAGCATTGTTCTGAATTGAGAAATACACACAGCTGGCAGACGTACTCTGGTGTCTGACGGTAGAAAACACGCCTTTTCAAAACTGCTTCCTGCCACTTGAGCTCCTCTCTGGTCTGAGGCAGCTCTGGGCGGGAACACTCCTAGCTTGGAGTGTGCCTTTTAGAATTCAAGCTGGCGGCTACATTGCTGGGAGGAACCCTTGAGCTACCTGGTGACAATTAGACAGGGACCAGGGAAATCCTGATGGGAACACAGGCCGTCATGTAGGTTTTGATCTAAATACGTGGAAGCCATCCAGAGGGGCTGATTTAGCCGTGTGGTTCCTACATGTGCTGTGAGTGTGAGCAGGCAGAAGGTGTCGATGCCAGAGATGGGATAGAACGCCAGAGGCCTCACAGGACATCAAGAAGACAGGTGACCAACTCAACACTTCTCTAAGCTAAAGCAAAACTCCCGAGCAAAATAGGAAAAAGGCTCTAGTAAAACTGAAAAGTCAATTCAACTAGAAATATTTATTTCAAAACAATAGCTAGTGAGGGGTACTAGAAAATGACAGCCCAAAACATGCCTCTTTGGTTTGTGGAGTATTTTGAGCAAAAGGCTGTGAGGACCAGAGGAAAGGGTCTAAAAAGAACCCCATTCCCTTTTGTGAAGGAAACTTGTTAATCCTTTCCGTCAGCACAGGGGTCTCTCTGTCCCGGATGAGGAAGGGGCCACTGCTCCCAGTGGGAGGCCAGGCTTTCTGTGAATCTATGACCAGCCCCTCCACCCCACCTTCCCAGGTCTCAGGTCCCCGCCCCACAGCTCCCGCCCACCCAGAGGCACCTGAGATGCTCTCGCAGCCCAAGTTCTCACCACTGCGTTCCTCATCCCAGGAGCTCCCCTGTGCAGGGGCCTGCCCTTGGCCAGGTTAGTGTGTCTCTGGTTAATATCGTTGGCTGTCTGACGCGAAGGCCGGGGGAGACCTAAGGCTGCGGCGGAGAAACTGTTTCTCTCCCACCAGCTGGGCCTCCGCCAGGAGAGAGCACTGAGCAAGCCCCGTCCGGGGGAGCCTTCTGCACGGCACTGAGTCACCTGATGTAACAGACACAGGGGGGTGGGGGGTTATCAACAAAATTAACATTATGGCCAAAACCGGTTTGGCTCAGTGGATAGAGCATTGGCCAGCGGACTGAATTTTGCGGGCACATCCCCAGTGGGGTGGGGGTGGGGGGGGGTGCAGGAGACAGCTGACCAATGTTTCTCTCTCATTGATGTTTCTAACGCTCTAACCTTCTCCCTTCCTCTCTGTAAAAAATCAATAAAATATATTAAGAAAAGAAAAAAATTAAAATTATGTGAGTTTGATGTGTTTAAGCAGAGAATCACTGGAAAATAAGAGGAATTGGGAAAGGAACACCCACAGCTTCCTCCTGACGCTACCAGAACAATTCAGAAGATCTGACAGATAAACAAGATTGCATGTGATATCAAATAAAGAATGTCGAGGGTCTACATAGATCTAAAACTTGAGTTGACTGGATGGAATTAATGGGGATTTGGTATATTTCTGCATTTATTTACATTTCTCAAAGAGAAGATTTAATAACTCTAAGAAGTCATCTTCTATTTAGTTTTAATTTCTAATGCAATTGCAATAAAAACAAAACTATATTTTAATTAGCAAAGTGATTTTTAAATGTTTTTCTAGAATAAAATAAAAATGAGAATAACTAAGCCCTAAACATGCTCCTCCAAATATCAAATTAACATCGAGCCTAGCGAAGGAAGCACTGGGCGCTGATGCGGGAGGACAGGACAGGCGGTGGAAGCAGCTGGAGGCCCGTCCTCTCAGCGCAGGGAGGCCCGGAGCCTGTCCTGCAGGTGCTTGGAAGCAATGAAATAAGCACATAAATAAGTTTAAACAGGACCTCATATCACATACCAGCTTCATTTCTAGAATTTGAAATACTTGTAACAAATCAAACCTTAAGACAACAAGAATACCAATGTTTGATCTCAGAGTAGACAAAGCCTATGAAACAACACAATAAAAATTTTAAAAACAGAAAGCATTACAGGGAAACAAAGCTACTATCACTTACCAAGTTGCATAAATGAAGAAAATAAAGGCCCCTTCTGGGCCTGACACCTCTTCTGACTCCTCCTACTGGCCCCTCCAGGCCTGACACCACTCCTGGCCCTCCTACTGGCCCCTCCAGGCCTGACACTGCTCCTGTCCCTCCTACTGTCCCCTCTAGGCTTGAAACCTGCTCCTGTTCCTCCTACTGGCCCTTCCAGACCTGACACCGCTTCTGGACTGTCCTCCTGGGCCCCTCCAGGCCTGACACTGCTCCTGGCCCTCCTACTGGCCCCTCCAGGCCTGACACTGCTCCTGGCCCTCCTTCTGGCCCCTCCAGGCTTGAAACCTGCTCCTGTTCCTCCTACTGGCCCTTCCAGGCCTGACACCGCTCCTGGCCCCCCCTGCTGGCCCCTCCAGACCTGACTCTGCTCCTGGCCCCCCTGCTGGCCCCTCCAGGCCTGACACTGCTCCTGGCCCTCCTACTGTCCCTTCCAGGCCTGACACCGCTCCTGGCCCCCCTACTGTCCCTTCCAGGCCTGACACCGCTCCTGGCCCCCCTACTGGCCCTTCCAGACCTGACACCGCTTCTGGACTGTCCTCCTGGGCCCCTTCAGGCCTGACACCGTTCCTGGCCCTCCTACTGGCCCCTCCAGGCTTGAAACCTGCTCCTGTTCCTCCTACTGGCCCCTCCAGGCCTGACACTGCTCCTGTCCCTCCTACTGTCCCCTCTAGGCTTGAAACCTGCTCCTGTCCCTCCTACTGGCCCTTCCAGACCTGACACCGATTCTGGACTGTACTCCTGGGCCCCTCCAGGCCTGACACCACTCCTGGCCCTCCTTCTGGCCCCTCCAGGCTTGAAACCTGCTCCTGTTCCTCCTACTGTCCCTTCCAGGCCTGACACTGCTCCTGGCCCCCCCTGCTGGCCCCTCCAGACCTGACTCTGCTCCTGGCCCCCTTGCTGGCCCCTCCAGGCCTGACACTGCTCCTGGCCCATCCTACTGTCCCTTCCAGGCCTGACACCGCTCCTGGCCCCCCTGCTGGCCCCTCCAGGCCTGACACCGCTCCTGGCCCTCCTTCTGGCCCCTCCAGGCTTGAAACCTGCTCCTGTTCCTCCTACTGTCCCTTTCAGGCCTGACACCGCTCCTGGCCCCCCTGCTGGCCCCTCCAGACCTGACTCTGCTCCTGGCCCCCCTGCTGGCCCCTCCAGGCCTGACACCGCTCCTGACCCTCCTACTGTCCCTTCCAGGCCTGACACCGCTCCTGGCCCCCCTACTGGGCTTGGCACCACACCCTCCCGGTTCCCTGGCCACCGTGTTAGTGCTGCCTGGCCAGGGCCTGCCTTTCCCTTTTGGTCCTGACGCCATCAGCATTGCCTCAGCTCTGCCTCCGGGGTTCCTCATCCAGGGAAACAGCACACCTCGGCTCCCTCGGAACTTGTTCCACTCCTGCTGGGCCCTCCCTCTCTCCACCTCCCTCACGTCCTCCTCGTCTGACCGCTGCTCTGGTGTTTTCTGTTCCTACTCCTCAGCCCAAGGACAAGGCAGCCTTTCCCACGCCTGGAGCGGAACGGAGGACAATTACAACGTGTGCCAACTGGTGTTTGCATCGTTGGGTTCGTGGTGACAGACCCTGGGCACAGACTCCGGTGGTCTAAGCAGTGCGGGAAGGGACCAAGGTGCTGAGTCATCCAATCTGCAGGGACCTGGAATCTTAGTCATAAACGATGCTCAGAGCCACGGGTGAGCACTGTCCTGGGAAGACCCAAACCTCCGCTGGCTCAGGCGCAGCCACGGCACCAGCCCGGCCACTGTGGCCACTGCGGACCCGCCTGGGACCTGCCCGCCGCCGGCCGGCCAGCACCGGTTCCTGAGACGCTGGGCCCGACAGTCCAAGCGCCTGGAGGAGGAGGGTAAAATAAGATCACCCCTTCACGGGCTCCGGAGCACTGGAGGAGCACAGGGGGATCACCTTCAAGCAAGAGGAGTCCGCTCACAGAGTTGGTTGAGAAAGCGCCAATACGGTGGCTGTGCGGTTCTGACCGGTGTGGTCCAAGGGCGGCTGGAAACGGGCACCACAAGGCCAGCACCGCCTCCCGCGAGCCTCTCGGACAGAGCGCTTTGCACAGGTGAGGGGCTATGGCTTTCAGTTAAAAAAGACATCGTTTGAAAGCAGACAAGACGATACTATTTGTCACAACGAGGTTTTACGTCACTTACAATTTCTGTTAATTATCCTGATTGCATTATTAGGATTTAATGCCTTTCAGAAGCATGGCGCTGCTCTACATGGAACTGGAGCTGCTCTGCGGGAAGTTCCTGAACCTCTGGATCCTGCACCTTCGGGAGGAAACCCCAGCTGGGGTCTGGTTCCCTCCGTCCCCGCTGGCTGTGCTCAGGCACAGCGATGCAGACTGTGTGCCATCCGATCCAGCCCTTCGTCTCTGCTCTGACAGGTGAGCCGCAGACTGTCTTTGCTGCGATGTTCAAGTGTGGGCCTGCACTCGGTGTGCATGTGCATTTCAGTGTGTGCGCATGTGCGTGTGCGTGTGAGAGGTGCATGATCACGTGAACAGTGTTTGGGAACACAGTGCCAGCTGCCTGTCCTTCCTGAGGCCCCACTGAGAACCGCCGACAGCAGCTCTGTGCCCCTCACCGCCGCCCAGGGGCGCCCTGAAGGAGCTAACGCAAGAGCCTGCAGCCTCGGAGCGGGATCTGGACCCTCCCTCCTGCACAGGCCCCGGGAGTCGCCTGGAGCAGTCCCTGTCCCGTGGGCACCAGGTCCACGGCCACGTCAATGCGAGGAGCCCAAGGCAGGACCGCCTGCTAAGTGGTGGGATGAGGCTGTCCGGCCCCGAGCTCGGCCCTGGCCTGCGTGGCCTGGGCTCCGAGGCTCAGCGTCCTGACCCTGCAAGCGTGAGGCCTGGACCAGGGGCAGCTTCCACTGAGCCCCGCCCGGGGCCGCCGCGGGGCTGGGAGGGCGGGCAGCAGGCGCCCCCGGGCTTGGGCGCTGGTGAGAGGGTTTGTGTTTGCTCCTGACCTTCACCTCCCACTGCACCTCAAAGCACTTGGCCTGTCTCCTCCCTGCCATGCAGGGCTCCAGCCTCCTGCCTGGCCACGGGCTGCGGCCCTGCAGGCTGCCCACAGGCACGGCCTGGCGTCCCGCTCACCAGCCGCGCCCGCCCTTGGCACGGCTCCACCTCTCACTCCAGGCTGTGCCCGGTCTCAGCTTCCAGCACAGACACATCTCCCTCCTCCCGTCACTGATTTCTGATCCCGCAGGAGTGACTCAGCCCTCGTAGGATTATTTTCCTGGGATGCTGGCTTTCACTGAGTCACGCTTTCCGGCCTATGCACCTTACAAGTCCAGCACCTTCGTTATAACCGAGCCATCCCCGCAGCCGCACGTCACTTCCGGCCAACGGCGGGAAAAACCCAGTTCCGTGAAGATCAGCATCTTGATCCGACAACAGGTTTCCAATGCTCCTATTTCTTAATTCACAACAATTAATTATCAAACAGCACCTACGTGCAGTCTAGTCCCTTTTCTAGGTGCTACAATAGAATGAAATTTTGAACAGCAGGTAATTATCCCTGCCCTGTAGAACTTCTATTTCTGTGAATAAAGACAAAAATGAAAGTATTGTATAATACGTCCCATGACAACCAGTGCTGGGCAGGAAAACCACACGTGGAGCGGTGGTGGGGTGGTGGGGTGGGGTGGTGGGGTGGGTGGGAGGGGTGGGGTAGTGGGGTGGTGGGGTGGGAGGGGTGGGATGGTGGGGTGGTGTGGAGGGGTGGGGTGGTGGGGTGGAGTGGGGTGGTGGGGTGGGGTGGGTTCCTCGGTCAGTGGGCTGGGAGGATGTTGCACTAAGTAGGATATTGTGGGACCTTCTCCAGGGGAGGTGACGTGGGAGCTTGAAACCAAAATGAGGTGTTGGGACCTGAGTGCCTGCCTGGTGAGATGAGGGGATGAAGTTCCGGAGAAAACGATTGAGGAACCAGCGTTTTCGGGAGAGGCCAGTCCTGGGGAAGGTGCGGCTGGGCCGGGAGCAGCAGGCCAGAGCCCCTTTCCTGTGAGTCCGAGCAGCTCGTGTCCAGCTCATCAGAGCCTGTCAGTCCGTGTGGGGCCGCACGGCCGTAAGCCAGGGTGCAGGGACCGGCTGCCCATTGCAGCCGGGGGAGGAGAGAGAGAAAGGAAGTGTGCACCTTTTAATTTAGGAGTGGAGGCAGCCTTACTAGCTGCTGATTGGTCTTTTCAAAGAATTCTGCCTTAGCAACTTCCTCGCGATTGGTCTGGATGCCTTAGGGTGTTATCTGCACCCTGCTGTCTTAGCAATACCATATATTTCAAAGTTCAGGCCTCTGGCACCCCCCTTCCCTCCCAGTCAGGGTGTCCCAGCTCCACCCAGCTGGGTTCCTGGTCTCACTCCCGCCTGCTCCCGCCCCATCTGCCTAACTTCTGTCTCGCGGTGGCCTGCACCAGGCGGAGGAATGAGCTCCGAACAGTCTGGGGACGAAGTTCCAGCAGCGGGAGCAGGAGCAGCGTCTGTGAGCCCAAAGCGGTGTGTCCTGGGCTGAGTGTTGGCTCCACGTTGTCGGTGTGCACTTTTCCTAAGGGCCTCGTGTAATGCTGCTTACTCCCGTGGCATCAGCTGCAATGCCGGGTCTTTTATTTCTGATATTATTTAGTTGTCTCCCTCTTTTTCTTAGTCCAGCTAAATGTTCGTCAGTTTACTTACCTTTTCAAAACAAGCAAATCTTGGTTTTATTGGTGGTTTTCTCCTTAATCTTTTCCTGGTCTCTAATTCATTTATTCCTTTTTTTAAAAAAATAAATCTTTATTGCTCAGATTATTACAATTGTTTCTCCTTTCCCCCCCCCATAGCTCCCTTCCACCCAGTTCCCGCCCCACCCTCTGCTCTTACCTCCCCCTCACCATTCCATTTATTCCTGCTCTAATTTTTATTATTCCTTTCTTCCGATAACTTTCAACTTATTTTGTATATGTGGGTGTGCTTTTTTCAGTTCTTTAATATGTATTAGTAAAATTATATTATTTATTTGGGATCTCTCTTTATTTTAATATTGACATTTATTACTATAAATTCCCCTCTTGGTACTGTTTTTGCTGCATCCCATAATTTTTTATATGTTGTGTATTCATTTTCATTTGACCCATCTTTTGTCTAGAAGTTCAATTTTCACATCTTTGTGTATTTTCTAATTTTCACTCTGTTCTAGATTTCTAGTCTCAGAGCATTGTGATAGAAAAAAGTACTTGGTGTGATCCCAATCCTCTTAAATTTCTTAAGACTTGTTTTGTGACCTAACTTTTTATCTATTCTGAAGAATGTTCTATGTGTGGTTGTGAAAAATATATATTTTGTTGTTGGGTGAAATAATTTATATATGTTTGTTATATTCATTTTATCTATTATATTATTTAGGTCCTGGTTCCTTATTGATTTTCACTCTATATGTTCCATCCATGTTTGAAAGTGGGTCATTGAAGTTTCCTATCATTATTGTATTGCTGTTTTTTTTCCTACTTCCAGTTCTGTCAGTCATTGCTGTATATGTCTAGGTGCTCTGATGTTGGGTCTATATGTTTATAATTGTTAGTTATTCCTTATGAATTGATCTTTTAGTCTTTATCTAGTGTTATTCTTTACCCCATGTCACAGTTTTACTCAGTCTGTTGTGTCTGAGTAAAGCCACTGGCACCTGCATGTGTCACTGACTCCACAGAGAGTCTTTCTCTGTGGACATAGCACATAGCGGTCCTTCTTGCAGTAACCATTCTGCTCAGTGGTCTTTATTGGGGTTCTAACCCATTTACACTTAAAGGAATTATTGTAGGGAAGTGCTGTTGTGATTCTTTCACTGTTTTCTGTCTGTTTTCTAGTTCATTTGTTAAGATTTTTCTCCCTTGCTGTTTACATTTATGTTGTTTCTTTTTTGTTGTTGTAATAGTGTGATTTTTTTCTCTTTTTATTTTGAGGACCTTCTCTGTACATATATTTTTGTGTACATAAAACTTCTTATTTTCTACTGTCCATGATATTATACTTGAAGGAGCCTGAATAAAACACGCTATACACATTTATTTATTTATTTATTTATTTTTTGCTGTTTATTCATTCACTATTCCCAGACCTGAAGAATATTTAAGGACTTGCCACCCAACTGTTCAAGCTCTACTTTCCTTGATTGCTTCTGAGACTTCTGTGCTCAGGTTGTCATAGGCGTGGTGCAGACTTAGCTCCACCTTCCTGTCCTAGCTGGGTCTGGATTACTCCCTCACTCCGCGGAGGTTCTGAAGTGACTCACTTCAGCCTCGGAAGTTTTCTAAGGCATCTATCTCTTCATTTTTTAAATATATCACAAGTGAGTGAAATTGCATTAGCATCTCTAAACTTTATTGCTATTTCGCAGTCTATGATAAAATGAACCCATTCTGATTTGAGATATAGCACTGGATCCATGGTTTCTGAATGGCAAGATGGTGCCATATGGCACACTATTAGTGCAAGACACTGAGGTCTTATCACCGAGATTTGCATAGGTTTTCATCCAAAAGCTGACATTTTACCATCATTAGTTTGTCAGCTCACAATAACTCATGATAATAATAGAAAAATATCATGGCTTTGCAAAAATGCAAGTGCTATAAGAAGAGGAGTGTCATTTTTATTTTTATTTTTCTAAATATATTTTTATTGATTTCAGAGAGGAAAGGAGAGAGAGAGAGAGATAAAAACATCAATGATGAGAGAGAATCATTGATCGGCTGCCTCCTGTACATCCCCCACTGGGGATCGTGCCCACGACCTGAGCCTGTGCCCTTGACTGCAATCAAACCCGGGATCCTTCAATCCCCAGGATGATGCTCTATCCACCGAGCCAAACCAGCCATGGCAGGAGCGTCATTTTTTAAACAAGAATTAGTTACATGAGGCAGAGACCTCACTGACCTCTCAGGAGCCCGTGAGAACAGGGCGATGAGGAACTGCTGCCTGTGAAGTATTAACCCGTCACAGTCTGGCAGAGGCTCAGAGAACACAGAAGGTTTTTGTTGTTATTTCTCTAGTTTTAAGACTTGAGTTCAAAACAAGGGGATACATATGATATTTCCAATTCAAAATCAGTGCATGCCCCGGTTTTCTCCCGTTTCCTCCAGTCCCTGTGTGGACCTGGTGCGAGCTGCCTGCTCGGCACGCGTTCCTGAGGAAGGTGAGACCCATGGAGGCCTCACTTTCCTCTTTAGTTACTTGGCTTCGGACATGATGTTTAGAAAAGCAAAGCTCTTGCCGAAACTGGTGTGGCTCAGTGGATAGAGCGTCGGCCTGCAGACTGGAAGGTCCCAGGTTCGATTCCGGTCAAAGGCATGTATCTTGGTTGCGGGCACATCTCCAGTAGGGAGTGTGCAGGAGGCAGCTGGTTGATGATTCTCTCTCATCGATATTTCTAACTCTCTATCCCTCTGTCTTCCTCTCTGTAAAAAATAAACAAAATATATATATATATTTAAAAAAAAAAAAAAAAAGAAAAGCTCTATGACAGAGATGGGGAGTCAGCAGAGTACTTTCTAGTAAGTGGTTTTATGAGGATGTAGTAATTTGGGGAGAAAGCTTGAATTATTTTTAAAATATGGTTACTGAAATAGCACACAGCCTGTTTGTTCTATTTCTCCGCACAGAAAGCCATGAAACGAGCCAGAGGTGAAAGCTGAAATTTCTAATTTTTGTTGGAAGCTATATTTTTTCACAAACTTCAGTTCTGAGATTCAGATGTCGGGAACAGGCTGATGCTGTGTCAGAGAAGCAGGTAAGCTTGGCCGATCCCACCGGCTCCCCGCATCTCCTGTACAGCAGTGAGATGGGTTAGGAGGAGAAGAGTAAAGACTGGAAGCCACTGCTGTGGACTTCCGTGGAGCTGGTTCTGAGAAACAGCAGTGATGACTAAGCTGCGAGCGTTTAGGTTTCCGGGTCTGTCCTGACGGTCCATTAGCAGAAAGCACTTGACTGTGAGCCACCGCCAGTGGCGGGCCTCAGTGCTGGGCTCCGTGAGCCGGTTGGTCACCCCCGCGCGGGCTTTTGTGTAGGAGCAGGCTGAGAACCGAGTTCTGCAAAAGAGGACTAAGTGCATTATGGACAGGTCAAATCTGAATCCGTTCCTTGCCTCTTTATGTAGCAGTACATCTTGAACCTTACATTTGGCAAACTATCTCTGCTGCTTAAGATTAACATGTTGGCCAAACTTTTATCAGGGAGAAACAAATGTTCTGGAGGAGACCCGTTTTCTTTCCTTCTTAAGCCTTTTTCTATGTGGGAAAGGGGGATAACCAACATTAGTAGCTTTGACATGTAACATCACAGAAGTGAGACAATAGTGGGATGATCATTAATAGTTACCTTTCTCTACAAATATGTACAAATTATGAATATAAAAGTGTAACAACCATTTAGAGAGCTAAGAGAAGACTCGTAAAATGCTAATACTAACACTTTGACTTCTATTGTGACTTGGACACTGACCAAAACCCAGGGGCAGGAAGGAGTCCAGTTAGCCGAGAGAGGCTTGTCCAGGACCGTCTACTCCCGTTGCTTCTTCTCTGACCTCTCATGCTTCACACCACGCAGGTCAGCACCGCCGCCCAGGGCACTGGCCCCAGCCGAGGGGAGTGCCATCCATTCTTCACAGAGAGCATTCCCAGGCCAGCGCCCTCTGGTGGCGAGGTCCTCTCCTCCTTCCAGCCCCTGTCAGGGCTGAGAGCCCAGCACGGCTGCCAGCAATCTCACCTGTGAGATTGATTCCGCTCTGAGGGGGTGCTGAGCACCTCTGAATCCTATTTCACCAGCTCATCCTCAAAAATACTAATTGTGACGTATGGATTACTACATACACTTCTCATAGCTGTTTTACAGACGAGGGAATGGAAGCGGGTTAATGATGCTGTTGCCACTGTTAAATATGTCACCTCTTTAACGGTGACACACAGGACTGGGCTCCAGGACGGCAAGCTCTCGGCCCTGCACCCCGCATTCTGCACCTGGGCTCCTCAGTGCGAGCAGGAGCCACGTGAGGTGGGTGATTGCCGTGCGACCCTGCGAAAGCCCATGGACTCTGGAGCCATTCATTTTATAACAAGGGGACTCTCCTGGACAGGCCATCTTGGCCCCTCCCCCTGTTGGTCTGTATTAGCTCCCAGCTGGCTTCCCTCAGCTCGATGTTGTAGGTGAAGCGGCTGAAACCACCTCCCTGCTCACTCACATGCCCAACACCCACATGATCGTGGGTCTTTCATTCTTTGCAGGCAGGAGCCGCTGTCATTGCTGCCACACGCGCTGGGCCCAGCTTCCTGTGGCCCCTACCCCTGCTCCCCCTCCTCCGGGTGAGCACGCCCTCACAGCAGGTGTAGAGGCTCTCAGGTGGGGATGGCCTTGACCTCTGCCCTCCGCCCCTAGCCCCAGCAATGCAGCTGACTCCTCCTACTGTTTCTCTCTGATCTGGTGGGAAGGAGCCCTCCTTTGCTCAGCGTGTCCCCTGGGTCATGGCCCTGCCTCGTGACCTTGTTTTTCACGTTTCCCTCTCTCGCATAGTCAGACTCTCCCTTCCGGGCAGGTGCCTTCCTGCCAGCCGTGTCAGTAAGAAGAAGGCTCCCTCCGCCCACACCGCCGGCGCTGTGTCCGCCTCAGCCGCACGCGTCATGGGGATAGCTGCCTGGGCGCCTCAGCTTTCAGCTGGCCAGGCGCGGCTCTGGGGTCCCCCCCAGGGAGCTGCTCTTGCTAAGGCTGACATGACCTTCTGATTGCTAAAGCCACGGGCTGCTGTTTGCTTTCTGTCTGCTTTGCATCTCTGCTGAATTTGATTATTGAGAAATGTGTCCTGAAACCCCTCTCTTCCATTTCCTGGTCAGCGGGAGCAGAGCCTCCTCAGAGCTTGTCTGCAGCTCAGCCCCACCGCCTCCTCCCAGGCCACACTGGCCCCTGGTTCCCCCGGAGCGCTCTGCCGACTCGGAGTCTTGGAGAAGTTCACCTGCACCATGCCATCGCTACAGACACATGCTTTAGGTGTCTGAGCCAGATAGACCAACGCACTGGAAGTGTTTACCACATTTCTTAAATATGATACTCTTCCACCTTCTGCATGACAACACCCCTACACGCACTGTGCGCGATGCACTGCAGGAGCGTGTTACACTGCGTGTCACAGCAGCAACAGCAGCAGCAGCAGCAGCCGTCTCCCAGTTTCTGCCCTATTTCTCAGCGCCCAGTTCCACCTGGGGAGCCAGGCTCGGCACGGGAGACGATGCTAACTGCCTGTCTCATGGGTCCGTATTCATTTGTGCATCAAATGACCACATGGCAGTGCGTGAGGAGCACAAACTGTCCTCTAATAGCTCCAGAGAGGAGCTCTGAGGCTGCTGTTGGGGGGTGGGGGGGGGGGGGCTCAGCCTGAGGGACTGTGGCTGCCCTTCTTCCTGGAGGCTCGGGGGCTGTGTTCTTGATCAGTCGGGGTGCTGGTAGGACTCATTTCCAGCAGCTGGGGGGAGGGGGGAAGCTCTATGTCCTGTTGACTGTATTGAGGGCTGCCCATCACTCACAGAGACCTCCTTCCACTCCATGAACAAAGCCCTAATCTCAGAAAACACTCTTTACTCTCACTTTGGCCAAGGTTCTTCATCTTTAAGAACCCATGTGATAGTCTGACCCACACTGCAACCCAGGAAAACCTCCTGATCCTCATGGTCCTGACCTTCACCACATTCACAAGGTCTCCTTTCCCACGTGGAAAACATCCCCAGAAACCAGGGTTAGGGCAAGGACATATTTGGAGGTGCCATTATTCTGCCCACCCACCCCAAATACACTTACCTCGCCCCCACATCACCTAAACTCCCAACCCATTGCATCCTCAACTCAAGGTCCCAAATCTCACCTAATCTTATGTGCTCCAGTGTCCTAAATGAGGCTCTGGTTATAATCAGGGCACAATTACTCTTCATCTGTGGGCCTGTGAAACGAAAAAGACACGTTATCTGTAGCTCAGCAATGATGCCTGCAGACAGTAACATTTACAGGCACCCTTGTTCTAACCAGGAGAAACGGAAAGAAAACTGGAGTTACACTCCCAAGCAATTCCAAAATACATTCAACAACTTCCACTGGCACCAAGGCCTGGGATGATTTTATTTGGCTATGGCTCTGCCTTTTGGGTTCACAGTTCCACCTGCTGATCCACCGTCGCTTATCATGAAAGATGCCATGCATTTTGAGTTAATTATCCATCATCTTGTCTCCTCTGGTTCAGATGCCCCTCTCTCTGTAAAAACCAGTGTTCGCTCGCTCTAGTCTAGCCTTGTTTCTGCTGTCACATCATCAAGGACGCTTTGGGTCTCCTGTGCACAGGATAAGCGTTCCCTCCACTCGCCGAGAGGCTGGCCCGCAGATCTTTCCCAGACAACCCTCTCTGCTTGGTTTTTCCTGAGACTGCTGAGAGACGATGCCTGTAAGCCACTGGATCCTTCTTCATTTCATTGAGAAGATGGGATTCACACCCTCAGTCTCTTCCACGAGCAGTCTGTGTTACTGAATACTGTGGTGTTCTGATCCTTCTGAGGCTCTGACCGAGGCTGTATACTCACGTCTCACCTATCTCTCAAAGGCATGCTTCTGGCCAGCAAACCTCTTAATTGTAGTCTTTTAGGCTGAAAATTTTCAAGATAATCAAATCTTATTTTCTTTTGCTTGTTTGTTTCATAGTTATTTCCTCTATTTATTTTTCTTCTTTCACTTTTATTTTATTTTAAGCAGCGAGAAGAGACCAGAGTGCATCTTCTGTCTTCACTGGAAAAGTTCCTCCTTCCAGCATTTGATCTATTTCATGTCCTTTCAGGGCATCCACAGCTCCCAGAGGGCTGTGCTCTCTGTGGACAGGCGATGACGTCACTGCAGCTCTGGCAAATGTCACATCTCAACAAGCTCTTAGCATTGCCTTGCTTGTTAGACACTATGGACTGAACACAAGTCACTATTCCCTGCCCTTCTCCACTCCCTCCCTCCCATTCACTGTACAAAAGGCAAGTAATTGAACCAAGGGCAGTATTAAGGAAGCTCTCTCTAATTTGAGAGTTAATTATAAATATGCCAAATTGAAGTTATAATCAAAACAGTCTGTATGATTGTTTCATTCAACCAATATAACTATGTCTGAAAATCAGAATTACCTGAAAATGCTCCGCCTCACTTTATAGCACCTGTGTCCCCTCCACAGTAAAGGCTGGGTTTCTGAAAAGATTTATTTATCTTTTCTTAAACCTTTTAAAAAGGATTTCAATATTCAAAATAGAAGAGAAAAATTCCACAACTGAGCCTTTTCAGTTAAATTATCTTTTCATTCACTACAAAAACTTTATTTTTAATAATTCCTGAGACCCTCTCATCTTTCAGATGACAGTTTCTGTATTAGTTGTAAAATGAGGGCATCTTGTTAAAGGAAATTGTGCTATTCTTAATGATGTATATTTTAAAAAACTGGCACTAAACATAAATATGTCATACATGTAAAACCCTCATACATAAAAGTCTTAATTGTTCAGAAACTGACCAATGTTGAGATTTATTTACTTGAGTGTTAAGGGACAAAATCATAAATGAATGCATTTCAAAATTCTTTCAGCCATTGAAATAGCTGGACAGAGGAACCACGTGACTTAACAATACTAACAGCTCCTGAGACTGTAGCTCAGGGGTTCCTCACTTACCTACTGAGGGCAAACAATGCCATGCCCACAGGCACCTGTCTCCCATTGGGACCCCTCCCTTTAGCTGCTCAGCACCCACAGCCGTCAGCGATGCAGCGATGGGACAGCTTCCTTTCAGATAAATTCCCTTTTCCTCAAAGTGGAACTGAAAAAATTATTACAGGTTTTATTTTCAGTAAAGCAATATCTTTGAAAAACATTAATTTCATGCACAATCCAGGATTATAATTTTATATTTACTACTATGAGTATATTTATTTGAAATAATATATATGTTCTCATAAATTAATGTCATTTTAGATATTTCAGATTTAGATAAATAGATATATAAAATATATGTTAAATAAAACAGTTTTCAGATTATTTCTGAAAGACTCAGAAAATAGCCTCATTCAGTTTGTTTAATATAAAATATATTGAATGCTTTTTAATATTACAATCTTTTTGTAAATCAACTAAGTTAATGATGGTGATCATTAATTTAAGTGGCTGAAATATGATCTGAATCCCACAAACTGAATAAAGAAATGAAACTAACAAAGGAAATAATGATGGAGGGAGAAGGCTGTAACCTTTTCCAGAAGCAGGTAAATGTGGAGAATCCCCCAGCAAGTCCACAGAGAGCAGAACGCCTTTCCTGCCAGCTGTGCTCCTCCCCTCAGGCCCATCCCAGCTCCCGTCTGCTCCCCTGGGGGGGGGGGGGGGGGAGTCCCTCTCTAAAGCCCTGATGGCCCTGCTGCTCAGCTGCTCATTTGTGGGGGTGTGGAGAGGGGTGCCCCCAGCTCAGGAGGCACTTTAGCAGGCAGCTGCGATCAGGTTTAATGGGAAATTTCTCCTTGTCCTCTGAGCAGCACAGAGGCAAGGCTGGAGTGTGAGCAGGCCTGGAGGTGCGTGGGGTGGGGCTGTGGGCCAGATGGGTGCTGGGCTTTCCCACCTCTCAGTTCTGGGCGGGCGGGAGGGGGGGGGGGGTAGAAGCACAGGGGGTCACTGCCTCAACACCGCTTTGCATTATCCAGGCTCCTGAGGGGCTGCAGGCAGGGCCTGCCATGTTCCACGGGGGTGAGGGGCCCTGCAGAGTCGGGGACACCCAGGCTGCTTTTCTCACTTGTTTCTGGACCCTAGAATTATGTATGCTGTTGGAATCGTATTGTTTGGTTGGAAAATGTAAATGTCTGAGGCGTACATTAGACTCTGGGCCCCACTCACACTTCTTCTCTAGCTCATAACAGACACGATCAGCACAGTGTCCATGCACACACACACACGCACCGGCTGTTACCCCTCGGCACCAGGACTGCACCCCGGTCACCGTGTAGCTGCTGCTCCTCAGCCGTCTCTGCACCTTCCCCAGCTCAGAGGCCTCGCCTCCGGGGCGCCCTCCAGCCGCTCTCCGCCCGGGTGCCCGCAGCGCTGAGCTTTCCCCGGCTCACCAGGTGTCACAGCCGAGTCCGGTGTGCTGGGACTCATTGGTGCTCCCCCACCAGGAGACCGGATGTCCCGATTTGTTTGTGTGGCCCTGTCTGCCTAAAGGACCCTGAAGCTTGCTCTCAGCGCTGCCGCGGGGCCCAGGCTAAGAGGTTCCTGAAAGCAAGCCCAGTCGTGCTTTTGTCCAGCTGTGTCCAGCTGTCCTGTTTTCAAACTAGAGCTCTTCTCATTCTGATGAGTCTCTATATTGCCACCCCCCGAGTTTACAAATACTTCTTGATAAATATGTAGGCACAAATGTAAGTGTCCACCAAACCCAAACCTGCTGCGGGCAGAGTGGGTGGCGTGGACTGAGCTGGAGGAGCAGGGGCGAAGCTGAGAGGTGAGGCTGCCCCCGGGCGGGCTGCGGGCTGCCAGAGGGCGGGCGGGGCTGGTTAGTGAAGAGCACGCCCAGGGCAGAGCACAGGGCTGTGCAGTGAGAGGGTGGGGAGCTTGCTCCCAGAGGCCCAGAAGTGCTTCCTCACATCTCCTCTTCAGAAAGACAGCGACGCCTCGTCTGAACGCTCAGGCTCCTGGGAGGCCGCACAAGGCCACTCGCCACCACATCTGTCTGCCAACCACAATGGCCTCTGGGAGAGCTGGCCTCTGGGGAGGGGGTGGCCTCCGGGGAGGGGACGGCCTCCAGGGAAGGGACGGCCTCTTGGGAGAGGTGGCCTCTGGGGAGAGGTGGCCTTTGGTGCAGAAGGGAGACTCAGCCACATTGCGAGTGCTGCGTCTGGAGGAGGGATTCGGCCAGACAACTCCCCTCCCTCCCCCTTAGCTCTGGGGGTCCCTGTGACATCTGATGTTGACAGAAACACACCCCTCTCCCCTCCCCCCTCTGCTTCTCCCCTTCCCCCTCCGTCCCCGCAGCCCCCACACCATGCCAGTGATGCAAAGGACATGCTGGTCAGAACCTGGTTCCCAGTCTTTCACTTTGAATGTCCTGCTTGATCTTGAACTTCAGTAGCTTTTTTTTTTTTTTTTTAATATTTTTTATTGATTTTAAACCGAGAGGAATTGAGAGGGATAGAGAGTTAGAAACGTCGATGAGAGAGAGACATCAACCAGCTGCCTCTTGCACACCACTGGGGATGTGCCCGCAACCAAGGTACATGCCCTTGACCGGAATCGAACCCGGGACCTTCCAGTCCGCAGTCCGAAGCTCTATCCACTGAGCCAAACCGGTTTCGGCTCAGTAGCTTCTTTTTAAAACTACGGTGATCGAACTGCCTCAGGCACAGTGTTGTAGAAAACAAGTTCATAAGGAATCTATTCTGTCCCGGTTTAATGGGTGAGAGGCATCACTGTCACTGTTGTTTTCCATGCCCTCCATCCTGGGTGAAACAGAGGCCTGCAGGGAGCAGCAGCTGATTCCGGGGAGTCTGTCCTCTCACTGAACGCTCACAGCTCCCTGGGACTCAGCGGAGATGGAAAGCAGCCCGGTGTGGCTGAGGGCTGTCTGAGCTGGCTGTCTGAGCTCGGGCAGCGATTACAGTCAGATTCCTCACCTCTGGAGCCGGACTCAGTTATGACGTTCCAGTGGGGGGGGACTGCGAGGTCTCCCCATGTCCTGCGAGGTTCGTGCCCACACGTGCCATCCAGGGTTCTTCCGCGTTAGGAGCACTGGCAGCGGGCTGCCTTCAGTGGTAACCGAGACTCAGACACTGGCGTGAATTCTGTCTGCCACCTACTTCTTGGCAAACTCAGATTTTAAAACAGTATTTGGAGCTCACAGAACTAAATGCAGAGTGGAGAGGTTTAAATGTGAAATGTAATCAGGTGGCATTTGGGGGACTGGTGGGCGGGCACTACTGTAGACACAGAACATAGCGTGTTGGAGCTGGCGTGGGCTCCGGGCTCCTCTGTCCAGTGCACACAGCACCGGTTCCCGGCTGTGCTAGGGGCTGGTCAGCTCAGGGGCAACCAGAAGGAATTCCTCTGTCAACAAACCCTTCTGAAGGCCAGAGATGTAGCTGATATCTCTCAGCCCAGCAAATCCGTGCAATGACCTGTCTGAGTCCTTTTCCATCAAATTTAGCCCAAACCCCAGGCCCGGACAGGCTGGCCCAGGCCGTGGACTCAGTGTCATTTCTTACAAAGGAGTGAGCACAGCCCAGCACATTCGGCAGCACAGCTGGGCACAAGCACACTCCATTCCTGCTCGGTTTCTGGGCTTACACTCCATGCAGCTACTGTGCTCCGTGTTTGCTGCTTCACGCAGTCAGATTATGGCGAGCCCGCCTGCTGACTAGCGCCGATCCCACCCCGAGTGCCACCACTTCTCCGGGCCAGGCCTCCTGACTGCGCCTCCTCCCCGGGCCCCGGCTCCCAGTCTTTCCCCGGAAGTCAGGTATCAGTGCTGCTTCCCAGTCAGGCGGGCTGCTGGTGTAGGGGATTGCTGGGATGGCTGAGCTGGTGCTCCCGCTTTTGGGCGCCTGCCTGGAGTGGACTATCGAACCTGCTTGGGTTTGGTGCCTGATCTGCCACCATAGCTACCTGGCATCATTCGATAGATTTGAATTCTGTTGTATTCTCTCCTCAGGTGATGGTTCCTAAGAGCTGTTATCTGGGCAGGTGTGGGCTTAGTTGATCACGTGAGGAGTATGTGGCGCTGGGTTTGCCTTGGTGCCGGAGGGGCTGGCCACACAGACTCCCTGGGGGCAGGCTGGGCACAGGAAGAGGCATGTTTATCCAATGGTGCTTTGCTCACAGCTAAGAAAATAGCAGCCATGTTAAACGATGGCCTTAAGCTGGTAAAATCTTAAGGTACAATGAGGGGTATTACCAATGCTTTCACTCTACAGACTTACGTAAGTATGCATCTTAGAAGGAATGAAGTGAACGCCATCCCTTTGCTGGAAAGACTGAAGCAGAGGCCTGCGGGCGCAGCCGGAAGGAAACGCTCCTCTCTGGGCCAGGGACCAGCCAGGCCACCACCGGGCCCCTCCCCTCTGCCTCCTGGCGCCAGAGCTGCTGGGAGGGGAGGCTCCGCGGTCACTCACCTGGCAGCCAGAACGCGTTCCTGTCAGGGTCCCCTCTGTCCTCCTGCCGCGGTGTTCCTAGTTCTCTGCATCCAGTCCGGGGAGCGGCCGAGGAGCAGTCAGTGATGGCGACCCACAAGGAGAATGCCCGGGACACACCAATGAATCCCTGTCCAGCAGACACAGCCCACAAACACAGCAGTGCGGAGGAGGGCACACAGGTACTCTCCCAAACCATCACATTCTCACTCCGATGTGCCAGCTCAGTCCTGGGTTTCCAGTGAGACCGTTAGCGTTTGGAAGCCTTGAATGTGGAAATGTTCACAGCGGGTGTTTTTTGTTTTTTTTTTTATTTGTTTTTTGACCTTTTTTTTTTTTTTTTTTTTAAATCAATCTTTATTGTTCATATTGTTACAAAGGTTCCTCATTTCTTCCCCCCTCCACCAGGTTCCCACCCCACCCTCCGCCCCCTCCCCATCCCCCATTGTCCTCATCCATAGGTGCACAGTTTATGTTCAGTCTCTTCCTCCCTCCCTTTCCCCAATAGTAAATCCCTTTTCAGATAGTAAATCAGTTACTTAGCATTTTCTCATATCAATAATACCTCCACATGCCCAATGATACATTTCACACAAAAGACATTTCCAAATAGGTCAACCAGCCTCATCCAGGCCCCACCCAAGGCACTCACAGATCAACACCCCAGCCCTATACTAACTCAACACATCCAGATCTAAGCCTTCATCACTTGATTCAGCAGACCCTCAAGTTCCCACAAAAGTTTCCAGCCATGTCTGAGAGGCAGCCGTGGGGCAGGGGCAGGCAAGGAGCGAGCTGTTCCAGGCCTGGCTGCTCCGGGCCTGGCCTCTGTTGCTCTGGTTCATTCCACAACCAGCTGCTCCGGGACTGGTCACTACCGCTCCCGACCTAGTTGCTCTGGACTTGGCTGTTGCTGCTCCAGGCCTGGTCGCACCCGACCCAGCTGCTCTGGGCCCGGTTGCTCCGGGCCTGGCCGCTCCGGGCCTGGCCACTCCCAGCCTGGTAGCTGCTGCTCCAGGCCTGGCTGCACCAGACTCTGCTGCTCCGGGCCTGGCCGCTCCCAGCCTGGCAGCCACTGCTCTGGGCCTGGCCGCACCAGACTCAGCTGCTCCGGGCCTGGCCACACCAGACCCGGCTGCTCCGGGCCTAGTCTCTCCCAGCCTGGCAGTCGCACAGCGGATGTTATACCAGCTGTGGACAAACCCAATCACAATGGCAGCAGAGTAAGTGGTCGGAGGCGATTGGATTAGTCTGAGCATCAGGCCGGGTGAGGATGGAGTGAACACCAAGGGAGGGTCGCAGGCCTCTGGCACGTCATGGCGGAAACTGTGTCCACACGCCACTCAGCACCCACCTGGCCCACCACACACATTAGACGTAGAGGCACTCTTAATCCCTAAGATGAAAATAGATGCGTATCTCTGGCAGATCTCTCCAAGGCTCATTGTCCGAGGGAGCCCTGAGAGTAACACTCGGGCAGCCACATGGGTCTGAGATTTGGGCTCACTTCCTGTCACTCCCCATAGCGTCATCCGAGCCTCTCACACACACCCCTCCACCCACTGCCCACTTCTTAGGCAGGCCCAGGAGGGGCGGGCCCAGGAGGGGCGGGCCCAGGAGGGGCGGGCCCAGGAGGGGCGGGCCCAGGAGGGGCGGGCCCAGGAGGGGCGGGCCCAGGAGGGGGCGGGGCAAGCACCTCTTGCTCCCTCCAGTCTGAGCTGAGAGGTGTTCTTTCGAAAGGCCGTGGCGGAACCGGACAGTGAGCTCAGGGAGACATCTCTGATGGACTCCATGCTTAGGGGTGTTACCCTCTCTTAAAGTAATCAGGTATTTTGGGGTGACATCAGTTAATAAACAATTCATGTTTCAGCCGTGCAGTTCCATAATGCATCAGCTCTGAGTGGCACTGTGTGCACACTTCCCGCAGGCTGGCCTCCTCCTCTCACTGTGTGTGTTACCCCTTCACCCTCTTCACCCTCCCCGCCCCTCCCCTGGTAACCACCATTCTGTGGTCTGTATCTATGAGTCTGCTTTATTTGTCCATTTGTTGCTGCTTTCTGTTTTATATCCCACATATCAGTCACAAAAAGTGATCCTGGCCAGTGTGGCTTTTTACTCTCTAAAATAGGGGTGTCGAACTCAATCAGAGAAGGGGCCAAAATCTAAAATCCAGCCTAAATCGCGGGCCGAATGGTTTACTGAACAGTCATAAACTGTCATTGTGAAACGCAGCGGAGTGCAGTGATGACAGTGCGGTGCGGGCCACATTGCAAGGCCTAGCGGGATGGATTTGGCCCGCGGGCCTTGTGTTTGACACATGTGCTTTAAAAAATCAATGGGAAAAATATCCTTGGGTAAGGAAAAAAAATTTTAAAAGATGAAACATTGCCAATTGGATGGATCTGGAGGATGCCATGCTGAGTGAGATAAGCCGGCAGAGATGACATAACCCTTTACCCTCACAGAGAGCCGGCATCCCTTTCCTCGCTCTCCAGGGCATTCTCTCTTGGTTCTGACTATCAAAGAATATTCAGGGAAATGGCTGCTCGCTTTTTATAATACATTATTTATTAAGTCAAACAAGATTTAAGAGTAAGAAGATAACGCCTCAACCAAAGTGTTGTTGATTCTAAAACTAATCGCCTGGAGCAATTCCTCTGTTTATTGTAATTTTAAAATCTATTGCTTCCTCCCACTCAGACATTTCCTTCACTTATTTGCCACCAGGACTGAAGCATAACCGCAGCTGTGAAGAGCGAGCACCGAGATGCTTGCCACGCCACCTGCCAGAACCGCCCAGTACTGCCTGAGTGGCCGCCAGCGCAGGGCAGGGGCCGTGACTGGCCTGTACAAACGGTTAGGAGGTGACAGGCAATCAGAGCTAATCGCAGGACCAAACCTCTGACAACGTTCTTAGTACAGACCACGGAATTAAACAGAAGAACCAAAGGAAAAACAAACAAAACAGAAAGGACTATAATATATTTTTGAGTAGGATCTCATGTCCCTGACCCAGGTGAAGCCTTTAGCTGATCCCGCCCTGGTGAGGTGTCTCAGCCGGACCTTAGCTTTTGGAGCAAGAACTTGACTATTTGCGTGCTTTCCCCCTGTCCACGTGGAGGGGGACAGTGGCTTGTCTTAGTGCCCGGTTTTGCCCTGAGCAGTTATTTCATACCAGCTCTAGGAAGCTGGAGCCCACACTGGAACGGCACTAGGTTGTGAGTGAGTGTGTGCCCAAGTGGTGCAGTCCCTGTGTAACTGGAGATGGACATCACCTCCGAAGGAAACCCCGCTCGTTAGCAGCCACTGCCTGTCCCCTGGGCCCCCCTGCTCTGCCCCGCGGATGGCATCCTGGCCCTTCCCACAAGTGGAATGACACGTATGGTTTTGTGATGAGATTCTCCCACTCACACCGTGTGTCTGAGGCTCACCCACGCTGTAGCTCTCGGCAGCATTTCCCTCTCTCACGGCCATGGTAAGTAGTCCATGTACAGCCCCGGGTGGCCATGAGGGGTGCTCGCATGGAGATGGGTGCAAGTCTCCCGGGGCACAGCCCGCTGCACTGCGGAGGCGCTCAGGAACAGGAGCCTCCTGAGCATTGGCCAGGCTGGCCTCTGAGCGGCTGCACCACCTCCCACCGCCTCTGCCTCCACCTTTTACCTGCAGCGGCTCCAGGCGCATGAAGTGGGACCACCTGCGGCTTCAATTTCCATCTCTCTGGTGGTTCACACTGTGAAACATCTCATGTGCTTGTCCGCCATGTACACACTTCTCTGGAGAGATGTCTATTCATATTATTTGCCTGATTTTCAGTTGGGTTATTTGTCTATTTATTGTTGAGTGGTAATAGTTCTTTATATAGTTTGGATACAAGTCCCTTATTCAATATTTGATTTGAAAGTGGTTTCTCCACATTTGTAGGTGCCCCAACATTTGATAATAAGCACACAGCAGATCTGTAATGTATTTTACTTGCTATTCAGCATGTTCCCTGTCCCTGAGGAATTCAGATGCACCACCTGCGCAGGGACATTCACTGCCTCCCAAGAGCCGCTTCATATTTTCTTGTCTGAAATTCAGAAAATGACACTTTTTGCCTCCCTTACAGAAGGAAGCACTTCCAGCTTCTGCTGCAATAGCTAATGGACTAATAATTGTCATTAAAACGTGAAATGTCTGCATAAGACTCTGAGGTCCCTACAACTCTCTCCGTCCTGCTTCCGGGATGCAGCTGGGCCTCTGCAGCCTCTCAGGCCGAGGAGTCAGCGCCACGCCCACAGCTTCTGAGCGAGGGCCTTGCCCCCTCCCCCCCCCCCCCCCCCCCCCCCCCCCGCTGCTTCTCAGAACCCTGGGCGCTCAGCCTGCTGAGCTGCTTCTGCCTGAGAAGAGGCCACTCACACGTGCACCCGGGTTTTATGTGTGGGGCTCGGGCCACTTCTGTATCTGCAGTGGCCCCTGAGAAAGTGTAGCCACATTGTCACTTGTGGTAAGATGAGTGTGATGAGCTAGGGCTTAAGGAACAAAGGTCCCTCCAATACCAGAGCTGTCCACGTGTCTGGCCGGCACCAGTTTCCAGCCGCTGCTCGTCCGTTAGCCAGGAACACGTGGTGGGGTGTGAAGGAGAGGGTGAGGAAGCTGCTCTCAGGAGGACTGAGCTAAATAAAGCCAATTTCTTACTAGGAAAGGCCTCCCAAAATAAAAACGGTCTCTGGCAGCGAGTTTCAGCTTAACAAGGTGCAGAACTCAATCACATGTAAGCCTGAGACCTGGAGCCAGGGGGGCTGAGGGGCCGTGCTCCGCACAGAACGCCCTCCTGGCACCCCGCACCCTGTGCGAGGGCGCCTCACCCGTGGAAGCTCTCTGTCCCTTCAGACCTGTGCGTTGAATCTGAATCCCTAATGTGTGGCGTTGGGAGTTGGGCCTCCACCGAAGAGGCGAAAGCCAGTGTCTGAACCTGACACCGAGAGCCTGGAGCCTCAGCAGACAACACACAGAAAGGACAGGGTGCTTCTTGCAGGAGGGACCTGCTGGCCTGACCGAGGAAGGAGCTGGGGATGTGGGTGAGGCAGGAGGAGACAGTGACCAGCCGGGGCGAGTGTGCGGAGAGCAGCATGCAGAGAGAGCGTGCGGAGAGCCTGTTGTCCAACAGGCACCTGTTGAGGGCCTGCTTGAATCCCGTGTGAGACGCGCCGGGGACTGGGTTTACTCCAGTGCAGGAGACAAAAGTGGAATGACCTGGCTTTGCCTGTGTCCCCCGTAGGAAGTTAATGACATTGGAGCCAGAAAGTGAGTGGAGGCTTAAGAGAAATAAAGGGCCACCACGTCCTAGACCTACATGCTAATGGCACCCACATGGTGAAGTGGGAAGAATGGTCTTTAGTCTTGAAGACCAGATGGTTATGTAAGGATGCCCTGTGACCTGCAGCAGAACATAAAAGGCAAATCAAGGTGAAGTGTCCTGTGTTTTATATGACTTCCCACACTTGTCCGGGAGTCACTGATTTTTCAATTCTATTACACATTTATATGAAGGCTCAGGCTCCATAAAGAGTTTGAACCATAAAAATACAGTTTTGCCAAGTCCTCTAACTTATCATTTTAAAGAACCAGTCTGTATGGGAATAAATATCCTCCTGTCCGGGCACTGTGAGTGCTGGGCAGGGCGTGTAGGTGTGGCCATGGCTTTGTGCAGGGAGGACAATGTCCAGGTGACTGCGGCCATGGCACAGCCTCCATTTCTCCCCCATGACCCCCTGGCTGGCACCCGGAACCGTCCCACCGCACTGGCTTATGTAAAGGCACTCCGTCCCCCAGTGCTGGGGGCTGACACAGCGTGGGCCAGGCTGCTGCCGGGGCGCCTGAGGGGCGAGGCCGCCTGTTGGGGTGCAGGCTCTCAGGAGGCGGACGCAGTAAGCCAGCCGGGCAGCCAGAGGCCTGGCTCTGCTTCAGATGCGGTGGCGCCCAGGGTCCCTGTGACATGGGGCGGGAACTGGCTTTGCTGGAGGCACTGTCCACGGAGACCTTCGCTCCTGGCGCCCGGCTTCCCCCGGGGCACAGACCTGTGCTGAGGAGAGCTTCCTGAGCGGGGCTTCCCCTCCATCCCAGCACCAGTCTGGGCGCGGGACGGAGTCCAGCATCTGCGGTGCCATCGCTGCTGGAGGAGGCCCCCCTTCCGCGGACCGGATTCTGTGAGCTTCCGGGGCTGGGCCAGGTGCGCCTTCAGAAACTCCGGCTTCCTGGGGCCACAGAGTGCCCCCTCCTGGACCTGATGCCAGACGATCCTTTTGCCCTTTCATCCTGTGAGAGGGCCTGTGGAAAGGGGCAGGAACTGTGTTTTTAAGCACAAATTCAAGTCCATTTCCTTAATCTCTATTGAAAAGTCACACCGTTATCTCAATGCCTGCATGCAAATGGCACTTTAAAGACATGGGGTTAGAGGAGGTGTCACAATGAGTGAACACAGAGATGTGATTGCTTCATTCGCACCTCAGGAAGTATGTACTGGGAGCTCCCACAAACTGCCTGTGAGCGCCAGCTCAGGCAGTCCCCTGTGTCTCCTTCAAACAGTTCAGATAAACCTTGAATTGCTGAGAAATGGTTTTACCACCAATCTTGATAAATAAAAATCTAAGTGTATTTTGTATAAACAAACATATATGCAAACTTGCTTTCTTTTAGTAAACTTATGTACAGGCTTTAAAAAAAAAAATCTCTCACATTTCATAAGCCTCATAGGTTCCTTGTTCTAACAGGTTTCCTTCCCACCCTCACCTGCCTGATGCCCACCCCTGATGACCCACCCCTCCTATCTCCTCCCAACCTTATGCAGCACCCCTTCCCCCACAGGATCCTGCTTCCTGTGAACCCCCTTCACCCAGGACTGGGGTAGCTACTGGGTTATTCCATCGGTGCCCAAATTACACATTAGATTCCAGTTTCTGTCCAGAAGGCCAGGGAAGATACCAGCACGGGGTCAATTAGCAAACACGTGTGCTTTTCCGTGAACTTTAGGGGCAGATCTGCATGCTTTACAGACGTTCCAGTGTGAAGACGTGGTTGCCTGCTCAGCACCCCCATCCCATGCCTTTGCTTTTCAGAAAAAACTCTTCCTAAACCTTTGTTTCACATAGCACAGCACACTCGGCCTGGCCCTGCCCTCGTGGCTGTTAGCATGTAGCTTCTTTGTGGTCCATTTTATCTCCAGGCCTGGGGTGGGCACAGACTCCATGCAGCTCACTAGCCACCCTCCGTGGCCCTTCACACGGTGCTCCTGAGCAGAGGCCCCGGCAGGAACACGGCATGGGGCAATCAAGTGAACCCGCACTGTAACTTAAAACACGGCTGCGTAAAACACCCCAAAACCTCTTCACGTGCAGCTCCTTCCCAACACCCCGGTGGCTGACCTCTCTTAGAAACAGTGTTTGTGTTTCTCCATCTTCTCCCAGGCCTTCCTAATCCACATTTCTTCTCATCCTAACAGGCACACATGGTAGGATACATCAGTGAGCACTTTCAGTGTCCTCGCTCTAGGGTCATGCATTACTTCACTTTCCGTCCACTGATGCACCCACCATCCATCCATCCATCCATCCATCCATCCATCCAATCACCCATCCATCCATCCATCCGTTCATCCAATCATCTATCCATCCATCCATTCATCCATCCATCCATCAATCATCCATCCATCCACCTATTTAATATTACAAGCCACTGTGCTGGGCACTGGGGATCAGAAAAGGAATGAGAAAATATCCCTCTCCTGGTCTAGGAGAGAGGGGGAAAGGGGGGGGGGGGGGAGAGGGGACAACAAGCTAACGAGCAGAAACACTGTGAACGTAGAGCAATGGCATATACACATTGGAGCACTGAGAGGTGGTCAGCTGCTGCCAGAGGTAGTGCTAGGGAGCTGGTGTGAGCAACAGAGTTGTGCAGCGAGGAGGAGGAGGAGATTGTGGGTGAAGGGCACACAGTGATAAAAACAGAGTTCATGTCTGAGCATGATGCAGAGAGAGGAGGGTAAGCAGGCCCTTGTTTCTGATGTAAGTTGAGATGCCAGTGAGATACAAGGAAATCGTGAGCTTGTTCAGGATTTCAATGTCCTTCAGGTCATTCTCTCCATACTTTCAATTCCATTTATTAGGGATTTCACTGGCCCATTCTTAAAATGTTTCCACAGGCGTGTTTTCAAACTATGGCTGGCCCACACCATTGTATGAGGGCCTGGTGTTCAGCACAGCGGGTCAACATCTATGTGCCTGACAGTGTGGTTGCCACCCTCGCCGAGCACCGCTGGCACTGAGCAGAGTTATCAACGTTGTATTGACCCTGACGGAGTTCAAACTGCCACAGCAGTTTTCTTCAAAAGAAATCTTCATCCACACTCCCCCCTCCAAGGGTCCTCCTATATAACTCCTGTTATCAGAAGAGTTAGGTGGGATAAACAGTCTGGGAAAATGGGTCCAATTATCTCCTAGAAATTTACATGTGGAGGGCCTCCCCAGCGAACCATTTAACCAAGTGGGCAGATTAGGACGTAGCAACTAGACTCGGGAGACAAGGGAGTTCAAGGGTGGAATTGTAACCTGTCCGCATTTGCTCAGAAGTTCCTCAGACACAGACGTTCAATTCAGAGAACAGAAGGGACCAGACTCCGCCCTGCCTCCCTCACACACGGCACCAGGCCCAGAGCCCACTAACGCTCCCCACGCCCTCCTGGTCATCTCCACGCCAAGGCAGCCGCCCCTGCACCGCAGGTCCTGGGACTCAGCTCCCTACTGTAAGGAAACGATGCAGGACTTCGGAGTGACTGCCTGCAGGGGAGTGAGGACACACGCTGAGACACCAGCTTGTTAATAAACTTGACCTTGAAATAGAAGCCATTGTGTGGTGATTGTGGTGAGGTGGTTGCCACATTTTTTTTTACTTTATTACAAATACAATAGCTGATAGTAAAAAATTCATTAAATATTAAACCTCACTAGACAAACTAACAATCCAGCCCCCTGTATTACATAAGGACAATGTGTGGTTGTTGTTTCATCAATAACATACCCTGTTTATTCTAATGGTTAGCATTTAAGCAATGGGAGTTGGGAATTATGAATAATGTCTGGTATAAATTTACAGCGTTGGGGGAGGATGTGCAGCAGAAGAATAGTCAGACTGCTGAGTACTTTGAGAACGATTGTATTGTGAGTTTAATTATTTATGTGGGCACAGCACAGTCCTTGGTGTTTAATTAATTCCCACTTCTGTTCCCTGAATGTCAGAATGCCCTACACAGACGAGGTGCGGAGGCCGTGGTCCCCGAACCCGGCTCATGCACATGCCCTTCACCCAGAACCGTGCCCTACCACCCAGTGCCTGCATTCTAAAGGTCACCTTCCCTGGAAGCAGGGTTGAAAAGGTTGCATAAAATCTACCAATAGGCAAAAAATGCTCACGTAAGGGTAAAAAGGACAGTTATTTTAGGAGACGCACCAGGTGGAGGAAATCAGTTGTGGGAAAAGCAGCCTTGCTACCACACTGATAAAAATGTAAATATTCTTACACCATTGTACAAGTTGCTGACAAGCATTTTGAATACAAACAGCAAGAGAAAATGTCAAAGAACTTTAAATTGCATCTCAAAGTAGCAAAAGAATGGACTTAGAGCCTTTGTGTTTTTCTGTCCTCACCCAGGCCTGATAATTTAATATAAAATGAAGCTTCTTCAGAGCAGAGAGAGGTAAGTATGTTTCCCAACCTGCCAAGTTCAGGCATGTAAACGCATTGGCGGCTGGCAAGTCACCCACCTTGTCACTTCCTTAGGGGCTGTGTGTACCGGCACCGCCAGCGGGGACCGGAGACAGCGGCAGTGTTCAGTCAGCCGGGGGCCGGCCCGGAGGCGGTGGGAACGGTCAGCGCCGCGGCTGAGCTTTAATGGCTCTGTGGGTCCCTTCCACACACCCTGGGAGCGTTCCTCCTTATAGGCCATGCCCTTCCTGTAGCCTTTCATGAGCAACATCTCATGGCGACACTGTGGAGTGGGTGCGCTTGTGATCCCCACTCTCTGACAGGGAAAGGAAGTTGGACTTGAACCCGGGTGCCCTGACCATAAGATGATGCTCTGGACTCCTGTGCTGCCTGTTGGCGCCCTGCAGGCTTCCCGTTCACTCACACGAACGAAAGCTCCCTCATTAGGCTTCCACACTGGCCTGGGCCTCACTCACAGAGACATGAGGGCCCACGTGTTCGCAGTGAGCTCGTCGCCGAGTGATACCCAGCCCTGGGTGCTAGGAGCCTGCGCGTCATTTTATGCCAACACCTGGGGAGGTGCTGTGAATGTCCTGGCTTCGCAGGTGACGGAGGAGCAGCCCAGGTTCAGCCTTGCCTTGGTCGGGGGCAGGAGGGTCCTGCATGCTCAGAAACTGTGCCATCAGCGCCTTGGCCCAGACACACTTCCTTCTGTGGACGGAAGGAGCCACGTGCCGACTGACAGCTCAAGGGAGGCCTGCATGGCCATCTTGAAAACTCAGACCTAAAGTCACCACAAAAGATGGTCTGAAAATTAAATAAACTACAAACAGGTTATAGTGGGCAGTCATGTCCTAGGCCGATATTTCCCCTGACAAAGATCAACTTACCGTAGATCTTCTTTACTGAGCCCATTTGCCTTTTTGCCTCTAAGATAACATATCTGTGAGATGTCTGGGTAACTTGTAACTTCTTTTTTACCCAGGACCCCTCAGGGCACAACAATTGGCACCAGGACATTCATTCATTGTTATTGTTATCAAGTTAATTGTTTCCTGTAAAAGAAGCACATTTCCATCATTTCACCTTTTACCCTATCCCAGATGTTTCTCCACTTTGCTTTATCCCACCTCCTTAATCTATCACTAATGGATTTAATGTAACTCACCTACGTCCTTCCTTTGATGGCAATGTATAAACATAGATGTAACCTGCCATTCTCCGGAGCATTATCTCAATTCATTGAAATTCTGCTTCCTGGTGTGTGTCCACAGTTTGGCTCAAATAAATTCACAAAAATTCTTTACAGGTTTCAATGTGTTTTTTATGTTAACACTTTGGTTGAGTCCAGGACAAATTGTAGGTTTTCCTCATGTGTGGATCACATCACTGACATACTCACAAAGAAAAAAAAAAAAAGAAAGAAAAAGTCCATTTGAAAATTGGAATGTTATCTTGAAGGTTGGTTTGTGAGTAAGAGTTGCCCATCCAATAAACAAGATGGTGTGTTTTTGCTCATTTAAGGACAAGCTGTGTTTGTAAACCTTAAAAGTCACCAGTGAACTTCTCCATGGGCCCTACTGTCTCTACGTTTTCCTGGGTGAACAGATCCGTTTCGTTCCATCCACAAACTCACGCCCCGGAGAACAAATCAAGCAGAGAAACAGTGGAAAGGACTCTTTGCCTGTTTGCATGTTGCTCACACCGGTTTTGCCTCTCCTGCTGACAGAAGCATTGTTTGACTTTTTTGAAGATGAAAAAATCAGATAATCACATGACACACTGGGCAAGAGTTTTACTCTTCCTTTTTTTAATCAATTGCCCAGACCTTATGGCAGATAACTTTGTCTTTCTCTTTTATATCAGTTTTCCTTTGTTTTAATTCTGATTCCTTTCATGTTTCCTAATTTTTGGCTTGTGAATGAAAAGAGCCACATGCTACCTGACAAGCTCAGGGAAGGCCTGCGTGGCAGTCTTGCAACCCAGAGACCTAAGATAACCACAAAGATGGTTTGAAAATTAAATATCTAACAGGTTATAGTAGGTAGTCATGACCCAGATATTTCACCTGACAAAGATCAACTTTGATCTACTTTTACTGAGCCCCTCTGCCTTCCTGCATCTAAAATAACATATCTGTGAGATGTCTGGGTAACTTGTAACTTCCTTTTTGCCCCAGGCCCCTCAGGGCACAACAAATGGCCTTGAGACATTCCCTCATTATTATTGTTATCAAGTTTATTGTCAACTGTTAATTACATTAGAGTATCCTGTATCCATCTCTGTAAAAGAAGCTCATGTCCATCATTTCACCTTTTGCCCTATCCCAGAGGTTTCCCGCTTTGCTTTGTCCCACCTCCCTAATCTATCACCAATGAATTTCATGTAACTCACCTACGTCCCTTTTCTTTGATTGCAATGTATAAATATAGAAATGTAACCCGCCATTCTCCGGGGCATTAACTCAATCCATTGAGGTTCTGCTTCCCGGCATATGTTGAAGGTTTGGCTCAAATAAACTCACAAAAATTCTTTACAGGTTTCAATGTTTTTTTTTTCCTTAACAGGCTTATAGCCAATATGTCTCATAGTTACCTCGGTGGTCTCCAGGCCACTGTAGGATAATTGCATCAAGTAATAATAACAGTGATAAGAGAATAATACTTTGATACCAATAAAAACTTTCCTAGAGAAATCTGGAAAATCTATAAGGCATTTTTCTTTTTCCATTTCATTGGGATAATTGACTTATAGCTCTGTATACTTCTATGGGGCACAGCAAAATGCTTTTACTGACATCCTGGATAACCACCATGGTCAGCTTTTCCATCTTTTCATACAGACACAAATTTGACAAAGAAACACATCTGGTTTTGGATTTCGTTGGTGAGGACCCCTAGAACCCATGGCCCAGCTAGCCAGCTCCGTCCTGCTGCTACCCTACCCTGGACTTATTCCCTGGAACCGCAAGCCCGGGCCTTTGACCTCTGGCCTCCGAGTCTCCTCCACCCCACCCCACCCCCACCCACCTATGCTAACTATAAGTCTGACCTCTTTTTCATGTTTGTTTTTATGGTTTCACATAAGGAAGACACTCAGTGTTTTTGTCTTGCTCTGTCTGACTTTTCTCACTGAGCATGATGCCCTCGAGGTCCATCTGAGTTGTCACAATTCCCTGTGTGTTTATGGCTGAACATGTCGCAGGACACACATGTCACATGCCTCTGTCCACACCTCTGCCCCACTCCTGGGTTGTTTCCGATCTTGGCCGCTGTAACTGATGCTGCCACGGACACAGGGGCAGAGACCTCTGTTTCTTCCCAGTGCGTTCCCCGGAATGGGCTTGCTGGGAAGGGGGTTCTGGTTTTGTGACTCAGGCTGTCTTGGTTTGGGCATCCGAGAGGGGTGCTTTGGCTTCCCACTGTGGGTGCTCAGTGGCGTCTTGTGTGTGAGCAGCTGTGAGTTGTTCTTGTGTGGAGAGCAGAGTGAGGAATGACCTCTGTGACCTCAATGTCGCTCTCCTCTCATGATGTCATTCTGATGACTGTCTCCTGGGGTTTGTATCTCCTGAGGTTGGACAAGCATCACCCAGTAGAGCTGTGTTCACCTGCATTCGTGAACGTAAAGGTCAAGAGAGAGACCCTGTCAGGCATCTCTGTCCTGTGTGTCGTCGAAGAGGTGGAAACTTAAACTTTAAAAAACAAACTCGCATTTTATCATGGATAGATTGGATCCTTGCCCAGCAATTTCCCACCCCCATTCCGTTTAGTGATTGACTGCTGAGCCATGATGTTCAACACTGAGAGTTCCACTCTTAGCTGACCTCCAGTAACGATACAGCTTCTCCTGTGCCGATGTGTACATCCTATGAGGTCAGGACATGTGTTTAGAAAGCTTGCATTTTCCTGCCTCTATCGTACAGGGACTGGTTGGGGCCTAGAAAAAGACTTCCCACCCTGGGCCCTGACGTGGGACATTTTGCTGCTTGTTCCTGTGAGAGGGGCCAGTGCATTTCCCTGGTGGTCTGAGTGCCACACTGGAGAACAGTATGAAGGTTCCGCAAATAATTAAATATGGAGCTGCCATTTAACCCGGTGCTCCCACTTCTAGGCATATGTCCTAAGAACCCCGAAACACCAACCAGAAAGGATGCATGCACCCTAAGTCCTTAGCAGCACAATTACAATAGCTAAGATCTGGAAGCAGCCCCAGTGCCCATCAGCAGATGAGTGGATATAAAAGCTGTGGTACGTTTGCACATGGAATACTGCGCAGCTGTGAAAAAGAAGAATCTCTTACCCTTTGAGACAGCATGGAGGGACCTGGAGAACATCCTGCTAAGTGAAATAAGCCAGTCAGAGAAAGACAAGTATCGCATGATCTCACTCATACTAGTATGTAAAAGTGTAATGAACAAAATGAACTGATGAATAAAATAGATCCAGAGACATGGAGCAGAGTGCGGAATCTCAGAGGGAAGACAGGGTGCGAGAGCGGGTGGGAAGAGATTAGCCAGCGGACCTGTGTGCACATATACGGAGCCCATGGACACAGTCAATCGCTTGGTGAAGGCCTGGGGGTGGGGGATTGGAGAGGGGAGGGATCAGTGGGGGGAAGGAGACATCTGTAATACTTTCAACAATGAAGATAAATAAATATTTTCACACAAAACATTTTTAAATAAATAAATAAAGTGTAAAAGAAGAAGGAAGAATGGATGAGGTGTTTCAACGGTGAGGCTGCTTCTGCCTCACAGCTTATTGGACTGGCTGTGACTCCGGGGGTGGGACTCTGCTCTCAGGACCCTTCCTCTCCCTCTAGAAGGACCGGGCATGGGGAGGTGAGCCGTGGTTGTGTGAGTTCCCAGTTCTGTTCCACTATCAAGAAAGCCAAGGGTTAAGTGAAGTTCCATTTCCCCAAAAAAATATTTCCCCGGTCTCCTGTCATCATCCAGTATGCTGACATCCATGTGGAGTAACTTCAGGTGTTCTGTCCACGTCTATGTTATAAGATACAAAACAAAAATAGAATCAGTATAAAGGAGAAGTAAGGTTTTAAAAATCAAATAGATATAAGTAGAAACATTTACAACATCCTGATAAAAATGGGAAGTTTTATGTGCATACTAGAGGACCTGGCACGAAATCCATGTGTGCAGGCAGGGTCCCTAGCCTGGCCTGCAATCAGGTCATCTTCCCCAGCTGCCCACAGTCGACCCTGTCCCCCACCACCACCCACCCCTGGTTCGTCGTTCACCATCAGATGATCGGTTGGGGGAAGGGACAGAGAGGTTGGCCATTCCTGCCTGTTCCCTGGCCCTGTCCCCACCACGGGTTGTCCTCTATGTGTGGGGCGGCTGGTGGGACAGGGGCCTTGGCCTGGTACCACCTGCGTCCCCCACCACCGAGGCCTGGTTCCCTGCTTGCCATCAGGTGATCAGAGCCTGAGAGCCAGAGGGAGAGACCGCGAGATGGTCAGTGTGCCTCATAGTGACCGGCAGAGCAGTTGTTTTGGTCATTCCACCATTAGGGTCAGTCTGCATATTACCCTCTTATTAAAGAGAAATAGAGGCCTAGTGCATGGGTGGGGGCTGTCTGGCCTGCCCTGATGAATGTCCCAGATTGGGGTGAGGACCCCACTGGAGGGGCTGAACCAGCTGGGGCGAAGGGCCATGAGAGGTTTGCTGGACAGCCATGCCCCCAATCCAGGTATGAGTCCCACTGGGGGGCAGGGCCAGCCTGGCCGTGGTCATTCTGGTCTCTAATTGTTCTGGTAATTCCACCATTTCGGTCACTGGGCTTTTATTATACAGTGGTGCCTCGCATAAAGAACGCCTCGCACAGCGAACGCTGCACACAACGAACTTCATTTCATGATTCATACAACGAACTTCGTTTCACACAACGAAGTCGCCCGAGCTTCCACGACTGCTTCGCCCGAGCTTCCACGATCACTGCCGATGTATTGCATCCTTCCGCGCAGGCACTGCAGGCAGTCGTTAGTCACTGCGCTTAACTTAAGCACATATCGCGGCAATCGTTCTTCATTACGAATTAAATCACGCACGTATCACGGCAGTCGTCCTTTTAAGTTAAACTCAATATTTTTTTTATATCATGGCTTCTAAAAAAGCAGGAAGGTGATTTCTGTTGAAATGAAACAGGAAATAATTAGAAGGAGTGAATGTGGGGTAAAACAGTGTGACCTCGTCAAAGAGTTTGGCCTCAGCAAGACCACCATTTTCACCATTTTGACAAATAAGGATGCAATCAAATCAGCCAAAGTAGCCAAAGGAGTATCAAAACTATTTCATGAAAAACATAGGTCTTCAATCCACAAGGAAATGGAGAGGCTATTAGCGATTTGGATTAAGGACAGGCAGGTGAAAGGTGACGTAACAACCCAAGATATTATCTGTCACAAAGCCAAGAGAATTTATGACGATCTAAAGAAAAACATCCCTGGAAGTAGCAGCAATCAAGATAATGAAGAAGAATTCAAAGCCAGCAGGGGGTGGTTTTTTAGATTTAAGAAAAGGTGTGGAATCCACAGCGTTACTATGCATGGTGAGGCTGGCAGTGCTGACAAGAAAGAAGCAGAAAAGTTCTCTATTAACTTTCAAAAATGTATTAAGGATGAAGGATACTGCCCACAACAAGTGTTCAATGCCGATGAAACAGGTCTTTTCTGGAAAAGAATGCCGAGCAGAACCTTCATTAAAAAAGAGGAGAAGAAATTGCCAGGACACAAAGCCATGAAGGACAGACTTACCCTTATGTTTTCGTCTAATGCCAGCGGAGACCTCAAGATCAAACCTCTATTGGTTTATCACTCTGAAAATCCAAGAATTTTCAAGAAAAATAACGTTATTAAGTCCAAACTGCCCGTCCATTGGAAGTCCAATCAAAAAGCCTGGGTGACCCAAGTTATCTTCAACGAATGGATTCTGGAAACCTTTGCTCCTGCCATGAAGAAATTCTTGCTGGAAAAAGAACTGCCGCTCAAAGCCCTTCTGATACTTGACAATGCCCCTTCTCACCCAAAAGACCTAGAGGAAATATTGCAGGAAAATTATCCTTTTATCAAGGTGCAGTATTTGCCACCAAACACCACATCCATTCTTCAGCCAATGGATCAGCAAGTTATTGCGAACTTTAAAAAACTCTACACTAGTGCCCTCTTTAATAAGGTGTTTGAAGAATGCGAGTTTGGTGGAGACAATATGACTGTCCGAAAGTTTTGGAAGGAGAAATTTGATGTCCTTATGGCAATACGACTTATACAGAAGGCCTGGGAAGAAGTGTCACAAAGGACCCTCATTTCTGCTTGGAAGATGCTTGTGCCTTCGTGGACCCAGGAAGAAGCAGTAGTTGATGACACAGAAGTGGTGAAGGACATCATCACAGTGGCCCAAAGGTTGGAATTAGAGGTAGAGGAAGAGGATGTAGAGGAACTTATTGAGGAACACGAAGAAGAGCTGACAACTGAAGAGCTCCAAGCACTTCTGGTCCAGCAACAGGACAATGCTCAAAGGGAAGCGTCATCTGATAACAAGGAGCAACAATCAAACAATCAACCAATACCAACTGCTGACATCAAGAACATCCTGGTCAAATGGAAAGCAGTTCAGGAGTTTACCAATGCCCACTATCCGGATTCAGCTGAAGCAAACAGGATCAACGATCTTTACTCCGATACTCTTGTCCATTATTTCCGGCAGATGTTGGAGAAAAGAGAAAAACAAACGACTTTGGACAGGTTTTTCATGAAACCATCGGCCAAAAAGCAGAAAATGGATGAAGATGTGCAAGATTCGGTAGACTCTACTTAGTCTGTCTTAAAATTAAAAAAATGTGTGTTTTTTTTAAAAAAAAAATTATGTTTTTAGATGTATCTAAATAAAAATAACAAAAAAATTATCTTTTTTTATGTCATCTTAGCATATTTTATGCTACAGAACGAATTATTTTTTTTAACATGTATTGTTATGGGAAAACACGTTTCACATAACGAACTTTTCGCATAACAAACTTGCTCCTGGAACGAATTAAGTTCGTTATGTGAGGCACCACTGTATAGGATAAGGGTTTTTGTAGAAATGATAAAAAATGGTTGTGTCTTAAGTTATTTAAACAACTCAGAGAGAAGCCACGTGCCCTTGTCATTGATTACATGGACTGCAAGGTAATATGGGGTCTGTGGGTTGGCCCAGTCAGAGTCAATGACTGATAAATATTGCCCAGCCATGCTGATTGGGCAGCAATCCCTATCAGTCAATCAAGCTACCACTGCAAGCCAGCACACAGCATGGGGAAGCACTCGATAAATCTTGATTGATCAATCCCTAAGTCATGTGTCTGCTTTCACTTGCAGGACACATAGAGGCAGGGGTAACTGGCTTGGGCTGTCTGACAATTGTGCACAGTGGTCCTACTTCGGAGCCTCCCCATTTGCAACCCAGTCACGGCACGTGACTCAGGCTGTCAGGACAAGGGGCCCGACACCTAGAGGGCAGCTTGATAACTTCCTGATGCATTTCTATCTGCTTCTTCCCAATCCTGGGATGGTGGCAGGCCTCACTGGAACTTCTAAAGTGAGATTTTACTCTCACCAGGCAGAGGGACCATGGCAGAGTCAAGGAAATCGGTGTTAAGCATTTCCACTTGAAATGCTCATAACGGTTGATTTCTTAAAAACAAGACAGGTTGCTTGGCTGTACAAAATAGTGGCCTGGACTTTATATTACTGTTGCACCATGAGAGGCAGGAACATGGGCGGGATGGAAGGTGATAAAGGATGCTGGGAGAGACGGTGACATGGAAAGTGCATATCTCAACTAGAAGTGCCCAGTCAACTAATGAAAAGCACAAGCAAGCAAAACCCAGCATACAGTTCACGGGACAGAGCACCTTCAGCCTGGTAGCAGCAGAGTGAGACCTTTGGCGTCAGTTGCTAAGATGCTGCCTTAGAACTGAAAGTTCACGGTGCCACAATACCATGCCATTGGATGCCGATGTCTCTGACACAGCCTCCTGGCAGCTCAGTGACAGTGCTGGCTATTTGCTCATTAATTGACCAGCCCATGAATACAATTATCAAGTGTAACTGCAGTCTTAGTGTCATGGTTGATTTTTAGATCTTCACTTGACTGTATTTGTCAAATCTGTTTCTTCTTTCTTTATTTTCAACCTATTTAAGTCTTACATTTAGAGTAAGAGAGCTAGGCTTTGCCTTTTTAAAAAGTCAAATCTGAAAATTTCTGGTTTTTAGCATGTTTCAGCATTCCCATGTAAGTGTTAATTGAAATAGAGTAACATTGATTGTCTTCCTACATGTTTTATTTTGTTGCATAGGTTCTTTATTTTTCCCTCTTTTTCAGCTTACTCTAGATTTGTGGGGAATATTTTATAACTCAATTCTATCTATTCTATTGGCTTTTATTTATTTGTATTTTAGAAACAATTTCAGGCAATTTCCTTGGGTTTACAACATTCATTTTTAGCCATCTGGACCCACATGCAGATAATGGTGTAACATTTCACACCCACAACGACTTGGTAACACACAGTCCCAGGCCGCCCCTCTCTGCCATGTGCCTAGATTGTACACGTCATTCTCAGAGCCGAGCACGTGGCACATCACTGCTACTATTGCTTCAAACATTCTCTCCTCTTCATGTCATCACCATCCATTAAATAAGTGCATTGTGCTTCACTTATTCCACCTACAATACTCTGTGTTCGGTAGATCCACGTTCCTATCTTATTTTACATTCTTTCTGGCCTGAAGAACTTCTTTTAGTATTTCCTGTAAAATAGGTCTGTTTTCAATGAATAATTTTTGTTTGTCTGAGAAAGTCTTGTGTCTCCATTGTAGCTAAATGATAATTTTGCAGGGTAATAAATTATTTTCCTGTCAAAATTACGTTTTCTGGCTTGCATATATTTTGAGAAGATGTGAACTGCATTTATTATCCTTGTTCCCCCTGTATTCCCCCATGGAGGTTTCAAGATTTTTCTTTACTTTAAAAAATGTTTGCTTATTATTTTTTCTCTTGGGTTTATTGCCTCTGAAACTGGTATCTGCCACTACCACTGGAAAGTTCTTCCTCATCGTGCACACACCTCCCCGATCTGTGACATCAGGAACCCCGATTATTCCTGTCACATAATTTCATATGGTCCCTCAGTTACATCCTGTGCTCTTCTGAACACTTTTTTCATATTTGTGTTCGGTTTTGCATAATTTCTGTCACCCTCCCTTCAGGTTCACCGATCACTTCCCCGGCGATGCTGAGGTTAGGGACCCATGGAAAGTCCTCATTTTTAATTTACTGTCTTTGGTTTCTAGCATTTTTATTTGATTTTCTCCTGTACTTTCTTTTTCTCTGATAATGAGAAATTAGCTTAAATTTTTATTGGAAACGTTAACACAGGAATGATAGTTATTTGAAATACTGTGTGTAATTAATCCAACACGGGTGTTGTATCTGAGTCTGGTCCTATGGGTGCTTTTTTTTTTTTTCTTCAGATTTTGGCATACTGTGTATCTTTCATTGGAAGTGACACGTGACTTGGGCAATAGAGATGAAGTAGATGGCATGTTGTGTGGAGAGTCATGTGATCTGGCCTGTGCTTAACATGTGCTGTAGCTGCAGGTAGTGAGGCCCCAGAGTCCTCTGCTGACCTGCTCTGGTCTCCCCTCTCTCAGCCAGGACGCTGTGGCCACGGGAGCCCTGCTGGCTGGTGTGAGGTGTGGGAGGGCAAGCAGCTCCAAAATGCCCGCCCGTTTCAGGCCGGGTGGGTGGGGCCGTGACTTTCCCAGGTTTCTGCAGTGCCAGGGCAGTGCTCCGGCCTGTTCCCGGCAGGCCTGGCCCTGCTCCCTGTGTACGTGGTGTCCTCCATCGTGAGACGGCCAGCCCCAGAGGGCTGGGGCGGAGGAGCGCCGTCCCGAGCAGAGGGACAGGACGGCAGAGTGCGCCCCCATTGCCACAGGTCTCCAAGCAGAGCAGGGTCTGCCCTCCCCTCCTCAAGCACCAGGAGGGGCGCTTCTGGCTGTAGAGCCTGTTCTTCATAAACAAGCCAGCCTCACGTCATTCACGTCAGTGTCACATCATTCTGAGCCGGAAGCCATCCTCACCGGAGCTCCCTGCCGGCGGCTCCGGGCCCGTCCTCCCAGCGCCCTGTGAGCCATGCGCTGACTGCTCTGAGAGCTGATTCCTCTGTTCCCAGCGGCCATCTGAGCGGCTTTCCGAGGCCGCGGGCCGAGCTGGAGTCTGCAGCTGAGGAAGAACCAGGGGACTCCAGAGAGAAGACGCCCCCATCCTCCACGCTTCACCTCGCCCACATGAGCGACATCTCCGGGGGCAGGAAGGCCAGCCGTCCGCCAGCGCTCAGACCCCAACCGAGCGCAGTGACCAGAAGAAAGCGATGATGTGAATGTCTGATCTGACCCAAAAGTAGACGGGCCAGGGGTGCACCGCTGTCACGCCTCTGCTCCTGCAGGGCTGGGCTCACCTGGTCCCGGAGGCGTCCCGAGAGCATGTGTGTCCGGCACTCACCCCACCGCCCTGTCCAGACACGCTAAGCTTCTGGGAGGAAAGATGCTTGACGGATGCCGGACGTCCAGACACTGCATCACAGGCCCCTGGATGCCGGGAAGAGTGGGGACGAGGCAGCAAGACCCTCTGCCCAGCAGGCAGCTGGATCTGTGCACCTCGGGCCCTGGCGCCCGAGCTGTCCTGCTGGTTGGCTCCGTGTTCGTCCCAAGAAGGAGCCCTGACCAGCCTCCGTGTGCTCCGTGTGACTCCACTCTGAGCGTCACCGCCGGGTCCCTGGCATCCTCTGTCCGGCACCTGCACCTGCTGAGCCACTGTCAGCCAATGCTGCTGGGGAGGCGACTGGCAGGGGTGCTGAGCCTGCGGAGGGAGGCAGGCACGGACCTTGTCCTGCCAGCAGTACCAGGCGGCCGAGCTCCCGCCTTCCTCCTGTCCACGCACGCGGGTGCAGGAGAACAGCAGCGGCGGCCATGTGGCCCTGCCGACAGAAAGGCTCGGAGAGGAGACGCCAGCTCCTGACATGGCTGCACTCTGACCTGAGAGTGAAGAGCTGGCTCCGTGCTGTCTCTCTCCTGTGAGACCCTGGGAGTCATGGCAGGTTCTGCTGTGACTCCTTCGAGGCTTGCTGCTCCGGGCTTCAGACACGGCTCTACCTTCGAGGCTAGCTGCTCTGGGCTTCAGACACGGCTCTACCTTCATGGTTAGCTGCTCTGGGCTTCAGACACGGCTCTACCTTCATGGTTAGCTGCTCTGGGCTTCAGACACGGCTCTACCTTCGAGGTTAGCTGCTCCGGGCTGCAGACACGGTTCTACCTTGCAAACTGCTCGCAGGTGTCTCCACACAGCCGCGTGGGCTCAGCAGGGAAGGCAAGTGCAAGGTGCTGCGGCTGGCCGTGGGATGTTAGTGCGACAGTTGTGGGCTTAGGTGGGCCAGCAACAAACACTTGTTTATGGTAAACGTGTACATTTAAATAGTATTTGACACCCAAACGAGTGTCTTCAAGTGAAATAATATTTAGCAAAGAAACATATTTGCAAGAGCCTTTCTCTCCTCAGTGAACACTCCATTTGTTTGCCAGGGCAGGTGTTGCTGCACGTGCTGTGCTAAGTGTGGGTGTTACGTTCACCGCGGAATAAGGAAAACACATCTACCTTTTCTGAGGCTACTTCCATCACACAGAGGCAGAATATGCACTGTTCCTTCATTACAATGTCTTTGCTAAATAAAGAAATTTAAACTTTTTCCAGGTATTAATATTGGGTGGTAAGGACTTTTCACTGTGTGAAATAGAACATTTACAACTATGCTAATATCTTAAGATATATATATATATATATATATATATATATATATATATATATATAGTGACAGAGAGAGAGAGAGAGAGAGAGAGAGAGAACTTAGATATTAGATATATATATCTACTAGAGTCCCAAAGCATGAAATTCATGCATGGGGTGGCGGGGAGGTGGGAGTCCTTCAGCCAGGTACACCCTCTTGCAGTCCAGAACTGTTGGCTCCTAAATGCCTCTACCTGCCTGCCTGATCACCCCTAACCACTTACCTGCCTACCTAATCACCCCTAACTACCTCTGCCTTGGCTCCCGCCACCACAGCTTAGTCCAAAAGGATGTCCAGAAGGTCGTTTGGCTTTCTGGTCTAGAGGCCCAGTGCACAAATTCATGCACAAGTGGGATCTGGGGGCTGGGAGAGGGGCGGGTGGGATGTGCTTGGCCCTCTGAGTAGGTGGTGGGATACCTTTGCCAGCCTGGGATCTGGATCCATCTCACTGACATTAGCACTTGTTGTTGGGAGTCACCTGATGGCTGCTTTTATATTTTTTGTTCCTTGTGGAGCGTCTAGGGAGGGGAAGTGGCCACAGTGCCTGAAGCTGACTTCCAGAAGGCCAGCAGCAATGTCAGGATTGTGCCAGTGGTTCTGATCCATCGGTGCCTGTCCTGTTCTCTAGAGATGTGCTGCTGCCTGGCTGGTGGACTGCCAGGACAGGTCGGTCCACCAGCTGAGTGGACAGCTGAGCGGCGCTCCTGCTGTGGGAGTGTACTGACCACCAGGGGCAGCTCCAGCATCGAGTGCTCACAACCTGGTGGTCAGTGTGCATCATAGTGACCAGTCATTCCAGTTGTTCCAGTCGTTAAGCCAGTTGATTGCTTAGCCCTTTACCTATATATCTATGTAATGGTTGCTAAGGCTGTTATTACACAGCCTTAGCAACCATTATGGCAGAATAACCAGACGACCGGACACTATGATGTGCACTGACTACCAGGGGGTGGATGCTCAATGCAGGAACTGCCCCCTGGTGGTCAGTGTGCTTCCACAGGGAGAGTGCCTCTCAGCCAGAAGCGTGCTCATGGCTGGTGATCACCCCAAAGTTACAGAAGGACAAATAACAATTTTATCTACTAGAAAAGTTATTTCAGCATTTTTAAGTTAATCTATATATTTAAAAGGCTAAGCAACCATCTGACCATCCAACTGGCTGGTAGGTATGATGCACACTGACCACCAGGGGGCAGATGCTCAACACAGTAGCTGCTGAGCTGTAGTGACTTGGCAGCGGTGGTTCTTGGGTGACACACCCAGGGACCAGAGAAGAGGGATCCCGATTCCTCGTGGGGCCACGTGGTAATTCCACCTTTGGCCGTGGGTTGTTGTTGCTGGGGTACTATCAGCCCCAAATCTGGTTTACTGCTGAGCTACAGTGACCACAGACACCCTTCGAGCCAAGGCACCACCAGGGAAGGACCATGGGATGTTGGCTCCAGGGCGTGTCCTGCCCATCTCACCCAGGCCCACCCCAATGACCATCTTCTAATTAATTTCCTTTTAATGTGTGGAATCCGTGCACCTGGCCACTAGAATCTACATAAGTCTCTATTCCTTGACTTCTCCCTGCAGCAAGCTGTTTCCTTTATCTAGTAAAAAACACTGTAAACACCTGCTTGGCATGTATTTGTGGTATTTACAAGAGAATCCTGTTTTCAACACTGAGAATTATACTTTGATGGCACTGACAAGGGGCTTGGGTTACTGTGAGGGAGCTGAAGTCAGTGAAGAATTATTGGAAGGAGCCAATGCTGGGAGCAGAGGTTAGTTATGAATTCCAGCTCATTTTCTGCCCCAAACCTGAGAAGGCCAGCACAGAGGGTCACCAGTCTCAGGAGAATGGACTGGGTCGTCTACAGCAGAGGCTGGGGTGGTCCTATCATCCTACGTCTTCAAAGACCCCCTGACATCCCACCACACACCAGCATGGTGACCAGCACACAGTAGCAATCTCAAAAGTCACCACAGGGTGGAGCCATGCAAGGAGTCCTGCATTTTCAAAATTAGCAATTAAATTACTGAATTGGACTAAATGAACCAAATTGGACCAGTTTAATTTTCTTGACTTATCAACCTGAGTGATAAATATTCGATTAATTAACTTACTAGTAGAAGTCATATTTTATTTGTATATCTGAATGATGAGTGATTTTGTAATTCAATTCACTGAAATAGAAAAAACATAGGAAATAAAGTAAGTCTCAGCTAAGGGGGAAGGAAACCAAACCAAATGACCATGAATTAACTCCAATAGAAATGGTTTCCTGAGCCACAACAGGCAGCACTCTGTCCTCTGTGCTGCAGTGGGGGCGGCGGGATCTGCCTTCGGCCATGGAACCACTTACAGGAGATATTCCAGCAAATGGGGACCTGCCCGTGTGCACTGAGCGAGCCGTGTGTGCCGCTGGGGAAGGGCAGGTGGCCCCGTCCTAGTGGGCCTGGGGAGGGGGTGTGTGCGGAGAAGACTTCCTCCCCAGGCTGATGTGTAAGCTGAACTTTATAAAATAAATAGGAGCATTTAGGAGAGCAAGGCAAAACGTAGGGAGGGAGCCTGAACAAGAGGGTGTTACCCAAACGGATTCATTCCCCCAATGACACCCCATGCAGGTCTCAGGTGACTCCATGGGGAGCGAAGGACTTGGATCCCACTGTCTCAGGCATGTTGTGAGTTACATGCATCCACCAGAGTGATTGGTCTTGGGGGCCAAGCCACCGTTCAAGCCAGGCCCGGAGGGAAAGTCCGCATTATCTCGGTAGAACCCACTCAGCTCCTTTCCCACCTCTCGACATAGGCCAGGTTCTCCATGGCAGTCCGTGATTTCTGTCACAAACACATTCAAGACCATGCTTTGAATGTTAATATACTACATGATAATATCAGTATGGTTACTATGGAAAGTGATATTCGATAACTGTTCAAACCCAAGACTGAACCCCAATGAAAGCTTTGGGTGATGATGATGTTGTGAAAGAAAAGAGCCACATGCTGACCTGACAGGCTCAGGGGAGGCCTGCGTGGCAGTCTTGCAAACTCAGAGACTAAAATAACCACAAAGGATGGTTTGAAAGTTAAATATGACTATCTACTATAACCTACAAGCAGGTTATAGTGGGCAGTCATGTCCCAGATATTTTCCCCCACAAAGATCAACTTAGATCTTCTTTCCTGAGCCCATTTGCCTTTTTGCCTCTAAGATAACATATCTGTGAGATGTCTGGGTCACTTGTAACTTCCCTTTTTCTGGAGCCCCTGGGGCACAACCAAATGTGGTGGGCGCCAGGACAGATGCCTCAGATTCCTTTGTTATCATGTTAATTGTTTCTGCTCTCACCTAAGTACACCTGCCTCATTTTACTTTTTATCCAATTCCAGGAGTTTCCCACCGCTTTGCTTTCTCCTGTCTCCTTACTCCATCACCAATGAATTTCATGTAACCCATCTATGTCCCTCCTTTGATTTCAGTGTATAAATAGAGAAATGTAACCTGCCATTCTTTGGAGCATTATCTCAATCCATTGAGGTTTTGCTTCCTGTCATATGTTGACAGTTTGGCTCAAATAAACTCACAGAAATTCTTTACAGGTTTAAATGGATTTTTCGTTAACAATGTCAATATAGGTTCAAGGGTTGCAACGTGCTGATAGTGGGGCAGGGTGTGCCTTGCAAGGGGGGTGGATATATGGGAACTCTGCACTCTCCACTCAACTTTGCTGTGAACTTAAAATTGCTCTAAAAAATAAAATCTTAGAAAAAAACACAAAATGAGAAAGAGGAAAGGAAAATGGAATAGAAAAAGTAGAGGAGGTCTCAAAGCGATCGATTGAGAACAAGAACAAAAGTGTAGAAAACTGACTTGGACACTGAGCGGAGCCCTGAGCTAAGGGAGGGGAGGGATGGGGCCTGAGCCCTAGGGACCATTCTCTCCCCAAGAAGCATCTATCACCAGGCCTGCGGCTGCCTCCTCACGAACAAGCCACGTGGTTTAATCTGTCACTCGGTCATTTTAGCTGTTTCATTGCTGTGATTTAAATTTTCTTGGGCTGTTATAAAAAGGCCAATAGGTAAGACATATTATGGTATTATTTGCAATTTCTTTAAACAGTTGTTTATTAATCCATATTAATTTACAGCACTGTTCTTCACATTTCCCCAGGGGTTTTCTGTACAAGCCAAGAGGCCATGAACCCTGGGGTGAGAATTTCGAACACCAGGCTGGCTAAGGCCTCAGGCCTCCTTCTGTGGTAAGTTTCTGTTATTGGAACAGAACGCCCAAGGCTGTTGCATGCAGACGGATTTCTGTCATTTGAATGACATGTCTCTCATATGCATCCACTTTCCGTTCACTTAGTAAAGATGCGGTCTCACAGCATGCTTTAGTATCCTAGATGAGCCCAGCTGGTGTGGCTCAGTGGCTGAGCATCAACCAATGAACCAGGAGGTCACAGTTCAATTCTGGGTCAGGGCACAGGCCTGAGTTGCAGGCTCACAATCAGTGTGGGGCGTGCAGGAGGCAGTTGATACATGATTCGTTCTCATCACTGATGTTTCTCTCTCCCTCTCCTTTCCTCTCTGAAATCAATAAGAACATATTAAGATAGTTTAGATGAGAATGAAGAAGGTAAATTACACATTATCTCTATACAGAGTGACAGGTGAGGATTAGAAACTTTACATTGAAATTTCTGAGTATGTGGTACATTCATCACTGAAGTTCAAGGAGATGCGCCTTTGGAAGCAACGTGACACTGTGAAGGCTTAGTGCCTCCACAAAGGCACTGCTTCAGAGAAGCCGGCCTGACCTCAGCGCTCCACCCGGGCTGGTCCTGGGCCACCCTTCCCCGCTGCGCCCTCCCCCCGCCTCACCACCCCTGCAGGGTCTCCTCTGGTCTCCGCTGTCGGGGTGAAAGAGCCTGGAGCAGCATGCTCTGAGCAGATTGCTTTTAGGGGGAAATAGGTCACACCCTTAGCTCTCTTTACTAAATTTAAAACGAAAATTAATGCAGCTTAGCTTTTCATCTTCTGTGGAAAATGTGTGGCTTTCACCGTTTTCTCAGAGAAATTTAATGCACAGCTTACTAGTAAAGAAAGGAATCTTTCATATTTTATTATTTTTTATCTCAGAACATGGGCTAAGCATCTCTTACAGGAGGTTAGTGCCCATCCAATGGGGCTCTTGGTTCATATCACAGGTGTAAGTTATCTTGTCTTTCCTAAAAATACAACCGCTCTGGGCCGGTGATGGCACCAACCCCCCTCCCCGCCCCATTCCTGGGTGAGTGCCCACCGTGGACGCTGCTCCCTGCGGTCCCTCTGCAGCCAGCCGCCTGGGGGGCCCCTTCGTGCCCAACAGAGGCGAGCCTCTTGCAGCCACATCCTGCAGGCTGTCAGTTATTGAAAAGCTGGCACTTAAGACGGATCGGCAGCCCTCCGACCCAGGTTGTGCTAAGTACCCGGCGGTGACTGACAGCACGGTGAGGTGGCGGTACGGCGGGACAGGTGCTGTGTGGGTCAGCACACAGCGTGCGGGTCACCGTAAGGGGCGTGGACGCCCGACCGCCATCTGTGCATCTGAAACAGGTGCGTGTGGTGTCAGCTGTGCTTAGAACCCGCGTTTTTAGAAGCTCCGTGTAAGGACGGCCCGGTGGCACCCTGGCAGCGGCCGGTCAGCCTGGGCCTCGGCCTGGTGAGCAGTCCCGTGGAGCCGGCCGGCACCCGTTCCCGGAGGAGTGACCTCGGACCCGCTCTGGGGACTGGGCCATGTGACGGCCCCGGAGCCTGGGCGTGAGCAGGTGGCTCTTCTCCGCTCTGAGGGCCTCAGGCCCAGGGGCCGCGTGGTGGCCCGCAGCCCCAGCCCTCCCTCTAACCCGACCCCGGAACACGCATCAGTCACCCAGGTCCTGGGCTCGGACTGGTTCTCCTCAGAGGAAGCTGCTCACAGAAACAGTGATGCAGCAAAGACCTCTGATCTTGTGTCTCCCACGGACTGAGCGGAGCCACGTGGTGGGAGAGGCTGGGAGGGGACAGATGCACACACCCTGGTCCCTGGCTGGCAGGGGCTTCTGTGGAGAAGGCGTGGCCTCTGCCACGTCCTGTACAAGGCCTACCCTCTGCCCACGGGTGTGGCCACTAACTTGGTTGATCACTAACGGGAGAGGCAGGAAGCGGCCGCTCCCAGCAGAAGTGTGGGTGACTCCATGTCCCCGTTCCCGCCTCACCCGAGGAAAGCCTCCCCGCGGCCACCCCTCAGTCCGGCCGGGACCGAGGAGCCCGTGGGCCGAGAGGCACGGCCATCTGCACCCCTCCCGCCATGACTGCGGCCTGTGTTTGCCTGGCTGTGATGTTAGAGCCATCGGGAGTTTTCGCCAAAGATCATTGATAAACATCACTGTTTGGTTTAAGCTGTGCACCATGACGAGTTAGCCATTGCTGTATGTGTTAACAGAGTTTTGTGAAACCTGGAGAGGAGAAATACACGTACTAAAGGTTAATGGCTGTGAAGGGGCAGGAGTTTCTTATTCACTTGTGAACTAAATCCCGCCATCCCAGCAGGCAGGGCTTCCAGTCCCTGCCAATGACTCGGTTGAATTTCTAGTCTTCTAGTTAAACGGAGCATCTTATCTGACCCACAATCGGGGCCTAAGGACTATTCCATGCACTTCCTTTTTAAATAACAAAGCTAACACTCACTTTGGTACAGGTCAGCCTCAGCACTGGTAAGAAGATCCGCATGAAGCGCTGTTTCCGACCCGCATGGGAAGGGCAGACGCCAACCTGGAGCTGCGCCTGCGGAAGCCGGTTTGTCCGATGACCACGACCTCTGAGCCCACGCCTCCCCGCAGTGACCCTCAGCAGTGAGACCCCGTGACCCGGACACAGGAGGGCCACCACGCCAGGCCCGCCGGGCGCGCACGCAGGGCGGTCTAAGGCAGCAGTTCTCCCCTTCCTCAGGCCGGCCCTTTAATGCTGGTGACCCCCAGCCATAAAATTATTCTCATTGCTACTTCATAACTGTGACTTTGCTACGTTAATGAATCGTAATGTAAATATTTGTGTTTCCGGTGGTCTCGGGCTGCCCTGCTGGCGGTTCTCAGCCTGTGGGTCTCTAAGCCTCCGTTCTGCAGAGGAGGAAGCTGAGGCACCAGAGACTGGAAGGCCAGGGAGCAGCAGAAGTAATGAAGTTGCTCCTTAAAAGGCAGAGTTTTCCAACATGGTTTCCACTATGTTTCCATGACCAGTGGCTTTTGAAGCTCTGGGCGCTGGGCTGAGTCCGCATGGCGTCCGCCACCCTGAACAGGAGAGCCAGGAGTGGTGCCCACTCACCCTCACCTCTGTGCGGACAGACACCGGCGGCTGGCAGAATGAGCAGAGGTTCGCGCTGACCCTCAGTGGCTGAGGCCTGGTGAGGGGAGGGGTAACGCGATAAGGCGGATGGCCTTTCTGACTTGGCGTGCGGAGCAGCGACAGGTTCTGGGTGCGACACTGTCCATCTCAGGTCGCCTCCTGTGGGCGCCGGGCACTCACTGTCACAGTGGAGCGGCAGACAGGAGAACAGCCTCCCGGGACTCTCACTCCTCAGCGCCTTGGCAGAGGTGCAGGCGCTGACAGGGAAGGGACCAGCAGAGATGAGCCTGCAGTCAGAGAGGAGCACACTGGCACTAATGAACATCAGGGTTTCTTTTGTGTCCGAGACCACATGGTCAACCCTGACAGGCCCCAGCCTGGCTCCAGGAGGATATCATACAGGGTTTGTTTTTTAAAGCTCGTCAGAGTAGGAACATTTTCAACACAAGCAACTAGTGTATGGAACTAATTATGGTTCCAAAAAGTATATTTGTTCATATGAAGATGATAGCCTAGCATATGCGGCTCCCTGGCCACCTAGTCCCTAATGTGGGATTCCCCAGCCAAACCTCACCCCTTGACAGCACTAGTTCCCAGAACCACCCCTCAATGACAGCTTAATCCACTAAAGCCATGACACCAACACTAACCATAATCTAACCAAAACCCTAAATCTAACTTAACCCTAATCCTAACTCACCCCTAACCATAACCCTAACCTAACCCTAACCATAACCATAACCTAACCCTAACCTAACCCTAATCTAACCTAACCTAACCCTAACCCTAACCTAACCCTAACCTAACCTAACCTAACCTAACCCTAACCATAACCTAACCCTAACCCTAACCTAACCTAACCTAACCCTAACCATAATCATAACCATAACCATAACCTAACCCTAACCTAACCCTAACCCTAACCTAACCCTAACCTAACCTAACCCTAACCATAACCATAACCTAACCCTAACCCTAACCCTAACCCTAACCTAACCCTAACCTAACCTAACCTAACCATAACCATAACCATAACCATAACCATAACCATAACCTAACCCTAATCTAACCTAACCTAACCCTAACCTAACCTAACCTAACCCTAACCTAACCCTAACCTAACCTAACCTAACCATAACCTAACCCTAACCTAACCCTAACCCTAACCTAACTTAACCCTAACCTAACCCTACCCTAACTGCATCCAAGCCTTGCCTTTTAGTCACTCACACTGAGGAGCTGCCGAAGCAGGGCCAGGGCCAAGGGAGCATCGGACTCTGACTAAATGGGCAATGAGGAGGAGGAGGAGGGAGGGGGAAGAGGAGGGAGGAGGAGGAAGGAGGGGCAGGAGGGGCAGGAGGGAGGCTATGACTAAGCCACTGCTGCCGTCAGTCTTCAGCTGCCGTAGAACGATCTAAATCTGTTTGTTTTCAAATCAACTTCATAAATTATAAAAGTAGAAAGAATGATGTGTTTCTAGAAAATTCAAGCAGAGAAGCCACATTTCAAACTACCTTACAACAAATAACATAATATTGCATTGTGTTCTTTGAGGAACTGCTACTAAAAATTTTTTTTTTTAATTCTTAAAACCATTTTGTTTTATTTTATTTCTGGGACGAAAGCACCCATACAGAAAGCTGGCATAGCTGTGCATGCCTGTGTTAAAATAGAAAACAACTTTAGATCAATCATCTAACTTTGCACCTTCATTCAGGAACTATAAAAATGACAGAACAGACCCCAAACTAGCAAAGGAGAGAAATAATACTTATTGTGGAGACAAACAAAAAGAGAATAGAAAAATTCACAGAACCAAGTCACTTCTTTGGGGGGGACGACATACCCAAAACCCAAAATTGACATTTTTAGCTAAAATGACAAAGAGGAAAAGAAATAAGATACAAATAAATAAAATCAGAAATGAAACCAGGGATATAACTACTGGACAAGTATATGCTAAGTATAGTTCCTCAACAAGTTAATATACCAACAAATACAAGAAATTAGATATATGTTTTATGGCAAAAGTTATTCCCTGACAGAGAGGCACTGAGACGCGCATACACTATTCAGGGGCAAAGGTAGGGCTTCCATGGTGAGCACGGCTCGTTCTGGCACCAGCATTTACTAGTTATTGTAGGAGCCGCTGTGCCAGCGGCGGAGGCAGCCGAGGCGAACGCCCACATAGAAGGGCTAGCAGCGCTCACTGAGCTACGTCAGTGTCAGGTCATGGAGAAGAGGACAGTGCACTGGTGTGTGTGTGGGGGGGGGGGGGGGTGTGAGGATGAATGAAACATGAGGTAAGCCCAGCTTAGATAAACCAGAGAAAAATTATACCTGTATTGCAGTTGTCAGATTTAGCAAAAAACACAGGATGTTCAGTTAAATCTGAATTTTAGATAAGCAATGAAAAATATTTTTAGTATATGAATTTTTCATGTATTATTCAGGACCTACCTCTGTTTTAAAATCATTTTTTAAATCTGAAATTCACATGTACCTGGAATTCTGTGTTCTATGCAGCAAGGCTGATCCGTCTGGAAAATCACACTCAATTGCTACCTCGGAGCCGCGGGGACGGAGCTGGCTGGGCAGGCTGACTGCCTGCAGGGATGCAGGGCTGTGGTCTCACCGGAAAGGAGGCTCCCGGACCCAGCGCGGCCCTGGAACTCTCAGGGGCTCCCTTTTCTCAGAACTCCTGTCTCTGGTGAATTCTTGCTTTCCACGCTGTGTTCTGTGGCCATTCCTTTCATTCCTGTCCCCACAGACTACGGAGCAAAACTGTGTTTGACTGTGACTGTGTTATGTGTATATGTGTAGCTATGTATGTGTCCATGTGTGTGTGAGTGTGTGCACGTGTGTGAGAGCGCATCTGTATGTTTGTGTCTGAATGTGTGTATTAGTACGGTATATGTGTGTGTATGTCTTTGTGAATGAGTGTGTGTATGATTTCTCAGATACTCACACACCAGTATAGCACAGATATCCACACATGTTAGTTTTGTAGTGTTATTTCCTGAATGTTTAGGGAAAAAGAAGGGGTTAAGTTTTTAACTCTTTATATCACCAAGTATGATCTTACTGCAGCCCCCTCCCCCTACAGGCCCCTCCACTGCAGCTCCCACCCCCTGCAACTCCCTCCCTCTGCAGCTCCCACCCCCTGCAGCCCCCTCCCCCTGCAGCTCCCTCCCTCTGCAGCCCCCACCCCGTGCAGCTTCCTCCCCCTGCAGCTCCCTCCCCCTGCAGCCCCCTCCCCCTGCAGCCCTCTCCCCCTGCAGCCCCCTCCCCCTGCAGTCCTCTCCCCCTGCAGCCCTCCCCCTGCAGCCCTCCCCCTGCAGCCCTCCCTCTGCAGCCCTCTCCCCCTGCAGCCCCCTCCCCCTGCAGTCCTCTCCCCCTGCAGCCCTCCCCCTGCAGCCCTCCCCCTGCAGCCCCCTCCCCCTGCAGTCCCCTCCCCCTGCAGTCCTCTCCCCCTGCAGCCCTCTCCCCCTGCAGCCCTCCCCCTGCAGCCCTCCCCCTGCAGCCCTCCCCCTGCAGCCCTCTTCCCCTGCAGCCCCCTCCCCCTGCAGTCCTCTTCCCCTGCAGCCCTCCCCCTGCAGCCCCCTCCCTCTGCAGCCCTCCCCCTGCAGCCCTCCCCCTGCAGCCCTCCCCCTGCAGCCCTCCCCCTGCAGCCCTCTCCCCCTGCAGCCCTCCCCCTGCAGCCCTCCCCCTGCAGCCCTCCCCCTGCAGTCCTCTCCCCCTGCAGCCCTCCCCCTGCAGCCCTCCCCCTGCAGCCCTCCCCCTGCAGCCCTCCCCCTGCAGTCCTCTCCCCCTGCAGCCCTCCCCCTGCAGCCCTCCCCCTGCAGTCCTCTCCCCCTGCAGCCCTCCCCCTGCAGCCCTCCCCCTGCCGCCCTCCCCCTGCAGCCCTCCCCCTGCAGCCCTCTCCCCCTGCAGCCCCCTCCCCCTGCAGTCCTCTCCCCCTGCAGCCCTCCCCCTGCAGCCCCCTCCCCCTGCAGCCCTCCCCCTGCAGTCCTCCCCCTGCAGCCCCCTCCCCCTGCAGCCCCCTCCCCCTGCAGTCCTCTCCCTCTGCAGCCCTCCCCCTGCAGCCCTCCCCCTGCAGCCCTCCCCCTGCAGCCCTCCCCCTGCAGTCCTCCCCCTGCAGCCTAGGGCGTGGCACTCAGATGACCACCCCACTCGCTGGGTCCACCCGCTGAGCAGGAGCCGCACACCACAGGCCGGCACAGGGAGCTTCTTCCTCAGCGCCTCCTCTCAGCGGGGAGGGCCATGCCGGGCAGCCGCCTCGCAGGCTGAAGCGGAGCCGGCCTGGCCCATGGCCTGCAACGTCTCCTCCAAAGGTGTGAGCCTCGGGGAGCGCCTTGCCCCACAACACAGGGGTCTCGTCACGCCCAGTCCACGTGAGCTTGTCCCGTGTGCCCCATGGACTGACCGCCCTGCCCCAGGGACACCAGAGGCTCTGAGCCCCTGCGGGACTCGGACCCCAGCCCGAGGCCAGGCCCTAGGTGTTCCCAGGAGGCCGTGTGCACCCCAGGGACCAGCCGGCCGAGTTTTAGGGAAGGAAGCGGTGACAGTGAGTCCCCCAGGGCCCAGCTCCGTCCTCCATGCCAGCAGTCCGCCCGCTGAGGCCGGATAGCCCTGCTGGGAGCAGAGGGCCCCAGGGAACTGCCTAGGGCTCTGCGGTGTCAGACCCGGGATGTGAGGCCAAAGCCCTGACTGTCCCCTCTTCCCACTGTGCCCAGGAGGGAGGGAGTGGCTGGGCGGGAGGGGAGCACACACCTCTGCCCCCAGGAGCCCAGGACTGGTTCGGGGACTTGGGAGAAGGAGCCAGTGGTGGCTGTATTTTGGGGGTGCTGTCCATCAGGACCCCACACAGTATCGGGTGCCACAGGGCAGGAGGGACCCCAAGGCCCAGGCCCTTCTTTACACACCTGCCTTCCTGCACACTCATGGCCACACCCAACCTCTCACCACAGCCACGAAGCTGCTGGGCACTGGCCACGGACACTGTGGAGTCGGCCCTGTTTGCTGCACCTCGTGAGGTCACGTGGCAGCTCCAGCGAGCACCCACAGGGGAGACCCGCTAAGAAAGGGCTTGGGAGGGGCCCATTAAAACCAAGTTTGGACGTTTGAATGTGCCCACCATAGACCAAGTTAACAGTGAAGTGACCTAAGGGCCAAAACCATGTTTGAAGGCACCTTTGTGCTACAAACCTATTTCTAAGAGCTAAGCATGTTCTTGGAATAAAACCAGAGCCAGCGCTGTTCCCGTGGGTTCTCTGGGTCCCGCTGGACAGCCTGATGCTGCCCCTTCCCGCTGGGGCCTCAGTGCTCAGCGCATGCCTCCTGTCTGCCCGCTCCTGTCTGCCCGCTCCTGTCTGCCCGCTCCTGTCTGCCCGCTCCTGTCCTGCCCGCTCCTGTCCTGCCCACTCCTGTCCTGCCCGCTCCTGTCTGCCCACTCCTGTCCTGCCCGCTCCTGTCTGCCCACTCCTGTTCCTGTCCTGCCCGCTCCTGTCCTGCCCGCTCCTGTCTGCCCACTCCTGTTCCTGTCCTGCCCGCTCCTGTCCTGCCCGCTCCTATCTGCCCACTCCTGTCTGCCCGCTCCTGTCCTGCCCGCTCCTGTCTGCCCGCTCCTGTCTGCCCGCTCCTGTCTGCCCGCTCCTGTCTGCCCGCTCCTGTCCTGCCCGCTCCTGTCCTGCCCGCTCCTGTCTGCCCGCTCCTGTCTGCCCACTCCTGTCTGCCCGCTCCTGTCTGCCCGCTCCTGTCTGCCCACTCCTGTCCTGCCCGCTCCTGTCTACCCACTCCTGTCCTGCCCGCTCCTGTCTGCCCACTCCTGTCCTGCCCTGCCAGCCTGGTCACCCCCAACTGCCCTCTCCTGTAGGCCTGGTCAACCCTAACTGCTCTCCACTGTAGGCCTGGTTCCCCCCAACTTTTCTTCCCTGCTGTCCTGGTCACCCCTAACTGCCCTCCTCTGCAGGGCTGGTTCCCCCAAACTACCCTCCTCTGCAGGGCTGGTCCTCCCCCAAAAAAAACTGCCCTCCCCTGCAGGCCACCTTGAGCAATGGTCAATTTGCATATTGCCTCTTTATTAGATAGGATGGTCCTTAGGGTGCTTTCTGAAAGCAAGTCCAGGAATGTCAGCAAAGTTAACAATCCCACCTCTTCTTTGGATTCCTTTATTTTTCACATTTTTTTATTTATTGGTTTTAGAGAGAAGATGAGAGGGAGAGAAAGAATGAGAAGGAGAGGGAGGATGAGCAGGAGAGAGAAACATGCATTCATTGTTCTACTCAGTTATGCATCATTGGTTGATTCTTGGATGTACCCTGCCCGGGGCTGAGCCTGCACCCTGGCATATGGGCACGATGCTCTGACCCACCGCGCACCGGGCCAGGTCCTGGCCTCCATTCCTGCAGCACATGCTCACATCCTGCCGTGTCTGCAGGCAGCAGGTGTAGTCATTGCATGGGAGCCAAAGCCAGGCACCTGCAAGTCCTCTACCCATCTCAGTTACACCAGGTCAGGGGAGATGGTGACAGGCAGACGATAGTGTGACACAGAGAGCGACTCCTGCAGCGCTGCGCACCGGTGCCTTTCCATCTGGCTGCAGGAGGAAGTGCTGCCAGCGAGGAATGCACTCGCATCTGTTTCTTCCCAAACGTGCGGCGTCGCTCCGCAGACAGCAGCTCACGCTGAAGGAGCAGCTGCTTTATGCCCCCCTCCTCTTATCCACTGTCATCGGACGCACTGGGCTGGACTCAATCCCAGTGCTCTCACAGCAATCCAGAGCTGATTCTGATCCCCTTGTATAAATGAAAGAAAGCCCTCCTGGTGTTATTCTAAGTCCTCTGATGAACATAAGGACAGATGCTGCCCACGGAGGATGATCACACCGGAAATGGAGCTGCAGGCGGCCATCGGCAGGCATGACCATTGCCGAGCCCCGGAATCTCCAGCCCTGATACGTGAACCTGTGTCTTTCCTCCAGTGCTCTGCCTGTCATTGCCACGGAGTCCCTGCAGAAGTATCCATCCTTACAGAAGCTGAATGTGAAAAGACTAGAGGAACACCGTGTGATTTCCTCCTGCAGAAACATGCTGCGTGGAGAGTCTGCGGAGACGCGGGCTGTGCCCACAGAAAGCCTGTGGTGGGGACTGTGGGACGGATGGGGTGGCAGCAGGAATTGAGAAGCCTGGCTTCCCGTCTGAGCAGGGCGCGTCGGGGGCAGTCCCTAGCACCGCTGTTTCTCCAAGGATGCCCTGCAGTCCCTTGGAAATGCGGATCTGACAGACAAGCACCTCTCCCCACCCCCTGTCCAGTCATTCCCCAGAATTCCACTCCCAGGCCCTATCCCAGGCCCTGTCCAAAGTCATTCCCCAGAACTCCACTCCCAGGCCCTGTTAGCAGTCATTCCCCAAGGGCTCCACCCCCAGGTCCTGTCCTCAGGTCATTCCCCAGAACTCCACCCTAAGGCCCGGCTGGCTGCACATGGCTGCCCTCGGTAAGTTCACGGAAGCTGCTGCGTGGGGTCTGCTCTGCCACTCCTGAGTGATTTCACCCAGTCTGCCTGTTTCCTCCCCAAGTCCCTGCTGTCACAGTGACAGCAGACCCCGCGGTGTGCACGCATGCAGCCCGGGGTCACCAGGGAAAGGTGCTCAGGGCCTGCTGTGAGCAGCGTCCATGAAGGTGGAGGAACAATCCATTTGTGACGCCTTAGAATACGTTAACAGCAGCAAGTACAGAAGACAAACCTACATTTCACGAAAAAAGAAGTTAACATCTTCTACATTTTTATTTGGCAAAACATTAATTTTCCTGTAGACGTTTAATGTTATATGAAGTAAAGATGAGGATTCATTTCCAGGTTTTTCATTTACTCAGAAACATTACCAATAAGTGGTTGAGATTTATATTCTCAGGTGTTCAATGTGTTTTACGGAAAAACCACATGTCAAGAATCTATGTTCCTATCTTCAGAAGCTACAAACAATAGATTTGAGTAAACCAAGAGCAAGTAGACGAAAGAAGACAAGGAGATAAGAGCAAGTATCAAAAAAATTCAAAACAGAAAAACAATAGAAATCATTACTGGATCAATCAAGAAAATGGGCAGCCCTAGCCAGATTGTTCAGTGGACAGAGAGTCAGCCTTCAGACTGGAGGATCCCCAGTTCAATCTCAGTCAGGGCACATGCCTGGGGTGCGAGCTTGTCCCCATTGGGAGGGGAGCAGAATGATACTCTCATCACTGATGTTTCTCTGTCTCTCCCTCTCAATTCCTCTCAGAAATTAATAAAAATAATAAAAATAAATATCTAATATGGACAAGCTAGAGCAAGACTGAAAATGATGAGGTCAAGACTAAACGGCTCATATCTGAAAGGAAACATCGGGTCTTGTAAATTCCCATTCAAGATTTTGAGATGTGCTAACGAAGGCTACTCCCTGTCCCAGCCCCTCAGCACCCCTCTAGACGGCGGGAGACTCAATGGTCCATGAAGGCCTTTGGAAGCCAACTACCAAGCTCCAGGTTCGTGCAGTCTCTCCACCCTGAGCCCTCTCCTCTGCATGCAGAGGAGAGCACATGCAGGTGAGCCTCCTCCTCAGTGGGAAGGGGACATCCTGGCACCTGTTGACTGATGTGCAAGGAAATTGGTGAAAAGCAAAAACCTAGGGAGTGTTCAGCCACTTACCACTCACAGAGGATGCTCAGCAGCACAGTATACAGTTATCTTCACTTATAGAGAACCTGGCCCACAGTATACAGTTACCATCACTTACAGGAGGACCTGGCCCACAGTATACAGTTACCATCACTTATAGAGAACCTGGCCCACAGTATACAGTTACCATCACTTATAGAGAACCTGGCCTCACGGTATACAGTTACCATCACTTATAGAGAACCTGGCCTCACAGTATACAGTTACCATCACTTATAGAGAACCTGGCCAACAGTATACAGTTACCATCACTTATAGAGAACCTGGCCTCACAGTATACAGTTACCATCACTTATAGAGAACCTGGCCCACAGTATACAGTTACCATCACTTATAGAGAACCTGGCCTCACAGTGTACAGTTACCATCACTTACAGGAGGACCTGCCCCACCGTATACAGTTACCATCACTTATAGAGAACCTGGCCTCACAGTATACAGTTACCATCACTTATAGAGAACCTGGCCCACAGTATACAGTTACCATCACTTATAGAGAACCTGGCCCCACAGTATACAGTTATCATCAATTATAGAGAACCTGGCCCACAGTATACAGTTACCATCACTTATAGAGAACCTGGCTTCACAGTATACAGTTACCATCACTTATAGAGAACCTGGCCCACAGTATACAGTTACCATCACTTATAGAGAACCTGGCCCCACAGTATACAGTTACCATCACTTAGAGAGAACCTGGCCCACAGTATACAGTTATCATCACTTATAGACAACCTGGCCTCAGTATACAGTTACCATCACTTATAGAGAACCTGGCCCACAGTATACAGTTACCATCACTTATAGAGAACCTGGCCTCAGTATAAAGCTATCATCACTTATAGGACGTGGCCACACAGTGTACAGTCTGCTTTTCATTGAACACTTGAGCCGCACTCCTTTGAGGAAGACCTTTGTGCATCTTCAGGAAGTGAGAGGGAAGAAAGGCTCACCCATTCTCGCTCAGAAGACCCTGCAAAGAGTGGGGAAGCAAAAAGAAACCACTGCAACATTACCAGTCATATTAAGTGTTTACTCTGTTCTGGGGACAGCTGACCTGTTCCTGAAATGGCCAACGAATACACCGTGTTAGTGAAAACACGCAGTGCCCGTGCTGGTGTCCGCAGGCACAGACATGGATGCTGGAGGCTCAGAACCGGGCCTGCAGGGGCAGTGAGCACCAGGGGCACCGCCGAAGGCACAGCGAGGAAGCCTGCGCTAAAGGCAGCGAGGGATTCTGGGAGACGGGACCCCATGCGGGGCTGACCACAGACCCTGAACGAGGGACGGATGAGTACTCCCACGTGGTTCTGTGAAGGAGAAGCTAAGGGGCTAGTTGGCATAAGGAGCCAAAAACGCCCTGTTTGCCTGCCTCCTTAGGTCTTAATTGTCCCAGCAGCTTGAACTAAAATTAACCTCTAGACACAATCAGCCAATCAGCAGGGTGAACTCTGAGGGAGAGCGGTCAGAGGCTGCAGCGGCACTCCCCTCCCCCCACCACTCCCACATTTGATGCAGACACTTGGCATTTGCACTCTCGGCCTTCAGTGCCCACCTCAAAAGCATGCTCAGCATCTTTTCTTCAAAACACTTCGTTTCCCACCTTTACCTTTCAGAGCCACAGCAGTCATTCTCAGGGCCTGTTTGGTTTCTTTTTCTTCCACGTGCGATCAGGCCCCTGGGCTCTCTTCCTTCTTCTCCTTCCCCCTGCTGTCAGGTCCTTTCCCCTACGTCGTGACCATCCTGGTGGCTGTGAGCCTCAGGCACAGCGCTCCGATGGCACTCAGCAAGCACCCTCCCTGCTCTGGTCCACAGGAAACTGTCTCCCACACACCCACACGTCAGGGGTCCACACTCCTCTGCACACTCCTTCCAGCCATGGATCTGATGCACAGGACACACCCGTGTGAGCCCTGTCCCGCAAGCTAACCTCCGACAAACCTCACACCCTCCTACTGTGACACGTCAGATGCCCAGAACCATTGGTTGAAACAATGTACCAACAAACAGCAAAACACTGAGCGACTCTGAAAAGCTGGAATCACAAGATGCTGTGCGCACATGGGCGACAGGGAGACCTGAGAGGGGATCTCCCTGGCTCTTAACCACTCTGCCTGCCTGCCTCATCACTCCTGACCACTCTGCCTGCCTGCCTGCCTGCCTCATCGCCCCTAATCACTCACCTGCCTGATAGCCCCTAACCATTCTGCCTGCCTGATCACTCCTAATAGCCTCTGTCTGCCTCATCACCCATAACTACTCTGCCTGCCTGTTTGATCATCCCTAACTGCTTACCTGCCTGCCTGATCACCCCTAACTGCTTGTTTGCCTATCTGATTGCCTCTAAACCAGGGGTCTTCAAACTTCTCTCATTATGAGAATCACCTGGTAGAGTTGTTAAAACACAGATTCCCGGATCCCAGCTATAAGAAGTGCTATCAGGAATCTGTGTTTTAACACCTCCACCAGGTGATTCTCATAATGAGAGAAGTTTGAAGACCCCTGCGAAACACTCTGCCTGTCTGCCTCCCTGATCACCCCTAACTATTCACCTCCCTGACTGATCACCCATAACCACTCTGCCAGCCTGCCTGCCTGCCTGGTCACTCCTAACTGCTCACCTGCATGCTTGCTTGCCCCAACCCCCTCTGCCTTGGCCCCCGCCATTGCAGCTTCATTCAGAAGGACTTCAGGAATGTCGTCTCGAAGGTGGTTCAGCTGTCTGGACTAATTAGCATATGATGCTTTTATTATTATAGATTATTATAGATTTACTGGGGAGACAATTCCCTTCAACTGGTTCGTAAATTGAATAAAAGTATAAACTAAATATTGTACTTATTTTAATCTATGGAGATAAAATTTATACTAACCCAACCTTGAGACTTCCTGTCACCAAGACAAGCTGGCTGAGACTGTGGCTGAGATGAGGTGGCAATTCAGAGAGCAGATAATTGGGATGAGGCAATAGCAGGAGCACTGAGACTGTGGGTGTTCCACTAAGGTAAACCATGTGTCTGACTCTTGAAGTCAGACCAAAAAGTTCCCGACTTTCTATAGTTCCAACACCCAATGGCTGAGTCGTATTTAATAACAAGAGAAGTGTCAAGTGAGGTCTAAAATAGTTTTGTGACTTAAATCAGCAGTGAAGGCTATGGAAATACAAACCTGTCTGTTCCCCACACCCCAGTCCGCACATTTTAGAGAGAATGTGCACAGCACAACCCACCCAGGATTGACCAGCTCGCTTAGGTAACCTCAATTATCTCAAGTATAATCAGGAACCTTGCTATTGTCTGCAAATAAAACAAGAGGAGGCTGAAGTGCTGAGCTGGGAGCAGCAGGTTAGAATGACATGACTTTGTTTTTATATTTTAATTATAGTTGGTATTTAGTATCTATTTATATTAATATAAAATCCTAATATACAAATTGACTGAATGACAGAACAACCAGCAGAACAACCAGTCACTATGATGCACACTGACTACCAGGGGGCAGACATTCAATGTAGAAGTTGCTCTTAGCTCGCAGGCCCTGGCTGGCAGGTGGCACCAGGCCAGCCAAGACAGGTGCAAGCAGGATCACCCCGCCGGTCACCCCACAGATCAGCCCTGATTGCCGGCCAGGCCTCGGCACCCTACCCATGCAGGTGTACAGCATAGTGTTCAGAATTTCTATACTTTATGAAGAATGACGTGCTAAGGTTACAAGTCCAGTTGCTAATTTTCCAGAGCTTTCTCTAAGTTTTCCCACCCATAAGAATGAATTTCTTTAGCAGAAGACTCACACAAAGACATTTATATCAGACTAGAAGCTTTGGTGACAAAATCTGTGCATGGGTAGGTTCCCTAGGCCTGCCCAGTGACCAGGGCCAATCAGGGCCTTCTAGCTGCCAACTGGGGCCTTTCTTCTGGCTACCAGCTTGGACCTCCCTTTCCCGGATGCCAGCTGCCTACAGGGGCCTCCCTTCATTCTGTGCCACCCCTTGGTTATTAGCACACGCCATAGCAAGTGATTGAATTTCAGATCTCCTGGTCCAACTCCAGAGGGTACACTTTGCATATTAGCCTTTTATACTTATAGACTAGAGTCCCAGTGTGCAAAATTCATGCACAGAGGGAAGTTGTCCCTCAGCCCAGCCTGCACTCTCTCCAATCTGGGACATCCCTCTCACAATTCAGGACTGCTGGCTCCAAACCACTCACCTGCCTCTGTCTTATTGCCCCTAACCACTTTTGCCTGCCAGGCTCGTCACCCCCTAACTACTCCCCTGCCAGCCTGATCAACACCTAACTGCTCCCTGACTGGCTCAATTGCCCCTAACCATCCTCCTCTGCCAGCCTGGTTACCCCTAACTGCCCTCCCCTGCAGGCCTGGTTACCCCCCCCCCCAACTGCCTTCCCCTGCTGTCCTGGCCCCCCTCAACTGCCCTCCACTGCAGGTCTGGTCCCCCTCAACTGCCCTTCCCAGCAGACATGTCCTCCCCCAACTGCCCTCCCTTCTGGCCTGATAGCCCACAAATACCCTACCCTATAGGCCTGGTCTCCGCCCCCCCCCAAACTGTTCTCCCCTACAGGCCAGGGTCCTCCACAACTGCCCTCGGCTGCAGGCCTGGTCCCATACATCCCCGCCTCCCAACTTCCCTCCATGGTCGATCTCTGAATATTTGAAAAACACAGAGGATATTCTTCCCAGTTGGTAGTCATGACTGTAAATGACTTATTAAAAACAAACCATATATTCTTTGGCATCATTTTCACAGGGTGCTTCATTGTACATATTAGCATGACTGAGAGATTTGACATTTGAGGGGGAGGAAGCACAGCACACTTTGAGCTAAAATAAGTGCTCTCTTTTGATTTTTCTTTTCTGGAAAGATCTTCCACCAGTCACATCCAGGACACCAGCTCCTAGTCATTGAGCATGTCTGCAGATAGGGAGCCAGATGGGAGGTGTTTTCTAGAACCACAGAGCTAGGCCAGTGGCCGTGCAGAGCCCCGACTTGTCTGGAGGGTCTCAAGGCCCAGTGCTGGCCGGTGCTCCATGATTCCTCCTCCCAAACACAGGAGCCACCTGGCCTGTCCACGGGACAGCTCAGCCTGGGCCACACTTCAAAATTCATCGTTTACTTGACGTACAATAAAAACCATCATTTCTTATGAATAGTTTTCTGACAAGAACAGTTCTGTCATCTCCAAATGCAGCCCCACATGCTGCTCATTCAGTCAAAATACACCTGGAGTTTATGAGATCTGACCAACCAAGCTCACCCAAATAAATTTAATTAAAACATTTTTTTTTTAATTTTAAACACACACACACAAGCCACGTCTCCTTGTCCCAAGAGCTGCTCATCCATCTCCATCCAGCGGTGGCTCCTCCTTCCTGGATATGGAGAAGCCCTGAGCACCACACATTCCACATGACCTACTAGAAGCTTCCATAGGAAGAGATGGAGAACAGACAGTGTGCACGCCCTGAGCATGTCTCCCTGTTCACTAGAGAGTCACAGCGACAGCTGTCACTCTCAAACACGGGTGCTGACGTCTGCTGATCATCTTGATCTGGAGCTTTACTATGTGTTAGTTCCTTTTCTTATTGAATTTATTGATATGACACCAGTTAACAAAATAATTCCAGTTTGGGGTGCACCATTCTACCACATGTCAATTGTACAGGGCATGTAGTGCTCACTACCCAGGTAGGTCTCCGTCAATACCACTTAGCCTGCCCCTTCTCAACTGTGACGTGACAGCCCTTGCCGGTGGGTATTTCACAGAGCTAATGAGTAAGAGGCAGAGGGAGCCCCCAGCCTGACTCCGGGCCCTGCTCCCAGCTCTGGTTGAGGCTGCTGTGTGGGTGGCACTCCCTTGGGTTAGCCTGTCGAGCTGAGGAGCTTTGAGTCCCTTCCACTCTCATCTGTGTGTACACTGGGGCTGAGAGACACTTGGCTGAAGGCAAAACACCAGTTGTGAATTTTCCGGGTGATGTCCTCCTACAAGGCTTCTTGAGGGTGGAGCTGCCTTCCCAGGCCAGCCCAGGGCACACTGCAGGCGGGAGCTGCCCAGGGTGCACTGCAGGCGGGAGCTGCCCTGGGTGCACTGCAGGTGGGAGCTGTCCTGGATGCACTGCAGGCGGGAGCTGCCCAGGACACACTGCAGGTGGAGCTGTCCTGGGTGCACTGCAGGTGGAGCTGTCCTGGGTGCCAACGTAAACATGTTCTAAAGCATGATCAAGACAATACAGAGCAGCTACGAGTGCAGAATGATATGAAACATTTATAAATACATAATCAGTAAGCGAAGAAAGAGAATAAGAAGAATGTTCTAAAAATAGCTAAAATATTTTCAAAATTAACAACAGGCGCCAAACCACAAAATTTTAAGTGCCAAAAACTTCACGCATGAATAAACACACTACCACATTCACACCCAGCATCTCAACTACTTTGAATATCATATTAAGGCATTGAAAGACAAAGAACAGGAGAGAGAACCAAGATGGTGGCCTAGGTAAGCACTTAAGCTGCAGCCTCGCACAACAATTTCAAAACAACAACTAAAATCAGAATGAACATCATCCAAAAACACAGGAAAGCTTGTGGAGTGGGAAATCTACAACTAGAAAGAAGGAGAGAGGCTCACGGATTAGATTGGGAGCCACAAAGCGCTGAGGTAGGGAAACACTTGTGCTCAGAGAGGAAGGGCAGCTGAATGCCTAGCTGGCGGGAGGGAAAAGGAGTCCCTAATTGCACTGAACCCTTTCTGACTGCACTGAACCCCATCCCCGGCCGAAATCCCGTGGACCCAGGCTCATGCAGGTGGAGTCCGGACTGTAGAGAAAGGCACCCTCAGACTCAGAGACTGGGAGACTTGGGGGAGCCGGGAGCCGAGAGCCGAAGCGGGCAGGGTCTACAGTCATACGGGTAAGTGAGCACAGAGAGCTCTGACCATAGAGGTTGCCACAGCCTCTCCATAGCAGAAGGAGTCAGAAGCTCCAGAGTACAGAGACCCAACCCAAATCCGGGAGAGCCCCTGGACATCCACGCTCTTGCACAAGGAATCTGGATGGTCAGGCGGAAACTCAGGGGAACCTCGGAAGGCAGAGGTCAGGCGGAAACTCAGGCGAGTGCACAAGGGCAGGGCTGACGGGAAGCAAGACTGTCAGCTCAGCCCTGAGACTCTGCCCCATCCAAGATGAGTACAGAGGCTTTTGCAATTTTGCAAGTCTGGTCCTATAAGACTGTCTCCAGTACAGAAGGTATCCCAGAGTAGACACAGCTGATACTCATATCCAATTGGCCTGAAGGTCAATTTCTCCCAGGGATACCAACAACAATTAAGACTTAACTACAACAAGGCTGTACATTCAATCCACAAAGGGGAGCACCAAGAGTGTCTACCTCAGGTAACTGGGGAGGCTGACCCACTGGGCCATATAGGACACCAAACACACAAAGTCATCCTACCAACTCTGGGAAGCAGCGAAAATGCCAAGACAAGGAAATAGATCTCAAACGAAAGAGATAGAGAACAAAAGACTGAATATACAGTTCAAAACCATGGTTATAAGGTTTTTCAAGAATTTCCTAGAAAAGGCCAATAAATTTAATGAGCCCCAACTAGAAATTAAACATAAACTTACTGAAATAAAATATATTATACAGAGATCCAACAGCAGACTGGAGAAACACAAGAATCAAGTCAAAGATTTGGAATACAAAGAGCCAAAGGACACTCCTCTGGAGAAGCAAGAAGAAAAGAGAATCCAGAAAGTTGAAAATAGTGTAGTGTAAGGAGCCTCTGGGACAACTTTAGTGTACCAACATCAGAATTATGGGGGTGCCAGAAGAAGAGAGAGTGCAAGATATTGAAAACCTATTGGAAGAAATAGTGACAGAAAACTTTCCCCACCTGGTGAAAGAAATAGACTTACAAGTACAGGAAGTGCACAGAACCCCAAACAAGAGGAATCCAAAGAGGACCACACCAAGACACATCATAATTAAAATGCCAAGGGCAAAAGACAAAAAGAGGATTTTACAAGCAGCAAGAGAAAAGCAGTTGGTTACCTATAAGGGAGCACCCATACAACTATCAGCTGATTTCTCAATAAAAACTATGCAGGCCAGAAGGGAGTGGCAAGAAATATTCAAAATGATGAATAGCAAGAACCTAGAACCAAGATTAATGTATTCAGCAAAGTTATCATTCAGAATTGAAGGGCAGATAAAGAGCTTCACAGATAAGAAAAAGCTAAAGGAGTTCATCACCACCAAACCAGAATTATATGAACTGCTGAAAGTTATTCTTTAAGAAGAGGAAGAAGAAGAAAAAAGATAAAAATCATGATCAACAAATACATGTATATCAAGTGAATCTAAAAATCAAGTGAATTAAAAATCTGAGGAACAGAATAAATTGGTGAATATAATAGAATCAGGGGCAAAGAAAGAGAGTGGATTGATAATTACCTGGGGGAAAGTGGTTTGGGGGGTTCAGGAAGAGACTGGATTAAAATAGTACACCTATGGATGAAGACAATAGGGGGAGGGGGGGTGGGAGGGGGGTTGTTAGGGCAGAGGGTGGGGCGGGAACTGGGTGGAAGGGAGCTATGGTGGGAAAAGGAGAAACAGTTGTAATAATCTGTGCAATAAAGATTTATTTATTTTTTTAAAAGAAGAAAGACAAAGAGCATATTTTACTGAACCATCTGGAAATAAATGGCACACTTTATGTAAAGGGGAAAGTGAATATATAAACACACTTACTGTAAAAACACATCAAATCCAGAAGGCAATGTACTGACATATTTGAAGTTATGAATAAAATGAAGCAGAATACATGGAAAATATAGTTTAAAAGTTAAGCACAAATAATGATTTTAATATAAACAAATGCAAAGAAAAGTGTTTGTCAGAGAAATAATCTACAAAAATTTTAAAAGAATTTGTTCAGGCAAAAGGAATATGATACCAGACAAAAAGTCTGAAACAAAGAAGTGATCCCTATAAATAAAATAAAAATAAAATAGAATTTATTTTTTCTTATTTTTAATAGCTCTAAATGAATAGTGACTAAATCAAAATAGTAACAATGTTTTGTGTGCTCATTGTACAGTAAATGTCAATACCCACGAAAGTCGCTCCAAGGACAGGAAGAATTGAGAAAATATTGTTTCGAAGTCTTTTTATTACATAAGAAAGAATACTATCATTTGAAGGTAAATTCTTATTAAAGTTGTATAATGTAAAACTAGTAGGGCATCACTGAATTTTCTAAAAGTTTAAATAATAACATGCTATGGAGAGACCATGGCATTACAAAAAGCCTCAGTTAATCCAAGAGAAACCGGAATATGAGGAAAAAGGAAGACACCTGAGCAGATGGGACAGAGGGAGGCCACTGGCATGAGCCACATGATGCTCACTGTGCGTGAGAGTGGTCTCTGCCCACGGTGTGAAAGGCAGAGACAACCTGACAGGAAGTGAGACACAGCTCAAAGCTGTCACATTGCTAACCTGCTGAAAACAAGGCACAGGCAGATACCGACGGGGCGAACACTGGTCAAATGTCACTGCGTGGTCCCACTGCTGTCAGCGTAGGAGCCGGTGGAAGTGGAGAGGGAACTCAGGGCACCAGCACTCCTGGAGGGCTGCGGAGGACACAGCGGCTGGCGGAGGAAGGGACTGCCCAGTCATGATGACAGCGCCCCACCCCTTGTCACACAGAACCTGAGGAGAAAACCAGGAAGGATGTGAGCACTCAGCGCCTGAGCCATGATACCCTGAGGCCGAGGTTTTGCCACCCACAGGAGCAAAACTTGTTCTCTTTGCACTGTCTACCTTTGACCAACACAGATCTTTTTTCTTTTCTTTTTTCTTTTTCTTTTTTCTATTTTTTTTTTTTTTTTGCTTATGCTTTTTAAAAAAAAATTATTGATCATGGTATCACACAATTGTCCTCATTCCCCCATTCCCATCCCAAACCCCTTCCTACACATATCCCCACCCCCTGTTGTCCATGGCCACTGGCTAGGTCCATTAGCATGCACATAAGTCCTTTGGTTGATCTCTTCCCCTTACTCCCATCCTTCCCTACTTTCCCTCTGAGGTTTGTGAGCCTGATCGCTGCTTCTCTTTCTCTGGGTCTGTTTATGTTGTTGATCATTTCCTCTAGATGTGTGAGATCATGTGATCCAAGAAATACCCTTGTAAGAACCGAAACTGAAACAAGCCATAATGGTTATGGCTAAGAGGCAAATGAATCAATCTGCAGTGAGTTCCTTTCTGAGCCTACAGTTCTTTTGAGTCCAAATTTCTATGCCAAATAATTCCTTATGTGTACATGTCAGCCATGCTATTTCAGATCTGGTTGGTGGACAAATGTTGGTGATGCAGGTCCGACCGTCTCTGGTTTGGTCCTGGACATCCTTCAGTGACACGCAGCTGCTGTCTGCTGGTATGGCGAGGCGTTGTCAACATCTTCTGTCTCTGAATTGTGTCTCTTCTGTCTTCATGGCTGGAGCACTTCTATCTATTCCTCTCTGTTACGGGATTCCAGATGGTCTCACAGTTGTTTTCTGAAAATATACAAACATATTCTTGACCAAAAGTTAATAAAGGGATATTTTCTATAAATTTGACTTGGGATCCTTTTTCATATTTTTTTTTCCCCCAAATGATTTTTCTCTAGCTTGTTTTGACACCATGTGTGTATTTTCATGGGTATCTTGCTGTTAGCATTTTGAATGAAGGTTAATTTTCTTTTCTTTTTTTTAAATATATTTTATTGATTTTTTTGCCCCCCTTCCCTCCCATACATACTCTCCCTCCCCAGAGTTTTATGTCCATTGGTTGTACTTATATGCATGTACACAAGTCCTTCAGTTGATCTATTATCTCCCCCAGATCTTCCTCCCCTCCCCACTGTAATTTGACAGTCTGCCTGTTGCTTTACTGTCTCTATATCTGTCTCTTGGTTCATCAATTTATAATGTTCTTTATCATCCACAAATGAGTGAGGTCATGTGGTGTTTCTCTTTCATTGATTGGCTTATTTCACTCAGCATGATGTTCTCCAAATCCATCCAGGTTGCTGCAAATGATGAGAATTCCTTCTTTTTTATGGCAGCATAGTATTCCATTGTGTAGATGTACCATAGTTTTTGGATCCAATCATCTGCTGACGGGCACCTAGGCTGTTTCCAAATTCTGGCTATTGTAGATTGTGCTGCTATGAACATAGGGGTGCATATATCCTTTCTGATTGGTGTTTCTAGTTTCTTGGGATATATTCCTAGAAGTGTGATTACTGGGTCAAATGGGAGTTCCATTTTCAGTTTTTTGAGGAAACTCCACACTGTTCTCCACAGTGGTTGCACCAGTCTGCATTCCCACCAGCAGTGCACGAGGGTTCCTTTTTCTCCGCAACCTCACCAACACTTGTCATTTGTTGATTTGTTGATGTTGGCCATTCTGACAGGAGTGAGATGGTACCGCATTGTTGTTTGGATTTGCACCTCTCGGACAATTAGTGACTTTGAGCATGTTTTCATGTGCCTTTTGGCCTTCCTTCTGTCTTCTTTTGAAAATATTCTATTTAGGTCCATTGCCCATTTTTTAATTGGATCATTCATCTTCCTTTTATTTAGTTGTATAAGCTGTCTGTAAATGTTGGAGATTAAACCTTTATCAGTGGTATTATTTGCAAATATGTTCTCCCACAACGTGGGCTTTCTTGTTGTTTTGTTGATGGTTTCTTTTGCCATAAAAAAGCTTTTTATTTTGATGTAGTCCCATTTGTTTATTTTCTCTTTAGCTTCCATTGCCCTAGGGGCAGTATCAGTGAAGAAGTTCTTTTGGCATAAGTCTGAGATTTTGCTGCCTGTGGATGCTTCTAGTATTTTTATGGTTTCCCGTCTGATGTTTAAGTCCTGTATCCATTTTGAGTTTATTTTTGTGAATGGTGTAAGTTGGTGATCTAGTTTCATTCTTTTGCATGTGTCTGTCCAAATTTCCCAACACCATTTATTGAAGAAACTGTCTTGACTCCATTGTATATTTGTGCCTCCTTTGTCAAATATTAATTGAGCATATTGATTTGGATTGATATCTGGGTTCTCGATTCTATTCCATTGATCTATATGTCTGTTCTTGTGCCGGTACCAGGCTGTTTTGAGAACAGTGGCTTTGTAATATGGTTTGAAGTCTGGTATTGAGATCCCTCCTACTTTACTCTACTTTCTCAGGATTGCTGTGGCTATTCGGGGTCTTTTATTGTTCCAAATGAACTTTTGGAGAGTTCTTTCTAGGTCAGTGAAATATGCCCTTGGTATTTTAATGGGGAGTGCATTGAACCTATAGATTGCTTTAGCAAGTATGGACATTTTGATGATGTTGATTCTACCAATCCATGAACATGGTATGTTCTTCCATCTCCTTACATATTCCTCTATCTCTTTTTTCAGTGTCATGTAGTTTTCCGCAAATAGGTCCTTTACTTCCTTAGTTAAATTTATTCCTAGGTATCTTAATTTTTTTGGTGCGATGGTAAATGGAAGTGCTTTTTTAGCCTCTGTTTCTGTAGTTTCACTGTTGGTGTATAGGAATGCCATGGATTTCTTGGCATTAATTTTGTATCCTGCTACATTGCCAAATTCATTTATTAAGTCAATTAGTTTTTTAATGGAGTCTTTTGGGTTTTTTATGTACAATATCATGTCATCTGCAAATAAGGATAACTTTACTTCTTCTTTTCCAATTTGGATGCCTTTTATTTCCTCCTCTTGTCTAATTGCAATGGCTAGTACTTCCAGTACTATGTCAAACAGGAGTGGCGAGAGTGGGCATCCCTGTCTTGTTCCTGTTCGTAGAGGGAATGGTTTTAGTTTTTGCCCATTGAGTATAATGTTGGCTGTGGGTTTATCATATATAGCTTTTATTATGTTTAGGTATGATCCTTGTACTCCCACCTTGTCAAGAGTTTTTATCAGGAAAGAGTGTTGGATTTTATCAAATGCTTTTTCTGCATCAATTGATATGACTATATGATTTTTATCTTTCACTTTGTTTATGTGATGTATCACTTTTATTGATTTGCAGATATTGTACCATCCTTGCATTCCTGGAATAAATCCTACTTGGTCATGGTGTATGATCTTTGTGATGTTCTTCTTGAGTCGATTTGCTAGAATTTTGTTGAGGATTTTGGCATCTATGTTCATGAGGGATATTGGCCTGTAATTCTCTTTCATTGAGTTGTCTTTATCTGGTTTTGGTATTAGGGTGATGCTGGCTTTATAGAAGGAGTTTGGAAGTGTTCCTTCCTCTTGTATTTTTTGGAATAGTCTGAGGAGGATAGGTTTTAGTTCTTCCTTGAATGTTTGGTAAAACTCTCCTGTGAAGCCATCTGGCCCTGGGCTTTTGTTTGCTGGAAGCTTTTTGATGACTGTTTCAATTTCTTCCCAAGTCACTGGTCTATTGAGATTTTTAGATTCTTCCTGATTGAGTTTTGGAAGTTTGTATTTTTCTAGGAATATGTCCATTTCCTCCAGGTTGTTCAGTTTGTTGGAATAGAGTTGTTCGTAGTATTTTGTAACAATCCTTTGTATTTCGGCGGGGTCTGTTGTTATTTCACCTCTTTCATTTCTGATTTTGTTTATTTGGGTCCTCTCTCTTTGTTTCTTGGTTAGCCTGGATAGAGGTCCATCTATCTTGTTTATCCTTTCAAAGAACCAGCTCTTGGTTTTGTTGATCTTATGTATTGTTTCTTTGGTCTCTATGTCATTTATCTGTGCTCTGATTTTTGTTATTTCCTTCCTTCTGCTTACACTGGGCTTTTCTTGTTGCTCTTTTTCTAACTCTTTGAGTTGTAGAGTTAGATCCCTTGTTAGCCTTTTTTCTAGTTTTTTGCAATAGGCTTGTAAGGATATGAACTTCCCTCTCAAAACTGCTTTTGCTGTGTCCCATAGATTTTGGATTGTTGTGTTTTCATTGTCATTTGTTTCCAGGGTGTTTTTAATTTCTTCCTTGATTTCTTTGGTAACCCAGTCTTTGTTTAATAGCATGCTGCTTAGTCTCCATGTGTTTGATTTTTTTGGATTATTTTTATTGTAGTTAATTTCCAGTTTTATGGCATTATGATCTGAGAAGATGCTTGATATGATTTCTATCTTCTTGAATTTGAAGAGACTTTGCCTATGTCCCAAAATGTGGTCTATCTTTGAGAATGTCCCATGTGCACTTGAGAAGAATGTATATTCTGTGGCTTTGGGGTGGAATGTTCTGAAGATGTCAATTAATTCCATCTGGTCTAGTGAGTCATTTAGGATTGATATTTCTTTGCTGATTTTTTGTTTTGATGATTTGTCGAAGGGTGACAGTGGGGTATTAAAATCTCCTACTATGATTGTATTGCTATTAATCTCTCCCTTAATGTCCTCCAGCAGTTTTTTTTATGTATTTGGGTGCTCCTGTATTGGGTGCATATATATTTACCAGGGTTATTTCTTCTTGTTGGATTGTTCCCTTTAGTATTATGAAGTGGCCTTCATTATTTCTTGTTATGTCCTTCACTCTGAGATCTAATTTTTCAGATATAAGTATTGCTACCCCAGCTTTTTTTTCATTTCCATTTGCCTGGAAAACTTTTTTCCATCCCTTCACCCTCAGTCTGTGTGCATCTTTTTTTCTGAGGTGGGTTTCTTGTAGACAACAGATGTATGGGTCTTGTTTTCTTATCTACTCTGACACCTTATGTCTTTTGATTGGAGCATTTAATCCATTTACATTTAAGGTTATTATTGATAGGTACTCATTTGACGCCATTTTTATTCTATACCCGTGTTCCTTCTTCACTTCCTATTTCTTTATTTTTACAGTAGACCCTTTAGCATTTCTTGCATTGCTGGTTTGGTGGATATAAATTCCTTCAGTCTTTTTTTGTCTGTGAAGCTCCTGATTTCCCCTTCAATTTTGATTGATAGCTTTGCTGGGTACAGTGTTCTTGGATTCAGACGCTTCCTTTGCATGACTTTGTATATTTCATCCCATTCCCTTCTGGCCTGATAAGTTTCTGTTGAGAAATCAGTTGCTAGTCTGATGGGGGTTCCTTTGTATGTCACTTTCTGTCTCTCTCTGGCTGCTTTTAAGATTCTTACTTTGTCATTGTTGTTTGCCAATTTAATTATAATGTGCCTTGGCGTCTGTCTTCCGGGATTTATTTTGCTTGGGACTCTGCGAGCATCTTGGATTTGTGTGGGTTTTTTCTTCTCTATCTCAGGAAAGTTTTCTGACATTATTTCTTGAAATACTTTTTCCATGTCTACCTCAATTTTCTTTCCTTCTGGAACCCCTATTATTCGAATATTATTTTGTTTTGTATTGTCCCAAAGCTCCCGTAGGCTCTCCTCCTGCTTTTTAATCTTTTTTTCTAGAAGCTGCTCTAATTGGGTATTTTTTTCCATCTTGTCTTCTAGCTCACTGATGCGGTCCTCTGCTTCATCTAGTCTATTCTTGATGCTTTCTATTGAGTTCTTCATGGTAGTGATGTCATTTTTCATTTCTTCTTGGTTCTTCTTCAGTTCCTCTTGGTTCTTCTTCAATTCCTCATGGTTCTTCTCATCTCATGTTCTTCTTTGGTTATTGTCAAATTTCTCTTCCATTCTTTTTAGCCATCCTATGATCATTATTCTGAATTCTTGCTCTGGTAGGCTGCTTGCCTCTGACTCCTTTACTTCCTTTTCTGGTGATGCCTGCTTTTCTTTCATGTGCAGGCTATTTCTTTGTCTCCCCATGGCCTCTCTTTTCAGGATATCTGGTTATGTGGTGTTTCTTCTCCTGCGTTGATTTAAAGGTACAAACTACAACACTACCAGGTACAACACAAGAGGCACTTAACAGGAATGTATTTACAATATTAATAACCTCCCACAAAGGTGACCACTAGAGAAAGGCAAATTGAGGGATAGGAGAGAAGAAAGAAAGGTAAAAATTAAATAAAGAAAAATTTAAAAAATAATAATAAATAAAATAAGTAAATAAAATAAAAAAGAGGGATAAAGAGATAGAAAAAGAAGGAAAAAAGTAATGACAAAATGAAGTTGGAAAATGGAAAAAGAGAGAGAGAGAGAGAGAGAGAGAGAGAGAGAGAGAGAGAGAGAAGAAGGAAACTAAAAGAGAAATGGGAGACAAACTATATATCTGTGGAGAAAATTGCCATAGAACAACCACTGAACCCAGCCAATGCCAGTAACAATACTTGGAGATCAATACAAACTACAATATCCACTATTATTAAGTAAGGCTATGATATACAGAAGTAAAAGAAACAAACAAAAACAGAGGATTTTTAAAAAAAATACAAAGCAACAATAACAACACAGGAATAAGAATAACAATTTCACTAAAAAGCATAAAAATTCACAATAATCAACCTTCACACAAGCAATGAGAAAAGAATAGAGAGGAGAACGGTTTTTTTTTTGTTTTTGTTTTTTTGTTTTGTTTTGTTTTAACTAGTTAATATAGTGCAGAGAGTGGTATTTATGCACTTGGATCAGGGGTTGGAACTTAGGTCTATAAGTATAGTGAGAGCTTTAGCAGGGTGTATAGAGAAAGAATAGAGGAAAAACTAAAGCAGGAAAGGAATAGGATAAACCGGAGACTAAAAGGGTAAAGTTTAGTACGAGAGTGATGGTGTAAAGGTCAAGTTGAGATAGGGTTGAATGATTATATAGAAGAGATTAAAATAGAATGAAGGTTACTCCCAATGTAAAATAAAGAAAAAATAAAATGGTACTGGAGAGGAAAAATAAAGAAAAGAAAAAATAATTGCAAAATAGCAGTAGTAATAGTGATGATAGAGATTGAAAAATGTAATAATTGAAAAGGTAAAATCAAGTAAGGAAAAAAGAAAACAATTTGTTTCTTAAGTAAAAGATGTAAAAAATGAAAATTAAATAAAAGATGTAAAAAATGAAAATAAAATAAAGAATGGTAAAATTAGCATAAAAATGTCCAGTAGTGGTCATTCACTTCCTCTGTTATTGTATTTGATACGCCTAATTCTCAGAGCAGACAGTCTTGCAGTTCCCAGCATTCCACTGCACCTCAGTTTTGTAAGGTAATCTTTAATTTTAAGTAGGCTTAAAATTAGTTATTTGTGTCCATTTATTTTTTATTAATAAAAAAGAAAAAAAAAAAAGGCAGTTTGTATTTCAACTCTTAGGTGTCAGTGTTTCCGGTTTGACCTCCCAGTCCTTTTGGTTGCTCTGGCCTTCTTTCTCTATGGCTCTAGCTGGCAGCGTGCCAACTGGCTCCCAGACTATCTCTAAAGCTCTGATCCCTTGTTTCCAGGAAGTCAATTTCCCCTTTCAATTTCCCCGGATATGCCCAACTGGGCAATCCTTCCCTAGTTTTCAGAAGCAAGGGGGTGAAGGGGATCAGGCGCCAAGGTGTCCAGATGTTCTGCCCTTGTCGGGACAGACACGATTCTTAACAATCTGTCCCATGTCCCCTGGCGTTTTTAAAAAAGTCCCAGATTACGCCAAACCCAGCACTGGGTGTCCCAGGCAGAATTCTTGCTGCAGCCTTCCTTGGGCACAGCTCAGCGCAGGCTGCAGCACTATGCTCTGCTACAGTGGGGGGAGGGGCCTTGCCGGAGCTCAGCGGCTACCGTCACTGCCTGCGCCACGGGACCCAGATCCCTCAAGTTTTCCCCGCAAACTCTGACCTTTCCGTGGGTGACTGAAGAACTCCCTTGAAACCAAGTGTTTGCGCCGATTGGGCCGCCTCAGCTACTCGATGGTCTCCTCCGCTGTGGGTTTTTCCCGGCCTCAGAGAAGCTCCTCCTTTCCTGGGAAGATGGCGCAGCCTTCCCTCCAAGCCCGGAGCTCCGGGAGAGCCGCCGCGGCGGCCGCAGTGCTGGCCGGTTGGTCAGGAAATCCTGTCCAGCGGACCTTTCCTTACCTTCCTTTAGATTTCCGCTGTCCCTCAGCTGCCAATCAACTTTCCCTGAGCGACTCAGACGCTGCTTTTTTCTGTTCTGGGACCGGAGTCAGAACAAGTCCGTCTGTTCGGTCGCCATCTTCAAGCTCCTGAAGGTTAATTTTCTAAAGTACAAATCTTTTAGATGTAAATTATTTGCAGGATATTTTTCCTTACATGATATTCTTCCACTGTCACCCCCTTTTTTAATTTAAATAATGGGAGACTTTGGAAATTTTATAATGTAGTCTTTTGGAAATTTTATAATGTAGTCTTGATAGCTTTTACATTTTAATTATTTGTGCTAAACTATGACTGCTTTAGGTTCATAACATGTTATGCAATTTTACCATGAGACACTCTGCCAATAAGAATTTTTGTTAACACTTTAGGGACAGCTTTTTGTACAGTAAATCAGTTTTTCTAGAATATTCATTTATTTCCATTAGCCACACTAATTTCTTCTGAGAAATTGGCTACTATTCAACTGTCAGACTCAACACTCTAACAACAATCTTATTTACCATGTGTGTATGAGTGGAATTGATTATTTGCCTTCTTGAGAAGGGCCTGAGCATTCCTGCTACTAGGCTGGATTTGGATATTAAAAACCCACTTGCCCACACCTTGGGTACAAGACCTCTCAAACAAGTCTTGTTGCAGTGAGAGGGCAGCTGCTGTCAGCCAAGTCTCTGTTATCTGGGTCCCACTTTGAGCTTTGCATGGGAAGCGAAGCAGCCCTGGGGGCAGGAAACCTCCCTCAGAATGGGAGAAGGTTCGGGCGCCTGCCATGTTAGGGGGAGGGGGGGTTGGTAAGGGTCTGTGCCCCACCTCTGTTGACCCCCAAGTTCTCTCCTAATGGCCCCTCTGCGACTGTGCCTGTCTTAGGTTGTTCCTTCCCTGAGGAATCTTACCCGTCTCTGACTAACCAGCTATCCTCTGGGGCCAAGCAGGGTGATATGAGTTTTGGTTTGTCTCCTTGGTAGCCTATGCCCCCATGGGCTCCATGCCCAGCACCTGCCTCGGGAACCCCTCACGTGCTGGCGAGGCCAGGGCACTGATCTTATATTTTTGGGAACCCATGTTTCTTCTCCAGAGAGGGCCCAGCTCCCCCCACTGGGCAGGAGAGAGCTCCATGGTACCAGCCACCATGGTGCTTCAGCCTCGGCATGAACTGAAAGGTCAGGCAACAGTTGTGGGCGCCTGGACCACGAGAAGAGGGTCATTTTTGGCCAAAGGGGAAAGACAGGCCAATATAGAATGCTCAGGTGCCTTCCCAGGAATCCTCTGCATAGTGGGAGGGATGAAGTCCTTTCATGTCATTTTTAAATTGCTGCCAGACATTCAAAGGATTGGTTTGTATGTTTGTTTGGGATAATTGTACAATATGCTGTTGTAATTCTAAAATATCTAGAGATGTGTTACTTTGTCTCCAAACACCAAATATATATATATAAAATAAATGATTTTTTATTGATCTTATTCTAGGTCACAAACCAAACTCAACGAATTGGAAAGAATAACAATTAGGCACATCTGTTCTATTTCTAATCCACGTAAGTCAACACACACACACACACACACACACACACACACACACACACACACTTTTTAAAGAAAGAGTGTCGCTGTTCCTCCCTGGGCCCACGCAGGAAGTTGCTTGGCTAAGCCTCAGGAGCAGTCCTCACCGGCCGCCCCTGCAAAGTAGACACTGGACATCTACTACTCACGGACACAGAGGCCCCAGGACTGAGCTTACCACTCCCCACAGCTCTACGATAAGACAGTACCAAAGCACAAAACTCATTCTGTGCATAGCTCGTCTTTACATCCTCGGCAAAACAACTCAGGATAATGTTTATTTCTCTCCTTAAGGATATCACTTAGTATGAAATATGTTTATCCTGTTTGTCTCATCATCTGCTTTTAGGTAAAAGTTACATAATGCATTTATTACTCATTTTGACATTATTCCGTGTATATTTAAGTCTGTTTGGGGCTGTGTTTTATAAAGATTGTCATTTTATAGCAGTAATTCTGTCTCAACAAATGAAACATTTACTGCAGCAGCCAGTTTCATCTGGTATTCCATTGTATACAAGTAAGAACGTGGAGGTCGCCACTTTGTGAAAAGTTCTCTCTGCGTACCAGTGCCTGCGAGGTGAGCTCTGTTAAGCAGGCCCTCCCCAAGGCCGGCGGCCCTGCACAGCTCTCAGTTCAGGTGTTTCCTCCAGCTTCGGCCTCAAACACTGCGTAGTCTCAGACCAGAGGGGCTTCCCTGGCGGCTGTGTTCTTCTGAGGCGGCCTTAGCACGAAGCTTTACAGGGCGCTGAGCCCTGACACGAGATCCCTCCTTCCCTGCGTCTCCTGAGAACCTACTAGACTGCAAACACCTGAACGACCCAGACCGGGGCAGCACACCTGCTGGCATCAGGAAGACCGCAGCGGGCCCACGCACTTCGGCCAGAAAATGGCACGAATGTACATGTAAGCACAGAAGGTTCTTCCCGCTGGAACTGCCCACCCCTGGTGCTTGTGTTTAATTCTAAGTGAATTGATCCCTGATGCTGGTCTGTAAGGATGTGCACCTCCTCGCGCATGGAATGCTGGGCAAATCAAAGCAAAAAAACAACAGGACTGAGACTCTTCTGAATCTAAATACACCGATTCACACTGTGTTCCTGAAACAGGGATATATCATCATGTTGTTTCAGACATGTTTAGGGTTCACATACGTTACCACAATCTCAGAGTGTCAGCTAGAACCCTCTGAGGATCCCCAAACCACATCAAAAGTGGTTGCTGTCTCATTAAACAAAAACAATGTGTGAGCATCAATGAACAGGCAGGTCAGGGTCTGGAGGGAAGTCTGGGGTGGTCTCCTGACCCGGCCAAGCACTGCCAGCAGGGGGCTTCTCAGGGAGGGAGCAGGGCGGCCCCAGGTGAGCACCCGGAGCCCTCTGTGCCCAGACCCCCAGCAGGTCTCCGCTGCAGTTATAACATCACACACACGTGGTCCACAGTGAAGCGCGTGAAAGGAGACCTTCTGTATGAGCGCATGTGCACAGCCGCTCACCCGTCTAGCAGTGCGTTTATGAAGTCGCACGGCCTTGACAACGTCACACACTAAGAGAAAAGGCTGACACGACAAAGGCGGTGTTCTTTGCCTGACCTCACAATGAACTAAGGAAACACATTTGCGTGTGGCTCAGAGATGTAAGCAGGTCACTGATTGCTCTCAACTACAGACCTTCTCTCCTCCGTTTTCACTGGGTGGCCTGTGAGGGGCCCCGAAGCTGCAGCGATGATGGAGGCAGGTGTCCCAGCCGCTGGGTCGCACCAGGCAGTGATGCCTGAGCCCATGGGTGAGTGGATGTGATGGTGTCATCCCCAGAAGCTGGGGTCAGTGCGGCAGCTTGCATAGCAGAGTCAGGGCCTCAAAAGCATGCCCCTCAAAAAAAGCAGTGAGCACAGCAACAACTGTTCAAGATTGGAGTAGACATAAGTGGAATAAACAATGGGAAAGCAATAGAGAAAATCAATGAGACCCAAGGCTTGTTATAGGAAAAGATCCATATTATTGTCAAACCTTGACCAAGACTGATGGAAAAAAAGGGAATTCAATGAGGAATTGTACACCAGTAATTTAAATAACCAAGACGAGTAAGAAATTCCGGGAAAGACACAGACTACCGTCTCATAATAAATAAGTAATCAATAAAACCTGTCACCGTGAAAAGATTGAAATAGTGGTAAGAAAATTCCCACAAGTAAAAGTTCAGGTCAAGACAGTCCCTGTTAATTTGTGCAAACATTTAAAGGAAAATTAACAATGTCTCCAAAAAATGGAAGAAGAGGGAACACTTCCTGACTCATGGTACCAGTGCACATTCCTGGGACCAACGCCGACTAAGACGTCCAATCAGGAGGCCAGAACACTGCGGGCCAGCACCGGTCACCAGTAGACACGGAAGTGCTCAACCAAATCTTGGCACGGCTCCTGCACAAGGCCAACTCGGCCTCATCACAAATATCCCAGGTTGATTGAAAACTGGAAATCATTCACTGCATCACACTGTGTTATAGAACAAAAGACAAAGCCATGGAAAATCCCACGGGGCACACACGGCACACACACGCGCGTGCGCACACACACACACACACACCCATACGCACACGCATCCAAAAAACAATGAGAATCAAGGGCATAGTTGCTGTGAAACACTCCTCTCTGACCTCCGACCTCTGCCCTGGGCCACCCTCCGGACTAACCCAGACACTGCGTTGCCCTCGCATTCCCATTGTCAGCACATGCTTCCTCGTGCGGCTAAGATTCTGTCTGAAACTGGATAGTTAATTGCTGTCAGTTTCCCTAAAATCCTGTTTCTCCCATGATCTTCTCAAACAGAAGTTATACTTTCTCTCATGTCAAAAGGGAGATGGAGCCGTGTGTGAAGTGGATACTGTTTTGGAAATAATAATCTAATGTGTTTTATTTCCCCCATAAATCCATGGCTGAGCATTCCTCCGGAGCTGTGCTTCCCCATTGGTCTGATCGGTAAGCACGCACTCAGCTTCTCCCGGCACCTGGCATGTTTCCAGTTGCTTAGAGTGTGGGGAGAACAGAACAAAACCCCGTCCCCATGCAGCACACACTCCGTTAGGGGAGAGAGGGTGTGTACACGTGTGTGTCTGCACATACATGTGTGTGTACAAGGTCACAAAGGAATAAAGCAGCCGGTGGGGAAGAGGAAGCAGGCGGGACTATATCCGATGGGTTCCCAGAAGCCCGTCCAATTAAGTGAAACCCAGCAGAGACCTGAGTAAATGAGTATCCAGAAGGTGGATGGAGGGCATGGAGGGGATGGACAGATGGATAGACAAACAGGTGGAATGGGGTTGGGCGGGAGGATGGATGGATGGATGGATGGACGGACAGACAGATGTTGGATGGATGGATAGGTAGATATGACTGCTATTGGAGTTGCAAAGGGCAGTAGTTGGAGGTGTAATACTGATTTTAAATAATACACATTAGAGCTAGTACAGAGAGAGGCAGTAGTGTGTTCATTGAAATTTAGTTTGAAAAACCTCTAGGTGAGGAGTCACACACATTGGGTGTGGTGAGGAAGAACAATGCGGGCTGTGGGGAGGTTATGGCTCTAGCAACAGCTGTTGATAAATGTCACACTTCGCTATGCGTCTGCTGCGTGCTGCGTGCCAGGTGCTAGCGTGCATTTCATCCTTTAGTCCTGCTGCTGCCTTAAAGAAATGGGGTGTGCTTTTCCGTTTCGCAGGCATGGTGGCTGGGTGACTTGAGAATACCCGCTTGGCTCATGAGTGACGTGGCCAGGATGGGGACCCGAGAGCGCCCTCTGAGGCCAGCTCCTGAGACTCCAGCTCCTCCACTCAGAGCACAACTCTTTCTCCTCAGTGACCAGAGAGGGCCCTCGGGGTGCCACGGCCTCCCTGTTCACATCCACACCCAGTGTCCCCCAACAGGTGTCTAATAATAGTCTGACCATCTCAGCTTTCACCGAACCAAATGAAGAGGTTTCATTCCTTTTCCTATTACACAACATCATCTCTTTCGAATAGAGTATTTTATTGTGAAGGAAACTAAAACCTTACATTGGAAAAGTTATATTAGTAACCAAACAACATCACACATGTCTAAATGCATACATGCCACACATGGATGAACCTCAAACACAACATGCTGGACAAGAGAGGCCCATAACATAACAACCCAAAGAGGAGAAACGTGTCTGCACAGCTGACAGTCCACCTGTGTGACCTGAGGGGGGAGGGGGGGCGGTGCGAGGGTGTCAGTGAGACCCAGATGCTGACATTGGTGCCTGTCTGCCAGGCAGAGGCACCGCGGGACTCATGAAGCTGGGCACTTAAAACAGGGTGTTTTGTGATACTTTTTAAAAATAGTGATGGATAGTGTATTTAATTTTCAAGAAAATTACCCATAATTTTGAACAAAACAAAAACCAGAGAACATGCGTTTGTTCTTGCTCATTAGAAAGCAAAGCGGCCATAATGTGTGTGTGGCTGCACTTGCTCGGACGGCACATTTCCATCCGCTGAGCTCGCCATCAGGGCACAGCCTCGGCCGCCAGGCCTCCGTGCCACCGAAAGCCTTCTTGGCAGCCACGGTGGTGCTCACACAAATTTCTTACATTTTTTCAAAATCTTAAATTAAGTGAAGTCACCTGTGACAGTGTGGCTGCACCCGCGTTGTGAACAATGTCTGTCTGGCCTCTGCGGGAAAGTGAATTTCAGACGAAGACACAGGCTGGCCCGCAGCCCCACAGAATCAGCTCCCGGGAGCCCAGCCTCACGCTCGTCCCGCATCACACACCAGAGGGGCGAGCACACGCGGCCGGGGAGCACATCCCAGGGGAGCACATCCCGGGGGAGCCGTGGATGCCCGCGGAGCTGGGGCAGCGCCTGGTCCTCAGCGCCGTGGCATCTGAGCCACGGAAGGCTGAGGGAGCGCCCTGAGAAGGGGTTCTGGCCGAGGGAGAGCACCGAGAAGGGGTTCTGGCCGAGGGGGCGCCCTGAGAAGGGGTTCTGGCCGAGGGGGCACACCGAGAAGGGGTTCTGGCCGAGGGGGCGCACCGAGAAGGGGTTCTGGCCGAGGGGGCGCCCTGAGAAGGGGTTCTGGCCGAGGGGGCGCCCTGAGAAGGGGTTCTGGGTAAGGGGGCGCACCGAGAGGGGTTCTGGCTGAGGGAGCGCACTGAGAAGGGGTTCTGGCTGAGGGGGCGCCCTGAGAAGGGGTTCTGGCCGAGGGGGCGCCCTGAGAAGGGGTTCTGGGTAAGGGGGCGCACCGAGAGGGGTTCTGGCTGAGGGAGCGCACTGAGAAGGGGTTCTGGCTGAGGGGGCGCCCTGAGAAGGGGTTCTGGCTGAGGGGACGCACTGAGAAGGGGTTCTGAGTTTGAAGGGTGTTCCAGTGAAGAGGGTATCCTGAACTTGGGGCTCCTTCTTTCCCGAGGCGCACCGCCGGGCGGGGGCAGCCATCACATGGACGTGACCTGACGCTGGATGTGTAACGGCCTTTGTCACCTAACGGCCTCGTCCTCAGGCTCCCAGCTCAGTGACAGGAACAGCAAGGTGCCCCTGTCTCGCGTTTATCTCAAGACCCAGCGGAAAAGGAGGCTCCGGGTGGAACATGTGGAAAAGCCGGGTGGCCGCTGCGCTGGCGTCTGAAGCGGCGGAGTGCGGCCTGTGCCCGCCGGCCGCGGGCGCCCCTGCTGAGTGAGGCCCAGCTGCCCAGGCCTGAGCCGGCTCCGGCTCCTCGCAGGCCCCATCTCCCGCCCCGGCCTCAGCGCCCCGACCAGGCTCCGCACAAAGCCTGTCCTTTCAGGACGCGCCACAGTCCGGCTTGGCGAGGGCATCGCTGTGAGTCTGAGTGAGAAGGGGCCGCGGAGGAGCAGAGCCCTGTGGGGCCCGGAGGTCCAGGTCCCACCTGTGAGCCTGAGCCGTGAGGAGGTCAGGGCCCATGTGGGAGGTAACAGATGCAGGTTTCTCCCTCACATTGATGTTTCTCTTTCTGTTTCTCCTTCTCCCTTCAACTCTCTCTAAAATCAACTAAAAATAACAAACAAAGAGCAAAGCTGGAGGGCTCTGATTCCACAGCTTTCCACAGAGCCCATGACCACAGAGGCAGGGGACAGAGTCCAGGGTAAAGCCTCAGCCTCACTGAGCTGCCTAATGCTTTTGGCAAAGGGAGCCAAGAGCCTTTACTGGGGGCGGGGGGCGGGGCGGGAGGAGCAGGGGGGGGTGTCTTTTCAGCACTCGGCGCTGGGAGAACCGGCCTCCACAGTAAAAGCACGGCGGCCCTTTCCCTAGGGCCTACACCTTTTCTGAGAATCGTCTCAGGGCGGACCCAGGACCCAGTGGGCACCGAATCCTGCAAAGCTCTGAGAGCACACCGGCCGCCCTCGGCGCTTTGGCAGTGACCTGGCTGTGACAGGGCCGCACAGGCGATGGCAGAGCGGGTTTCCACAGCTTTGGGCCACATCAGCCTCCGTTTCTGAAGGCAAGGCCACCGCCCGCCCAGAGGGAGCGTCAGGGTGGAGCGGCACAGAGACACCTGTCTGGAGGTCACTCTGGGAGTGTCAGAACCTCCATCGCCATGAACAGACGGCCAAGCCCGTTTCTGTAACAAGAGCCCCCAAGTCCTCAGGAGATCGCCCTCAGGGCGCTGGACAGGAGGCGCCGGCAGCACCCTTTCCGGACAGAGCACGGAGCACCCCGCGGGCTGCGAGCGGTCACGGTGCCCAGAGGGCGGCGCTGCGGCTGGTGCCCAGGAGAGAGCGTCCGTTGACAGTCACTGTCCCTCTCAGAGCCACACAACAAGCTGAGCCCAGCGTCACGCACAACTCGGAGCAGCTCTTTGTCTAACAGAGAAGCAGCACCTTCAAACGCCTCTGGGAGCACGCACAGGGCTACGGTGGTGAACTCTCTCTTGTGAGCCCCTGAGGGAGGCAGAACGTTGTTTCAAGAAGTTTTTAATCTAAAAACAATCAAAAGCCAGATTTATTTATCATGTCTGGGTTGCCGTCAATATTTGTTACTAATTCCACCTACAAACTGGCTATGATAGTTACCTGTTCTGTACAGTTCATGGGAGTCTTTTAAAGAAACAGCGACACCGTGAAATACGGTGTGTTTTCTATAGTTTAAAGTGCAACATATATTGTGGTTGTGCTTACAGCTGTGCCATTTTTATTGCTGGGTGGTGGCGACAGTGGCCACGTCTTTGCTCCTGCGGCTCTCTGAGCAGTAAATGCTGTCCTCGGACTCATGCTCACCATGTGTGATCTTGCCATCTGCTTACGCGTATGAAACTGGGTTTGTATTAGCATCAGTGTAACCCTGTTTATCCATGTATGCCACATGTGTCTTGAAATCAGGGGCCTTATTTTATTTATCTCTGCGTCTCCCACATATGATGGGAAACTTTGCACAAACACGTTGTCTTATAAATGTGGGTGGACGACACCGAGGGCGCTCAGTGGAGGACAGGCCTCTGTTCTGTGTGCTCAGCACGGCCTCGATGTGACTCAGGGTCTCCCAGGCTGTCACTGTGACTGAAGCATCAGACCCTGCACAGCCGGCCGGTGCAGCACAGGGACAGAGGTCATCCTAAGCACCGGGAGGTCACTGGTTCGATTCCAGGTGAGGGCTCGTGCCTAGGTTTGGGGCTCAATCCTCAGGAGGCAGCCAATCGTGCTTCTCTCTCGTCAGTGTTTCTCTTCCGCTCTTGCCTTCTCTCTAAAATCAATAAAAACACTTTTTAAAATACTGCAAAAAGAATTCTGAAGATATTTAGCTCTTAGTCACTGACCATTAGTTCTAAATTAACCCGAGATATTGAGCCGCCAGCAATCGCTGCTTGATGAAACTGACATTTAACTAGAGTCAAAGTAAGTAGCTCCAGCTACTATTGCCAATCACTTCTCACTTCTTTAAAGGATTCTATTTTAAGTAATGCCTTCTAACTGCATAAGTAAAAATGAATGTTAATATTTTACCCTCTAAATGTGTTTATATGTGACTATTTAACCACATATACAAAGTTTATCATTGAAACAGACAGAGAGACACGTTTACTAAGGTTCATTCTCATTCCTGTGATTGACTTGGTTATTGTAATGTTCAATCTCCAACAGCTGGCATGAAAGCAGGCCCTGGGATGGCCCATGTTGTTTCCCTCTGCTCTTGGCCTCCTGGCTGACCTGTGGCCCCTCTGCCTCTCCCTTCTGCGTTTGACTTCGAGGCTGACTGCGGGCGGGAAGGGAGGGGAGCGCGCTGGTCCTGGACCATGATGACGATGACAGAGGGGAGCACCGGGCAAACTAGCAGGAAACAAGCCTCAGGAGCATGAAGGTCCGGGTGGGGGAGCGGGGGGGAGAAGGGGAGGGTGCTGCCAGCCCAGGGGTGGGGGTGGGGGTGCCTGTGGAGCTGGACAGCTCTCTGTTGACTTGAAAATACAATGACTCGGAGAAGAAACACCTGGAGAATCCAAGATGGCTGCTCGGGTAGGCAACTAGCCGCAGCCGCACACAACAATTTCAACAAAATACAACTAAAATATAAAATGGACATTACCCAGAACTACAGGAAAGTTGACTGACTGGAAATTCTACAACAAGAAGCAAGGAGAAAACCAGAAGGAAGCGCGGAGGAGCTGTAAAAGCCTAAGGTACGGAGACACGCGGCGCGCGCGGAAAGGACAGAGCCGGAGAGGAGGGAGGCCGAGTGCCTGGCTGGCGGTCCCAAGCGGGAAGGAGAGAAAAGCTCCGACTGTGCTGGGCCCAGCTCCAACTGCTCTGAACCCCAATTCTAGGCCAGACCCCGGGGACCCAGGCTCATCCATAGGGAGCCGGGCTGTAAGGCGGGACTCCGGGGAAGCAGCAAAAGGAGGTCCCGGAGGCGCCCACACTGCGTGCAGAGAAGGGCCGGCCAGCTGTGCCACGGGATTGCCCTGATGGGAAGGAGACAGGGGCTCCAGACTGCTCTGAACGCCACCTCCAATCCCACTACCAACTGAACTGAACCCCAATACCGGACTCATTGGGGGAGAGCATAGACAGTTTGACAGCAGGCGAAAATCAAGGGCACCTTTCTCTCAGAGGCGCTCGCAACAAGTACTGAAGGACCCTGAGTCTCAGGAGTCGCATAGGGTGGGGCTGACGGAAGCCAAGGCTGTAGGCTCCACCCTGAAACCCCACCCCATCAGGAAAGCTGCCTGCGAAAATGCCTAAACCAAATAGATCACAAACGAAAGAAATGGAGGACAAAAAGCGACTGGATATAGAGTTCAAAACCACACTTATAAGGTTGTTCAAGAATGTCCTAGAAAAGGCCGATAAAATAAACAAGACCTATGAGGATATGAAAAGGGATCAACTAGAAATAATAAGGGATCAACAAGAAATAAAGAATACTTGTCTGAAATAAAAAATATTTTATGAAGTCCTAAAAACAGAATGGAAGATCGCAAGAATCAAGTCAAAGATTTGGAACATAAAGAGCCAGAAGACACTCCTCCGCAGACGCAAGAAGACCAGAGAATCCAGAAAGTTGAAGATAATGTAAGAAACCTCTGGGACAACTTCAAGCAGTGGCGTAGCGTGGGCTTTCGTCACCTGGGGCCGACCGGAAATTTGCCGCCCCCCATTTAAAAACGTCTGCAAAAATTTCTATTGCACCACCTGCTTCACCTGCCCCCCTTTCCACACCCGCGTGGTCTGCTTGGCTTGAATCAGCGCGGGCGCGATTTGCAGTTTTACATATACCTATATTTTTTTAAATTTAAATATCATGGTGATTGCCGCCGCCCCTTTTGATACGCCGCCCGGGGCCATGGCCCCCTCAGCACCCTCTTCGCTACGCCACTGACTTCAAGCGAACCAACATCAGAATTATGGGGGTCCCAGAAGATGAGAGAGAGCAAGATATCGAAAACATACTGAAAGAAATAGTGACAGAAAACTTAACCCACCTGGTGAAAGAATTAGACTTACAAGTCCAGGAAGCACACAGAACTCCAAACAAAAGGAATCCAAAGAGGACCACACCAAGACAAATCATAATTAAGATTCCAAGAGCAAAAGACAAAGAGAGAATATTAAAAGAAGCAAGAGCAAAGAAGGTAGTTACCTATAAAGGAGCACCTATACGATTGTCAGCTGATTTCTCAACAGAAACCATGCAGGCCAGACGGGAATGGCAAGAAATATTCAAGGTGATGAATAGCAAGAACCTACAGCCAAAGCTATCACTCAGATTCGAAGGTCAGATAAAGAGCTTCACTAATAAAAAAAAGCTAAAGGAGTTCATCACCACCAAACCAGAATTATATGAATTGCTGAAGGGGGTTCTTTCAGAAGAGAAAGTAAATAAAGATGAAAATTATGAACAACAAATACGTAACTATCAACAAGTGAATCTAAAAACCAAGGAAACTAAAAAAAAAAAAAATCTGAGGAACAATATTAACTGTTGAATTCTTGGGGAAAAGGGGAGAGGGGGATGTGGGAAGAGACTGAACATAAACTGTGCACCTATGGATGAGGACAATGGGGGGTGGGGAAAGGGCAGAGGGTGGGGTGAGAAGGGGGGGGAAAGGAACATTTGTAATAATATGAACAATAAAAATTTATTAAAAAAAAAAAAAAAGAAAATGCAATGACTCCACCTCAGATAGTGTCCATGCATTAGCTCCTGTTATGCTACCAACTTCCAAAGGACCTACAGGAGAAATCCCTGGGAGGGGGCCCCCCGCAGTCCACCGCTGCCCCCCTCTGCCCCCGCTCCCACCTCACTGTGCCTGGCACCACGGGCCTTACGTTACCTAGTTGCAGCAGAGTGAAAAGTAAGTGGACATATTTCATAACTTTCCCAGCGACAGAAAGCGCGTTTTTCAGGGAGGCTGACGAAGCGGTTTGGGATTCACCATGCCGCACAGAGACAATGCTAACGCACAGATCTGCCTGGACATCTGAGCGGAGGTTCTGGAACCGTTCAGTCAGGATTCTGAATCCCAAAGCAGGTTTCCAGACACATGTAGACGCCTGACCACTCAATCCGGCTTGGAAGAAGCTCACCCTTGCCTTGACCTTCCAGCCAGGGACTTCGGGAAGCTCCCCCTGTGGAGTGCCCCCTCCGTGGTGATGGGTGGGCGCGCTGCTGCGTGTGGACCAGATGCCTGCATCAGGGAGACAGTGGTGGAATCCGGGTCCGCACTTTCTGACCTGTGAACATGGACGGCGTGAGGTCACGATGAGCCTGGTGTGGGAGAACCTGCCCCCACTCTTACCACGTGAGCCACCTCCAGCCTTAATCCATCCTCACACCTGAGCTACCAGCTGCCTGCGTCCGTGCCCACCCGCATCGCCTGGCCCTCAAAGGCCTGGGACGTGGAGCTTAGCCTGGCGCTTTGAGTGAAATGCCACGTCCACAGCATTGTCTGGTCACAGGTACTTGTCAAACTCGTCACTCAGATGAAGTAAGGTAGGTAGATAAGGAAGTTAAACGTATTGGGATCTTCAGCATAAAAAGCATGGAAGTCACTCTTCTTTTTCTATGTGGAAAGTGTGCTCACATATTAGACACGGAGATTTTCACCATGTGATTTTTGCTAACAGCTTAAAATAACCTCCCCAGAGACAGAAATGTCAATTGGTTTACTTTAAAACGAAGGGCAGACAGTTGCTGGTGAATATGCACAAAGTTCATGCATTAGCACAGCTGAGCTGTCCTCTTAGACACAGGCCTCGGTGACCCAAGGCCTCTGGCCCAGCTACCAGGGGCAAGGACATGACCAAGGAGGCCAAGGACGCCCGTGGTTAAGGCCAAATCTGACCTCTTTTGGATGAGAGCAGTGACGTCCATGAGCACGGGGCCAGCTTGTAAGTGCCGCTGGGGGTGGCATGTGCGCTCTCGCCTCACGCTGGGCTCAATGTGCTGTTTTTTAGGATTTTACATCAGGGTTCGGAATGACAGTGCCTGTCACCTAAAGCACTGCTGCCTGGCTTATCCCCCGGTGCTCTGGGTTCACGAAACAGGTTGGTGTGTCTCCCCCTCTTCTGTAGTCGGGACAACTTGGGAGAAATTCATATTTTTCAAATACTTGGTAGAAAGTGCCGGTAAAACCATTCAGAACTGGAGATTTCTTTTTCAGGATACATTTTTAGAATAAGTTCCGTTCATGTTGTAATTATAGGACTCTTCTGGTTAACTATTTCATCTTCGGGGACTTTTAGGAGTTTGAGGTTTTTAAGGAACTGGTCCATTTGGAGTTGGTGAATATATGTGAGTCCTTCCACGTTTGTGGGTCTGTTGTAACAGCCTTTTATTCGGACATGGTCATTTGTGTTTTCTCTCTTTGTTCCTTGTCAATCCCACTGAAGTTTTATCGGATTTATTGATCTTTTCAAGTAACTAGCTTTTGTTATTATTGATTTCTCTATGGATTTTTTTATTTGCAATTTATTTCTGCTGCCTTTATTATTCTTTCTATTGGCTTGATTTATTGGCCCATAAGATGGAAGCGTAGGCCATTGATTAGAGACCAATCTTCTTTTGTGATATGAGCATTTAACATGCATTTCTTCTTAATATTTCATGAGCTGCACCACACATTTTCATTTTCAGTTGGTTAAAAATATTTTCTAATTTCTCTTGAAAGGTCATCTTTATGCCTGGATTGCTGATGAGTGTGATGTTTGCTCTCCACATGCCTGGCAGCCGCCCGGCTCTGATGTCCATTTAGGTTCTGGCGGGGCAGCGGGCATCCCCCCAGCACAGGCCTCCCCGGGGCGCGGGCCATGAAGGCCTGTTCCAGGGTGCGGGTGCGGGTGCCGGTGTGCCCGCATCTGAGAGATGAGGTGGCGAGGTGCTGGGTGCCAGTCTCTGAACTCCCGCACGCTGTGGGGGCTGCGTCTGTTCAGTTCCTCCTCTGGTCCCTGTCTCCCCCCTCACTCCTGAGCCCCTCCCGTGCTGTAGGCCACTCATCCTCTTGTGTCTAACCCATCTGTCCCGGGCACTGGAAGGTAGTTCCTTACACACAGAACACATAGGTCATGACTTCTCTCTTTATCCGTGTTGTATGCATTCTGACTCTTTCTTTGATTTAATTGATCTGTTCAAACCATTTACATTTGATATGATCATTGATATATTTGGATACCAGCCTACACTTTTGTTATTTTTTTTATTATATATTTTATTGATTTTGTACAGAGAAGAAGGGAGAGAGATAGAGAGTTAGAAACATCGATGAGAGAGAGTCATCGATCATCTGCCTCTTGCACACCCCCTACTGAGGATATGCCCGTAACCAAGGTACATGCCCTTGACCAGAATCGAACCCGGGACTCTTCAGTCCCCAAGCTGACACTCTATCTATTGAGCCAAACCGGTCTTGGCAACACTTTTGTTATTTTTATAACCTCTGTTTTTCATTTTCCTTTTTCCATTCCCACATTCTCTTTACTTATTTGTACATTTTTAGCTTGACTGTATCTCTGTACATTTTAGGGGTTGCTCTAGGTCACATGCATACGTACGTGTGTGATGTACATGTTTAGCTTTCTACAATCTGCTCTAAGTCAGCGTGTTGTGCCTGAAGGTGGCAGAAGCTGCCACCACGCAGGTCTCTCCCCGGTCGCCATCACAGACAGGAAACCTGCAGACCAGGATGCCTTCCACGCAGGCTGAGATTTCGTGATCCTCATGGGCCGGGGCTTCCCGCTGTTCTGGATTTTTCTGAAGATGCTGTTCTAAGCCTTTTGTTCTGGTTTAAACTCTACAGAGAGTGTTTTTGTTGTTGTTGTTGGCAGGTGATTGAGACCCAGGGGTTCTGGCCACTAGTCTAACCAGCCGCCCGCCGCGGCCAGTCCACTCTCAAGGTCCCCCTGCGGCTCCTCCTGGGCCTCCGTCTGCTGCGAGGCTGGGAGGCGGCCGGTGGTGGCTCTCAGCCCAAGGTTCTGCTCCACTCCCATCCCCCTTTCCCGGAGCAGGTGCCCGGGCGAGCACGGCAACCGGCAGCCTGGCTCTGTCCACTGAGCACCTCTCTTTCTCCATCTCTGGTTCTTTCGGACTCTCCTGGGCTCCCTCACTCCTCTGGGGAAAAGAGAGCACTTTACGCACCCCTGCCTGACCCTGACCCTGACCCTACTGTGCCCGCACCACCGGAGGGCACGAGGACAGACAGATCCTGCGGGACCCAGGCCAGGACCACACCCTCCTCCCTGTGTGGGTGCGGGTGCCGCCGCCACCGGGCCCATGGGCTGGAACCCCACTTCCGTTACAAAAAATTGTTAGGATCAACATGAAACTCTAGTCCCACGTGTCCAGGAGCTGCTGAGGGTCCACATGCCCAGCCAGCACCCCCCGCCCCGGGTCACCACCACCCCCCCCCCCGGCTTCCCAGTGACTGCAGTCAGCAAGTGTCCATCCCGGGACCTCTCAGAGCCCACGTGTTTCCACATACGACATCTGTGGGGTCACTGAGCTGGTGATGAGGCATAGCGGAGGGCGTGGGCACTGCAGGGAGAGGGCAGAGGGCAGGGGTGAGTGGCGATGGGAGACCTGAAGGGGCGGTGGAACAATCAATACACAGACCATGTGCACCCGAAGCCTGTGTGATCTTATTAATGTCACCCCAATAAGTTCAATAAAAATAGGGTTCTTAATACCAACATTTATTAATATTTATTAAAACATGTGACTTTCACCTGCAAGAGGGCAAAAGAATGTGTGTACCTGTACAACCAGGTATATGCTTACATGCCTATGAAATGGATATACATATCTATTCATATATGTTCATATGTTATATGTAAAGCTACACAATGTATTCATGGAAGAGGCATAAAGTTTTAAGGCAGGAGGGGCAGTGAGGAGACTACGGAATATCCCATTTATACTCGGTGAGAGTGACAATGAGTAAGTGCATAAAGTTCAGGGCGGGTCTCAGGAAACACAAGGCTAAGAAATGCTGATGGAGAAGCTGGGCCCAGACAACACTTCACTGCCCTGTGTTGGGGCATCGCCTGTGTCATCAGTCAGTCCGTTCACTCACTCACTCACTCACTCATCGGTTGTAATTCACTCCTAGAACATTGTCAATCAGTCATATATTGTGCTCTCATGTGCCATATGCTGTTCTGAGAATTAACAATTCCAAATGGAACCAGACCAATTCTCAAGGACACTTTTACCTAAAAGGTCATATTCATTTCACGTGGTCTCGTACTTGCACTCTGGGTCCTTCTCTTCCTTCCCACAATGGGTATGAAGACCAGCCTCAGACTCATTCCATTAGCCACCTGAGCCCTCCCAGGGCCCCAGGAGCCGACCAAACACCTGCTCACTGCGGGGCCCTCGCTGGCATCACTGAGACCCACAGCTCGCAGGCCTGAAGCCTCAAGATCTCCAGGCCAGCCCCCCCTGCATGCCCAGGCTCCTGCAGAGAAGAAGTCGGTGCCAATATGTATCCTTGTGATTAAAACATTTTTGTACATAGATTTATTTAAGCTACTTAACCAAAAAAGGAAAAAGTTAGTTTGAGAGAAACTGAAATCATGACTCCTTAGAAACAAGATTAAGTAATTTGAATTAGAAATATAGCCAACAATAGAAAGAGCAAACCAAACGGAGCTGTGATCAACTATGCCACCAACCCCTTAATTCTTTCTGCAGCCTATGTCCACCAGAGCCTATGGGCCACCAGAGCCCATGGTCCACCAGAATCTGTGGTCCACCAGAGCCCATGTCCACCAGAGCCCATGGTCCACCAGAATCTGTGGTCCACCAGAGCCCATGTCCACCAGAGCCTGTGGTCCACCAGATCACATGGTCCATCAGAGCCCATGTTCCACCAGAGCCCATGTCCACCAGAGCCCGTGTCCACCAGAGCCCATGTCCACAGAGCCTGTGGTCCACCAGAGCCCATGGTCCACCAGAGCCCATGTCCACAGAGCCCGTGGTCCACCAGAGCCCGTGGTCCACCAGATCACATGGTCCATCAGAGCCCATATTCCATCAGAGCCCGAGGTCCACCAGAACCCATGGTCCACCAGAACCCATGGTCCACCAGAACCCATGGTCCACCAGAACCCATGGTCCACCAGAGCCCATGTTCCACCAGAGCCCGTGTCCACCAGAGCCCATGGTCCACCAGAACCCATGGTCCACCAGAGCCCATGGTCCATCAGAGCCCATGGTCCACCAGAGCCCGTGTCCACCAGAGCTCATGGTCTACCAGAACCCATGGTCCATCAGAGCCCGTGGTCCATCAGATCCCATGTCCATCAGATCCCATGTCCACCAGAGCCCAAGGCCCATCAGAGCCCGTGCTTCACCAGATCCCATGGTCCACCAGAGAAAGAAGGAAATACACAGAGAGATGTAGTGAGAAGTGCTCAGAAGGCCACTAAGCAAAAAGAGGGGCTGGGATGTGACTGAGAGCCTGCATGAGAGAGGGCACTTTGGATGCTCACATTTGGGAGACTGACCAATGAGGGGTGTCAGCCAGCCCAGTGAGGCTCATTGCACTGACTCATTGGCCCCTACTCTGCACAGCACTCCAGCCAAGCCAGCCAACCGCTGCCGGCCGGGCCCATGCTGGGAGGACCCCCAGCTGAAGGCCTGACGGGGTTATGGAGCCACACGAGCACCTCCCGAGTCCCCGGGCCGGCAGCCCTGCGGCCCTGCGCCCTTCTCTCTGTTCACCCACGGAATCTTTCCTGTCAATGAAACGAGGCTGAGCCAAAGGCGCTATCAAATCCTTCCAGACTGAAGAAGATTTTACAAAACACTTTTCATATGGAGAGACAAAGGAAGCATTGGCCACACACCCTGCCTGATGAGACCCTTCCTGAGGATAAGCTCTCACTTCGCGTGTAGATTTTGTGTTTTCCTAAAAACAAGATCTACACTCCTCACAATTTATGCGAAAATATATACACACTGAATCCATTGAGATCCTCCCTGTAGCTCTTGTTACTTACAAATGAGGTTGTGACTGCAAGTCTATGAGCTCCTGGTCCCGCTGACAGAGCTCCGTAAGCCCTCTCCTCAGTGCAGATGCCCAAATTCAGGATGCTTTGCCGTGAGGAGAAATCAATAGGCAATTCCTTTTTAGGGAAACTTCTTCTTAAGAAACATCACTCTTCTCAAATGAATGATATTTACCATATTAACAAAAACTCTGCCACAGGGGGGTTATAATTCACACGACCTGTTTATGCCATCTTTTCAGAACTAAGTGTCTGCGTCTCATTGTCTCACAGCGTATGCCAGCTCCTACAATGCGGGGCTTACCTGTGCAAGGGAGAGAAGGTCAGGAAAGAGAACAAGCAAATGGATGCTTTGGGGCTCACACTCCCTTATCAGTTACTGGGAATTGAGAGCACTGACCAGCGTTAGGCAGCAGTGTAAGGGTTAACAGAGGGTTAACAGAGGACATTACACAGACACATCTAAGAAATCATTGTCTATCCGGCTCAGCAGTGCTTTTCCAAGCAGAACCTGCCTGCTCTGCTCCGCATCCCCCAAGGAGCTGCAGGAGCTTTGGCTAGTCCCCTCCCTAGACCCTGAGCAACTTAGAGCTACTTCCTGGGGGGAGAGGGGGGGAGAGCAGCCCAGCCACATCCTCTCACGTCCTTGGACTTGAAAGGGATTTTATTTCTTTTTCTGAAATGTTAAGTTTTATAAAAACGGAAAGCTATTCCTACACGAGCTGCACTCCTGCTGTTCCCAGTTCTGCTGAAACGGCCCAGGACAGTCTCCTGGGCGAGGCCTCATGCTGTGGGGGATCCGGAGCAGGAGTGACCCCTCTGCCAACAGGGATGCTCCCTCAGCACCCAGCACCTACAGAGCCGCAGATGCCCCTCACCCTCCACCACCCAGTCACTGTTTGGAGGGAGCAGTTCACAACGTATCATATCTGTCTGCTTGTTCATTGAGTGTCTCCGATATTAAATAAAAACATTTCTCAAGGATGGAAATTTGTCTAAATATTGTATGGATGCCCTACAGCAAGGCAGTGCCTGACTGATATAGTGGGGGGCAGAGAGAGAAAGAGGGGGGAGGAGAGAGAGGGATGGGGAGAAGGAGAGGGAGAAGGACAAGGAGAGGGAGGGGAAAGGGGAGAGGAGAGAGGGAGGGGAAGGGGAAGGGAAAAAGGGGCAAGGGAGGGCAGGCACGGGGAGGGCAGGGGAGGGGTATGGCAGGTTCAGGGGAGGGCAGAGTAGGGCAGGGAGGGCAGGAGAGGGCAGAGGAGGGCAGAGGAGGGAAGGGGAGGGCAGGTGCAGGAGAGGACAGGCGCAGGGAGGGCAGGGGCTGTGAGGAGCCAGGTCCTAGAGCAGTGGAGCAGCCATAGAGAGAGCAGCTGTCAGCCGCATCTTACACAGGAGGCTCCGTCTCCTATCCCAGAGCCTTGGGCTGGAGCGTGTGGTCCTGTGTGCAGGGGCACCGTGGTCAGCGGGGTGGTGGGAGAGGCGGTCACACCCTGTAAGTGCACGGCGATGGCTGGGAGGCGAATGATCAATAATTGGATGGGCACCCATGCCAGGCATGAGGCTCCGAGTGCACGCAGTGCCCCTGAGCCAGAGGCGGCTGCAGACCCTGAGCGGGGCCATGGCTGCTCGCAGGCTCCCTCACCTCCTGGGCACACAGGACATGCCGTGGCCCAGGGGACAAAACAACGTGGCCCCGGCTCAAAGGGCCTGTTAGGAACCCACACCAAAGCTGAGGGAGGAAGAGAGCCTGGGGCTATTACAGGCAGCCTGGGTGAGGGGCGTCACTGCTCCCCAACAGCACTCTCCCTGCAGGGGGTCTCTCCCACCACCAGGGCCGCACCTCTGCCAGGCCCAGGCGTTAGAGAGAATGCCAGGAAAGCAGACCCCGTGCTCAGGGGAAGCGGGATGATTGTGTGGGTCCAAAGGTCACTGGACCACTCCTCTAGCTAAGTGGTTATTCCAGGAGCCCAGCCCCCTGTGAGACCTTCCAGGAGACCTGGATGTTCTTCTAGACAAAGCCATGGTGGCAGGGTTGAGGCAGAGGCCGTTAGAAGCCAAGAAGGAAGGGCCATTGTGGGTGATCAGGCTGGGGGGTGGGGGGGGAGTGGCCATTGGGGGTAAGCAGACCAGCAGAGGGGCCAGTTGGGGGCAAGCAGGCCATCAGTGGGGGTCAGTTGGAGGTGATCAGGCCAATGGGGAGGGGAGGGGAGAGTGAGTAGGCCAGCAGGAGAGGCAGTTGGGGGTGAGCAGGTCAGCAAGGAGGCAGATAGGGGCAAGCCAGTGATCAGGATGCTGGGGGCGCACTTGGGGGGAACAGGCCAGTGGCAGGGAGCAGTTGGGGGTAAGCAGCCCAGGTAGGGGCAATCAGGCAGGTAGGCAGGCAGGTAGGTGAGCAGTTAGGAGCCAGCAGTCCAAGATTTTAAGAGGGATGTCCAACTGCTGGTTTAGGCCCAATCCCTGTAAACTGGCAGTAGGACATCCTTCTGATTGGATGGGGGTCCCAGATTGGAGAGGATGCAGGCCAGGCTGAAAAACACCCCCTCACACCCGCATGCATGAATTTTGTGCACCAGGCCTCAAGTCTTTTATAAATTTAAAAAAACAATTCATATATCTCATTTATTTCATCCTATGTTACTGACTGTATCTTCCCCTAATTATTATTATGATACTGTGTTTCCCCGAAAATAAGACATCCTCCGAAAATAAGACCTAGCGCATGGAAAGATAAGACATCCCCTGAAAATAAGACCTAGCGCAACTTTGGGAGAAAAATTTAATATAAGACACTGTCTTATTTTCAGGGAAACAGGGTAGTAGTATTAAAAGACATCATTGTTCTAGTCATGCATTAGTGAGATTATCCCCACTTCGCACATTTAACTATAATTTCAGGTTTTAAACATGAAAGAAGCTCTGGCCATTGCGTGGGCATAGCCCATGCACCGAAGAGTGCAGGCTTGCTCCAGGTCAGGGCACGTGCCCAGGTTGCAGGCTCCATCCCCAGTGGGGTGCAGGAGGCAGCCAATCAATGTTTTCCTCTCTCTCCCTTCTCGCTCTCTCTTTAAAATCAATTTTAAAATATGTATTTTAAAAATGAAATAATGATGACTTTGGCTAAATTTTCATTACAAATTATAAAAAAAAAAAAAAAAACACCTGGTTTTCTTCATTGTGCGTCCTGATGTGATGGGACGTGTGGATGGCAGCCCCAGGACTGACCGTAGGTCTGCACATACTGCTTGCCTGGTCTGAGCATCTCATTCAGGAGACGCACACACATCTGGCACTCACACTGACCTGCTGGCTTTACCTCTGTGCTGCCTCCACGTGTTAGCATCATCCCTGTGCAGATCCACGGGAGACCTCAGCTACGCCAGCCGGAAATGTTGGAAAAGAGAAGAAGTGGGGAGTGGGAATTACTCTATGGGAGCTGGCCAGCGGAGGGCTAGAGTTCCATCAAGGGTTGGCATCTGGCCACCTGCTTTTGAAACCTGGGCTGAGCACTGTCCCTTTAAGAATGCACTCAGTAGACTGTGAGCTGAGACCTGGCGCCTTTCCTGAAGATGCAGGAAACAAACCAGGCCTCTGCACTCGGGTGCTGCTGGGATGAGAAGGCTGGGTGAGCTGATTGATACCTGCTAAGTATATATTAAAGGAAGATGTTCTATTCGAGTTGAAAATCCATTAATATTTAGAAGTAAGAAATTAGCACCTGAAATTAGTATGCTAACAAATAGTCTAGGCACTTTTATGAACGTTGCAATGAACTGACGGACAAGGAATTACGAAGTGATGGGGCATGTTCTCCAGTCCTGCAGTCGTGGCTACAGAACGACGTGGCAGCAGACTGAGTCCCAGCTGTAAGTTACTGTGAGTTTGGTTTCCAGTTTCTCCGCAGGAGATGTGCGTTATTTTATGATTTGGCGGAGATGACATGGCTCCAGGGACTGGTAATAAGATACGAGCCTTCATCGCAAAGTGTCCCGTTCTGCTCTGATCTTCACCCACAGGCCCACGTCACCTATGGCTTATGGGAAGTGCCAGGTCACATGGATTTCGAGAGCTGACGTATCTCACCTCCAACCAAATCATATGCTGCAAGACACGTGTTCCTGTGTGACCAGCGCTTCCTGGGAGGGGTGACAAGAGCGCCATCACTGTTCTGAGGACACTCCCTCCTTGGTGGAACTGGCCCCAAAGCCAGAGAGGTGATTGGTCTCTTGGCCAACAGGAGGTTGGTCTCTTGGCCACTATGGTCTTGTGGCTGCCGGTGAGTCGTCGCTGGCTTACCCCATCCACTGCTGTTACAGGTTCACGTATGTGAGTTCTGCACCGCTGCCTCCATCACACATTACATCATAAGGTCGCTTGATCAGGGCAAACCCTGGGGTGACAGTCCCCACGTTGTGAAGGCGGAATGGACCGAGGCCAGGACGCTTCCCATGGAGAGAGCTGCCTCCCCCACGGGCTCTGAGGCAAAACCACATGCCTTCTCTCCTCTCAGGCCTCTCACGAACGTGAAATGTGCCCACGACTGAGCTCCGCACACGTTAGGAACGCCCGCCCCCCCCCCTCCCTCCACAAAGGAACAAAAGAGAAAATTTAGCAGCATTTTCTTTCATCCAGTATTTAATAAAGTACATTTAAGTCACAGGTTTTTACACCACCCCTGGGTTCTGGATTCTAGCTGAGCTCTGTTAGGACACTGACACTTAAGAGCTGATTGTGCATATTAATTATTACATAGCTATAGGTGTGTTGTTTGCATATTTATAAGTAACTAATTAAGTGTAATTAACACAGTGATAACTTTGTGGCAACCTGCACTTTTAGCAGCTGCCCTCCTGCCAATGCGATGGCCGCTCTGTGACAGCAATCTGAAAGGGGTGTCTCTGTGACTATGGTTAGATTCCGCTTGGAAGATACACCAGAGGGAAAGCAGCACATGACTGGCACAGACCGGCCCACAAGGATGTTTTTGGAGGAAAGATATCCAATGGATACCGTCTTTGCAAAGACTCTGAAAGCCACAGCCCTTTATAAATGAAATCAGTCCACATCCTTCATTTCCTCCATTCACTCACTTTTGCAAATTATACTATAAGAGAAGATTGTGTCTTAATAAACAGTAAATGTGTTTATGTCTTAGCCAGCAGCACCGAGATTAAGTACAAGGCAAGATGCTCTGAGAAAAGTAAGTACCATAAAGGAAACTAGCCCGAATTTTAAAACATTCCCACAGTTCTCTTGTCCCGAGGCGATGGAGAAACAAACCCTGGCTCACTGACGGACACAGGCGCCGAGGGGACGGACCCCGCGGGGCGCCCGTGTGGGAAAGCCTCAGGTTGCTGTCCCTCTACTGATGCCTCAGGAGAGGATTTGAATGTGGATTTTCCGGACTTCTTATGTAATAAGTATTTCAATTCTTTTTTAGCTGCGGAATTTTATCCCTAAAATAGAGAATTTGGTTTCAGAATATTTTGTGACTAAATTTTAGTCTCAAAACTCATCCGAAATTTATTCACTCAAAAGATTTTACAGCACATGAACAGTTTAAAATAACTGATTCAAAAAATTCCTTCGCTCTCGGTGGGCTTACAGACGAGTAGAGGAAATCAGCAACCACGAGGAAGCATATCACCCACCACAACATAACCGCCAGGAGACAATTCAGAGCCCAGCTGGGACTGGGGCTGCTTGGAGGCAGACCACCAGGGTCCATGTGATAAGAAGGGCCTGGCATCTGGCTGGTTTGAACAGCACAGAAAGCATTTATAGACATAAAATCCAATACAAAGGTAAAATCGGGGACGAAGGTTTAGACATGAAATCGGTAAAACATTTTTAAAATGCTCTGCAGTACCATGAAGGTGCCCAAACTACCATCCTCATGCTCGGCTTGGGCAGTTTCTGTTAGAAAAGCCTTTCTTCAGAGCGCATCTGGTTCTACACACAGCCTTAAAAGCATGTGCCCTCTGACCCAGGAGTTCATGTCCATATTTTCCACAGAAAAGCAAAGATCTGGGAAAAAATAAATTTCCATTAAAAGAAATTGATTATGTAAATACTTGACCAACCGTGAAATGTAATATCATCCTATCTCTCTATATAAAAGCCCAAGTGACCAGCCAACCGACCGACCGTACGACTGTCTGACTGGTAGCTATTACGGGCACTGACCACCAGGGAACAGACTCAACACAGGAGCTGCTGAGCTGCGGAGACTTGGCAGTTGTGGTTCTCGGATGACACACCCTAAACCAGAAAGGAGAAAGCCCCAATTCCAGGGTGCATCACCCAAGAATCACCCTCTTGCATTCCGGAACCCCTGGGGGGATATCAGAGAGCCAGTTTGGGCCCGATCCCCACAGGCCAGGCAGAGGGACCCCATGAATGCATGAATCCATGCATGGGCCTCTAGTCTATACTAATAAAAGGATAATATGCTAATTAGACCATGTGACTGGACATCTTATGGACATCAAGTTCCTTCCAGACAGTTAGGGGGCGACCAGGCTGGCAGAGGGGCAGTTAGGAGGCAATCAGGCTGGCAATCTGGGGAACAATTAGGGGACAATCAGTCAAGCAGGCAGGCAAGCAGTTAGGAGCCAGCAGTCCCGGATGGTGAGAGGGATGTCCGCTGCCATTTTAGGCCCGATCCCTGGCCGTAGGACATCCCTCTAATTGGAAAGGGTGTAGGCCAGACTGAGGGACACCCTGCCCCCGCCCCCATGCATGAATTCCATATACCAGGCCTCTAGTTTTTAAATAATAAACATTAACATTAATTAACATAAAAAGTTCAATATATAGGTAAGCTGAATGAGTTTATAAACATTAAAAATTTTCAGTTTAGAGTTTATATTTCTATGTCTAACACATCCATTTCAGTTGTTATAAAGCTACATTTTTTTTAAATAATTGCAAAATATATTTATATTGATTGCTATGGTTACTTTTTACTTCTAAATGTTTCATTTTGTGTAACCTTCACAGGTTTATTGTGTCAATGGTGAATTGATTATCTTAATGTTTGCTAAATAAATAATTAGATTTGCATATTGGTTTAATTTTCCCCCTCATTTTGTAATCCAGGTATTTTTCCCTTTCTGAGTAATTTCTTTAACATTTCCTTGATGGATTAAACTCTATAGCAAAACTAATTTATTGTATTTATGTTTACTTTATTCTTTTGATAAGCACATACTGTGCTATTTATAAATATTCCTAAACTGATTTGACTAAAAAATACAAGAATCATTGACACTGTTCTGAATGTGTGGTAAATTTTAAGAGTGTGTTGAATGCATTAGGGCAAGAGGAAACAATTCAGGGCATCACAGAAATCACTTTTATAAAGAAGAATAAAAGAGAAAAATTGAATTGTAATATCTATGACAACTATAAGTGCTACACTGGTTACTTGGTATTATTGTTGGTATTGTATGAGTATGTGCATGTGTGTTTGTGTATGCAGAAGGAGAATGATTTTGCCATCAAAAAACAAAGTTTGCAAAAAAAAACAAAAAAAACAAAAAAAAACAAAAACAACTGCTATGAATAACCTGCCCCAAACCCTCATTTTAGATGAGAAATGTGAGGTCCAGGTTGTGACATTTACCTAGCTGCATGTATACCTTTCTCTATGAGGCAATGCACACCTTTCTATCACAATACAATGTACACATTTCTCTATAAGGCAATGTAAAGAATATTAAACTTTAATTATTCAACCAATTAAAACTACCAGGGAAATAGCTTACTACTGTGACTCTCGTTGTAAACTATCATTTCTCAGTGTCTGCTCAGCACGGTGATGCATGGCCGGGCACTGTGTCCACTGAGCATGTCCTCCTGGCTGTTATGACGTAGACCCACCCCTCTTTTCCTTCACAGTTTGCTTTCCCATCTCCTGAAGAGCCTTTCCATGTAACCCCCTCCCATTTTGCTGTGTGCACCCCAGGGTGTGATTTAAAGGGTCCTCCACCCTGTTTCCTATAAACTTGCCAGTTGTGTAGGGCAGGCACAGCTTGTAAGAGGTGCCATGCATTTCCAATTGTGCATGCCAGGAGCTCCCAGTGTGTGGGGGGACCCCTTTGTGAAGTCAGCTGCTCATCATCCATGGGATGCCTCCTGCATGCCCCACACTAGGAATCAAGCTCGCAACCTGGACATGTGCCCTGACCAGGAATCAAACATTGACCTCCTGGTTCATAGATTAATGCTCAACCATTGAGCCACACCAGCCAAGCTGTACGTTCAAGTTTTCACAGTTCTATTTCGCATTCTGAGTCATTCTCTATTGTGTTGGCAAGTGTTTCTAGGGTGTCTGTGCTACAGTCTCATCATTTTCCTCACTGTCTCTGCCTAGTAATACCTCAGAGGCCCTCCACCTGCAGCTCCTCACCATCTTCTCGCTTTACACACTACATCTCTGCCTCGGGTCTAATTTGTAAGTGCTAATCCATGGATTGAACACGGCCTGTCTTGGCAAGGGCACATGAAATGCTTTTCCTGGAAAACGAGTTTGCTCCTTCAACTGGACAGTCGCCACTTATGCAGTGAGCGTCGCCCATGCCAAGATCTGCCTGGCACGGTTGCCAGCAGCAGGTCCATTATTTTAATTGCCTTTAACCTATAATCAATAGTTACTGCTTTCCAGAGAAGGAGATTGCAGAGCTCAGCAGGCGCAGTGCACCATGGGCACACACTCCCGTGGCCACAGCCCAGACGCAGCAGGCGCCTCAGACACCAGCCTCCGTGGGCACTGCCCGCTCCCATCGCTCATCCCTAGCTGAGCCACGTCCATCAAAATGAACCGCTGAAGTGGCGGTGAAGCATGACTCAGCTTCCCCAGGCAGTGGCCACATGCCCTGTGTATGGGGGAGAGGGTGGTGGAGCATGGACGGAGGCCGCCCACCATCAGGCATGAAAGCCACAGGCGCGCCCTGGCATTTGGAGAAAGGCCAGGCTGGCAGGTGAGGCCCAGAGGTCCTAGTGGGAGGGGTCAGCACAGGGAAGCCATGCTCTGACACTTCCACAGGCGACAGGGGACCAGCGATGAGGGTTAAACAGGCCACGCGGTGGCATCAGACAAAGAGCGTCAGATGTGGGGTGAAGAGAGACAGATGGTGGGGCCAGGAGAAGGGGTGGGCTTCATATAAACAAACCAGAGGCCTGGTGCACAGAATTCGTGCACAGAGGGGGGGTCCCTTAATCCCGCCTGCACCCTCTGCAATCCGGGACCCCTACACCTTTTTCTTATCTAGCTAACCTCTTCACATTTAAAAAATTAACTGAAATATCACCTACTCTAGGAAATCCTCTTTGAACAAATGTCTTTACAATCTGTATTTTCCTAGTATACCATTCTTTTAATTTAACAGCTACTTAGAGTGGATTCAATGTGGTTTTCATTTTTGTATCTGAATTTTTTCTTCTTGCTCTTGTAATAGCAAAGCTTATCCAGTTTACATTTGCCCTTCCAGGGCTTGTATTTGGTTCAGTTTCTAGTTGACTCCCTGCCTTTTTTTAAGCAATAAATTTGGATTGTGATAATAAACCTCACTTGTAATCAAGCCTGCAGGTTTCCCTATCTGAATATTTCTATAATACCTATCACTTCAGCATACCAGAGATTGTATTCATTTATAGAAAGTAAAAATAAATGTCACCTGATCATTTAATCTTCTAGTAATATTTTATAGTAAGATGTATTATTCTCTTATTTAACTATTACAAAACTGAGGCATACAGAAATAAATCACATTGAATAAAGAATGACTCAAATATCAAAGCATAGTACACTTAGGGCCTCCTTTGTCCCATGCCTCAGGTATCATAGCATAGTACACAGTTCACATGGAACTCAGCATCCTTTAAAATAGGAAGGAATTCCATACTCACGAAGCAGCTACTTCCACACATTTTTTTTATTTAATTCATAGTACATAATTCTTGTACTAATTATTGGAAAATCATTCTAGCAATTGCCTCTGTTCCTGTCTGTATTGTTGCCTTACATTCTGATGTTATTACTGCGCTTTTATCATCCACTCACTCTAATAAGATTGTGAATTTTGCCAAAACCGGTTTGGCTCAGTGAATAGAGCATTGGTCTGCAGACTTAAAGGTCCCAGGTTCGATTCCGGTCAAGGGCATGTACATTGGTTGTGGGCACAACCCTGTAGGGAGTGTGCAGGAGCCAGCTGGTCGATGTTTCTCTCTCATTGACGTTTCTAACTCTCTATCCCTCTCCCTTCCTCTCTGTGGAAAATCAATAAAATATATTTTTTTAAAAGATTGTGAATTTTTAAGGGCAGAGATCATGACTTGAGCTTGTATTTCTCTGTCATGGTACCTAGATAAATACTCAAATGCCATCCAGTCCAAATGACTGTGATGAGAGAGGCCCACTGTTGGTGGAGAACTCTGATTATTATTTAAGGGCCTCACTTGTTCTGCACCTTTTCAGAGGGGTGAGTAGGGGCTGAGGAATTTGAGGAAACCCGGACAGAATTCTCCTCGTAAAAGATTTTGCTAAGCTGGTGATCAGGACCAGTTAAAACCCAGACACACAGCAATAACAAAGGCACTGTCCCCCCTGCTAATGCGTGGGGATCGAACCCCAGCCTGCAGGAACTCACCCCGCAGTCAGGACCAGGCCGCTGGGTAGACCTGAGCTGGTGCTCCTAACTCTGGGGAGAGGGAGACTTCCGTGGCTGCAGACCAGAGGGGAAGAGGTCCCTGGCACAGGTTGGTCAGCTGAACGGCTTCTTCGCCTGGAATTGCAGGGCAGCCTGGCCTGTTCACCCCATGATCGAGGGTCAGCTCAGCCTGGCCTGTTTGCCCCGTGATCGCGGAGTGGCTGGGCCTGGCCTGTTCTCCCCGTGATTGCGGGGCAGCTCGGCCTGGGCTCACGGCTTTCCACCAGCTGCAGCTTGCCTATGGGCTGAGAGGAGCCAACAAGTGGAGCCCACAGCATGTGGCAGTGGCTGTGAAGGTCACCACGGCAACCCAGCACTGACTTCCGGTTGGTCAGCCTTTGGTTGTGGTTGATGGTTACAGATTACAACCCTGGGCTTTTATTAGTAGGATAGAGCAGTGAGGTACATACAGCCCCACTGTGCTGCGGCATATCAGAGTGTGTGTGTGTGTGTGTGTGTGTGTGTGTGTGTGTGTGTGTGTGTATGCACAGGCACACACATGCAGACCTGGGTGCAGGTCTTCCGGGTAAGATTTTTACAACAACAAAGAGCTTAAATTGTTAAGAATCAGGCACTGGCAAGATAAACATGCTGCAGTCAACTCTGTGAAGCCAATGGATTGGATTGCTAACAGGTATATTTAGTGACAACAGCATTCACATGAAGTGAGCATGCATACCCAGGTGACAGTCCTGCCACACAGACACATGCCTGGAGGAACACAAAAACGTCGTCTCAGGCGACTACATATCATTCACATGCTGCGTCTGCTGCCCCGCACAGCCTCTAGGGACCCCACCACGTTGCCAGTAGCATCTAAAATCAGCAAACCACGGTGGTTTTACCCACAAAGAGATGGATGTCTCCAAATACGACCTAAACCCCCTCTTATTCTAACTCAAAGCATTTCTAGCTGAAATGGACATGCTTTGTTAGTATAAAAAGATGGCTTTCCACCCTGACTGGCGTAGTTTAGTGGTTAGAGTGTCAACCAGCTACTGAAGGGTATCAGGTATGATTCCCAGTCAAGGGCATATACCTGGGTTGCAGGTTCAATACTGGGCCACAATTGGGGCGAGTGCGGGAGGCACCCAATCCAGGTGTCTCTCATATCAATGCTCTCTCTTTCTCTCCCCGCTTCCATTCTCTTTAAAAATCAATGGAAAAGTATCCTCAGGTGAGGATTAACAAACAAAGGTCACTTTTCAGTAATAGACAATACAGGCCACTAATGCATAATGATTTATTTCAGAAAGTGCTTCTCATGGCCCTGGCGTGTGCAGCCCTGAGCAGCCTCTGACCACACCTCCGTGAGGCCCAAGCTCAGCAGGTGGCAAACAGGTGAAATGAATGTGCACACCAGAAAGCAGGTCCATATGACAAAACAGTTATCCTAGCTAATAAAAGAGTAATATGCAAATTGACCATCACTCCAACACACAAGATGGCTGCCCTCATGTGGACACAAGATGGCCACCACAAGATGGCCAGCAGGTGAGGGCAGTTGCGAGGGACCAGGTCTGTAAGGGAGGGCAGTTGGGGGCTATCAGGCTGGCAGGGGAGCAGTTAGATAAATCAGGCTGTCAGGGGAGTGGTTAGGGGGTGATCAGGCTGGCAGGCAGAAGCAGTTAGGGGCAATCAGGAAGGCAGGCAGGTGAGTGGTTGGGAGCCAGCAGTCCTGGATTGTGAGAGAGATGGCAGTCGGACATCCCTCAAGGGGTCCCAGATTGGAGAGGGTGCAGGCTGGGTTGAGGGACACACCCCAGTGCATAAATTTTGTGCACTGGGCCTCTAGTCCTATTTAATAAAAGCCTAATATGCTAAGTGTCCAGTATATCTGTTGGCCATTCAAATAATCTATACTAATAAAAACCCTCACATCATTACAGATGGCTGTCCTCACATTGTCACAAGATGGCCACCTTCACGTCATCACAAGATGGCCACCACAAGATGGCCAGCAGGGGAGGGCAGGAGTGAGCAATCAGGTTATCAAGGGAGGGCAGTTGAGAGTGACCAGGCCTGCAGGGGAGGGCAGTTGGAGGCGACCAGGCAGCAGGGGAGGGCAGTTAGGGGCAATTGGGCTGGAAGGGGAGGCAGTTGGGGGAGATTAGGCTGGTGGGGGCAGTGAAGGGTGAGTAGGCTGGTGGGGAGACAGTTGGGGTGACCAGATAAAGAGGGGGGGAAGTTAGGGGCAACCAGGCAAGTAGGAAGGTGAGCAATTAGGAGTCAGCAATCCAGGATTGTAAGAGGGATGTTTGACTGCCAGTTTAGGGTCAATCCCTGGAATTGGGCCTAAACTGGCAATCAGACATCCCCCAAGGTGTCCCAGATTGGAGAAGGTACAGGCTGGGCTAAGGGCCCACCTCCCACCCCCAACCCCGTGCATGAATTTCGTGCCCCAGGCCTCTAGTATCCTAATGATATGCTAAGGTTGCTCAACTGCTCACTGTGGCATGAACTGACCACCAGGCAGGGGGCACACAGTCAACTGGTTGACCAGTCATTATGACATGCACTGACCACCAGGGGGCAGAGGCTCCAACTGGAAGGTGAGCTTGCTGCTGCGGTCTGGCTGATCAGGACTGAGTGAGATGGGTCAGGCATGCCCTGGAGCCCTCCCGTGGTCCTTCCCCAGCTGACCATCTCCCACGTCTCTCCCTAGCCCCAATCATGCACCAGTGGGGTCCTTCAGCCTGGTCTGTGACTTCTCACAATCCAGGACCCCTCAGGGGATGTCAGAGAGCCGGTTTCAGCCTGATCCCCACCTGGCTGGTTCATAAATTCATACACCAGGTCTCTAGTAAGAAACATACAGACAAACTAGTTTACTTGGACAACAAAGAGATCTCTTTAAGTCTCGGATTTCAGAAGAAGCTGAAAACAATACAGTAGTCTTTGCCTCTGAGAGCAGGCGAGAGACGCAGACACTCCAAGAAATTATGAAACCAATTGTGCTGCCTCCGCCCATCCCATCCTTGCAGACACAATGCAAGCTGTGAATGACAGTTTCTGCAGGAAGGGAGGTTAGATGTGGGAGGGTTCTGGGGGTGGGGAGGAAGAGGGTTGCTTTTGTAGTCACTGTGATTGGCGTCAGAGCAGCACTGGCTGAGGGTAGGGGGGTGGACAGCGGCGAGAGTCCAGACAGTCAAGTCACCTTAATTTTCTTAACAAGAGCTTCTCTTCTGACCATGGAGGCCTGCGCACTGCCCAGCTCCAGGGTCCGTGGTTGGGAAGTGCAGCTCACGAGCAGCCACGAGGCTGAGCCTGGGTCCTTGGTAAGGTTCAGAGTGATGACCTGGTCACGTGTGGAGTTAGAGGCTCTTTCAAAACCAGCTGTGTCATATTTGTTTCCTAAGAGCAGCAGAGCAGGTGATGCTGGCACTGTGGGCACGGAAGCAGATTTATTTAGCAAATAGTTTGAGATGACTGGCCCAGTCATGGTGAGATATAAAACAAAGCCCAACCTCATTCTCTGTACTGTCCAATTGCTCAAGTGGGTGAAATATGGAAGCAATCCATAAAAATGTGTGAATCCTTGCTAGGGTTAAATTTTTTGAAAGCTTTCTGAAAATGGGGAAGTCTGCCTATGGCATTAAATTCAGATGATGTAAAAGATAAACCTGAAAATGTAAGCATTGTGGGGGTAAGTCTGGGACACACACACACACACACACACACACACACACACACGCCAAGCCGGGTGCAGGCAAGGCTGCTCTCTGCTCAGGGGCAGGAGTCTTGACCACTAACCCTCATCTTTCTCTCCCTTCCTCAGGCCTGGGGCCTGAAGCCTTGGTTCTGACAGACAGAAATGGCAGCAACGATGGCTATTTCTATGGTTAGGTCAGCCTGTGGGGAGTCCCAGGGGCAGAAACACGCCCTGCCAGCCACCACTGCGGGTGCTTAGAAGGTTCTGCCCCCTAAGAGCCCTTGTGATTATCACAGCCTCAAGACAACAGCCCCCATGACCACAGCCCCCATGACCACAGCCCCACGACCACAGCCCCATGACCACAGCCCCCATGACCACAGCCCCATGACCACAGCCCCCATGACCACAGCCCCCATGACCACAGCCCCATGACCACAGCCCCCATGACCACAGCCCCCATGACCACAGCCCCCATGACCACAGCCCCCATGACCACAGCCCCATGACCACAGCCCCATGACCACAGCCCCCATGACCACAGCCCCCCACCATGACCACGGCCCCATGACCACAGCCCCCATGACCACAGCCCCCCCATGACCACAGCCCCATGACCACAGCCCCATGACCACAGCCCCCCCATGACCACAGCCCCCATGACCACAGCCCCCATGACCACAGCCCCCCCATGACCACAGCCCCATGACCACAGCCCCCATGACCACAGCCCCCCCATGACCACAGCCCCCATGACCACAGCCCCATGACCACAGTCCCCATGACCACAGCCCCCCACCATGACCACGGCCCCATGACCACAGCCCCCATGACCACGGCCCCCCCATGACCACAGCCCCCATGACCACAGCCCCCACCATGACCACGGCCCCATGACCACGGCCCCCATGACCACAGCCCCGCCATGACCACAGCCCCCATGACCACAGCCCCCATGACCACAGCCCCCCCATGACCACAGCCCCCATGACCACAGCCCCCATGACCACAGCCCCCATGACCACAGCCCCATGACCACAGCCCCGCCATGACCACAGCCCCCATGACCACAGCCCCCATGACCACGGCCCCCATGACCACAGCCCCGCCATGACCACAGCCCCCATGACCACAGCCTCCATGACCACTGCCTCCATGACCACAGCCTCCATGACCACAGCCTCCATGACCACAGCCCCCATGACCACAGCCTCCATGACCACAGCCTCCATGACCACAGCCCCCCTAGGCCAGCAGCCCTGCTCCCCTCTACCTGCTCTAAGCTACTGACTTTGGGGGTACTTTGTTACCCAGCAGTTGATACTTCGTTAGCCTCATAATTGTTGAAACAAATTGCACAACTAGACCTACTCATTCACATTAACAAGGATGGAAGGTTGGTGATGCCACCCTTGTACCGGTGGCACAGGAGACTTCCTGTCTGAAATGCAGGGACGGGGTCCTTCTAGGGGGAAAAGCATTGATCACTGAGCGCTGAAGTGTCCCTGTTCACACGGCTCCCCAGGAGCGTATCCGACAGGTCACTGGCCATCGCAGGCGGCTCCCTGCCCAGGGAAGTTCCTGGCTGCAGACCCTACACTGCACGCCTTGGAAACTGGAGGAGGGAGGTGTGGGCTGGGGCCGCCAACGCCATCTCCTCCCAGACCCACCTCCAGGGCCGCGGTGCCTGGGAGCCAGCTCTCCATGCTGGAACGCCATTTGCAAACTTGGTAACTGCATCTGTTTTGCAGCATCTGAACCTGGAAATACCACTGCATTTCACTTATAATCAAACGCAGGCAGCAGGGTGAGAAGAGGTATTAAGTGTGCGGGCTGAGGGGAAAGGCCGATAGATCCCTACAGAATGTTATTAACTTGGGGAGGGTTCAAGCCCGCCTGGCATTTTCACATGGTGGTTTTGTTTGCTGAGAGAGGCCACGAGCTAGAGAGAGAGGGCTCCGTGGTCTTGCCTCTTTAATGTTTATGTTTGTGCTTTATGAACTGGGCTGTGAACTGATTGAATTTCTGGCTGTAGCTTTGGGTCTGGACCCATGGGGTCTTGGATATGTCTTGCCAATGGTCCTTGCCTTCGGCGCTGCCATGTGGTGGTTGGCTCCATGGGACTGTGAGTGAACCCCACGCTCCAACCTCAGGGCTCAGTGTCCAGGCCTCGGGCCGGTCCTTACCGCACCCTCACGAAGGTACAAGGGCCTTTTCATTACCCGGTGGAGTGGAGCGGAGTGGAGGAAGCCGCAGGCAGGAGCAGCTGGGAAGTCTGATCACTGCCACGCCCCGCCAGCCCTGCGAAGCTCGCTGCGAGAGCGCAGTTCTCCTCTGGGCCAGGTGGCTGGGCCAGAGACTGGGGTAGCATCCACTCGCTGCAGCGAGGCTTTGGGCCTCACCCAGCGCCATTCCTTCCTCTGCACACACGTGGGGTCCCTGCTCAGTGGCCTACGCTGGCTAACTGCAGGGATTCTCATGGCGCTGTGTCCTGGGTGTCAGAGGGGCCAGTGGGTAAGAACACACACGTGAACGAAATCCCATAGCCAAGCAGGTGGTGACGTGCTGAGTACTCCGTGGACTTAGGTGAGTGGCCCGCTGAAGGCCTGGGACTCGGCCCTCCAGGTTCACCGCTGGTGTGGGGAGGGCACGGTGGGGAGGGCACGGTGGGGAGGAAGGCGGGCACGTCAGCTCCTCATTCACCGCATCATTGAGGGGTTTGGGGAAAACAGACTTCACGAACCTGCTAGTTCTACGAGCCTTGGTCTCGGGGTCAGATGCAGTCCGGTGGTGCAGCGGGAGGGGCCTGGGGGAGCAGGGAGGCAAAGAAGTATCTGGGAGGAAAACAGACGGAGAACTGTCACTGAAAGAGCGTGCGACCATGAAGCAAAGAGGCAGCAAACGTGATGATTACATGTTACTGTAAGGTGATCAGGCATCCCGCTTTCGGCAGGACAGTCCCGATTTTTAACAATTTGTCCCACATCCCACAGCATTTTTAAAAAGTCCCAGTTTTAAAACTCCGCAGGACGCGGGACAAATCGTTAAAAATTGGGACTGTCCCGCCAAAAGTTGGACGTCTGGTCACCTTGTTAGTGACACAAACACCCCGCTTTGCTACATGTCTTTGCATGGAACTGTTACATCGATGGGACACTGCACTCACAAAGATGAAGTTTCCTCTTCATCCACTGGACATCCCAGTGCCAGTCATTGAGTTCATGAGTCAGCCACCTGACCGCTGAGGGGGGGGGCGGGGGGCGGGCGTGCTGCACCCCATGGAGGAGCGCTGTCGTGGGGCGGCTCAGACAGCACACGAGGGAGCCGGGCTGATGCAGGAGAAATTCTCCCACACAGCGCGGTGCTACATGTGCCACGAGAGCTCTGAGCCAGGTGTCCAGCCTGAAACAAGGGGCAGGCCTCGGGGTGGAACGCCCTGTATGGGGGGGTGCCGGCTGGTCTCCACCAGCGGCGGGAAGGGTAGGCAGCCCCCTTCATCTAGGACACATGTGTCAAACACAAGGCCCGCGGGCCAAATCCGTCCCACCAGGCCTTGCAATGTGGCCCGCACCGCGCTGTCATCACTGCACTCCGCTGCGTTTCCATCACAATGACAGTTTATGACTGTTCAGTAAACCATTCGGCCCGCGATTTAGGCTGGATTTTAGATTTTGGCCCCTTCTCTGATTGAGTTCGACACCCCTAATCTAGGACAACAATGGGATAGAGAGAGGCAGCTCTAGCCACCAGCCCACCCCCAACACTGGACAGGGCCCCGAGGGCCGGTCTGAAAGGAGCCCCACCCACCTGGCCGCTAGGGGCACTAGAGGGGGCGAGGGAGGGGGCAGCACAGCGCACAGGGCCAGGCCGTGCTCCTGTGGAGCTGAAGCTCCTCCTGTGCGTTCTGAGCTGTCCTCACGGTTGGTGTGGCTAATGCTCAGGAGAGAGTCGCAGCATAGCAGGCGCCGAGCAAGGCCAGCTCCGCTTCCTGCTGTGTCAGAGGAAACGCCAGGCATGGCGGGCAGTTCTTAAACTCAGGACTCTTTTTTTTTTTCCTTTAAATATATTTTATTGATTTTTACAGAGAGGGAGAGGAATAGAGAGAAACGTCGATCAGCTGCCTCTTACACACCTCCACTGGGGATGTGCCTGCAACCAAGGTACATGCCCTTGACCGGAATCGAACCTGGGACCTTTCAGTCCACAGGCTGACGCTCTATCCATTGAGCCAACTGGCCAGGGAAAACTCATGGCTCTTATTGGGGTGTCCAGACATGACCCGTGTCTTCCACGAGGGCAGAACCCCACCTTTCTCCCCCCTGGAGAGCTGACGGTGGAAAGCCTCGGACCACAGGCAGACCACCTCCGTGGGTGCAAATGCTGCCGGACTGCTCCTGGCAGACAGGTGAGAGCTCCAGGAAGCGGGAAAAGCAGGCTTCTGGCTACTCAAGAAAATGCCTCGCAGGAAAAGTTTCTGCATTTATATTTCCAAAAGCACTAAACCCAGACTCCTCCACTGAAAAAAGTGAAGCTGTGAGGCCTCTAACCGTGTTTTATCTGTTCTCTGGTGTTGTGAGTCATGGAAACTTCAGCTAAACATCTTCAGCTGGATGTTACTGGTTCAGAAAGCAGCTACCACACCTTTGTCTGTACCAGGCCCTGGACTGAGGGCAGGCCCTGTCCTCCAGCTCCCAGGTTCCCTTATGAAGATGGAGCTGAGCAGGTCACACCTGCCACACTGCTGACTGTCCACCAGGTGGAGCCAGAGGCCAGTCCACGGGCGTAGATGATTCAAGCGAGAAGGTGGTGTCGGTGGAACTTGATACTGGAGGCAGTTGACAAATAACGGGCATTCTTGACATATTTTAAAGGTTGGATCAACAAAATAGGGGGGGCGGAGAGGGGAGAGGCAGAGAGATAAAGATAGAGCGGCCGGATGCTGACTGGAGAATCAGAAAACACTGAGCTGCCATCAACCATGAAATCTTCTCCCCTTAACAGTAATCCTGAGCCCGCATATCTCACACCCATAAAAATGCCCACAAAAATATCCTGTCCTTATTCTTCATGCTGTATCTGGTCCTATGAGTAGAGATAGTCTGTCCTGAGAGAGGTCTGAGCCCAGTGTTCTACCGTTAAGAATAATACTTCTGCCGAAGCCGGTTTGGCTCAGTGGTAGAGCGTCAGTCTGTAGACTGAGGGGTCCCGGGTTCGATTCTGGTCAGGGGCATGTACATTGGTTGCGGGCACATCCCCAGTAGGGGGTGTGCAGGGGGCAGCTGGTCGATGTTTCTCTCTCATCGACATTTCTAGCTCTCTATCCCTCTCTCCTCCTCTCTGTAAAAAATCAATAAAATATATTTAAAAATAAATAAATAAAGTGACGCACATGAAAATATTTGTTTAAAAATAATAATAATAATAATACTTCTGAGTTTCACAGCTAAGAGTTAGTTTTTACATCAATTTTAAACTTAGGTCTGAGACAGTCTTATAGAATCAGACTTGCAAAATTGCAAAATCCTCTATGCTCAGCTTGGATTGGGCAGAGTCTCAGGGCTGAGCTGACAGTCTAGGCTTCCTGTCAGCCCTGCCCTTGTGTGCTCTCCTGAGTTTCCGTCTGACCTCTGCTTTCCACGGTTCCCCTGAGTTTCCACCTGACTGTTCAGATTCCCCATGCAAGAGTGTGGGTCACCAGGGGCTCGCCTGGAATTGGGTTGGGTCTCTGTAGTCTGGAGCTTCTGACTCCTTCCACTATGGAGAGGCTGCAGCAACCTCCGCAGTCAGACATCTCTGCGCTCACTTACCTGCACAACTGTAGACCCTGCCTGCTGCAGCTCCCAGTCCCCAAGTCTCCCAATCTCTGAGTCTCCAGGTGCCTTTCTCTACAGTCCTGACTCCATGCGTATGAGCCTGGGTCCACTGGATCTCGACCAGGGTTGTGGTTCAGTGTACTTTGAAAGGGTTCAGTGCAACCGGGGATTCCTTTCCCCTCCTGCCAGCCAAGCATTCAGCCTCACTTCCTCTCTGCATGCATGTTAGCCTACCTCAGTACTTTGTGGCTCCCAATCCAATCCGTGAGCCTTTCTCCTTCTTTCTGGCTATAGATTTCCCACTCCGCCAGCTTTCCTGTGTTTTTGTATGATGTCCGTTCTGATTTTAGTTGTTGTTTTGAAATTGTTGTGTGAGGAGGCAGCTTACCTGCTTACGTAGGCCACCATCTTGGTTCTCTTCGCATCTAGGTAAACTGTTTTAGATGGTTGCATTTGAGTGGAGCATGGAGAAGCCTAATGTGTATTCCTTCAACAATTGGATCCAGGAGATACCACGGCACGGGCAATTCCAGAGTTTCTATGTGAGGAACTTAGGATGGCAATTTAATCAGAAAAGGGAGAGCAAAATTGAAGGCAGGACTTGAAGTTGCTTTCAAGTGGAAATCATGTACAGCAAGTGAGTCCTTGAATAACATTGTTTCATTCTAGTGCTTTGTTTCTTCATAATATTGATGAGATGCCTTAGGAACTTAACTCTTGTTTATATTAATTAGCCCTCAATAAAAATTAGTTTCATTATAAGTCATTTCACTTAAAAGATGCAGAACTTATGATGATGGTAAGTTGTATGTTTATTTCGGGGAGGCTTGGGAAGCTAATGAAGATACAGAAGGTATCCCAGAGTAGATACAGCTAATACCCACATCCAATTGGCCTAAAGGTCAATTCATCCCAGGGATACCAACAACAATCAAGACAACTACAACAAGGCTGTACACGCAGTCCACAAAGGGGAGCACCAAGAGTGTCTACCTCAGGTAACTGGGGAGGCTGACCCACTGGGCCATATAGGACACCAAACACACAAAGTCATTCTACCAACTCTGGGAAGCAGTGAAAATGCCAAGACAAGGAAATAGATCTCAAACGAAAGAGATGGAGAACAAAAGACTGGATATAGAGTTCGAAACCACAGTTATAAGGTTTTTCAAGAATTTCCTAGAAAAGGCAGAGAAAATAAATGAGACCTTTGAAGATATGAAAAGGGATCAACTAGAAAAAAGGAATACATTGATATAAAATATGTATATATATATATATATATATATATATATATATATATATATATATATAATTATTATAATATATATATATTATAAAGAGTCCTAAAAACAGGTTGCAAGGGATCTGGCCTGGAGTGTCTAAATGGAAACAAGCCTGGGATGTCTCCATGGGAATTGGTCTGGTGTGTCTCCATGAGAACTGGTCTGGGGTGTCTCCATGGGAGCTGGCCTGGGGTGTCTCCATAGGAACTGGTCTGGGATGTCTCCATGGGAACTGGTCTGGGGTGTCTCCATGGGAACTTGTCTGAGGTGTCTCCATGGGGTCTGGCCAGGGGTTACTATATGGGAGCTGATCTGGAGATGTCTCCATTGACACTGGTCTGGGGGTGTCTCCATGAGAGCTGGCCTGGGGTGTCTCCATGGGAGCTGGCCTGGGTGGGGTGTCTCCATGGGAGTTGGCCTGGGTGGGGTGTCTCCATGGGAACTGGTCTGGGTGTGTCCCCATGGAAATAGGGCTTGGGTATCTCAATGGGAGCTGGTCTGGGGGTGTCCCCATGGGAGTTGGCCTGGGGTGCCTATATGAGAACTGGTCAGGGGGTGTCTCCATGGGAGCTGGCCTGGGATGTCTCCATGGGAACTGGCCTGGGGTTTCTCCATGGGAACTGGTCTGGGGGTGTCTCTATGGGAGCTGGCCTGGGGTGTCTCCATGGGAACTGGTATGGGGTGACTCCATGGGAGCTTACCTGGGGTGTCTCTATGGGAGCTGGCCTAGGGTGTCTCCATGGGAACTGGTCTGAGTGTGTCCCCATGGAAATTGGCCTCTGGTATTTCAATGGGAGCTGGCCTGGGATGTCTCCATGGAAGCTGGCCTGGAGTTTCTCCATAAAAACTGGTCTGGGGTGTCTCCATGGGAGCTGGCCTGGGGGTGTGTCCATGGGAACTGGTTTGGGGATGTCTCTGTGGAAGCTGGCCTGGGGTGTCTCCATGGGAGCTGGCCTGAGGTTCCTCCATGGGAGCTGACCTGGGGTGTCTCCGTGGGAACTGATCTGGGGTGTCTCCATGGAAGCCATGGTAACTGGTCTGGGGTTGTCTCCATGGGAGCTGGACTGGGGTGTCTCCATGGGAGCTGGCCTGGGATATCTCCATGGGAACTGGCCTGGGGTATCTCCATGGGAACTGGTCTGGGGTGTCTCCATGGAAGCTGATCTGGGGGTGTCTCCATGGGAGCTGGACTGGGGTGTTTCCATGGGAATTGGTCTTTGGGTATATTCAGGGGAACTGGCCTGGGTGTCTCCATGGGAACCATGGGAACTGGTCTGGGGGTGTCTCCATGGGAGCTGGTCTGGGGTGTCTCCATGGGAATTGGCCTGCGGGTGTTTCTGATGGGAGCTGGCCTGGGGGTGTCAACATGGGAACTGGCCTGGGGGTGTCTCCATGGAATCTGGTCTGTGGTGTCTCCATGGGAACTGGCCAGGGGTGTCTAAAAAGTAGCTGGCCTGGGGGTGTCTCCATGGGAACTGGTCTAGGGATGTCTCTGTGGGAGCTGGTCTGGGGTGTCTCTGTGGGAACTGGTCTGGGTGTCTCCATGGGAGCCATGGGAACTGGTCTGGGGGAGTCTCCATGGGAGCTGGCTTGGGGTTTCTCCATGGGAACTGGTCTGGTGGTGTCTGGGAGGGAACCAGTCTGGGGGGGGTGTCTATGGGAGCTGGCCTGGGGTGTCTCCGTGAGAACTGGTTTAGTGGTGTCTCCATGGGAACTGGTCTGAGGATGTCTCCATGGGAGCTGATCTGGGATGTCTACATGGGAGCTGGACTGGGGTGTCTCCAGTGGATCTGGCCTGGAGGTATTTCCATGGGAACTGGCCTGGGATGCGTCCATGGGGAATGGTCTGGGGTGTCTCCATGGGAACTGGTCTGCATTGTCTCCATGGGAGCTGGTCTGGGGTGTCTCCATGGGGACTGGTATGGTGTGTCTCCAAGGGAGCTAGCCTGGGGTGTCTCCATGGGAACTGGTCTGGGAGTGTCTCCATGGGAGGTGGCCTGGGGTGTTTCCATGGGAACTGGTCTGGGGGTGTCTCCATGGGAGGTGGCCTGGGGGTGTCTCCATGGGAACTGGTCTGGGGATGACTCCTTGGGAGCTGGCCTAGGGTGTCTTAATGGGAGCTGGCCTGAGATATCTCCATGGGAACTAGCCTGGGGTGTCTCCATGGGAACTGGTATGGTGTCTCCATGGGAGCTGGCCGGGGGTGTCTCATAGGAACTGGAATTGGGTGTCTCCATGAAAACTGGTCTGGGGTGTCTCCATGGGAACTGGTCTGGGGTGTCTCCATGGGAACTTGGGGTGTTTCCATGGGAACTGGTCTGGGGTGTCTCCACAGGAGCTGGCTTGGGGTGTCTCCATAGGAACTTGTCTCGGGGTGTCTTGGTGGGAACTGGTCTGAAGGTATCTCTACGTGAGCTGGCCTAGGTGTCTCCATGGGAAGTGGTCTGGCAGTGTCTCCATGGGAACTGGCCCGTGTGTGTCTCCTTGGGAGTTGCTCTGGGATGTCGACATGGGAGCTGGACTGGGGTGTCTCCAGGGGGCTGGTCTGGGGTGTCTCCATGGGAACTGTCCAGAGGTGTCTCTATGGTAGTTGTCATGGGGGTGTCTGCATGGGAACTGTTCTGGTGATGTCTCCGTGGGAGCTGGCCTGGGGTGTCTCTGTGTGAACTTGTCTGTGGGTGTCTCTGTGGAAACTGGTCTGGGGTGTCACCATGGGAAATGGTCTGGTGGTGTGTCCATGGGAGCTGGTCTGGGGGTGTCTCCATGGGAGGTGGCTTAAGGTATCTCCATGGGAACTGGTCTGGGGATGTCTCAGTGGCAGCTGGCCTGAGATGTCTCTGTGTGAACTCTTCTGGGGTATCTCCATGGGAACTGGTCTGGGGGTGTCTTCATGGAAAATGGTCTGGTGGTTTGTCCATGGGAGCTTGTCTGGGGTGTCTCCATAGGAATTTTGTCCTGGGTATCTCCATGGAAACAGGTCTCGTGTGACTCCATTGGAGCAGGACTGGGGTGCCTCCATGGGAACTGGTCTGAAGGTGTATCCATGGGAACTGCTCTGGGATGTCTCCATGAGAACTGGCCTGGGGGTGTCTCCATCAAAACTGGCCTGAGGTGTCACCATGGTAGCTGGCTTGGGAGTGTCTCTAAGGGAACTGGTCTAGGGGTGTATTGGTGGGAACTGATTTGGGGGTATCTCTATGGGAGCTGGTCTAGGGTGTCTCCGTGGGAACTGGCCCGGGGGTGTCTCCGTGAGAGCTGATCAGGGATGTCGCCATGGGAGCTGGAGTGGGGTGTCTCCATGTGAGCTGGCCAGGGCTGTCTCCATGGTAGCTGTCATGGGGGTGTCTGCGTGGGAACTGATCTGCGATGTCTCCGTGGGAGCTGGCCTGGGGTGTCTATGTGAGAAGTGGTCTGGGGTGTCTCCATGAAAGCCATGGGACCTGGTCTGGGTGTGTCTCCATGGGAGGTGGCTTAAGGTATCTCCATGGGAACTTGTCTGGGGGTGTCTCCATGACAGCTGGCCTGGGGTGTCTCCCTGTACTCGTCTGGGAGTGTCTCCATGGGAACTGGTCTGGGGGTGTCTCCATGGGAACTAGTCTGGTGGTGTCTCCCTGGAAGCTGGTCTGGGATGTCTCCTTGGGAATTGGCCTGGGGTGTCTACATGGAAACTGGACTGTGGTGTCTACATAAGAACTGGTCTGGGGGTGTCTCTATGGAAGCTGGCTTATGGTGTCTCCTTGGGAACTGGTCTGGGGGTGTCTTGGTGGGAACTGGCCTGGGGTGTCTCCATGGGAGCTGACCTGAGGTGTTTCCCCATGGGAGCCATGGGAACTGGTCTGGGGGTGTCTCCATGGGAGCTGGCTTGGGGTGTCTCCATGGAAACTGGTTTGGTGGTGTCTCCGTGGGAACTGGTCTGGTGGTGTCTCCATGGGAACTGGCCCAGGGGTGTCTCTGTGGGAGCTGGGCTGGGGTGTCTTCATGGGAGCTGGGCTGAGGGTGTATCCATGGGAACTGGCCTGGGGTATCTCCATGGGGACTAGTCTGTGGTGTCTCCATGGGAGCTGGTCTGTGTTTTCTCCATGGGAGCTGGCCTGGGCTGCCTCCATGTGAACTGGCCTGGGGTGTCTCCATGGGAACTGGCCTGGGGGTGTCTCTATGGGACCTGGCCTAGTGAGTCTCCTAGGGAACTGCTCTGGAGATGTCTCCATGGGAACTGGCCCGAGGGTTTCTCCATGGAAACTGGTCTGGGGTGTCTCCATGGGAACTGGCCAGGGGTGTCTCCATGGTAGCTGGCCTGGGGTGTGTCCATGGGAACTGGTCTAGTGATGTCTCAATGTTATCTGGCCTGTGGTGTCTCCATGGGAGCTGGCCTGGGATATCTCCATGGGAACTGGCCTGGGGTTTCTCCATAGGAACTGGTATAGTGTGTCTCCATGGGAAGTGGCCTGTGGTGTCTCCAGGTGAGGTGGCCTAGGGTGTCTCCATGGGAACTGGTCTGGCAGGTGTCCATGAAAGCTAGCCTGGGATGACTCCATGGGAACTGGCCTTGGGTGTCTCCATGGGAACTAGGGTGTTTATATGGGAACTGGTCTGTGGGTGTATTCATGGAAACTGGCCTGGGGGTTTCTCCATGGTAACTGGCCTGAAGGTGTTTCCATGGAAGCTGGTCTATGGGTATATCCATGGAAACTGTTCAGGGGTGTTTCCATGGTAACTGGCTTGGGGGTGTCTCCATGGTAGCTGGCCTGAGGACGTCTTCGTGGGAGCTGGCCTGGGTGTCTGCTTGGGAACTGCTCTGGGATATCTCCATGAGAACTGGCCTGGGGATGTCTCCATGGAAACTGGTCTGGGGTTTCTCCATGGGAACTGGCCATGTGTGTCTCCATGGTAGCTGGCCTGGGGTGTCTCCATTGGAGCTGGCCTGAGGTTTCTCCATGGGAGCAGACCTGGGGTGTCTCCATGGGAACTGGTATGGGGTGTCTCCATGGGAGCCATGGTAACTGGTCTGGGGGTATCTCCACAGGAGCTGGCCTGGGGTGACTCCATGGGAGCTGGTCTGGGGGTGACTCCATGGCAGCTGGACTGGGGTGAGTCCATGGGAACTGGCATGTGGGTGTCTCCATAAGAGCGGGCCTGGGGGTGTCTCTAAGGAATCTGATCTGTGGTGTCTCCATGGGAACTGGCCTGGGGGTTTCTCCATGGAAACTGGTCTTGGGTGCCTCTATGGGAACTGGCCAGGGGTGTTTTCATGGTAGCTGTAATGGGGGTGTCTGCGTGGGAACTGCTCTGGCAATGTCTCCGTGGGAGCTGGCCTGGGGTGTCTACATGGGAACTAGTCTGGGGTGTCTCCATGGGAGCCATTGGAACTGGTCTGGGGGTGTCTCCATGGGAGGTGTCTTAAGGTATCAACATGGGAACTGGTCTGGGTTGTCTCCGTGGCAGCTGGCCTGGGATGTCTCCGTGTGAACTGGTCTGAGGGTTGTCTCCCTGGGTACTGGTCGGGGGGTGTCTCCATGGGAAATGATCTGGTGGTGTGTCCATGGGAGCTGGTCTGAGATGTCTCCATGGGAACTGGCCTGAAGGTGTCTCCATGGGAGCTGGCTTGGGATGTCTTTGTGGGAACTGGTCTGGGAGTGTCTCTGTGGGAACTGGTTTGGAGATTTCTCCATGGAAGCTGGCCTGGCGTGTCTCCAAGGGATCTGGCCTGAGGTTTTTCCATGGGAGCTCACCCGGAGTGTCTCCGTGGGAACTGGTCTGGGGGTGTCTCCACGGGAACTGGCTTGGGGTGTCTCCATAGGAACTTGTCTCAGGGTGTCGTGGTGGGAACTGGACTGGGAGTTTCTCTATGGGAGCTGGCCTGGGTGTCTCAGTGGGGGACTGGTCTTGCGGTGTCTCCATGGGATCTGGCCTGGGATGTCTACAGGGGAAGTGGTCTTGGGTGTCTCCATGGGAACTGGTCTGGGGGTGTCTGGGTGAGAACTGGTCTACGGGTGTCTCTATCTGATCTGGCCTGGTGTGTCTCCGTGGGAACTGGACTGGCGGTGTCTCTATGGGTACTGGCCTGTGGGTGTCTCTGTGGGAGCTGCTCTGGGATGTTGCCATGGGAGCTGGACTGGGGTGTCTCCATGGGAGCTGGTCTGGGTTGTCTCCATGGGAACTGGCCAGGGGTGTCTCCATGGTAGCTGTGATGGCAGTATCTCCATTGGAACTGGTCTGGGGTGTCTCCATGAGAGCCATGGGAACTGGTTTGGGGATGTCTTCATGGCAACTGACCTGGGATGTCTCCGTGTGAACTGGTCTGTGGGTGTCTCCGTGGTAGCTGGTCTGGGATGTCTCTATGGGAACTAGCCTGGGGGTGTCTCTATAGGAACTGGACCGTGGGAGCTGCTCTGGGATGTTGCCATGGGAGCTGGACTGGGATTCTCCATGGGAGCTGGCCTGGGGGTATCTCCATGGGTACTGGCCTGGGGTGTCTCCATGAGAACTGGTCTGGGGTGTCTTCATGGGAACTGGTCTGGGGGTGTCTCCATGGGAGCTGGTCTGCAGTGTTTCCATGGGAACTGGTCTGTGGTGTATCCATGGGAACTGGCTTGGGGTGTCTCCATGGGAACTGGTGTGGGGGTGTCTCCATAAGAGCTGGCCTGGGGTGTCTCCAAGGAATCTGGTCTGTGGTGTCTCCATGGGAACTGGCCAGGGTTGTCTCCAAGGTAGCTGGCCTGGGGTGTCTCCGTGGGAACTGGTCTGGGGATGTCTGTGTGGGAGCTGGCTTGCATTGTCTCCATGGGAGCTGGACTGGGGTGTCTCCATGGGCACTGGCCTATGATGTCTCCATGGGGACTAGTCTGGGGTGTGTCCATGGGAACTGGTCTGACGTGTCTCCATGGAAACTGGTCTGGGGTGTCTAAATGGGAACTGGACAGGGGGTGTCTCCAGGGGAGCTGGCCTGGGATGTCTCCATGGGAACTGGCCTGGGGTGTCTCCATGGGAACTGGTCTGGGGTGTCTACATGGGAACTGGCCTTGGGTGTCTCCATGGGAACTAGTCTCGGGTGTCTCCATGAGTACTGGTCTGGGGTGTCTCCATGGGAACTGGTCTGGGTGTCTCCATGGGAACTGGTCTGGGTGTCTCCATGGGAACTGGTCTGGGGTGTCTCCATGGGAAATGCCCTGGGGGTGTCTAAATGGGAACTGGACAGGGGGTTTCTCCAGGTGAGCTGGCCTGGAATGTCTCCATGGGAACTGGTCTTGGGTGTCTCTATGAAATCTGGCCTGTGGTGTCTCCATGGGAACTGGACTGGAATGTCTCCATGGGAACTGGCCTGGGGGTGTTTCCATGGTAGCTGGCCTGGGGGTGTCTCCATGGGAACTGTTCTGGGGTTTCTCCATGGGAACTGGTCTGGGGTATCTCCATGGGAACTGCTGTGGGTGTGTTTCCGTGGGAGCTAGACTGGTGATGTCTCTGAGGCTACTGGTCTGGAGTGTCTCCATGGGAACTGGCCTGGGGTGTCTCCATGGGAGCTGTTCTAGGGGAATCTCCACGGGAGCTGTTCTGGGGTGTCTCCATGGGAACTGTTCTGGGGTGTCTCCATGGGAACTGGCTTGTGGGTATCCCCATGGGAACTGCTCTGGGGTGTCTCCATGGGATCTGGTCTGGGGGTCTCCATGGGAACTGGTCTGGGGGTGTCTCCATGCGAGCTAGCCTGGGCGTGTCTCCATGAAAACTGGTCTGGGGTGTCTCCATGGGATCTGGTCTGGGGGTGTCTCCGTGGGAACTGGTCTGGGGTGTCTCCATGCGAGCTGGCCTTGGGGTGTCTGCATGCGAGCTGGCTTGGGGGTGTCTCCATGGGAGCTCGTCTGGGGGTGATTCCATTGGATCTGGTCTGGAGGTGATTCCATGGGTTTCTCTCTGCAGGGCTGCAGCAAGATGTCCAATCACTGAGGGGAGAGCCCGGCTGCAGAGCTTCAGAGCTGGACGGTGGCCAGAGCCCCCCCACCCCCGCCGCCCTGCCCTCTTCTCCAGTTTCATGTGTCTCCTGCACCTGACATGTGCAGACAACGTGAGGCCTCCTTCCGTACCCGCATTAATACAGCAGTGACTCAGTGACGGAGATGGCTCTGCCGCTCAGTGTCTATGGCCCCAGCGAACACGCTGTCCATGCGGAATCACAGGTGACTCGGGATGTGCGCGCACCTGCATCTCCAGACACACCTCGCAGGTGGGGCTCAAGCAAATGAGAGGCCTCACGTTTCAGGAACAAAACTTAACAGAGAGGGGGAGAGACAGGAAGAACAGACAGGTGAAGAGTAACGACACTGAACGTTAGTCTATGGTTTTATCAAATAAAAGATAAAGATGACAAAAACCCAACATGGCCATGTGGTCAGTCTCCTGCCGCTGCGTTTCCCAGCGAAGTGTTTGTTTCTGAGAGTAAACACACTGCATGATGAAAAAAGACTGACTAACAAAAACAGGCATCTAGACCCGCACCCCGCGGGGCTGAGCGTGGGCAGAGGCCATCAGCCCACACGCTGCCGTGGCGGCCGGGCCCCACAGAGCAGCCTGCTGCTGCTCACCGGGCAGGGGGCCTGGGAAGGGGCCAGGCGGGCGCTTTGCTCTCACAGACCATGGTCTCACAGGAGGCACTGTCACTGCTTGTTACGGGAGCACAAACAGACTCCACCTCCGAGGAAGTGGCGGGAGAACCCAGCCTCCCACCGGAAGCCTGGGACCCCCTCAGAGCCCACCATCATCTGCGGGCACAGCTCCGGGTCAGCACCCGCCTTCTGCCTCCTCTGCACTGAAGTCACAGACACCAAGGAAGTGGAGGGTAATGTCCTTCCTGGGGCCCAGGCTGCTGCCCGTGACTCCAAGGGCTGCTGGGGAAATGGGGTGAAACCGAGGAGGGCTCCAGGTTGTCCACCACAGCTGCAGGCGGGGCTGGGCCCCATCAACCACCAGCAGATGGGGCTGCCCCAAAGCCTGATGGGAAGAGGAGGAGGAGGATGGTCTGTCCAGTCTGCAGGGCACAGGACCTGGGTGGCGTCACCGCGGCCTCTGAGCCGAGAACGCTTCCATTTAGAGCACATGTGTCAAACACAAGGCCCGCGGGCCAAATCCGTCCCGCCAGGCCTTGCAATGTGGCCCGCACCGCGCTGTCATTACTGCACTCTGCTGCGTTTCCATCACAATGACAGTTTATGACTGTTCAGTAAACCATTCGGCCCACGATTTAGGCTGGATTTTAGATTTTGGCCCCTTCTCTGATTGAGTTCGACACCCCTAATTTAGAGAAACTATCACTGAGGAACCAGCTGACATACTGCTCAGATCCTCGTCCTCCTCCGCCTGCTCCCCCCCGCCTTCCTTCTCCATCCTCCTCCCCCGCCTCTGTTCTCTTTCCGTGTGCCCTTCTGTCTGACCACCAGGCTGTGCACATGAAACCAATATAAAAAAATGAATATAAAATAAGTAATATAAAGTAATGAACCTATGCACAAGTAGCTCCTTGCTGCTTGTCTCAGCTCGCCACCCTGCCCTCCTGTAGCTCTCCGCCACTCATGGCTCCCGCCCCGCCCTCCTGCTGTTCTGTCCTTATGTGAAGGCCTCCTGACTAATTTGCGTATTGCCCTATTATAAGTGTGGATATGCAATGTCAACTGCCCTTGAAAATGCATGTCAAGGAGCTTAGCAATGATGTCCCCGTGGGAGTTTCACAGGCAGGCTGACTTGCAGCTGCAGTGGCTGGGCCTCACCGTCTGTGGCCAAAGCAAAGAGGCAGGACGACGTGAGGAAGGTGGGCCTGTGCCTGAGCTTCCCTTCCATTCAGCAATCCTGGGGGCAGCCGTGGGCTGCTTGGGGGCTGGGGAGCCTCCGTAGGGGCCATCGGTGCTTGGGGGGATGGGGTCCTCTGTGGGGGCCCTCACGCTGTCTCCCCCATCTCCAGGGTCGAGCCGGGAGCAGCTGCTTCTCCCTGCTCTATGACAAGACCTTTCCTTCTCAGCGAGGAGCTGTGGTCTGACCTGAGGGGCAGCCTCGCCCGAAGAACAGTCTCCTCTGGCCCCAGTGTCCATGGGCTGCGGGCGACCCCGGTCCCCGAGAGCTCCCGGAACCCGAGCCTCCATCTCCCCCAGAAGCAGCGACAAGGCTGCTCAGAGTGCGGTGCTGACCCCTGCACAGACACAGCGCGGGCTCCGTCCCCGTGGCCAGGCGGGGCGGGCTCTCCTGGACTCTGCCCGGAGACACGTGTCGCTGTTCCTCTCAGTCCCTCCCTCTGCCACACCCTGCGGGAGAGGGGTTATCCACAGTCAGTCACAAAATCAAATGATGAAGCACCAAAACATGTGATATATTTTAAGAGATTAATTTCACTACTTATCAAATAATTGGGAATTAAGACAAAAATATTTGCCTTTGGGATAAAAAAAATCAATGCATAGTTATCTCAGTGGTGGAATTAGAGGTAACTTTTTAAAAATTTTATTTATATAATTTTATTATTCTCTATTCATGATATTACTTGATCTATTAAAAATATAAATTTGCTTTTTAACATAATTTCTACTTTAAAAAGGAGATCCTGGCACAAACCAGCGGGTGGGGAAGGGCTCAGAGCTCATGGAGGTGGAGCAGTCAGACCCCTGCACCAGGCGCCTGTCCTGTCTTTTCAGACAGGTGAAGCGGGTGGCTCCCCCGTGTGGCTGGCAGAGGAAGTGCAAGGAGAGGGAGTGGCCTGGAGCCTGGGCAGCTCTGTGTCCATGAGACACGCAGAAGGCAGCAGGACCTGGAGTGGATGCTGGACGTTTTGTGGAAGACTTCCTGTCAGCGAGGTCACGGCAGACCTGGGAGGCTGGCACTTGCCTGTGACTTGGGCAAGGAGACCCTGTTTCTCTCTGCTGGTGACAGAGCTGTGAAATGCCCCCTGCTGGGCTGAGCATCGCCCAGCACTGGCCCTGACACTGCCCCGGTGGGTCCCAGGGCATCTCCAAAAGGGCAGCAGCTAAGACCCGGAGCTTCCGCTCTGGCCCCAAACGGTCGGACCGCCATATCTGCCCCAAACCAGTATTTTAAAGAATAAAGACTTTCCGAAGGTCAGCTCTCCCAGAGCGTGGGTAAAGTGCTTTCAATGGCATTTTGTATTTCCAGATGTCACTGAATTAGAACGCCACCCCCAAGATGGCCCTGAAAGACCCCCAGAGGGAGACCCTCACTCTGTCCCACGGACAGACGGCGACCCCAATCAACCGCAGGAGGCGTCACTTGATGCAAACAGCAAGAGGCTTTATTCCAGCGCGCTGGGGCTCAACTCGTAACTCACGCAGGAGCAGAGGAGTCGAGCCCCGAGCAGAAAATCTTACAAGTATATATAGGCAAAAACTATATGTCGGGAGGGGTTACTCACGGAGGGGGAAGAGGGGAACAAAGGAATTCTAAAAGGGGAGACTGGGTTTGTTAATTACATATTTTATGACAGGGCTTGCGCTAAGTCAACAGTCCTGTCCGGTAATCTCGCACTCTATTTCACTGAACTGTTAAAGCAAGGTTTACTCTGTTATCCTGTTTCTCTTATCTTGTCGGAGTAGACCTTGCTCTGTTTACTCCCTGCTCGGGGCTATTTCCTGAGACAACTTTAAGGGTCCTGTTCCCCTCACTGGCGGGGGCCTTGGATAGTTGAGATAACACAGACAGCTTTTAAACATTTTTATTCTTTCAGCCCCACACCCCATTCCTGCCCTTGTGGAGCCGCTCTTACCTTCGGCCGTGTTGGTCTGCATGACCGCAGAACACGGCAGCAGAGTGGCATTCAGTTGCTAGCAGGGGGGAAATGCTACACCATGTACCTGCCTCTTCTCCGCAGCCAAGCATTCCGGGCAGAGCCCACGCGCCCCCTTCCCCCCACCCCCCAGACTCCCTGAGTCGCGCCTGAAGCGAGTCTCTCACCAGCAGTGGTTCCCTCCCGAGGCAGGGCCCTCCCTCCTGCATGCCTCCCAGCCTGGGCTCACTCTCCAGCTCCCCGTCTCCCCGTCTCCCCGGCTAGGACCCCAGCAGGGCTCTGCCAAGCCGCCTGCTGCCAGGCTGAGAGGAGAGCCTCCCCACTGACCTCAGAGCTGAGATGCGGGGTGTCTGGGCCTGAGGAGGCCCCTGGGTGCGCGCTCTCTGCTCCACGCCTCCCCCCCACACACACCGTCTGGGGATGGGCAGGGACCAGGCCTGGAAGCTGCTGGAACCGCCATGCCCTCTGCCCTTCATCACACTGCCCCGCACGGCCTTCACCGCAGCAACCAGGCCGCTGCTTGCGGTGGCACAGCATCGCCAGACAGGGAAACTGAAAACTGAGTGGCGCGTTTTCTTTGCCAAACCCCTGCCAACCCTCTGCCACCTGACCTGGGCACAGGGCACCGCCGAGCAGCTGGAGATGCAGTCCCGTGTCTGCCAGTTTGTGCACTTGGTGGAGGGGCCTGGATCTACCCTTGTCTCCACCCCCCCCCGTCTCCCCCCTTACTGCCCCCCATCTCGCCCCCGTCTCCCCCCCATCTCCCTCCCCCCGTCTCTCCCCACCTGTCTCCCCACCTGTCTCCCCCTGTCTCCCCATCTGTCTCCCCCTGTCTCCCCATCTGTCTCCCCACCTGTGCCCCTACCTGTGCTTGGGAACTGGGCCCCTGCTGGGTGCCACACCCAGGCCCGTCCCCTGCTGAGGCGCCAGCGGCCACAGTGGAGAAGAAGGAAACCAGGGAGCAGCCGCCGAGATGAGAATCCTGTTCCTTCTAAGGTCCTGACTCCACTGGCACCGAAGGGTTCGGTGCTTAAGGACCGGCTCCTTGTGGCTGCAGCGAGAGGTCGGGAGGGCCAGACCTGAAGGCAGGAGCCTCTACCAAGAGACACAGCAGGTCAGTGAAGGGGATTACAGAGCCAGCGGCCCGGGCTCCTCCTCAGCGAGGAGAGGGACGTCTCTGTCTCACCCGGCCCAGGGTCTCCGCGGCTTCTGCAGCCACGTCCCCAGGCCACCTCCAGCGGGAGCGGCCGGAGCCCAGGCGTGTAATGTGTAAACTGCTCAAGGCTGACCCCCACTGAGTGCTTAGTCTGGGAGCCGATGGCGGCCAGGACAGCTAATGGCAATTAAAAATTATTTCGTATCTGCAACACGATGACCATAACCTTTCATAAAAGTGTCCTGGTTATTTCGCTGAACTACATCTGAAAAACACTATAAATACGGCTTATAAATGACAAGAAATCAAATTAGCATAAGAAATGCTGGGAAGTAATTACAAAGAATTGTGAGCACAGACCCACAGTCTTCTTAGTCAACTGAGCTTTCATTTAAAGTGTTTCTATTTCTAAGTGACGTTCACATCCTGCATGGTCATTAAAAATGGGTTCTACATGGTGGTTTCTGCTTAGACTAGAGGCCAGAGCATGTGATGTGTGCACAGTCCAGCCTGGACTTGGCCAGGGGTCAGGGCCGATCATGGGGGGGGGGGGGGGGGCGGCCCTGCTGGCGGGGCCGCTCCTGTGCTCCCATCTGCCCTGGTGGGTCCACATCACTGACTGCATCTGCCATGTGCCAGCATGAAGCTCAGATCTTAGAAACAAAGAAGAGAAGGTGGCCGCAGCCAGAAAGGTGATGGAGGAGGCGGCCGGGAGGGCAATGCTCAGCTCAGGGTGGCTGCCTTCCAAACACCCACCTCCCGGTGCCGCCGCCTCGTGTGTGCCACTGTCCGGAGGGGCCGTGCAGAGCGGTGTGGGCGGGGAGGCAAAGGGCTCCTCCCAGCAGAGCTGGGCCCAGTGCCGTGTTATCTGGCGCTTCCAGCCTCAGGCATCAGGCTTAGACTGAGCGACCCACCGTGCTCCCTCTCCAGTGCGGCCACAAAAGTCTCTCCCTGTTTCTGGTTTCTGTCCTACAAAGTGGAGAAATGAAACTTGAGGTTGGAAGGAAGCACACACAGGTTTTTTATTGAAGGACAAAAACTTTAAATGGTTCCTTACGTTAAAGATATTTTCCTCGTGGAGCGTCCGCTGGGGTCTGTGGAACAGACTTGCTGAGCTGTTTGCTGGCCGCTCTTAAGCGGCTGCTCTGCCATCTCCCCGCGCCCGCCGGAGGCTCCTCCGGAAGGCTGGCTGTGCACCGCGGCGCCCGCGCCTGGAGGGGGCGAGCCCCGCTGCGGTCTGGGAGCCGGAGTGCCCCCAGCGGGGTCTGGAGGCCTCCGGCGGAATAGCTGGGGGAGGGCGCCGTCTCCTCGCGCGGCTCCCGCTCCTTTTCTTCCGGGGCCCAGCTCCCCGCCTGGATCCGCGCTCCGGCCGGCCTGGCCTCCACCTGCCGGACACAGAGGATTTCCACGGGAAGGAAACAGCGGGACAAGCGTCCTCCCCCACGGACGGCCTCTCGGCCTCGCCTTCGGCTCCGGCGCTCCCCTGCGGAGGCCGCTGTGCTCGCCGGACCTGGCTGTTCAGTGAAACGCGTTTCCAGTTCGGAGCCGGACGTCTGAGCCGGAAGCAGCCTGAGGATGGGTTCCTGCGGGGAAGGCTCGGCGGTTCTCACTGCGCTCGGCGCCTTCCACGCCAGGCCGACGGCGCCAGCGCACACGCTGGGCTCCGCAGGGCCGCCTCGGCCTGGGCCCGGGAGGCGCCCTCCCGCCGCCTCGGAGTGCCTCCTCACCGCTTGGCATGACCTCACGTGCAGACGGCTTTCCGTCTTTGAAAACCGGGCCTGCTTTTTATAAGAACAGGGCGGGCATTGTGTCAGATGGTGGGCACGTGGCTCAGCAGCCGGCCCTGCAGGGAGGGCCACAGAGGTCAGGTGCCATCTTCGGGGGCAGGGCGCCCCGCGATGCTCGGCGTGGCATGTGGTTAGCGGGGACTCCTGCCTCCCCCAGGAGCGGAGCGGCGAAGGGCGCGGGCGAAGGGCGGGCGGGGAGGGCGGCGGGCGGGCGGGGACTGCGGGCCGCAGCCGGCCGCCCTGCGGACACGCTGACGAGGCTGCAGAAGCCCTCAGCTTCATGTGTCTCTGAACTCAACTGACAAAACATTGCATGATTTTTTTTTTAAGTTATGGTATTTAAAGCGCAAACATTATGTCTAAGGATGGAAATAAGAATGAACATTAAGCGCTCGCTCTGTTTTTTACGACAGTTGATGTCACGTTTAAAAGATGCCGAGGAGCCGAAGCCGGTTTGGCTCAGTGGTAGAGCGTCGGTCTGCAGACTGAGGGGCCCTGGGTTCGATTCCGGTCGGGGGCATGTACATTGGTTGCGGGCACATCCCGGGTGGAGGGTGTGCAGGAGGCAGCTGGTCGCTGTTTCTCTCTCATTGACGTTTCTAGCTCTTTATCTCTTTCTCTTCCTCTCTGTAAAAAATCAATAAAATATATATATTTTAAAAAATAATAATAATAATAAATAAATAAAAGATGCCGAGGAGACAATAAGCCCGCCTGTGCCTTCACCTGGGGCATCAGCTCCGAACGCTCTCCTCTCCCTTGAGAAGCCGCTGCTGCCATCGCCCTCCAGGCCCTGCCCGCCCCCCAAGGCCACTGCCCAGCCGTCCCGGAGGGTGGGAGGAGGGCAGGAGGCAGACAGAGCTGTGCGCTGCAGCCTGGCAGTGGCGGCTCCTCTGCCTTCCCAGGAGCCTCCCAGGAGGCTTCACGGAGGAGGAGGCCTCGCAGAGCAGGAGGGCGAGGACGGGCGGAGGAGTGGCGGCCGGCCCTGTGTGGGGCTGTGGACGGGAGGCCACAGGACACGAGGGAGGGGCTGCCTCTCCTGCTGGATGACACCCCTGTGGCCCCCACCGGGCAGAGCTGCAGGGAAAGGCTGAGAGCAGGAGGTCACAGTCAGTGACAGGAGGTGTCCATGCACCAGGGGGGCGTGGACTGCCGGGAGCATGCCCGGGCCGGCAGGCTGGCAGGGAAACCTGCCGTGTACGTGTCACTGCGTCTGGGGACCCAGCAAACGCCCGAGGCCCGCCTCACCACCATGACATCTGCACGGGGGGACCCTCGTGCCTGGCATCGACAAGGCAGGAGTCGTGTTTGCTGTGTCTGTGCCTGAGCCCGGTGACCCTGCTGTGGCCCCCGCTGGCCTCTGCACCCCCAGAACCCCAGCTGACACGCTGACCTCAGGAACAGCGGCCGTGGGGGAGGTGGTCTTGAACTGGCCACTCAGACAGTGGGCACAGAGGCACTTGAATGACCACATCCCAGCTGAGAACCTTCCAGAAGGTAAGCACTGTGCTCTAAGCGGGGTGCCAGGGGGAGACGGGGTTCTAAGGGCTGCAGATAAGACGGTGCCCACCTCTCCACACTCCTCCTCAGGGCACGGGCTGGGAAGCACCTGAGAAACAGGTTGCTTCCTTTGTCTTTGTTAAATCTCATTTCAGATTAATTTAAATTGGCTAATTGAAATGAATGAATATTCAAAAATAAAAACTTAATTGTACTGGACAAAAACTGTTCCTGAAGTATTAAATAAAATTTTTATTGGTAGTTCATCTCATGGTAAAATTACCAAGCATGCAATGAATCTAAAATAGTCATATTTCTGTGCAAAAATTAAAGTTATCAAGACTGCATTGTAGAATTTCCACAAGCCTCCTAATATTTAAATAAAAAAAGGGAGGATAGTAGAATAATATCCTGTAAGGAACAATATCTGTAAGTAAATTACATCTAGAAAATTTTTACTTTGAAAATTAATTTTCATTTGTAATGTTGGCAGAAAGACACCCATGAAAAATCATATGGTGTCAAAACAAGCCAGAGGAAAATCATTTGGGCAAAAAATGAAAAAGGAACCCAAGTCAAATTTATAGAAAAGATTCCTTTATTAACCTTTGGTAGAGAATATGTATATTTTCAGAAAACTACTCCAATACCATGTGGATTCCTGCAACACCGGATCCCGGAGAGGAACTGACCAGATTGCTCCAGCCATGAAGACAAAAGGAGAAGCAGTCCAAAGATGGAAGATGGTGATGTTAAAAAAGACATTGAAACCTGTAAAGAATTTTTGTGAGTTTATTTGAGCCAAACTGTCGACATATGCCGGGAAGCAGAACCTCAACGGATTGAGATAATGCTCCGGAGAATGGCGGGTTACATTTCTATATTTATACATTGCAATCAAAGGAAAGGGATGTAGGTGAGTTACATGAAATTCATTGGTGATTTGGTGATAGATTAGGGAGGTGGGACAAAGCAAAGCGGGGAAACCTCTGGGATAGGTAAAAGGTGAAATGATGGACATCAGCTTCTTTTACAGAGATGGATACAGGATAAGCTAAAGTAATTAACAGTTGACAACTGACTTGATAACAATAACAATGAGGGAATGTCTCGAGGCCATTTGTTGTGGCCTGAGGGGTCAAGGTAAAAAGGAAGTTACAAGTTACCCAGACATCTCACAGATATGATACCTTAGAGGCTGGGAAGCAGATGGTCTCACTAAAGAAGATCTAAGTTGATCTTTGTCAGGTGAAATATCTGGTACATGACTACCCACTATAACCTGTTTGTAGTTAGATATTTAATTTTCAAACCATCTTTTGTGGTTATTTTAGATCTCTGAGTTTGCAAGACTGCCATGCAGGCCTTCCCTGAGCCTGTCAGTTAGCATATGGTTCTTTTCGTTCACAGTGAAGACATCTTGCCATGCTAGCAGTCATTTAGCTGTGCGTCGCTGCAGGTTGCCCAGGACCAAACCAGAGAGGGTCGGACCTGCATTGCCACCATTTGTCCACCATCCAGAACTGAAATATCATTGCTGACATGTACACATAAGAAACTGTTGGACATTGAAATTGGGACTAAAGGTACTATTGGCCCAGAATGAAACTCACTACAGACTGATTCATTTGCCTCTCAGCATAACCACTATTGCTTGTCTCATTTTTGTTCTCATATGTTTATTTCTAGTCTGCAGACTCAAGATTTTTTAAGGAAAAAAATGGGGGAGATGTTGGAAGCTGCCCATCGTCCTCACTCACAGAGAGGTATGGACAAGGAATCCAGAAGGCTGATCAACCTTGAAGCTCTGAAGGTCAGAGCTAACCTCCCACTGTTTAGTTGAAACAACGGTAGCTAAAGCTTCCACCTTTTAATTTTATGTAAATCCTTGCTGATTGGCTATTATTGGAATTGCCTGCCTACAGGCTATGGGTGGATCCCATAGTCTTAATAAAAGGGATCACTAGGCCTGAGCAGGGTGGAGTCCTTCCCCTTGAATTTGGCTCCGGCCTGGCCCCCAATATTTCCAAACTAATATTTTCTAGTCTCTTTCATTTGTGTGCGGCCTCCTCCAGAGCCCGAACCCTGAACCTGAACCCTGAACTATGCGGGACGTGAGGGGGAGGACCCTCGCAATCATATATGCTGATTGTCATTCCAGGAAAGCCTACATGCTAAGAACATTTTTAAATCTTTTATACATAGGGTTTCCCCAAAAATATATATATACATACCTTGAAAAACTATGAAAGCAGTGTGAATTAAAATGCATCTCATTTTCAACATGGGGCTGCAGCATGGACACATTTCTGTGTGCATTAGTTCACTTAGGAAACAGCGGGACGTGCTGGAGGCGGCAGAAAGGACACCTGGGAGAGGCTCTTTACAACGAGTTCCTGGGCGGAGGAGCCTTGTGCCTGCCTTCAGGCCACACGGACCCCCGGAGCCTCCCCGCTCCTGCCCCACGCGCACAGCCACTGGGAGCAGCGCTGACCCAGACCCCACGGGGACGGAGACGCAGCGGAGAGGTCATGCACACTGTGACCGCCCCATGCTGCACGGGGCTCCTCCCACACAGGTTCCTCCCACACGGGTTCCTCATGGGGTTCCTCCACATGGAGTTCCTCCCACACAGGTTCCTCCCATACAGGTTCCTCTACATGGGGTTCCTCCCCCACAGGTTCCTCCCACACAGGTTCCTCCCACACGGGTTCCTCCCATACAGGTTCCTCTACATGGGGTTCCTCCCCCACAGGTTCCTCCCACACAGGTTCCTCCCACACAGGTTCCTCCCCCACAGGTTCCTCCCACACAGGGTTCCTCCACATGGGGTTCCTCCCACACAGGTTCCTCCCACACAGGTCCTCCACATGGGGTTCCTCCCACACAGGTTCCTCCCACACAGGTTCCTCCCCCACAGGTTCCTCCCACACAGGTCCCTCCACATGGGGTTCCTCCCCCACAGGTTCCTCCCACACGGGTTCCTCCCACACAGGTTCCTCCACATGGGGTTCCTCCCCCACAGGTTCCTCCCACACAGGTTCCTCCACATGGGGTTCCTCCCCCACAGGTTCCTCCCACACAGGTCCCTCCACATGGGGTTCCTCCCACACAGGTTCCTCCCACACAGGTTCCTCCCTCACAGGTTCCTCCCACACAGGTTCCTCCACATGGGGTTCCTCCCCCACAGGTTCCACCTGGGGTTCCTCCCACATAGGGTTCCTCCCACACAGATTCCTCCCACACATGGTTCCTCCCACACAGGTTCCTCCCACACAGGTTCCTCCCACACGGGTTCCTCCCCCAGCAGGTTCCACATAAGGTTGCTCCCACACAGGGTTCCTCCCACACAGGTTCCTCCAACATGGGGTTCCTCCCACACAGGGTCCCTCCAACATGGGTTCCTCCACATGGGGTTCCTCCCCCATAGGTTCCTCCACATGAGCTTCTTCTCACATGGGGTTCCTCCCACACAGGGTTCCTCGGATTTCTCCACATGGGGTTACTCCCATGCAGAGAGATCTGCACCCACTCCTGCTTCAGCCGCTTGGAAAACACAGGTAGCTGAGGGCTTCTGGCTGGAAAGGCACCATTGTGCTTAACAAAGGTAACATGCAAATGCAGTCAGCACTCCAGGTGGGTTTTCATAGCAGGTCACCTGACTTAGCAAAGGAAATCACAGGATGCCGTTAAGTCCCAGCGTTGCTACCCAACAAATACCTGGTGGTACAACTCTTATGTCCCTTGCAGAGTTTGGGGCATATTCATACTAAAACATATTGCTGTAGACCTAAAATTCAAATTTAAATGGATGCCCTGTATTATATCTGGCAATCCTTGTCCTAACACCATAGTCAGTAAAGACACATTCTATAAATGTCTAAAATGTAGTGTTTCATGTCTCATTTACCAATGCATGCCGCTGCTCCCTTTCTCTCTCCTTCGGGACGCCTGGTAGCAGCGAGTGCTGCATGGCCCTGTGACACAAAGGGATTGGAGACCCTGCGGAAGCTGCCCAGCCACCCATGGGTGCAGCGTCACACACAGACCTGGGTCTGCTCTCCCCAGCCGGCCGCACAGGTCCTGCAGAGTTCTAAGCCACAGAAAAGGTCTGAAATAGAAAACAAATTATCTTATTTTCAGAAGATCGTGATTATTGTAGTAGGTGAGCTTTTTCTAGGCCCATTACTATAAAGTATAGGCACAGTGTGTAACTACAGTTATATAAATGCTTATTAAATATAATAGGAATTTAGGTAGGAATAAAATTACATTTTTCAAAATTTTTAAAATTCTCAAAATTTACAAAGGTTAATTTTTAGAATAATAATTATTATTTATTATTATTTATTGACTAAAGTATCAATGTTTAGCCTTCTCGTGTGAATTGACTAAACATTTACAGATTCGTGTTTTATAATTACCTAATGCTGAGACTGTTTCCATTAGAGATATACTGTATTTTTCCATGTATAAGACGCTCTTTTTTTTCTAAAATTGTTAGACTGAAAATCAAGGGGTGTCTAAGGGAAGTCAGCTGAGGAGGGAGCCTCACAGGTGCGTAGTCGCCCACACCTTGTCAAACAGGCTTCCTCCAATAGCAAGCCTTGTTGTGACTGACGTCAGCTGATGCCATGATTGGAGGTGGAGGTGAAGAGTGCGCTGATGAAACAGGGACGGGGAGTTCTGAGCCCATAAATGTCAGAAATAAAAAATGACCGGTAAGCGGTTGTCTTACTCTGCAAAGTCCAAACTGAATGCAATCAGCTCTGCAAAAGAGCATGGAAACCGAGCTGCAGAGAGACCACATGGACCTCCTCCCACTGAGGGTGTGATCAGTGGAGAAAACAGGAAGAACAGTTCCTGAAGATGCCAAAAGAGAAGGCCTTCAGAGGAAAACCAACAAAATGTTTAAACCATTGACTTCTTAACTTGGGGTTGGAAAAGTGGGGTGCATCTTATACATGGGTGTCTTATACACAGGAAAATACAGTAAATCACTGTTCCTTTTCAGTGCTAAGAGATAATATTGTAATAATCCCACAAAGTCAACCTTTGAATTTTTTAAAGGCTCCATGATGCCACTCATGTTTTCAGATGGAAAAATAAGTTTTCTACTCAAACTCAGTCCACAGCATCCAAGAAAAAAGAGAGCTCCAAAACAGTAACTCAGAGTTAAACCCATGGCGGCAAAGCCCCAGAAATCCACGAGGCCCGGAGAGCCCTCAGTTCCCGAGATGAGCTGCCAGGTGCCAAACACCGCCCACAGGCCGAAAGGCCCCACTTGTCCCAGACATGCTCCCTCCCCCCACGCAGGAAGCGGGTCTGAGCCCCACACACCACTTTCCTGAGAACCACCTTCTGGACCCTTAGTGCAGCTCAGCTCTCCCCTGAGCGGGCACGGTCATTAATCGTGGTGTGAGGAAGAAAAAGCAAGCTGCCCTCCGGTGCGATGCTCTCATCGCCAGGGAAGCGCTGGCCTCTCGCTGGCTCTCCATGTCCAATGGCCTGTGTATTGGAAGCGCCCTCAGAGGCTGGTGCAGCATGGACGCAGACAGAGAGCGGAGCTGGTCAGGTGGAGAGGGAAACACGCCCCACCCGGAGGCCAGACCCGACCCATGAGCAGACCTCACAACAGGGCCTGGGAGATGCCACCGCGGGGAGGGGGTGCCGGTCACCTGGCGTGCAGCTGGGGACCCTGAGATGGAGGGAGAGGAGCAGAGCTGTCACTGTGCAGGTCGCTCTGCCCACAGATGCACTTTGCTCTCATCAGATCTCTGCCCACTGCTGTCCCACACCAACCTGGGCCACACCATCCCGGCCCACACCATCCCGGCCCACACCATCCCGGGCCACACCAACCCAGGGCCACACCACCCCGGCCCCACACCATCCCGGCCCACACCACCCTGGCCTCACACCATCCCAGGCCACACCATCCCGGGCCACACCACCCCGGCCCCACACCATCCCGGCCCCACACCATCCCGGGCCACACCAACCCAGGGCCACACCACCCCAGCCCCACTCCATCCCGGGCCACACCATCCTGGCCCACACCATCCTGGCCCACACCATCCCGGCCCCACACCATCCCGGCCCCACACCATCCCAGCCCCACACCATCCCGGGCCACACCATCCTGGCCCACACCATCCTGGCCCACACCATCCCGGCCCACACCATCCCGGCCCACACCATCCCGGCCCACACCATCCCGGCCCACACCACCCCGGCCCCACACCATCCCGGCCCCACACCATCCCGGCCCCACACCATCCCGGCCCACACCATCCCAGGCCACACCATCCCGGCCCACACCATCCCGGGGCCACACCATCCCGGCCCACACCATCACGACCTACACCAACCCAGGACCACACCACCCCAGGGCCACACCATCCCGGCCCACACCATCCCGGGCCACACCATCCCGGGCCACACCACCCGGCCTCACACCATCCCAGCCCCACACCATCCCGGCCCCACACCATCCCGGCCCACACCATCCCGGCCCCACACCATCCAGGCCCACACCATCCCGGCCCACACCATCCCGCCCCACACCATCCCGGCCCACACCATCCCGGCCCCACACCATCCCGGCCCACACCATCCCGGCCCCACACCATCCCGGCCCACACCATCCCGGCCCCACACCATCCCGGGCCACACCAACCCAGGGCCACACCATCCCGGCCCATACCATCCCGGGCCACACCATCCTGGCCCCACACCACCCCGGCCCCACACCATCCCGGCCCCACACCATCCCGGCCCCACACCATCCCGGGCCACACCATCCCGGCCCCACACCATCCCGGCCCCACACCATCCTGGCCCCACACCATCCCGGCCCCACACCATCCTGGCCCACACCACCCCGGCCACACCATCCCGGCCCACACCATCCCGGGCAATGGGCACTGCAGGCCAGAGGCGGCACGTCTGCTGGGCCCCGCCCGCTGGGGGTGGACCTCCTGAGCCTGGAAGGGCAGCAGCGGCCACACTATCTCAGCCAGTCACGACCCTGTTTAAACTGCCTGTGTCCTTTTATTAATTAGAAATTGGGGTGACGCTGGTTAATATGATCGTACAGGTTACAAGGCCTGCGTATTGCACTGTGTGCCCAGCACCCGGAGTCCCATCTTCTTGGTCAGCACAGTCAGCCCCTTCGGGCTCCTCAGCCCTGCCCTCCAGCACCCAGAAGTGACTCCATCCCACACCCTCATCTTGCTTTCTCTCCCTCTGGCAGCCCGGAACCATAACTAATCGTGGGTCACTGGGTGCGATCCCTGTGACATGTCTAATGTCTGTCCTCCCGACGAGCCCGGGTGGCTGTAGAACCCCGATGCACCGGTGCCCAGGCCCTGCATGCGGGAGGGGAGAGCCGTTCCACGTGAGCGAAGTGAGGCTGCTCCCTCCCCGTGGAATTGGCGCGACCCAGCAGGAAGCGCTGATTCCAAGAGGTTCCATTGCCAAGTAGATTTTATATCCTTTCTAGGAAAATTCTTTTCAATATTCACACCTTCTCTTCCTGCCAGCATGTCTCAAAGTCTCACACTGAGAAAAAATCCCAGGAAGTTCTGAGAACAGCTGGTTAGCATCTTTCTGGATTCTTCTTTTTAACTTCTGTAGGAAATAAGCAGAAACAAGCCGAGGTCAGCCTCCCCTAGAGGAGACCCTGAGCCTCACCACACAGCTCCGCACTCCACAGCTCCAAAGACCTCCTAGAGGGAGGAGTACAGGGGCCCACCTGGGCCCTCCCTGTGCACTGAGGAGCCCATGGAGGCTGAGGAAAGCCGGACCTCAGGGGAGCACGGCCTCTCCTCTCCGGAGCCTCGAGTGTGCACAGGGAGGAGGTGGGCAGAGTCCAAAGCAAGCACTGCCCTGCAGAGGATTTGGTGTTACTGCTCCTCAGGGCAATTTAAAGATGAGCGTGAGTATGAGACGGATCCTGCACAGCAGAGGAGGAGGAGGAAGTCCATGGGGAGAAATCCCTCCAGGCAAGGTGGGAGGCTGAGCCTGTCTGAGCAGATGTAAGCACATGGGAGGCCAGAGGACAGCTGTGGTTTGACGGAGGCTTCCGGGACGAAGGCCTGGACCTTAGGAGTGGGCTGGGGAAGCCAGAGAAACTTCGGACGGTGGACGGTGCAGTCCTGGTGACGGTGTGAGGCCAGGCAGCAGGCCGCTTGGCTTCTGGGCCACGTGCTGCTGGAGGGAGCCCAGTCCCTGTGCTCCAGACATCCAGCCTACACAGGACTAAGTTCCAGGGCCCATGTGTAGTTTTGCTCTTCAGGAGGCAAGGAATGGAGGCTCCTTCCTCTCCCCTGGGGGGCGGGGGAGGGGGGGGGGACTAGACCACCGCCCTGGAGGAAGGACATGTCCCCAGAGGAAGGGGGTGTCCCCGGAGGAAGGGAGTGTCCCCGGAGGAAGGGGGTGTCCCCGGAGGAAGGGGATGTCCCCGGAGGAAGAAGGTGTCCCCAGAGGAAGGGGATGTCCCCGGAGGAAGGGGGTGTCCCCGGAGGAAGGGGGTGTCCCCGGAGGAAGGGGGTGTCCCCGGAGGAAGGGGATGAACCCGGAGGAAGGGGGTGTCCCCGGAGGAAGGGAATGAACCGGAGGAAGGGGGTGAACCCGGAGGAAGGGGATGAACCGGAGGAAGGGGGTGTCCCCGGAGGAAGGGGGTGTCCCCGGAGGAAGGGGGTGAACCCGGAGGAAGGGGATGAACCCGGAGGAAGGGGGTGTCCCCGGAGGAAGGGGATGAACCCGGAGGAAGGGGGTGTCCCCGGAGGAAGGGGGTGTCCCCGGAGGAAGGGGATGAACTGGAGGAAGGGGATGTCGCCAGGAGGAAGGGGACTGGGTGAGACAGAGGAGAGGGAGCTGCATCCTGGCAGGTCAGGGACAAAGGGTGGAGAGGAAGGAGCCAGAGACGTGGTGTCCCCCGAGAACAGCTGTGCATGGTCCTCGTGTGCAGGGTCGGCGTGGGCCATCCAGCAAGGTGCCTGCTGTCTGGTCAGATATCGGTTCAATATTGGTTCATGCGGAACACCGAGACCTGTCTCCACCTGGCTCTTTGCAAACTCCGGGAAGCGGAGCTGCTCTGTCTGCTAATCCTCCATGTGCTTCCCTCCTGCGGGGCAGAGGGCTCTTCAGGGCCCTGGACCCCCAGGAGAGGGACACACACGCTCCAGCTCTCTGTGGGTCTGTGGCCCAGGTCCAGGGCAGGGAAAGGCCCAGGCTGGCTCCTCTCCACTCCCCGAACCTCCCCACGCAGCCCCCGCGGCCCACGGGGGAGAGTGAAGGGCCACGGAGCCAGCCTCACCAGGCAGGAGCGCAGCACCGCCCTCCCCGCCCTCTTCCAAATCCCGGAGCACCCAAGTGCGCAAAACCTCAAGCTGGAGGCGGCAGCCAGCTCACGCAGCATCCTTAGTGAGAGGTTAAGGGATTTTAATAAAGGACTACCTGATTCTAGCACGCTGAAATACGTCTGAACATAACTTTTCTTTGGCATATTCCATGGCTGAAATTACAAACTAATTTTATCCCATTTATAGGTTAATATACAGATTAATTTACTGGTGTGGTCTTTAAATCCTTCCTTGAACTCTTACTGCTTAAATCTGCTCACTCCACTGGTTTTCCTCCTCCAGTATTATCTTCTGAGAAAACCAAACATTGCCAAATTTAACCTAAACTCCTTCCTTTAGAGACTTTTTATTTGGGGTCCATGAGGGAGAGGAGGGGGGTACACGAGGCCTGCGCCTCCAGGTGCTGCGGGACGTGGTGCTGGGGGAGGTGGTGCTTGGGGAGGTGGTGCTGGGGGAGCAGGTGCTGGGGAGGTGGTGCTGGGGGAGGTGGTGCTGGGGGAGATGGTGCTGGGGGGGTGGTGCTGGGGGAGGTGGTGCTGGGGGAGGTGGTGCTGGGGGAGGTGGTGCTGGGGGTGGTGGTGCTGGGGGAGGTGGTGCTGGGGGAGGTGGTGCTGGGGGAGGTGGTGTTGGGGGAGCAGGTGCTGGGGGAGGTGGTGCTGGGGGAGGTGGTGCTTGGGGAGGTGGTGCTGGGGGAGCAGGTGCTGGGGGAGGTGGTGCTGGGGGAGGTGGTGCTGGGGGAGGTGGTGCTGGGGGAGCAGGTGCTGGGGGAGGTGGTGCTGGGGGAGCAGGTGCTGGGGGAGCAGGTGCTGGGGGAGCAGGTGCTGGGGGAGGTGGTGCTGGGGGAGCAGGTGCTGGGGGAGGTGGTGTTGGGGGAGCAGGTGCTGGGGGAGGTGGTGCTGGGGGAGGTGGTGCTGGGGGAGATGGTGCTGGGGGAGGTCGTGCTGGGGGAGCAGGTGCTGGGGGAGGTGGTGCTGGGGGAGATGGTGCTGGGGGAGGTGGTGCTGGGGGAGGTGGTACTGGGGGAGGTGGTGTTGGGGGAGCAGGTGCTGGGGGAGGTGGTGCTGGGGGAGCAGGTGCTGGGGGAGGTGGTGCTAGGGGAGGTGGTGCTGGGGAAGCAGGTGCTGGGGGAGGTGGTGCTGGGGGAGCAGGTGCTGGGGGAGCAGGTGCTGGGGGAGCAGGTGCTGGGGGAGGTGGTGCTGGGGAGGTGGTGCTGGGGGAGATGGTGCTGGGGGAGGTCGTGCTGGGGGAGCAGGTGCTGGGGGAGGTGGTGCTGGGGGAGATGGTGCTGGGGGAGGTGGTGCTGGGGGAGGTGGTACTGGGGGAGGTGGTGTTGGGGGAGCAGGTGCTGGGGGAGGTGGTGCTGGGGGAGCAGGTGCTGGGGGAGGTGGTGCTGGGTGAGGTGGTGCTGGGGGAGCAGGTGCTGGGGGAGGTGGTGCTGGGGGAGGTGGTGCTGGGTGAGGTGGTGCTGGGGGAGGTGGTGCTGGGGGAGGTGGTGCTGGGGGAGGTGGAGCTGGAGGAGGTGGTGCTGGGTGAGGTGGTGCTTGGGGAGGTGGTGCTGGGGGAGCAGGTGCTGGAGGAGGTGGTGCTGGGGGAGGTGGTGCTGGGGGAGGTGGTGCTTGGGGAGGTGGTGCTGGGGGAGCAGGTGCTGGGGGAGGTGGTGCTGGGGGAGGTGGTGCTGGGGGAGGTGGTGCTGGGGGAGGTGGTGCTGGGGGAGCAGGTGCTGGGGGAGGTGAAGCTGGGGGTGGTGGTGCTGGGGGAGGTGGTGCTGGGGGAGGTGGAGCTGGGGGTGGTGGTGCTGGGGGAGGTGGTGCTGGGGGAGGTGGAGCTGGGGGGGGTGGTGCTGGGGGTGGTGGTGATGGGGGACCAGGTGCTAGAGGATGTGATGCTGGGGGAGGTGGTGCTCGGGGAGCAGGTGCTGGGGGAGGTGGTGCTGGGGCAGGTGGTGCTGGAGGAGGTGGTGCTGAGGGAGCAGGTGCTGGAGGAGGTGGTGCTGGAGGAGGTGGTGTTGGGGGAGGTGGTGCTGGGGGAGCAGGTGCTGGGGGAGGTGGTGCTGGAGGAGGTGGTGCTGGGGGGAGGTGGTGCTGGGGGAGCAGATACTGGGGGGGCAGGTGCTGGGGGAGGTGGTGCTGGAGGAGGTGGTGCTGGGGGAGGTGGTGCTGGGGGAGCAGGAGCTGGGGGAGGTGGTGCTGGGGGAGCAGGTGCTGGGGGAGGTGGTGCTGGAGGATGTGGTGCTGGGGGAGGTGGTGCTGGGGGAGGTGGTGCTGGGGGAGCAGATGCTGGGGGAGCAGGTGCTGGGGGAGGTGGTGCCACAGGGAAGTGAGTGCAATGGTGGCAGCCCAGCTGCCTGTGAGAGGCCTGCCTCGCTCAGTTCCACCTGCCTGCCCCCAGCAGGGCCCTGCCGCCAGCCCATCCTGGGAAGGAGGTCTTCACTCTGCAGACTTTCCACCTCCATGGCCACCGCCAGGCCTCTAGCTGGCAGCACCACCGCACCAGGCCCGGAGCCTCCCTGCCCCCGGTCCCCACCTCTCCCGGAGGAGGACAGATGGCGGCTGTGGGACTCACGCTGCCCATTCTCCTTCAGTTCTGCATGTTTAATGCCTGCGGGCATCCGGGCAACCCTGCGAACTGCTGCTTCGCCCGTGATTCCCCGTGTCACCCCACCACGCTTCTCCCAGCCTGGCCCTGAGCCTCCAGCCTCCTCCTCCTCACTCCCCATCTCAGACAGAGGCCCTGACTTCCAGGGGTGACCCAGCCTGGCTCTGCCCTGAGCCCCCTCCGTTTCACCTCTCACCTCCTCTCCTCTCCTCTCTGCTCCTCTCCCCTCCTCTCTGCTCCTCTCCCCTCCTCTCTGCTCCTCTTCCCTCCTCTCTACTCCTCTCTCCTCCTCTCTGCTCCTCTCCCCTCCTCTCCTCTCCCCTCCTCTCTGCTCCTCTCCCCTCCTCTCCTCTCCCCTCCTCTCTGCTCTCTCCTCTCCTCTCCTATTCCCTCCCCTCCTCTCTGCTCCTCTCCCCTCCTCTCTGTTCCTCTCCCCTCCTCTCTGTTCCTCTCCCCTCCTCTCTGCTCCTCTCCCCTCCTCTCTGTTCCTCTCCCCTCCTCTCTGCTCCTCTCCCCTCCTCTCCTCTCTCCTCCTCTCTGTTCCTCTCCCCTCCTCTCCCCTCCTCTCCTCTCCCCTCCTCTCTGTTCCTCTCCCCTCCTCTCCCCTCCTCTCTGCTCCTCTCCCCTCCTCTCCTATTCCCTCCCCTCCTCTCCCAGCTGCTCGAAGGGGCCAGCACCCTGCTCCCTGACAAGCACCTCCTTCCCTGTGGACGGCAGGAGCTTTGTCCCTCCAGGCCAGTGGTGCTGTGTGCCAGTGGGCCTGCCTGTCTCCCTGGCAAGGTGGCCAGTCCTGGCAGCCAGGAGTCCTTCCATCTCTGGGATCACCTCCCACAGAGTGATCTGCCCGCTCCTGAGGCTGAGGGCACAGCCAGCGCATAAAACACCTGCTCAGGAAGTGAAGGGGCGGCTTCCTGGAAGTGGGCTGGGGTGGGCCTGGCTGTGCCCTGGAGTCCTCAGTGTGTGGCTGATTGTGCTCACGCTGCATGTGGGCCGCTCAGGGACGCGGGCTGGAAGGGCGACGCTCAGGAAGACGCTCTGTGCCTGCCGCAGCCAGCTCCCAGCGAGGGGCGGGCACCCAGGTCACGGAAGGCCGGCTGCAGCTGGGAGACAGCCAGGGGGACATGCGTGTGGCTGCCTGTGGGCATGCTCACTCCACTGGCCCGGAGCCCACGCCCAGGTTCAGGAGCGGCCGGGGCTCCGAGTGGGCGCTGGGCATGGGAGAAGCAGCAGAAAGGGCTGCAGTCAGAGGCCTGCAGTGACAGGCACACGCGGGGTTCCACCTGCCACGTAAGTCACGTCTCACACACCCACTCGCATCGTGTGGGTTTCATAAAGTGAATCGTAGCACAGTTACTGACAGCACACGAGTGACCTCTCCGTTACCCAGATTGAGAAGGCCCTTGATTTCATAGCCATTTGACCATAGACCCCACAGGCTAATATGTCTAGTTTAAGTGGTAAAATTGCAGGAAAATTATAGGTACAGCATGATGGCTTTCTCCTACTCGAAGAAAGCCATGCTCTTTAGAACCGGTGGTTTCCTAGATGATCATAAACTGATAAATTTTACAGTCACGTTTGGTTATTTTATGGCTAATGCCTACTCACTGAAACCACAGACTTTACTCTAAGAAGCCACACAGAATGTGAGAGGTCACCCTGAACTATGAGAGGCCACACAGGATGTGAGAGGTCACCTTGGATGGTAAGAGGTCACTGTGGACGGTAAGAGGCCACATTGGACTCTAAGAGGTCACGTTGGACTACAGGTGGTCACCCTAGACTAAGGTGAGGTCTCGCTGGACTAGGCGGATCTCAGATGCTGGCATCCACCACAGGGGGAGGGACAAGGTGAGCACAGGGAGGAGAGTCCTGCTAGCACCAGAGAAAGCTGGCGGGAGATGGGACGCCGCCATCTCTGAAGCTGTCCGGAGCCTCTCCTCTCACTCACTGTGCTGTGCCTGAGCACAGAGACCGGAAGCTTCCTTCGGCCTGAAATTCTAACCCGTGAGCTAGACAGACCTCCGTCATCCTGCCTGCGATGCAGGGCACATGATCCTGTCTCAGCTGCACGACCTCTGAGGGGACTTGGTGCTTCTTCTGTCCACATGGCACAGAGCTGAGGATCGTGGGCTCTGGGGCCTGGAGCTGCCTCCCTGGGAGCGTTCTTCGCCTTCAGTTTCTAAGCACTACCGCACCTGCAGTTTTGAAGCTTGAAGTTGTGGATTCTGAAAGACAGGGTCCCTCTTGCAGGACAAAATGTTAACAGAGTCTTCTCCTGAACGTGCTGAGTGCCGAGGCGTGACCTGTATTAATCCCTGTGTCTACAGTCACGGAAACTGAGGGCCTCGGAGACTGAACAACGGCGGGAACTGGCACCCCGCTGCCCAGCGGCCGAGCCTAGTGGGACCCAAATGTCGGACTCGGGGCCATGCTTGTCGCCAGGACTCTGCAGCTTCATGCCACTAGGCGTTTCCAGCTACTAGGCCTGAACTGGGACAGAATCTGTTGGTTGCAGTGGGCAGTGGTTTGTTTTTGAACTACTTGCTCCTCTATGACCAGATTCATCAGAGCCCAGATCCCCTGCCCTGGCCCCTGAGCCCAGATCCCCTGTCCTGGCCCGAGGCCACCTCCGCCCTGGCCCCTGAGACCGCCCTCTTAGCTGTGCCATTTCCATCAGAAGTCTGCAGGCACAGGTGCAAGGGGGCAGAAGAGGAACAGGAAAGGACATCTTGTTTCACGAAATATTTGCAATGGCTGCACTCGTAGGTTCTTCCCTGGAGTTTGCAGGCCCAGATGGTGCTGTGCCAAGTCAGGTTGCGGGCAGAGCCTTGGACTGGGGGTAGGGGGTAGGGGCAGGTGGGAGGTGGTGTATGTGTGAAAGTTTTTATGAAACGCATATTCCTCCTGTAGCTTCAATCTTACGGTTGGCTTGAAATTATGGAATTTTGAAAATGTATGCTGGAATCTGTCAGCCCAGTGCACAAAAAGACGTTCCTACAACTGAGAACCAGTCATTTTGTGGCTTTAAAACATCCAGTGTCAACAAGTTCTCCATCCGAGCTCTCCTGCACCGTTCTATATCCCTTTAAAATAAATCAGAAGAGTATTCTCCTTCCAAGGAAAAGCTGATTGAAAATGCTATAAATCCTTCTTTTATGATCACTTCCCTGAGAGGTGTTTATCAGTATGAATGAGATGCTGCAAACTCCTGTTGTAGATCAAAAAGTAGGAGGCTTGATGCAGTGTCTATAAGCAGCTTTGTTCCCTTTGTTGAAGAAGAGAACATTGTGATGCTTAAAAAATAAAATAAAGGAGTGCAACACTGGCTGGTCACCAATGGAAGGAAAGATAATAAGCCACGCCCCTTCCTCAGGCTTCCAAAACTAAAAAGAAGAAAAGAAAACAATCAAATAAAACTCTGGCTGAGGAGAGAATCCAAGATGGCTGCTCGGGTAGGCAACTAGCCGCAGCTGCACACAACAATTTCAACAAAATACAACTAAAATATAAAATGGACATTACCCAGAACTACAGGAAAGTCGACTGACTGGAAATTCTACAACAAGAAGCAAGGAGAAAACCAGAAGGAAGCGCGGAGGAGCTGTAAAAGCCCAAGGTACGGAGACATGCGGCGTGCACAAAGAGGACAGGGCCGGAGAGGAGGGAGGCCGAGTGCCTGGCTGGCGGTCCCAAGCGGGAAGGAGAGAAAAGCTCCGACTGTGCTTGGCCCAGCTCCAACTGCTCTGAACCCCAATTCTAGGCCAGACCCCGGGGACCCAGGCTCATCCATAGGGAGCCGGGCTGTAAGGCGGGACTCCGGGGAAGCGGCGAAAGGAGGTCCCGGAGGCGCGCACATTGCGCGCAGAGAAGGGCCGGCCAGCTGTGCCACGGGATTGCCCTGATGGGAAGGAGACAGGGGCTCCATACTGCTCTGAACGCCACCTCCAATCCCACTACCAACTGAACTGAACCCCAATACCGGACTCATTGGGGGAGAACATAGACAGTTTGGCAGCAGGCAAAAATCGAGGGCACCTTTCTCTTAGAGGCGCTCGCAACAAGTACTGAAGGACCCTGAGTCTCAGGAGTCGCATAGGGTGGGGCTGACGGAAGCCAAGGCTGTAGGCTCCACGCTGAAACCCTGCCCCATCAGGAAAGCTGCCTGCGAAAATGCCTAAACCAAATAGATCACAAATGAAAGAAATGGAGGACAAAAAGCGACTGGATATAGAGTTCAAAACCACACTTATAAGGTTGTTCAAGAATCTCCTAGAAAAGGCCGATAAAATAAACAAGACCTATGAGGATATGAAAAGGGATCAACTAGAAATAATAAGGGATCAACAAGAAATAAAGAATACATTGTCTGAAATAAAAAATATTGTATGGAGTCCTAAAAACAGAATGGAAGATCACAAGAATCAAGTCAAAGATTTGGAACATAAAGATCCAGAAGACACTCCTCCGCAGACGCAAGAAGGCCAGAGAATCCAGAAAGTTGAAGATAATGTAAGAAACCTCTGGGACAACTTCAAGCGAACCAACATCAGAATTATGGGGGTCCCAGAAGATGAGAGAGAGCAAGATATCGAAAACATACTGAAAGAAATAGTGACAGAAAACTTTCCCCACCTGGTGAAAGAATTAGACTTACAAGTCCAGGAAGCACACAGAACTCCAAACAAAAGGAATCCAAAGAGGACCACACCAAGACAAATCATAATTAAGATTCCAAGAGCAAAAGACAAAGAGAGAATATTAAAAGAAGCAAGAGCAAAGAAGGTAGTTACCTATAAAGGAGCACCTATATGATTGTCAGCTGATTTCTCAACAGAAACCATGCAGGCCAGATGGGAATGGCAAGAAATATTCAAGGTGATGAATAGCAAGAACCTACAGCCAAAGATAATCTATCCAGCAAAGCTATCACTCAGATTCGAAGGTCAGATAAAGAGCTTCACTAATAAAAGCTAAAGGAGTTCATCACCACCAAACCAGAATTATATGAATTGCTGAAGGGGGTTCTTTCAGAAGAGAAAGTAAATAAAGATAAAAATTATGAACAACAAATACCTAACTATCAACAAGTGAATCTAAAAACCAAGGAAACTAAAAAAAAAAAAAAAATCTGAGGAACAATATTAACTGTTGAATATAATAGAATCAGAGGTCTGGAAGGGGAGTGAACTGTTTATTCTTGGGGAAAAGGGGAGAGGGGGATGTGGGAAGAGACTGAACATAAACTGTGCACCTATGGATGAGGACAATGGGGGGTGGGGAAAGGGCAGAGGGTGGGGTGAGAAGGGGGGGGAAAGGAACATTTGTAATAATATGAACAATAAAAATTTATTAAAATAAATAAATAAATTAAAAAAAAAACCCTCTGGCTGAAGTAAAGACACAAATTCAAAAAATAAAACCATAATAACAGAAGAAACCTGGTCACATTTATAATAATAAAAGCATAATATGCTAATTAGACCAGACAAACGAGCGACCTTCTAGAGTCATTCCAGACGAAGCAGGGCCAAGGCAGAGGTGGTTAGGGGTAATCAGGCAGGCAAAGGGGATAGGGGCAATCAGGCAGGCAGACAAAGGTGGTAGGGGTATCAGGTAGACGAGCAAAGGGGGTAAGGGTATCAGACAGGCAGGCAGAGGGGATAGGGGTGATCAGACAGGCATAAAGAGGGAATAGGGGCGATCAGGCAGGCAGACAAAGGGGTAGCGGTATCAGGCAGGCAGGCAGAGGGGGTATGGGTAATCAGGCAAACAGGCAAAGGGGGTAAGGATGATCAGGCAGACAGGCAAAGGGGTTAAGGGTGATCAGGCAGGCAGGCAGAGTGGTTAGGGGCAATCAGGCAAGCAGGCAAAAAAGGGTTTAGGAGCCAGAGGTCCCAGATTGTGAGAGGGTACAGGCCGGGCTGAGGGCCCCGACCTATTCAGGAATTTTGTGCATCGGGCCTCTAGTTACTTTATAATCCAAGTATAGAAGACTGGCCTGATATGATACCAACCTAGAAGCTCAAAGGAAAAGAATGGTGTGTTTTACTACAAACAAACAAAATTTTCATGTCACAGCAAAGTCAGAACATAAAGACTGAGCTGGGGAGAATATCTCCCACATGTGAGCCATATGTGGAATCAGGTCCCGTGTTCAAGATCTCGTGTTCAAGAGTAGAATAGGCCGAAACCAGTTTGGCTCAGTGGATAGAGTGTCAGCTTGCGGACTGAAAGGTCCCAGGTTCGATTCCAGTCAAGGGCATGTACCTGGGTTGTGGGCACACCCACATGAGGTGTGCAAGAGGCAGCTGATCAGTGATTCTCTCTCATCGATGTTTCTAACTCTCTATCCCTCTCCTTTCCTCTCTGTAAAAAGTCAATAAAATATATTTTAAAAAGAAAAAGTAGAATAGGCGGAGTGGGGTGAGGGGAGACACGGACATTCACATTTTACTAAATATCCTTCTGAAACACACAGCATTTTCACTGAAAGCAGGTGTTTTTCTCATAACGCAGGCAGAGAGGAGAGTGGTGGGTGGAGTAGGAGATGAATGGAAAGGAGGACATTTCCATGTGTCACACTTAGTCTAATCTCCTCCGCTGTGGGTAGCCAAGGCCAAGGCTCTCCAGGGACCACCACATCCACATCCCATCAGTGGCCCAAGATCCAGGACTCTTGCCATCAGAAGCCAGAATCCCACCTGAGCACCCCCAGCACTGACTCCTCCCACTGGGAATGTTCGTGTCACAAGGACGATGTGTACGTGCGGCCATGAACTCTTGCAATCAGGGCTGACACAGAGGAAGCAGCACTTTCCGCACAACAGAGTTTTGTCCTCCTTTACTTAGATAGACATTAGCCTCAGACCGCATTTCTCAGAAAAATGATTGGCTTCTAAATGCCATAATCAACACTGACAACAGGGCAAGATCCACCTCAGGGTGACCCAGACTCTGCAACCTCGGGCCACGCCCAAGCTGGTGAGCACAGCGTGGCAGTCGCAAAGTCTGTGTCCTGAGTGGGAGAAAGATCAGCGATGGGAACTCAATCATTCTCTTCTTCTAAATGTCCTCCTCCTTGTCCAGCTCCTTCTCCTACTCATCCTACAAACATAGAATGTCCTGTTTTAAAACAAATAAAAACGTCTGTGAACTTACATTAACTTCTACAAGGTATAAATGTCAATATGCATTTTGATGTGCATGTTACACATTGGGTTTATTTTAAAGTATACTCATATGAAACCATATGAGTATACTTTAAAATATACTATCTTAAAACCCAGGGTCTAGCATGAGGCGGCGTCCACTTCTCTGGGATGAATATGTGCTCTGACTTCCAGCAGTACCTGGGCATTCCGCCAACAGGCAGTACAAAAGGGCCTGAGGAGGAGCAGTGGGAAGGGCCAGTCTCGCATGGCCGGCCCTGAAGCGGTGGGCACCATCAAGCTTCAGTCCCACCCCACTCCCCGGGTCGCTGCTGCTGGTTGCCTCCCTCTAGGGGGTCAGTGCACATCATAGCAACAGTTCATTCCACCAGTCATTCTGCCATTCAGTCGATTTGCATATTAGGGTTTTACTATATAGGACTAGTAGCCTGTTGCAGGATGATTCCTGCAATAGGGCTTCCTGCTGTGTTCTCCCCCGCCTCCCCATCCCAGTTTCCCTTCCTTCTCCCCTGCCCCGCTTGCATGCTTCTCTGCAGCTACACTCCCTTCTGCAGGTTTGGTTTCTTTCTATACTGTCTTGATATGCAAATTAACCACCATCTTGGTTGGGTCGATTTGCATACTCACCCTGATTGGCAGGTGGGCATGGCTTGTGCATAGCAAAGGTGCAGTCAATTTGCATATTACTCTTTTATTAGGTAGGATTCTTTTTTATTACAGAAGCAGAGTTTTAAACCAAATTCTAGAGAGTAAGTGATTCATTCCTTTAAAAAATTTAGATTGATTTGAGTGAGAAAGAGAAAGGGAAGGGGCGTGAGAGAGACACTCATTTGTTGTTCCACTTACTTATGCATTCATTGGGTGCTTGCTTCATCTATGTGTCCTGACCTGGAATCAAACCCACAACCTTGGTGTAACAGGCCGAGTTCCCAGCCAGGAATGAGCCATTCCTTTTTAGTCTCTATCGCACCCATACGCCTGTATAGCTACTTACATTCCAAATGCAGCATGGTGCTCTACATGTTCCTTTTCTTTGGAAAATACATGTAAAGGAAGCTCAGCGTCCATCTTCTCACTAATGACCAGCCATCTGTAGTTCACTGGAAACAAAATGTTTGTTGACATTGAAAACAGAAATGAATACAAGAGCGTAGAGTCAGCATTCCTACTCGGCGTGAGATGGGTGTTTGCTGTGGCAAGGCCCACAGTCGCCAATGCCAGCTCTGTGAAAGGTGCTCCCCGCGCTGAGGTTGCCGGCAATGTGACTATTAAAGCACCGAGGCTGGAGGGCAAGAAGCCCAAGAATCTCTCCAGAGCCAATCCCATGGGACAGCCGTCCAGAAGCACACGTGACCGAGCGCTCACGGAGAGCTCAGCTTGGAGAGGGCTGGACCAGAGGAGCAGGCCCCGCTGGGTGAAGAGACAGAGGGAGCTCTGGCTGCCACTCAGCCAGTGAGGATGAGCTGAGGAAAGAGTCGCAGCAGTTGACGATAGTTTAAAGATCGACACCATGTGGTTCTGGAGAACGCTGCCATTTCTTTAACCTGGCACACGCTCTTCAGCGGTCTTTACATGAATGACAGGTAAGCGGTAGAGTTATGAATGAGCTGGTCTGTGTGATGTGATTATCATGAAAGTACTACAGCCTTCACTTCTGAAACAATAGCAGTGGCCATGACCTCGGGGCTTGGTGGGCCAAGCCACCAGCGAGTGCTTCCCCTGAGGCCTCCAGCAGTCCGAGGGCTCAAACCGGCCCCTCTGGGGAATGAGCGGCGGTCTGGCCCCAGCAGGACGGCTGCATTGCCTGGGTTTGTGGCCACCTATGTCCCAGCTTCCATGCAGCTCTACTTCGCTGGGCTCTCTATTCACAGGGGCACTGAACACACAGGCAGCTTGTGAGGGGGCCAAGAGGAGGAAGATGGTTTGCCTCACAGAATCTCCGGGCAGGCCTCGACAGCTCTCCTGTGGCTCCAGCAGGACTCACCCTCCCGGGGCAAGTCCATGGCCATCTGAGAGCACAGGGTGAGCCGGTCTCCGGGCCGCAGATGAACCGTGAGCACAGTAACAGAGGGCCTGCCTGAGCGCACTGACTGACGTCAGGCTGTGGCACCTCCGTGTACCCCTGCCATCTGAAGCTCTAAGCCAGAGGCAGGCTGAGCCCTGGCAGGAGCCGAGGTTCCAGCACAGAGCCCGGGGCGGAGGGCAGGGGCCGCGGAGGTGCCAGAGTGGCAGCAGGGTGGCTCCGTGGGAGGCACTGGGCCAGTGCATGGTGGTTTGCAAAGCGGCAGCTGTGTGTTAGAGTGAGTGTTGGCTGTTCCTAGCGCTCCCCTATCCGAAAAACAACCCAGCTGTTTACAGGGCGCATCCGTCTTCCCTGGCGGCCATTCACCGTCCCTGCAATCTTTCGGTGTCCCGCCTGCTTCTGTGCAGGGAGATCCTGGCGCCCTCCCAGGACACCTGCCCTGGCATCTGTCTGGAGGTCAGCCTGTCTATCTTTCTGTGGACCTGATGTGCTTTGCTTTCCTGTCCATCGGCATCCCTCTGTGTGACACCTCTCAGCCCGCACTGAGTCTGCTGGCTCCGCTGGCTCTGACTTCCCTTCACCAGAGGCCCACGCGCTGGGCACGCGCCTGCTCACACTGTCACTGCGGCCAGCGGACCTGGTGTGACCGCCTGCTGGCGCGGGGCTGGCTGTAGGCAGCTCTCTGCAGGCCCAGAGCTGGAGGCCCTGACACGGACCTCAGAGCCCCTCCTCCTAACCATTGGTATTGATTGCTGTGATACAGAGGTCTGATCTATAATTCGCCACCTAATCTTACGCTAATTCTCTAATCTTCAGTGGCTCCTTCACTTTCCAGCTTTTATTCAGTGGTGTCTATCTCCTGGAATGTGCTAGAGAGGATTCTCCCTCCACTAGCTAATCTACAGCCTGCATTCAATAGTTCAGTGACAGCTTCTGGGGCTTTGATAATAGTTTAGCCCTATTTGTTGATTAACGTTTGAAAGTATTTTTCTCCATCAGAAAGACAATCTTCACAGGTTCGTGTTTCTGTCCACTTTCCATTGCTTCCTGACTTTTGTAATTAGTGTGAATATTTTATACTTTCAGAGCATATAAGTTGTATAGTATATTCCAAACACCTGCCATCATGGCTTCTTCCTTCTGTGCATAAAAGACAGTCACTGCTCTGCTTTCCTGAGCTCTTTATGTTTCCCCGACATTTAGCTTAGAAATTTAAAAACCTCTGGAAAAATGAACAGACCAATAAATAGTCATATACTTTTTATTTAGATTCACAAGTTGCCACACTGCTCTATCTATATTTATTTCTTTCACTACTAATTTATTCATTTATAGACGGCACGTTACTTCCATCCTACGTACTTCAGTGTATCTTCCAACAATGCATAACCTCCCGCCCAGCCCGCCCACTATCCCCAGTGTTTAACGGCAGCTGTGCTCAGTCTCTCCGACGCCCTGAACAGGGGATATTCTGCTGCTGCTCTCGGCTCTGTTCCTCAGAACCACAGCTTGTGGTCCATTGAATGCCATTTAAAGTATGCTTCTATCCATTTTATCCTAATAACTTGTTTCTACAGAGTTGGTTTGATTCAGATAAACCATTTAGACAGGAATATTTCACAAGTGGAATCATTGTGTTTATATTGATCACACCAAGAAGCACCTGTTACACCCCCCTTCTCCATGTCTATCAGCACCTGATGAGATGGATTTCATTAACCAAGTAGCTTTTTTATTTGTTTTTCTGTTTTTTAAGAACAAGGTATTACGCATTTGAGAATGTGTGTCTGCTGCCACTCACATGTCTTTGTGGTACATAAGTAGGTAAATCGTCCTTTTTTATTCCAGTCTTTGTGGCATCGCTCTTGTATCTTCTGGCTTTAGAAGGTGTAATGCAGGCACCCTCCAGCAGCTGCTTTTCCTGCTCATAGCCCAGCAAACCATCAGACTGAGTCTAGCATTTAGCAATTAACATCAAATTTCCTGTGATTGCTGCAACTTTGGGTCTCACTTGGAGTCTGCAGGTTTTTTAAGAAATGTTTCTTCTTCCGAATGTTTTGACTTTATTTCTGTCTCTTGTTAGTTCTCTCTTCTGGGATGTACCAAGTATTCACAGTCTTCACGGTCCGTCAATCCCTTCCTGCTGCAGGGCGGCCATTCTGCAGGCTCTTACTCCTGCTGCACTGTGAGCAAAGGCACCAGCTTCCTTGGTTCCTGACAATCTCCTCTGCCAGCTGTGCAGCAAGATCTTAACAGACAGCCACAGGCCCCTGAGGAGAAGGCAGAGCCCAATCCCCTTGCTGTTCAGTCCAATAGATTATGTTTCCCTCTGGAGCAAAGATCAGACAGATTTGGTTACTTCCTATTTTAAAGAAATAGAATTAGTTAAATTCAGGCCTCCCAAAGCATTTGCAACACTCACCTGAGCTACTCCAGGGCCTGTGTTTCAAAGTCAACAAGCAGGAAGCTAGCACTTGCTGGCTCTGCGGGCACAGTCCTGTTTCCCTGGAGCTTGCGCCTTCGGCCAGCACCACAAAGACATGGCCGACCAGCCCTCCTTCTGCGTGTGAGACGGTCAGCTCAGACCTCGGTTTTTGACTCACCTATCACTTTTATCTCTTCATTCATTCCAGATGATTTTTCCTGCCAGTGTTCTCAGGCCCTGAGTTTGTTCGTTAGCTTTTTTACCAGGTTACTTCCTCCCTGGCTTTATTTCCTCCTCCGTGTGGTGGCAATAATAACAGCTTTTACCTCATAAGGTTGTTATGAAGGTTAATTTAAATATGTGTCACATGTAAGTATTCAATCAATAATGATCATATTTATTACATTGTCATTTGTATTGTTTGTATTTAACTTTTCATATGCTTAATAGTTTTGTTTTTCTCTTTCATTTCCTTCTATCCTCAACCAGCTTACTTTTCTTATCTGAACATGTCCTATCTCTAGGTACTCTTATTTTGGTTATGGAGTTATAGTTTTTTCAGTTTATATAATGGAGAAATTGTTCACTAAAATCTTTTCCTAATGCCCAGGGCTAGTTATTCTATGTAGTCAGAAGTTCAGAGAGCATTCATAACAGAGGAGAAATTCTGAAGGTTTTGTGGGAAATAAGAGGAAGCCAAGATAACTGTGTCAATGCATTCTTATAGGAGAGGAATGGAAAATAACGTTGGAAACTATATATGAGTTAGCTGTGCGAAGAGAGAAGAGGGAGAGTAGATTAAATAAAATCGTTTGTGGATGTCCTGCTTGGTTATGGGTTAGAACAGTTTTTCCCTAACTTTTGACATATGTGTACCCCTTCTATAATTTTCGTAACACTGAGTACCCCTCATACTCATGAGAACGTAGAATTAGGCGCAGCTAAGCATGGTGCAGTGCATATCCCCACCAAACTCTGGTGCAACGCGTACCCCCACCAAACTCTTCCCGTACCGCTGGGGGTACGCGTACCACACTTTGGGAAACACTGGGTTAGAAGATAATGCCAATCAGCATGTCAGACATCAGAATTAGGAACCTGAGCCAAATGACTGACCAACAATGAGAAAGGCCAAGGCCCACAGGACATGGAGTGAAGACCAGATGATGGATAAGGTGGGTCCTCTGTGCGTACCCCTGATGGAAACAGGACTCTCTAAAGCTATGGGGTCCTAACAGCCAGGAGCAGAGGGCCCTGTTCAAATCCAAGTGGCCAAGCTAAGCCCAGGGAAGCACCAGGCCATCTGCAGGCCATCTATTAGCAATGGGAATGGGACTGGGAGCTGCCTTGATTTCCCAAAGTCAGGATAAGCAAGTCAGTGAGCCATCAGGCTGCTAGGTGAAACACCGCTCCCAGAGCTGCAGGTAATCTGAAAGGCAGCAGAGCAGCCTCTACTGGGCAGTGTGCACTCTGCTCCGTTCAGGTCAGCGAGACAGCACTAGGAAAGGCTGTGGGCACTTGTCAGGGTGTGCACTCAGGCCCTAAAAGCAAAGGAGACTTACACGGCATTTTGTTAATTAAGCAATTTAGGTTTAGGCTCAGGGACAGAGAAGAAATACCAGCTTCACATGCATTGCAGCGTGTGGTGTGTCCGAAGGGCCCCTCTCTAGTGTTTTTACCCCCACTTCCTTGTCCAGCCTCTCAGCTTCAAGACGTCTGCCTCAACTTGAAATAGGACACAAAACGGGTCCGGGCCCCTGTCACTGCTTGCGCAGATGTGAGCAGCGACAGGACGGTCACATGTGAGCACTTATTCCAACAACGCCTGTGCATGGGGGCAGCGGGTCACCTGGAAACTATGCCCTCTCCCCCCCCCCCCCTCCCGCTGCTGATTACAGAGGGAGAGCGCTGCCTGCACGGGGCAGGACACCTGCAGGGCCCGGTCCTGTCTCCTTCCGGGGCCTGGAGGCCCCATAACAGGCAGTGGATTCCAATGGTGGGAAAGCCCAGCTCCTCCGGTCTGAGGCTGGAGAACGGTGAGCGCAAGCCAGCCCCAGGGGACAGCCAGGTCACTGGAGTTCTGTCCGGGTTTGTTCTTTACTCAGCGGTGGACCCCCCACCCCCCGCCCCCGGCCCCAAGGCGTCTCTCAGCTTCTCACAGGCCGCTCTCCTGGCAGCAGGTCCTCCAGTCCCCGGGGCCTGTGGGAGCCTCTCCCCTAGTTAGTGGGGACTCGCCGTCCACACCGGGGACTAGCCGTCCACACCGGGGACTCGCCGTCCACACCGGGGACTCGCCATCCACACCGGGGACTCGCACCCACAGCTCCTGTTCTCACAGCCTCCCCCCATCAAAGTGGACCCTGAACACCAGCACCTGGACTTACTTCTGTCGGGACATGTCACCGATTGGGGTCACCTCAACATGGAAAAGATTTTAAGGTCAACAAAAATGAAAGGAAAGCAAAGTGGGTTTATTGAAGACACACTCCAAAAAGGAGTGGGCCAGTTGAGAAAGAGAAGGGAGGGGGCATTTCGGGCGCACACTGTCATGTATGTGAAGCACGCTGTCCCTGGGTTTAACCCTCTGACCCCGGGTTTAACCCCCTGACCCCGGGTTTAGCCCTCTGGCCCTAAGTTTAGCCCTCTGACCCTGGGTTTAACCCTCTGTCACTGGGTTTAACCCACTGACCCCGGGTTTAACCCTCTGACCCCGGGTTTAACCCTCTGTCACTGGGTTTAACCCTCTGACCCTGGGTTTAACCCTCTGTCACTGGGTTTAACCCACTGACCCCGGGTTTAACCCTCTGACCCCGGGTTTAACCCACTGACCCCGGGTTTAACCCTCTGACCCCGGGTTTAACCCCCTGACCCCGGGTTTAGCCCTCTGGCCCTAAGTTAGCCCTCTGACCCTGGGTTTAACCCACTGACCCCGGGTTTAACCCTCTGACCCCGGGTTTAACCCTCTGACCCCGGGTTTAACCCTCCGACCCCGGGTTTAATCCTCTGACCCCGGGTTTAACCCTCTGACCCCGGGTTTAACCCCCTGACCCCGGGTTTAGCCCTCTGGCCCTAAGTTAGCCCTCTGACTCTGGGTTTAGCCCTCTGTCCCTGGGTTTAAAAGAGGGATTTTCTGGGTGGAGACTTCCACCTGCGTTCAGGGATGATTGACGGAAACTATCTTGCCCCTGAGCATGCCCTTACCCATGTTCACATAAAAACATTAAATCCTGTAAAGAACTTTGGGAGTTTATTTAAGCCAAACTGTCGACAATTGCCAGGAAGCAGAACCTCAATGGATTGAAATGATGCTCCGGAGAATGGTGGGTTACATCTATGTTTATACATTGCAATCAAAGGAGGGACACAGGTGGGTTACATGCAATCCATTGGTGATGGACTAGAGAGGCGGGAGAAAGCAAAGCAGGAAAAAACCTGGGATTGGATAGAAGGTAAAATGATGGACACACACTTAGGACAGATACTCAGGAACAAGATAGCAACGAAGGAATGTGTGGTCTCAGTCCTGGCGCCTGCACATTAGGTTGTGGCCCCAGGGGCCACAGAACCGGCGCTCCTGCAGTCAAGTGTGTCTTCTGAGTCTTCCGAGTGCCTGGCCGCGTGTCTCCTGCCGCCTGGAAATTTTGCCACAACATTAGGAGGTGGGGCCTTGAGCAGGTCAGGGTTAGAAGAGATGGTAGGGCGTGCTCATGACAGGCTTAGTGCCCTGATAGAGTGAGCGGGAGCTGGTGCCCTCTCCACTCCCACCATGTGAGGGTCAGCAGAGGCCAGCAGTCTGCACCTGGAGGGATGGTGTCAATGGGTCCAGGTCCCTGCTGCCAGCCTCCTGGGTGGCTGGCCTCTGCATTCCCCACCAAGAGAACATGGACTTCATGTCATTGTCCCTGTCCTTCTGTGGATATTACTCTCTTTTCCGCATCCAGCGCCACTAGAGAGCGGTCCGATTCCTGAGTAGGGACAGCTGAGGATTGAGAAAATGAAAGAGACAGACACAGAGATAGAAGGACAAAGCTGGGGCCAGGTGGGACCACTGTCCTCTGACAGGGACAGGGACCCTGAGCCCATATAGCATGTTTATTTTATGCAGTGAGAAAAACAGGAAGTTTCACTAAAAATCAAGACAACGGAGACCATGTCTTGATTTTTAGTGAAATCTTGGTTGGGCCCAAATCATATTCGTTCCTGGTGCTTGGCTGGACTTACATAATAAAACCCACTCCCTGGCACCTGGGCAGAAATGAAGGTCAAGCTGACAACACTTCTGCCTTTTGGCAGAGTGTGTTTCCAGGATGTGGCTTTGCTGACAGCCCTGGATTCCACTGACAATTTAAAGAAATTCCTATGTGCCTTCCCAGGGGCTCTCTACATTCTTCTAGGACTCTCTGGCTACAGAACTATGTATCCTGGGTCCTAGTCCTTGATCTTACGGTGTTTTACTAGTTACACTGAAGTATGGTAGTAGAAACTGTTTGGGTTCTGTACTTATTTGTTTGATAAAACAGTAGAAAGTTATTTTGCTTTTCTGAACTCATGTATGCTATCCCAATACTTCATTGATGATGGTTTGAATGTACCATTGATTGTGATCTCACTGGTCATCGAAGCACATTCTTCTGGGAACAGGACAGATCAATTATCCTAAATTGTCTCAGTAGCTACAGATAACTGAGTTTCGGTTGGCTCAGTAGTCCCAGAATCTGGACAGCACAATTATTCTAAATTGCCCTGGTAATCCCAGATAACATGTTTCTGTTGATTCAGTGATTCATAGATATTTTAGGTAACTAATTTGCTCGAGAAACTGGTTCCTCATTCCAGACCCAAAGATATAATCAATACTTTTGTGATATTCTGCCAATATAAGCCAGATGTGGCAAGCTGTTCACGGCTGCGAGATTTGGAGCTTTAGCCCCCGTATGCCGCCGGCCATTTAGTAAATGACTCCATAGCTTCACTTTTTGGAAGCGTCCTTTGTAAGATGGGGGTACACTACAACAACACAACTTTTGTTAAAAATACTTCCGTGTAAGGAAGACTGAGAAGTCTGGAAGTTATGAGGGAGAAAACGGTGATGATGAAATTTCAGGCCCAGACCTGTGAGAAATGAACGCTGTTCACAAACCGTGGGCCGGGGCGCAGTCCCCCACCTGACGCTGCACAGAGCCACTGGTCTCCTGCCCGGGCTGGACTCTCCAAAATCGTTTCCCGCATTCCACTTGGTTTCTGGGGTTTCAAATCCTGGCGTTCAAGGTGTATCACAAACATCGCTTGCCACTCCCTCAGGGGACACTTGCCCCCGTGTCACAGTCGTAGCTTATGCCCCATCCTCATTGCTGGGCACTGTCTCCCCTCAGGACAAGGCTTTGCTCAGTTATTGGTTGTTCCAGGAGTAAGTGACTGAATTGATTAATGGATAATTCACCAAATATTGACATTTAGAATCCAATTTTAACTGGTTTTATTATTAAACATTTTAGTATAAGCCTTATTTTCCATGCCCACCAGAAAAAAAAAAAAGAAAGAAAGAAAAGACTATTGCAAGATAATAGTTCTACACAACTTCCACCTGCTCTTGCTGACCCATTTTCGGTGCGACTGCAATCAAGGTCACTACGCCCACGTACCCTGGAAGGCTGCAAGACAGAGTGAGCATGTCTGTTCCACTGGCGCCCCAGTCACACGCTCCCTTCCTGCTCCTTTACCAGCAGGGCCTTGGCTGGAGTAGGGTAGCAGGCGCAAAGTAACAGCTTTGGGAAACACTGAAGTGCAAGCATCACCTTTTGTCAGGACTCATCTTATTTAAGTACTAGAGGCCCAGTGCATGAGATTCATGCACGGAAGGGGTGGGGGGAGAGCGGGAGGGCGCCTCAGCCGGGCCTATACCCTCTCACAGTCCAGGAGCCCTCCTGGGATGCCCACCTGCCAGCAGTCAGACATCCCTCTCGCAGTCCGAGGCCCTTGCAGTCCAGCACCCCTCGCTCCTTACCACCCGCCTGCGGGGGAGGCAGGAGAGGCTTCTGCCACCGCCGCTGTGCTCTCCAGCCGCTAGCCCGGCTCTTGGCTGACAGCGTTCCCCTGTGCATGTGCACTGACCTCCACGGGCCAGCTTCCGTTGAGCACCTGCCCCCTGGTGGTCAGTGTGCATCATAGCAACCAGTCGTTCTGCTGTTCGGTAGGATGATGAAAGAAGCACAACCAACTTTTTTATTTAAAAAGGATAACTTGAAAAAAATAACTTATTTGAAAAGTTAAAAAAGAAATTCCGATTTAATTTTTGGAACAATTTTATGATTTTTCATACTTAATCTATAATTAAGTAAGATTTGTTTTGCTAAACTAAATAGGTTTTAACAAATTTATTCTTTTAATATTTAGCAATTAACCATGAAAGAAGTAAGTGTTTATGGCTTTTCTATAAATACTCTGCTTCAGCAGAGAAATATCTTAATGTTTCTAATACACTTTATGATAAACTGCAGTATTTATGACAGAATCTTCAGCAATACTAATATACAATGAAGGAAACAACCACAGGCCTTAAACAAATAGAATGCCGTTTGTTTCTACATATTTTTCTAAAGAAATAACCATGGAGCAAACAATAACTTAGCAACCCGGCAATGATGACCTCAGAGATGTTTGGCACGAAGAAAAGCTGTGAGCAGCCTGTGTTTCTAGCTGTGTATTGGAATAATATGCAAAGTGATATAAAACAAGATAAGGTCAAAGAACTGTTAATATATGAATTTTAAAATCAGGTTCTGAAATACAGCTTCATGATATTCAGAATAAAATTAAGCAATTCTCTATTTGTTGGAGATCAAACCAAACTGCGTAACAAAACACCCAGACACGACTCACTGCAGACAGGCTTATAGTCACTCATGTGACATCCACATGGACAGGACCTGTGGCCAATGGAGCCACATCAAGTCCCCAGGAACTCGGACATTTCTTCTATCTTGACAGCTCCATCATCTGACACACACATGTACCCACACATGCACACACACCTGCATATGAAGAAGCACACAAGCGCAGATGAGACACATGCACACACATGCACCCACAATCGCACTCACACACACACAGGCATGCACACGCACATGCTCTTAACCTGCTGTGGGCTGAGTGCCTGCCTAGGACCCACGCTGACTGACCTCAGCGATGTTTAGTAATTCACACTACGGGAATGCTGGGGAGCTGAGAACCTCATGTCTCTCCCAGAGCCGTGTGCCGTCTGCTTGGAGGGCGTGGTGGTCTCCTCCTAAAGGGAAACGGAGAAGAGAACAAGTTCTGGGAACACTCAGCTGTCTCTGCCACACAGTGCACACAAATTCTGCTATCTGCATATTATACATTAACTAGGGGGCCTCTAGGAACTGTGGGCTGCGAGGCTGCAGTGGGCACAGGGTCATCCTCCGCACCCTGCGGGCCCCTCCTGCTGCAGCCCCTGGTTCCCTGTCTGCCAGCAGCCCTGCTCCCACCGCTGCTCCCATGCACTGGCCCCGCTTGCATCTGCTGACAGCATGAAGCATGAATCATGACAGCATGATTGGGGCCGGCGCCAGCAGTGGGTGCAAGAGGCTAGTCCCTATCGCCCCTCAGGAGCAGGGGGAGGTGAAAAACCTTGAGGGGCAATCAGGGCCTGCTCATGGCACTGGTAGTGGGTGCAAGTGGGGCTGGCATCAGAAGCAGGAGAGAGCGCCCAGTGGGAGCACAGCACGTGGGAGCAAAGAATGCTCAGTAACCGCCAAGGTCTCACCCCAATGACAGCGACTAGCTGTCTGGTGCCCTGGCTCACCTCCTCCACCATCCTGCCGCAGCTGACGCCAGCCATATTCCATGCTCTGTGGTGGAACAACTGAACAACGGTCACTATAACTTGCACTGACCACCAGGGCACACACAGGACATGGTGGGCATCAGCCATGGCAGGATGGTGAAGCAGGTGAGCGGGATGCCAGACCAAGGAAGGGTGCTGGTCAGTGTGATCAGGATGAGCCTCTGATGGTTACTGAAAATTCTTTGCTCCCGGTCCTGCCCCGCACTTACACATGCTACCAGCATCGGCCCCACTTGCACCCACTGCTGGCATCTGGCACTGGCCCCAATCGCTCAGCACCATTAGTGGATGTGAATGGAGGCCATTCCTATTAATGATTTTGCATTAAATTCTACCTGATTTCCCCTGAGGGCTTCTCCACCTCCCCCTGCTCCTGAGGGGTGATCGGGGCAGCAGCAGCCACTCACACCCACTGCTGGTGCCAGCCCCAATCACTCCCTGCCCTCAGCAGGTGTAAGTAGGCCAGCGCCATCAGCACATGGGAGTGGTGGCAGCAGGAGCTGGGCTGCCAGCAGACAGGGAACCAGGGACCACAGCAGGAGGAGCCAGGCGGGGGCGTAGAGGATGGGCTGTACACACCACAGACTCACAGCCCACAGTTCCTTTCAAGGTGCACAAATTCATGCACTGGGCCCCTTGTATATAAGTAATATGTATGTCTGGATAAGATAATGAGTTATTTTTAAATTTTATTTTTTATTCATTGTATTTTTCCAAATTCACTGTGTAATACTGAAAACACTTCTCTATCTGACTTCCTTAAGAGATCCTAGTATGTGCACATAACTATAACTGGTTCACACGAGTAAGAGCATGTTTACTATTAATTGGTTTCATATATGATGTCTCATTTGAGGATGAATTTTTCAAAAGGTCACTTACTGTATTGATTTTTGCCTAATGAAAGAAGTAATTTTAAAATCTTCTACTATAATTATGGGTTTAAATTTTTTCCCTGTAGCCCTCACTGCCATGGCTCAGTGATTAGATAGTCATCAGCCTGTGCACTAGAGGGTCACAGGTTTGCTTCTCAATTAGGGGCATGTACCTGGGCAGGTCTGATCCCTGCCCCCAGTTGGGGGCATGTGTATAAGGCAACCAATCAATGTGTCTCTCTCACATTGATGTTTCTCTCTCTCTCTCTCTCTCTCTCTCTCTCTCTCTCTCTCTCTCTCTCTTTCTCTCTTACCCTCTCCTTTCCACTCTCTCTAAAACTCAATGAAAAAAATATACTCACTCCTTAGGTAAGATTTTTTTTTTAATTTCCTTGCAATGAAATATTTGTTTTTTATGTTTTGAGATTATATTCTTTATATATAATTGTATTATTGTTTTATACTTTTAGTGATATTCTTCTTGCCATTATGTACTGACACCATTCCTATTAATGCTTTTGTATTAAATTCTACCTTGTCTGATATTAATATTGCTACACCAGCTTTATTTTGCTTAGTAATTGTCTAGCACATCTTTTTATTTCTAGCATTTCAATATTTTTGAATTATATTCCTTCATGTATGTATCTTACACATTATATAACTTAAATTTTCTTTCTAATGCAGTCTAATTTCTGAATAATTTTACTTTTTCCATTATTAATTTTTGCCTTTTATTAACATTTTTGCTTATATTTTTTCTTCTGCAATCTGTTGGATTGGATTTCCTATTTTTTTTAATCTTTCCAGACTCATTAAAAATTATGTACTCCATTTCTATTCTTTAAATAGCTAACTTTAAATTTTTAACATGTATACTTAACAAGATTTAAAATTAATCAATATCTCTCTTCTCTTCCTGAATAATTGAAGGGCCTCAGAGACTTTACCTCTGGTTCTCCCCCTACCACTCCTATGTTATTGTAGCTTAACAACCAACATGATCTGTGTTTGAAGGAGAAAAAGTATGTTTGAAGGAGAAAAGGGAATTTTCCAGCTCAATCTGCCATATTGACATGAGGTCTATTTTAGCTTTTCTCCCATACACTTTTATACTTCCATAATTAAAACACAAGGTTATTTTAGTGTATTTTTTTAGAGAGAAAAGATGAATGAATGAAGAAAATTTTCATAATCACAATATATTTATGAAGAGAACATAAGGCTAATAACTAAATTTCAAAAACAACATGAAAGTTCAAGTTATTTGTCCTAATTTTATAAACTGGCACCAATAAATGGTAAATAAGTTGAAGATAGAAAAGGACAGGACAGGGTGTCTTTTTACTTTTCAATCCTGAATCCAGGTATCTTTCCATTGATTTTTAGAGAGAATGGAAGGGAGGGGGAGAGACAAAGAGAGAAACATCAATGTGAGAGAGACACATCAATTGGTTGCCTCCCGTACATGCCCTGGATTGAGCTTGCAACCAAGGTATGTGCCCTTGACTAGAATCAGACCCAGGACCCTTCAGCCAACAGGCCAACACTATCCACTGAGCCAAATCAGCTAGAGGCAAAACAGGGTGTCTTTGCATTTGGGGGATTTTTATTTACTCACTTATTTTTGCTTGAGGAACAATTCAAAAGTTTGCTTGTCACTCCATCCTTATTTTATCCTATATAATAAAGAGCTAATATGCAAATGGTCTCCACCCCCTCACACAATCACGCCTTATGGCTTAGACCCCAAGTGTCAAACACAAGGCCCGCGGGCCAAATCCGTCCCGCCAGGCCTTGCAATGTGGCCCGCACCGCGCTGTCATCACTGCACTCTGCTGCGTTTCCATCACAATGACAGTTTATGACTGTTCAGTAAACCATTCGGCCCGCGATTTAGGCTGGATTTTAGATTTTGGCCCCTTCTCTGATTGAGTTCGACACCCCTAGCTTAGACACTCCACACTGGGGAGAGAGGAATGGGGACCCACCAGGCTGCTGGGTTTAGAAGCCATGCACTTAACTATTAAGTTGCCTCAGTACTCTGCAACTGTCACACAGTATGTGTGCCTCCCTTTTTCCACTCTCAGCAGGCCCCCAAGAGCTCAATCATTCCTTTGTTTTCTCTACAGCTTATCCATGTGGGGCATCGAGACCTATGGGATATGGATCTCACATGCATGGAAACACAGTACAATTGAAGACCTTCTTTAATTATTGCCAGCTCCCTCTCATCAACGTTGTTCAATGTGATGGGTAATGTTGAAATCAGAAGTACTGCTAGGTCTGAAATAGCCCATTCTGTAACAGGCAACCAGGAACATCCGTGACTGCTTGGACCTTCTCCAGGACACAGGGCCCATGAAAAAAGGCAACTCACCATTCCATCACTTTCAAAGGCCTGAGACAACCTTGCTCACTGATGAAACCATGTTCAAAAATAATTCCCAGCATTCCCAGTTTGAGGAAAAAATACCTCTATTTTTACTCCTTATGTAAATGACACTAAGTAAGAGAGACAATTTTTTCATTGCTACACAGATTGCCTTTTTCCTCTTTTCCAAGTGTGTTAGCCGGAATCGACAATAAACAACACATTATAAATTCTTTAATAGAATCAAGAAAAACATCCTGAATGACCAGCAGTATGGTGACCCAGATCCAGGACATGCTGGCCCTTCCTCTCCTCCCACTGCCCGGCTCACCTTGACCTCTGTCATCCTTCAGTCCAGGGACTGCAGAGCATATTTCTGAATAGGAAAGTCCATGCATACAAATACTCAGACTTCCTTTACTTTCATAAACTTTATTGCACAAGTGTTCAAGGTAAAGTCTTATCTCTTAGCTTCGCTCCAGAACATGTTTGTAAGATTCAAAATAAAAGTAATGCCTCATGTGTAATCTTATATTAGAGCCTGATGACATGATACTGTTTTTTCTCTTAGCATTTATTCACAAATATGTCAAATAATAATGGCAATAAATACATATCTATCAACAATTGGATCTAAAAATCAAAATAAACAAACAAGCAGGAAGAGAAATAAACTCAGATACAGAGAACATTTTGACAGTTGCCAGGTGGGAAGGAGGGAGGGGTATGAGTTAAAAAGGTGGAGATTTAGAAGTGCAAATTAGTCATATCCCATGGCACAGACAATAGTAAGGGGAAGGCCTGGGATGGGGAGGGAGATGGGGGGTAGGGGTGCAGGCAAAGGGAAAAATGAGGAACATATGTAATATTCTCAAAAATAAAACAAATTAAAACAAAACATACCATCCCACAATTATCAAAGATGTGGGAATAAACCTTATTAGAATTGTGTGTGTGCATGTGCGTGCGTGTGTGTGTGTGTGTGCACATGTGTTTGTGTGCTTGTGTATGGGTCTGCCTTCCTAAACTAAAACCAGACAAGGGAGATTGTGAGAACAAGGAAATATAAAGATGTTTTCATTGTTGCTGATAACATTATTTCTGAATATTTAGTGTCAATAATTCATGATTACATTCTTATATAAAAATTCAAATAAAAACAGACATACTCAGAAATATGCCCTCAGGGCCCTGCATGGCCTGCAGATGTATGTACTTATAGCTAATGCATCTTTGGGGTTTTCCATAAATAAACCCTCTGCAGTGACTCTGCCTCCTGTGGTCTTCATTGTAAGTCTGGACAGTCTTACTTTGTTGGCTCTACTTTCCTAAGGGCCACTCATCATGCTGAGGACAGACACTCACACGTGTTCCCTCCCTTTCTGTTGGAGCTCAGTGCCACCGCCAAGCTGCCCACGGAAACCAGCCGTCTCTGCTGGACTTCCTGCAGCTCTGTCCCATTTAAAGGTGTTAGACACCAGTGCGTGGCGTTGGAATCGCATCCTAGGAGAGCAGGTGGCTTTTCTGTTCATCCTTTCATCTCTGCAGAGAGCTACAGGGTTATAGCAATGCTGCCTGTGATGCCTGAAGAGTCACAGCCACTGCGAGTCCATGTTCTTTCATACAACTGAGTGCTTTCAGAGTTGCACATGTAAAGAAAAGCCAATATAATGGCCTGTTCCTTTGAAAGAGCATTCATAAATTACATTGATGGAAAGCGTTCCATTGCTAAAAGGATGACAGTGTGCAATTCTAACCACTGTAAGCAATGCCTTTACCTTCGTACTTAAAGTTTCACCTTTTATAGAGTTTTAAGCACTCCCTCAGAGCCACAATAGCCTTATTTTTTATTCTCTTCACAAACTATTTCAGGAGCACCGTTGCTTTCAGCCATTTGTCCTGACGGAGATGGCCTTCAGCCTGGGGAACTGTCATTTGAAGTTAAGGCATGAAACTCGCTAAAGTGGGCTAACTTAGTGATTCACAACCAAACCTCAGTGTCACTCCTTCCAGTCCACAATTTACTCCAAAGCTCACCCAGCCAAAGAAAGCAGGACAGCCCTGCCCTGACAAAATAGTCACAATTATGCTCAGAACACAGAGCCACGTGGAGACGAGGACACTACTGACCTCCAAACCGCGCATGGACACAACAGAAACACCAAGCAGAGGAGCCGGTGGCTTTATGACCAACCATTGGCCAGGAAGAAACGGCCCGGTCACTCTCAGGGAGCAGAGGTTGCACTGCTTCACTTTGCCAAGAATTAAGCTGAAATAATAAATCTGTACTCATACTTGTGTTTGGTCTCATTAATGTGAATCATAATACTGCTTTATCATCTTCCAAGAAAGGCTTGACCAGGACTAGAAAATTAAACGTATATTAATCCCCCCCCCCTTCCTTTTCCTTCCTCTCTTCTTTCCCTCCATCACTTCATCATTCTTTCTTTTTTTTCATGCCTGCAGCATAGGCTTTCTCAACCTCAGCACGACTGACAGTGGGGGACAGGTCACTCCCTATGAGGGCTGTCAGGAACACCCGAGGAGTTTAGCGGCATCCTGGCCACTAGCTGCCAATTTGACAACAAAGATGTCTCCAGATATCAAATATCTCAGGCAGATAACTGCTGCCAAAAACCAGTGTCATAGCATCTGCGAAGTATGACACAAACCCCAGTGCCACCCACGCCACCTGCATACCCGGCCAGCACTGAGACCTCACCTCCTGCCGCCTGCAGGGTCTCCTCAGCCTCCGCCCTCTCCCTGCTCACCCAGCTGGGAGCACAGCACTCCCTGTTCTGAGTGCTGTCACATGTCCCACACCATCTCCCAGGTTTCATTCTCCTGGGTCAAGAGACCAGAATGGCCGTGAACACTGGACAGCCTTGTGTGGCTGTACCATCAGCTGAGCCTGGGCTCATGGAACACAGCCTGATGGTTAAGGATCCTGCATCAGTGTTGTTGCTGCTGTGGCATTTTCTCTCCAGAGCCTTCCAACAGCCTTGGATACTGGGAGCTGGACCACTTGGGTCTATGCAGAGATGGGCCCCAGTCACTAACACTGCCTCCAGGAGTATGCCTGGCCAGAACACAGCCAGAGCCACATCTTGCAGATCTTCAATATTCAGGCATCCAGATTTTAAGGAGCAGAAAGGAACAGGAGAAAGCAATTGTAATATATTATATTTTATTTTAACCTAGTACAGTGGTCAGCAAATTCATTAGTCAACAGAGCCAAATATCAATAGTACAATGATTGAAATTTCTTTTGAGAGCCAAATTTTTTAAACTTAAATTTCTTCTACCGCCACTTCAGAGTAGACTCACCCAGGCTGTGGTATTTTGTGGAAGAGCCACACTCAAGGGGCCAAAGAGCAGCATGAGGTTTGCGAGCTGCAGTTTGCTGACCACTGGCTTAGCATATCAAAATATGATCATGTCAACATGTAACCAACATACAAATATGAATGAGCTAATTTCTCTTTTCTGTACTAAGTCTCCAAAAGCTGTTGTTTATGTCTCATCTCAGTTTGAATTAGCCATATTTCAGGTGCTCCTAGCCTATGCCACTGGTGCCTGCCCCGCCAGGCCAGCACAGTGCTGACCACAGCTGGTTGGGACATCACCGGGGAGGCGTCCAGCCTTCGTCCAGCAGTTGTGTGGCTGAAAGTCTTGGTTCCTCTTCCCTGAAGGCCCAAGGTTGCAAGCCCTGCATGGAACAGAGCCGGTCACACTTTAGCAGGAGCACAAAGCAAAGAGGAGTAAATGCATGAGTGAGGAAGTAAAGTAAAAAAGGAACAATTCCCAGGCCGTATGTTTTTAACCTTAGAGAGTAGAGAGTGCCTGGGAAGGCACATGAGCATCTCCTTAATTATTGTCAGCTGAATCCAGTGGCGCTGGCAGAGCCACATCCTGGAAACACACCTTGCCAGAGGCAGTAGTGTTATCAGCCTGACCTTTAGCTCAGGCACCAGGGGTGGGTTTCATTATCTAAATCCAGCCAAGCACCAGGAACAAATATGATTATCCAGGCCCACCCAGAAGTGATGAAACAAAGAAGCCAAAAGAATGCACATAATCTCCTTTGTCATGGGCTTTAGTAAAACTTCCTGGTATTTTGCTGTATAAAATAAATGTTCTGTATAGGCTCTGAGCCACTGTCTCTCCATCAGAGGACAGCTGTCCCACCGAGCCCCAGCTTTTTCCTTCCATCTCTGTGTCTGTCTCTTTCTTTCATTTTCTCAATTCTCAGCAGCCCCTACTCAGGAACGACTGCTCTCTAGCTGTGCTAGACACAGAAAGAAGATAAATATTTACATTAGAGAAGCTGACAGGTTTGGAAACCTACAGCCCCTACAATACTATTCCTTTGGCTGCTGGCACTACCTGTTGGAGCTGGGACAGATGTATGGCTCGGGTCTCCTGCTGCCAATCTCATAAAATCCTAAATATCTTCACACTAAAAATGCACATTAGGCCGAAACCGGTTTGGCTCAATGGATAGAGCGTCGGCTTGGAGACTGAAGGGATCCTGGTTCAATTCCAGTCAAGGACATGTACCTTGGTTGCGGGCATATCCCCAGTAGGGGGTGTGCAAGAGGCAGCTGATCAATGACTCTCTCTCATCGATGTTTCTAGCTCTCTATCTCTCTCCCTTCCTCTCTGTACAAAATCAATAAAATATATTTTTTTAATGCACATTAGTTTTTTAATGTACACACATCCTGCTTGTAGAATTACATAATTATACGCAAAAATTTAACTCTCTAGAGCAGGGATGGGGGTGAGCTAAGTAATTTTTGACCCAATACAGCTAGTCTTTAAGTTGATAATTCAGTATGGCCTGTGAATGCTATAAATAGCCAAATGGTCCTTGGCAGAAAAAGAGTTCCCCACCCCTGCTCGAGAGGATAGAGTTTAGGTAAAATCTTTCTAGAAATGTTTACAGAAACATCACAGAAGAGGCTGACAGGAATGGTAGGCTGGCTGGTGGGCAGAACATCAGGAGCTGGAAGCTCAGTTAACGTTCTGTTGGGGGAAGACGAACAGTATCAGTTGTGTGAGCTGCAATGAGTGCTATTCCGGAGACACTGGTTTCCTTAAAAGGTGGAGCCCAAACCACACATAATACCCCAGACAATCACACAAGCACAGGAAACAAGGACATAACTAACTCTCTTACTAGGCTTTGCATTGTCCTAAGTGTGAAAGCTCTGTCGACTCCCACTTGTAAGTCACTTTCATACAAAGTCCCTTAAATTTGTCATTTCCCAGCTTCTGTGGTCATGAACATAAAATCAACTTCAATATTGTGTCACATGAGTTCCCAAGACAACTTATCTCCTTAAGTTTAGCCCTTATTTCCAGGTTTTAGGTCAAAATCGATGTGGATTCTGACACCATCCACATTAGCTTTACCAGCTTTACCACTGAACCCAATCTGCACGTGAGGTCTGCTCCACATTGTGGGAACACTGGACAGACAGACAGATGTAGTTTGAAGCCTGGGGGGTCTTGGTGCCCTCTGAGCACCAGGCCCCCGCCCCCCTAGCCTATTTCCCAGGAATCGAGTGAGATGTGGGAAAAAATGTCTGTTTCCATTACAAACTACACAAATGAGAGTTGCTGTGATGCCCATAACTATTAGCAAGACAATTTTGACATGAATGAAAGTCAAAAAGATACCTCTTTCTATAACTATAGCAACATCCTATATAATAAAAGCCTAACATGCTAAGTGTTGACTGTTCTATTGTTCAACCAATCGCTACGATGCACACTGACCACCAGGGGCAGACACTCCAACTGGTAGGTTAGCTTGCTGCTGAGATCCAGCCAATTAGGACTGGTTGAGATGACCAGACACACCCTGGAGCGCTCCAATAGTTCCTCCCCACCTCCAGTCATGCACCGGTGGGGTCTTTAGGCCTGGCCTGCATCCTCTCGCAATCCAGGATCCCTCAGGGGATGTCAGAGAGCTGATTTTGGCCCAATCCCCACAAGCCAGAGTGAGAGTCCCCACCAGTGCATGAATTCGTGCCTCTAATTACATAATAACTGATTTGCTACATTGATCAAATGATGTGAGCCTGAAAATCATCAATATGAATATTAATATTTCTTCCTCAATGATAAAGAAAAAGACAAGTAAATTATTGTATAGCAACTCAAATAATTTATAAGTATTAAAAATTGTGAGAGACAGTGGAAGTCATGATAACTTCCCCTTCTCTTACTTTACTTAATAAGAAATAAGCAAACTCATTCACACCAAGACATTTCCTGTCCAGCCTGTGCTTTTCCTCTCCTGACTGGCCTCTGCCCACTGGGGGGGCCTGCAGCCTCAGCTGGAAAGGAAAGAGGGGGTGGGAGGCACGGGAAGAGAAGCAGGCACTGGCTGTCCACTTTACCCCAAGCCTGGGACAGGGGAATCGCCAACATTTTATGACAGGTGTTTTAAGATAATGTAATTTAAATCCTAGAAGTGGCCAAGAACCCTGAGGGATCTCCGCTAGTTGAGTCTATGGCAGAGCTGAACTAGGGAAGAGGATGGAGTCACAGAAACACTTCTGTCCTCGAACACAGGTCTGAGGCCTGCTGGTCCTGCGCCACGGGGCTTGTCCTGCCGCCTGGGAGCCAGGCCTGAAAACTTCACAGCAAAGCAGAGCGAGCCAGGCAGTGCCCTAGACTCAAACCCATGGCAGCTTGACTTCCGCGCTAAATTCTGCAGAGCAAAATAGGGGTACCAATGCCTATGATAGGTTAGGTATATTGCTCACACAAAGTGCAAACTAAGAGAGGAAAGTAGAAGTTACTAGTATGACTTAAATTCAAAAGATAGTGACAATGTAGGGAGATATTTAAAATAAAACTTCTGTGTGTTGTTTTAATACAGAAGATTAAATTAGTAGTCAAGAGTAATTTTGAATTAGATAAATTTTATTTATACTTCTTACCAAATACTAAGGTAGTTTTAGAAAATATGAATCTAAGTATACGTAAATACTGTAAATCAATAGGATATAAGAAAGGTGTCATTCATAGATTATTTAGTCATCTACTTAAAATCTAACCTTTTTAAAATTAAAATTTTAAATTATCCCCTATAATTAAAAGACTCTGATTTAGTTTTAAAATGTTTTATTAACTAAATTATAATATTTACTCATTCCTGGATAAAATTTGTTACATTTTTTACATTTATACTAGAGGCCCGGTACACAAAATGTGTGCACTGGAAGGGTCCCTGGGAGCTGCTGGCTGCCAGCAAGGGCCTCCCTCCCTTCTCCCAGTCGAACTCCCCCCATAAGAACTCTGGTAGAGGAGACAATTTGCATACTGCTCTTTTATTACATGGGGTTAATTTTTTCTTTTTGTTATTTTGTCAGAAACATGTTTACAACAGAAATTGAAGAGAAGCCAGATGATATAGAGAAATTTAATCATCCGTAATCCTACTCTCAGAGCCAGACATCACTAATAAATACATCCTCTAGTCCAAGCATGTCAAATTCACAGCTCACAGGCTGTATGCGGCCCTCACCAAATATTTCTGTGGCCAGCCAATATAACAGTATGTAACAAATGTTTTAATAAAAATGTCATTATTTAATTTTTACCATATCCTGTTATAAATTATTAACAATGAACTACAACGTTCGCTAATGACTAATTACTACCATCGTGCTGTGTTCATTTCCCTTACGTGCCTTATGCAGGCGCACCATTTCCCTCCACTAACACCAGCAGCGAATATTTTAGCAGCCGATGACCACATCTTTAGTCTTGGGCTGACTTGTTTGGTGTGCGCAACAGGAAATATTTTGCTTTCGAAGAACAAGAATAGGTTTATTTGTGTTATGCTTATTAATTTGTGAAGTTATTCAGTGTCTGTTAAGTTAATGTTCAAGAGAAAATACTAATTTTTATTAAAATGTTACATTATTTTACGTGGATGATTACTCATGTATTTCAGCCCTTTGTATTCAGCATGTCTCTACTGAAGTAAACATGTGTTCCTATGAAAATTGAAGCTTTTGTTTTTCTGCGGCCCACATACACTTAAAACTTGTTTATTTGGCCCGTTAGCCTTTGAGTCTGACATGCTTGCTTTAGTCTATTTTCTATACAATGCACACTTTATTGAAAAGGAATCATGTCATTCATCTGCTTTTTATCTGTTTCCCTTACTTAAAAATGTATCATGAGTATCAGAAGATATATTTTTCAGACTACTGAATTTTGAGATTTTTATCTTAAAATTTACCAACACGAAGCTCACTTTCCTCTTGGACAAGCCACGCACCCCTTTGAGATGTCAGAGGAGACGTAATGTCACACGTGCCCCTGGAGAGAGGGGCAAGTGTCCCAGAAGTGGCGGGGTGCCCGCTGTCAGAAAGCAGAGGTGACTAAGAACCCTGCGCAAACCAAACAGTGGAAAGCGAAGGAGCCACCACCTTGGAACGCCTTGCTAACGGCGCACACACACAAGATGCAGCCGGGCGCTGCGATGCTGAGTGTAGTCTGGGGAAGGAGACGGGGGGGGGGGGGGGGGGGGGGGGGGGGGGCTCCGCTGATGCCAGGGTACATGCTGCCTCTAAAATGGCTCAAAAAAGCAAACGCTGAGCGCTAGTTCAGTTGCTGAAAACCAGTGATAAGAAGAGAATCTGGAAGGTAGACATAGGGAGGAAAGTTACATCACACAGAGGGGAATTATGAGGTAGTTACATCCTATCTGAAACACACATCAGTAGAATGACACATTTAACACGTGAAAGAAAATAAATGTCCACATCCAGCTAGCTCTTTTCAGAAGTAAAGGCGAGCCCTGACCAGCGTTGGCATCACCACACACCGAAGGCTGCAGGCTGGGTCTGGTCAGCACATACCTAGGTCGCAGGTTTGATCTTGGTCAGGGTGTGTATGGGAGGCAACCAATATATGTTTCACTCTCACGTTGATGTTTCTCGCTTTCTCTCTCTCAATCCCTCCTCTCTCTCTAAAAATCAATAAGCATATCTTTGGGTGTGGGGGGAATTTAGACACTTTAGAAAAGGCAGAGGGAAAAAAAGAGTTCATTTATACACAACTAGCGGAATTATAAAAAAGAGATGTCTAAAAGTGAAGACTTATCTGTTATGAAACAGGATGAGAAACTCAAAAGTTGTTGGAGAAATCTGACTGAATTACAAAAAAAAAGAAAATTGTTAGAGAGCACGCAGCTGCTGGTGATTGAGTGAAATGTCCTCAAAATCCCGGTCCCAGGACGGGCACAGGGGGCTCAGAGGGGTCAAAGGGGTCCCAGGACGGGCACAGGGGGGTCAGAGGGGTCAAAGGGGTCCCAGGACGGGCACGGGGGGGGGCAGAGGGGTCCCAGGACGGGCACAGGGGGGCAGAGGGGTCAAAGGGGTCCCAGGACGGGCACAGGGGTTCAGGGGGGTCCCAGGACGGGCACGGGGGGGCAGGGGGGTCAGAGGGGTCCCAGGATGGGCACAGGGGGGGCAGGGGGGTCCCAGGACGGGCACAGGGGGGTCAGGGGGGTCCCAGGACGGGCACAGGGGGGTCAGGGGGGTCCCAGGACGGGCACAGGGGGGTCAGAGGGGCCCCAGGACGGGCACAGGGGGGTCAGGGGGGTACCAGGATGGCACAGGGGGGTCAGGGGGGTCCCAGGACAGGCACAGGGGGGGCAGGGGGGTCCCAGGACGGGCACAGGGAGGTCAGGGGGGTCCCAGGACAGGCACAGGGGGGTCAGGGGGGTCCCAGGACGGGCACAGGGGGGTCAGAGGAGTCCCAGGACAGGCACACGGGGGTCAGAGGGTGTGGTGGGAAGCAGCGGGGATCAGTAAGTGGTGTTTCCCAGATGCTTGCCCAGGGAGCAGCGGTCCTGCGAGCACCTTTCCCCTCCAGGTTCTGACCGCGTCAGGGAGGAGCTGCGCAGCACAGACCAGGGGAAGGCAGTCCCTTAGAAAGGCGGTGCGGGCCACATTGCCACAGCCGGGCCTCTCAGCACCTCCCGTTCTGAACTGTCCTGGCAGCTCCCAGGGGTGTGGGCAGGCGGCTCCGCACAGCAGGCGCCCTGAGAAGCAGCAGGAAAAGGGGGCTGTCACACGCGGGCAGAGGGGCTGTCACACGTGGGCAAAGGGGCTGTCACACGCGGGCAGAGGGGCTGTCACACGCGGGCAGAGGGGCAGTCACACGCGGGCAGAGGGGCTGTCACACGTGGGCAGAGGGGCTGTCACACACGGGCAGAGGGGCTGTCACAGACGGACAGAGGGGCTGTCACACGTGGGCAAAGGGGCTGTCACACGCGGGCAGAGGGGCTGTCACACGCGGGCAGAGGGGCTGTCACACGTGGGCAGAGGGGCTGTCACACGCGGACAGAGGGGCTGTCACACGCGGGCAGAGGGGCTGTCACACGTGGGCAGAGGGGCTGTCACACACGGACAGAGGGGGCTGTCACACGCGGGCAGAGGGGCTGTCACACGCGGGCAGAGGGGCTGTCACACGCGGGCAGAGGGGCTGTCACACGTGGGCAGAGGGGCTGTCACACGCGGGCTGAGGGGCTGTCACACACGGGCAGAGGGGGCTGTCACACAAGGACAGAGGGGCTGTCACACGCGGGCAGAGGGGCTGTCACACGCGGGCCGAGGGGCTGTCACACGCGGACAGAGGGGCTGTCACACGGGGGCCGAGGGGCTGTCACACGCGGGCTGAGGGGCTGTCACACACGGGCAGAGGGGGCTGTCACACAAGGACAGAGGGGCTGTCACACGTGGGCAGAGGGGCTGTCACACGCGGGCAGAGGGGCTGTCACACGCGGACAGAGGGGCTGTCACACGCGGACAGAGGGGCTGTCACACGCGGGCAGAGGGGCTGTCACACACGGGCAGAGGGGGCTGTCACACATGGACAGAGGGGCTGTCACACGTGGGCAGAGGGGGCTGTCACACGCGGGCTGAGGGGCTGTCACACGTGGGCCGAGGGGCTGTCACAGACGGACAGAGGGGCTGTCACACGCGGGCAGAGGGGCTGTCACACGCGGGCAGAGGGGCTGTCACACGCGGGCAGAGGGGCTGTCACACGCGGGCAGAGGGGGCTGTCACACGTGGGCCGAGGGGCTGTCACACGCGGGCAGAGGAGGCTGTCACACGTGGGCCGAGGGGCTGTCACACGCGGGCAGAGGGGGCTGTCACACGCGGGCAGAGGGGCTGTCACACGCGGGCCGAGGGGCTGTCACACGCGGGCAGAGGGGCTGTCACACGCGGACAGAGGGGCTGTCACACGCGGGCAGAGGGGCTGTCACACGCGGGCAGAGGGGCTGTCACACGCGGGCAGAGGGGCTGTCACACGCGGACAGAGGGGCTGTCACACGCGGGCAGAGGGGCTGTCACACGCGGACAGAGGGGCTGTCACACGCGGACAGAGGGGCTGTCACTCGCTGACAGAGGGGCTGTCACACGCGGGCCGAGGGGCTGTCACACGCGGGCAGAGGGGCTGTCACACGCGGACAGAGGGGCTGTCACACGCGGGCAGAGGGGGCTGTCACACGTGGGCAGAGGGGCTGTCACACACGGGCAGAGGGGCTGTCACACGCGGGCAGAGGGGCTGTCACACGCGGGCAGAGGGGGCTGTCACACGTGGGCCGAGGGGCTGTCACACGCGGGCAGAGGGGGCTGTCACACGCGGGCAGAGGGGCTGTCACACGCGGGCCGAGGGGCTGTCACACGCGGGCAGAGGGGCTGTCACACGCGGACAGAGGGGCTGTCACACGCGGGCAGAGGGGCTGTCACACGCGGGCAGAGGGGCTGTCACACGCGGACAGAGGGGCTGTCACACACGGACAGAGGGGCTGTCACACGCGGGCCGAGGGGCTGTCACACGCGGGCAGAGGGGCTGTCACACGCGGACAGAGGGGCTGTCACACGCGGGCAGAGGGGGCTCTCACACGTGGGCAGAGGGGCTGTCACACACGGGCCGAGGGGCTGTCACACGCGGGCAGAGGGGCTGTCACACGCGGACAGAGGGGCTGTCACACGCGGGCAGAGGGGCTGTCACACGCGGGCCGAGGGGCTGTCACACGCGGGCAGAGGGGCTGTCACACGTGGGCAGAGGGGCTGTCACACACGGGCAGAGGGGCTGTCACACGCGGGCCGAGGGGCTGTCACACACGGACAGAGGGGCTGTCACACATGGACAGAGGGGCTGTCACACACGTACAGAGGGGCTGTCACACGGGGGCAGAGGGGCTGTCACACGCGGGCAGAGGGGCTGTCACACACGGACAGAGGGGCTGTCACACACGGACAGAGGGGCTGTCACACGCGGGCAGAGGGGGCTGTCACACACGGGCAGAGGGGCTGTCACACGCGGGCAGAGGGGCTGTCACACGCGGGCAGAGGGGCTGTCACACGCGGGCAGAGGGGCTGTCACACGCGGGCAGAGGAGCTGTCACATCGGGGCAGAACATGAACAGCTCGGGCTGCTCGGTCTGGCTTTGCTCGGTTTGGGTCACAAACTGATTTTCTCTGTGAGAACATAGCTCTTCAGAGGGCTGCAGACATGGGGCATGTAAGCCATCTACCACGTTAAACTGCAATCTCCAGTCTTCCTCCTCTTCGGTTTGGCCAGGCTGTGCTTTATACAAACTCAAAATCCCGCTTCTTAATGGCTTGTGACAAACACATGCACGCCCATAGGATGCCGCCCACAGCGTCGCTGAGGGAAACACTGTCCGCGCCTCTTGGCGGGAGTTCGGGTAGGACTTGCTCTTCAGCATGCTCCTGTGGAGATGCACCCTTTCCAGAACCGGAGAGGGGGGTCCAGCCTTTGAAGGGCGGGGCCTGCCGCTGCCGCATCTGCTGTTGAGGCTGTAGGTCTGCCTCACACCGGAGCTAGCCCTGCAAAGCCCAGGAGCCCCCTGCCCCTGCCTGCCTCCTGCCTGAACCCTGCCTGTCCCCCTGCCCGCCCCCTGCCCCTGCCTGCCACCTACCTATCCCCTGCCCCCTGCCCCCCGCGCCATGCCCGCCCCTGCCCCTGACGCCTCGCTCCCGGTTCTGGCCAGACGAACTTGCTGCATTCACAGGCCGAGCGCCCACCCGCCGCCCTCCTGCCACGACCAAGAAACTGCACCAGCATTTCATGTCAGTTCAGGCCGGAAAACTAATCGAGTTAATTCCAAAATAAAATGCATTGAATTGCAAAGCAAAGTTAACTTATTTCACTATATCTTTAATTCCATGAAACTTTAAAAAATACTATGTTTTATAACACACCATCTGTAGCCCCATAAAAGCAGGGTTGGCAGGATTCTGAAATGGCTTTAGAAACGGCTGTCTGTTTAAGGAACGAGGGGAGGTTGGTTTGGTCACATTTCCACCCTGACGAGCTTGCTTCCGCCCTGCACCCTGTGCCCGTGCCTCCAAGGGTCCCGCGTGGGCACAGCGTGTGGACCTCTCCTCCGGGCTCTTCCCCGCTGGCAGGGCTGCCTGACAGCACCGGGCTGGCAGTGCCCAGCGTGAGAGGCGGACGGCAGCACCGGGCTGGCAGTGCCCAGCGTGAGAGGCGGACGGGACACACCGGGCTGGCCGTGCCCAGTGTGAGAGGCGGACGGGGCGCACCGGCCTGGCAGTGCCCAGCGTGAGAGGCGGACAGGGCGCAGCGGGCTGGCAGTGCCCAGTGTGAGAGGCGGACGGGGCGCACCGGGCTGGCAGTGCCCAGCGTGAGAGGCGGACGGGGCGCACCGGGCTGGCAGTGCCCAGCGTGAGAGGCGGACGGGGCGCACCGGGCTGGCCGTGCCCAGTGTGAGAGGCGGACGGCAGCAACGGGCTGGCAGTGCCCAGCGTGAGAGGCGGACGGGGCGCACCGGGCTGGCAGTGCCCAGCGTGAGAGGCGGACGGGGCGCACCGGGCTGGCAGTGCCCAGCGTGAGAGGCGGACGGGGCGCACCGGGCTGGCAGTGCCCAGCGTGAGAGGCGGACGGGGCGCACCGGGCTGGCCGTGCCCAGCGTGAGAGGCGGACGGGGCGCACCGGGCTGGCAGTGCCCAGGGTGAGAGGCAGACGGGGCGCACCGGGCTGGCCGTGCCCAGCGTGAGAGGCGGACGGCAGCAGCGGGCTGGCAGTGCCCAGTGTGAGAGGCGGACGGGGCGCACCGGGCTGGCAGTGCCCAGTGTGAGAGGCGGACAGGGCGCAGCGGGCTGGCAGTGCCCAGCGTGAGAGGCGGACGGGGCGCACCGGGCTGGCCGTGCCCAGTGTGAGAGGCGGACGGCAGCAACGGGCTGGCAGTGCCCAGCGTGAGAGGCGGACGGGGCGCAGCGGGCTGGCAGTGCCCAGTGTGAGAGGCGGACGGGGCGCAGCGGGCTGGCAGTGCCCAGCGTGAGAGGCGGACGGGGCGCAGCGGGCTGGCCGTGCCCAGCGTGAGAGGTGGACAGCAGCAGCGGGCTGGCCATGCCCAGTGTGAGAGGCGGACGGCAGCACCGGGCTGGCCGTGCCCAGTGTGAGAGGCGGACGGGGCGCAGCGGGCTGGCAGTGCCCAGTGTGAGAGGCGGACGGGGCGCAGCGGGCTGGCAGTGCCCAGTGTGAGAGGCGGACGGGGCGCAGCGGGCTGGCCGTGCCCAGTGTGAGAGGCGGACGGGGCGCAGCGGGCTGGCAGTGCCCAGCGTGAGAGGCGGACGGGGCGCACCGGGCTGGCCGTGCCCAGTGTGAGAGGCGGACGGGGCGCAGCGGGCTGGCAGTGCCCAGTGTGAGAGGAGGACGGCAGCAGCGGGCTGGCCGTGCCCAGTGTGAGAGGCGGACGGGGCGCAGCGGGCTGGCAGTGCCCAGCGTGAGAGGCGGACGGGGCGCACCGGGCTGGCCGTGCCCAGTGTGAGAGGCGGACGGGGCGCAGCGGGCTGGCAGTGCCCAGTGTGAGAGGCGGACGGGGTGCACCGGGCTGGCAGTGCCCAGCGTGAGAGGCGGACGGCACTGCTCGGTGCAGGCCCAGTGCTGCGCCGAAGCCGCCAGGAGGCTCGGGGCGGGGGACAGGCCTGGAGGCTGGTGCTCCTTCACCCGGCGGCCGGCGGGCAGAGGGTCTCTCCGTCTGTGCGGACCGGGAAGCTCGGGCCCGAAAGGGAGCAGGGCCCTCCCGCGGGCCCGTGTGGCACAGAGGGCCGAGTCCAGGCCGGGGCCACCGGAGAGCACTCAGCTGAGTCGCCGTCTGTTCAGACAAGTTCCTGTCAGCATCACCCACCCTCTGAGAGGAGCTCCATTCCTCATTTACCCCCTCATCCTGCATGTTCGAGAAATGTCACTCACATTGCCCGGTCCTGGCAGCAGAGCCACGGGAGAAGCCGTGCGTGATAAACGGACGTCTCCCAAGAGGATGGAGGCAACTCCTCTCTGCCAGCCAGGGCCTTGTCTCCTCTGCTCCGGCCGCCGGGTCCTCAGAGCTGTTACGGAGCGAGTCCCCAAGAGATGGACTACCGGAGCCAATTTGATTAAGCATGCTAGAATTTATTACAGATTCGAATCCGGGCTCAAACCTTGGCTGATGCAGCAGCCGGCAAACACCCAGGTGAGAGCCCCGATGGAGGGGCAGTCCCTCCAGAGCGCTCACACAAAAACACAGACAAACACACACCTACCGCGGCCAGTCAGGCTCTCCGGACCGGGGTCCCTCATGGTCCTGGCTGGGGATCCCAGACAAATTCATGATCCCCAAGGACCACCAGGGAGCCGAGTCCGATGCAATAAACAAAAGAGCCATCTTCACGCTAGCATGGGCTGTCCCACTCACGCTGGCAGCATGGCGGAAGAGAGCGAATTTCGCCCAGTCCAGAGGTTTTACTCAGGTCGGTGATGTCACTGCCTCGGCTAACCCTGATTGGCCCCTCAGGACAAAGAATTGGCCAATCAGTTATCTGTTCCTAAATCCTAAAGACTAAATTCTAAAGACTGGGGACAGCAAGCAGGGTGGGTTCCCAGTCACACCCTGCTGGACATTGGAATGTGGCCCTATCTTGCCCATAATACAAAAGCAGAACTAAAGGTTATCTATAGTTTCTACCCTGAAGCTACTGAGTCAGTGGGAGTCAATCTCCTGTAACTACCCTATTGTTTCAAAGGTCAAGTCAGATAGCAAGGTTAAAATTCAAACAGCAGTTTTTACCCAAGTATGATTGCTACCATATTTCAAGAGCCAGACCTCAAGGGCAATCAACAAACTAGTAAGTGCCTATGGCTATGTGTTAGCGACTTCCCCATTTCCATCAGCCCCCATCCCCTCCCTGTCTGCCCGGAGGCCAGCCAGAGCTCCCGCCGGCCTCTGATGGGACACGGGAGTGGAGTGACTGAGCGGAGCCTGCGTGAACATAGCTGATTTCTGTTGTTGCTGTGCCTTCCCTCGGCTACGCATTACAACAACACACCAACACAAGTAAGCAACTCCAACATACGGAGTCAGCTTGCCCCCCAGCACCCCCTGCCCCAACACCCCCTGCCCCCCAGCGCCCCCTTCTCCATCAGCGCCCCGTGCCCCCCAGTGCCCCCTGCCCCCAGCACCCCCTGCCTCCCAGGACCCCTGCCCCCAGCATCCCCTGTCCCCCAGGACCCCTGTCCCCCAGGACCCCTGACCCAGCACCCCCTGCCCCCAAGAGCCCCCTTCTCCACCAGCGCCCTCTGCCCCCCAGTGCCCCCTGCTACAGCCACATGAGGGCTGGGCTGCTTCCTGGGCCCCATGTTTAGGACACGGCCTTTCCTTCTGTACGGGTCCCCACACTCCCATTGCCCCTTTAAGAATGTTCAGGCCAAACACACAAGAGGACCCTGGCCAGGTCCTCTGTGTCTAGCATAGGCCATGGGAACCTCTCAGAAATAACAGGGGAGAGAAGAAACCTGAGTCCTCCTAGATATGTGATCAGTGCTGGGGCCCTCCAACAGGCGAGGGGATCCCAAGACAAGAGCTGGGCAAGGAGGCCATGGGGGCATAGGCTACCAAGGAAACAGAACTGAACCTCAAATCATCCTGCTTGGCCCTAGAGGTTGGCTGGTTAACCAGAGACGGGTAAGATTCCTCAGGGAAGGAACAACCGAAGACAGGCACAGTCACAGAGGGGCCATCAGGAGAGAACATGGAGATCAACAGAGGTGGGGCACAGACCCTCATCCTCCCCAACCTTGCAGGGACCTGAACCCTCACCCCTTCAGCAGGAGGTCTCCTGCTTCCATGGCTGCTTCTCTTACCCATGCCCAGCTCAGATCAAGACCCAGATAACAGACAGAGACTTGGCCAACAGCAGCTGCCCTATATCTATGATAAATCCAGCATAGCACCAGGAATGCTCAGGGCCTACTCAAGAATGCAATTAATTTTTTCCACTAATATTTACAGGGTAAACTAAGATTGTTGTTAGAGTATTCAATTTGTCAGTAAAATAGTAATCAAGTTTTCAGGTTAATTTAAATTGGTTAATAGAAATAAGTGAACATCCAAGAAAATTTAAGTGTACTGGACAAAAAGCTGTTCCTAAAGTTTTAACTAAAATTTCTATTGGTAGTGCATCTCACGGTAAAATTGCTTAACATGAAATGAACCTAAAGCAGTCTTATTTTTGTGCAAAAACTTAAAATTTAAAGTTATCAAGACTGCATTACAAAATTTACAAAAGGATTCATTAAAAAAAAAAGGAGGGATAGTAGGATAATATCATGTAAGGAAAAATATCCTGTAAGTAAATTACATCTAGAAAATTTTATTGTAGAAAATTAATTTTTATTTGTAATGCTAACTGCAAGACACCCATGAAAATCACATATGGTGTCAAAATAAGCCAAAGGAAAATTGTTTGGGCAAAAATAAAAAGGATCCCAAGTCAATTTTATAGAAAAGATTCCTTTATTAACTTTTGGTCGAGAATATGTATCTTTTCAGAAAACTACTCCAAGACCATGGGGATTCCTGCAATAGAGAGGAGTTGTCAGGTCTGCTCCAACCACAAGGACAAGAGGAGAATCAGCCCAGAGATGGAAGACGCTAACGACCCCTGGCCACGCTAGCAGTCAGCAGCTGTGCGTTGCTGCAGGTTGCCCAGGACCAAACCAGAGAGAGTTGTGTTGTGGGGTCGAACCCTGGGCTCAAAATAAGACCACCAGAGGCTGATGATTAATTAAAAACGGCAGGCAAGGATTTATTGAAATATCTGGCCAGGACAGCCGTGAGAGCACCACACACAGGTGGTCTCCACACGACTGCACCGTTTCAGGGGTAGGCAGTCCCTTTTAAAGGTTCAAACCACAGGAATTTTCCTTTGTTCTAAATTCTAAATCCTAAAGAATATGTTCTAAAGACTGAGGTCAGCCCGCAGGGTCTTTGCTAGTCACATCCTGCTGGACATTGGAATGTGGCCCTATCTTGCGATAGCCGATAACACAGAAGCAGAGCTCAGCAGTTAGTCTCTAAAGGTTATCTACAGTTTCTATCCCTGGAGCTACTGAGTCAGTGGGAATCAATCTCTTGTGGTCCTGGTCCCAGGCAAGGGAAAACTGCCTTAGCCTCCAGGTCTCCAACTGGAAGCTGAGGTAAATATTCCGTGTTTAATCAGGCAGGAGCCAGACTTAGCAGGGTTAAAATTCAAACATCAGTTTTTACCAAAGTATGGTTGCCACTATATTTCAGGTTGGATCTGCATTGCCACCATCTATCCATCATCCAGATATCATTGCTGACATGTACACATAAGGAACTATTTGACATTGAAACTGGCCTCAGAACTGTTGGACATTGAAATTGGGACTCAAACGTTTTTTGTTATTATAGGTTTATTTCTAGCTGCAGATGCAAGATTTTTTAAAGAAAAGAAATGGGGAAAAATAGTTATAGAGATAAAGAAGCATTGAACAGACTGTCAAATTGTAGCAGGAAGGCAAGGGAGGTTGTGGGGGGGGGCGCTGTAAGAGACCAACCGAAGGACTTGTATTTATGCGTATAAACATAACCAATGGACACAAGGCACGGGGGGGGGGGGGGGGGGGTGAGGAGGTGAAGGCATATGCGGGAGGGTAGGGGAGGCTCGGGGGAGGCAAGAGGGGAAAAGGAGACATATGTACTATTTGTAATGCTTCAAACAATAACAAAAAATCTTATTACAAAAGAAAAAGAAAAAGAATAGGGGAGCAGACCAGGGACCCAGAACTCCGGGGCCCACCCAGGTGCAGCCAGACTCTCTGAGTGGGCAACCAGCTCCTGGGGGAGGAGGGGGGGATCAGCACATCCACTCGGGGCCCATCCCCCTGGAGGTCTTGGGTTTCCCCGGCAATGGAAGAAGCCAAGCTTTCCGCCTACCCTGGCCAGCCCAGGCCTCCATTCAAGGCTACAAAGTTTCAAATATAGAAGGTAAACAAATCCAAACAGAAGTGGCAGCAGCCAAGGAGCTTGGCTTGGCTCCAATCTAGGCTGCAAAGTTTCAATTGTAGAAGGTAAATAAATTTCAGATACCAGGGCCTCCGCTTGGGTGGCTGGCCTGCAAACCACCGCAGGCCCCTCGCTCAGCTGCCCACGCCCCAAGGGCACCCCCACCCTGATCCGTGACACCCTTCAGGGCAAACCAGCTGACCTCCACCCATTCACCAGGTCTCTGTTCTATCTAATAAAAAAGTAATATGCAAATTGACCATCACTCTAACATACAATAGCTGCCCCCATGTGGTCAAAGATCCTGCCTCCATGTGGACACAAGATGGTCAGCAGGGGAGGACAGTTGGGAAAGACTGGGCCTGCAAGGAAGGGCAGTTGGGGGTGATCAGGCAAGCAAGGGAGGGCAGTTGGGAGGCACCAGGCCTGCAAGGAATGGCAGTTGAGGGTGATCAACCCTCCGGTGGAGGGCAGTTAGGGGTGACCAGGCTGGCAGAGGAGGGAAGTTGAGGGCAAACAGGCTGTCAGGAGAGCAGTTAGACATAAATCAGGCTGGCAGGGTAGTGGTTAGGGAGTGATCAGGTTTAATCAGGCAGGAGCCAGACTTAGCAGGGTTAAAATTCAAACATCAGTTTTTACCAAAGTATGGTTGCCACTATATTTCAGGTTGGACCTGCATTGCCACCATCTGTCCATCGTCCAGATATCATTGCTGACATGTACACATAAGGAACTATTTGACATTGAAACTGGCCTCAGAACTGTTGGACATTGAAATTGGGACTCAAACGTTTTTTGTTATTATATGTTTATTTCTAGCTGCAGATGCAAGATTTTTTAAAGAAAAGAAATGGGGGAAAATAGTTATAGAGATAAAGAAGCATTGAACAGACTGTCAAATTGTAGCAGGAAGGCAAGGGAGGTTGGGGGGGGGGGGGCGCTGTAAGAGACCAACCGAAGGACTTGTATTTATGCGTATAAACATAACCAATGGACACAAGGCACGGGGGGGGGGGAGGTGAGGAGGTGAAGGCATATGCGGGAGGGTAGGGGAGGCTCGGGGGAGGCAAGAGGGGAAAGTATATTGTTATATGTCCAAGTATATTGTTATATGTCAGAGCTGATTTTTTTCTGAAGCAAATGCTAAGATACAAGGGGATGGACAGGCCTGAGAAGGTGATTCCGCTGCCCTGCAGACATGGGCATGGCTGCAGGGTGGGGGAGGCCTGCCAGTGATGCAGGCAGAGTGGTTAGGGGCAATCAGGAAGGCAGGCAGGCGAGCAGGTGGGAGCCAGCAGTCCTGGACTGTGAGAGGAATCAAGTCCAAATGGGCAGTCGGACATCCCTCAAGAGGTCCCAGATTGGAGAGGTGCAGGTTGGGCTGAAGGACACCACCCTCCCACCAACGCATGAATTTTGTGCACTGGGCCTCTAGTACGTATTTTAATACTTGGTTAGTCATTACCTATTTTGTTCTTTCTTACTCACTTTGTACCTTCCCAATATCTGAAAAAGACTGTCTTCTCCATATATCCAAATACCAGGAAAAATTTTTAAAAGAATTCCTCCAAGAAATTAATTGTCCACAGAGTAATTTACATAAAATTGATTCTCTTTGATCTAAATTGGATTTTTATCCCATGATGTGTACCTAAATTGATTTCCAAAATGCCAACCGTCTTATGGTTTGTAATGTGATTGCTGGCTTTCCATTAAGTGCCTCTGTTGGCATCACACTTGAATTTAGAAAACATGACCAAGTATATTGTTATATGTCAGAGCTGATTTTTTCTGAAGCAAATGCTAAGATACCAGGGGATGGACAGGCCTGAGAAGGTGATTCCGCTGCCCTGCAGACATGGGCATGGCGGCAGGGTGGGGGAGGCCTGCCAGCGGAGCAGGGTGCAGAGGGAGGAGGGAGGGGCCTGGGCTCACAGTCTGGGCTGTGTCTTCCTCTCCCGCTGAGTCAGTGCCGAGGACAGCGCAGTCCACTCTTGTGTGGCCAACACCCTAACTGCAAAGTGACGGAGTTTCCAGATTCTGCCAAAGACTCCTCTGACGCCTGAGGCCAGCCGGGCACGCACGGCCAGGAGGCTGACGCACTGCAGCTGGGTTTGTAGGCTTTTTCAGGAATTCTGCTGACGTACGTCCGTCCGCCCCACTTCCCAGGAGCCAGCATTCCCATCCCGCCGCCCGGCTCCGGGGGACCAGTCACTGCCCCGGTCTGTCCGCACGGCAAGCTCCGGGGAGGCTGACCGTGCTGAGGAGGGACAGTTCCCATCCCGCGCTCATCGCAGAGAGTCGGAGACAGAAAGCTCCGCTGGGAGTGGAGGGAGGAGAGGAGAGGAAGGCCTGCCTGGAGCCGTCAATGCCCTGACACTGGCCCCCAGCGCAAATCCCCAGCGTTCTTCTGCTCCCAGCTCCGGGGTCAGGGGTCAGCGGCCTGGGAGAGGATGGACAGACTGGCATGCAGGGCTCACAGATGCGCCAGTGCACCCTCCTCACAGGAGTCACTGGCGCCCAGCACCCTCTGGATTTCTGCAGGCAGACTGCGGGTCAGGATAGGGTCAGGGCAAGGTCAGGGCAGGGTCAGGGCAGGGTCAGGGCTGGGTCAGGGCAGGGTCAGAGCTGCGGGTCAGGGCAGGGTCAGGGCTGCAGGTCAGGGCTGCGGGTCAGGGCTGTGGGTCAGGGCAGGGTCAGAGCTGCGGGTCAGGGCTGGAGGTCAGGGCAGGGTCAGAGCTGCGGGTCAGGGCTGGGTCAGGGCAGGGTCAGGGCTGTGGGTCAGAGCTGCGGGTCAGGGCAGGGTCAAGGCAGGGTCAGGGCAGGGTCAGGGCTGGGTCAGGACTGTGGGTCAGGGCTGGGTCAGGGCAGGGTCAGGGCAGGGGCAGGGCTGGGTCAGGGCTGTGGGTCAGGGCTGGGTCAGGGCAGGGTCAGGGCTGGGTCAGGGCTGTGGGTCAGGGCTGCAGGTCAGGGCTGCAGGTCAGGGCTGTGGGTCAGGGGGAGGTCGTGGATGAGTGCCTCCTGCTCCTCCTGCTCCTCCTTCGCTGCTAGGAGCTCCAGGGCGGTCAGGGCGCAGTCTGGGGGCTCAGGAAGCACAGGGGAGAAGTCACCCCTGCCCCGCCCACAGCTCTGCCACAGGCTGGGGGCCCAGTCCTGCTGCTGTTACCTGATTCTTTAATAAAACGAGTCCAGATGTCACCCTCATGGCACCTGTCCATCTTTGACAAGAAAAGCTCGCCTGTGTGCCCCCAGGCTGCCCTCCCGTGAGCCCTGGAGGCTGGGGCGCCTTTGCTCTCGCCGCCCCTCTGGCCCAGGCACCAGGGACAGAACAGGGGGGGACCCGGGTGCGGGCTCAGGCTGGGCGACCCCAGATCCCGACGCGAGGCCTGGGCGCTCTGTGCAGAGACAGAAAGAAGGGGCGCCTTCCCAGTCACCAGGGCGCTGCCTCTTCCCCCGCCCTGCGCTTCAGGAAATGAATGGATGCTCAGGCTGGCTGTCCGCACAGGCGACAGGAACACACAGGCACTTCCCACGGGTCCCTGGATCTCACCAGCTGCTGAAACTCAGCTCTTCGGCATAGAACTCTCGATGCGGCACAGTGCTGCGCGCACACAGCACCTTTCCACGGTTTAGAATGCAGCCTTCATCGGCACCCTCCCCAGGGCGAGCGAGGGCCCTCAGCACCCTCCCCAGAGCGAGCGAGGGCCCTCAGCACCCTCCCCAGGGCGAGCGAGGGCCCTCAGCACCCTCCCCAGGGCGAGCGAGGGCCCTCAGCACCCTCCCCAGGGCGAGCGAGGGCCCTCAGCACCCTCCCCAGAGCGAGCGAGGGCCCTCAGCACCCTCCCCAGGGCGAGCGAGGAGCAAGGATGCCACGGACATTGCACCAAGACAGTGAGCCACATCGCCAGTCCCCTGGGCAGCACCTGACGCTGCGCTCAGAAGCCTGGCCCCCGCAGTGAAGAGAGCAGGCTCTGGGACACAGCCTCCTCCTCCCCCAACCCCCCCCTCCCCCCCCCCCCGTCCACACACACCCCCCGCGGTGCAGTGAAGGGAGTGAGGCCCCTGGACACAGCCCCCGCGGTGCAGTGAAGGGGGTGAGGCCCTGGACACAGCCCCCCGTGGTGCAGTGAAGGGGGTGAGGCCCTGGACACAGCCCCCCGTGGTGCAGTGAAGGGGGGGAGGCCCCTGGACACAGCCCCCGCGGTGCAGTGAAGGGGGTGAGGCCCTGGACACAGCCCCCCGTGGTGCAGTGAAGGGGGTGAGGCCCTGGACACAGCCCCCGTGGTGCAGTGAAGGGGGTGAGGCTCCGAGACACAGCCCCCCGCGGTGCAGTGAAGGGGGTGAGGCCCCGGGACACAGCCCCCGCGGTGCAGTGAAGGAGGTGAGGCCCCTGGACACAGCCCCCGCGGTGCAGTGAAGGAGGTGAGGCCCCTGGACACAGCCCCCCGCGGTGCAGTGAAGGGAGTGGACCCTGGACACAGCCCCCCGCGGTGCAGTGAAGGGAGTGGGCCCTGGACACAGCCCCCCGCGGTGCAGCGAAGGGAGTGGGCCCTGGACACAGCCCCCCGCGGTGCAGTGAAGGGGGTGAGGCCCCGGACACAGCCCCCCGCGGTGCAGTGAAGGGAGTGGGCCCTGGACACAGCCCCCCCGTGGTGCAGTGAAGGGGGTGAGGCTCCGAGACACAGCCCCCCGCGGTGCAGTGAAGGGGGTGAGGCCCCTGGACACAGCCCCCGCGGTGCAGTGAAGGAGGTGAGGCCCCTGGACACAGCCCCCGCGGTGCAGTGAAGCGGGTGAGGCCCCTGGACACAGCCCCCCATGGTGCAGTGAAGGGGGTGAGGCTCCGAGACACAGCCCCCCATGGTGCAGTGAAGGGGGTGAGGCTCCGAGACACAGCCCCCCGCGGTGCAGTGAAGGGAGTGGGCCCTGGACACAGCCCCCCGTGGTGCAGTGAAGGGGGTGGAATGGCCCAAGACCTCACCCAGCTCAGAGCCTGCTCTCCTCACAAGGCGGTGGGGGAGCAGTGGGGTGGCGGTGAGGTGACGGTGGGGGAGCAGTGGGGTGACGGTGGGGTGGCGGTGGGGTGACGGTGAGGTGACGGTGGGGTGACGGTGGGGTGACGGTGAGGTGACGGTGGGGGAGCAGTGGGGTGACGGTGGGGTGGCGGTGGGGGAGCAGTGGGGTGGCGGTGAGGTGACGGTGGGGGAGCAGTGGGGTGACGGTGGGGTGGCGGTGGGGTGACGGTGGGGGAGCAGTGGGGTGACGGTGGGGTGGCGGTGAGGTGACGGTGAGGTGACGGTGGGGGAGCAGTGGGGTGACGGTGGGGTGGCGGTGGGGTGGCGGTGGGGTGGCGGTGGGGGAGCAGTGGGGTGACGGTGGGGTGACGGTGAGGTGGCGGTGGGGTGACGGTGGGGGGAGCAGTGGGGTGACGGTGGGGTGGCGGTGGGGTGACGGTGAGGTGACGGTGGGGTGACGGTGGGGGAGCAGTGGGGTGACGGTGGGGTGGCGGTGGGGTGACGGTGGGGTGACGGTGGGGTGACGGTGGGGGAGCAGTGGGGTGACGGTGGGGTGGCGGTGGGGTGGCGGTGGGGGAGCAGTGGGGTGGCGGTGAGGTGACGGTGGGGTGACGGTGAGGTGACGGTGGGGTGACGGTGGGGTGACGGTGGGGTGGCGGTGGGGTGACGGTGGGGTGACGGTGGGGTGACGGTGGGGTGACGGTGGGGGAGCAGTGGGGTGACGGTGAGGTGACGGTGGGGTGACGGTGGGGTGGCGGTGGGGTGACCGTGGGGCGCCTGTAACCGAGGCCCCAGGACAGCAGTGTTTGCTCCCAGTGGACTCATCACCAACTGTGACCAACCCAAGACCCCCATCCTGTCCCCTCAGGGATGGCTTCCCCTGAGGCCCTCACAGGCGACCCCCCGCCCCGGCCTCCCAGGCCTCTGCGGCCTCTGCCCGCTCCCTGCACCAGAACGCACCCGCGGGCACCCCTCCCGGTGCCGGTGCCGGTGCCGGCACAGTGCCCGTCAGCATGAGCGGACTACAGGAATCCCCGCCCCGGGCCTGACCACCGGGGGGCACACGGTCTCCCTCCTGTGACACAGGCCCGGCTGGTCACAGCCGGGAGGGCCGGCCCCACGGCGCCCTGCCTGCTTTCCTCCTTGGCTCCAGGCGGTGGCGCTGTCCCCTTGCCCGTTAACCAGGGAGACTGGGCCGTGGCCCTGGGGTCACCGGTGATGTCTGGGTTGGCACGGGGTCCCTCTGCAGAGCGCCCACGTGGTTCTAGTCCAGGGCTGGGGCAGGCGGGCTGCTCCTGGAGCAGCTGGTGCTGGCTGGCGCCTCCTGGCTGCGCTTCCTCCTCTGTCTCCGCATCGATTCCTCCTCGGTCAGCCTCTCTCCTCTGGTTCACAACCCACATTGCTTTCGGCTCCGAAGAGCACACATAACCTGTCCCACCGAGACCAGGAGGTTCAGTCAGGAGGCCACGTGTCCCGCAGCCTGCCCAGGCCTGAGGTCCGGAGAGGGGAGGGCATGGAGGGGGCGGAGGAGCCGGGATGGTGTGGGGACGCACAGGTGCCACCAGGCAGCCCGCCTGTCCGTCCCGGAAGGCCTGGGCTGCCTCGCCCGCACCCCGCTGGCTGCAGCAAACAGCTCCGGGAGTGCACACGCTGAGCCGTGAAGAGCAAAGGACAAGCGTGAACACAGCTGCAAGCCTGTCCCTGGGAAAGGCCGAGACAGCCACTCACCTCTGAGTGTGTGCGAGCCGGGGCTCCGGGCCACACCTTCCCGAGATTCTGCCGACCCAAGTCCTGGGAGCAGGGCGCCCCGCGGGCCGGTACCTCTGACCTGGCTCTGCCCCCTCCCGCCCCGTCACCGCGGGGAGTATTTCTGACCAAGAAATTTCAAATGGGATCTCCGGGCACACACAGCTACTGCCTCTCACCACGGGCTGGGCGCTCAGCCTCCGCGCCAGCCCAGGCGCAACCCGGGAAGAGGGCTCTCACCCCGCGCCCCCAGGCCCCCTTCTGCCAGCGAGGGCCAGGAGGGCGCCCCTCGGAGCAGAGAGGACACAGGCCATGAGGACAGCGCCAGCAGGGCCGCCTGAGACCATCGGAAAACATTACAATTCATAACAGCAGCAAAATCACAGTTATGAAGTAGCAACGAAAATAAGTTTATGGCCGAGGGTCACCGCAGCATGAGGAGCTGCATTGAAGGGCCACGCCATTAGGAAGGTGAGAACCGCTGTGGTGAGGAAGCCCACACCTGTGAGGCCCAGGCCGGCCTGCAGACTCTCTCTTCTCCGACATTCGCTGCTTTAGTTGCATCTACTGATGGCCCAGGAGCTGTAGGTGACAAGACGACTTATGTAAGCGTGTTTCTAGAAGTGTCAACAATCTTTCCTTCCTATTTGTCAAATGTTTTATCTACAGAAAGACTAGGTCACGGGCTGCATATGTTTACCCTTTGAATACCAAACCCGGTATAGCTTTAAAAAGCAAGCTTCTCGATAAAAGAAATTATGGGAATTATTTTAAATACTTACCAAAAGAAATGTGTTTACAATTATTCCCGATACCCTTGATCTAAGATGCAAACCTATGTGCTTCCATTCATGTCACAACAGTGACACCCAGTGGCCAGCTTGCTGAAATGCACTTTCAGGGGGGAAACATTGCCGGAGGGACCCTGCACACGCGGGGGCTGTCCCCCAGGCGTCCTCTCCGGTGCCAGGGCAGAGGCTGCGGAGGGGAGGGGAGCTGCCCTCCAGCTGCTCCAGCCGCGTCGTTCGCTCACGCCGAGTAGTGCCAGGAAGGCAGCGGGAACGGAGCCAGACCCGGGGCCGTCCCTGAGCCTCCCCTCTGAGGGAAGCCCTGGCTCCCGGACAGCTCACCTTGTCCCGTCTACGCTTCTCTGAGAGCTCTCCCTGAGAGGCAAACGTGGCTGCAGCCAGGGGATCGGTCCTCTGCGGGGACTCGTGTACGGGGACACGCCCACCGGCTCCCTGCACAGGCACCCGCCCCGATGAGCATGGTGTTGGTGCGAAGAGCTAAAACTCACACCTGCCAGAACCCCTGAAAACGTGGTGCGGGGGCAACGTTGTGGGAGGCGTGTCGCCGTCCCACCCATTCCTGCAGCCACCCCAGGAAAACGACACTCAGTGGGACAGGGTGGGCTCTCACTGCTGGTGCCTTCCCAACTCCAGGGAAGGCAGGGTCTCAGAACTGAGACGCCTCGTGGGTGGGTAAGGGAGAGACTGACAAAGGCGTGTCTGCTTGGATGGATGCTTTAACCATTGTCAACTGTCCCTGTGCCCTCTGGCCTCTGGGATCACCCTTTATACCTCGCCCCTTCCTCCCACCACGTTTCTCCACGCCCCCTCCAAAACCAGCCCCTCAGAGGCAGGCACCCCTGCCAGGCCTGCCCCAGCTCTGCCCCAGCTCTGCCCCAACGCTGCGTCTACAACAGCCTCTCATTTGAGCAACTCGGCCTGCGTTCACCTGTCCCTCCCTCCGGGCCACGGCCCGAGCTCCGCCTGCTCACACCCACGAGGCTCCGCAAGACGTTCCCTGAAACACAGAGGACCCTTGCCTCCCGCTGGGAACTGTGCGCCGAAGTTCCCCCGGCATTGCACACCGGGTGCTGGAAGCATCTGGGCCCGTGCTGAGCCCGAGTCACCGTTACCCTCCGGCGGGAGAAGCCGGGCCACCGAATCTGAGAACGGGCTCGGAGCCGCACGGAGACCAGAGACCAGGACAGTCCGGACGGCGCCAGCGGCCAGGCGCTGGGGGCGGCAGGCGCGACGTGGTATGCGGGGAAGTTTAACAACCAGCGCTCTGAATTTGGACGTGAATGCTGGCTAACCACTTAAAAACTTAAGCTATTTGTCAATATCAGCAACTCTTTTGCTACAATAAAAAAAAGATATACCACATGATCCATTTGGAGGTCTGTGACATTCTTTTAGTTATAAATTATAAAATCGATTTTTAACTTCCAGCCATTTAAACAAACGCTCCATGCTCTCTGCCTCTGACGTGAGGTCACCTCCAGCCTGCATGTTGAGCCTCTGAGCATGAAGGAGCTCTCCTTCCCGGGGACAGCAATGCCGGGCCGCCCGCTCCAGCCTCGCGGCCCGCCCGCGATGCGCTCCTCAGGCCCTCGGCATCCTGAGGAGCAGGAACCGCTGCCTCACGCCCGCCCTCGGCGGGGCTCCGCAGTGAACACCCCAGCTCCTCTCGCGTTCCTGTTCAGCTAATCAACCGCTTCCCGTGAACAGGCTGCATTTGTTTAGAGATAAGGTGCAGCTAGTCCGCTCCTGGGCCCGGTTCCCGTCCAGAACCATTCGGGACCATCAGGACACCAACGTTAAAGCCGGGGATGTATTTCTTAAAGCAGCTCCTTCGTTTAAAGCCCTTCATACGGAAGAAGAGCAGTGCTGGCCAGACTGACCTTCCACGAAGCGCCCTGGACACACATGCCCAGGAGGAGTCCCCGCGCCTGAGGGCGGAAAGGAAGACCCTCCCCTCGCCCAGGCCACTCCTGCATCCCGGCTGCACAGAGAGCCTCCCGTCCCTTCCCGTTTCCGCCAACGCGCTGACCCTTCCTCCCACCGAGAGCTCAGAGCACATAACCGCCGCTGGCGCCCAGCTGCTGCCCAGCTGCTGCCTGGCTGGTGCCCAGCTGGTGTCCAGCTGGTGTCTAGCTGCTGTCTAGCTGGTGTCTAGCTGGTGTCTAGCTGGTGTCTAGCTGGTGCCCAGCTGGTGTCTAGTTAGTGCCTACCTGGTGTCTAGCTGGTGTCTAGCTGGTGCCCAGCTGGTGTCTAGTTAGTGCCTACCTGGTGCCTACCTGGTGCCCAGCTGGTGTCTAGCTGCTGCCTAGCTGGTGTCTAACTGGCACCTAGCTGGTGCCCAGCTGGTGTCTAGCTGGTGTCTAACTGGCACCTAGCTGGTGTCCAGCTGGTGTCTAGCTGGTGTCTAGCTGGTGTCTAGCTGGTGTCTAGCTGGCTGCCTCCTCCTGACTCGAGGGCTGGTGTCCTCTTTCCAGGCCTGTCAGTGGGCTTTGCAATGGCTGCTCCAGGGGTCCCTAGGGCAGGAAGCTGGCTTCACCCCCCAGGGCTAGAGAGGGTTCGTGTGCCCATCTACTCCCCGTTCAACAGATAGGCTCCGAGTCTTTACCGAGACCAGGCACAGGCTCCGCGGAGCCGTCCTGGCAGCTGTAATCCCGGTCGCTCTGTTTGCTCCGGCATTACTGCTGTCTTTAAACATCCATGGAATGGTACTTTGAGTAGCCTGGCTTCCCCGCTCCCTAATGTGATTTCTCTAAGTCAGAGCTTGAAACCAGCGTTGGTTGCAGCCGTTGGAGAGGTGACCCAGGCTCTGCAGGGAGACAGGCGGTGTTCACAGAGGTCCTCCTGGGACACCGAGGACATCAATGGCCACCAGTGGTGCCCAGCGCCCAGGGCAGCACCTGTTCCTCCCTCAGTGCCTCCTGCCATGGCCCCCACTTCTCTCAGCCCAGGGACAGGCGTCTTGCTCCCCTTCCGAGCCTCTGCCCTGCCAGGCGTCCCACCCGACATGCCCTCAGCTCCTCGTTCACTCACAGCCCCCAGAGCCCCGTTGACCACCCAGCCCCCCAGCCCACCGCCTCCTCCACACTGCCTGCACCGCAGCTCCTACCACACTTCATCTTGCTCTCCTCCCCCGAAGTGCAAGCCCCAGAGGGTGGGAAGGTGATTTTTGCACGTTTTACTCATTTCTGTGCCCCTGAAACAGTGCCTTGTATGCAGCAGGCACTCAGCAAATAATGCAGGTGGCTAGCAACAAGCCAGCAGAGCAGCGCCATCACCAGCCATGGCTCCCTCACGTCAGCGAGGGGTCTGCCTCTGGGCCTGAGTGTGTCCGATGGGAAGGCCAGGAGCCTGGGAAGCCTTAGGAGCCTCGCTTCGCGGAAGCAGGTCCCTGCAGCCGTGCTGCACGTTGAAGACGTGCACCCGGGAAGTGTAAAGCTGGCGCCTTTAGAAAGAGCACGTTAGGGCGTTTGCTCACTGGGAGGAGATCAAATAGATGTATCCATACGCACTGAGTGGCATGTAATTTAACATGTGTGATCATATGTGATTGAATTTCCTGTATTTTACCGCACACTTTCCTCGTGTGGGCGGGGGCTGCATACTGAACCGGAAGAAGGCTGCATCCTGCTTGAAGGAAGTCTGTGGAAAGTAAACTTAAAAGGCCCTGGAAGAAGGCATGTGGTCACGCCCCCCTGTCCTCGCTTCTGTTTTCCAGCTGTTTGGGGTGCCTTCTAGCAATGGCCAGAAGGTGGCAGCCTAACCCTCCTGCTGCACATGAATTCAGGGTTCCATTCTTCCCAGACAGCACTGAGGAGGCCAGGAGGATTTCAGAAACAGGAGGGCAGAGACACATCCTCTCACCGCGCCCACAGCACCTGGTGGATAACACTGGAGAAGCCTCTCTCTATACAGTCCGAAGATGAAAGCATTGGCCTACACAGTATTCTGGAATTCTCTCTCTTTTTTGAAAGATATTTGATTGTTTACTTGCTTTTTAAGTATCTGTGGCCTCCTAAGTCTTCCCTTACAATGATGGGGGAGGGGGGGCCCTCAGGGCGTCCCATTCCCACAGCGCACTCAGCAGGTTCCCGAGGCCCCATCTGCACCCAGGCCTCCTGGGCCCAGGCACAGCGGCAGGGGCAGGGCGGGGTGGTGGGTCTCGGAGGGGGCAGGGCAGGGGAGGGGGACTCAGAAAGCAGCCTGCCCTCTGCTCCTGCTCCCACGTCCTGGGGGGTTGGAGGGGCCATCCCCCAGCACGGCCGTCCAGCCAGCAGCTACCACTCAGCCTGGTGATGAGCGGCAGTGACCGGAGCCTGAGCGGTGCCCTCAGCTAGGCCGGGTGCTGACCACAGGGCGGCAGTGACACGTTCGCTGGGCCTGGGGGACAAGAGTGATGCGTGACCCTGGGCGAGGACAGAGCCAGGAGCCCTGCAGCCCTGGCCGTGCCAAGCACAAAGGGTCAGAGGGTAGTGGAGAGGCTGTGCATGGGCCCTTGTTCGGCCTGGAGCCCACTGGCCCCGGGGGAGGAGGGCGAGGAGGACAGCGCTGCGCACTGCTGCTGCAGAGCGGGGCTGGGAATGGCCGCCTGTGCTCACTCGCCTGCGTGGGCGAGGGCAAGGTCAAAGCCAACTCCCAGGACAGGCCGTGGTGACAACACACTGTCCCTGGCAAGCGGGTCCTCATGAACGACGGCCTACAACTGAGGCTCAGTATGCGCCTCTTCTCGTCCCCAGATGTGCTCCTGGTTCGCAGCCAGCGGGGCGGCTCTCGGTGACTCAGGAGATGACACACAGGGACGGAATGTGGGGCCTGCCAATCACCGGGCCTGACTTGAGGAACTGGGCGCCGTCCACACAGTCTATTCTCAGCTTGATGAAGGCTCAACTGGTTATGCACGTGTGGCCTCTCCGACCAGTCAGACGTGCTGGTCGCACAAAGGAAGCACTGGTTCCACAGCCTGACCCACCACCTCCTCCTCTCCTGTGTCTATCATAGCGTGGAGGGCACTTGGTCCTCAGGACTTCAACTCTGAAGCCACCGAGGGGGCCTGCAGGTCTGTGTTCAATTAGGAAACTCCGGCCACTGATGTTCTCAGCAGAAAGGTGTGTGTTCCATGTCCTCTGACACTGCCTCCAGCTTTTCCATGTGCACAAGCCACCGGGAGCGCCTCCAGAAACAATGGGAGGGCCCGAGGCGGGGCGCCCGGCCCTGGCTGTGCTGCTGCGTACGCACCGGTGACAGGGACTGGAGAGAGAAGCTCCGAGGAGTGGCCGAGAGACTGCGGTCCAGGTAGAGTCACCCCAGTCATCTCCGTGCAGACTGGACCTGCTGAGGGTGCTCTGACCCCGTGCGAGGGCCCTGTGCCTTCCTGTCACCTGTCCTCAGTGAGGCTGGGTGTCCAGGAGAGCTAGCCCCGAGGGCCACCCAACACAGGCTGGCTTTCCCCTCCCCTCCCCTCCCCTCCCCTCTCCTCCCCTCTTCTCCCCTGGTCTCTCCTCTCCTCTCCCCTCCCCTCCCCTCCCCTCCCCTCCTCTCCCCTCCCCTCCCCTCCTCTCCCCTCCCCTCTCTCAGAGTATGAGGTTCTGCCTTGAGAAGTGGGTCTGCAGGTGCATGTGTGCGTTTGGCAGAAAGGAACACTGCGCTCCCCCTGAAAGGTCCACACACGCCTAGTTGCTCTTTGTCCTCACAAGCCAATGGCCATCTGCGAATTTCAGAGGACAGGGTTCTCCACATGCGCCCGTGAGGCCACTCCCACCTTGCTATGGGGCCCGCACGCCTGCACTGGAGACTCACCTCAGCTCCCCAGGCCTTGCACAGGTACGGGGGGGGGGGGGGAGGGGGGGGTACAGAGTGAAGGGCAATGGGCATCTGCTGGAGTCGTATGCCTAGAGATTAATGCCAGTTCACGGGGTCTCACAGAGCCACCCACCAAGGGACTATATGCATGTACTGATTCACTGAGGCCACTGCCGACCACTTAAACTTAGATAGATGATAGATAGGTAATAGATAGATAGATAGATAGATGATAGATAGTTGATAGATAGATGATAGAGATAGATAGATAGATAGATAGACAGATACATAGATGATGGATAGTAGATAGATGATAGATAGATAGATAGATAGATAATGGTTAGTAGATAGATGATTGATAGATAGATAGATAGATATAGATAATGAGAGAGAGAGAACAGTCACTTTAGAACAGAGTTTCTCAACTGCTTTCTAAACTAAATATGCTCTGACCTCACATCCAGCATTGGTATTTACCCAAAGGAGCTGAAAACCTACGTCCATAGCAAACCCCGCAGCTTTACTCATGATTTCCAAAACTTGGAAGCGACCACGATGTCCTCCAGGAGCTGACTGGGCGAATAAGCTGTGGCACACCCCGACGATGGGGTGTCACTCAGCACTAAGTGGCTGTCGAGCCACAGGAAGACACGGAGGAACTGGAGGTTTGCATCACCAAGTGGAGGAAGCATCTGAAATGTCTGTGCACAGTGTGATCCCAGCCCCTCGATATTCTGGAAAAGACAAAACTACAGAGGCAGTAAGAGGTGCGTGCTTGTCAGGGTTCAGGGTTCTGGAGGGAGAAGGAACATGGAGGATTTTTAGAACAGAGAACTCACTGTATGATGCTATAATGATGGACCCATGTCATACATTTGCCTAAACCAGTGATTGGCAAACTGCGATTCACGTGCCACATGCGGCTCTTTGGCCCCTTGAGTGTGGTTCTTCCACAAAATACCACGGCCTGAGGCTGGGAGCGGCCAGGCCCGGAGCAGCAGCTGCCAGGCTGGGAGCGGCCAGGCCCGGAGCAGCCGGGTCTGGTGTGGCCAGGCCCGGAGCAGCAGCTGCCAGGCTGGGAGCAGCCAGGCCCGGAGCAGCAGCTGCCAGGCTGGGAGCAGCCAGGCCCGGAGCAGCAGCTGCCAGGCTGGGAGCGGCCAGGCCCGGAGCAGCAGCTGCCAGGCTGGGAGCGGCCAGGCCCGGAGCAGCCGGGTCTGGTGTGGCCAGGCCCGGAGCAGCAACTGCCAGGCTGGGAGCGGCCAGGCCCGGAGCAGCCGGGTCTGTGCAGCCAGGCCTGGAGCAGCAGCTGCCAGGCTGGGAGCAGCCAGGCCCGGAGCAGCCGGGTCTTGTGCGGCCAGGCCTGGAGCAGCGGCTGCCAGGCTGGGAGTGGCCAGGCCCAGAGCAACTAGGTCAGGAGCGGCGGTGACCAGACTTGGAGCAGCTGGTTGTGGAACGAACCAGAGCAACAGAGGCCAGGCCCAGAGCAGCCAGGCCCGGAACAGCTCGCTCTTCGCCTGCCCCTGCCCCACGGCTGCCTCTCAGACATGGCTGGAAACTTTTGTGGGAACTTGAGGGTCTGCTGAATCAAGTGATGAAGGCTTAGATCTGGATGTGTTGAGTTAGTATAGGGCTGGGGTGTTGACCTGTGAGTGCCTTGTGCGGGGCCTGGATGAGGCTGGTTGACCTATTTGGAAATGTCTTTTGTGTGAAATGTATCATTGGGCATGTGGTGGTATTATTGATATGAGAAAATGCTAAGTAACTGATTTACTATCTGAAAAGGGATTTACTATCGGGAAAAGGGAGGGAGGAAGAGACTGAACATAAACTGCACCTATGGATGAGGACAATGGGGGATGAGGAGGGGGCGGAGGGTGGGGTGGGAACCTGGTGGAGGGGGGAAGAAATGAAGAACCTTTGTAACAATATGAACAATAAAGATTGATTTAAAAAAAATTAAAATTAAAAAAAAATACCACGGCCTGGGCGAGTCTATTTTAAAGGAGTGGCATTAGAAGAAGTTTAAGTTTAAAAAAGGTGGCTCTTAAAAGAAATTTCAATCATTGTACTGTTGATATTTAGCTCTGTTGACTAATGAGTTTTCCGACCACTGGCCTAAACCAATAGAATGTATAACACCAAGAGTGACCCATAACATAAACTAATAAACTGTGGACTCGAAGTGATAATGGTGTCCTCGTGGGTTCACTGATTGTCACAAATGTACTGTCTGGTGGGGGATGTTGACAATGGGGGAAGTTGGGGGTGACAAAAGATGTATCAGAAGTCACTGTACCTTCAGCTTAGTTTTTTATGTGAAACTCAAACTGCTCTAAAAAAAATTAAAGTATCCTCTATAATAAAGATATAATATGCAAATTGACCGTTACACTCTTGCACAAGATGGCCGCCCCTATGTGGTCAAAGATGGCCACCACAAGATGTCCGGTAGGGTAGTTGTGGGCAATCAGGTCAACAGGAGAGGGCAGTTAGGGACGACCAGGCCTGCAGGGGAGGGCAGTGGGGGTCACCAGGTTGGCAGAGGAGGGCAGTTGGGGATGACCAGACCAGCAGACTGTACACAGTTAGGGGCGACCGGGCTAGCAGGAGAAGGCAGTTTGGTGGTGACTAGGCTGGCAGGGGAGGGCATTTGGGGGGACCAGGCCTGCAAGGGAGGGCAGTTGTGTGGGGACCAGGCCTGCAGTGGAGGGCAGTTGGGGGTGACTAGGCCTGAAGGGGAGGGAAGTTAAGGGTGACCAGGCCAAAGGGGAGGGCAGTTAAGCATCAATCAGGCTGGCAGGGAAGTGGTTAAGGGGTGACCAGGCTGGCAAGCAGCAGCGAGTGGTTGGGAACCAGCAGACCCAGATTGTGAGAGGGATGTTCAACTGCCGGTTTAGGTCCAGTCCCACAATCAGACATCCCCCAAAGAGTCCCAGATTGGAGAGGTGCAGGCTGGGCTGTGGGTCACCCCCCACCTCAGTGCACAAATTTTGTGCACTGGGCCTCTAGTAAATACATGATGAATGAAAAACCACATTCTTCAATAAAAAGAGAGGGGAAGGTGCCTGTTTCTCAGGGAATTATGGGCACTGTTTATTTTCCCTTCTACTGAGAGCTCTAAGGCCGTAGGGCCACATGCCACAAACACAGTCAGAGCAAACTAGCAAATGAAAGTTACCATTGCTGAGGTGAGGAGATGGGTGTGGGGCAGGGTGCTGAGTGCTGGCCCTCCTGCTCCTGTTGGTGCAGACACTTGCTAGACGCCCTTAGGGAGGCTCATTCACACCTTCCTGAGCATAGAGCCTCAATCAGCTACAAAATCTCTCTACAGTCCAGCACACCGGAGGCGTGTGGAATTCATCTTCATTGGACATCAGCTGAATAGTAAGATCAATAGTCTAAATAGTTTCACTAATTAAGACCTAAAACTTAGGAGAATCTTAGCTTCTTAAATTCTTAAACCTCAGAATCTCTGAAAGCAAGGGAGCCTGCTTATATAATTCAAGTTCACTCAAAGAATTTAACACCAAGTGCCCTCAAACCTTCTCTAAAACATTGACAAAACACCTGCCATGCACTCCTGGCCCCAAGGGAGGAGACAGCAGGAAAAGACAGAGGGCAAAACAAACAACAACAGAGCCCCAGTTGCCTCAAAACCTTTTAGACAGGAAGCTTCCCTTCTCCCAGATTCTGGCAGGATTCCTCCCTTGACTGGCTTTCCTGCAGATACAAGAATGCAGATGTCACCCCCCCACCCCCACCCTCACCCCCAGTGAAGGTCCAGGGAGTCATCGGTGTGTTCTCTCTGTCAAACCACCAGTGCCTTCCAGGTTGATCTGTTGTGGATGGTCTTTCTCCATTGCTAGTGGGAGCGAGGTTCTTGAGGTATCACTGGAATGAGCATTTCCAAGGCCCCATGGTAGGACAAGATGTGGTAGAAAGCTTTATTTGCATGGAATTACATCCTTGGGTTTCCGAAGTCTCATTGCCCTTAATTCAGTTTGGAAAATCTTTAAGCAAACCAGTATCCAGAACTGAGTCCAGTCCAGCACCAGGCTCCTGCAGTCCGTTAGTCCATCATGCGGGCTCCAAGGAGCAGCGAGCCGCGTGGCAAATGCGGGAAGGAAGAGGGCGCATCCCCTGCAATAAGAGAACCAGGAGCCGGAGAGCAAGGAAGCAGGAGAGGTGGCTCCCCTGGGAGGGGCTGACATCTCAACTTCCTGTGCTGCAGTGGCCACACCTGCTCTGGCCAATGCCCTGTCCCAGGTGTGACTGACAGCAAAGCACCTTCCCTATTGAGCATGTGTCATGGCCCTCGGCCAGACCCTGCCCCCAGCAGAGTGTGGGTAGTAGACCAGCGGTTCCGTGGGGACTGTGAAACTGCAGCTTCCGGGCAATGCTGCACAGATGGCGTTACCCATGGCCTTTGGCCTTCCCTTTGCACCTTTCCCATCACCAATCACCAGCTGAACTGCAGTGGCATCAAGAGCAGAACAAGCCACTGAGCCTGGATCCTCTCAGACAGGACTTTGCCAAGACAGGCCACCTACCCTCAAAGATGAGGCTCCGTATTTATAACTTGCTGATGACTTACCTCAACGGGGACACTTGTTTTTGTGCCTCTTTTTGGGGGACACCTAAATTAGCATGGAATTGCCTTAGATTTCAAACTCCAGATGAGACGGGAACCTGCAGCTCTGCCGCTCACTAGCCATGAAACATTACTGAGCCTCCTTCCTGAGGCCGCTCAGAGCTGCACTTGGATTAACCACTTAATCCTCAAAGGACCATGTGAGATGGGACCAAGGAACAGGGAATAAGCAGCATGCTGCACTGCGGCCAGGGCAGCCTCGGGGCCAGGAGCTGGAGCCTGTGCTCTCCATCACTTTGCTGGTGAGTTTTGATGTTTAAGTGTAAGCCACCGTAAGAACTGCCTTTCACGTGACCCATATTAACATGTATGTTCTACAACACAGCCCAGCACCACACATATAATTAAAACCACCAGTATTTTCTATTGTGTTTTATTGTTTGAAATTGCTGGTCACTCCCCACCAAACTGACTTCAGGATCCAGTGAGATTCGTGAGCAGACGGACGTTTGAAAAGCAGGCCTTGGTTCCTCCTACAGCCAGAGGAACTTTGTGAGGGTAAAACAGGGTGACAGGTGCAAACACTTATTAGAATGCCTGGCGCACACTGTGTGCTCCACGCAGAGCAGGGTTTGGTGTTGACCTTGTAAACAGGCTGTAGTTATGGGAGGCAGGGGCAGGGATGGGGAAACCCTAACTGGGCCGGAGTTGAATTTCTTGCCAGTGAGCTGCGAGACTGGGAATTCCCCGGATTTTTAACTTGTGCTGTCAGGGCGATCACTTCAGGAAGGAGCTGGCCGCTCGTCTGCTTCCCCTTGGGCACTGGCAGGGCTGTTTACAGGCTGTGCCTGCCTCCGGCTGAGACGCTAGGGAAGCAGCTATGGTTAAGTTGGTCTATGGTTACATCTAATTCAGGACGCTCCACTGTGCCGGTTAGGCCTTCCCAGAGAGCCCAACAGGGAGAGGCGCACGTTTCCTGCTGATGCTTTATAAATTAATAGCTGAGAGGCTTGGGACCACACACACCTTCACTCCCTTGCAAATGCATTGTCTTCTAGAGGCCAGAAGCCTGCGCTGGGACTCCCCTGCTGGGCTAACTCCAGGAGCTGGCAGGACTGCATTCCTTTCTGGAGGCTGAGGAGGTTCCATTTCCTCCCTTTCCAGCTCCTTTCTCCAGGCCCTCTCTCCTCCCAGCCTCAGGCGCTGGTGGAAGCCTCCTCCCACCAACCCCTCTGACTGGGACCCTGGCTCAGTCTCACCTCTGGCCCCACTTCCTCTTCCACCTGCCCAGGACCCTGTGCTGACCTGGGTCCACCTGCATAGCCCAGACCGGCTCTGTTTTCAGATCCGGGGTTTAGTCACGCCTGCAAAGGCCCGTTTTCCCTGTAAGGTCACACTCAGAGGTCCAAGGGATTAGAACTCGGACCTATGGAAGGAAAGGGGCAACTGCTCTGCCTACCGCAGAAGGCAAGCAGCACCACAGGCCTCGGCAGCAGCACGTGTGCGGCGGGCATTGCCCCGTGTTCTGCTGCTGTGGACCATTTCTCCCTGAGAAGCGGAGGCTCTAACGCCTAACTGCCTGGGCCACATCGGCAGGCAACACCAGGGCTGCCTGTCTTCAAGGTCATGCCTTCAAGCACGAGTGTGTGAATTCAGTGGCTGCAGCTTCTCCCCATCACAGACTCACTTCACTCTCTTTCCCAGGAATGTTATTTTGAAAGATTTTGTTTGTAAGTTTTTTTCATTAATGAAAGCAAACTTCTAATTGTCATATCTGAGAAGTTTGAGCTAAACTCTTTGCCTCTTTTGGGATTTATATAGCTTTAGCCACAATGATGCGAGTTAATATTTTATTTAATGTATTTTGGCGTCATTTTGGAATAAGGGAAACAGGAGCCTAGGAGTCCAGAGCAGAAGGAATCAAGGAATGAGGCAGTCAGGAGAAATGGGTCCGACTCAGTCTCAAAGAAACAGAGATCTGGGTCAGACCAGAGAATGAAGAACATGCAGGACACTTAGGGAGTGGGACCAGGTCCACACAGGGTGCGACACAGGAACCTGGAAGGAGAACGGGAGATGATGACTGAGGACAGATGACGCTCAGAGGCTTGGAATCAGGCACACAGGCCAAATTACCCGCTCCGGCGGGCTGCTAGGCTTGGGGGCCATCGGCTAGAACAAGGACAGGAGTGAGGAAGGAGCCTTAACTCACCTCTGGGAGGGAAACCTGCCTGGAGACCAACTGTACTATGTCCCCTTTTGATTTTTCTAAATTTCATACAATGCACATGTACGAGGAAATGTAAGAGAGATAATGCATGTAATGTATAATATATAAATTGTATGTGTGGCCGAAACCAATGTGGCTCAGTGGTAGAGTGTCGGTCTGTGGACTGAAAGGTCCCAGGTTCGATTTCGGTCAAGGGCATGTACATTGGTTGCGGGCACATCCCCGGTAGGGGGTGTGCAAGAGGCAATTGGTCGATGTTTCTCTCTCATTGACGTTTCTGGCTATCTCTCTCCCTTCCTCTCTGTAAAAATTCAATAAAATATATTTTAAAATAAATTAATTAATTAAATAAAAAAATAAATAAATTATATGTGTAACATATAGATACAACCATGTAATGTATGCATGTAATCTATACTAATAAAAGGGTAATATGCAAATTGGTCAGGATGCCCTCACAGTAACAACCAAACAGCAGGCAGGGGGGCAACCAGGCCAGCTGGGGGGACAGTGAGGGGCGACCAGGCTAGCAGGGGGAGGGGTAGTTGGGGTGACCAGGCTGGCAGGAGGGCAGTTGGGGGACAGTTGGGGGCAACCAGGCTGGCAGGGGAATAGTAAAGGATGACCAGGCCGGTGGGGGGGAGGCGGCGGCAATTAAGGGTGATCAGGCCAATAGGCAGAGGCAGTTAGGGATGATCAGGCTGGCAGCGGGGGAGGGGGGGACAGTTAGAGGCAATCAGGCAGGCAGGCAGGTGAGCAGTTAGGAGCCAGCAGTCCCAGATTGTGGGAGGGATATCTGACTGCCAGTTTAAGCCCAATCCTGATAGTCAGACATTCCCCGAGGAGTTTCTTATTGGAGAGGGTGCATGTTGGGCTGAGGGGGACCCCCTCCTGCACATGAATTTCATGCACCAGGCCTCTAGTCTATCTAATAATAGTATAATATGCAAATTAGTCAGGACATCATCATTAAATGACCAAACAGCAGGGACCTGAGGCTGCATGGCACCTGGCCTGGACAGGGAACCTCAGGCCATGCCCTCTGTGCAATGGGGCTTGACTGGTACCTCAGGCCTATGCCCCCCACCTGGCAGGGCTTAAGAGGGGACCTCAGGCCGCACCCCCTTCCCAGCGGGACTTGACTGGGGATCTGAGGCTGTGCTCCCCACCCAGTGCCAGGAGGGGCTTGGCGTGGGTGGGCTGGCTGGGTCTGGGTCTCCTGTGATTTTGAAGAACATTTGGATGGATGGGGACTTGACTCTGGGTCCCACAGCGTGCCCAGACTCTGTCAGGAGGGAGCTTTTCATAGACATTTTACTAATTTTCTTTAATCTATGACACTTCTATTATAGAGAAAGAGAAAATAGCAATATTAAAATATTTCCTCTAATTCCCTTTAATGTGCACAAATTTTGTGCACCAGGCACTAGTCCTATATAATAAAGAGCTAATATGCAAATAGTCATTATGCCCTCACACCATCATGCCATAACAGCTCAGACACTCAACACTGGGGAGAGAGGAATGGGGACCAGCCAGGCTGTGGCCCAGGAGAGAAACAAGTCGCGTGCCCCACAGCCTCAGGCACCAGCAGCTGGGGCTGTGGCCCAGGAAAGGAACAAGCTGCCTGCCCCACGGTTGCAGGTGCAAGTGGCTGTGTCTGCACCTGTGGCCTGGGAGAGGGACAAGCCTCCTGCCCATGGTCTTCTCGGCTGTGGCCAGCCCAGGCAAAGCCAGCTGGGTCCTAGGTGCCTGCAGCCAGCCGAAAGAGGTATTCCTTGGTGTCAGGTGCAGGACAAGGCAGAAGTGGTTAGGAAAGATCAGGCCAGCAGGGGAGTAGTTAGGGGCAATCAGGCTGGTAGGGAAGCAATTAGGGTCGATCAGGCAGGCACACAGAGATGGTTAGGAGCCAGGGGTCCCAAATTGTGAGAGGCAGTCAAGACATCCCTTAAGGGGGTCCTGGATTGGAGAAGGCGCAGGCCAGGCTGAGGAACAGCCCCCCCCATGCAGAATTTCATGCACCAGGACATCTATCCTACCTAATTAAAGAACAATATGCAAATTAACCATCACTCTGCTACATTTACAAGCCACGCCCACCAGCCACACCCACCAGCCAATCAGAGCGAGTATGCAAATAAACCAAACCAAGATGGCTGCAGCCACAGAGAGCAGGAGGGAGGTGTTTCCTTGACAACAGAGGAAGCCAAGATTTCTGCCTGCCCTCGCTGGCCTAAGCTTCCACTCAAGGCTACAAAGTTTCAATTATAGAAAGTAAACAAATTTCAACAAAATGGCAGCTGTCATGGAGCAAGCAGGAGGCTTGGCTCCAGATTACAAAGTTTCAATTGTAGAAGGTAAATAAATTTCAGATACCAGGGCCTCTGTTTGGGTTGCCAGGGGGTGTGGCTGGCCTGCAAACCACCACAGGCCCCTCGCTCAGGCCACCCCATGCCCCAAGGGAACCTTCGGTGCAAACCAGCTGGCCCCCACCCATGCACCAGGCCTCTGCCCTATCTAATAAAAGAGTAATATGCAGATTGACCATCATTCAAACACACAAGATGGCTGCCCCCAAGTGGTCAAAGATTCTGCCACCATGTGGACACAAGATGGCCACCACAAGATGACCAGCAGGGGAGGGCAGTTGGGAGGCACCAGGTCTGCAAGGGAGGGCAGTTGGGGGCAATCAAGCTTGCAGGGGAGGGCAGTTAGGGGTGACCAGATCGGCAGAGGAGGGACATTGGGAGCAACAGGCTAGCAGGGGAACAGTTAGACATCAATCATGCTGGCATGGGAGTGGTTAGGGGGTGATCAGGCTGGCAGGCAGAAGTGGTTAGGGGCAATCAGGAAGGCAGGCAGGTAAGCAGTTGGGAGCCAGCAGTCCTGGATTGTGAGTTGGACATCCCTCGAGGGGTCCCAGATTGGAGAGGGTGTAGGCTGGGCTGAGGGACACCCCACCAGCCCTCATGCATGAATTTCATGCACTGGGCCTCTAGTACCATAATATATGCCTATGATGTATAGGTAGATTTAGATAGATAAATAGGTAGATACACATATAATATGTTATCCATACAAGTAAAATACAGGTATATAACATATTAAATATCTACAATATATAAGTGTTATAAAATATAGATACATATACACTGACTGGCCAGATTATTATGATCTCTGAATGCATAATAACCTGACCACTGTGTGTGTATACATATATATTGGAGTCCCAGTGCATGAATTCATGCTTGGGTGGGTCCAGCCATCCTGGCCTGGGGGAGGGGACAATTTGCATATTAGCCTTCTATTATATAGGATATACACTGATTGGCCAGATTATTATGTGTTCAGAGATCATAATAATCTGGCCACTCAGTGTATGTACAGTATCATATATGCATGCAAATGTAACACATACATATAATATACCTGTTATATATATTACATGAAACATATAGATGTATGCCTGTGATGTGTTTATGTGCCTATAATATATAGATACATGCATGTAGCATAGATACATACACACAAAATATATTATGTAATGCATAGATACATATACATAATACATACATGTACATAAGACTATCTTTACTGACCACAAGTACCTTACTTAAATAAACTAGGCACACATGGGAGCTTGGGTAAACCCTTCTGCTCACCCCCAAGAACAGCCAGTTCAGCAACTTTCTCACTGTCTTCAAAAATCCCTCCTTTGCTCACCCTTCTTCATGCTAAGCACCAAGAGCCTGGCACCAAGCAGTTCACTTTCCTTTTACACGTCTGCCCAGCGTGTCTGAGAACTTACGATAGAACCGACTCAGAAGGCTCACAGGACACTGTCACACCCCGGACCCATGATCAGCTGCAGAGTCACATGCAGCCCAGCCCAGCCCAGGCCAGACATCCTCATTCTCACCCCAGGCTCCACCCACCACAGAGATGGCAGCATTGTTTGCCTTTTCAATCAGCATGCAACTCCAGAGGGATTCTTATCTCAGAGATCAACAGGTACCTGATTGCTGTCCAACTGGCTTGTTTTTAAGAGCTGGCTGATGAGACAGCTCCGCCAGCGCTTCTGTGGGCGGCTGTTGGGTCTCTGCACTTCCTGAGCACTAATGCATGCTCTCTCTGGGGTACGGGAAGCTTGACAGTCAAAGCAAGCACCCCGTAGTCCCGGGCAGCTAGCCTGGGGCATTAGTGCCATGAAGGGAAGCTCAGGCCAAGGAGGCCCTGGGATTTCTTCCCTGCTGCAACGTGTAGGGAAAGCTGCGTTCTCAAAGACTCCTGGATCAGCTGTGGCTAAACTGCATTCAAAGTCGTAGTGCTACGCACTTGTTTAGTTTAGCTGTTATACATGAGGTGATTTAAACAAGAACAAGTCACAGCAGGCACAGGAGGGATAGTAGATCAAAACTCTGGGCAACCAGATCCAAAAAGACAGTTTGGTTGCTCTTCGTGCATTTTGCCAATGTTCACGTGTAAGATCACACACTGCATTGTGTGAATGAAAGTGTTACAGCCAATTACCTGGTCTGCCTGTCTTACCTAGTGAGTCAGTGCAGAAATATTCCTGTGCTTCTCACAGAGAGTAATCTTAGAAACTGTGTCAACAGAAAACACCCAAGATGGAGCAAACGCTGAGCTAGAACCTGTCCAGCCCTCTCGGAACACCTGGGAGGCAGAAAACACGTTGCCTCTTCCTGTCTGTGCCCACAGCGTTCACTCTCCAATGACAAGACACCAGGATCGAGAACACCGTGGGGCAGAGCCAGGACTCACACTGACGAGGCACATCCAGGCGTGCCATCTCGTTCGTTCCCACTGTGACCCTCACGAACGAGGAAAGTGGATAGGAACCGTGGGCACTGAAATCGAGACTGCGACCACACACGCCCCTGCGGACATGTTTTATGTGAGTGACTGAGGCCAAGCACTGCGGAGACTCCCAGAGCCTCTGCCCAGCGACCCACAAGTTATCGATACAAAGATGTTGCAGACGCGTGGTGGCACCTCCGCCAGCAGGCGGGTCTGTTCTGCCTGTCGGGTAGGACAGGACTAGGAAGCCCATTGCCAAGGGCTCTAAGACACGTTCTTCACGTTTCTGGGGCAAGTTCACATGGTGGTCCCCACCTCCACGGCTCTTTTGCTTACTTCTCAGTTGGTTCTGAACTTCAGATAAAAAATATCACTTTTTAGCGCCATCATATCTCAATAGGTTGTCTCAGTAATATAATATTTGGTAGAATGTAAGACATTTGTATCTATGGGAGCTAGTATATCACTCTCACTGCCAGTTTTTAATGCTTTAGTCATTCAATCAGGTGACAGTTTTGACTAATTCTACAAAGAGGGATAAACTTAAGTTAATGTATAATTATGCTTGAAATAAAACATATTCCATCCAGTGTTGTTAGTTGTACTTGGTTTGTTTTAAATATTTAAGACAATTTTAATTTTCTAAAAGGTGACAGGAAGTATTATTGCACTGGATACAGTCTAGAGTTTAGAAAATTGTCAGAATGTTGGCTGCAAAGTTTTTTTTTAAATCTGGTACTTTTTCATAAATTTACCTCTATAAATTGCAATGACTTTTAAATATGAACTTGTAACTGAAAAAACTGAAACTTAAAATGAACACGCCTAACAATTCTGCATGCTTCTAACCTAAGAATGGCCGTCTTCAGCCGGCCATACAGCACCCAGGGGCACTGCCACCACATTCTCACCATGTCCAGGCACTGGCAAACAAAACAGAGACGGCCCTTGTTTTCTTGGAGAGCGCATTGGACACTAAAGTATGGCCACATCGTTTTGATTTGCAAATCACTTTTCAATATTTCATAAGCCAGCCTTGACAATTCTCACTAAACTAAAATTGGCAAGGCCCCAAATACTTGAGAAAGGAAATTAATATTTATTGTGTATAGCCTTATACACATAATCCTGTTTAATTCCCATAATAGCCTTAAGAAAGGTATTTTTTCACTACTTAGTAGATGAAGGAAGTGAGTAAGTCTTGTCAAAATTACAAAATACCAAGGAAGTCATGCACTTTGGTTACTAAAAGAGGAGACTTTTAACTCATGTGATCTGATTCCAAAGCCCCATATGCTAGAATGGTTCAGTTCATATCAATATATATCCCAAGTCAAAATTGTTATTATGAGAAAGACTTTTAAAAAATAAAAATGATGTACATAACTTTAGTAAACTGTTACTAGAGACACATCAATAGTTTGGTTGCTAGACTGAACTTCTTTAAAACATAGCCTTGCTCACATGTACAATAATACCTCCTCATTTAACAGTGCTGACCTGAAACATAATTCACACTCCATGTCTCATTAGTCTCACTGCCTTGAACAGATTCAAGATGCAGCAATGGAATTCCCTTGGTTCAAACCCTGGCTCCCCCACGTAACAGCTGTGGGACCTCACACAAGTAATTAATGTCACCGTGCCTGCTCCTGCATCTGCAAACAAGAGAGGAGCGTCTAGTGCCTCGTGTTTTGGTATTAAATGACTGAGATGCAGATCTGAGGGCTCTTGGATGGGCCATAACTGTTCCATGAACTTGTCAGTGTCCTCTAGCCAAAGACCACCAGGGGCACATCTGCTGTTCTAGAAAGGTGCTTCCCTGCCTGACTGCACAGAGAAAGGTACGCCGTGGGGAAGCATGGGTGTCTCAGCAAGAGGCTATGAGGAAGAACTTACTACGGGTAATTTGGGAGCTTGTCTTAGGTAATTTGGGAGCATTCAAGGAAATTGGGGCTCTTCCATGCTTTGGATGCTGTCTAGGAGCAGGAGAAATTCTCTGATTAGGTATCTTCTTATCTGAGCCATGAGAAGAGTGAAATCAAGCTAATGCTGCAATTGATAAAGAAGCAGTAAGTTCTCATTGTTAGCCAGGAAAGGGTGATGTGTGCTCATTTGGGGTTTGGGCTATTCTTATTTGTCTTTTCAGATCTGATCATGAAGTGGCCTTATTTTTTCTTGCTCCACTGGCATCACAAAGTGGTCTTGTCTGAGGCTGGTGTTCTCTGACTGCATTTATATTCAACAAGACTTCATAGATTCACAGTGAGTGACAGGCATGCTCCCAGGCTGTGTTCTTCCTTCTTAAAGAAGATAAGAATTGTTATTATCTCTCTATATAAAACCCTAGTAGGCAAATAGACTGAATGGCGGAACAACCGGACAACCAGTGGCTATGACATGCACTGACCACCAGGGGGCATGCACAGAACATGGCAGGCGTGGGCTGCAGCGGGATGGTGAAGCAGGTGAGCAGGGTGCCAAACCAAGGCAGGGCGCCAGTTGCTGTCATTAGGGCGAGCCTCTGGTGGTTACTGAAAATTCTTTGCTCCTGCATGCTGCAGTTCTGCCCAACACTTGTATCCACTGCCAGTGCCAGAGCCACTGCTTGCACTTGCTGCTGGCACCCAGCACCAGTCCAGATTGCTTGGCACTGACAGTGCATGCGAGCAGTGGCTGCCAGCCTGATTGTCCCTCAGGGCTTTTCCACCCCCCCTGCTCCTGAGGGGCAATTGGGGCTGGCAGCCGTCTCTTGCACCCACTTTGGCGATAGCCCCACTTGCACCCACTGCTGGCGCCGGCCCTGCTCGCACCCACAGCCAGTCCAGATCACTCCACACTGTCAGGGGATGAAAGTGGGGCCAGCACTGTCAGTGTGTGGGAGCAGTGGTGGCAGGAATGGGGCTGCCAGCAGACAGGGGGCTGGGGGCCAAGGCAGGAGGGGCCAGATGGTGTGGAGGATGGGCGGAGACCTGCCCCTGTGCTCACAGCAGCCTTGCTGCCCACAGTTCCTTTCAAGATCCACAAATTCATGCGCTGGGCCAGTAGTTTACTTATACAGTAGGTCCTCGGGTTACTTGGGATGTAGAATTTTTGTCGTAAGTCGGAACCCACCTATATAAGCACCTCCGTCACAGACATGAAGCAGACACTTATATGTAAGCAGACATAAGCACCTACATCACTCACACCAGTAGTGAAGTGAAACAGTAAGTAAGTAAGTAAGTAAGTAAATAAATAAATAAATGAAAGATAACAATTCCTGACCTTTACTTGTGGTAAATAAATAATGAAAAACATAAAGCACATATGTATAATACATACATCAAAATGGAGATGGCAATGTAACCATCAAACGACATACCTTGAGTCTGATGTAACCCAAGGATTGCCTGTAAATGCCTTTGTATATCTTGAGCCACTGGGATCCCAGGAGGTAAGCAGGCCGTGGGCCCCACAATGCACAGGTCCAGGCCTATTCATAATGTACTCCATGGGAAAGTCACTCCTAGTGTGACAGTGACCCCTGGAGTTGTTCAACACAGCTGTGGCACAGGGAAGACATTGCCATTCACTTCCTGAGAGTTCCTTTCCAATACACCTCCACGTGCTCTCTAGCCCATTTCAGCTGCTGACGTGGGAGCCTTGACTCAGTCATTGTTTCCACACCACTTGCCCTCTTCTGACCTTTCAGCCTGGGTGGCTCTGCCTCTTCCACAGCTTTGTATTTGCCCAAAACAGAACAGTACAAAGTGTGCTGAACTTACAACCTGTTTCACACAGTCACTTCCTAAAGCAAAAAAAAAGTGTGTGTGTTTTGCTTTAAAAGGTTAATATACCTTAGCATATTTTGCTCAAAATATTCTGCTAAATTCAGGAGCTGAAAGTTTTAAATGCAGACTGAGTGACTAGCTTTCCACACTCTTGAAAACCTGACAAGTAAAATGTCAAAGGACAGTGGAATTTCCCATTAAATACTTATTAATAATAAATTTTTGCCCAGCACCATCTTTTTATAACTTGGGAATTCCCTTTGGCTAGTAAATTTCTCTCTAGGGACATTATATAAAGTGAAACTGAAAGTGGAATACCCCACTGATAATTGCAGGCAGTTCCCAGAAAGAACATGGGCTTTGATTCAAAAAGATTGGTTCAGGAATCCTGTCTCTGAAATTTACAAACTGTGGCTGGGCCATTTACTCTGCCTCTCTTTCATTACTTCACCATGCATGCTTCTCTCTTCTAGCATCTGAGCACCTGACTCTCCTGCCAGAGCACACACAGCTGTAATTGCTTCAGGTCTCCCTCCCTTAGAACACTAACAGCAGGGACTATGTGTAATTTGTTAGCATTGTATTTCTGGCACCTAGTGTTATGGCACATAAAATATTCTTTATGTGTTGCCTCCAGGGAGGTGGCTGGAGTTCTGGAGAATCTGGAAGGCTTACTTTTCATTTTCATGTTTTTATAATTCTTGAATGCTTTACCATGCTGATTTGGTACATGTGCTTCTTTTTAATTAAAAATCATATTCAGCCTGACTGGCCTGGTTCAGTGGATAAAGTATCAGCCTGTGGATTGAGGAGTCCTGGGTTCAATTCTGGTCACTTACCTTGGTTGCATGGGCACATCTCCAGCAGGGGATGTGCAGGAGGCAGCTAGTTAATGTTTCTCTCTCGTCAATGTTTCTCTCTATCCTTCTCCCTTCCTCTCTGTAAAAAATCAATAAAATGTATTTTTTAAAATAAAATAAAAATAATATTCATATAAGGAGAAATCAAGATGGTGGCATAGGTAAACACCTAAACTGCTGCCTTACACAACAATTTCAAAACTAAAAGACAAAATGGACATCATCAAGAACCACAGGAAGGTTGGCTGAGCGGAAATTCTACAACTAGAAGGAAAGAGAAAAGCACACTGAGACTCAGAGGAGCTGTAGGAGGCAGAGGTATGGAGGCATGCATGCGTAGAGAGCTGGCAACTGAGTACGTTGCTGGCTTTCTCAATCAGGAGGGAGACAAAAGCTCCTGATTGCTCTGAACTCCAGTTCCAGGCGAGACTCTGGGGACCCAGACTCATTTGGGGAGAAACTGGACTGTCTGGCAGCAGACAAAACTCGAGGGCAGCTTTCTCTCAAAGGAGCTTGCAGTGATTACCACAGGACACTGAGACCCCGGGGCCTCTTAGGGCAGTGCTGACGGGAAGCCATTGCTGTCTACTCCTCCCTGAGACTCCGCCCCATCTAAGCTGAGCACATAGGTTTTGTAAGTCTTATCTCATAAGGGTGTCTCCAGCACAGAAGTTCTCCCAGCATAGAAACAGCTGATCCTCACAGCCAATTGGCCTGGAGGTCAATTCCTCCCAGTGATACCAACAACAATCAAGACTTAACTACAACAAGACTGTGCACACAGGCCACAAAGGGGTGCACCAATAGTGTCTACCTCAGGTAACTGGAGATGCTGAGCCACTGTGCCCTATAGGACACCTAGCACACAAAGCCACTCTATCAACTCAGGGAAGCAGCCAAAATGCGGAGACAAAGAAACAGGTCACAAACAAAAGAAATGAAGGAAAGCAAACAACTGGATATAGAATTCAAAAATTATAAGGTTTTTCAAGAATATTCTAGAAAAGGCTGATAAATTTAGCAAGACCCTCGAGGATATTAAAAAGGACCAGTTAGAAATTAAATATACACTTACTAAAATAAAAAATAATATATGGAGATCCAATAGCAGACTAAAGGATCATAAGAATCAAGTCAAAGATTAAAATACAAAGAAGCAAAAAACACCCAACCAGAAAAGCAAAAAGAAAAAAGAGTCCAAAAATATGAAGATAGTGTAAGGAGCCTCTGGGACAACTTCAAACATACCAACATCTGAATTATAGGGGTGCCAGAAGAAGAGAGAGAACAAGATACTGAAAACCTATTTGAAGAAATAATGACAGAAAACTTTCCCTACCTGGTGAAAGAAATAGACTTACAAATCCAGAAAGTGCAGAGAACCTCAAACAAAAGGAATCCAAAGAGGGCCACACCAAGACACATCATAATTAAAATGCCAAGAACAAAAGACAAAAAGAGAATATTAAAAGCAGCAATAGAAAAACAGTTACCTACAAGGGAGCACCCATACGACTGTCAGCTGATTTCTTAACAGAAACTATGCAGGCCAGACAAGAGTGGCAAAAATATTCAAAGTGATGAACAGCGAGAATCTACAACCAAAGTTGTAGTAGAATCTTACTCTACTCAACAAAGCTATTATTCAGAATTAAAGGTCAGATAAAGAACATCACAGATAAGAAAAAGCTAAAGGAGTTCACCACCACCAAACCAGTATTATATGAAATGCTGAAAGGTATTCTTTTAGAAGAGAAAGAAGAAGAAGAAAAAAAAAGGTAAAGATAAAAATTATGAACAACAAATACATATCTATCAACAAGTGAATCTAAAAATCAAGTGAATAAAAAAATCTGATGAACAGAATAAACTGGTGAATATAATAGAATCGGGGCATAGAAAGGGAATGGACTGACAATTCTCAGGGGGAAAGGGGTGTAAGGTATGCTGGAAGAGATTGGACAAAAATCATACACCTATGGATGAGGACAATGGGGAGGTGGTAAGGGCAGAGGGTGGGGTGGGAACCAAGTGGAGGGGAGCTATGGGAGGGGAGAGGAACAATTGTAATAATCTGAAAAATAAAGATTTATTTTTTAAAAATCATATTCATACAAAAGGAAGAAAATGTTTCTTATGTATTAATAAGCTAATAAATATTTAGTAGTGAAATAGTAAGCTCCTCTCTATCCAGATTCCTTTTCTTTTTTTTTTTTTTTTAAGCATGGGATCAAAATAGTTGATTTTAAGGCAAATTGTTTTCTCCATCTTCTTCTATAATAAGCCATATGTATAATATAATTTGAGGACTAATGTATAACTTCATTTAAATGTAATTTTTCTTTTCTTATGAAAAAGGGATAGTCAGGCAGGTGTGTCTTAGATTCAGAACATCCCAGTGTGAGGTTAGGTGGAGGAAGGCAGCAAAGCAGGGAGATTCCTTGGGCCTTTTGTTTTTGCTCTATCAGCTCATCAGAGCTTTGAAAATGAACTACCCGTTATCTCCTTCTCTCTGTGTATAGCTCTATCTGGGCACCTGCTTCATGGAACAGTAGGCCTGTGGGTTGTGGCATGATATAATTAACCTCGAGTCCCTTGGCTAATGCCATCCGATACCACCAAAACCCTCACCCCATTCACTCCACTCTGAACTCTCAGCAAGCAAGTCTTCCTTCATCGAATACTTCCAAAGGCGTTGGCTGCTGATCATCATACTCTGCATGACCACAATAAACGCATCAGCTTTTCCAAAGGACTTCGGTTTCTGAGCCATGTAATGCAGATCACGCTGATGTGAGAAGATTTGGGTTAGAATCTATGAATCAATTGAATATTTTCTATGGTTTATGCTCTATATTTCCCATTTTAAAGGCTTATCAATATGATCGGTTTCAATGGGAAACTAAAGTGAGAATTTGACTAGGCTATAATCTAACAGGTGAAGGGAAAATTTCCTGAGATTTTATAATCTAAGTGAAAAATAATTGCTAGATCCTAATTTATCTGGTTAATTAATGAAGAGAGGTCTCTAGTAGTTACCTTTAAATTACTTGAAAACACAGAAGGGAAAGCAAGCAACATCTACTGAGGGTGTGCCATCTACTAAACACCACACATACATTACCTTATTTCATAGCTACAATGTTAGTTAGAGCAACTCTTTCACAGAAGGAGAAAATAAGGCTCAAAGATGGGAAGCAACTGCCCATGATACACAGTTCATACGTCATGAAGCAGAAAATTGAAGTTAGGTTGATGTTCTTCCAAACATCACAATTCCTGGAAAAGACAGCCAATATAGCAAAATGCAGACTTCAGAGATTCGTGAAAGACTAGAATAATGAAGCTACATCGATATGAAAAAAGTTAACATGATTAAGTTCAAAATTGAACTAGGTCTACAGGTGAGCTATTACTCCACATTTACTAGACAGCTACACACAGCAATACTAATGCTGACAGGATGCAGGGAGATGGAGCCTCTCATATACTGCTGGCTGGGATGTAAAATCACAGTCACCCTGGAAATGGTGTGGCAGTCTCTTCAAAAAGCTAAGCATGCCCTTACTGTGCACCCAGCAATTACGCTCCTGGCATCTGTCTGATAAATGAAAACGGATGTCTGCACGAAAACCTGCACACGAACCTGCAAACAACTAAAATGTCCTCAACACGTGATGGTTCAACAACCTAGCTGTGCCCTACCCTGAATACTATGCTGCAATATTAATAAAAAAAGAATCAATTACTGATAGAAGATACAACTTTGGTGAACCACAAGGACATTATGCTGAGTGATCAAAGCCAACCTCCAAACATCACACACTTTCACTAAGGTAACTTTCTTGAAATGACAAAATTATAGAGATGGAAAACAGATCAGGGGTAAGGGATGGGGGTATGACTGTTAAGGGGTGGCATGAGGGAGATATTTGTGGTGAGAAACTAGCTCTGCATCTTAACTGAGGTTCAAGAATCTATGATCATGACAAAATGCATGGCGCAATGTGCATGCTTTATGAATGCAAAATTGCTGATTTTGATAATAGCTTTTCAAATTCCTGTTATCTATATTCTCCAAATGGAAAAAAAAAAAATGTACCTTGGGTGTTTTAGTTTCCTGGCCTGCCATAGAAAAGAACCACAAGCTTGATAGCTCAAACCACAGGTGTGTATTAGCTCCCATTTCAGGAGGCTCAGAGTTCAAAATCAAGATGCTAAAAGTGTTGGTTCTTTCGGAGGGTGGTGAGAAAGAACCTGTTCCATTCTTCTCCCTAAGTTCCTGGTAGCCTTACGCATTTCTTGGCTTGTAGATGGCTTTCTCCCTGTGTCTTTACAATATCTCCCCTTTACCCACATGTGTCTGTCCAAGTTTCCCCTTCTCATAAGGAAACCAGGCATATGGGATTGGGCCCCTCCTAATGATCTCATCTCAACTTAATCAGGAGCAAAACCCTGTTTCCAAATCCAGTCACATTCCCACATACTGGAGATTAGGAACTTCAATTGGGAGTACACAATTCAACGCATAGTACTCAGTCTAAAACAGTCAACTGCACAAGTACAGGAGAGAACATCTCATTTAAAGGCAGTTTATAGCCCTAACTGATTTGGCTCAGTGGATAGAGCATTGGCCCTCAGACTGAAGGGCCCCAAGTTCGATTTTGGTCAAGAGCATGTACCTCAGTTGCGGGCACATCCCCTGTAGGGGGTGTGCAGGAGACAGCTTATTGATGTTTTTAACTCTCTATCCCTCTCCCTTCCTCTCTGTAAAAAAAATCAATAAAACATATTTTTAAAAAGATAAATAAAGGCAGTTTATATTTTTTTTTAAAGAAAAGAAACAGTTAACAAACAAAAATACTTACTTTTAGTTGACCACAGGCTCAACCTAAATTAAGAGTTTAACAAGACTGCTTTAAAAAACGAATGCTGTCTTCCAGGGCACTAATAGATTCAGGTCAGAGGCAGGCACCTATCCGATCTCACATCAAATTTCCTAATCTGTGTGGACGTAGGGGAATAATGAGAAAGTAAAAGTGGGTTTACATGAGGACTGCGGAGTCTGAAAACCAAATGGACACAACTGAAAATACTGAAGACTGAAAATGACAATCTGTCTTCCAAGTACTCATCTTTCAAATCCCTAATACCATCTTAAAGTGTTTTGTTTGTTGAAAGAACAACAAAGCTTAAATTGTCTAGATAGAATTAGATTTATTCAATATAACACAAGCAGGTAATACTAAGAATAAAAGGACTTCCTAACACTTAGAGAAGTTCAACAATAGAAATCTCTAACCAATGAAAATGTCCAGCTCAAGCCCTAGCCAGTTTGGCTCAGTGGATAGAACGTCGGCCTTCTAACTGAAAGGCCCCAGGTTTGATTCCAGTGAAGGGCACAAGCCCGAGCTGTGGGCTTGATCTCCAGGAGGCAGCCAATGCATTAATCTCTCCCTCTTCCTTCCTCTCTGAAATCAATAAAAATTAAAAAAAAAAAAATTTTTTTAAATGCCCAGCTCAAAGTGCAGTGAATCCCCTGTTGCCAGGACATGCTCAATGAGGTGGGTGCCTGACCTTTCTGGTGCTCTATTATAGCATTAGGTTGGAGAGTGTGCCGAGTGTCTTCACCTTTTGTTTTTCCTTTTTAGTACTTTTCACAGAAAGATGTTAGTCTAACCTCCTTGGGAATTTTTTTTAATCCTCACCCAAGAATATGCTTACTGATTTTAGAGAGAGGGGCAAAGGGCTGTTGAGGGGGAAAATGAGAGAGAGAAACATCTATGTGAGAAAGAACATCAATTGGTTGCCTTCTGTACATGCCCCAATCAAGCCCAAAAGTTAGGTATGTGCCTTGACCAGGAATCAAACCCAAATCTTCTATTACACGGGACAATGTTCCAATCAACTGAGCCACATGGGCCAGGGTTTGGGAATTTAAAAAAATAATTTCACTGTTTTTTAAATACTAAAGGATAAAGATGCAACTTTAAATTGAAATATATTTAGCCCTGGCCAGTGTTTCTAAGCAGTTAGAGCATGGGCCCTTCCCATCAAAGGGTTGAGGGTTCCATTCCAGGTCAAGGGCACAAACCTGTGTTGAGAGTTTAATCCCCACCCCCGGTGGGACACATGTGGGACATCACTAATTTATGTGAAGGCAATCAATCAATGTGTCTTTCTCACATCAATGGTTTTGCTGTTTCTCTCTCTCTCTTTTTTCTTCTCTCCTTTCCACTCCCTCCTTTCCACTCTTCTAAAATCAATGGAAAAAGTATCCTCTGGTGAGGATTAACAAAACAAAACAAAACAAAAAAAATGTTTAAGAAGTGTTCTGCATCTTGATTTTAATATTACCTTAACGAGTAATTAAAGTGAGAGAAATATTTACTTTTTCCAACTGACATCTGAAGAATTTGTTTATTAATTATCAGAAAAAGCATCATGCTATCAATCAATTTTTAAATGAATCATGTTTAATCTCAGGTCCGAACATAATTAGAATGATTAAGTGAGAAACATTATTGTGCTCATTAACTGTAAAAATGTGTACTTCTCTGGTTCTTCCTAACAATAGACTCCACGTCATCAAATATATCAAATATTTTTTAGATTGGTTTCTGGGCAAAAGATACCAAATGTGCCCTAAATGTTTTCCCATGCAGAACATTCATTAATATGTAATTACTAGAGGCCCAGTGCATAAATTCGTGCACCAGTGGGGTCCCCTGGCCTGCAGGATCAAGCTGAAACTTGCTCTCTAACATTCCCTGAGGGGACCCGCATTGCAAAAGGGTGCAGGCCAGGCCAAGAAACCCCAGGAGTGCATGACTGGGGCTGGGGAGGGACACAGGAGATTGGCCAACCAGTGAGGGGAGGACTCCAAGGCCTGTCCAGGCCATCTCACTCAGTCCTGATCAGCTGGACCCCAGAAACAAGCTAACCTACCAGTAGGAGCGTCTGCCCCCTGGTGGTCAGTGCATGTCATAGCAAGCAGTTGAGCAGCCTTAGCATATCATTAGCATATTACACTTTGATTAGTTGAATGGACAACTGGATGACTGAACACTTAGCATGTTAGGCTTTTATTATATAGGATAGAGGCTTTGCTTTTAAAACTTACTAGATGCTTTTAGACTAAAAATACAAAAATTAGAATATGAGATGTTTTAAATTCTTGGGACTTTTTAGGCGGTTTCTTTTTCAATTTTTCAGTCTTGTTTCTAAATTGAAAAGATAAGAGATTTCAAGCTACTATTTCCTAAAATGACAATGGAAAAGCAAATCAATGATTTTATAGGATTTTCAACAGATGAATTCATGTTATCCTAATTTGCATAATTACTTTCATTATTTTTTTTCTCAGTCAATTAATGTAGTTCAGTATTTTTTAAGCTTTTTATCTTCCACCAATAGATTATGGGAATTAAACTATATAAATAATAATGCATATTTTTAAAACTGTATAATGGTGAAAACCATCATGAAAGGAATAGGTTTGAGGTTTTGGTAGATAAACTGACTATCCTGGGGTTTCTCCACCCACATTGTCCTTGTCCCGTGGTCGGCAAACTGTGGCTCTCGAGCCATGTGCGGCTCTTTGGCCTCTTGAATGTGGCTCTTCCACAAAATACCACGACCTGGGCGAGTCTATTTTAAAGGAGTGGCATTAGAAGAAGTTTAAGTTTGAAAAACGTGGCTCTCAAAAGAAATTTCAATCATTGTGCTGTTGATATTTGGCTCTGTTGACTGAGTTTGCCAACCACTGCCTAATCCTTTGTCTTTCTCTTTGTTGACTTTCTCCCATGTTTGTCTCATAGTTTTTGTTGTTGTTTTAAGGTGGATGGAAAGTACTTGCTTTCTTGTATGTGTGTTTTCATTCTGCCCTTGTACTTGATGGGCAGTTTGACGGACTACAGAATCGAGGTTCCAGGTACTGCCCTTGGGGACTTCACTCACATCGCATAAGAGATCCGAGATCTGGCCGCTTTGTCCGTCTGGACCGCTTGGAGTCCTCCTGGTCGTGGTCCTGAGCTGCCTAATGAAGGTTTCGCAGAGTCCTCACAGGCCCCAGTGCTTCTGGGCCGGCAAAGCTTCTCAACTATTTTGGGGTCATTTCTTTCCCACTGGTTTTCTGGTCTTCTTTCCTGGAAGTCTTTGTTACCTGAATGAGTGAATGAGAGAGTGCGTAAGTGAGGAGAGGATGTGAGAGTGACTGGCTGAGGGAAGTGAGAGAACGAGTAAAGTAATGAAGAATGAATGAGTGCACAAGTGAGGGAGGGAGCAGGGAATGAATGAATGGGTGTGGCTGGCTGACTGCAGAAGAGTGTGTGAGAAAAGGAATGAAATAAGTGCATAAGTGAACAAATGAGTGCATGAAGGAGCAAATGAAGAGTAAATGGAGGAGTGAAGGAGTGAATGAGTGAATGAAGGAGCAAAGGAGTCATGGATGAAAAGTGGATGAAGGAGTGAAGGAGTGGATGAAAAGTGAAGGAGTGGATGAAGGAGTGAAGGAGTGGATGAAGGAGTGGATGAAGGAGTGGATGAAGGAGTGAAGGAGTGGATGAAGAAGTAGATGAAGGAATGAAGGAGTGGATGAAGGAGTGGATGAAGGAATGAAGGAGTGGATGAAGGAGTGAAGGAGTGGATGAAGGAGTGGATGAAGGAATGAAGGAGTGGATGAAGGAGTGGATGAAGGAATGAAGGAGTGGATGAAGAAGTAGATGAAGGAATGAAGGAGTGGATGAAGAAGTGAAGGAGTGGATGAAGGAGTGAAGGAGTGGATGAAGGAGTGAAGGAGGGATGAAGAAGTAGATGAAGGAATGAAGGAGTGGATGAAGGAGTGGATGAAGGAAGGAAGGGAGTGATGAGGAATGAAGTTAATGAGGAGTGAGGAGTGGATGAAGGAGTGAAGGAGTGGATGAAGGAGTGGATGAAGGAATGAAGGACTGGATGAAGAAGTAGATGAAGGAATGAAGGAGTGGATGAAGGAATGAAGGAGTGGATGAAGGAATGAAGGAGTGAATGAAGGAATGAAGGAGTGGATGAAGGAGTGAAGGAGTGGATGAAGGAATGAAGGAATGGATGAAGGAGTGAATGAAGGCGTGCAGCCGGCTGACTGAGGCACCCCGCCAGGCACCCGGAATGGGCAGGGGCGCCCCTGAAACGGGCTGGAAGCCGCCCGGTTGTGCCGCAGTAGTAGCTGAGGCGGCCGCCCGGGGCGACAGGTCCGCGGCCACGGGCTCAGGAGCGCGTGAGGCCGCCGCCCTCAGTGTTTCCCCCGCCCCCGCACCCCCCCACCCCCCCCACCCCCCCCCCCCACCCCCCACCCCCCACCCCCCACCACCACAGACCCGGGCAGCGCGGCCCCACAGGGCAGGGGAGGAATGGAGCCCGGCTCCTCCCCGCCAGCCAGCGGGTGAGAAGCGCGGGAGGCGCCCAGGAGAGGCGCGTGGGGGCGGGGCTGAGGAGCCAGTGTGAGGGGCGGGGAAGGAGCCAGTATGAAGGGCGGGGCCTGCGCTTGGGAAGAGGGCGGGGCTAAGGAGGAGCCAGTTGAGGGGCGGGGCCTGCGCGGGGCGGGGGGCGGGGCGGGGGAGAAGCCAGTGTGAAGGGCGGGGCCTGCACGGGGCGGAGGGCGGGGCTAAGGAGGAGCCAGTTGAGGGGCGGGGCCTGCGCGGGGCGGGGGGCGGGGCGGGGGAGAAGCCAGTGTGAAGGGCGGGGCCTGCACGGGGCGGAGGGCGGGGCTAAGGAGGAGCCAGTTGAGGGGCGGGGCCTGCGCGGGGCGGGGGGCGGGACTGGGGAGAAGCCAGTGTGAAGGGCGGGGCCTGCACGGGGCGGAGGGCGGGGCTAAGGAGGAGCCAGTGGAGGGGCGGGGCCCGCGCGGTGCCGCGGGCGGAGGGGCAAGACGGCGCGGGGCGGGGGGAGGCGCCTCACCGCCCAGGCCGCTGGGCCGCCAGTCTCAGACGGACTGCAGTCGGCACGGCTCCGGGGAAGCGGCGGCGGGCAGCCGCGTGGGCATGGGCGACCTGGCGACCTAGTGCCCACCGGCAGCAGCAGGTCTGGCCGCCCGCAGGGCGGGGCCGGAGCCGAGCGTGGGCCGCGGGAGCGGCCGCGCGGCCGGAGCCATGAGCGCCGAGCCCATCTGCAGCGCGCTGCCCGCCGTGCCCTCCCACAAGCTCGCCGACCTGCGCTTCCTCAGCCGCGGCGCGTCCGGCACCGTGTCGTCCGCGCGCCACGCCGACTGGCGCGTGCAGGTGGCGGTGAAGCACCTGCACATCCACACGCCGCTGCTCGACAGGTAGGCGCCCGCCCCGCCCCGCCCCTCGCGCTCCGGCCGCGCCGCCCGGGCTGGGCCGGGCGCGCTGTGGCGGCGAGCGGCGCGGTGCCGGGTGGCGGCCGCGGCTGCTCGCGCGGGAGGGCCGCCCGGGAAGGACTGTCTGCGCGGCCGGAAGCGCGGGCCGCCGGCTCTCGGAGGAGCGGGCGGTTTCGTTTCCAGAGCGCCGGACCCGCCTCGCTCGGGGCAGCCCCTGCCTGCCCCGCTCGCGGCCGCGCCCACTCCCTGCGCCCATCTCACCGGAGGCCCGAGGGCTCCCCGCCGGCTCGCGGGCCCGGCCGCCGCCGCCGCCGCCGGGAGTGTGAGAGCGGAGGGCGGCGGCCGCGCGGGCGGGGGCCGTGCGGAGTGGGCTCTGCGCAGGCGGGTTCGCGCCGAGGCCCTGGTCCTCCCAGAGCAGGCGGCGCCTCCGCCGGGACCTTCATTCAAGTTTGTGCCGCGTGGGCCAAGGGACGAAGTGGAAGTTCCCTTTCCTTACTCATGGACACTTCTCATAATCTAGAATTCTCCGTACGCTAGGAAACTAACTGTCGACAAGCAGCCGTGAGGCGGTGGACCAGCCATCACGGCCCTCTCCCGCGCGCCCACGGGAGCAGCCGCAGCGCAGGCGCCGTCTGAGCCGCTCCGCTCGGATCCAGCGGGAGAGGCTAGACGTGCAATGGCATCCGGCCTGGATGAGGTGTGCGTGTGTCTAGGGGCCACTTGAAAGAAAACTAGTTGATGTTTAGGGATTGGTCAGCCCTCCACACCTGATTTCTGCCCCCGAGAGGGCCTTCCCGGCTCTCCCAGCTCCTTATGTGCAGATGGGACTGGTGTGGTGGTCAAACACCCGGTAGACTAAGGTGACCAGATTTTAACATCATTGACCGGGGGTGGGGGTGGGGGGATGTTTCTTGATTAAAAATTTGGTCTATATGGAGCAACAAAAGTTTTCATAGAACGCAAAAATAGTATTGTGATATATTTTTTAAAATTTCAACATAAGTGCAATTTACAAATACAATAAACAAATAAAAATTATGTATAGTCTAAGTGTCACTTTCAAGGCTGGCGCTAGACTTTTTGCCACCACTATAAAATATAAATTATATGACTACTGTCTGCCAAATTCAAGAAATTTTATGTATTTATGAAATAAATACATAAATTATCTGAATAGCTGATTTGTAATAACATCACTTGTTTAACTAGCTTACTAGCACGCAGTACAATGTGTGTCATCTGAGAGACAGTTACAAAACGTTTTCGTCGTTGCCCATCCCAAAAAATGCCATTGTTCATTAAGTCCAAACAATAGTGGTCGAATTCTAACAACTGATCAACAATGCGAACTTTGATAAGCAGTTCTCGATAATCAGTACTCAACAATTTTTTGTTATTATTAAAACTTAACATTATAAAATTAACAAAAATAATATAAAACTCATATCCTGGCTAAATAGCCACATGGCTGCCAAAAACAGTATATTCCCTTCCCGTTCTCCTGCCGTTCCCTAGCTTGTCGTGCATTCTTTCCAAAAATCAGGACTTTTTTAAAACGCTGAGGGACGCGGGACATCTGGTCACCTTACTGTAGATGCCATAATTGATTTTTGGCTGGTCATCTTGGTGATACATCCATAGAAGCTGTATTTCACAGTTTTACATTTTTAAATAATAAAACCCTATTTTAAATTGTTTTGGCTTTTTTTGTTTTCCCACTCACTCAAAGTTCCCAAAACCTGATTTTAAGAACCCCCTTCTTCTCTGATCACACTGGAATGGAAAGAACACAGGCTTTTGAGTCCCCCGAGGGCACTTCAAACCTGACTCCACCTGCCCCTTGCTCTTGGTGTAGCCTCTAGAGAAGTACGAATGACGAATGACTGACGCCCCAGAGCCCTGAGTACAGCGGGATAATGAGCCCCTGTGACAGTGCCTAGGAAGTGGCTGACACTCAATAGCTCAGAGTAGAAGGTAGAAGACCTCATACCCATCCTGGGAGGAGGGCAGTACCAGCGAGACTTCCGCGGGTATCGTCTGTCTGAGGTTCTTTCTGAGTGTCCTGGAGGCTCGGGTGGTCTTGTCTCCCTGCCTGCGTGCTGCCTAGTAACTGTTTTGTTGGGAATATAGAACTGTTTTAACTTAGGGAATGTAGCTTTAATTAAAACTGGTCTCACAAACTGATTTAATTGGTTGCTTCATGGTTGGGATATAAAGTGGCTGAAGAAAAGGGGTGTGCCATTTTCCAAGTCTTGGATTTTAAACGTGTGTGTGTGTGTGTGTGTGTGTGTGTGTATTCAAAACATACATGACTAGGATTTTTCGGCTTATTGGTCTCTGTTTATTTTTAAAGCAGGCCTCATTATCTGGTCTGAAATGTCTGCTGCTTTTCTTATTGCAACAGCCATTCTTGCAGAGCTTGGTGCGACTCATCACCATCACTTACCCAGCAGGCTTCTTCTTGCGATGGTTCTCTTCTGTCAGTGCTGCGACCAACCCATTCATCCCCGTGAAAACTGATGGGTCCCCTTCTTCCTTCCCTTCCCCTCCCCCTCCCTCCCCTTCCCTTCCCCTCCCCCTCCCTCCCCTTCCCCCCCTCCCTCCCCTCCCCCTCCCCCTCCCCCTCCCCTCCCTTCCCCTCCCCCACCCTCTCCCCCTTCCCTCCCCTCTCTTTCTCCCCCACCCCCTCACCTCCCCGTTCACCACAACAGCCTGGACATCCTAGTGAGCTGGTGTTTTTCTTTCCATTCCCACTGTGGCCTTTAGTTTCAGACTTGCATTGCTTCACATCTTAACTAGTATCGTAGCTAACGCCCGACTCAAGCTCTACCTCTTTCTGCTGCTCCTACATCCTGCTGCCAAGTGAATCCTAAAAGTTTGTCCTGCTTATGTCATTTCTCTGCTTAAAAACCTGCAGTCCCAACTCGGGCCAGCAAACAGTGTCAACGCCCTCCCCCGGCTTCAGGACTCAGACATGGCCCTGCCGCCCTGGTCACCTCCGCCCCTTCGGGCTGCTGTGCGGCCTGATTCACAGGAAGCTGGGCCCTCACTCTCACTTCCTTGAACACATTTGGTGCTTGTCCATTAAACCGCTGCTGAGTGCCAGGCACGGCCCCGCCCTGGGGGCAGCCCCTCTCATTTTGGAGCCCACGTGGGCCTTAGATGCCCTTTCTCCAAAGGTAGATTCTGCCCACCTCCCTGACGACAGACTCCCGAGCCCAGTGTTCCCGCCTTCCTCTGGGTTCCCACAGTCCTCCATTTATTCAGTTAGTCACGTGTGTGTTTGTGGCACTAATCACATTCTGCCTTATATCTTAAGTTTTTTTAAATTTTTAATTTTATTAATGAATAATTGCCTTATATTTTATGTTTATTTTTCTTTTTAAATCTTTCCTTATTTTTAACTTTACTAATGAATAATTGGCAAATATAATTGATATAATTATATACAATCATGTGCCACTTAATGACAGGGACCAGTATAAGAGGTGCGTCCTTAGACGATTCTGTTGTCGTGCTCACGCACATCGTAAGGACACTGACACAGCCTTGGGCCGGTGCAGAGCCCGCTGCTCCCCCGGCCGTAAGCCGTGCAGCGTGTCCCTGTGTGAAACAGCACAGGTTAGACCTCAGGAGGGCTGCAGCGCCCCGGAGCCACAGGGCTGCTTCAGCTCCATTGTGATCTGCAGGACCACCATCCTGTGTGGCCACGGACTGCGTGTATGACTGTATTTAAGTATACTACATGATGATTTGACACGCATATATTGTGGAAAGGTTACCAAGTCACGGTAACTAACACATCCAAAGGCATACAGTTAGCCAACAGGTGTTTGAAAAGGTGTTCAGCATCACTTACCACCAGGAAAATGCAAATCAAAATCACAGTGAGTTTTTATTTTTCTTTAAAAAGATTTCTGGGCAGCTTGAGCGCACAGACTACGTTCATCTTTATGTTCTCCATAATGCTGGCACTTTTTATTCTTAATTAAGGTTCCATATTTATTTGTTTTATGTAGGAATAAGCAAATGGACCAGGACCCTGAGTCCCCCCAGGCACCTGTTAGAAGCACTCGCCTGTTCTCAGTGCTCGCTTCCTGGGCCCCAGAGGATAATTCCTGAGTAGCATTGATCCTCATGCAACTTAGTTATTTAAGAACCTAGTTATTTAAATCTACAACTTGAGATGTCTTAATAGTCAGGATATTTGGGGAATTTTTACATGGTATGCAACTATAAATTTAATATAATCGAATCAATCTGATAATCTTAATATAACATAAACTTAATAGTTTAATCAGTTCACACACCAATCGTTCTAATACTATAGACTTTGTAAACTTACCCAGAGTGTTCTTTCCTTTCCTAGTGAAATATCATAATGATAGCCTAGGCATAGCACTTTTTCCTGTCAGTGGCTTATAGAAGTTATTTTGGTCTGTAAACAAACTTGTAGACTATCGGGGTAGGTGTTTTCCCTACTTTAAATATGATGAAACTAAAGGACAGAGAGTTGCACAATTTACAAGAAGTCAAAAGCTAATTACTGAAAAAGTCCAGGCTAACTTATCATGGGCATGATAACTGTGTATTTTCCATTACTTTAAAGATAATTTTGCTTTCTTTTTCTTTAGTGAAAGAAATGATGTCTTAAGAGAAGCTGAAATTTTACACAAAGCTAGATTTAGTTACATTCTTCCAATTTTGGGAATTTGCAATGAGCCTGAATTTTTGGGAATAGTTACTGAATACATGCCAAATGGATCATTAAATGAACTCCTGCATAGGGTAAGTATTATACATTTTCAGTGGCTGTAATTCCGTTAATGAAGCTATAAAGTGCTTCGGTTATTTGGGGATCAATATAGATGAATCAAAAAAAGAATAATGAAAAACAACGCAGTGCTAAAGTTTCACCCTCTATGGCTTCTTTTGTGTTAAAAATAATGTGAAGCCAGGCCTTCTATGCTAAGTGGTCGAGGTTCTTTTGCTTAGGTTACTGAGTTCCACACTGAATTCCAGTCCATGTGTGTAATCAGGTCTGCATGAGAGAGAGGAAAGGTAAAGGGCACACTGCATGGTCCACTGTCAGGCCGGATTTTATTTTATGTTAAGGACAACTTAGGATTCAAACTGATGTCAATAGTACCAGTTCATAAAATTCTTAATTACTGGGCCAGATATGTCTGTCGCTGAGGACCAAATGCATTGGCTTTTTATGACTGAGAATGGTGTGCGCCGCTTACTTTTTTCTCCAGGAACCAGGAACTCTGGCTTTGATTGGCATCCCATCAGGAAACAGATTTGGGGACCTCATTCTCAGACTGTGTGTGTGCATCTGTTTGCTGGAGTGGATATGATCTCCAGCCTGCAGTTTCTCTTAATCAATCTTTTTAAAACGCTCAATCTAGCCCTAGCTGGTTGGCTCAGTGGATAGAGCGTCAGCCCGCGGACTGCAGGGTTCGGGTTCAGTTCCAGTCAGGGCACATGCCCGAGGTGTGTGCTTGGTCCCCAGTGCGGGGTGAGCAGGAGGCAGCTGATCAATGATTCTCTCATCATTGATGCTTCTATCTCTTCCCTCTTCCTTCGGCTCTGAAATCAATAAAACATGTTACAAACAACAATACTCAGTCTACTTAGCGAGGTTGGTTTAGTTTAAACTAGGTAATATAAAGTGTAAAATCCTAAATCCCTGTCCATCTGTGTTCTGATGGGAGGAAGGGGCTGCTGGCAGCACAGCCTCTGGGGGAGGGACTTCCTCTTTGCCTGGGACACATCACGTTCTGGGTAAAGCAGGATGGGGTCAATGTGTGAGGTGTGTGTAACCACCACCGCAGCCCAGATGCACGTATTAATCCAGCACAACTTCTTTTTGAGAAAGAAGTAGGAATTCTAATGTGTGCTTCCCACACCCAGTGCGCAGATGTTCGGGCAGCCAGGTCTGAGCCTCCAGAATTCTAGAGCCTCCACAGGGACTGCCAACTCCTGGAAGGAGCCCTGGCCAGAAGTTCCCATGTCACACATGTGCAGAGAGGACTTCTCCCTCTGTCACCGACATAATTGTCAGAAAGTTACCTTTTGATGGAGTAAAAGATTCAGTCACTGAGTGGACGGGGCTCTGTATATATCAGAGGAACTAATGTTCAGCATGAGAATTTGTGTTTCTTTGGTTTCCTGTATTGTATTATTAGGGGGTTTGCCTTGAAGCACCCCTCCTGCCCTCATGAAAGATTGCTGAAATAAGTCAAAATCCAGTATCAGCACAAAGTATTCCAACCCACTTTCATGCCAGGTGATCACTGAACTATAAGCTGATCCATTTGCAGAAAAAAACTCTTTTTAAAAAAAGATATATTTTATTGATTTTGTACAGAGAGGAAGGGAGAGAGATAGAGAGCTAGAAACATCGATGAGGGAGAGTCATCGATCAGCTGCCTCTTGCACATCCCCCACTGGGGATATGCCCGCAACCAAGGTACATGCCCTTGACCGGAATCGAACCCGGGTCCCTTCAGTCCCCAAGCCGACGCTCTATCCATTGAGCCAAACCGGTTTCAGCAGGGAAAAAAAAAAAAAAAAACCTCTTAAGCACAGTTTGGAGCTTTCAGTAGAAGCATAGAAAATATGCCCAGATAGCCGGGACCGGTTTGGCTCAGTGGATAGAGCGTCGGCCTGGGGACTGAAAGGTCCCGGGTTTGATTCCGGTCAAGGGCATGTACCTTGGTTGCGGGCACATCCCCAGTAGGGGGTGTGCAAGAGGCAGCTGGTCGATGTTTCTCTCTCATTGACGTTTCTAACTCTCTGTTCCTCTCAATTCCTCTCTGTGTAAAATCAATAAAATGTATTTAAAAAAAAAGAAAAAAAGAAAAGAAAATATGCCCAGATAGAAAATATGCTCAGGGCCTGGTGCCTGATGATTCACTGAGAACCTTCCCTAGATACCTGATTTTTCTGAGTATACTCATTTTCCTAAGGTTCTGATTAAAATTTTATGTTCAGCTGGGACCGGTTTGGCTCAGTGGATAGAGCGTCTACCTGCCGACTGGAAGGTCCCGGGTTCGATTCCGGTCAAGGGCATGTACTGTGGTTGCGGGCACATCCCCAGTAGGGGGTGTGCAAGAGGCAGCTGATCGATGATTCTCTCTCATCGATGTTTCTAACTCTCTATCCCTCTCTCTTCCTCTCTGTGAAAAATCAATAAAAAATATATTAAAATTTTATGTTCAGAATTTATTTAATGAAAGTTCAAATGGATATCACTTGTAAGTACCAAGAAATATAAAACATTGCTTTAAATGTCTGCAATATAAATGCTTTATAAGTAAATATGAACTTTGCCTTCTTCATAAAAATAAAATTCAAGGTTAATTTTTCAAGTTGAAATGTAAATAAATTAATTACATTAGTAAAAGTGTGAAATATTAATGCTTAGTCAATAAATATAATATGGTCATACTTTTTAATAGATACAATGATTAATTTTATATTAATCAGAAAGTTAAAACATTAATTTGAATAAATGGTTTGGTACATACTAGAAACAAATTATGTGTCTGTGTGCTCTCATGTGTGCACAGGCCACTTGATATAAGCCATAAAATGGGGAGGTGGGTATGTGTGTATGTGCATGAGTGTTACATAGATTAAAAAGTAATTGAAACTGTGCCAACTGAAAAAAGATAACCAATATCATGTAGTTACATTACCAATATAGACTAAAAGGGAATAAGTATCAGTACTATAAAGTTATTTTCTCTTAAGGGTTAGGGAAATAGGATACAGTGATGTTGATGTCAAATTTGTTACTATGTAAAATAAATGAGCTTATATTTTGACCTTAATTTATGCTGTATTTCTCATTGAACATTTAACTTCCTAAGTATGAATGTATGGAAATTTGGCCACTGACTTTGGCTTTGTGTCTTCTTGCATATATGAAGAAAACGGAATATCCGGAAGTGGCCTGGCCACTGAGATTCCGCATCCTGCATGAAATCGCCCTGGGCGTGAACTACCTGCACAATATGAACCCTCCTCTTCTGCATCATGACCTGAAGACTCAGAATATCTTATTGGATAATGAATTTCATGTTAAGGTCATTACTTTTTTTTTTTTTTTTTTTTAAGTTATGTACATCCTTTGAAAAATCATTAGTAATTTTTTCACCTGGTCAAATGAATCTCTCCCTTTTCCATGTCCCTGTTACACTACAGAGATAGACCCATTACAGCACAAAATACAAAATGATTACATTCTGGATTGAAATTGTGGAGCACACCTTTTTTAACTTTCATTTTTGAATTTGTTATAGATTCATACCAAGTTTCCAAAGTAATACAGAGAGGTCCCATGTGCCCTTTACTCATTTTCTGCCAGTGGTTGCATCACACATAATGACAGTACAATTTCAAGATCAAGAATTTGGCTTTGGTGCGATGGACACATGTAGTTCTGTGTCACTTGATCACTGAGCTCAGCGCCCACACCACAGAGCACTCATGTGCTCCTTCCAGCCACACCCTCCTGCCCTGCGCCATCCCTGGCCCAGGAAACCACCCACCTGCTTTCCTCCTCTTGCATCTCGTCAATTCGGGGAGCTTCCTAAACAGAATCATAGTGTGGGAGACGTTGAGATTGGCTTTGTTTACTTAGCATAATGCCTTTGAGATCCAACCAAGTTGTTACTTGCATTAGTAATTGTTCTTTGTTTATTGCTGAAGAGATCCCACATATGGGAATACCCCTTGTTTATTCGCCTGTTGAGAGACATTGGTCATTCCAGTCTTTGGCAATTATTAGAAAGTTCCCACAAAAACTCCTGTACAACTTTTGAATGAACATTAATTTTCATTCCTCTAGGATAGATGCCCAACTACTTGGTCACATGGTAAGAGTACATTTAGCTTTTTAAGATCTATTTTATCCAACTACTTTCCACCCGAGTGGCTGCACCATTTTATATTCCACCAGCCATGCATTCTAAGACCCAGCTTTTCCACATCCTCGCCAGCATTTGGAGTTACCACCAGTTTTTATTTTGTCTGTTCTGACAAATTTGTTATAATAGCTCGTTGTGGTCTTAATTTGTACCTTCTTAATGGCTAATGATGAGCACCCTCTCATGTGCCATGTGTCATCTGTATACCTTTTCAGTGAAATGCTATGTCTGAAGCCATTTTCTGATGGGATTTTTGAGGTTTTCTTTACTGTCGGTTTTGAGAGTTGTATGTGTTTTCTTGATATGAGTCCTTCATCAGATATGTAGTTTGCTGGTGCATAGCTCGTTCTCCTGGTGCATAGCTCATTCTTTTCATTCTTTAAGCAAGTTCTTTCACAAAGATTTATTTCACAAAATCTTTCATTTTATGAAGTTCAGCTAACCATGTTTTTCTTTTAGGGTCATGCTTTCACTGTCATGACTAAGCACTCTTCAGTAAGCATAGGTATTGAAGATTTTCTTCTAGCTTATCTTCTAAAAGTTGTATCATTTTATGCTTTCGAGTTAATTTTTTCACTTTGAATTAATGTTGTATAAAGGAAAAGATGTAGGCATCTAACGGCAGCAGATATAGGGATTTCAATTACCCTTCTTAATACTAAAGTAGCTCTTTTTTACATAATATTTTGCTACATTTCAATCAATAATATATATGATTGAAGATTATTTTAAATATTAAAAATGTTCAAATAACTAATGGGGAAATTGGAACAATAGAAAAATTAGTGCAAAAAAAATGTAAGAAAATTTAAGTGAAAAATAAACCTTTGCTGATAGCACTTCCTCAGCCTTGCTAGCAAGAGAGACTAGCCGATGACATCAGTTAGGGACCCTGCTTCAGCTCTTGCGGCCTCACTGCAGCCATCCCTAGCCCCCAGGCAGTTATCCCGTGACGGGTGTTTCAACATCCATCCTGGAATGACTGCCATTTCTTATGTGATCAGCCAACACTCCTCCCCTGCCGCTCCTGCCGCTCCTGCCCACGGGCTCCAGTTCTGCCTCTGCAGGACAGCCCTGCCCCTATTTGGAAGCTATCGCTCTGCCTCAGACTGCCTGCTACCACCCCTAGCACTATTTAGATGAATCTGTGTTTCAGTCACTCAAATGTTGGTCCTCAGAACTGAACAAAACACTCTCCACTGTAGAATTGAAGGGAGGGTCCTTTACCCTAGTCCTAAAGACGTTACTTAACAGTTCCTTATAATTTATTAGCTCTGGGGGAGCAGCCATATCCCCACAGGCAGGTTGGGTCAACAGCAAGCCCTGAGGTCCGTTCTTTTCATGCATCACCACTCGAGCCACGCCGCCTCTTCATGTGCTCTACAGAGTGCATCCCGGCAGCAGAGCTTGGTCTATCTGCTGAGTGACTTCCAGATCTCTGCGGCCAGGGATGCAGTTAGCAGCACATTGACATGTTTTGTGATACACAGCTTGCTCTCACATTGACGCTGCCGGTAGTGCCGCTCCTTCCGCGAGCAGTCCCGTGAGCACGGAACTTCCGGGACTGTCCACGCGCACAGCAGCAGCCTGCGGTCTGAAATTGACACTGGTTTCCGCTTAACTTTTGTTTTTCATGAATTCTTGCTGGCTCTTTCATTAATTGCTCATTGAGTTTTATAAATTTTCTAAAATTTTAAAACCGGGGGTAAGGATAGTCTCCCGCCAGTATGGAAACTTGTGAAATCAATAATATTTTTCCTTTGTAAAAATCAGAATGACTTTCACTTTTCTCATATGCTATCCCACAAAGAACACTGATAGTACTGGGAAGTATTTGCAAATTCTCAAGAAACTGAAGTGGGGGTCTCAGAAGATGAGAGAGAGCAAGATATTGAAAACATGCTGAAAGAAATAGTGACAGAAAACTTCCCCCACCTGGTGAAAGAATTAGTCTTACAAGTCCAGGAAGCGCACAGAACTCCAAACAAAAGGAATCCAAAGAGGACCACACCAAGACAAATCATAATTAAAATTCCAAGAGCAAAAGACAAAGAGAGAATATTAAAAGCAGCAAGAGAAAAGCGGGTACCTATAAAGGAGCACCTATACAATTATCAGCTGATTTCTCAACAGAAACCATGCAGGCCAGACGGGAATGGCAAGAAATATTCAAGGTGATGAATAGTAAGAACCTACAGCCAAAGATAATCTATCCAGCAAAGCTATCACTCAGAATCGAAGGTCAGATAAAGACCTTCACTAATAAAAAAAAAGCTAAATGAGTTCATCACCACCAAACCAGAATTATATGAATTGCTGAAGGGGGTTCTTTCGGAAGAGAAAGTAAATAAAGATAAAAATTATGAACAACGAATACGTAACTATCAACAAGTGAATCTAAAAACCAAGGAAATTTTTTTTTTTAAATCTGATGAACAATATTAACTGGTGAATATAATAGAATCAGAGGTATGGAAGGGTAGTGAACTGACGATTCTTGGGGAAAGGGGGAGAGGGGGATGTGGGAAGAGACTGAACATAAACTGTGCACCTATGGATGAGGACAATGGGGAGTGGGGAAAGGGCAGAGGGTGGGGTGGGAACCTGGTGGAGGAGAGCAATGGAGGCGGGGGGGGGAATAAAGGAACATTTGTAATAATATGAACAATAAAAATTTATTTAAATAAAAGAACCTGAAGTGTATATAAAATACCTAAGACTTGCATTTTATAACCCTTTCAACTTCCTTGGAGTTGGCTTTCTGCGACTCAGTTCAGAGAATACAGAAGCAAAGTAACAGGCAATCATTCTCTTCTTTGATCAGAGAGCACCTTGGTCTTTGATGTGAATAGAATGTTTAAATAGTTTGGCTTGATGTATTTTTGTAAATTTTAATTAACTGTAGCACATACAGATAGAACTGTGACTTTTCTAATACTATTCTTATAAATTAGCAACATTCTCTTGTATTTACTGTGTCTTCACTGTTTATTTCATACATGTTCCTTAAAAGTAAAGAGTCAGCCTGACCAGCGTGGCTCTGTGGCTGAGTGTCAACCCATGAACCACGAAGTCATAGTTCCATTCCTAGTCAGAGCACTTGCCTACATGCAGGCTCACTCCCCAGTATAGGGTGTGCAAGAGGCAGCCAGTAATGATTCTCATCATCGCTGTTTCTATCTCCCTCTCCTTCTCCCTTCCTCTCTGAAATCAACAAAACCATATTTTAAAAAAAAAGCAAAAATTCCTGCCCTGTCCATGCTCAGTGGTTAGAGAATCAACCCAAGGACCAGGTTTGATTCCCAGTCAAGGACACATACCTGGTGGCAGATTTGATCCTCAGCTTGGGTCGGAGCACCTGCAGAAAGCAACCAATCAATGGGTCCCTCTCTGTCAACATTTCTCTCTGTCTTTCCCTCCCTCCCTTCCACTCTTGAAAAATCAGTGGAAAAAATATCCTCAGATAAGGATTAAAAAAAATAATAAAATATATATATATATATATATATATATATATATATATATATACACACACACAATAAAATAAAAGTAAAAATTCATCATGACTCAACAAATGTAAGAATTATCTATCTACTTATCTTCTTGGAAGAACCTTTAAATGAAGTGCAAAACATCTGTAAAAGTACTTAATAAAATTAAATGTAAATTTACACCTTTTTACAGATTTTTAAAGTACAATTTCTTACTGGAATGCTAATCAGAAACATAGTATCTAAAAGAAAAATGTTCAAATATGAGAAGAACCAAGATGGCGGCATAGATAAATGCCTGTACTTGCTGACTCTCACAACCCATCAAAATTACAACTGAAATACAGAACTAACCATCATTCAGAACCACCTGAAATCTGGCTGAATAGAAGTCCTACAACTAGAGAAGTAAAGAAAGCACACTGAGACTGGTAGGAGGCAGAGGCGTGGAATGGGCTGGTCTGACACCTATGTGTGTGCTATTTCTTTAATCGGGAGGGAGATCATCTCAATGGAGTCCTCCCTTGAGGAGCAAGGGGTCTGAGCCCCACACCAGCCCAGGCCAGGGCTCCAGAGCTGGAAAGAGAGGTCCCTGTAACTTCAGGCTATAAAATCAGCAGGGGTTGTGGCTGAGGGACACGGAGGCCTCCTCCCAGACACGTATTCTTGCAGGGGTCATTGTTCTTGTGCTGGGATCTCCCCTATCACAGGGCTGCCTAGCAACCATATGGGAGTCTCCATTAGCCTAGAGCACACTGTTTGCTCTGTCCTTGGGAGTCCCTGAGACCCTGTCCTATCCAATTCACAGGCCCACCCTAGCTGTTTGGATCAGCTTTTCTATATGAATGGCCTGTCCTGGCTCAGGCTTCAGACTTTGCTAAAATTTCTTAAGCTGCTGCTAGTGACAGTGTACCCCCAAAACCAATAAAAGGCCCAAGTCCTGCCACTCACAGCAGCCTGCCCATACACATGGGCCTTACCTGGGCACCTACAAACCCAATACAAACTGCAAATAGCAGCCATCTGCAGATCCCTCTGTATCTCCTGCCAGTTGGCCCCAGGCAATGGCTGACTTTGCACCTCCCTGGAGGCCCTAGAGCCAATGCACCCATAGATTGCTTCAGACCATAGCAAATTACAACTCTACACAGCCACAAGTGAGACACTCAAGAGGCAGACTCAGTGAGCACCAAAGCCCCACTGAAGCAAGTCCTGCTCTATAGAGGTGTTTCCTGCACAGCAGCTCTCCCATTTTAGCTACAGCTGGTCCTCACAGCCAATTGGCCTGGAGGTCAATCCCCTCCAGTGATGCCAACAGCAATCAAGGCTCAACTACAACAAGACTGTGCACACAGCCCACACAGGATAGCACCTAGAGTGCCCAGGTCAGATGACTGGGGAGGCTGAGCTGCTGGGCCCTACTGGATATCTATTACATAAAGCCACTCTACCAACCCCAGGAGACATAGCAGCTCTCTCTACCTAATACATAGAAACAAACACAGGGAAGCAGCCAAAATGTGGAGACAAAAAATCATGTCACAAATTAGAGAAATGGAAGAAAGAAAATTACTGGATACAGAGTTCAAAATCATAGTTACAAGATTATCCAAGAATCTTCATGAGACTTTTCAAGGACCTTAAAATACCAAAGACCTGAAAAAGAGAAGTCAGAAATTAAGCATACATTAACCAAAATAAAGAATAATTTAAGGGATCCAACAGTAGAGTAGAGGATGCTGAGAGTCAAATTTGTGGAATATGAGGAAGCATGAAACACCCAATCAGAAGAGCAAAAAAATAAAAATAAAATAAAAAAAGTTTCCAAAAATATGAAGATAGTGTAAGTAGCCTCTGGGACAACTTCAGGCCTACCAACATTTGCATAATGGCAGTGCCAGAAGAAGAAGAGAGAAAGCAAGATATTGAAAACCTATTTGAAGAAATAATGACTGAAAACTTCCTCCACCTGGTGAAAGAAATAGACTTACAAGTCCAGGAAGCACAGAGAACCTAAACCAAGAGAAACCCAAAGACGACCACACCAAGACACGCCATAATTAAAATGCCAAGAGCAAAAGATAAAGAGGAAATCTTAAAAGCAGCAAGAGAAAAACAGTAACCTACAAGGGAGCACCCATATAACTGTCAGCTGATTTTTCAACAGAAGCTATGCAGTCCAGACGGGAGTGGCAAGAAATATACAAAGTGATGAACAGCAAGAACCTACAACCAAGATTACGCTACCTAGCAAAGCTATCATGTAGAATTGAAGGTCAGATAAAGAGCTTCACAGATAAGAAAAAGCTAAAGGAGTTCATCACCACCAAACCAGTATTATATGAAATGCTGAAGGACACTCTTTAAGAAAAAGAAGAGACAAAAACTATGAACAATAAAATGGCAACAGATACCTATCAACAATTAAACCTAAAAATCAAAATAAACGAATAAGAAATCTAATGCACAAAATAAACTGGTGAATAAAATAGAAGCAGAAGCATGGAACAGACTGACGGATCTCAGAAGGATGTGGGGGGAGATTACCAAAGATCTTACCTATTAACACAGACTATAAGGTGGTGAAGGGGCAAGGTGGGAACTGTGGGGGGGGGGGGGGGGAATGGAAGGGGGGGGGGTAGGGGAGACGACATCTGTAATACTCTCAATAATAAATATTTTTTAAAAGAAAACGAAATTGTTTATACTAATTAAGCTCAATTTAGACTTTTCCACTTTAAAAAGTATACATTCCATTTGGTTATCTGTTGGTCAGGTGTCCATTAGGGGGTCTTAGATACAAATGAAGCAGTGACAGGCATCTTTGAAGATGAAGTGTGTGTTCTGTCTGTCCTCCCCGGAGCCAGAGCGCTCAGGGGCTTCCTCGCAGCTTGTTTGCCTTGCACAGGGATAGTGTGTGTGAACAGAGGGAGCTGATCCAGGGGGCTGGCGGGATTGTGGCTGATTGGCATGAGGCGTGTGTTTTCATGTTGAGTTTGAGAAGAAAACCTTTAGCCTGGAAATGCATGCGGAGAGCCTGTGTGGGGACAGGGTCTGCCTGCATTGCTGAGGGGTCATCTGGCCTCGAGCTGCGCTCCCCCTTCTCCTTTTGCAAGAGACGCAGCCTAAGAGCCCTGCCTTTCGTGGGGACGCTGTGTGACAGGAGGGAGACGCCTGGGCCGTGTGAAAGCCAGACTCAGCAGGAGCGAGGACCCTGGCAGTCTCCAGGCCAGGGAGAAGACAGAGAGGAGACCGTGTGTGCGTAGGGGAGCAATGGGAAGCACGCTCAGGCTGTGCTTGCTCTCACTCCATCCAGGCCAACACAGAGAACAGTTGTTTGCAAATGAGGGCTCCGGTATACATGAGGCTACACCCTACTTTTTTAGCACCTTTCTCTCTGACAGGGATAAACTGGGCTGTCCTAGAATGCTTCTTACCCTGCAGATGGCGTCAGGAGCAGTGTTGCCTTCCGAGGTGGAGGGAGGAGCAGTTTCAGTGCCGGGTCCGGAGCTCCCTGGAGCCCGCACACCCGGAGCCTTGGCCTGAGCCTGGCTCTGGGATGGGTGCATTGTGTGGACAGAGCAGCCTTCAGGAAGGAGTCCTGTGAGGAGCACCTCAGCAATGCCCGCTCAGCCCGTTTGGATCCTTCAGCACAACCCATGGTCCCCAGAATTATCACTCGCAGGCCACAGATGGGTCATCGAGGCACAGAGAAATGTTAACACTGCTCTTGTTCCACCCCTCCCCTTTGGAGTGGGACCATATTGTATCTCAAATTCATCTACACACTGAACAGAAGATTTCTTGTTGAAACTAGTGAAAATATGGGTGTTAAACAACAAGCACAGTGTCCTGGCTCAGCTGCCCTGCTCCTGGGAGCTCCACAGTGGCGGCCTGCAGACCCACAGCCATCTGCGAGGAAGAGCCTCCGCCCGCTGGACGTGTGTCTCCTTACCGTTTGTCTTCCGTTTTTAAAAAATAAGGCACCTTTTAAATACTGAGCTGGCAGGCAGAGTGTCACATGTGCAGGGGCTTACAGATAAAACTGAAGGACGGGCAGAAGCACAGGCCGGTCCGTGCCAATGCTGTAGGTGTCGTTGGCGTGGGCGTAGTGCTTTATCCTGATGGCACTGCTGCCCACAGACCTGGTTCACCCGGGAGGAGCATGAACCATAGGCTTACAAACTGCACACTGTAGGTATTTGCTTCTCTCAGAATGCAAGGCTGCTATTCTAGAGCGCTATGAACAAGAACACGTAAGCCTGAGCCATGATAACTGGAGTGAGGCTCCCACGCGATGAGGAGGTCAGCTCGGAGCGGCAGGTGGTTTGAGAAGCACATGCTGTGAAGCTGCTTGTCAGAAACAGCGTGTGCATCACTCAGAACACGGGAAAACGCCCCCTGTCCTCTGCAGAAGCTGCCTCTGAACCCTGTGGTGCTAAACTTCCATCCACTACTGGGCTCGGCACTACAGAATCAAAGAGCCTAGTGGCGTGTGTAAAAATGAAATGTTAACATATTGTATATAACATGGTTTAAAGAGAACATCTCTAAATTCGATCCCTGGCTCTTCCCTCACAGATCGCAGATTTTGGCTTATCGAAGTGGCGCCTGATGTCCCTGTCACAGTCACGGAACAGTAAGGCTGCCCCCGAAGGCGGGACCATCATTTACATGCCGCCCGAGAACTACGAGCCGGGGCAGAAAGCGAGGGCCAGCGTCAAGCACGACATATACAGGTGCGGCGCCGCTTGCTCAGCTCACCGCTGAGCGTGGAGGGAGCAGTCAGCACTGGGAAGCTGCAGTGGGAGGGTGGGGGGAACAGGGGAGCCCACGTGTGGGGGACGGGAGCCCACGTGTGGGGGAAACGGAGGCAAGGCCACGTGGGGAAATAAAGAGAGCCACGGTGACAAGTGTTTCTGAATTTAAGGACGCCTTGCTTTAAGCCACATTGAGATCCTTGAAAACATTTTGAAGCGCATCTATTCTCCTATCCATTTACGATGTAATGCTCCAGGGATCTATCACTAAAATGTGACTTTGATGTAGGTGGGGGAGGGGACATACGGAAAGGACAGCCTTTGTTTATTGCTCTCTATTTTGTGTGAATAATAAAACTCTGTAATTAGAGGATATAGCTTATCCACGTGTTTAAGAATGATTATTAAATGATTCATAAGCTATTTATGCATATCACTTCAAGTTTTTATGACAGTAACTTCCTAATTTTTCAAATTAAGCCTAATTCCCTTTCTTTTTTTCTTTTTTTAAAATCTGTACCCGAGGATATTTTTCCATTGATATTTAGGGAGAGTGGAAGAGACAGGGAGAAATATCGTTGTGAGAGAAACACATCAATTGGTTGCCTCCTGCACATGCGCCAACCAGGGCCCAGTCCAAAGGAGCCTGCAACCGAAGTATGTGCCCTTGACCAGAATCTAACCCAGGACCCTTTGGTCTGCAGGAAGATGCTCTATCCACTGAGCCAAACTGGCCGGTGCAAGATTAATTCCCTTTCAAAACAAACTGAATATTCATCATCTTGGCTGTATATGCTGATTCTGAATACAGCAGCTCACTACCTTGTCACTTTCAAAGCAGTATCTCACAGTCAGCCTTTAGATTTGGTGTGCAGTTTACCACGCAGGGCTGGTTTGTAATCTGCTGTGTACATTTTATATTCAACAGCTATGCAGTCATCATGTGGGAAGTCTTATCCAGAAAACAGCCTTTTGAGGGTGAGTGTGCGCTGACCTCCTCAGTGATGTCCTGCTGTGGGCCACATGCAGAATCTCTGTGGCTCATCGGCAGTAAGTCTGCCCCCGGCAGTTTTGTGGAAAACACACTAAAAAAGACATAACTCCCATGAACCCAGTGTACACTGAGCAGCAGACTAGATTCAGGGTCAGGAAAATCAGATGCTCGTTCTTGCTCTGACAGTAATTAGTTCTATCATCAAGCTATTACATTTCTTGAACCTTCAGTTTGTCCTCTGTAAAATGAGAATTTGTAATTCCTATTTCTAAGATTTATCCAGCTATAAAACTGTTCATATGAAAATTAATTAGTGCTCCCATATAAAGACCAGAAAACACTAAAGAATAATTCTTAAATTTTCTGAGATTATTTCTTAATATTTTTTTGTTAACCTTTATGGGAGGATATCCTTTTCATTGCTTTTTCAGAGAGAGGAAAGGAAGGAGAGGGGAGGGAGGTAGAGAAACAGAAACATCGATGTGAGAGAGACACATTGAATGGTTGCCTCCCACATGAGCCCTGATTGGCGACAGGAAGCAAACCCACTACCCACACACGTGTCCTTGACCTGGAATCAAACCTGTGACCCTGTCTAGCTGGCGTGGTTCAGTGGTTGAGCTATGACCCAGGAGGTCATGGTTCAGTTCCTCGTCAGAGTACATCCTGGGGTTGTGGGCTTGATGCTCAGTATGGAGTGCCCAGGAGGCAGCTAATCAGTGGTTTTCTCTCATCATCAAAGTTTCCATCTCTCTCTCACTCTCCTTTCCTCTCTGAAATAAATGAAAAAATATATATTTTTTAAAACCCGCGACCCCATGGTGAAATAGCTGATGCTCTAACTAACCACTGAGCTGCCGGCTGGGGCCATTTCTTACTTTGAAGTTTATATAAGTCACTTGCTGTGCAGCAGACAACCTCAGGGTCTCAGCAGCTTACAAACAAAACAGTATTCTCAGTTACATTGGATGCTAGTTGTGTAACCCAAGCACATCAAACTCAAATACTAACATGAGCCACATGAACAAGGTTTACTTGTGTGTGGGCCACAAAATAACAGAAGCTTCCATTTTCATGAAAATGTAGGTTTATTTCAATGGAGACATGCTGAATACAAAGGGCTAAAATAAATGAGTCATCATTAACATAAAATAATAGAACATTTTAATAAAAATTAATATTTTGTCTTGAACATTCACTTATCAGACACTGAATAACTGCCCAAATTAATAAGCGTAACCCAAATAAACCTATTTTTCTTGTTCTCTAAAAGCAAAATATTTCTGTTGCTCACACCAAACAACTCAGTACAAGAATAAAGATGTGGCCATCGGCTGCTAAAATACTCGCTGCTGGTGTTAGTGGAGAGAAATGGTGTGTAAGGGAAATGAATGCAACACCATTATAGTAATCAATCATTAGCAAACGATTTAGTTCATTATTAATAACTAGAGGCCCAGCGCATGAAGTTAGTGCACGGTAGGGGGCAGGGGGTCCCCTCGGCCTGGCCTACACCCTCTCGCAATCCGGGACTCCTCAGGTAGGCTCCCTAGGCCTCGCAGGCAATCAGGGCTATTGGGGCTTTCCTTCCCTTGCTGCTGGCAGCTGGCCCGCCTCTGCCGCTGCCACTGCTTGCCATCTGTGCAGTGCTGCCCCCCCACCACCACCACCAGTGGCCGGCCTCTGCGAGCAACAGGCGTGGAATATGATCGCTTGGCTGGCCTGGGCCTCCCTCTGCGGGGTGATGGCGGAGCCCTCCCCCCCCCCTCACCCCCGATCGATCGCCCCACTGCCCAGTGGCCTGGGCCTTTCTCTGCAGGGCGATGGTGGGGGCCCCAACCAATCACATCGCACTCACCTTGCCTGGCGCCAGTGTGTGTCAGCGTGGTCATCCGGAAGGTAGTCCAGATGGTCATTCTGCTGTTTAATCGTTCGGTCAATTTGCATATCATACTTGTATTATTATAGATTATGTATAACAGGGTATTGTAAAATTAAGTTATAAAACGTTTCTTGCATACCATTCTATTGGCTGGGCCGCACGTGGCGCATGGGCCGTGAATTTGACACGCTCGCCATAGCCCTTCCTGGGCTAATAAGTTCGGCTCAGCTCAGCACTGCTCACAGCCTATTGCCCAGATCATCCCACGCCCAGCCGAGGGCAGCCAGCTCCACGCTCCTCTAAGGAGCCAGGCCAGCCTCGATGCTGGGACACACTGTTCCCTTAGCAGAAAGGGCAGTGATTAGTCCTAAGACTGTTCTCTTGGTAGGCTTTAGAATGCATCTAGCATATTGGATCATAAAACTCTCCCATGAATGATGTGTATTTGTCTTGACAGACGTCACCAACCCTTTGCAGATTATGTACAGTGTGTCGCAAGGACACCGGCCCGACACCAGCGAAGAGAGCCTGCCCCCCGGAACCCCCCATCGCGCGCGGATGGTCTCCCTCATTGAAGGCGGATGGGCACAGAACCCAGACGAACGGCCGTCCTTCCTCAGTGAGTCACCCTGGCTTGGACCCTGAGTCACAAGCAGTTCGGAGACTGAGTAAATGTGCCTTGCAAAGTTTCACAAGTTAGATGGCCAGCTCGGTCACTTTTTATTTTCTCCCCTCTGGTTAGTCACGACGTTTGTACAAGGGTCACTGCTGCTAGTGCGGCACTGAGACTCTAACAGAAAGAGCCCGAGAGGGACCGTCACCATTCCTCAGCCTCAGGGCGTTCTGAGCGCTGAGCTGGCGCGGGGAACAGGGCAGTGACTGTGACTAAGTCGCTCTGTCCCTGGAGCCCACCTGCTGAAAGCAGAGAGAAACAACTAAACAAATAACCACGCCAGGCATTGTTCAAGCCCTGCAAGGCCAGGAGCAGGTGGCAAGAGGTGAGGGAGGGGGACGAGAGCCTCTTACTTAGAAGTGGAATTCGAAGCTTGAAGAGGAGGCAGCCAGGCAGCATCTTATCGCAGAGACACAGCCAGGCCGAGCTGGAGGGGAAGTCGGCATTCCGGAGGAAAGGGAAGGAAGGGCGTCACATGGGATGTGACGAGAAGGGAGGAGAGGCTGGGCTGTCATGAAGGGTTGGCTGTTCCCAGGAAGTGGGGAGCCCTGGAGGGGTGTCTCATGGACAGAGCTGATCCACTGGAGTTTATAAGTCACTTCTGCTGCTGTGTGGCCTGAGGTGGTCCCAGCCAGAGCCGGTCCTGCAGACAAGACGTGAGGCCCAGTGAGCTCTGCCTGGGAGGCAGAGGGACCATGGGCAGTGCAGGCACAGAAGGCCTGTCTGACCCCTGCATGACCTCGAGGCAGAGCTCTAGGGTGAGACTCAGGCAAGATCTATGGAAGAACTGAGACTTGGCCTTCCCAGATATTGAAAATTTTTACATTTCAAAGATTTATAAAAAATAAAAGGACAGCCACACACTTGGCATATTCATTCCAAATAAGCAATGAAATTTATTTTCCATTCAAACTCTGTCCAGTGCTCATCAGCATTATAGTAAAAGCCAGAAGCTGCAAAATAACGGGCTCACAGTGTCTCTGCCTCCCACAGCTGTCGGAGGGCACGCACCTCCTTGTCCCCAGTGCCCTTCGAAGCAGTTACTTCCGTTTCCTGAAAGCCTGGCTCTCCTGCTGATCACGTGCCAGCAGCACCTCCTGGGTTTCCCATTGCCCCTGCCTGGGCGACGGCCAACTGACTCCCGCACCCATGGATCAGGCCTCTGGCCCGGAGGAGCCCGAGAGCTTCTCTGGCCTCTGTGTGCTCTTCTCAGCCTGTCCTGCCTGCCTGTCCCCAGGCTCCACCTCACACAGGTCCCTCCCCAAGGCAGTAAGCCTGCAGTCCTGAGGCTCCCTTTCTCCCATCATTGTCCTTGTTGCCCGATAGCTGCTGTCTTAAAAACCACTCTTTCGCACGGCCGGTGAGGCTCAGTGGTTGAGCATCAACCGGTTCCCAGTCAGGGCACATGTCCAGGTTGTAGGCTCGATCCCTGGTAGGGAGCGTGCAGGAGGCAGCCGATCAGTGATTCTCTCTCATCGTGGTTGTTTCTATCTTTCTCTCCCTTCCTCTCTGAAATCAATAAAAATATATTTTTTAAAAATCCACACTGTAAGATATTTTCTCTGGTCTTTTTGGCTTTTTCAGGCCAAGTGGAAGTCCCTAGTTTCTCTTTATTTTGTTGTTTTTAATCCTTACCAAGGATATTTTTTCATTGATTTTTAGAGAGAGTGAAAGAGAGACAGACAGAAATAACAATGTGAGAGAAGCACATCAATTGATTGCCTCCTTCACACACCCAACCAGGGCCCAGACCAGGGGGGAGCTTGCAACCGAGATCGTGCCTTTAACCTGGATCGAACCCGGGACCTTTCATTGTACAGGCTGATGCCTATGCACTGAGCCAAATCAGCCAGGGCCCTGGTTTCTCTTCCAATCAATGGCCCAAACTGCGCTAAAACTGCTTCTGAAAGATCGGAACTTTCCCTCTGAGACACCCACTGCCTTGAGGGGCAGGGCTCCAGGGGCTGCTCCTGGAGACTCAGGGCTTCTCAGAACCAACACTGTTTTCAAAATAATGAATACAGGACATACTTCCCTTTTCATCACCCTTCAAGAGTGGATTTTGTAGAAGCTCAACAAGGAGTGATGATATCATTGCTCTAACATAGGGGTGTCGAACTCAATCAGAGAAGGGGCCAAAATCTAAAATCCAGCCTAAATCGCGGGCCGAATGGTTTACTGAACTGTCATAAACTGTCATTGTGATGGAAACGCAGCGGAGTGCAGTGATGACAGCGCGGTGCGGGCCACATTGCAAGGCCTGGCGGGACGGATTTGGCCTGCGGGCCTTGTGTTTGACACATGTGCTCTAACAGATAACGCAATGTGTTCTCATATACGCTTGCTTTAAGCTTTTCTGTTTTAATTTCTCATACACTAAATATCAGGGGACATGGCCACGTGTGCAGAAGCTCTTGGGGTGCTGGGTAATTGAAGAGTCCGAGCCCTAAAGGCTTGGGGGCTGCTATCTTAGATGATCATCCTGGTGTCTTCTCCTCTGGTGGTTTCCAGACACAAGAGAATACATCTCCTCCTCCATTTATCTTCCTCCTCACAACTTGCAACTGTCAGAGAGCCTCAGCCCTCTTCCAGGTCCTCGACTTCTTGCTCCATACTCTGCCTGGTGCTGCAGGCCCGCCCGCCGTGGCCCTGTCCACGTCCTCCGTGTGAGTGACACTTCCTGTGTGGCCCTGTCCACCACCTCTGGGTGAGTGACACTTCCTGTGTGGCCCTGTCCACCTCTGGGTGAGTGACACTTCCTGTGTGGCCCTGTCCACCACCTCCATGTGGCACTCAGTTTTCTATCGGGAGCGCTGGCCTCTCCCTGGAGCAGCAGGTTCCTGTCCTCCGAGTGATGTTGGTAGTTCTGAGTGTCCCCACGAGTGGGCCGCTGGAAACATTGCCGCTGTGGCTGCTCACCTGCGATCTGTGTGAACGTGTTTCCATGGCTCTCAAGTCACTACCTGTGAGTGAAAGTGCTCAGTTTTGATAAATTTATCTGCCATTTTTAAAAAACTGTCAAACTGATTTCCGTGGTGGCAGCATCATTTGCGTTTTCATCAGCAGATGTGAGGTTGCGTGTGCATGGCTGTGTACTGTTGTCTGAGCTTTAATTGCAGTTCTTTCCATGGGTGTGGAGTGCTATCTCATGTCGTTTTAATTTGCATTTCCTAGTGACTGATGATGTGAAACTTATTTTTTCATGCGCTTTTACTCATTTGTTTCTCCCCTTTGGTGAAACTGAATTTTTTGTCCATTTTAAATTGGGTCATTTGTCTGTTTAAGTCGCCCAGCGTTCTTTGTATATTCTAGACACAAGTCCTTCAGCAGACACGGGACATGCAGAAGTGGTCTGTCAGTCTGTGGCCAGTATTTCATTTTTCTTAATAGTGTCTCTTGAAGTATAAAAGTTTTCAATATTTTAAAGTTCAGTTATCAATTTTGCATGGACCCTGTTTTTAATGTCATGTCTAAGAATTCTTTGCCTAACCCAGGGCATGAAGACTCTCTCCTCTATTTCCACTTGTGCTTGTTCTGTTTCCGGTTAAGTCCACATTTGGTGTGAGGAGAAGAGTAAGTTTATGAGGGGAAGAGTAAGTCCAGGTGGCTCTCCATCTGTCCCAGCACCATTGGCAGGAATGACTATCCTGTCCCCATTAAATGTCCTTTTCAATTTTTGTCAAAATTGGAAGGATTTAACTTTAGACTCTCAGTTCTGTTTCTGTTCCTTTGATCTAGATGTCTATCTTATTTCTTCCGTCTCCCTACTCCCCTCCCCTTTCACAACCTTCCGTTTGTTCTCTGTATCTATTGTTTCTAGAGTCCGCATATATATGAAATCATATGGCATTTGTCTTTCTCTGTCTTACCTATTTCACTTAGCATAACACCCCGAGGTCCACCCTATTGTCTCAGATGGCACAATTCCTTGTTCTGCGTGGCTGGTCTGCGTTCCACTGGGGAGTGCACCGCAGCCTGACCCCTCCCTGTCAGCGGACACCAGGCTGCTCCCCTCGGGCTGTTGTAAACAAGCAGTGAACACAGGAGTGTGCGTATCTTTTCAGATGAGGGTTCTTGTTTGCTTTGGATAAATATTAGAAGTGGGGCCGAAACCGGTTTGGCTCAGTGGATAGAGCGTCAGCCTGCAGACTGAAAGGTCCCGGGTTCGATTCCGGTCAAGAGCATGTACCTTGGTTGCGGGCACATCCCCAGTGTGGAGTGTGCAAGAGGCAGCTGATTCGATGATTCTCTCTCATCGATGTTTCTAACTCTCTATCCCTCTCTCTTCATCTCTGTAAAAAATTAATAAAATAAAAAAATATATTAGAAGTGGATTGCTGAGTGATATGGAAGTTCTATTTTTAATTTCTTGAGGAACTCCATATTGCTTTCCACAGGGCTGCACCAGTTTATAGTCCCACCACATCCTCACCAGCACTTCCTATATGTTGATTTTTTCTTTTTCTTTTTTGCTACTTGTTGATTATTGATGATCAACATTGACAGGTGTGAGGTGATGCCTCATTGTGGTTTTAATTTGCATTTCCATGGTGATTAGTGATGCCAAGGACTTCCATGTATCCATTATTCATCTGTGTTTGCTCCTTGGAGAAATGTCTGTTCAGGGTCTCTGCCCACTTTTCAGTTGTGTCGCGTAAGTTGTATGTGCTCCTTATACTGTATATTTTGGATAGTAACCCCTTGTAGGATAGGTTATTTGGATGTCTTCTCCCATTGAGCATGTCGTCTTTTCATTCTGTTGACGGCTTCCTTTGCTGTGCAAAAACTTTTGTTTATGTAGTCCCACTTGTTTTTGTTTTTGTTGTCCTTGTCTGAGGAGACATGCTGGGCCTGGGGCCTTTTAGAGAGAGGTATGGGACATGCTGAGGCTGGATGCTGCTTCTTTAGGAAAATCTGAATATTAAAAAGATGTTGCTAAGACTGATGTCAGAGAGTTTATTGCCTGTTTTTTCCAGGAGTTTTATTGTTCTAGGTCTCATATTTAAGTCTAATCCATTTTACGTTTACTTTAGTTTATGGTGTATATATGATGTCTTTACGCCTGTAATAAAGGCTGTTAAGACAATTAATTGTCATTAGTGGGAAAAATTGATTTAGGCCCGCAGGAGTCCTCAAACTTTTTAAAGTGGGAGCCAGATCACGGTCCCTCAGAGAGCTGGAGGGCCGGACTATATGAACTACTAATTCCTACTGTAACACCTCGGCTGCGCTCACTGCCCAAAAAACCTGGCGGGCCGGATCAGACTCCTCTGCGGGCCGCATGTGGCCCGTGGGCCGTAGTTTGAAGACGCCTGATTTATGGCCTTATCAGCTAAATATTAGCATCTATATTATTCAATTTAATGACTAGATGCAATTTTTTTCTTATTTAGAATGTTTAATAGAGCTTGAGCCAGTCCTGAGAACATATGAAGAGATAACTTTTCTTGAAGCTGTTTTGCAACTAAAGAAAACCAAGGTAAATAATTGCTAAATGAAATGCTAGAAATCAGACTTTAAACAACCATGACTTTCAGTTTAGTTCTTAATTCTTACCTGTGTACTTTTCACAAGGATGGGCTAAGTATTGGGGAGGAGTTTGTCAGAGATTATAAATGCTGTCCTCTGTCACTGAGGGCTTTTCCATGCCATTCTGATGGCACCAGATTCCGGGCATTTCCAGAACTCTTGTCTATTACATTGTAATATGAAATGTGTCATGACACTTCTCCAAAGTGGTCATACAGATGGCCAAGAGTCCTACTGAAAAAATGCTCAGAGTCACTAATTATCAGAGAAATGACAATGAGGTACCACCTCACACCTGTCAGATTGGCTAATATCAGCAAATGACAAGTGCTGGCAAGGATGTGGAGAAAAGGGAGCCCTCGTGCACTGCTGGTGGGAATGCAGACTGGTGCAGCCACTGTGGAGAACAGTATGGAGTTTCCTCAAAAAACTAAAAATGGAACTCCCATTTGACCCAGTAGTCTCATTTCTAGGAATATATTCCAAGAAGCTGGAAACACAAATCAGAAAGATATATGCACCCCTATGTTTGTAGCAGCACAATTTACAATAGCTAAGATCTGGAAACAGCCCAAGTGCCCATCAGCAGATGAGTGGATGAAAGAGCTGTAGTAATATACACCAGGGAACGTTATGCAGCTAGTAACAAAGAAAGAACTCTTATCTTTTAGGGATGGGCCTGGAGAGCATTATGCTAAGTGAAATGAGCCAGTCAGAGAAAAACAAGTATCACACGATCTCACTCAGATGTGAAATCTTATGAACAAAATAAACTGACGAACAAAATGGATCCAGAGACATGGAAGCATGGAACAGGCTGACGGATTTCAGAGGGAAGGTGGGGTGGGTGAGTGGGTAGCAGAAGCCAGGCCAGAAGCCAGGCTCACGGCTGGCAAGCACAGCAGTGGTGGCAGAAACACTAAGGATGTCTGACTGAGCAGGCCTACGCCGTCAGTCAACATCCTCCGAGGGCTCCCAGACTGTGAGAGGGCACAGGGTGGGCTGAGGGGAACCCCTCGCCCCATGCACGAATTTTGTGTACGAGGCCTCTAGTCATTTAATAATAGCATCACTTTCATCGGTTTTTAACTTACTGTGTTGTTTTCACTTAGAGTTGTTATAGTTCTTCTTTAATTTTTTAAAGAAAAGTTTATATTGTGCGGTTGGCGTGTCTCAGTGGTTGAGCGTCAACCTGTAAACCAGGAGGTCATGGTTCATTTCCTAGTCATGGCACATGCCCTGGTTCAGGTTCAATCTTCAGTAGTAGGTAGGAAGCATCCAATCAGTGATTCTCTTCCATCATTGATGTTTCTCTCTCCCTCTCCCTTCCTCTCTGAAACCTATAAAAAAGATATATGTTTTAAATCCTTATATCAGTACTGTGAAACTCGTAGGACAGGAATCTCGTTGCCATCGCACTGGTAAGATCCCCAGTGCGTGGATGTCAGTGACACACCCACACGGGGCCTGGAATAGAATATAAATTTAAGGTTTTTCATAAAGAAATTGTTAAAACAAAGATCACCATTTGGGATAAGCTGATTTGTTTGAGAATTTTACTCATGTGATTTGTTGCTCGTGTTAAAGCACATGTATGTGTCCGCTCCAGGTGCAGAGCGCTCTGAGTGCCGTCCGCGCAGGTGACAGGAAATCGGAGGCGTCTCTGAACCTCTCTCTGAGCCACAGTCCACAGGAGGTAAACACTTCGGCCGATAAACTCAGAGTGTGAGGAGAACAGGGACGGTCATCCCGTCTTATCCTGGGAGGTCCTGGGATCTGCGGTGCCCAAGGCCGTGCCCAGGGCCGTGCCGGCTGGCAATCCCTCCTCCGGCCCCTGTGCCTCGCCCAGCCGGCCCGCGGCCTGTGGCTCTCTGTGTCCCCGCGGGCAGGCGGGAGGACGTTGCTCCGGTGCTGGGCCGTCCTGACCTAGCTCTCACTGTCCGTCTGCCTGTCCTCCCCTCCCGGGAGGAGGGCGCCACGGTGATGCTGTCACCAGGAAGGTCTGAGAGGCGCTCACCCGGGCTTGCTGCATCGGTCCCTTCTCTTAAGAGAATGTTCACTTTACGGATTCAGAAAAGACCTTCAAATGAGTGCTGCCACTCGGCACATGGTCTTTAGATCTGCTTTCCATCCGCCTCCGGCTCTCAGAGCGCGCTGCCCTTAGGTAGAGACACAGACGTCACCGGGGAGCCCGGCACCCAAGGCATGTCCGAGACCCCGCACTTCTGCAGGCCCCGGGGGTGGATGTGGGCGGAGGAGGCACCTGCCTAGGTAACCAGACTTGCAGATTTCAAATGTCTCATAAGCTGTGCAGAGCCTCTAAAATCATATAGCAAATCCTGGGAAAGCTATGATTTCTACTGTATTTAATTATTGTACACCCCCAATTTAAGTGGATTTTTAAAATCAGGTTTTTGTTTATTTGATATACTATGTGGTTTTTTTTTTCTGTAAGCTATAACTGTCGTTTTGATTATGATAAGCCACAAGCAGGAACTGTTTAGGAAGCAAAGCTACATACCGTTTAAATGGTTTTTCTTTAACCTGACCCTGGGCCCTGTTTGCCACAGGAATCGTGCGGGGCTCTTCGGCATCACGCATGCAGCAGCTCCTTCGCCAGGCTCCTGTCCGCGCCTCCGCTCGGTGACTGTGCAGCTGGTATGTATGTTCGTAGTCAGCACGGCTCACAGTTTCCCACTTTCTTTCAAGCTGGTGTTCTTGGCAAACGGTTTTTATGGCTCGTGTCTCCCATTGGCACCATGGCACATGTTCACGAGGGACACAGTACAGGCCTGGGCTGTCCATGAGACCCCTCCTGAGTGGAGGGCAGGCTGCTGGGCAGTACAGGGAGACACGGAACAGTCTCTGAGAGAGGAGCAGTGTCTGCGTGTGCACAATGTGGCCGCAGGCGGTGCAGGGGAGGTGATGGAGCTGGGGCGGGGGAAGAGGGGGGTGTCTTCCCAGCAGCCTCAGGGACCCTGGGCCCCATGGCCAGGAGCTGCACTTCGTGCTGAGAGCAGGCGTTCTGGTCCGTTCTTTCATGTCGCTCTGCTCGGCTCTGCCATCACCAAGAACTTGCTGGCGGAGACTGGACCTGTCGTTACTCAGGGTGGGCATTCCAGGCAGAGCGACAGCCTCGGGGCTCGGGTTCGAGGGGCGCACAGATGGGGAGGCCAGGTGTGGTGAGGCCGACCTGGCTGCGCTGTCTGGCTTTCCCCTGGATGGGAGCCACCTCTGCACGCTTCTGAGCAAGGGAGTGACGGCGAAGTCCTTGCTGCAGTTAAGTCAGGACCTAGCTGGACTCCATTCCATTGGGGAGAGCAAGGAGACGAGGGGGGGCCGCTGGGAGACAAGGCCTGATCAGAGCACAGGAGGGGCGGGGGTCCCCGATGGGGGAGGCCCCCTCTGGCAGGAGGGACACAGAAGCCAGGACTGGGAGGGCGTTGGTGCTAGTGATGAGACTGTTTAAAGTTGAGGTGTTAAGTTGTAATGTTTTCAGTGAGGTGTTCAGCAGCATGCATGAGGGCCATGCCCAATTGGCTGCTCAAAATGGGAGATGGAGGTTCTGTAAAGTCAGAGGAGGTAATTACTCAGACTTGGGAAGAGGTGGCTGCTGAGGCCTGCAGTGACAGGGTAACAAGGAGAACGTGGGAAACACGTCACACACCGAGTAGAGGACAGTTCCAAATGCGGAGACACAGAGGAGGGAGGGGCGACGAGAGAAGCAAGATCCATGATGTGTCATTCACATGGGCACAGCAGGGAGGGTCCGGGAAAGCGTTCGGGTAAGCCCTCCTGCTCTCAGGAGCGTTCACTCCCAGCCCAGGGGTGCACGCAACTCGAGCAGCAGAGGGTGGACACTGCTGTCCTCCCCGTGTGACACTGCTGTCCTCCCCGTGTGACACTGCCGTCCTCCCTGTGTGACACAGCCGTCCTCCCCGTGTGGCACGGCCGTCCTCCCCGTGTGACACTGCTGTCCTCCCCGTGTGACACCGCTCTCCTCCCCGTGTGACACGGCCGTACTCCCCGTGTGACACGGCCCTCCTCCCCGTGTGACACTGCTGTCCTCCCCGTGTGACACTGCTGTTCTCCCAGTGTGACACTGCTGTCCTCCCCGTGTGACACGGCCGTCCTCCCCGTGTGACACGGCCGTCCTCCCCGTGTGACACGGCCCTCCTCCCCGTGTGACACGGCCCTCCTCCCCGTGTGACACGGCCGTCCTCCCCGTGTGACACGGCCCTCCTCCCCGTGTGACACGGCCGTCCTCCCCGTGTGACACGGCCGTCCTCCCCGTGTGACACGGCCCTCCTCCCCGTGTGACACGGCCCTCCTCCCCGTGTGACACGGCCCTCCTCCCCGTGTGACACGGCCCTCCTCCCCGTGTGACACGGCCGTCCTCCCCGTGTGACACGGCCGTCCTCCCCGTGTGACACGGCTCTCCTCCCCGTGTGACACGGCTGTCCTCCCCGTGTGACACCGCTGTCCTCCCCGTGTGACACGGCTGTCCTCCCCGTGTGACACTGCTGTCCTCCCCGTGTGACACTGCCGCCTCCCCGTGTGACACCGCTCTCCTCCCCGTGTGACAGTGCTGTCCTCCCCGTGTGACACCGCTCTCCTCCCCGTGTGACACTGCTGTCCTCCCCGTGTGACACTGCCGCCTCCCCGTGTGACACGGCCGTCCTCCCCGTGTGACACAGCCGTCCTCCCCGTGTGACACGCTGTCCTCCCCGTGTGACACTGCTGTCTTCCCCGTGTGACACCGCTCTCCTCCCTGTGTGACACTGCTGTCCTCCCCGTGTGACACCGCTCTCCTCCCCATGTGACAGTGCTGTCCTCCCCGTGTGACACCGCTCTCCTCCCCGTGTGACACGCTGTCCTCCCCGTGTGACACCGCTCTCCTCCCCGTGTGACACTGCTGTCCTTCCCGTGTGACACGGCCGTCCTCCCCGTGTGACATGCTGTCCTCCCCGTGTGACACTGCTGTCCTCCCCGTGTGACACCACTGTCCTCCCCGTGTGACAGGGCTGTCCTCCCCGTGTGATACTGCTGTCCTTCCCGTGTGACAGGGCTGTCCTCCCCGTGTGACCATGCTGCCCAGAGCTGCAGGAGAGCTGGGACGCCCTCCCCCAGCGGCAATGCTGTCTTTCAGGAAAAACCCCGGACGGCCCGGCCCTGCTTCCCCACCCGGCCAACCACAACAGTGATGACGTGTCCGCGGCTCCCACGGCCCTGTTCTGTGACCAGGAGACCGCCCCGTGCTCCCTGGCAATACACCCTCTCTCAGCCGAGGGAAATTCAGGTAAATTTCGGCTGCGACACGCATCAGTGGTGCCGCTCAGCTCTACACTCTGCTCAGTAGGTCTGCCAGGTCAGTGGTTCTGTCTTCACTCCCCAAGATGGCAAACATGTGCATTCTGCAGTCGGGAAGCACTTCCAGCCCCAGCACCAGGGGCCGCGCAGTCACGGCTCAGGGGCCATATGTCACAGCTCAGGTGCCGCGCGGTCACAGCTCAGGGGCCATATGTCACAGCTCAGGTGCCGCGCGGTCACAGCTCAGGGGCCGCGCGGTCACAGCTCAGGGGCCATATGTCACAGCTCAGTGGCGATTCCTCAAGGTCTGGGGAGGGAAGGTGGCTGGGCCCTGGGGTGACCGGGAGCGTTACTAAAGGCAAAGTTGCTTTTGTTTATCTAACACACATGTGTCAAACACAAGGCCCGCGGGCCAAATCCGTCCCACCAGGCCTTGCAATGTGGCCCGCACCACGCTGTCATCACTGCACTCCGCTGCGTTTCCATCACAATGACAGTTTATGACTGTTCAGTAAACCATTCGGCCCGCGATTTAGGCTGGATTTTAGATTTTGGCCCCTTCTCTGATTGAGTTCAACACCCCTAATCTAACAAATATGCAGGTATCTTTTACACATTTTTTTAAAACCTGGAAAATGGTTTTGCCCCACCATTTATAGCAGATAAAAAGGGAGTGCTTTTCCAGGAGGGATGAGAAGAGAAAATTAACAGCATCCCCCAAATGCTGGTTTTCCACGTTAGCACAGTCACAGTGACACACAGTGTGTGCCTCCGTGTTTATTTCCATCTTGTTTTCTGCCTCACACGTCTTTCCTCACTTTCCCGCCGGCACCGTGCAGAGCGCCCGCAGCCCGGGGTGGCCCAGCAGTGGATCCAGAGCAAAAGGGAGGAGGTCGTGAGCCAGATGACCGAGGCCTGCCTCAACCAGGCGCTGGACGCCCTGCTGTCTCGGGACCTGATCATGAAGGAAGACTACGAACTCGTCAGCACCAAGCCTACGAGGACCGCCAAGGTCAGGCAGTTACTGGACACCACTGACATCCAGGGAGAGGACTTCGCCAGAGTCATAGTGCAGAAGCTCAAGGACAACAAGCAGCTGGGCCTCCAGCCCTACCCGGAAATCCTGCCGGCTTCTCGGCCGCCATCCCTACTCTTGGTTCAGAATAAAAGCGTATAGGGGACTCGTCTTCAAGAAGAAAAGTCAGCTTATTAAAAGGTATTTTATATTTCTCTTGCCCTGATCAGATTGTTTTTATGAAGTCCATGTGAGTCTTAGAAGCTTTAATGAAGTTTCTCCTTCAGGTAAAACAGTAGCCTCCTCCGCGACATCACAGTCTTTAAAATTAAAATAGTAGAAGGTATGCATTTTGCTACATAGCTCAATTTTTGTCTCTCTAGTTAATTGAAGCTATTTTTTTTTTTGTCTTATTTATTTTTACTGATTTTAGAGAGAGGGGAGAGGAGAGCGAGAGGGAGGAAGAAACGTCGACTGGTTGCCTCCATTCACACCGCGATGGGAGCGAAGCTGACAGCTAGGTGTGTGCGGGACTGGGAGCCGCCCCTGAGCCTGTTTGTGGTGCCTGGAGCAGTGCGCCCACCAGCGCCACCACCAGCTGGGCATGGAGCCATCTCCAACGTGCCTGCGCTTCCTGGCACGGTGACTGCGGCATCGGCGCGCCCATGGAAGCGCCTCACATCACTGGGTCCTCATGGCTGTGTGAGCGGCTTGGCGTGTGCGCTACGCCCTCTGACCGGCCCTCCGCTCCGGCCTCCCCCACGGTGTGCATTAGACCGCTCCAGAATATGTTCTTGTGTTTAATATATTTTATTGGTGTCAGAGAAAGGGAGAGGGAGAGAGAGAGAGACATCAATAATAAGAGAGAATCACTGATCTGCTGCCTCCTGGGGACCGAGCCCGAAACCAGGCATGTGCCCTGACCAGGAATCAAACCATGACCTGGTTCCGAGGTCGACACTCAAACACTGAGCCACGCTGGCCAGGCCAGATTGCATTTTTAAATGTTATTTATTGAATTCTTCTTTTAAAACTTGTTTAATGAGTAAGACAATACAAGTATATAAAGAAAAATATTCATCTTTCAATATGTGTTTCTACCTCCGTTTCTGACCTCGGCAGACAGCCTGGGTGTGCACAGGTGCTGGTCCTTGCTCCTCCGTCCTCCCCGGGAGGCGTCTCCTCGCAGCATTGCAGCAGCAGCTGCTCTGGGCCGGTCTCGCAGAGCCTCGCCCATCGTCTAGCAGCTGCGTAATGCCTCAGGGCGACTTTTTCCTTTTCCCTTTTTTCTAATATGTTTTACAGATTTTTAGAGAGAGCAGAAGGGAGGGGGAGAGAGAAATAGCAACATTGATGAGAGAGAACCATCAATAGGCTGCCTCCTGCATTTCCTGCTGGGGATCGAGCCTGAAACCCTGGCATGCTCCCTGCTCCTTGGCTCCTGGGTTGATGTTCAACCACTGAGCCACACCGGCAGGACGGCCTTTTCTTTTTCTTTTCTTTTTTTTAAGATACAGTGAGTTCTTTTTTGGTTAATTGGGTTATGTCACTAAGTGAAAATGTACAAGGAATAATGAATGCCCTTTTCTGAAAATGTTTGTTGCAATGTCAGCAAAAAGCTTGACACAGGACAGATGGGAAAGCACAGCTCTCGGGCTCTGCACCCTCAGTGAGAACATGAGGAAAAGTGAGATGACAGATGGTGTTGAGGCACCTAAAGACTCTACTACAGCATGTATTTCCCTCTCCGTGTTGGAGCTCACATTCGCCTGTGGTGCCTGTGGAATACGGAATTTCCGTGAGAGACGGAGCACGTGGGGGAGCTTCTGTTACTGCGCCTGTCCTTTTTAAAGTGCGAGGCTACAGTTCAATAAAGTTCAATAAATCAAGGGAAAAGTGTCTTTTCTTTTGAAGGTTTTCCCCTTTCTGTACACATATCCTAAAGTCTCAATTATTTTAAATCTTGTTGGTTTCCAGTCGGCCTTCGTATCGGTTTGACGATGTGCTCCTCTGGTGGCAACGTGAACTCTGCCATGGTCTTCCATTCCGTCTGATCTGAACACTGGGCCTCCCGCCACTCTGCGTGTGGTCTGCCATCCCCGTGACTGGCCATCAGGGAGCACGTGCCAGGTCCCCCGTGACTGGCCATCAGGGAGCACGTGCCAAGTCCCCCATGACTGGCCATCAGGGAGCACGTGCCAGGTCCCAGTGACTGGCCATCAGGGAGCACGTGCCAGGTCCCCCGTGACTGGCCATCAGGGAGCACTGCCAGGTCCCCCGTGACTGGCCATCAGGGAGCACTGCCAGGACTGATGGCCACGCGGTGAGGCAGAGGGAGCGGTCCCGGGGACCTGCAGTCAGCCTCCAGAACTGGTGCCCCTGCGGCCGGGACTCTGGCCTGTGGTCGGAGCTCCTCCTCCGCCTTCTGGTTCAGTAGATGTCACCCCGTCACTCACCTCTTGTGGACAGAGAAGAGGCTCAGGCTCAGCCCTGCACCCCAACACAGCACACACCCTCTTCTCATTCTCCAAGTTGCTCTTTGTCTGAAAAGGACCGTCTGCCTGTGCCGCTGGCGGTGGTTTCCGTGTGGACATGGCGGCTCTGGGCTTTCCCGAAGGGGAAGGGAGCGGAGTGCAGAGCGCCCCGCCGGCCTGGGCCCGCAGGAGGACGCGGGTGCGGGTGCAGCGTGCCGGGGGGACCGCGCAGTCCGGGCCTGGTGCCGAGCGGAGGAGCTGCATGGCACTGCCCCGGGGAGGACACGCACCCCACGGCCGGCCTGGCCTCACATTAAAGGTGGGGCTTGTGCGGGAGCCGGCGTCTCTCAGCGCCACTGGCTCCTCGTCTCGGACGGACCTCCGAGGGCACATTTCACGTTTTGCAGCCGCGCTGACCTCCGGCAGCACCATCACACTTGGTGTTTTAGGAAGATCGCCGACAGGAGAGCCGTCACCCGGAGCCACAGCCGGCTTTCCATGGAGGAAGGCAGGGAGCCGGCCGTGCGCGGGGCAGAGCGAGGCGGGGACAGGCTGAGCTGAGCCAGCGCTCACCACCCCTCCCCCCGTGACCCCCCACCCTCCATGCCCTGACCCCCCACCCCTCCCCCCGTGACCCCCCACCCCTCCCCGTCCTGACCCCGCTACCCCTCTGCGCCCTGACCCCCCACCCCTCCCCGTCCTGACCCCCCACCCCTCCCCCATGACCCCCCACCCCTCCCCGTCCCTGACCCCCACCCCTCCCCGTCCTGACCCCCCCACCCCTCCCCGTCCTGACCCCCACTTCTCCCCGTCCTGACCCCCCCACCCCTCCCCGTCCTGACCCCCCACCCCTCCCCGTCCTGACCCCGCCACCCCTCTGCGCCCTGAACCCCCACCCCTCCCCGTCCTGACCCCCCACCCCTCCCCGTCCTGACCCCCCACCCTCCCCGTCCTGACCCCCACCCCTCCCCGTCCTGACCCCCCACCCCTCCCCGTCCTGACCCCCGCCACCCCTCCCCCTCCCCGCCCTGACCCCCCCCCCCCCCCTCCTGACCCCCCCACCCCTCCCCGTCCTGACCCCCCCACCCCTCCCCGTCCTGACCCCCACCCCTCCCCGTCCTGACCCCCCACCCCTCCCCTCCTGACCCCCCACCCCCCACGCCCTGACCCCACCCACCCCTCCCCATCCTGACCCCCCACCCCTCCCCCTGACCCCCCCCCCCCCGCCCTGACCCCCCCCCCCCCCCCCCCTGACCCCTCACCCCTCCCCGTCCTGACCCCCCACCCCTCCCCGTCCTGACCCCGCCACCCCTCCGCGCCCTGACCCCCCACCACCCCTCCCCATCCTGGACCCCCCCCCCCCCCCCCCCCATGACCCCCCACCCTCCATGCCCTGACCCCCCACCCCTCCCCCCATGACCCCTCACCCCTCCCCCGTCCTGACACCCCCCCTCTCCCCGTCCTGACCCCCCCCCCTCCCCGTCCTGACCCCCCCACCCCTCCCCGTCCTGACCCCCCACCCCTCCCACCCATGACCCCCCACCCCTCCCCATTGACCCCCACCCCCCCCATCCCGTCCTGACCCCCCACCCCTCCCCATCCTGACCCCACCCCTCCCCCCCTGACCCCCCACCCTCCCCGACCCCCCACCCCTCCCCTGCCACCCCCTCCCGTCCTGACCCCCCACCCCTCCCCCGTCCTGACCCCCCAACCCTCCCCTGACCCCGCCCCTCCCCGTCCTGACCCCCACCCCTCCCCATCCTGACCCCCCACCCCTCCCGTCCTGACCCCCCGCCCCTCCCCGTCCTGACCCTCCACCCTTCCCCATCCTGACCCTGCCACCGCTGGCAGTCAGCCCTGGTTTGGTTTAGGTTGGCATTTGGCCGTCCCACCAGAACTTGGTCCCAGCAGAGGTTTCTCCTCTGAAGCCCGGAGCCTGGTTCCCCAGCCCCTGTTTCCCTGAGGGTTTCCCCTCAGAACTCTCGGTTCCCGAAACCAAACCCTCCCTTTGCCGCCCCTCCCTTCTAGTCCTCTTCCTGGAAAACGGTTCTACGGCCTCGTCCTCCTTACTCATTTCCCTCCTTGTCACTCACATCGTCACTCAGCAGTACCGAGTGACGGCTGGTGGACGGACCAGCGCGCCTGGATGTGCCGCAGTCCCCCCCGGAGGCTGAGCACCGGACATTCCTCTGGAAACCCCCGATGGTGGGAACTGACTCACAGCCATCCCCCCAGGACTGTGGCCCCTCCCCCGATGGCTGTGCCCCCTACCCCCAGGACTGTGGCCCCTCCCCCCAGGACTGTGGCCTCTCCCCCAATAGTGTGCCCCCTCCCCCTAGGACTGTGTCCCTTCCCCCTAGGACTGTGTCCCCCTTCCCCTAAAGCTCTGCCCCCTCCCCCGATGGCTGTGCCCCCTCCCCCCAGGGCTGTGTCCCCCTTCCCCTAAAGCTCTGCCCCCTCCCCCGATGGCTGTGCCCCCTCCCCCCAGGGCTGTGTCCCCCTTCCCCTAAAGCTCTGCCCCCTCCCCCGATGGCTGTACCCTCTCCCCCCAGGGCTGTGTCCCCTCCCATACAGCTCTGCCTCCTCCTCCCATGGCTGTGTCCCCCTCCCCGAACCCTCCGAGGGCTGTGTCCCTCTGAAGACTGGGCCCCTCCCTGGAGCTCTCGCCAGCACAGGGTCCGTCCATATCACTAACAAACCGAGAGCCACGTGCCAGCAGTCACATGTCACTGTTGAATGACACGGCTGTCAGCCAAACACCTCTTATCATGATGTTTTTGCCTTTCTTCTTTTTTAAACTCAGAACTAGAGGCCCAGCGCACAGTCAGATCTGCACGTATAGGGTCCCCAGGGCTGTGACCGCTGCCTGCGACCCCTCGTATGCTCCGCCGACACACACACACACACACACACACACACACACACACACACCCCTGCTGCAGCGCCGCGGCCCTCCGGGCGCCTCCCGCGGCCCGGGGGCTGTTCCTGACACTGGATCGCGGCCGCGGGCCTGGAGGGTAGCGACGGAGTGGGCTCTTGGGTCCACAGAGAACACTTCGCCTCCAGCCCCCTGCACTGACTTTTCTACCTTTGGTCCCCAGACCAGTCACCTGTATGGTTTGATTCCTAGAATGGGGTCTCCCTGGTCACACAGGGTGACGAGGGGCCTTTTAAAATGAGGATGTTGGATGGGCCAGGACAGCGCCTGCAGGAGCCACCGGCTGCCGCCTCAGCCCGCACAGCAGCCCGCTGCCTGAGTGCGCACACCTCAGCATTCCAGGCGGGAGCTGTGAGGGACCGAAATAGTCTCTCCTCCCGGTCAGTTCTTAAAGCATTGGCGTGTGTGTGTGTATGTGTGTGTGTGTATGTGAGTGTGAGTGTGTCCTTATGTGTGTGTGTGTGTGTCTGAGTGTGTGTGACTGTGTGTGTGTCCTTGTGTGTGTGACTGTGTATGTGTGTGTCCTTGTGTGTGTGTGTCCTTGTGTGTGTGTCCTTGTGTGTGGGGGTGTGTGTGAGAGTGTGTGTCCGTATGTGTGTGTCTGAGTGTGTCTGTGTGTGTGACTGTGTATGTGTGTGTCCTTGTGTGTGTCCTTGTGTGTGTGTGTCCTTGTGTGTGAGAGTGTGTATGTAGTTTGGTTTTGTTTTTATTAAAAATGTGTGTTTTGATATAAGCACATTATTTCTGGCAGTGAGGGTATTAAATATTAAAGGGACCTTCTCTCCTTACATAGAAACAGAAGCACTGCTCCACCTGTCCTGTGACACCCTTGTAGAAAGACCCCCCAAACTCAACATCTGAAAACAAACAAATCTTAGAAAATTAAAGAGTAAACAGAAAACAACCCTAAAACCTTAAGGAATGTTTTAGAGATTTGAGTGTGTGTATCTTTAAAAGCAGAAGTTACTATGCATGAGGCACACCTGTGAGTCTGCAAAAGTTCTGAACTATCACCCTCAGGGTAACCCCAAAACTTCCTTTTTGACAGCTGTCCCTCCTCCCCTTGGTGCCCGGCCAGTGACCTGGCATCTGCCACAGGTGGCAGCCACAGCCCCCCCCCCCCCGCCTCCCCACAGCCCACAGCCCTCCCCCCCGTCCCCTCAGCCCCCCACCAGCCCATAGCCCACAGCCCCCCCCCCCCCCCGCCTCCCCACAGCCCACAGCCCCCCCCCCGCCTCCTCTCAGCCCCCCGCCTCCCGACCGCCCCCCCTCCCCTCGGCCCACAGCCCCCCCGCCTCCCCACAGCCCACAGCCACCCCCCCCCCGCCTCCCCTCAGCCCACAGCCCACCCCCACCCCCAGTCCCCTCAGCCTTCCGCCTCCCCACAGCCCCCCTTCCCCTTGGCCCACAGCCTCCCCCCCCCCCCCCCCCCCCCCCCGTCCCCTCAGCCTCCTGCCTCCCCACAGCCCCGCCCCCCGTCCCCTCAGCCTCCTGCCTCCCCACAGCCCCCCCCCCCCCCCCGTCCCCTCAGCCTCCTGCCTCCCCACAGCCCCCTCACACACACACACACACACACAGGCCTGTCCTCTCAGTCTGAGGCCCTATGGCAGTGCCCCCCAGCGCCCTGAGGCTGGGCCTGGCTGAGGGCTGAGCTCACTAAGAAAGGCTGGGTGCAGATGCCACGCCCTCTCCCCCTCTGCCCTCAGTAGATGGTGCACAGGTTAAAGGGACAGAACACAAAGTTGGAAAAGGAACTGTCTGGTTTGGGGGACAGAACTGTGCAAGCACAAGAGAGGGGCTCCCTCGGCCCCCGAGAAGGCTCTCCGTTTCTGTCAGTCACTCCTGGGAGCTCAGAGTTCGTTTCTGTCCCTCCCGGCAGTGCTGAGAGAGTCAGAATTTGGGGTTCCTGTGGGCAAGAAGCTGACCAGCCCTGGGAGGGAGGGGAACCGTGGGGGTGGAGGGCTGGCCCACTTGTCCAGGCTCCCGGGACAGGGCCGGGCTGGGGAGATGTGATGCTGATTTCTTCCTCAATCAGAAGGAAAACGTGGCTGTAACGATGCAGCTAGTACGGAAAGCTTTCTAGGAATGGAGTCTAGAACACCCTGTTTTCTGTTTGGTTTGGTGGGCAGGAGCCTACAAGTCCAGGCTCACCAGCTCTCCTGGTCCTGGGGCTGAGCCTGCAGGTGCCGCCTCCCACGTGCCTGTGGGCGGGCAGGTGTGGATGCCTTCAGGAAGGACAGAGCCCACGGCACAGCTGAGGCAGCCAGCAGCCAGTCAGACCGCAGGCTGGGGGGGGAGGGGGGCAGGCAAAGGGGCAGGCAGGGTGGAGGGGGGGCAGGCTAAGGGGCAGGCTGGGGGGCAGGCTAAGGGGCAGGCTGGGTGGAGGGGGGGCAGGCTAAGGGGCAGGCTGGGGGGCAGGCTAGGGGCCAGGCTAAGGGGCAGGCTAGGGGGAATGCTGGGGGCAGGCTAAGGGGCAGATGAGAGCTCTCCCCGCTCACCTGCCAGCTGGCACAGCCCTCAGGACTCAGAGAAAACTGGTTCAGACTTCCCACCTAATGGATGTAACTTGGAGTACCGAGCTGTGTCTCCTCCCTGGTGCCATAGCAACACTCCTGTCCTCAGGACCAGAGGGTTCTAGGATGCAGAGTACCGGGGGTCACAAGCTCTGCTGAAGGCCTTGGTGACAGCCAGCCCCAGAGCACTTCCCTCCAATCACAGCTCCCACAGAGCACCTCCCTCCAATCACAGCTCCCCCAGGGCACCTCCCTCCAATCACAGCTCCCCCAGGGCACCTCCCTCCAATCACAGCTCCCCCAGGGCACCTCCCTCCAATCACAGCTCCCCCAGAGCACCTCCCTCCAATCACAGCTCCCCCAGGGCACCTCCCTCCAATCACAGCTCCCCCAGGGCACCTCCCTCCAATCACAGCTCCCCCAGGGCACCTCCCTCCAATCACAGCTCCCCCAGGGCACCTCCCTCCAATCACAGCTCCCCCAGGGCACCTCCCTCCAATCACAGCTCCCCCAGGGCACCTCCCTCCAATCACAGCTCCCCCAGGGCACCTCCTTCCAATCACAGCTCCCCCAGAGCACCTCCCTCCATGTCAGCTCCCCCAGAGCACCTCCCTCCAGTCACAGCTCCCCCAGGGCACCTCCCTCCATGTCAGCTCCCCCAGGGCACCTCCCTCCAATCACAGCTCCCCCAGGGCACCTCCCTCCAATCACAGCTCCCCCAGAGCACCTCCCTCTATGCCACCTCCCCCAGAGCACCTCCCTCCAATCACAGCTCCCCCAGGGCACCTCCCTCCATGTCAGCTCCCCCAGGGCACCTCCCTCCAATCACAGCTCCCCCAGGGCACCTCCCTCCATGTCAGCTCCCCCAGGGCACCTCCCTCCAATCACAGCTCCCCCAGGGCACCTCCCTCCATGTCAGCTCCCCCAGGGCACCTCCCTCCAGTCACAGCTCCCCCAGGGCACCTCCCTCCAGTCACAGCTCCCCCAGAGCACCTCCCTCCAATCACAGCTCCCCCAGGGCACCTCCCTCCATGTCAGCTCCCCCAGGGCACCTCCCTCCAGTCACAGCTCCCCCAGAGCACCTCCCTCCAGTCACAACTCCCCCAGGGCACCTCCCTCCAATCACAGCTCCCCCAGGGCACCTCCCTCCAATCACAGCTCCCCCAGGGCACCTCCCTCCAATCACAGCTCCCCCAGGGCACCTCCCTCCATGTCACCTCCCCCAGGGCACCTCCCTCCAATCACAGCTCCCCCAGGGCACCTCCTCATGGAGCTGCACTAGGAGCAAAGCTGGCTGTGTGCTCAGAACCTGCAGTAGAGGCCAACAGGTCCAGGACCCAAAACACTACTGAATGGGCCGCTGAGCATCTCACCTGAAGGCCTTTGAGGAACAGAGAAGCAGGACAGCCCCTGTCACCTTTCCCACAAACCGGGTGGCAGTTCTCTGCCTGCGCCGGAAAGGTCTGCCTTCCCACCGAGGGCACGTTGATCTGAGAAATCTGTACCCACACTTCCAGCAGGATCTCAAAGAATGCGGCCATGCTCCTCAGCTTCACTGAAGCAGCCACGCAGGCGGCAGCCTGCCTCTGGCACATGAACACACACGTAAGGAGTGTGGCCGATGCCAGCAATGGGCCTCGACGCGCCCCGAGTGGAGGGACGGCATCCCGGCTGCAGCACAGGTGGCTGAGTACGTGATGCCGAGTGCGCAGGCCGGTCGCAAAAGGAGCGAGGACTGTGCTCCCTGGGGGCGAGGACTGTGCTCCCTGGGGGCGAGGACTGTGCTCCCACGGGGAGGCGAGGACTGTGCTCCCAGGGGCGAGGACTGTGCTCCCGGGGGCAGATGCCTGAGAGGTGGCGGTGGCCACAGGGCTGGGGCGGGAGGGGGTCAGGGCCATGGGAAGGGCGTGAGGTCATCCGGGGAGTACTGCTGCACACTTCCACGTGGCTAAGGACACACTTCATTGGTGTGCTTCTTGGAAATGAAAGGTTAAGTCGTGCTAGTCGCCTGGTGAAGTGAGGGCCTCACCCCACCGCCCTCAGCTTCCCCAAGAACGAGCGCCCACTGGCAGCTGGGGGAAGGGCTGGAACATTCTTTGATCCCATGAAACACAGCATGCATTGTGATTTTTACAGATAAGCAAGCTCTAGCTATGGCCATACCAAGGAAAAACAATAAACCATGTCTCCACGCCACTCTCAGGACTCACTGCGTGTTGTCTGATGTCTCCTGTTGGTCTTGCTCAGGAACGTCCCTGTGAGCTCAGTGCGTCAGCGTTGGGGTGTTCCACGTGACACGTGACAGCGTACTCCTTGGCATCACAAGTGATAAATCAGAGGCTCTTCCTAAACCAGAAAGTGGTTTGTCTCAAACCGTGGCTCGGGAATGGGGTGCTGGTCACTGTTCTCCCTTTCCCTGAAGATAATCCTGCATAATAAAAAGGCTACTATGCAAATTGACCAAACAACTGAGTGACCTGATGTGCACTGACCACCAGGGGGCAGATGCTCAACGCAGGAGCTGCCCCCTGGTGGTCAGTGCACTCCCCCAGGCGGAGCGCTGCTCAGCCAGAAGCCAGGCTCACGGCTGGCGAGTGCAGAGGCTGTGGCAGGAGCCGCTGCCACCTCCGCGGCAGTGCTAAAGATGTCCAACTGAGGGCTTGGCCGTCCCACAGGGAATGGGCCTAAGCCGTTGGTCACACATCCCCCAAGGGGTCCCGGACAGTGAGAGGGCGCAGTCCAGGCTAAGGGACCTCCTATTCCCATGGAGTGCACGAATTTCATGCACTGGGCCTCTAGTCTTAAATACTTACAGAAGGCAATGACCAGGCTCTACTTCGGACGAGAAAGGAGGGCATTTCACCAGGTAAGATGGGGGTGAAAGAACCTTTATACAATTAAGTTAACAATGAATTTTTCCCAAAGGGAAAGAAGGGATCCTGTATAATAAAAGCCTAACATGCTAAGTGTCCAGTTGTCCAGTCGTCCATTCAACCAATCAAAGTGTAATATGCTAATGATATGCTAAGGCTGCTCAACGGCTTGCTATGATGTGCACTGACCACTAGGGGGCAGATGTTCTGACCAGTAGGTTAGCTTCCCCTCCCATGGTCCCTCCCCAGCTGGCCACCTCCCGCAACCCTGCCTGGCCCCAATCGTCCACCAGTGGGCCCCTTGGTCTGGTCTGCACTCTCTTGCAATCTGGGACCCCTCAGGGGATGTGGAAGAGCCAGTTTTGGCCGGATCCCACAGGCCAGGCTGAGGGACCCCGCTAGAGCAGGAATTCATGCACTAGGCCTCTAGTTTTTAATAAAAGACCTCCCACACCCTGAAGTGTGAAGGGAGCAGCCCCGAAGCCGCTGGCCACACAGGTCACAGGTCACAGGTCACAGGTCACGATCGTGTTTCAGTAATGTGGTTTCTGTGCTAGATTTTCTGTGCATCATGTTGCAACTTTACAACAAAATACATTCAGTTGCTGGGCTGCTGTTGCCTAAAGGATCTGACTGATGAACAAGTAAAAGAAGAAGAAAAATCTAAGCAGACCTCAGTGGATATTTAGCCATTTTCTAAACTGGCCGGAACTCGGCTGTGGCCTGGATTGCTTGCCGTTTCTCTTTTTCTGTTGTGAGGAGCCTTTCTCTGCGAGAGTGGGTCACTGACTCTAGCTGTGCCCTCAGTGAGGGCGAAGGTTTGGGTCTGTGTCTGCCTTTCTTGCTTTGGGTGAATTAGGGGAGACGCGCACTGTGCTCCGACGGCTCGTTCCGGAGTCAGTGGGAGTGTGGCCAGCGGGAAGGCAAGCGTGAGGGAAGGCCACCTCCATGGCGGGGCTCCCGGGGGCTCCCGGAGGTTCTCAGGGGAGACTCCCGGGGGGGGGGCTTCCAGGGGGCTCCCAGGGCTCACAGGGCTCCCAGGACCAGCGCCAGTTTCTCTGCGGACGTTTCAGCCCTGAGGCTATGACGTTGTCCTGTTCCCTCCCTGGGCTACGCGTGGCTGTGCCAGCGGCCGCCTCCCGCGGGCATGGAGCTGCTCTGCGCAGACAGGAGGGCGGGCTGCGTGTGCCGTGGCAGGAAGTGAAAGGGGAACAAGCAGGGCTTTGGGGAAAGTGCCCGTCTCCCCCCATTTCCTCGGAGAAACAGCGACCTGGTGTGGCCAGCCGGCCCGTCACCTGCCGCTCAGCCACCTCAGAAGGAGCGGGTGCCAGTGCTGCTTCCCCCACCCACCAGCGGCTCCTTCCAGGGCGCACACACACACACACACACACACACAGACAGGGACTCACCCCCCCACTCACACACACACACACACACACACACACACACAGACAGGGACTCACCCCCCCACTCACACATACACACACACACACACACACACACACACACAGGGACTCACCCCCCCACTCACACATACACACACACACACACACACACACACAGTCGGGGACTCACACCCCCACTCTCTCTCACACACACACACACACACACACACACACACAGACAGGGACTCACCCCCCCACTCACACACACACACACACACACACACACACACAGGGACTCACCCCCCCACTCACACATACACACACACACACACACACACACACAGGGACTCACCCCCCCACTCACACATACACACACACACACACACACACACACAGTCGGGGACTCACACCCCCACTCTCTCTCACACACACACACACACACACACACACAGATGGGGACTCACCCCCCACTCACACACACCACAGGACACACACACACACAAACACAGACAGGGACTCACCCCCCCACTCACACATACACACACACACACACACACAGACAGGGACTCACCCCCCCACTCACACATACACACACACACACACACACACACACAGTCGGGGACTCACCCCCCCACACACACATACACACACACACAGTCGGGGACTCACACCCCCACTCTCACACACACACACACACACACACACAAACACAGACAGGGACTCACCCCCCCACTCACACATACACACACACACACACACACGGGGACTCACCCCCCCACACAGACACCACAGGGACACACACACACACACACACAGATGGGGACTCACCCCCCACTCACACACACCACAGGACACACACACATACACACACACACACACACACACACACCCCACAGGACAAACACACATACACACACACACACACACCTGCACACGCGCACACACAGGCAGGGGGACTCACCCCCCCCACACACACTCACACGCACCACAGGGACACACACACACACACATACACACACACATACACAGGGACATACCTGCGCGCGCACACACACATTCACACACACACTCACACACCTTCTCGGGCTTGGCCTGCCATCCCTGCCATTACAGAGCAGGAGCCGGCATTTAACCAGCGTCTGTCAGCGAACTACCACCACCACCACCACCACCGCCACCACCACCACCACCACCACCACCACCGCCGCTCCGGCCGGCAGGAGGGCAGGCGGCACCCAGAGGGGCGGGAGGAGGGGGAGCCAGGACACAGACCTGGAGGAGCGGTGAACCGCGGGAGCTCGGACACATGAAAGCATGCCTTTATTCACGCACGCTGTGCTTGGGGCGGGCCCGGTTAAACAGCTATGTCTGGCCCCCGTGGCTCAGGAGGTCACCTTCAATCCCAGTCAGGGCACGTGCCCAGGCTGTGGGCTCCATCCCGGTGGGGGCTTGCAGGAGGCAGCCCATTCATGACTCTCTCTCATCTTTGATGTTTCTCTCTCCCTCTTGGTTCCTCTCTGAAGTCAATAAAAACATATTTTTAAAGTTATGTCTAATGAAAAGAATGGATAAATGATCTTGGAAAAAACAGGCTGTCTTAGCACAAATGCCCTCTTCTCCACACACACTAACGGCCCTCCTTTCTGATTCTCCCTGACTTCCCCTTTCGAGTCCTCCCGCTCCGTGTCCTGCCCCCCACGCCTCCCGCCCCCCCCCCCCACACCCAGCGCGGCTCACAGAGGCCCGTCCTGCCTCCTCTGCCCGCCTCCCTGGCCCTGTGCCCACGTGCGCCCGTAACAACCTCCGCGGTGTTTGTGTGATGACGGGATGGGAAGGAAAGGACACGCCATCAGGCCCCGTGGGATGTGTGAGACCTAAAGCTCCTTAACTCTGGGAGGGCTTCTTTAATAAAAACAAACTTACAGGAGCTCATTTCTGCAGCGTTTACAGAAACAGATGCTATGCGAACACATGGCCGCTTATCCCGAGCGTGCGAGGGCCGCCAGGCCGAGCGCCCCTCGCTCCCGTGAGGACGCCGCTCTGCGTGGTGGGCGAGCACTGCGCCCGCAGGCTGTGAGCGCCGCGGCTGTGGAAGGAGCACGCTGTCAGCACGCAGCGCGATGCCGTGGGGTGGCGTGCGTGGGCACAGCTGCTTTCCGCCGGTGCGGCACTAGCTTCCGTCTCCTTGTCTGCAGTGTCTGACCCAGAGGAGGCTGCCCTGGGTCAGCATGAGGACATGTAGATGTTAGTGATGAAAACACTCCATTGTCATGAGAAGGATGTGTTCTAATTGTGTTTAAAGTATTGGTGTGGGGCTTCCTACCTTATTTTTTCTAGTTCACCCTTCCTAATGAGAAGAAAACTTTTTAAAATAACTGACCAAGAGTTGGGCACAGGCTGTAGCTACACCCCCTGTCCACCCACGCGCTCCTCCCCATCTGCCTCCCACACTCAACTCAAATCAGTTTTACTGAATGCTTCTTTAACAAAAGTTCCGACTCAAGAAATGCTGCTGTATGAAATTAAGTGGGATGGAAAATAATGGAGTTTAATGAAATTAAATCCACTGAATCGAATTGCCAAGTGTGTACAGGGCCTCCACTGCTGCCACGTGTTGTCTTCTGAGTCCAGCTGGCCTCCAGCAGGTCACCGCATCACCAGCTGGCACCCGCAGTGCAGTGTGTGTGGGCGTCCCAACAAGCCAACACCGGTATTTTCCTAAGAAAAGGAAAGTGGGTGGAAGCCCTAGCTCTCATGCTTTTCACAGTACTGGGGCAAAATAAACGCCCTGTGTCTGGTGCACCGCTGTCAAAGGGACAGACATGCACCTTGAATGTCCCTGAGTTGGTCCGCTCTTTGCAAAGGTCCAAAGTAAAACGGATGGGGGAGGGCAGCAGGCGTGCACTGTGCCAGTTCGGGCCACAGCGACAAGCTCCCTTCAAGTCTGGGGGTTATTGTGGGAACTGCTCCTGAGCGCCCCTCCTGGGATGGATGATGCGTTTGTTAAGACAAGGGAGACTTCTACTTTGTCACCACCATTTATGGCCAAAAGCCACTGAACTTGGACTCAAGCTATTCTTTTCTTTTCTTTTCTTTTTTTTAAATATATTTTATTGATTTTTTACAGAGAGGAAGGAAGAGGGATAGAAAGTAGAAACATTGATCAGCTGCCTTCTGCACACCTCCTACTGGGGATGTGCCCACAACCAAGGTACATGCCCTTGACCGGAATCGAACCTTTCAGTCCTCTATCCACTGAGCCAAACCGGTTCTGGCAAGACTCAAACTATTCTAAAAAAAGATTAAATGAGACCATTAGAAGACAGTAAACGTTTACCAAGTCTTGCAGCTAAATGATTCTGAACAAAAATAAAACAATTCTAGACCTCATAGGGACTGGATTGAATGAGCCTTGCAAATAAGAGTGAAACAAAGATTAACATCACACTTCTTTTCACAAGCTTGATTTCTAGTGGAGTAATGAAGCATAGAGGCCCAAGCCTTCCTTTCTGTGTCTCCAGGCAAGAGCTGGCAGTGCCACCGGAGTCACGCAGGACACGGCTCTGTGAAGGCGAGCTCAGCTCTCAGATGGCTCTGATTCCGCTAGAGAAACCCTCCCGACTTCTCCCGTCCGCTTGCTGCTGAGAACGTCGTACTGTTGTATGCTTCTGCCCTTCGGCTGAAGGTAAAAGTATTTTTGCTTGTTCTCAGGAAAGTCATTGAATCTGAACATGAACATCACAGATGACCACAGTCTTAGTGCCTTAAAACAACACAGGCTGGAAGTAGAGGCAGGAGCACGGGCCAATGGCCAGCTGTAGGAGATTTCCCTTCACCTCAACTGTCTGTCCCCTCCTGGCTATTTTCACAATAGTTAGTGTCTCCCACTAAGGAAAGTAGTAAAACTTTTTATATATACTATGGGCCCTCAGAAATAAGACACCTATGAAGAAGAGCTCTTAGTGGCTAACTAGACTAAATTTAAGTTAAAAACAAAACAAAACACAAATCCCCTTCCCTGATGCCTTCCAAAATCCAGCCTAGCAGCATTTCTGCACAAGGCCCTCTCACACAAACTGCACTAAGCTACCTGCCTCTGCCCTCAACCACCTGCCTGTGTTCTGCCATCTGAGAGGCCCTTATAAAGGAGTTCCGGGAGTCCAATTTCAACCAATAGGACTGAGGCTTTCTCCATCTAATTGGAACTTGCAGCTCTGACCAATCAGAGTGGTTTGATTCTAACCAATCATCACAGTCCCTTTAAACCAATCAAAATGTGAGGATTTGGAGTTCTCATTTGCATGAGGGCAGACCAATCAGGAACCAAGGGTGGGGACTTCTGTTCACATAAGCTGGCTCTCCTGTGGTTCTGGGAGTTGCCTTTTCTACTGAAGAGTGTTCTGGCCTGGAGCCAGAGCTGAGCTGTTTGCACTGAGGGAAGCTTCCTTCTTCACCACATCCAAAATGGGGATTCCTGCTGTCCCTGGGCTGGGGCAGCATCAGTTGATAATATAATCCTCCCACATAAGAAACAACTTGATGCTATGGAAAAAGAACTAGATTTTTAAATAATTAGATTGAGGTCCTTTATCCACCACATATCAAGTACCTTGGTCAGGTTACTGTTCCCAATTTTAGTTCTGAAAAAGATCCCTGTCCATGTAGAACATGTTTGTGTGGACGACAGGGGCCACATGCTGACCTGACAGCTCAGGGGAGCCCTGCATGGCCGTCTTGCAAACTCAGACCTAAAGTCACCACAAAGGATGGTCTGAAGTTAAACTTTAACTAAATGCAGTTATGGTAGGCAGTTACCTCCTAGGCTGGTATTTTCACTGACATGGTCAACCTTTATCTTAACTGAGCCTATCTGTCTTTTTGAATCTATGATAACATATCCTTGAAATGTCTGAGTAACTTGTAACTTCCCTTTTTCTGGAGCCCCTGGGGCACAACCAAATGTGCCGGGCACCAGGACAGATACCACAAATTCCTTCATTATCATGTTAATTGTTCCTGCACCCCCTAAGTATGTGTCCATCATTTTACTTTTTAGCCAATCCTAGGGGTCCCTCCTCCATTTTTTCTTCCTCACCACCCCTCCACCACTTTGCTTTATCACACTTTCTTAATCTATCACCAATGAATTTCATGTAACTCACCTATGTCCCTCCTTTGATTGCAATGTATAAATATAAATGTAGAGGGAGAAACCAAGATGGCAGCATAGGTAAACACCTAAACTGCAGCCTAGCACAACAATTTCAAAAATACAACTAAAAGACAAAATGGACATCATCCAGAACCATAGAAAAGCTGACTGACTGGAAATTCTATAACTAGAAGGAAAGAGGAAATAACAAGGAAAATCAGAGGAACTGTAAAAGCTTGAGGTATGGAGACATGAGCATGTGCGCGTGCAGAGAGGACGGAGCCGAGAGGACAGGGTGGCTGAGGGCCTGGCTGGAGTTCTATAGCATGAAGGAGATAAAAGCTCCCAACTGTGCTGAACCCTAGTTCCAACTGCATTGAACCCCAGTTCTGGGGACACAGGCTTATATAGTTGGAATCTGGGTTTTACAGCAGAAACTCAGGGGAGCAGTGAAAGGCAGAGCTCTGGAGGCATGCACGTGAATGCACGCAGAGAATGGACTGTTGACTGTGCTACTGGATTGCCCTAGCAGGAAGGAGACAAAAGCTCTGGACTGTGCGAACCCTAGTTCCAACTGCACTGAACCCCAGTTCCAGGCAAGAATCTGGGAATCCAGATTCAATAGGGGAAAGACTAGACTGTCTGGCAGTGGTCAAAACTTGAGGGTGCCTTTATCTCATAGGTGCTTGCAGTGAGTTCTGAGGAACACTGAGGGACACTGAGACCCAGGAACCTCATAGGGCAGGGCTGATGGGAAGCCAAGGCCGTAGGCTCCACCCTGAAAGCCCACCCCATCCAAGCTGAGCACAGAGGCTTTTGCAATTTTGCAACTCTATTCGAATAAGGCTGTCTCCCAGCATAGACACAGCTGATCCTCACACCCAATTGACCTGGAGATCAACTCCTCCCACTAACAATCAAGACTTAACTACAACAAGGCTGTACACAGAGTCCACAAAGAAGTGCACCAAGAGTGTCCACCTCAGGTAACTGGGGAGGCCGAGCCACTGGCCCACATAGGACACCTAGCACACAAAGCTCCTTTACCAACTCAGGGAAGCAGTGAAAATGCAGAGACAAAGAAACAGATCACAAAAGAAAGAAATGGAGGAAAACAAACAACTGGAGATAGAGTTCAAAACCACGGTTATAAGGTTTTTCAAGAATTTCCTAGAAAAGGCCAATAAATTTAGCCAGACCCTCAAGGATATGAGCGAGACCCTCAAAGATATGGAAAAGGAACAACTAAAAATTAAACATACACTGACTGAAATAAAAAATATTATACAGACACCCAACAGCAAACTAGAGGAATGCAAGAATCAAGTCAAAGATTTGAAATACAAAGAAGCAAAAATCACTCAACTGGAAAAGTTAAAAGAAAAAAGAATCCAAAAATTTGAAGATAGGGACAACTTCAAAAGTACCAACTTCAGAATTATGGGGGTGTCAGAAGAAGAGAGAGAGCAAGACACTGAAAACTTATTTGAAGAAATAATATGAGAAAACTTCCCCCACCTGGTGAAAGAAATAGACTTACAAGTCCAAGAAGCACACAGAACCCCAAACAAAAGGAATCCAAAGAGGACCACACCAAGACATGTCATAATTAAAATGCCAAGAGCAAAAGACAAAGAGAGAATATTAAAAGCAGCAATAGAAAAACAGTTAGTTACTTACAAGGGAGCACCCATACTATTGTCAACTGATTTCTCAACAGAAACTATGCAGATCAGAGGGAGTGGCAAGAAATATCAAAAGTGATGAATAGCAAGAACCTACAACCAAGTGTACTCTACCCAGCCAAGCTGACATTCAGAATCAAAGGTCAGCTAAAGAGCTTCACAGATAAGAAATGCTGAAAGGTATTCTCTAAGAATAGGAAGAAGAAGAAAAAGGTAAAGATAAAAATTATGAACAACAAATACATATCTATCAACAAGTGAATCTAAAAATCAAGTGAATTGCCAAAACCAGTTTGGCTCAGTGGTAGAGTGTCGGTCTGTGGACTGAAAGGTCTCGGGTTTGATTCTGGTCAAGGGCATGTACATTGGTTGTGGGCACATCTCTGGTAGGAGGTGTGCAAGAGGCAGCTGGTTGATATTTCTCTCTCATCAATGTTTCTAGCTCTCTATCTCTCTCCCTTCCTCTCTGTAAAAAATCAATAAAATATATTTAAAATAAATAAATAAAAATCAAGTGAATTAAAAATCTGATGTACAGAATAAACTGGTGAATATAATAGAACCAGGGGCATAGAAAGGGAGTGGACTGACAACTCTCAGGGGGAAAGGGTGTGTGTGTAGGGGGGGTGGGAAGAGGCTGGACAAAAATCGTACACCTATGGATGAAGACAGTGGGGGGGGAGTAAGGGAAGAGGGTGGGATGGGAACCAGGTGGAAGGGAGCTATGGAGGAGAAAAGAGGAACAACTGTAATAATCTGAACAATAAAGATTTATTAAATAAATTAAATAATAAAAAAATAAATAAATAAATACAAATGTAACCCACCATTCTCCAGGGCAATATCTCAATTTGTTGAGATTCTGTTTCCTGGCATATGTTGACAGTTTGGCTCCAATAAACTCACAAAAATTCTTTACAAGTTGCAATGTGTTTTTTTTTTATGTTAACATTTGAAAAAAGCAAAACTTCTCAAATTCAATGTGCATAAAAATCCTTTGAGAGCTGCCATTACAATGTAGATCCTACTCTGACATGCTAGCAGGTCTGTTCTTTGTCAAGGACCCCTACCCTTGGGTGATGCAATTCAGGGAGATCACAGGTACAACACTTCAGTAAAAGATGTGTTTAAAATACTTGCTGATATATAATTTCATCCTCTCAATAACATGTTAAGGGAGGAGGGATTGGTACTGCCTTCATTTGACAGACAAGACAGATGATTGAGGTGGCCAGATCACTGAGGAAGGCCCCATGGTGTTCAGAAACTGCATTTATTTCATGCATAAAATACAGGATGGGGCAAAGTAGTTTTAGCATTGTTTGTATGAAAAATACAATCCTACATAAGAAAAGAGTAATATGCAAATTAACCATCACTCTGCTCTGCAAGCCACGCCCACAAGCCACACCCACAAGCCAATCAGTGTGAGTATGCAAATAAACCAAGAGTGGCTACAGCCACAAAGAGCAGGATGGAGGCATTTTCCCGGCAATGGAGGAAGCCAAGCTTTCCGTCTGCCCTTGCCGGCCTAAGGCTCCACTCAAGGCTACAAAGTTTCAATTATAGAAGGTAAACAAATCCAAACAGAAATGGCTGTCACCATGGTGCGAACAGGAGCTTTAGCACCACTTCAGGCTACAAAGTTTTAATTATAGAAGGTAAATAAATTCCAGATACCAGGGCCTTGGCTTGGGTCACTGGGGGGCCTGCAAACCACCACAGGCCCCTCGCTCAGGCCTCCCCACACCCCAAAGGAACCCCCACCCTGATCTGGGACACCCTTCAGGGCAAACCAGCTGGTCCTACCCATGCACCAGGCCTCTATCCCGTCTAATAAAAGAGTAATATGCAGATTGACCATCACTCCAACACACAATATGCTGTCCCCATGTGGTCAAAGATTCTGCCACCAGGTGGACACAAGATGGCCAGCAGGAGAAGGCAGTTGGGAAGGACCAGGCCTGCAAGGGGAGGCAGTTAAAGGCAATCAACTCTGCAGGGGAGAGCAGTTAGGGACAACCAGGCTGGCAGAGGAGGGAAGTTGGGGGCAAACGGGCTGGCAGGGGAGCAGTTAGACATCAATCAGGCTGGCATGGGAGTGGTTAGGAAGTGATCAGGCTGGTAGGCAGAAGAGGTTAGGGGCAATCAGGAAGGCAGGCAGCCGAGCAGTTGGGAGCCAGTAGGCCTGGATTGTGAGAGGGATGTCCGACTGCCCTCAAGGGGTCCCAGATTGGAGAGGGTGCAGGCTGGCCTGAGGGACAAACCCTCACCTGTCCCCGTGCACAAATTTTGTGCACTGAGCCCTAGTAATAAGTAATAACACACAAACTATTTCATGTACTCACAACTGTAACCCTACTCTTGTCCACCCTGTGTCTGTACATTGACTGAACTATACATTCCTTGAGGAAAGTTTTACTCCTTTTCATACTTCTGGTACTTAACAGAGCACCTCAACAAAAAGACTAATTTTTGAATACACAGAATTATCTACTATTTTTAAAAAGTCCTGAAAAACAACAACAACCACCCTCAGGTAGTTTTCACAAAGTAGAACCCTTCCTTGCTTCCTAACAGTTGAGCTGCGAGTAACTTTCTCACAGTTGGAATAGACCACAAGGTCACCCGGTTCCATCTGGGAGTGGGACGCCCACTTGTTTCTTTGTTGGTGTTACACTCAGACTCCGAAGTCGGCCAGACCTCGGTTCAGGCTGCCCACACTGCCAGCATCGTTCCAGATAACTGGCCTTGGTTCTGCTGACTGGGAAGGCCCACTTTCAAATCAGGCAGGGCCCCAGTTCAGATGGGACCTTTTCTTAATCTTTTTATCTTTTTGCAGGGAGGGGCAGCTATGAAACCCTTTGAAATTAAAGGGGATTCACGTGAATCCAGAGTCAATGTCAATGGACACCTAATAAGATTTTAAAACTATTTTGCAAAACAAATAGTTCCCCTTATCAAATATTTTCTACTGGGAATTGCCGGAAACCAATCATTGTCTCACTAATAGAAAGAGGCTGGTCAACCTTGAAGCTCTGAAAGGTCAGAGCCAACCACACCCTATCTAATTGAGACAATAGTAACTGAGGCAACTTCCCCATCTTGTAATCATATAAATCCTTACTGATATGATAATCCACTTATTACCTGCCTAAGGGCTATGGGTGTTTCCCAAAGCTGCTTAAGGGTAATGGGTGCATCCCCATAGCAGCCTCAATAAAAGGGATAGCAAGGCCAGAGCCAAGAGAGTCTTCCCACTAGAGGTTGACTCCCGCCTGGCCCCCCATTTGTCCCAAGTTAACTCTTTTCTAGTCTCTCTCTTCATTTTAGTGTGCGGCCTCCTCCAGAAACCGGACCCTGAGTGCGCCCTAATCACGCGGGTCGTGTTAAGGGTTCCCACAGGGAATGATTTGATTTGAGTAAGGTCTGGCTTCAAGTGGCTTAACTAATGAGATGAGAGGTTTTTGATGCTAGTTATGAACCAAATACATTGTTTACTCAGCAGCATCATGTTCAAGGCTGTTCTTTTCGTTCTGCTGCTGGGACATCTGGGAAGAGCTTGTATTCCCATTGAAGGTAAGCACAATTAAGGTGGAAAGAAAACTATTCTGGAAGTTTGTATAATGGCAGTACTTATTGCAAAGAAAACTGCACAATATGATTTTATTTCTACTGACAGCTATTAAAATCTATACTGGAAGCTCAATGTCTAAAAGGTTAACTAGGCAGGGGCTATATTACAGATCTAAAGGCAACAATGCATGTTGGATTATGGGAGACAGAGCCTCAGCTCACCTGCATCTGCAGTGCAGACAGTGCCCTGACCACTTCCAGAAGTTTCTGACTGATGATGTCTGCAGCTACGACAGCACACAGTATCCCAAGCACTGTCCTGGCAAAACCAGTTTGAAAACTTTTATCTCACAAGGCAGGTGTCTGTTTTGTAAGAATCTTGCAAAGCCAGGAAGAACTATACCCTGTGGAACTTCTACATCAGAGGTGGAATATCACAAGAATATCAACTAATGTTTTATCAAGCTTTTATTGATGCAAAGTAGTGATGCCTCTGCTAAATATCACTTTATCCACTTTATAATCCGGTGGACCAAGCTTTGGAGAATGTAAATGACCTCCTGATATCACCTAACCAGAGGTGAGAAAACAGCCATGTGATTCCATATTCTGACACCACACTGACACCAACTTACTTTTCTTAACCGAATGCATGTAGCTGTTGTATAGCTAATTCACATACTATGGGAAGCATCAGTGTGACTAATACAGAGTGTGAATAAAAGAAAAGTTTTCTTAAACTTTAGAATATGTTTCTGTCCCTTTCTTTGGAGATGAATGTTGCTGACATTCTGATCATTCTTGTTCCCCAAACCCAGGATAGGTAATGAGCACCCAGATTCTGGAGCAAACCTCACGTCCCTTTCCCTTTGGATGATTTACGGATTTGGAATTTCCAGACCACGAAATGAGATGAATGTACTTATGAGGATAAAAGAATAGATTTGAAATCAGGATTGTCTAAATACCTGGTTACTATTTTTGTAACTTAGGGGGTAAACAGGGAAGGTGGTGATGAAAATGTCATAGAAAAGTGAAAGGCAAGTATGTGGAATGAGTCTGTATCATTCGTGGATTCTCAAGACCAGGCAGGTGGTGCTTCTGGGAGAACCCATTTTGCTAGTCCTCTGTCGCCGTGGTCAGATGCTTGGAAGTAAAACGGCTGCTGAACAAATCAATTTGCAAGGGTGCTTTAGAGCTGAAATGTTATTGTCTAAGTTTCTGCAAGAATTGCTCTTTGTGATCAACTGAAGATTGGAAAGGAAAGACACATATTAAACACTCTGACAAATATTTTCCTACTTAGAGGGTATGTAAATCAGTAAACCACCTGCAATGTGTAATAGCAGGAAAATCCAGCAGTTAAAATTCTCCTATACAATATGGGGCTATGATTTTCATGAAATAAAAATAATATTAACTAAAAAGTAAAGAGTATGTATTTTTAGAAAATTTATGTGTAATTTTGAAAAGGAAATGTAAAGATTCAATATACTGAATACCAAAGCAAAGTCCAAACCATCCTAACACAAATACTGATGACTTTTTTTATGTTGGTTCTACCAATTTATGAACATGGTATATTCTTCCACTTGGTTATATCTTCCTCTATCTCTTTTTTCAACACCCTGTAGTTTTCTGTGTACAGGTATTTTACCTCCTTAGTTAAGTTTATTCCTAAGTATCTTAATTTTTTTTGTTGTTGCAATGGTTTTTTTTTTTTTTTTTTCCAGTTTCTCTGTGAGTTCATTATTGGTGTATAAAAATGCCATATATTTCTGGATGTTAATTTTGTATCCTGCTACATTGCCAAATTCACTTATTAAACTAGTAATTTTTTTGGTGGGGTCTTTATGGTTTTTATGTATAATATCATGTCATCTGTGAATAATGAGTTTTACTTCTTCTTTTCCAATTTGGATACCTTTTATTTCTTCTCTGATTGTTATGGCTAGCACTTCTAATATAAGATGACCAGACATCCTGCTTTTGGTGGGACAGTCCCGATTTTTAACAATTTGTCCCGTGTCCCGCGGCATTTTAAAAAAGTAAACATCACCTTATTCTAATACTATGTCAAACAGGACTGGTGAAAGTGGGCATCCTTGTTTTGTTCTTGTTCTTAGGGGAAATGACTTTAGTTTTTGCCCATAGAGTATGATATTGGCTATAGGTTTTTCATATAAGGCTTTTATTATGTTAAAGTATGATCCCTTTATTCCAACTTGGCTGAGAGTTTTTATCAAAAAAGAGTGTTGGATTTTGTCAAATGCTTTTTCTGTGCCAATTGATATGATTATGTGGTTTTTCTTTCAATTTGTTTATGATGTATCACATTTATGATTTGTTGATACTGTACCAGCCTTAAATAAATCCCACATGGCCATGGTGTATAATCTTTTTAATGTATTGCTGGATTTGATTTGCTAATATTTTGTTGAGGATTCGAGCATCTATGTTCATCAGGATATCATACTGCTATACCGGTGATCTTCTGTTTTTGTAGTACTTATCTCATTTTGGGATTAGGGTGATGCTGGCTTGATAGAGCTTGGAGGAGTGCCTTCCTCTTGAGTTTTTTGGAGCAGTCTGAGGAGGATTGGTGTTGCTGCTTTGAATGTTTGATAAACTCCCCAGTGGAGCTGTCTGAACCAGGGCCTTTGCTGAAAGTTGATTACTACTTCAGTTTCACCAGTAGTTATTTGCTTATTCAGGTTTTCTGATTTTTCCTGATTTGTGTCTTGGAAGATTGTATTTTTCTAGGAACATGTCCATTTCATATAGGTTGTCCAATTTGTTGGAATAGAGTTGTTCATAGTTTTTGTTGATTTTTTTTTTTTATATAATCCTTTGTGTTTCTGAGGGGTTGGTTATTACTTCATCTCTTTCAATTCTGATTTTGATTATTTGGATCTTCTCTTTGTTTTTTTCTCTGCCTATACTACTCGGTTTTTATATACTTTTTGTCTGATGCCCCCACCCTACTGGACTCCCAACAACCCTTTCACTTTTGTCTTGAATTTTGTAACATCATAAGAATAAGATCTTCCCACACTTACAGGATCTGATTACATCTACAGACTCTTTTTCTACAAGAAGTTCTCTTACAACCCTGTGGTCACTTTTCAGTTTGGATGGGTGGTTCTCAGGCCTGCTATACAGATGTCATCCTGGGACTTACCTTCATGGCTTTTCTGAGTTAGTTCCACTGTTCATAGAGCCAACCTGTTCCAATTTCTTGAATAATTTCCTTGTTTTCTCAAGTAACATCCTAAAAAAAAGAGTATTTGGGAGACAAAGCTTTCTCAGTTTAATTTCCTTTTTCATTGTGCCCTGTATTTTATCAATCGCTTTGCTCGGTACAGAACCTCAAGTTCAGTGATTTCCCCGTGGAACTTCCTGGGCGTTATTTATCTCCTAATATCCAGTCCTGGTGAGGAGCCAATTGCCAGCCGATTCCCATTCCTTGGTGGAGGATCTATATTTGATCTCTGGAAGCTTTCAGAATCTTCTCTTTATTCTTGCCATCCTTAAAGTTCATGATATGCCTATACGTAGACTTGTTTCTTTTTCCTGCTCAGAACTCAGGTCTTATACAATTACTAGAGGCCTGGTGCATGAAATTTGTACACAGGTAGGGTCCCTAGGCCTGGCCAGTGATCAGGGCTGATTGAGGGGTAACTGGCAGAATGATGGGGGAGAGGGGCCCTGCTGGCACCCGCCTTGGTTGGCCTGGGGCCTGCGAGCTAGGGGCAGCTCCTGTGTTGAGCGTCTGCCCCCTGGTGGTCAGTGAGCATCATAGCAACTAGTCATTCTGCTGTTGGGTTGATTTGCATATTAGGCAAATATTTTATTATACTTGTGTCCCTTTAGTTCTAAAATTTTTCTTGTAGGTTTCATTCAATCATTTTCTCTATTTTCATTTTCTGGCACTTCTTTTCTATGTTGAAACCTCCATCGATTCTATAGGACTGACCCTGTCATATATTTTTTGTTTCTTGACTATTATTCTCTCCTTTTCTCTTGTAGTTATGCAACTAGAGCTTCCCAGTGGTCTTTGCAGGCAAGGAGACAGAGAAATGAGTGGCAACTGTTAGGGAGTCTTCTTCTTTCCTCAGCTGCTTTGGCCAGGCTAACAACCAAATTAGCCTGAGACAGATTGGCAAGCAGATAAATTAACATTTCATAACATATACACCTCCTGTATACATGGGAGAGACGGAGAAACACTGAGTAAGTCACCAAATGGTGGAAGTTGTCACCCTAAATACCACCTTCAACTGTGGGTATTTAGAAGAAGCTGGGGGGAGTCGGGTGTGGGGCTAGCAGGAAAAGCACAGTGAACAGGTCAAGTTGTTAGGGATGAAGTCCCCACTTCTCCACTGAGAGACGCAGGCCAGGGACCCAAGCCCTTGCAGAAGTACATGTGCTTTTCTAATTTTAATTAGAGTGAGAGAAAGGGAGAAGGGAAGAGAGAAAAACATCGATGTGAGAGCAGAACATCACTGCTTTTACATGTGTCCCATGTGCCCCACTGGGAATCAAACTGGCAACCTTTTGGTGCAGAGTCTCAACAGCCAGGGATGTTTACTTATTCTTTAATCCTCATCTGAGGATAGGTTTTGGTTGATTTGAGAGAGAAACATACACCTGCTGCCTCCCTTAGGAGCTCCAACCTGGGGTGAAACCAGCAACCCTTTTATTTTTAACTTAAAAAATTTTTAAATGTACCTTTATTTATTTACTTTTTTTTTTTTTTAGAGAGGGAGAGGGAGATAGAAACAATGAGAGAGAAACATTTATTGGCTACCTCCTACACACCCCCTACTGGGGATCAAGCTTGCAACCCTCACATGTGCCCTGACCAGGAATCAAAGGGTGACCTCAAGGTTCATGGATCACTCAACCACTGAACCACACCAGCCAGAACTGCAACTCTTTTTTAAAATTCTCACCTGAGGATATTTTTTCCATTGCTTTTCAGAGAGAGAGTGGAAGGGAAGGAGGGAGAAACATCACCGGTTGCCTCCCAAATGCACCACAACCTGGGGCAAGGAGCTAACCTGCAACCCAGGTTCGTGCCCTAGACTAGGAACCGAACCCGCAACCCTTCGGTGCTCAGCGGACCCTCCACCCACCCACGTTGGCCAGGGCAGACCCGCAACCTTTTGATGCTGCCACCAACCAGAACCCCACCGACTGAGCCACCTGCGGAGCAACATGTGCTTTCCAAGGGTCACTGCTCCTCCGTGCTGTTTCTCCCGCGTCTGCTTTTAAATCAAGCAGCCCAACCCCCTCCCCAAAGAGGCCCCGGGAGGCAAGTGGCTCCCGGGGCCGCCCGCGGCGCCGGGCCGAGGGCTGTGCACGCCTCTCCCGTCTGGCCGCGAGGCTGGGCCCTGGAGGGACCACCAGAGGACAGCCTCCGTCTGCACCCTGCGGGCGCGGCGCCTGGGGTCGGCGTCATCCGGCCCCTGCGCCCTCACACCCCGGACCCGCCCCAACCCGGCCACCAAAGGGCCCCAGCGGCCCGCTCTGCCCCGCCCGTCACCCTGCGACCACCCGAGATCCCCTCCCCGAGTCGCCCCGAGGCCACCCGGCCGGAGCAAACGGGAGGCCCCACCGCCCCAGGTCCGGCGCTCCGCAGGGAGGCGGCGCCCGGCGGTGAATGGGCGGGGGGCGGGGCCTGTCTCCTCTCTGCCCCCGAGGCACCGCCCCAGGCCGGGCCGAGCCAATCGCGGGCCCCGCACCTGCGAGGAGGCCCCGCCCCGCCGTCCGCGGCGTCGGGAGCGTCGGGTCCGCCGCGGGAGCGGAAGCTGCGTCCGACCCCCGGCGCCCAGGCTCGCCGGCCGCTCCGCCGTGGCTTCCGGGCACCGCGACCCCCGACCCTCGACCCTCGACCCCGCCGGGCGGCCCCGCCGGGGAGGCGGCGGCGGCGGGGCCCGCGCTCCATGCCCGTGTGGTGCTGCCGCTGCTCCCTGGCCGGGCATTTCAGGTGACTTCCCGCGGGGGGAGCGGGAGGAGCGGGGCGGGGGGCGGGCGGGGAGCGGGCGGGCGGGCGGGCGGCGCCTCCCCCGCCCCCGCGGCCTCCCCTCTGCTCGCAGCCCCGCAGCCCGGCCTCGGGCACGGGCTCACCCCGCAGGCCGGCCCGGCGCTGCCCAGCTGCAGTTTGCGGGGGGGTCGCGAGCCGCCCCCTCAGGTTTTTTATTTCCTCATGAAACTCCTGGTGAGCCCAGTCCCTGGTGAGGGCGGCAGCAGCTGCGTTTTCGGGGTGCGGTCTGGCCAGGCGGCCCGGGCGCTCCCTGGGGCCCGGGTCCTGGAGACCTGGGGCGGCGGGGCGCTGCGGGCGGGGCCCCCCTCCACGTGCAGCACAGCACCGCCCGCGGAACTTTCCTTTCGCCAAAGGCAGAGCTACAAGCTCATGAAATTGGGCCAGAGGTAGAATGTAAGTTGCCCCTGACCATGGAGGTGAAGAAAGCTTGGTACCACCGAATTTTCGCTGCAATTTAAAAACCGAAATCTTATACTCAGTTATGAATAAAATCAGAGTAATCTGTGTGACTTTGTCACCACTGGAAATCACAACTCCGTTCATAGCACGTCACAGTTGTTGCACATATCTAGGAGGATTGCTTATGCTTATTTCTTCAGAATTAAGAGTACTTTTACGCACCCCATACTGGCCCAAGAGGAGCACCCACGCATTCCTCTGCTGCTGCCTTCACAGGTGTAGCAGTTTTTATGTATTGAAGGCCAGGCCCTCCACCAGCAGCTGTAGTTTATTCCAGTCCTATGAACATCCGAAAGAATGAAATCGGAGTAATTTTAACAAGGACTTGTACCCTTAAAACCACAAAACATCACCGAGAATACCTAAAGAAGGCCTAAGTAAATGAAAAGGAATACTATGTAGGGATTGAAAATCTTAATATACAGGATGGGGCAAAAAGAGGTTTACAGTAAGGTACTCAAAGTTTTATTCTTGTATTATTTATTAGTTATATTATTTACCTTATAAACAACTGTAAACCTATTTTGGCCCCACCCTGTATTTAGATGACCATTTCTCAACTGACCTACAAAGTCAGTGCAATCCTATCAAAATTCTAGCTGAGTTTTTTCCTCCAGAAAAGTATATGGAATTGCACAGTTGAACTCAGCCAAAAATCAAGAGTCCAGACATAAATTCTTATGCTGTGGCCACTTGGTTTTCTATGGGATTGTGAGGCAAAGGGGAAATAACGGTCTTTTCTACAAATGGTGCTAGGACAAATATCCACAAGCAAAATAGTGAAGTTGGACTCCTACCTCACACCATATCCAAAAACTAACTTAAAATGAATGAAAAACCTAAATATAAGAATTAGAAAACTTGTAGAAGAAAGCATTGGAGTAAATTTTTGTGATTTTGGATTAAATATTGGTTTCTTAGATATGACACCAAATGCATAGCAACAAAAGAAAAATAAATTGGACTTGATCAAAATGTAAAACCTTTGTGATTAAAAAGACAACATAAAGAAAGTGAGTAGGCAACACACAGAATGAAAGAAAATATTTGTAAATCATGTATCTGAAAAGGGATATATATAAAGGATTTTTAAAAATATATTTTATTGATTTTTGTACAGAGAGGAAGGGAGAGAGATAGTTAGAAACATCTATGAGAGAGAGTCATCAATCACCTGCCTTTTGCACACCCCCTACTGGGGATGTGCCCGCAACCAAGATACATGCCTTTGACTGGAATCGAACCCCGGACCCTTCCGTCCCCAAGCCGACGCTCTATCCATTGAGCCAAACCAGTTTCGGCTATAAAGGATTTTTTAACCTCAACAATAAAAAAAGAACCCAATTTGAAAGTGGGCAAAGAATTTTACTTTCTCCAAAGAAGATATATAAATGCCTAATAAGCACATGAGAAGATGTTGAGCATGTCAGAATGCTAAGACTAGTTTCTAGGAAGGCAGTTGGGAAAGAAGGTAGATTAGAAATCAGCATTAAGATCTTTCCATATTTCAGTATCTTTTTGAGAAAAAAAATGTATAAACCTAATTTACCAAAGCACATAATATAAGTACAGTAACTTTTCCTTAAAATATTAGGTGTGATTATTTTGTTTTAAATATATTGCCTTTAATGTACTTTCTATTAATGAAAGAAAAGTAAAAAAAAGAAACTACCTACTCGTACATGTTCTCAGAAAATTAAAAATCTCGACATAATCCTGTGTCTTTGGTCATTTTAAAGATAGCTTCTTATTTGGGACTTGTCTTATGTAGGACTTTCCTATAAAGAGACAGTAGCAGCTATTTAGGATTTCTGACATTCAAAATGGTGTAGATTGACATGTAGCTAAGCTACTGATTTGAAAACATTAATCGGAAGGATTTTTTCCTTTTATGGAACTATGGAATTTTTTTGGTGCCTAAATAAAATCTGAATAGATTTTCATAAAGGCTATACTAACTATTTATCTCTTGTTTTTGTTTCATGTTTGTTTTTAAAAAGAAACTATGGTGACACTGAAACCGAAGGAGAGATTTATAATTCCTTAGTTCAATATTTTGGTGATAATTTGGGGCGAAAAGTTAAAGCGATGCCCTTAGTTGAAGAAACTTCTTTACTTGAAGATTCATCAGTGACTTTGCCTGTGGTAGTAATAGGTAAGTTTCTGCATTATATCTCTTAAGGTTAGTGGTGATCCTTACTACTTTTACACATTTACAGTTACATAGTTATATAAGTTCTTGGGATTTTATTAAAAAGTATTGTTAGGTTTAATATCTTAAAACAACCAATAACCAAATCTTTGAAGAGATTTACATGGTTTACCTAATTGAGATCCTGTAGTAGAATGCAGACAGCATCCATTCATTAAGGATTACTCTGTTATTTTAAAACTAGTAGCCCTACGCACGAATCTGAGTGTGAGTAGCTCCCTGCTGCTTACCTCAGCTGGGCACCCTGCCCACTGCTGCTGGTAGCTTCCACTGCTTGTAGCTTGCTACCCCACCTTCCTATAGCTCTCTACCGCTTGTAGGTGGGTGGTGATGTTACAGTGTCTTGGCTAATTTATATATTCCTCTATTACTATATTAGACTAGAAGTTCAGTGCACAAATTCATGCACAGGCCGGGTCCAGCTGGCCCAGGGGAGGGGCTGAAGGCAGTTGGCCATCAGCCCCGCCTCCTGGTTGAACTCCTGGTAGAACTCTCAGTTGAAGGGACAGTTTGCATATTAGCCTTTTATTATATAGGATACTATTAGTTGTGATTTTATGCCACTGTCCTGGTAATGAAGACAACCTATATTTTGTTTCAAAGTCAGTGAAGAGAAAAGCCCTCTCCTCTGACCAGTATGTGGGACACTCAGTGAAGGAAGGAAGGACGGACGGACGGACTAGAGTTCTATACAGAGTCCCCTCTAAGCAGAGGATAAAGGCGTTTCTGCACCGTTTCTCACCCAGGATATTCTTTAAGACTGTACCTCGTGTAGCATTTTCCAACTTAACACCCACTCTGATTTCCATCCTTGATATCTTGGGAATCAAAAAACCCTGACTTTTTGTTTGAGCTTGGCTATAGGAAAGTCAAGAAAAACCACCTGCTTCTGTACCTCACCACCTCACTCCGCACAAACAATCTTTCTGTTTGGCCTCAGCCAATGAGTGTAGCTTAACCTAATGTGTTATTCTTGGCAGTAGCACCACCAGCCTGAGCGAATTTCCTTAATGTATGTATTGGTTTTCTATTGTATGGATGTTTCACAATTTGTTTACCTATTCACTAATTGAATGACATCTTGATTGCTTCCAATTTTTGACAATTATGAGTAAAGTTGCTATAAACATGAAGATTTTTGCATGACCATTAAGTTTTCAATTCATTTTGGTAAAACCCAAGGAATGCAATTGCTGGATCACCTGGTAAGACTATGCTTAGTTTTTTAAAATTCATTACCAAAACCCAGGTCATCTAGATTTTCTCCTGTTATCTCCTATAAGTTTCATTATTTTGCATCTTATATTTACATCTGTGATCTGTTTCGAGTCCATTGTGCCCCAGGCCAGCAGCCAGGGAAGGGAGGCCCCATCGACAGCCATCGGCCCCGATCAGCTCCGATTGCTGGACAGGTCTGGGGACTGCCCCATGCACGAATTCTGTGCACTGGGCCTCTTGTGAGGTTACTATCCAGATTTATACATTGATGTGTGGATGTACATTTGTTCTAGCACCATTTATTGAAAAGACCTACCACCATTGCCTTTGCTTTCTTATCAAAAATAAGTTGTGTATCCTTGTGAAGTTCTCTGGGTTCTCTATTGTGTTCCTTTGATTTTGTCCTTTTATTTTTTTCCACACTGTGTTGCTGACTAGTTTTACAGCAAGACTTGAAGTTGGATGGTTTCAGTCTTTATTTTGTTCTATATTGTGCTGGCTATTCTGGATTTTCCACATTCCCACTTAAACTTTAGAACCAGTTTGCCTTATCCACAGAGTAACTTGATGGGGATTTTGATTTGGATTCATTAAATCTGTAGTTTAGATTGGGAAGAACTGACATCTTAACAAGATTGATTCTTCCTAGTCACAAGCATGAACTGTTTCCATATGTTTAGATATGCTTTAATTTCTTTCATCAGTTTTGTGGTTTTCCTCATATAGATCTTAAATGTGTTATTCTAGATTTATATCCAAGTATTTTTCTTTTCTGTGCAAATATAAGCAGTGTTGTGCATTGCATTTCAAGGTCTGCTTGTCATTGCAGATATATAGGAAAGTAACTGCCTTCTGTATCTTGCAACCTTGGTATAATTGCCTGTTAGTTCCAGGACTTTTTTCAATTCTTTGGGATTTTCTACATAGATAATATGGCCTTGTGAACAAAGAGAGTTTTTTATTCCCCCCAAGTCTGTACCTTTTATTTCCTTTTCTTGTCTTTTTAAAATTTTTCTTGCTTAGCTGGTTAACCACACAGATGTCTCTCCGGAAGCTGCACTGGGGTCACGGCTTGGCCATCTGTATTTTTTATTGATTTCAGAGAGGAAGGGAGAGGAAGAGATAGAACCATCAATGATGAGAGAGAATCATTGATTGGCTACCTCCTGCACAACCCACACTAGGGATTGAGCCTATGACCCGAGTATGTGACCTGACCAGGAATCAACTGTGATCTCCTGGTTCCTAGGTTATAATCAACCACTGAGCCATGCCAGCTGGGCTGGCCATCTGTATTTTAACAAGCTGCTCAAGGAAGGAGATGCGACCCAGGTTTAGGAATTGTTACATTTCACTCTCTTGTGTTCTTGCTGGGCATGCCACATGCCTTTTCCTTGAGGGAGCATCCTGAAAGTTTCCAGAACATAGGGAACTTCCTTCTTTCCTCCTGAGCCCCAAGACCACAGAGCAGTTACTCTGTGGGACTCAGTGGGTACTTACTTGGGCCACAGAGTTTCCTTTTCTTGCCTTTATTATCTAGGACCTCTCTCAGGATGTCTGTTGAATAGGAATGGTATGAAGAGACATCCTTGTCCTGTTGTTGATCTTAGAGGGAAAGCACCTAATGTCTCACCACTGAGCACGGTGTTAGCTGTGGGCTTTTTGTAGAAAATCCTTTTCAAGCTGAGGAAATTCCTCTCTGTAGTTTGCTTAGAGTTTTTATCATGAATAGGTGTTGGGTTTTGTCAGATGCTTTTTCTATAGCTCTTGCTGTTATCATGACTTCTCTTCTTCAGTTTTGTCTCTTTTTGATTCAAGGAAATTAGCTCTTTTCCTCGGATCTTAATTCCCACGACTTATCAGTTGTTAATAGAAGGCAAAGGTTTACTGGACTCTGTCTTCTGAGTTCTGTGTTATGCTTAAAGTCTTCCCACTCCAGCATCATAAATGGAAATAGCACCCACTTTACCAATATTCTTATGATTTTACTTTTCATATTCACATCTGTGAGCGTATTTGGGACAAAATATTAGGCTAAGAGTAGGTGTTTTTTTACCCCTATGGCTAGCAGCTGTCCCAGTTGGATTCAATTTTTGATAGATGTAGATAATAGAGAGGTAGCAAACCCAGACTAAGGGAACTATTGAAATGGAAATATTTCAATGACAAATGCAGTTTGGTTTTAGTTAAAGCATATGAAACATGGAAGGCAGCATTAGGAGATGGGACTGGAAAGATGGTCGAGACTAGAACATAGAGAATACTGGGTAGTCAGCAACAAGCAGTTAAGTCCTTTAAAGTAGAGGAAGCAACATGCTGAAGTCCATGTGTTACCAAAGCCACCTGAGTGTGGAATAGTTGGAGCAGGTGAACTTGAGGGGAGGGAGGGGGCGACTACCTTCTGAGTGAAAATATGGGAGAAAAGCAAAGACCACCGAATGGACACAGATGACACGATTGGTGCAGAACCAGAAGCTAAGGAGCGCAGGGTTTTGCTCGTGCCATCTGTGGAGAAGGAGGGGGTGTAGGAGGAGGGCAGCTAAATGAAGGGACGCATGGATCTGCTGTAATGCATTCTGATTAAGTTGTTAGTGGGCCTGTCAGGCGGTGTAAAGAAGTAGCATATGGAAATGTGAAGTATAGTTTTGGGGAAGAGGTCAGCCTAGATATAATTTTGGGAATCAGTAGCAGAGAGAGTTGAAGCTTTGAGTAGATGAGACTCCCCACAAAAACCAGGAGTTAAAGCAAAAGTCAGAGTCTTGTGAAGACTTGGTTTTCAGAGTTTAGAGAAGGCAGAATTCGTGAGGAAAAGCCATGTGTGAAGGAGGAGGAAAGCCAGGAAGAGGCATGTGGTGCTTGACATACCGTCTCTACCTTCTCTTTTTTTAAATAGGAAATGGACCCTCAGGGATCTGCCTTTCTTATATGTTATCAGGCTACCGACCATATTTATCATCAGAAACAATACATCCAAATACAGTCTTACAGAGTAAGCTGCAAGAAGCAAGACATCTTTCCCTTGTTGATCAGGTATTATTTCAATCCTTTTAATTTTTTATACTGAAACAAGATTAGTTCAGTTTATCTAAGCATTGTGTTTAATTAGAAGTCCTTTATTCTAATAACACTTTTTATCATTTAATTTTAGATTTGTAAATACATCCTGCTTACTTTTATTTATTTCCTGATTTGATAAGAATAGAATTTCCCATATGATTTCCTGATAAAGTTTCGCCGGGACTGGTTTGGCTCAGTGGATAGAGCGTCGGCCTAGGGACTGAAGGGTCCCGGGTTCGATTCCGGTCAAAGGCATGTACCTTGGTTGCGGGCACATCCCCAGTGTGGGGTGTGCAAGAGGCAGCTGGTCGATGTTTCTCTCTCATCAATGTTTCTAACTCTGTCCCTCTCAATTCCTCTCTGTGTAAAATCAATAAAATATAAAATAAAATAAAAAGTTTTATAGGTGCTGTATGCTTAAATGAGTTTGGAAAGGGCTGCCTTTTATTACTGCATGTCACTGTAGACATATTAAGGCATATTAGCATGTTAAAGTCGTCTTCAAATTTTGCAGTAAAAGGAGCAGATTAGATTCGTTGAGACCCAACCTTTCCCATATTTGACCATAGACTCTGCTAAGATCTTAAGGGACACCAATGCTGTGCAGCATACTCTCTGGGGGGGAATGCTGGGTTAGAGTAATTGCCTTCACTTTTGTTATAATAGTAGTGGTTTGTGTTTTTCTTTTTTCAAACTCTATCTGCCCCCCACCCCCTTTTTTTTAATTCAGGATTTAGAATACTTGTCTGAGGGCCTTGAAGGCCGGTCAACCAATCCAGTTGCAGTACTCTTTGACACACTCCTTCATCCAGATGCTGACTTTGGGAAGGATTATCCATCTGTTTTGCATTGGAAATTAGAACAACATCATTATATTCCTCACTTAGTTCTTGGTAAAGGCCCACCTGGTGGAGCTTGGCATGTGAGTATACAATTTTCTTAGCATTTCATTCTGTGTTATTATATAGATCTTATTAATAAGACAATTTTGATTCTTAAACATTTTGATACAATGTTATATATATAAACTGAATTTTTATCTGGAGTTTTAATCCTAATTAATTTGATGTGGGTAATTACTAGAAGTTAAGCCAAATTTGATTACTTATATTCTTAGAATAAGCACTTTTTTTATGTCATTTTATAAGATTTACTAGAGACCTGTTGCATGAAGATTTGTGCAACAGGCTTTCCTTCCCCTGGCTGCCAGCACCGGTTTCCTCTGGCGCCAGGACCCAGGCCTTCGCTCCAGCCGCAGCAGAGAAGCCAAGCCTCGAGGCTAGGCTTCTCCACTCCGGCCACAGCGAGGCTTGGCTTCTCCGCTCCGGCCACAGCGAGGCTTGGCTTCTCCACTCCGGCCACAGCGAGGCTTGGCTTCTGCGCTCCGGCCACAGCGAGGCTTGGCTTCTCTGCTCTAGCCATAGCGGAGAAGCCAAGACTCTTCAATTTTCAGTGTTCAGTCTTTGCTCACACCTGCTCATGCAAATAAACCCACCAGCTTTGTTGGGTTAATTTGCACACTCACTCCTGATTGGCTGGTTGTTGTCATGGAGGTATGGTCAATTTTGCATATTTCTCTTTTATTCGTGTAGATGTAGAAAATATATTTTTTTCTTTTTTTAAAATATATTTTATTGATTTTTTGCAGAGAGGAAGGGAGAGACATAGAGAGCTAGAAACATCGATGAGAGAGAGACATTGATCAGCTGCCTCCTGCACAACCCCCACCGGGGATGTGCCCACAACCAACGTACTTGCTCTTGACTGGAATCAAACCTGGGACCCCTCAGTCCGCAGACCAATGCTCTACCCACTGAGCCAAACCGGTTTCAGTGCAAATCAGACTTCTAAAAATAAAAATAAAGTCATTGAAAATAAAAATTCAGTCCATAATTTATACAAATTAAGAGAGAATAGTTTACTGCAATAAACTTTGAACAATTAGGCAGACTAGAGCAGAAATGAGTAAAAAAAAACCACAAAAAAACAATAATGCTGGAAAACATGAAGACTTGAGAAACATGGAATCCTATATAATAAAAACCTAATATGCTAAGGTCTGGTCATCTGGTCAACCGTTTAATCAATCAAAGTGTAATATGCTAATGGAATGTTAAGGCAGCTCAACTGCTCGCTATGATGTGCACTGACCACAGGGGGCAGGTGCTCGGACCAGTAGGTTAGCTTGCTGCTGGGGGCTGGCTGATTAGGACTGAATGAAATGGGCCAGATATGCCCTGGAGTCCCTCCCCAACTCTGATCATGCATCAGTGGGGTCTCTTGGCCTGGCCTGTGCCCTCTCATAATCTCGGACCCCTTGGTGGATATGGGAGAGCTGGTTTTGACCCAGTGTTGCAGGCCACTCCCCTCAGGAGGGAGCCAGATGCAGGGCTCAGGGGTACTTTGACATTTCATAGTCAAAGTACTTTTACTTATTTATTTTAGAATTTACAAAATTTCACACGCTATTTCATACCAATATCCATTATTTCTCTATATTTTCAGTATCTTAAGTGAAAAATATAAAAATAAATCTGTATTAGTTTGCTTGAGATGCTATAACAAACTACCATAGACCAGGTGGTTTAAACAACAGACACTATTTCCCAGTTTGGAAGCTGACCAGGATCAAGGTGCCAGTGTACTCACTTTGTGGTGAGCGCTCTTTTCCTGGTTTGTAGACAGCTGCTTTCTTGCCAGTGACAGCATGATCTGTCTTCCTCCTATAAAGCCATTAATCCTGACATGAGGGTGCCCCCCCCCCCCCCCCCCCCAGTGTGACCTCATCTTAGGCTTAATGTCCTCCGAAAGGCTCCACCTGCAAATATCTTCACACTGGGTGTTGGAGTTTCCCTTGGAATTTGGAGGTGGCACAGTGTAGTTCATAGCAGAAGCTTAGTAAGATAACTGATAATATTTAGAGTCAGTACATTTCATTAGAGGCAGCAACTAATAATTCTTGTTTACGTTGTCCTTAGCAGTCAATATAATATCTAGTGTGCTGAGAATACTCATTTGTTGTATAAATAAAATAAATTTGCTATGTTATGAACTACAAGCTTCATGAAAATTTAACATTAAATATCAGATTTTAAGTAGACTTCATTTGGATCCTTCTATATAATAAAAGCCTAATAGTTAAGTGTCTGGTTGTCTTTTCAACCAATCAAAGTGCAATATGCTAATGATATGCTAAGGCCGTTCAACTGATAATCAGGAGGCAGACAAGTTGACTGGTTGACCAGTGGCTATAATGTGCACTGACCACCAGGGGGTAGACACTCTGACTGGTAGGTTAGGTTGCTTCTGGGGGTCCGGCTGGTAGGGACTGAGCAAGACAGGCTGGAAACATCCTGGAGGCCTCCCACAGTCCCTCCCCGGCTGGCCAACATCCTGCATCCGTCCTTGGCCCGGATTGGCACTGGTCTGCACCTCTCACAATCCAGGACCCCTTGGGGATGTCAGAGAGCCAGTTTCGGCCCAATCCTGCAGGCTAGGCCTAGGGACCCACTGGTGTATGAATTTGTGCACTGGGCCTCTAGTATTCCTATTATTAGTGTAATGTTATATCTAAAAGTTGTGTACATTTCATTTATCAAGTGGGAGCCAATTAGGGATGCTCATCCACGCCTTGTTGTTCAGAGATTTTGTGGGGGAGTCAGCCATGCAAGCCAGCAGCTCCCATGTGATTGGCCTCTGTCTGGTCCCTGCCTCCCAGAGCAAACTGCGGTGTTCACCGTAATCCCATGTGAGGATAAATGTGCCCGGCCCACTGGTGCGGCCTGGCCCAGGCTCTGGCACGCAGAAAACACTCATCGGGTGGACTATTCCAAGGATCAGATGGTATCTCCTAGGAGGTGACCAAGTGCCAGTTTTGAACACAGATCTGTCTTGGTAATATGCAGGGCTAACGCAGTCTGAGCCTGTTAATCCTTTTCTGCACCCTGGTGAGTTTTTTATTGACAGTCACATGGCTTGCTTATTCTGCCTAGAATAGTTTCCCTTTCTAACAGTGCATCTCGCAAATTCTGCTTGTTTCCTTGAAGAAATAGCCTCTTTCTGTATGCTCCTACATACCCCTTGATATACGGTTTCCATGACTGCAGGCCTCATGGCATACAGGTTGCATAGGAGAAATAAAGGTGATTGGGAGAAAAATGAACAGATGAAGGGACTAGGACTTGAAACTAACTGAAGAACTGGTGCAGTGGGAATAAGGTTAAGAGATTGTTTACAGAAAGTAGAATGCAGGCCGAAAACCGGTTTGGCTCAGCGGTAGAGCGTCGGTCTGCGGACTGAAAGGTCCCAGGTTCGATTCCAGTCAAGGGCATGTACATTGGTTGCGGGCACATCCCCAGTAGGGGGTGTACAAGAGGCAGCTGGTCGATGTTTCTCATCGACGTTTCTAGCTCTCTATCTCATTCTCTCCCTTCCTCTCTCTAAAAAAAAAATCAATAAAATATATATATTAAAAAAAGAAAAAAAGAAAGTAGAATGCAGTGCTTTAAGGTTTTTGAGTTCAAGATGAGATGATTATGTGGCTACAGATAACTTTTGACATATAATAAATTAACAGCTCCCCTTCTGATGGTCCTAGTTTTCCATCGTGGTTCTGATCCAAGTCCCAGGCCCAAACCTGCCTCAAAGCAGTGGCAGGTTGCTGCATTCTCTCCTTTGGTGATGTGTCACAAATTAGCTTCATAAGGCCTAGCACTTAACAAGCGTTCTGAAAATGTTGGCCATTGCCAATGCCGGCTGTAGGCGAGAGAGTTAAGGGAAAAGAAGCCATAGCTGAGAAAATTAGTAAAAGAGGTCATTGAGGACACTGCGACAGGTGCTGGGGGCCCTTGGGCCTTTCTTCCTTTGTACTGAGCAAAACAGAAGTAAAGAGGGCATGGGAGCTTAAAGGCAGCATAGCATTAGCAGTGAGTCTGTCCTTAATTAGGCCACCACTGCTGCTTTTCCCTCGTTCTAGAAAGAGGTGCTGCTTTAGCCGAACCAGCTTAGACTTCCTAATTACAATTGATGGGGGGAGGCTGTTGTGCTGCCCATTAAAAAAATTATTAATAATAAAATGAAAAGACATCTAAAGTGTGGAAATTGCCAGGCTAGCATGGCTCAGTGGTTGAGTGTCAAACCTATGAACCAGGAAGTCACGGTCCAATTACCAGTCAGGGCACATTCCCAGGTTGCAGGTTAGACCCCCAGTAGGAGGTAGCCGATAAAAGATCCTCTCATCATTGATGTTTCCATCTTCTGTCTCTCTCTCTCCTTCCCTCTCTGAAATTGACAAATAAATTAAAAAAAAATAATAAAGTTGGAAATTAATGACCCTTTTCTTTTTATTTAAAAGATAAAAATATCCATTTGTTTCACTAAAGTATCTATATCTGAATTATCATGTTGATTATAGGCCAAAACTGTTAACATTGTGTGCGCACTGGGTGGTAATATAAATTTGTTCTGTAAATTATAACTGTATGAAACAAGTATACAGATAGACACTACCAAATGATGAAAGTATTATTTGAAAATTTATTGGAATAAACTTTGAGAGGTAATTTATATAACCATTTAGGACTCCTTTGAGCTCTCCTTATCCAGACTCTTCAAGTTTATAGATGGGTTTGGTTAAAAAACAACAAAAAGCCCCATGTCACCTAAATGCATTTTTTGATTGCACATTTTTTTATCCAAATAGAATATGGAAGGCTCCATGTTGACAATCAGCTTTGGAAATTGGATGGAGCTCCCTGGACTTAAATTTAAAGACTGGGTGACTAGCAAACGAAGGTAAAGATGAAACTATCACAATTCTTTGGTTGCAATGGGAAGAGTACCTGAGCCTGTCTTGGTTGAATAATGCAGATGTCTGTGTCTCTCGTGCTCCCGTCAGAAGCCTCTGCAGCAGGGACTCGGAGCTGTCCCCCTCGAACTGCCCCAGAAGCACCGGAGGTCAGGAGGGCTTTTCTGTGGGCTGGGCTCCCACTGCTCTGCTCAGCATGGATTTATCCTGTTAACCACGTTTACTTTCTCATCGACCCACACATCCTTTCCACACTCAGTCACTTATTTTTAAGAGTGGATATATACATTCATGTATGCATAGTTCATGTGTACATGTGTTTGACATTCAAACTAGAGGAGTACATATGATTAGTCGTTTAGAGTGATGGAATAAACTAGAATTGATGGTGTGATTGGCTACTTAGACATAAAGGTAAATATTTAGTAGGAAATATTAACTGAGTAACTGAGAAGAAATCTCAATTTGGAAGAATACAAGTTTGTTTATTTTGGGGAAAGAACCTAAAATTTAAAAAGAAAAATTGAAAAGCCTTATTGTTTTTAAGGATAGTAATATTAAATAGGAATTACTAATTCAGAGACTCTGTCTAATTTGACTGCTCACGAAAACATTTCATTCCTGCAAATGAAAGCAGGAAGTTACTTAACTTTTGTTAGAACAGGGCTGTACCATTTGAATGCTTGACTTTTTCATAGAATCCATATTAATCCACAGAAATTATCCTTCATTTGACAAGATTTAAGGAAAGCAAATTTAGACCAGCATTGCATAATTGAAATTAAACCTATCAAATATTTCTTTTGGGTTTTTAAAAAAGAATTGTATATGGATTTGACATGTAAAGTTGCAAAATCAGGCAAGTTGTACAAGTTCCTGATTTTCATAGGTCAGTAAATAAAACTGCTCAACATCTTCACTTTGTTATGTGAGTACAAAAGGAGCTTCATGACTCTGTATTGGAATGTTTGTCCTTCTTAAGTGGGGATTACTGTCGCTGTTAGTTCCTGCCTTTGAATGGTGCTAAAAGAAGGAAGACTCTTAAATCTCTAGAGATTGACTCTATAACCTGATGCAACCCTGGTCACACCAATTAGCTGTCAATTTCCTACTCTATAAAGTGGAGATCTTAATAGTAACTACTACATAGTTTCTGTAAAACACAAAAGTTAATATGCTTTAAATCTTAATTACTGTAAATTATTAAACTTTAAGAAGACTGTTTTTATTAACTTTTTCCAAAAACAAGTTATAATGAATTATGTGAAGTGATTTGGTTTGTTTTTCCATTTATTTCTAATTGGGGGACAATGGTTAGGGGTGCTAATGCCCATTGCTTTAAAGTCCAAATGGAAAACGAAAGATGTACTAATGTACTTTTTCATAAAAATATTTTATTTAGTTATTTGAGTGAGAAAAACAAATGTCATATTATTTACTTAGACATAAGCTAGTTTTATTTACAGAAGACTGATCTGACTTGTTTTTGGTCATTAGGAAAATAGGAAGCACATTCCTAAAATTGTGTTAGAGTGGCATATATTATCTTTAACAAAGATATCTGTGTATTACAGTTAGACCTGTACTACCTCAATAATTGTAATTAAGCTAGTCTACTTACAACAATGATTTTCAACCCTTTTTATCTCATGGCACACATAAACTAATTACTAAAATTTTGTGGCACACCAAAAATATGTTTTGCTGATCTGAAGGGTATACTTTTGATTCATTCACATCAACTGGCTATTGTTGTTTTGGCTGCTGTTATTTTACTTTATTTGACAACCTAAGGGAAGAGGTCAGTGTCCCTGACTAAATAGTCAGGTACTGCATATTTTAAATTTTTGGGGATAATACCAGTTGAAAATTGCTTAGTATACAGAACAAAGACTAAATAGTAGAGCTATAAACTGAATCATTTAGATTACTATTGTAACATAGACTGTAACGGAGTCTAATGATCACATATCCACATTTTAATCCCTTTGTTTATTGATAAAAGCAGCCAATCTGACAAGATACAATGGAGAAGCAGGCATGCATTGCCTAGTCTCTACCCTCAGGAAGCTTCCTTATTTATTTATTTATTTATTAAAAATATATTTTATTGATTTTTTCACAGAGAGGAAGAGAGAGGGATAGAGTTAGAAACATCGATAAGAGAGAAACATCGATCACTGCCTCCTGCACACTCCCTACTGGGGATGTGCCCGCAACCAAGGTACATGCCCTTGACTGGAATCGAACCCGGGACCTTTCAATCCGCAGGCCGACGCTCTATCCACTGAGCCAAACCGGTTTCATGAGGCTTCCTCTTTTAACTAAAAAGTTTTCTTTCTTTGTAAGGGGTTAGGATCATGGATAGCTAAGACAGTTCAGGGGAATTGAAAAGATGTAATAGCTTACTGATGGAGAAGTAATAATCACAGAAACAAAGTCGTGTTCTCATAGGATGTTTTCCTTTTCCTTTTCCTTTCCAGGAACCTAAAAGGGGATCGAGTTATGCCAGAGGAAGTAGCTCGTTACTATAAACATTATGTGAAAGTCATGGGCCTTCAGAAGAACTTCAGAGAGAACACTTACATCACCTCTGTGTCGAGACTCTACAGAGCCCGGGAGGAGGATGGTGGTCAGGAGGGAGCGATTCCAGCACAGCATTTGCAGATGGAGAAGTCCAAGTTTATCAAGAGGAACTGGGAGGTCCGGGGCTACCAGCGAGCAGCAGATGGTTCCCATGTTCCCTTCACACTCTTTGCTGAGAATGTCGTCCTGGCCACTGGAACACTGGACTCCCCTGCCCGCCTGGAGGTGGAAGGGGAAGACCTCCCCTTTGTGTTTCATTCGCTGCCTGAGTTTGGAGCGGCTGTAAGCAAAGGGAAGTTGCGGGGCAAAGTGGACCCAGTGTTAATTGTAGGCTCTGGGCTCACTGCAGCCGATGCAGTCCTGTGTGCTTACAACAACAACATCCCTGTGATTCATGCATTTCGCAGACGAGTAACTGATCCAAGTTTAATTTTCAAGCAGCTTCCTAAAAAGCTGTATCCAGAATACCACAAGGTCTATCACATGATGTGTACGCAGTCACCTGCAGACTCCAGTACTTTACCCGGTTACTCCAGCTTTCCTGAGCACTGTGTGCTTTCCTTTAAGTCGGACATGAAGTGCATCCTTCAGAGCGTCTCTGGATTGAAGACCATATTTAAACTTTCTGCAGCCGTAGTGCTGATAGGTTCTCATCCCAACCTGTCTTTTCTGAAAGAGGAAGGCTGTTACCTGGGCCATAACTTGGGCCGCCCGATCACTTGTAAGGGCAATCCTGTGGAAATAGATGCGTACACCTATGAGTGTGTGAAAGAAGCCCATCTTTTTGCATTGGGTCCTTTAGTTGGAGATAATTTCGTTCGATTTTTAAAGGGAGGGGCACTGGGTATTACACACTGTTTAGCAACAAGACAGAAGAAAAAGCATTTATTTGTTGAAAGAGGAGGAGGAGATGGGGTAGCTTGAAGAGGTTTACAAGTAATTTATGTGGACAGCTCACCATTAAAGATTTTTACCTTTTTGCAGTGTACTGGCTTGATTTAACTGGAGTCTCAGGCAATAGTAACTATTTTTTTAAAGTTACAAGAACTTGGTGTAACTTTATTACATGGCATAAATAAATTAATTACTAAAATTCTGTAGCACACCAAAAAATAGATTTTTTGCTGATCTGACAAAAACATATTTTTTAATATCTTTTTTAAAAATTTTATTTCAGAGAGGAAGGGAGCAGGAGAGAGAGAAATATCAATGATGAGAGAGAACTGACTAGCTGTCTCCTGCATGCCTCATACAGGGGATTGAGCGCACAACCTGGGCATGTGCCCTGACTGGGAATCGAACTGTGACCTCCTGGTTCATAGGTCCACACTCAACCACTGAGCCATGCCGGCAGGGGGAAAATAGGTATAATTTTGACTTATAAAAATAATTGCCTACCCTTTTTTGCTCCAGTAACTTTTTTTTTTAGAGATGGAGGAGGAGGAGGAGAGAGAAACAGAGATGGGTGGCCTCCTGAACGCACCCTGACCAAGGATCAAACCTGCAGCTTTCTGGCGCACTGGACAACACAAAACAACTGAGCAACACTGGCCATGGCTCTACCGTGACTTAAAAAAGTCAGGTGCCTCTACTTGTATGGAAGGACTTATGGTACCAAGAATCTACCAATCAGACAACCTTATAATGCAACATGACTGATAAGATGCAACTCTATATTTATGGTTCCAGACAGGACGTTCACACTGAACAGCTATTGTGCTGACTTGTCATTTTTTAATTTGACAATCTAAAGGAAAAGAGGCCAGTGCCCCTGATAGATAGGTAATGCATATTTTAAAAATTCTGATAGCACACTGATTGAAAAATCACCGCTGTAATGTGCCAGAGGTGCCACTGTCAGGCAGATAGGCCAATTTGGTGTTTTTTTAAGCTCTCAACTGAAATACTCTTCTTCCTAAAAGTACTTTTTGTGATCATTTTTGGTTATGATTCATGCCAAAACATTATAGCCTGAATCTATAAACCAAACTGTCATTAGGCTAGAAATCGACCTTGCCATATATTGGGTCATCTTGCCCCTCGGAGGTGGTCCAAAGCCCAGCCCAGCTCGCTCTGTAGCTTGTTAGCAGCATAGACGCTCGTGCATCAGAAACTGTGTCTCAGATTCCTCAAGGAATGTGTGTGCTCGTTAAAGGCTGAGACACAGGGTCTAAAAGAAAATGGGATATGAAGAGGGGTGGGGATACAACTCAGGTTTTCTTTACTTTGAAATTAATTGTATAAATCTAATTTATCAAATATGCTGATCTTTTAAAAATATTTTTTATTATTGAAAATTTGACAAATACTTCACATTCTTAGCTGCTAATACTTTAAACAGTTCAATAATGCTGGCATACACTTAGACATCCAGGAACTTGCCAAGATATTTTTGGATATTCTCTACTTAACTAACATCATAATTTGCAATTCAGTAAATTTTGAATGGGACTATTTATTCCTGTGTGAACATTGGCTTAATTTCTGTTTAAGTTCTTCTAATATTGTTATACCATTTGGGTACTGCCATAACTATTAAAGACTATAGTTGAAAATAAGGTTAAAACTTGTCTTCCATTCCCAAGATTACTTTGAAATTTGTTCACAGATGACAAATTTTTAAATTTACTTACTGCTCTGTATGCTTTATTTAAATGTGCTTAATAAATTTCCATACAAATCCCCAGAATTTTAGTGTTAGACAAAAAGTCCTCTGAAGTTGTCCATAGCAAACAATTTCTCAGTCTTTTTATCCTTTTTGGAAGAACTTATTTCATCTTGAATGTGTTTATTGAATACCTAATTTTATTTTTCTTAATATCAGAAAATGGACTAAAGTGTTAGTATTTTTCTGTCCATCTTTTTGCAATGTTATGTGCTCACAGGGTCATAATTCACCTTAAAATCTATTTAGAACATACTTGCCTCTACAACTAGCTGTTTCAGATAAACTGATGAACTCATATCTTTGATAACTTCATGGCTGATTTAAATTTAATGATTTTAGAAATGATGAGATGCAGCTCTTGTTTATTATGGTAACTTTCCACATGAATGTGACCTCTACTGGAAATTGTGCACTATCCTGAGAACACTGTCTTGGAGCTGGCGAATGAATCCCATTCACTCAGTGCTCAGCACTTTTGAGTACTGAGTGAATGGGATTGGGTGTTTTTCTTTATGTCACTTCTAAATTGAAATGACTTTGTTATAAAGATGGTTTCTAGGCAAGGCTAAGAACGTTAACATTCCCTTGACTCAGAAGTTTGCTCTTACCCATCTTCCATGAAGACCCAACAATGGCACAAATTAATTTTTGGTCATTTCCAGGCTGTGCTCTAACATCTACGAAGGTAGGCTTGTGAGGAACAGATGTGATCCCAGGAAGCTTTCAGTGAGCATCAAAACCCAGTTCTACTTCCTGGGGCATGTGTATCGACCCCCCGATGGATAAAAGGACTGTACCGTAATTCCAGTGAGCAGCTAAGTTCTTACATTACAAACCTTAAAAGCAAAGACATTCATTTTTTTCTTACCATGTCCCTTCAAAGTAGAAAGAAGACAATCTTACCATTTGTACTTTACAAAAACTAGATCTCAAGCAGAGGGACACCCAGCTAGGTCTCCCTCCTGTGAGATGCATTCACAAGCATGAGGAAGTCTCTGGTCTCCAGGACTAGAATGTGTGGTGACAGCTTCACCTGCAGTCACCTCCCTGGCTGTCGGCTCAGGAACGACTCCTGCATAATGGAAAAGAAAACCATCGTTCTGATACACCCACGGCCTTCCAATCTGCAGAGGGAGGAGCAAGATGCAGAACACTGGACATGTTATGCCATTTTGTAGGAAAGTATTGATAGACAATATGCATAGAAATCTGAATAGGCGTTAAAATCTCTGGAAAGACATAAGAAATGAGTATTGTGTGTGTGTGTGTGTATATTTTTTAAAAAAATATATCTTATTGATTTTTTTTTACAGAGTAAGGGAGAGGAATAGGAAGTCCGAAACATTCATGAGAGAGAAACATCGATCAGCTGCCTCCTGCACACCCCCCATTGGGAATGTGCCTGCAATCAAGGCATGTGTCCCTGACCGGAATTGAACCTGGGACCCTTCAGTCTGCAGGCTGATGCTCTGTCCACTGAGCCAAATCGGTTTTGGCTGTATATTTTTTTCTGAGAAACCAATAACTGAGACAGTGGTGGAAGGGAGTCTTTTTAATCCTTACCCTTTTATCTTTTTAGAATTATGATCTGTGACTAATAAACTACTCAATAATAAAACTAAATTGAAAAATGGAAAAAAAACTGTAAGAGATGAGATAGTCATCTCTTACCATTTGTACTTTACAAAAACTAATTTAAACACTGACAACCAAGATGGCGGCATGGTTAAACTCCTGAACTTGCTGCTGCGAACAACCATATTAAAACTACAACTAAGCCGAAACCGGTTTGGCTCAGTGGTAGAGCATCAGTCTGTGGACTGAGGGGGTCCCAGGTTCGATTCTGGTCAGGGGCATGTACGTTAGTTGCAGGCACATCCCTGGTGGCGGGTGTGCAGGAGGCAGCTGGTCGATGTTTCTAGCTCTCTATCTCTCTCCCTTCCTCTCTGTAAAGAATCAATAAAATATATTAAAAAAAAACACAAAAAACTACAACTAAAAGACAACGAATATCATCCAGAACCACGGTAAGGCAGGCTGAATGGAAATTATACCATTAGAAGTAAAGAGAGAAGCACACTGAGTCTGGTAGGAGGTGCAGAAGACTGGAGATATAGAGGCGCATGCAAAAGGGACTGGCAGCTGTAGTCTTTAATTAGGAGGGAGACACAAACGGCCAACTGCTCTGAACTCCAGTTCTGGCAGAGAGACTGGGGGCCCAGACTCATTCGGAGAGAAACTGGACTGTCTGGCATTGGGCTAGATATAGGGGTGTCGAACTCAATCAGAGAAGGGGCCAAAATCTAAAATCCAGCCTAAATCGCCAGCCGAACGGTTTACTGAACAAACTGTCATTGTGATGGAAACGCAGCGGAGTGCAGTGATGACAGCGTGGTACGGGCCACATTGCAAGGCCTGGCAGGACGGATTTGGCCCGCGGGCCTTGTGTTTGACACATGTGGGCTAGAACGTGAGCGCGGCTTTCTCTCAGAGGTGTTTGCAGCGATCATTGTTCCTGCATGGTGCCTAAGGACACAGAGGGCCTCTTTGGGGCAGGGCTGACTGGCAGCCATTGCTGTTTGCTCCACTCTGGTGATTCACTGAGACCCTACCCTGTCCAATTTACAAACCCACCCAATCTGTGTGCAGAAGCTTTTGCATACAAATGGCCTGGCCTTTCTTTGCCTAAAAACATGTCAAACTGCAGCGGGGTCAGAGAGCCCCAGAACCTCCAAAAGAAGGCCCAAGGCTGGACAGCAGTTGCATTGCTTCTTAGCTGTGCCTCATCTGGGCACCTCCAAATCCCAAACAAAAAGGAGGAATCTGCAGATCTCTCTGTAGCTCCTGCTGGGTGGCCTCAGGCAGTGGCTGACTTTGTACCTCCTTGGAGATCCAAGAGCCAGTGTACCCAGTAGTCAGAGTGAGACCATCCAGATTACAACTCTTCACATCCATAAGAAATACACTTGGGGGGCAGACTCAGTGAGCACCAAAGCCCCACTGAAGCAAGTCTTGCCTCATAAGGGTATCTCTAGCACAGAAGTTCTCCCATTATAGACAGCTGATCCTCACAGCCAATTGACCTGGAGGTCAATTCCTCCCAGTGATACCAACAGCAATCAAGGCTTAACTATTGTACAACAAGACCGTGCTCACAGCCCACAAAGGGATGCACCGAGAGTATCCACCTCAGGTAATTAGGGAGGCTGAGCCACTGGGCCCCATAGAACACCTAGCACACAAAAGCCACACTATCAACACAGGGAAGCAACCAAATTGCAGATACAAAGAAACAGGTCACAAATGAAAGAACTGAAGGAAAGCAAACTACTGGATATAGAGTTCAAAATCACGGTTATAACGTTACTCAAGAATCTCCTAGAAACCTCCGAGAAATACAGAGAGACCCTCAAGGATATGAAAAAGGATCAATTAGAAATTAAGCAAACACTGACTGAAATAAAGAATAATATACAGAGATCCAACAATGGACTAGAGGATCCCAAGAATCAAGTCAAAGATTTGAAATATAATATTAGGTCTAGTAATAATTAATGTCGTTTTCTAATACTTTTTAAAATCGAATTTATTTAAACAATACAACAAAATTTAATCAACAATATAGTTGCCGTTGTTTTCTACTACTTGTGCCCAACGCTCAGGAAGCATTTTAATCCCTCTGTTGTAAAATTCTTGTGATTTTGATGCAAAAAATTCGGTCAATGCATTTTTGAGGCATTCTTCATTATTAAATTTTTTTCCAAGAAGAAAGTTTTGCAAAGAACGAAACAAATGGTAATCGGAAGGGGCAATATCAGGAGAATATGCAGGTTGAGGGAGAACTTCCCATTCCAACTGGCGCAGTTTTTCAGCAGTGATTCTTGCAGTATGCGGTCGTGCGTTATCGTGGTGAAGAATTACGCCCTTCCGATTAATCAGCGCGGGTTCTTTTTCTCTTAAAGCTTGGGCTAACCTTTCCAATTGGGCACTATACACTGCACTTGTAATGGTTTGGGTAGATGGTAAAAGTTCATAATGAAGAATTCCTTTAAAATTCCACCAAACACACAACATCACTTTTTTCGCATGCAAGTCAGGTTTTGGCGTGGGCTGCGGAGCCTCATTTTTGTCCAACCATTGAGGCCGCCTTTTCAAATTAACATACATCACCCATTTTTCATCTCCGGTAACAATTTGCTCTAAAAACGGCAAACGGTTTTGATGAGAGAGGAGCGAACTGCAAATTGTGACTCTTTGATTACGGTTGTTGTCAGTCAACTCATGAGGAACCCATTTTCCAAACTTTTGGACTTTGCCAAGTGCACGCAATTGATTGGAAATTGTTTTTTGTGAACAATTTAAAGTTGTCGCAAGCTCTTGTTGGGTAATTTGAGGATTTTGCACCAAAAGAGCTTGAAGAGCTTCTTGATCAAAATTGGACACACGGCCTCGACCACTCTTGTCATCTAACGAAAAATTTCCCTCGTGAAATTTCTCAAACCAACGCTGGCATTTTCTGGCGCTAACTGCATCTTGACCAAGAGCACTACAGATGTTTTTTTGCAGCCTCGCTTTTCTTCCTAATTGGAACTCATAAAGCATTCAGTGCCGAATATGCTCTTCATCCGCCATCTTCTTAGTCCTAGTTTTGCAACAAAAACCAAACCAAACACAAACTTTTTCAAGCAAAACTTGTTAATTGCACTTCACACGTTCTGTAGATACCATGTGTTTGAAGGTTCTGTCAATACAAGTCAACGCCAAGCAAGATTTTAAACGAATGTTTAAAAACGACATTAATTATTACTAGACCCGATATGAAGAAGCAAAAAAAAAACACCCAACCAGAAAAACAAAAGGAAAAAAGAATCCAAAAATATGAAGGTAGAAAAGGAGCTTCTGGGAGAACTTCAAGAATACCAACATCCGAATTATAGGGGTGCCAGAAAAAGAGAGACCAAGATATTAAAAATCTATTTGAAGAAATAATGACAGAAAACTTCCCCTACTTGGTGAAAGAAATAGACTTCTAAGTCCAGGAAATGCAGAGAACCCCAAACAAGAGGAATCCAAAGAGGACCACACCAAGACACATGTAATTAAAATGCCAAGGGCAAAAGACAAAGAGAATATTAAAAGCAGCAAGAGAAAAACAGTTACCTACAAGGGAGCTGATTTCTCAACAGAAACTATCATATGAAGGCCAGAAGGGAATGGCAAGGAATATTCAAAGTGGTTAATAGCAAGAACCTACAACCAAGATTACGATCATTCAGAATTGAAGGTCAGATAAAGATCTTCACAGATAAGAACAAGCTAAAGGAGTTCATCACTGCCAAACCAGTATTATATGAAATGCTGAAGGATATTCTCTAAGAAGAGGAAGAAAAAGGCAAAGGTAAAACTTATGAACAAGAAAGTGACAACAAATACATATCTATCAAAAGTGAATCTAAAAATCAAGTGAATAAAAAATCTGATGAACAGAATAAACTGGTGAATAGAATAGAATCAGGAGCATAGAAAGGGAGTAGACTGACAATTCTTGGGGGGAGAGGGAAGGGAGTGTGCAGGGTGCGGGAAGAGAATGGACAAAAATTGTACACCTATGGATGAGGACAATGGGGGGGGGGGTAAGGGTAAGGGATAGGGTGGGAACTGGGTGGAGGGGAGCAATGGGGGAAAAAGAGGAACAACTGTAATAAATAAAGATTTATTACACACACAAAAAAACTAACTTAAAGCAGAAGAACACCCAGCTCATTAACAACAAACCATACTACTTGTCACACAAAATAAATGGAGTTTTATGCATTTTATTTAACAAATTCAGGCTAGAGAGCATTTGCAACTTGAACCCCTGAATCCAGAGGAAACAGGAAGTAAGGTGGGCAGGAAATGTTTTTCCATGGCTTCATAACAACCTCGGTTATCTATCTTCTCCTTTTTATGTTAGGATTGTATCTGCAAAGAAAGAAATGGGTTAAATAATATTTAGATAAATAATGGCATTTCTTTCGCTTTTAAAGGGTCTTCAAAATAGTCACACGTTACCAAACAGAACGAAAATGCCAATTTTATTCTTAGCATCAGATATTAAGCACTGACATTTTTACTTTCATTGATCATTTTGATGCTACTTTCATTAATATTTGGTAAAAATAAAGTGTCATCAATAACAAATCTTACCTAATAAAAGAGTAATATGCAAATAACCATCACTCGGCTCCAAAGCCATGCCCACCAGCCAATCAGCGAGTATGAAAATTAACCCTAATCAGAGGAGGGAGACTTGGGTTTCTCTGGCAACGGAAGAAGCCAAGCTTTCCACCTGCCCTTGCTGGCCTAAGCCTCCACTCAAGGCTACAGTTTCAATTATAGAAAGTAAACAAATCCAAACAGAAACGGCTGCCTCCAGGGAGCGAGCAGGAGGCTTGGTTCCACTCCAGGCTACAAAGTTTCAATTGTAGAAGGTAAATTCCAGATACCAGGGATTCCACTTGGGTCACTGGGGGGCGTGGCTGGCCTGCAAACCACCACAGGCCCCTTACTCAGGCCTCCCCACGCCCAAGGGGACCCCCACCCTGATCTGGGACACCCTTCAGGGCAAACCAGCTGGCCCCCACCCATGCACCAGGCCTCTATCCCGTCTAATAAAAGAGTAATATGCAGATTGACCATCACTCCAACACACAACAGCTGCTCCCATGTGGTCAAAGATGGCTGCCCCAATGTGGACACAAGATGGTCGCCACAAGATGGCTAGCAGGGGAGGGGAGTTGGGAGGGACCAGGCCTGCAAGGGAGGGCAATTGTGGGCGATCAGGCAAGTAGAGGAGGGCAGTTGGGAGGCACCAGGCCTGCAGGGAGGGCAGTTGAGAGGGACCTGGCCTGCAAGGGAGGGCAGTTGGGGGCAACCAGGCCAGCAGAGGAGGAGAGTTGGGGGCAAAGGGGCTGGCAGGGGAGCAGTAAGACATCAATCAGGCTGGCATGGGAGTGGTTAGGGGGTGATCAGGCAGGCAGAAGCGGTTAGAGGCAATCAGGAAGGCAGGCAAGCAGTTGGGAACCAGCAGTCCTGGATTGTGAGAGGGACATCCTTCGAGGGGTCCCAGATTGAAGAGGGTGCAGGCTGGACTGCGGAACTGCCCCCCCCCCCCCCCCCCTCCCCATGCATGAATTTTGTGCACTGGGCCTCTAGTAATCTATAAAAACATTTAAATAATGAACAGACACAACGGTTTAACAATAAATGTGTTTACACTTCTAGCATAGCTTCAAACACTTCCTCACCACCACCAATTAAAATATACTGTTTGCACAAAAGAGCAAAGTGACAATACTTCACAACATTTTCTACTGTAGCAATTAAACAGATGCAGCTGGGCAGCAGGCTGGCTCCTTTGACTACTGATGAGAAATGAGCACTGTCTGTCCACATGTTGACCAATGAGTCATATTGTCAATACTGAAATTAAAAAATCAAATCAGCTTTAAAACAGACTCAAAAATAGATTACCTTCTTCATTTGCCTTTAAATAAATTTGGGAAAATGTTATTCTCTGCTAACAAGTATCTATATATAATATAGTATTTTATGAGTATTTGAAAGTGAATTATAAGGTTTGTTGGGCCTGTACGATGCTGAAAATGTTAAATCAGAATTAAATTATAATCGCTCCTTATAACTGCTAAATTTCTCACAAGAACCTACTTTGAAATTCTAATCCAGCCTCTTGTTTTTATTCTTGTGCCAATTAAAATTCAACTAATGGTCAGGTATTTAGTTATCTTGATTCAAAACCTATTTATTCATAACTCTACCCAGTTGAAAATCTCGCAAACTTATGAGCTCAGCTCAGGAACCTTCTTTGACTTTAGTGTCCCCAACATATTTTAAATATCCTGGGGTACAATAGGTCTGAGTCAACCCCAAACTTCAAAGCTATATCCAGTAACTAAACTAAGAGGTGCCCATGTTGTAAAAAGAAATACAAGTTAAAAACAAAACATTCTTTAGGTGAAGAGATGAAGCCTATTTCTAAGGACGGAAGAAAAATACTTAATCTTTATGAGTAGATCTAAGATTCATGAGAAAGCTGAAATTCAGCTTACCTAAAGAGATCATCAGCAAGGGACTCCTCTTCTGCCTGCTGATTTTGCGCCTGTGGAAATAACATACTTTCAAACATTTCTCAGTGACGCATGCACAGGTAATGAGTCGCTCTCCTGGTGGCCAGTCACCTTTGGGCTTTCCACATCCAGGAGGGCACCAGATGCCACGTTCTGGCTCTGCACCACCCCCCGCCAATAGCCCCCATCTGTTTGCTGCCTGCCGCGATAATTGCAACGTCCTCGAATTAAACAGCCTCCACAGCCAGTCTCTCTCAGGCAACCAGAACGTACACTGCTCGCCTGCTGGCTTTGAAACATTTCTCCCCAGCAGAACCCGTGTACTCCACTGAACTTCAGTGTTCTGAGTCATACCACTGATGAAGGGGCTGGTGGGCAATAGATACTTCCCTCATCTTCACCCACAGCACCTATCCAGCAAGTGGCTCCCTTCCCCACTGTCCCCGACTGGCTCAGGAGCTGCCGCTGAGTTACCTCACACACAAAGCAATGTCAAACTCGTCAAACTATCGCACCTTGCAGAGTTAGGGCCGGGAAAGCCCTGTGCTGAGGGCACTTTCCTGAGGTCTGACCCCATCAGATGCCGAGCAACCCCTGCAGGGACTTCTCCTGCCAACCGCAGAAACCAGACTCCGCCCAGCCTGGTCCTCCCTCCCGCTCCACTGCTGCTCACTCCTCTCCGGGAACCCAGAGTGCCAGTCAACTGAGTCACAAACAGGAAAAACAGTTACAGAACAGACAGAAACCAGACTCACCACCTACCGACTACCCTGGGGCTGCTTTTGTTCCATTCCTCCCTCTGACCCCCAGATCACCTTTCTTTTCTCTTCCCACGTCTGTCTCAAGGCGCATTGTTCGGGCGTTACTCAGCGTGCTGTGCTAAGGAGCATGCTCTTCACCTCTTTATAACGCGGTGAAGCCTGCCCACGAGACTCAGCTGCAAGCTCCTCAATGCTCACCCACCTCTGCCTCCCCCAAAGACAGTAACTTCTACTGGCGAGAAATCACATCTGTGTGTTTCCAGATACTAATCTTCATGTAACTTCAGCACTGTTTTGCACTATTACCTGCATTTAGTTAATGAGGGAAGAGACGGGGTTAAGTGGCCTGGAGAGATCCAAGGGCCATCCTCAGGAGCTGGGCGGGGCCAGGGCTACACAACAAGGGCCCAGGCTCTCAGCCAGGGCCCTCGCCCTGCATCTCTGCGGAGGGCCTGCGCGAGCATGAGCAGGGTTCAGACATACGGAGGGATTTTCTCATTCGTACACTGACATGCTAAATAAAATTACACCCTTCACATTTTCTCACGAGTATAGCAGAATACATCTGGGAACACATATGATTTTCACTAACAGCTATAAAAAACTGCTGATGTTATTATCCTAAATATTCTTTTTTAAAATATATATTTTATTGATTTTTTACAGAGAGGAAGGGAGAGGGTTAAAGAGTTAGAAACATTGAAGAGAGAGAATCATAGATCAGCTGCCTCCTGCACACCTCCCACTGGGGATGTGCCCACAACCAAGGTACATGCCCTTGATTGGAATCGAACCCGGGACCTTTCAGTCCACAGGCCGATGCTCTATCCACGAGCCAAACCGGTGTAGACTATCCTAAATATTCTTAAGCCTTCCCAGCCAAAGGTGATATAATTTTATTTATTTATTTATTTATTTATTTATTTATTTTTAATATATTTTATTGATTTTTAACAGAGAGGAAGGGAGAAAGACAGAGAGTTAGAAACATTGATGAGAGAGAATCATCGATCAGCTGCCTCCTGCACACCCCCCATGGGGGATGTGCCCGCAATCAAAGTACATGCCCCTGACCGGAATCGAACCCGGGACCCCTCAGTCCGCAGGCTGACGCTCTATCCACTGAGCCAAACCGGTCTCGGCCAAAGGTGATAATTTTAAAGTTACAGTATACTAGATGGCGGCAGAGTAAGTGGATGTTGCATGGACAGGCTCCCATGACCAAACTGGAATTACAACTAAAATACAGAAAACTTCCTGAATAAGCAACTGAAGACTCGCTGGAGAGAACCAAGGCTGAAAAGTGGAGACCACACAGAGGCTGGCAGGAGGGGCGGAGGCACGAAAGGGCTGGTCTGGGGCCCACAGGCAGCAGCTGAGGCTTGCCACTGAGAACTCTTGGTCTAAGCTAGGGGTGTCGAACTCAATCAGAGAAGGGGCCAAAATCTAAAATCCAGCCTAAATCGCGGGCCGAATGGTTTACTGAACAGTCATAAACTGTCATTGTGATAAAAACGCAGCGGAGTGCAGTGATGACAGCGCGGTGCGGGCCACATTGCAAGGCCTGGCGGGACGGATTTGGCCCGCGGACCTTGTGTTTGACACATGTGGTCTAAGCCCCAAGCTGGGCACCCTGGCAGAGAGCACCAACCCCGAGAAGGGTGCCCACATAACATCTGGCTGCAAAAAGCAACAGGGATGCTGTCTGCCAAAGAGAGAAGGCTAGAAATGCAGGCACCTCTTAAAGGGCCAATGCATAACGTTCCCTGTGCAGCCACTCAGCTTCTGCTCTGGCAGAGGGCAGAGTGAACTGGAGCTGTCGGAGTGGAAGACGGTTGGAGGCTCTAGACTAGGGGTGTCGAACTCAATCAGAGAAGGGGCCAAAATCTAAAATCCAGCCTAAATCGCGGGCCGAATGGTTTACTGAACAGTCATAAACTGTCATTGTGATGGAAACGCAGCGGAGTGCAGTGATGACAGCACGGTGCGGGCCACATTGGAAGGCCTGGCGGGACGGATTTGGCCCGCGGGCCTAGTGTTTGACACTTGTGCTCTAGAAGGAGAGCTCAGAAGGCAGACACACCAGTTTCCTGTGCTGAGTCATTCCCTCCCGCTGTGGAGGTCCTCTTTCTTATGTAGACATTCGCTATCTAGGCGGTTTTGCCGGGGGGAAGACAGCTGAACCACCCTATTGGGAAACCTCATGCCCCAAGGTGTGAAGTTTCTGAGGCCCATGAAGAGTCTGAGAATAACAATTAGCCTCTAAGCGAAGCAACTGTCCCATCCTGTTGGAAAAACTATTGCCACACATGTGGGTGAATGCCCGAGGCTACTCAAGACTGAATACAATCAGTCTGCAGGTAGAGGCATGAGTCTGCCTGATTTAATTAGCAGCATTAGAGACTGAGAAGCATAGCAGATCTACCTAATACGAAGTCACAGACCAAACAGGCAGACAAAATGAGGAGAGAGAAACAACCCACAAATGAAAGAACAAGAGAATTATCCAAAAGAAGAGTTAATGAAATGGAAATAAGAAATTTTGATATAGAGTTCTGAATAATGATAGTAAAGATGTTCAAAAGCACAAGTAAAGATATAGTTACTATGAAAACAAAGAATGACATAGCACAAATAAAGCACACATTAGAAGAAATACACAGCAAATTAGAGGTAACTGAAAACTGGATCAATGAATTAGAAGATAGGGTAGAAAAATCATTCAATCAGAGAACCAAAAAGAAAACAACAATTAAAAAACAGGAGGACAACCCTCGCTGGAAGGATTCAGTGGACAGAGTATTGGCCTGTGTGGACCAAAGGGACTGAGGTTCGATTCTGGCCAAGGGCATGTTCCTTGGCTGCAGGTTCCTCCTGGCCAGTGCCCTGGTCAGGGTGTGTTCAGGAGGCAAACAATGAATGTGTTTCTCTCACATTGATATTTCTCTATGTCTTTCCCTCTCTCTTCCACTCTCTAAAACTCAATGAAAAAATATCCTCGGGTGAGGATTAAAAATCAAACACACACACACACACACACACACACACACACACACAGGAGAACAACTTAAGGGAGCTGAAACATGGGACAACATGAAACAACAATATTCAAATAGTGGGTGAGCCAGAAAGGGAGAAAGAGATGAGAACATTTTTGAAGAAATAACGGCAGAAAACTTCCCTAACCTGGTGAAAGAAAAGGCCACACAAGTTCAGGAGCTAAAGAGAGTCCCAAGCAAGAAGAACCCAAACAGGCCCAAGCCCAGACACATCATAGGTAAAATGGCAAAAACTGAAGACAAAGAGAAAATGTTAAAGGCAGCAAGAGAAAAGCAAACTGTTACCTACAAAGGAGTTCCCATGAGGCTGACACCTGATTTCTCATCAGAAACTCTACAGGCCAGAAGAGAATGGCATGAAGTACTCAAGGTGATGGAAAACAAGGATATGAGACCAAGATTACTATATCCAGCAAGGCTATCATTCAAAATAAACAGTCAAATAAAGAGCTTCTTTTTCCTGGTGAAAAAAAAAGCTAAAGGAGTTCACCACCCCCAAGCCAGGATTATAAGAAATGTAATGAGAAGAAATAGAGAGAGAAACCTAGTCATATAGAAATAACATGGCAATAAATAAGTACCTATCAATAATAACCTTAAATGTAAATGGATTAAATACTATAATCAAAAGACAGGGCAGGTGAATGGATAAAAAAAATCATGACCCGATTATATGCTGTCTTCAAGAGACCCACCTCAGAACAAAAAACTCACACAGGATGAGAGTGAAGGGATGGAAACCTTTTTTCCATGCAAATGCAAACGAAAAAAAGCTGGGGTAGCAATACTCATACCTGACAAAGTAGACATCAAAATGAAGGCGATCACAAGAACAACACAGGGCACTACATACAGCTAAGGGATGTAACCCTGGTAAGCACATCTGCACCAGGACAGGAGCACCTCCATATATCAAAACCCCTTCTTAGAGGACTTTCAGTGAGATAGCAACAATACAGTCATAGTAGGGTGTTATCACCCTGTTAACTTCACTGGATAGATCAGCAGATAAAAAATTAAGGAAACAGTGCCTTTAAAGGACACACTGGATCAGATGGAATTAACTGACATTTATAGAACATTCTTCTCAAGTGCACAGGGGTCATTCACAAAGATAAACCACATGTTAGGACACAAAGCAAGTTCAAGAAGATTGAAATCATATCAAGCATCTTCTCAGATCACAGTGGAATGTAATTAGAAATCAACTAAAGTAAAATATCCAAAAACATTCAAACACATGGAGGCTAAATAGCATGGTATTAAACAACTAGAGGTCCAGTGCATGAGGTCCAGTGCATGAATTTGTGCACCAGTGGGGTCCCTCAGCCTGGCCTGCGGGATTGGGCCGAAACCAGCTCTCTGACATCCCCCAAAGGGTCCCAGATTGTAAGAGGGTGCAAGCCGGGTTGAGGGACCCCACCAATGCACAAGTGAGACCAGGGAGGGATGCAGGACGTTGGCCAGCCAGGGTGGGACTGTGAGTGGACTCCAGGCCATGTCCAGCCCATCTCGTTCAGTCCCAATCGGCTGGACCCCAGCAGTAAGCTAACCTACCAGTTGGAGCATTTGTCCCTTGGTGGTCAGTGCACATAACAGCAAGTGGTTGAGCAGCCTTAGCATATCATTAACATATTACGCTTTGATTGGTTGAATGGTTGACCTATCAACCAAACACTTAGCATATTAAGCTTTTGTTATATAGGATGAATAGGTTATCAATGAAATCAAGAAAAGAAATCGAAAACTTCCTGGAAACAAGTGAAAATGAACACACAGCAACCCCAAATATCTGGGACATAGCAAAAGCAGTCCTGAGAGGGAAGTTTATAGCACTACAGGCCTACCTCACAAAACAAGAAAATCCATATAATAAAAGCCTATGTGACCATTACAATGGAACGACCGGTCACTATGATGTGCACTGACCACCAGGAAGCAGACACTCAATGCAGTAGCTGTCCCTTGATGGTCAGTGCACTCTCTAGGGTACGGGTGTCGAACTCAATCAGAGAAGGGGCCAAAATCTAAAATCCAGCCTAAATCGCGGGCCGAATGGTTTACTGAACAGTCATAAACTGTCATTGTGATGGAAACGCAGCAGAGTGCAGTGATGACAGCGCGGTGCGGGCCACATTGCAAGGCCTGGCGGGACGGATTTGGCCCGCGGGCCTTGGGTTTGACACATGTGCTCTAGGGAGTGCACCGCTCAGCCAGAAGCCAGGCCCATGGCTGGCGAGCATAGCTGCCACGACAGGAGCCTCTCTTGACGCCACGGCAGCAGTACCAAACCATGGCAGCAGGCACAGCAGGCCTGGATGAGCGAAAGCGGTGCGGCACCCGCTCCAATTTGGGCTCCTCCCTGGCACCTGCCGCTTGGCACAATGCTACATTTGCTGAGGGGTCCCAGAGTGTGAGTGTGAGGTCTGACTGCCGGCTTGGGCCCAATCCCAGTGACATTCTCTGTAGAAGGCAGTCAGTCTGAACAACTCGGTGACTGCCTCCGCACTTGTCTCACCCACTCGATAGTGTTCATAGGATAGACTGCAGTGGCCCAGCCCATGTACGTGCAGCAGCTGCTGAAGCTCAACAGCAGGCTGTGCAGCAGAAGGCCATCCAGCCACAAGCCAGCAGTCTGACATCCCCCGAGGGGTCCCAGATTGCAAGAGATGTTTCTAACTCTCTATCCCTCTCTCTTCTTCTCTGTAAAAAATCAATAAAATATATTTTAAAAAAATATTCACAAAACAGGGCGAGCTTAGATAACCACTCAAGTGCACAAATTTTGTGCACAGAGCCTCTAGTTAATGATAAACTATTTAACCTTACAGCTTAATGAACTAGAAAGAGAATAACAAGACAAGCCCAGAGTAAGTAGGAGGAAAGAAATATTAAAGATTAGAGCAGGAATAAATGACATAGAGACTAAAAAATAAAGAAGTCAATGAAATAAAGAGCTGGTTCTTTGAAAGGATAAACAAGACTGATGAACCATTAGCTAGATTCATCAAGAAACAAAAAGAGAGGACCCAAATAAATAAAATCGGAAATGAAAGCAGAAAAGTGACCACTGACACCACAGAAATACCTACTGTAAGAAAATACTATGCCAACAAGCTGGACAATGTGGATGAAAGGGACAAATTCTTAGAAAAATACAACCTTCCAAAACTGAATCAGAAAACCTGAATAAGCCAATAACAACTGAGGAAATAGAAGCAGTAATTAAAAAAACAAAACAAAACAAACAAAAAAAACCTGGGTAAGGACGGCTTCACAGACAGTCCTCAAAGTATTCCAAAGAATCCAAGAGGAAGGAACACTTTCAAGCTTTTTTTCTGAGGCCAGCATTAGCATAATTCCAAACCAGATAAAGATAGTACAAAGAAAGAGAATCACAGCCAATACCCCTGATGAACACAGATGCTAAAATCCTCAACAAAATATTAGCAAATTGCATCCAGCAGTATATTAAAAAGATCATATACCATGATCAAGAGGGATTTATTTCAGGGATGCAAGACTAGGAAAATATTCACAAATCATGAAACATGATATATCAAATAAACAAATTGAATGACAAAAATCACATGATTATATCAATAGACACAGTAAAAGCATTTGATAAAATCCAACACCTATTTTGGATAAATATTCTCAGTGAAGTGGGATTAGAAAAATCATATTTGAGCATAATAAAGACCAAATATGACAAACCTACAGCCAACATCATAATCAATGGGTGAAAACTAAAACCATTTCCCCAAAGAACCGGAGCAAGACAGTGATGTCTGTTTTCACCACTATTCAGCACAGTGCTGGAAGTCCCAGCCACAGAGAACAAGAAGAAGAAAAGACAGCCAAATTGGAAAGGAAGAACTCTCACTATTCACAGATGACAGAATATTGTACACAGAAATCCCTAAAGACTCTACCAAAACACTATTATGTTTAATAAATGAATTTGGCAATGTAGCAGGATACAAAATCAACCATCAAAAATTGATGGCTTTTTATACACCAAATAGAGGTCCAGTGCATGAAATTCAAGCGCTGGGATGGGGGAAGGGTCTCAGCCCAGCTGTGCCTCTCATGGTCCCGGACCCCTTGCTCCTCACTGCCCGCCTGTTTGCTGCTCCTTACCACTCGGCTTGCTGCTTCTTAGCATTGCTGCAGAGGCGGGAGAAGCTCCCACCACATACCTGTGCTCGCCAGCTGTGAGCCTGGCTTCTGGCTGAGCAGTGCTCCCCCTGTAGGAGTGCACTGACCACCAGGGAGCAGCTCCTGCATTGAGCATCTGTATCCTGGTGGTCAGTGTACATCAAACTGACTAGTCGTTCCCCTGTTTAGTCAATTTGCATATTAGTGTTTTATAGGATAATGAATTCTCAGAAAGAGAAACTAAACAAACAATCCCATTTACCATTGCAACCAAAAAATTAAGATTCTTAGGAATAAGCTTAACCCAGGAGGTAAAAGACTTGTACTGGGAAAACTACTGGACATTGAAAAAGAAATAGAGGATGATATAAAGAAGTGGAAAAATATATTGTGTTCATAGACTGGCAGAATCAACATCATTAAAATTTCCATATTACCAAAGGATTCAGTGCAATCCCTATTAAAATGCCAACAGCATATTTCACAGATATAGAACAAATACTCCAAAAACTTATATGGAACCCCCAAAAACCCCAAAGAGTCACAGCAATGTTGAGAAAGAAGAACAAAATTAGAGGAATCACAATACTATTGATAGATTTCAAGTTATACTACAAAGCCACCATAACCAAAACAGTCTGGTATTGACATAAGAACAACATATAGAACAATGGAACAGATCAGAGACCCAAGAAATCAACCCAAGCAATTACACTCAAATAATATTTGACAAAGAAGGCAAGAGCATAGAATGGAGTCAAGATAGTCTTGGTGTTGGGAAAATCAGACGATAATGCAAAAAAAAAAAAAAAAAAATCAAACTAGACCACCAACTTACACCATACATAAGAATAAACTCAAAATTGATAAAAGACTTAAATGTAAATTGGGGAACCATAAAAGTGCTAGAAGAAACCATAGGCAGCAAAATCTCAGACATCTCTCATAGCAATATGTTTGCAGATACATCTCCTCGGGCAAAGGAAACTAAGGAGAAAATAAGCAAATGGGACTCCACTAAAATAAAGTTTTGCACATCAAAAAGACACCATCAACAAAATGAAAAGGGAGCCCACTGCATGGGAGAATATATTTGACAATGATAAATCTGATAAAAGGTTAATATCCAAAATATATAAGGAACTCATACAACTTAACAAAAGGAAGACAAACAATTCAATTAAAAAATGGGCAAAGGACCTAAAGAGATACTTCTCAAAGTGGACATACAGACGGCTAAGAAACATATGAAAAATGGTCAAAATCACTGATCATCAGAGAGATGATAACTAAAATGACAATGAGGTACCACCTCATGCATGCGAGAATGGCTACCATCAACAAATCAACAGATGACAAGTGCTGGCGAGGATGTGGAGAACAGGGAGCCCTCGTGCACTGCTGGTGGGAATGCAGACTGGTACAGCCACTGTGGAGAACAGTATGGAGTTTCCTCAAAAAATTAAGTAAGGATCTGTCATTTGACTCAGTGATTCCACTTCTAGGAATGTATCCTAAGAATCCTGAAACACCAATCAGAAAGAATGTATGCACCCCTATATTCATAGCAGCATTATTTACAATAGCTAAGACCTGGAAACAGCCCCAGTGCCCATCAGTAGAGGAGTGGATAAAAAGCTGTGGTACATTTGCACATGGAATATTATGCAGCAGTAAAAAAAGGGTCTTTTATTCTTTGAGACATCATGGGAGGGACCTGGCAAGTATCATGCTAAGTGAAGTAAGTCAGTCAGAGAAAGAGAAGTATCACATGATTGCACTCATATGTGGAATCTAAGTAACAAAATAAACTGATGAACTGCATGAATCCAGAGACATGGAAGTATGGAACAGAGTGTGGGATCTCGGAGGGAAGAAGGGTAGGAAGTAATCAACCTTGTAAGCATATATGATAACCCACAGATGCTGACAGTGGGGTGGTGAAGGCCTGGGGTGGGTGAGGGCAAGCTGGAGGGGGTCAATGGGGGAAAAAAGGGCACATATGCAATACTTGTTAAAATAAAGTATTATAGTAAAGAAAAATCAGGAAGGAAAATCAGCTTTATTTTATGTATTTTAGTACAACCATTAAATAAAATAGTATCGCCGAAACCGGTTTGGCTCAGTGGTAGAGCGTTGGTCTGCGGACTGAAAGGTCTCAGGTTTGATTTCGGTCAAGGGCATGTACCTTGGTTGCGGGCACATCCCCAGTAGGGGGTGTGCAAGAGGCAGCTGGTCGATGTTTCTCTCTCATCGACGTTTCTAGCTCTCTATCTCTCTCCCTTCCTCTCTGTAAAAAAATCAATAAAATATATTAAAAAAAATAAATAAATAAAATAGTATCAAGAAATTGAAATCCTCATATTACTGATATTTTTTAAGGGTTTGGAAAAAATACATCTCACAATCTTTCCATATTCAAATCAGGCTGGAGGGTTCAAAGAATTATTATGTTTAGCGCACAGAGTGAAAATATACTAAACTCCAGAAAACCTCCGGAGCTGACTCCCAATCCGGTAACTGCCAGGGCGGCAGCAGAGGCAGAGAGCAGGGCGGAGAGCCGGGGCGGGGTGTAGCCGAGCCGCGGGCAGCCCAGGGAGCTGAGACAGGAGGCGCCGCGCCCCGTAGGAGAAGGAAGGGACCCCAAATCCTGCCAGGAGGCTTGGCGGCATAAATCAGAACACAAGGTCTCCCTCTCCCAATTCTAATGAAATAGACAGGAAACAGGAAAACGCCAGGCGCTGCGCCACTTTCTCCCAGTCCGGGGAGCAGGGTCCACGCATGGGCTTCACAAGGTGGCTACCCAGAGAGCCAGACTGAGGGGACAGAAGCCTCACACTGACCCAGTCCATTCAAAGTGCTAGAGCTGACCGAACCTGAGCCTTCTTGCTGGCACCCTAAACGTAGGAAAGAATGGCCGGAGCAGGGAGAGGACGGTGGTGGCTGCAGGAGGGATGAGTGGTGGGAGGGGAGTCAGTGGGACCGACACTGACCAGCATCCTGGACATGTCAGCAAACGGAGGAGCCAGGAGACTCCTATGGGACAGGACGCACTCTGCTGCTCCCCCTCCTTCCAGCCCAGGGCCATGCCGGCTCCAGCTGCGCCCTCCCTTTCCTCACTCCAGGGCTTCAGGCTCCAGAGACTAGACGCGTCTCCCTGGGCCTCTGCCAAGCACATGCCAGCGAGTGGGCAGTGTGACCCACCGGATAGCCCTGTTCTCTATAGCAAGCTGAGGGTGGGAGGAACTTCAACTACATTCAGTTTTTGGCTCACAAACTGGCTTTAGAAAGTAATCCCTACGTAAGATGGCCCAGGACACTTCACACAGCAGAGCGCGTACTGGACAGGTCACTTTAAACAGCTGCTGATGAACGGAAACAGCAGCGCCACTCCACACACTGGGGGGAAAGGGGACAGAACAGAACTTGCCAAAGAAGATGAAGAATCCAGTCTGCAAAAAACAATAACTTAAGAATAAAAAATACACACATTAACAAGGACGTGAAAGCAGTGAGAAAGTTAAATGATAAAAAAAAGACAGGAAACGAATGCTAGGCAAACAAACAGAACTATAACATCATTTCAGAATTGAATAAATTAGAAATAGCTAAGACTGACAGTTCCCCTGTTACAGATACTCTATATGTGGAGCCTTATTTAGTCCTCACACAAAGTCTATGAAGCAGAGGTGCTATAAAACGGAGGCAGACAGAAGTTAAGTAATTTGCCCAAGATCACAAGATCACATAGCTGGCAAGAAACATAAACTTTTCCAAATTACTTTCCAGAAATATGTACTGCTAAATCTGAATTTCTGATATAGTGAAAGAGCTTAAAAATCACAATGAATGCAGAAGATAGGAATGTGGAGGGTCACGGTGAGCTAATAAAAGACAGTTGGGTCTTAAATGTACAGAACCCAGAAAATACAAGTGTTTTGAAAGATGTAACAGAAGCCTGGCTGGCATGGTGCAGTGGTTGAGCATCAACCTATGAACCAGGAGGTCACCAATCAATGATTTCCTCATCATTGATGTCTCTATGTCTCTCTTCCTTCCTCTCTGAAACCAATACAAAAATAATTAGAAAGCTTTAACAGAAATTTCCTTGAATTAAAAAGGCTGCATCTGCAGATCAAAGCCCAGTGCTGAATCCGAGGGAAATAAGTGAACGAGCAGCACTTAACTCAAGCATGTTCCTGAATGACCAACCGCAGGTCACTTAAGTTTGCTTTTGAGAACTTACTCTTGAGACAGCACAGAGGGACCTGGGAGTACTGTGCTAAGAATCAGCGGTCAGCAAACTCATTAGTCCACAAAGCCAAATATCAACAGTACAACAACTGAAATTTCTTTTGAGAGCCAAATTTTTTAAACTTAAACTTCTGACACCACATCTTCAAAATAGACTCGCCCAGGCCGTGGTATTTTGTGAAAGAGCCACATTCAAGGGGCCAAAGAGCTGCATGTGATTCTCGAGCCACAGTTTGCTAATCACGGTGCTAAGTGAAATGAGCCAGTCAGAGAAAGACAAGGACCATGTGATCTCACATGTGGAACCTAATGAAGAAAATAAACGGATGAACAAAACAGAAACAGAGGCATAGGCCCATGGAAGAGACCGACAGCTGTCAGGGGGACTGGATGGAGGGTGAATGGATTAGCCAGAGAACATACATGCACAACCCATGAACACAGACGATGTGTGATGGACAGAGGGAAGGCAGGGCAGGAGTCGGGTAAAGGGGGAAACTGGGGAAATTGACATCTATAATAGTGTCAATAATAAAAATAAAGAGAGAGTGTACAAAAATAAATAAATAGATCAGAGAAGAATTTAAGGAAACCACAAGGGATCAAAATGCACAGCAAACAAGTTACAGGCCCCACTTCTACTAACCTCCATTTCCTGCCTTAACCAGTCTTCTAATTCTGTATTCTTCCGAGCATGATGGGCTACTAGGTCTGATCCTCCAATGATCTGTGGGAGTTTTCCTGCTCCCGAAAATGCGACCTGTTAAGTAGTAAGCTTAAATGCATCAACAGGTTAAGACAATCATTTTTAAGAGCTTAAACACAGCAAGGGTTATAAATCATCTACAATAATAAAAACATAATATGCTAATTAGACTGGATGTCCTTCTGGACGAAGCCAGGGTTACAAGGGAAGCTCGGGCCCTGGGTGCCAGCAGCCGGGGGAAGGAAGACCTACTCTTGCATGAATTTCATGCATCAGACCTCTAGTGGGTAATACCAGTGCCAAAGATGTCTATAACCTCTGGGTGACAATGTGAGAGACAGAGCAGTCACTGTGGTAGAGCCACGTATTTGCCCTATGTTTGGCTATTATTATACCAAGATGTAGATACATGACTAGATTTATGTATTAAGAAAATTTAAGATTTTTAATTTGGAGGTTTTGCTCAAAAATCACATAGCACATCATCTACCAATCAGAGCAACTCCAGGTGAGCACACACTATAATTTAAAGTCGAATATTGTGTTCTAAAGATTTCAGAGCTTAAGTCCTGCTGACACTTGCAAATATTCAAGTATTCAAACTTTCTGACTTATACATCCCTAGCAAGAGATGTTGGATATGGCAACAGTTTATACTTTTAATTGAAACTTTAATTGCTTACAAATAAAGAAGTGCTTAAAAATATATGAAAACCCATAACAAGTGCACTTTAGGGAGTAAGTAATAAATTCTTACTATTTATGGGACATATTTTTTAAAATTTCAATACAAGAACCGGAAAGGGAATGTTAAATTCATTGACATCATTAAGCAGTATTTTAAGATTACATATAAAACTGTGTCATTGATTTGGGTATATAAAGAAAAACAGACTAATTCTTTCATTAGAGGTAATCATATTAAACATATTTTCCTACAAATTTTGGGTTGAATTTCTTTTATACTCTCAAAAAATTCCTTGTTAAGGATATTAACACTTTTAAGGGTTTTAAATTTTTCCAAATTACTTTCCAGAAATAAGTACTACTTTATATCCCTTCATCACCCCTGAGCAACAGTGAATATTATGGCTTTTCCTTTGGTAACTTAATTAATACAAAAAAAAATATGTCATTTGGATTTTGGCCATGAGTTTTGTAACTGGGTACTTAACAGGAAATAGGGAATGTGAATGCCCCCATTCCTGGCTGGGTGGCTCAGGTGCTTGAAGTGTCATCTGTGCACCAAAGGTTGTGTGTTTGACCCGTTAGGGCATACACCAGGACTGCTGTTTAATTCCAGTCAGGGCGAAAACAGGAGACAATTTCTCTCTCACATCCTGTTGCTCTTTCTCTCTCACCCCCCTTTGCTGTCTCTCTAAAAACGTATCACTGGGTGAAGAAGAATGAAGATGCCCCTGTGCGCTCCTGGCTGTGGGTGGGAGGTAAGGGAGCTCTGTGATGGAGACCCCCCTCTTCCACTCCATGCACAAGTTCTTCCTCTTAAATGGAGGGCAGACCCTGTGGAGCTGTCAGAGTGGGCAGACCTCTAATGTAACTGGGAAATGTTATTAGCAGCTGCCATTGGAGAGACAAATCCAGTACCTCATGGTCACAGCGAGCATCACACAGATCCCGTTCCAGAGAAACCCTGTTTCCAGAGACGCTGCCTTGAAATGATTACTAGAGCATTTTTATCAACCGCATGAGCAAGAGCTGTCAGAGCATGTTCACAGTGGAGCCAGACAGCCCAGAGCAGACAGCAAAGAACATAGACAACCTCATGGACAAAATAATGATCTAATCGTTCCTAAAAGAGGCAGCACTCAGGTCTGATGGTAACAATGAGGGTATCCTATACAATAAAAGCCTAATATGTTAAGTGTCTGATAGTCCATTCAACCAATCAAAGTGTAATATGCTAATGACTAGAGGCCTGGTGCATGAAATTCGTGCATGGGGCAGGGGAGGGTGTCCCTCAGCCCAGCCTGCACCCTCTCCGATCTGAGACTCCTCAAGGGATGTACAACTGTCCGTTGTAAATCCAGGACTGCTGGCTCCCAACTGCTTGCCTGTCTGCCTTCCTGATTGCCCCTAACCATTCCTGCCTGCCAGCCTGATCACCCCCTAACCACTGCCTTGGCAGCCTGATTGATGTCTAACTGCTCCCCTGCCAGCCTGTTTGCCACCAACTTTCCTCCTCTGCAGGCCTGGTCCCTCCCAACTGCCCTCCCCTGCTGGCCATCTTGTGTCCACATGGGGGCAGGATCTTTGACCATATAGGGACAGCCATCTTGTATGTTGGAGTGATGGTCAATCTGCATATTACTCTTTTATTAGATAGGATAGAGGCCTGGTGCCAGCTGGTTTGCCCTGAGGATGTCCAGGATCAGGATGGGGGTTCCCTTGGGGTGTGGGGAGGCTTGGGTGAGGGGCCTGTGGTGGTTTGCAGGCTGGCTACGACCCCTGGGACCCAAGCAGAGGCCCTGGTATCTGGAATTTATTTACCTTCTACAACTGAAACTTTGTAGCCTGGAGTGGAGCCACTTCTGCTCCCTCCATGGTGGCAGCCATTTCTGTTGGGATTCATTTATCATCTATAATTGAAACTTTGTAGCGTTAAGCAGAGGCCTGGGATGGTCAGGGTTTGTGGAAAGCTTGGCTTCCTCCATCGCCAGGGAAACCCAAGCCTCCTTTTTCCATGGCCGCACCCATCTTAGTTGGGTTAATTTGCATACTTGGTCCTGATTGGCTGGTAGGCGTGGCTTGTGGGCACAGCGGAGTGATGGTTAATTTGCATATCACTCTTTTATTAGATAGGATATGCTAAGGCCACTCAATTGTTCGCTATGATGTGTACTGACCACCAGGGGGCAGACACTCTGACCGGTAGGTTAGCTTACTGCTTGGGTCCAGCGATTGGATTGGGACTGAGCGAGATGGACTGGACACACCCTGGAGTTCTCCTGGGGTCCCTCCCCGGTTGGCCAACCTCCCACAACCCTCCCTAGCCCCGATCATGCACCGGTGGGATCCCTCAGCCTGGTCTGCACCCTCCTGCATTCCGGGGTCCCTCAGAGGATGTCAGAGAGCCAGTTTCAGCCTGATCCCACAGGTCAGGTGGAGGGACCCACTGGTACATGAATTTGTGCACCAGGCCTCGTGTATTTATAATTTTACTTTACATATGCATCCTATTTAATAAAGAGCTAATATGCAAATGGTCATCACACTCTTGTGCCCTCAAGCAGGGGCTGGGAGACATGAGGCCACGCCCCCTGCCCGGCAGAGCTTGATGGGGGACCTGAGGCTGTACCCCCCCCTACCCAGCAGGGCCTCATTTTCTTACTGCATTTGCTGTTATCTTCCACAAACCTGCTATCCTTATAAAGTCCTGGGTTACAGAATCCCTTCGGGTAGTCACTGATCAGTATGAGAACTGAGAGGACCGGCAGGAGCCGGACACCGCTGGGGAGGGGAGGCGAGGGGGACAGGGAATGCATCGTGAGGAATCCAGTCTCAGTGAGGCTTGTTTCGGTTTAGGTGTTCCATGCACTAACTGTCAGTTCATGCCTTAACTGTCTTAGGCTGGAGAAAGAGCACCAGATTTCAACTCGAGCTGCTTTGACTACTTGTTAGTATTACTAGTAGTTCTAAAACCACTTGACACACTGCCCTCTGGTGGTTTTTTAGTGAAGGAACATGTACCTTTCTGAATTTCTTGAAATTCTTCAGTGGACCATGATCACGCTTGACACTGGGGGCATTTCTGGAGGCAAAGCCACTCACCACCAGGGACCTGAACTCCGTCAGCAACACCTTCTTCAGAGGCATCTCATCAATGCTCTGGGGTTTGTCATTGTTCTTATACGGGGTAAGTGGATGGGTAAGAAATAAGAAAAGGAAAATTATTTGTCATTGAGGGATCTAAATTTTAGAAGTCCAAATACTGAATAAACAGTTAAAAAGGTTTCTTTCTAGCATCAGAACTTTGTATTTGGAATCAAATTATATCTATTTCAAAACCAGAAAAGTATTTATCCAAGCACTCTAGAACTCTAGAAACATTTATAACACACTAATCTATGACAGAGGGCATATGGCATTTTAAATCTTAGTATTTCAAATTTAGTAGCCTATTTTAATAAATATCATCTCGATAAACAATTTATCTTCTTATACATATTTTCTTGGCAAAAAATCTTAGTACTGTTTGCTTCTCATTAAAACCATACTCTAGCCTAGCCAGCATGGCTCAATGCTTGAGCATCAACCTATGAACCAGGAGGTCATGGTTCGATTCCCCATCAAGGCACATGTCTGTGTTGCAGGCTCAATTCCCAGTGTGGGGCATGCAGGAGGCAGCCAAGTAATGATTCTTTCTTATCACTGATGTTTCTCTGTCTCTCCCCCTCTCTGAAATCAATAAAAATATATTTAAAAATAAAAACAAATAAAACCATATTCCAAGATTAGTGTACAATCCACTCCACAAGATCTTATCTATTATATTTAAGTTTTCTTGGATTTTCAGTAATTTTTATTTTTTATTATTTTTGGCACCTCAGAAAAATCATTAGTTCTGGACTCACTACCTTCTGAAATGAAGACCCTTTTTCATTTGGGATTAACAGTTACTAAAACCAGCCCGGAGACTCCCTCCTGACCAACTGGCCAACTGAGATTTTCCACATCGTCTGTTCCTAACTAACAGCCACACATCCACATGGCACAGCTGCCCAGGCCCACGTCTCCATTTGTATTATTTTTGTTGTTAATTCTCACCCGGGGATATTTTCCCCTTGATTTTTAGAGAGAGTGGAAAAGAGAGAAAAAGAGAAAGGGAAACACTGATGTGAAAGAAAAACACATCAATTGGTTGCTTCCAGCATGCCCCTGAACAGGTTCTGGGCCGGGGAAGAACCTGCCACCAAGCCAGTGCCCTTGACCGGAAGAGAACCCGGACCGTTTGGTCCACAGGCCGACCCTCTATCCACTGAGCCAAACCGGCTGGGGCCATGTCTCAGTTTTTAAACTGTTTTGTATATTTTCACAAGGAAGTTGCTAACAGGACTAAGATAAAGACTGGGAGAGAAGGAAAATGGGAAACAACAAGAAAAAAGGTTCATCAGAGAGTGACAGATTGCAATCAGGAGCCCGAATAAAGCAACGGCCTCATGCTTTGCTGGTGTGCTTCAGGTTAGAAAAATTCCACATCCTCATTCTACGTGATAGAGTGTCACCTGGTTTTATAAACAGACGTGACAATGGCTCGTTTGAGGTCACAGTCTATGGAGTAGAGGGCAGGGGATCGCCTCACTGTCGGCTATCGGATGGTCACAATATGACCTCCTCTTTCTAGGAGGCACAGTTCTGAGACCAAGATGCAGAAAGATAATCAATTCTGAGAATATGCACTGACGGAAAAATGATGAGAAGATAGTCCCACAGAAGTCAAATCTTTAGAAAAAGCAAATAAAGTTTCCTCACAGATGGCTCTTCTTTAGTTGATGGCAGTGATTCTTTCTTGATCTCACATTTCTTCCCAATTTCATTTTCTTGCTGAAAATGAAAGTATATACATTGTTCAAAGAAGTTATAAAATGGTATTCCTGAGAACCTCAGCAATATTCATGCTCCTGACTCTGACTTTCAAGTACCTTTCCTATAGAAACTATGAGATGGGAATAGGAATACACATATATGTGGAAAATCTACTGTAGTATGAGTTAGTCATAAGAGCAGAGCTGGAAGCAATCTAAGTTCAGGTAAGCTATGCATGTAAGAGACATTTAATATGAAAAGTGGGCCCCAGCTCAGTGGTTGGAGTGTTGGTCTGAGGACTGTTGGAGTGCTGTGGGAGGCAACCAATTGATGTGTCTCTCTCACATTGATATTTCTCTCTCTCTGTCTCTCCCCCTCCCTTCCACTTTCTCTAGTAATCAATGGAGCTGAAACCAGTTTGGCTCAGTGGTAGAGTGTTGATCTGCGGACTGAAAGATCCCAGGTTCGATTCAGGTCAAGGGCATGTACGTTGGTTGCGGGCACATCCCCAGTAGGGGGTGTGCAAGAGGCAGCTGGTTGATGTTTATCTCTCATTGACGTTTCTAGCTCTCTATTCCTCTCTCCTCCTCTCTGTAAAAAAATCAATAAAATATATTTTAAAAAAATAATCAATGGAAAAAATATCCTCAGATGAGGATTAACAAAAACATATATTTATATGAGAAATGGTCATAATATCCTATTAGGTCTAGTAATAATTAACGTCGTTTTCTAATACTTTTTTAAATCGAATTTATTTAAACAATACAACAAAATTTAATCAACAATATAGTTGCCGTTGTTTTCTACTACTTGTGCCCAACGCTCAGGAAGCATTTTAATCCCTCTGTTGTAAAATTCTTGTGATTTTGATGCAAAAAATTCGGTCAATGCATTTTTGAGGCATTCTTCATTATTAAATTTTTTTCCAAGAAGAAAGTTTTGCAAAGAACGAAACAAATGGTAATCGGAAGGGGCAATATCAGGAGACTATGCAGGTGGAGGGAGAACTTCCCATTCCAACTGGCGCAGTTTTTCAGCAGTGATTCTTGCAGTATGCGGTCGTGTGTTATCGTGGTGAAGAATTACGCCCTTCCGATTAATCAGCGCGGGTTCTTTTTCTCTTAAAGCTTGGGCTAACCTTTCCAATTGGGCACTATACACTGCACTTGTAATGGTTTGGGTAGATGGTAAAAGTTCATAATGAAGAATTCCTTTAAAATTCCACCAAACACACAACATCACTTTTTTCGCATGCAAGTCAGGTTTTGGCATGGGCTGTGGAGCCTCATTTTTGTCCAACCATTGAGGCAGCCTTTTCAAATTAACATACAGCACCCATTGTGCATCTCCGGTAACAATTTGCTCTAAAAACGGCAAACGGTTTTGACGAGAGAGGAGCGAACTGCAAACTGTGACTCTTTGATTACGGTTGTTGTCAGTCAACTCATGAGGAACCCATTTTCCAAACTTTTGGACTTTGCCAAGTACACGCAATTGATTGGAAATTGTTTTTTGTGAACAATTTAAAGTTGTCGCAAGCTCTTGTTGGGTAATTTGAGGATTTTGCACCAAAAGAGCTTGAAGAGCTTCTTGATCAAAATTGGACACACGGCCTCGACCACTCTTGTCATCTAACAAAAAATTTCCCTCGCGAAATTTCTCAAACCAACGCTGGCATTTTCTGGCGCTAACTGCATCTTGACCAAGAGCACTACAGATGTTTTTTGCAGCCTCACTTGCTTTTCTTCCTAATTGGAACTCGTAAAGCATGCAGTGCCGAATATGCTCTTCATCCGCCATCTTCTTAGCCCTCGTTTTGCAACAAAAACCAAACCAAACACAAACTTTTTCAAGCAAAACTTGTTAATTGCACTTCACACGTTCTGTAGATACCATGTGTTTGAAGGTTATGTCAATACAAGTCAACGCCAAGCAAGATTTTAAACAAATGTTTAAAAACGACATTAATTATTACTAGACCCGATAATAAAAGAGCAATATGCAAATTGAATATACCTCCACCACACCTACAATCCATGCCCACCAGCCAATCATAGCAAGTATGCAAATTAACCCAACCAAGATGGCTACAGCTATGGAGTGAGCAGGAGGCTTGGGTTTCCCCAGCAATGGAGAAAGCCAAGTTTTGTGCAAACCCTGACAGGCCCTGGAGAGGAGGAAAGCGTGATTTACACCAGGAGGTGGGAAGAGGAGAGGGAGGCATGTACAGACAGTGGGTGCCACCTCCTGTCGGCATCCTATGGAGGCTGGAGATGGAGATTAAGGCCTAGACTTGGGCGGCCATTTAGAATAAGCCCCAAGCAGGAGGCTCTCGCCCGCAGCTTTCTACATGAGCTTACAGAAAACCTCACAGGCAGGCTCCAGCCCACATCTAAATCCCCAAACAGGAAAATGGCAGTTCTACCACAACACAGCTTAGAAAAGGCCTTTCTGAAATATAACTAAAGAATCCAATGTCAACGAGAAGTATCACATTTTTTGCCTTCTTAAAACTGCAAAAAGCTTTTACATGGAAGGATTAAGAAATACTTTTTCTGATAATTACTTCTGTAGTAGAAATATTAAGTGCAATTCCATGAGTATCCTCAAGTACTTTCTGACATTTTAAATTCTTAAAAATGACAAAACTAAGAGAATTAAAAATTCTCTTAGTTTTGACCACAGACTGTCTGAGTTAAGACTGATGAACTGCAGTCATGCCAGACGTTACACTCGGAGACAGGGCAGTGGTATGCGATCTCTCCATACAATTCCTTACAACAGGTGTGAATCAGCATTCCTCTCAAAATAAAAAAGGTTTTAAAACTTATCTCACATTGAAAATAAAAAGTTTTGTGACAAGATTTTCACTAAAAAAGTTATAGTGTTAAAATACAGTGATTTAACTTTTAAAATATCCAAAGATATGCCACAAATTGCTATTCACTCTCCAAAAGTCTATACACATATTTACGTTGTACTGCATTTTTATTCAGAATGTCATGAATTCTCAAGTTGTAAAATAAAGACAAGAAAATCATGCCATAGAATTATAGAGCAAAATTAAATAATATCCCCTGACAACCTGAGAGCATGTAAACTTTAGCATTTAAATATGTTTTTAGATTTCAGAGAGAAGAAGGGAGAGAGAGAGAGAGAGATAGAAACATCAATGATGAGAATCACTGATAACTACCTCCTGCACGCCCCCTACTGGGGATTGAGCCCAAACCCAGGCATGTGCCCTGACTGGGAATTGAACCCTGACCTCCTGGTTCATGTGCTGATCTCAACCACTGGGCCACACCAGCCGGGCTAACCCTTGGCATTTAAATGGAATCTTTTCAGGTGCACAGAAGCCTTGTCTAATGGTCCCAGCATCACGGGGTCTATGCCCATTTCCTGTCTCTCTCCCACTTCCCCTTGGTGACAGGAGCCTGGGAGAACGTGCAGTCCAAGCAGATATTTAGGGAGATTCATGAGCAGCCACACAGGATGGACCAAAATTCTCTAACTAAAACCATAGCCACTGCCAGACACGGCTGTGACCACTATGAGCAGTGGATCAATCTGGGAGAGAACTAAAAAAAGAAAGGCTATTAAACATATAAAAATTAGAAATAAGTGCAGGAGGGGTGGCAACAGGAACAGAACTGGGACCTAACTCTCAGAGGCTCTGGAACAGGTGAGCTAGCATGACGACGGGACTCACAGGCAAGCAGAGGACATGTGTCTGCATGGGGACGACCGGCCGCGTGGGACTCGGCCAGGACGTCATCCTTGCATGGCACCGCCGGCCACATTAAGCTAATTGAGCTCTCCATGGCGTGGCACCTGTGCCACCGTTGGCCACGTGGCTCAAGCAACCTCCTGGTAAAGGGACAGCTAATCCTCACTCTGACAATAAGGGGCCCCTTGGTCTGAAGCTCTCAATCCGGCGAGAGGGCATCTCAGTGTCCATCCTCCTCCTTCCTCACAAGGATGAGTGCATTGGGGACGACCATGTGACAAGTGTACAGCATCTCCCAGACTCTCTTGGGGACTGGGAACGAAGGACGGATGGGGAGTGGCACAGGCCATGACTAAATTCTGGCCAATAATCCAAGCTTCAAGTGAGGTTGCTGAGGAAAGCCTGTAAAAGCTGGAAAGCCTTCTGCTGTCTGTCCCGGGCTTCCTCCTGGAACGTAGCTTTGGGCTGCAGGAGGGACTGTAACCTTAGAGGCGCGAAGCCATGATGGGGGCAGGGGCCACACTGCAGAGCAGGCAGGCAGACTCCTGGGAACTGCCAAGCAGCACTGTTGCCTTCTCTGGCTTCTTCTATAGGAAAGGAGCAGCCATGACTTCCTTAAGCCACTATTTGAGTTTTTAAGACCACAGAGGAACCCTACCTCTTACAGCAAGGGGACGTTTTCTGGGCCTCTCTGGTCTAAGCTCTGGTCTGGGAGCCACAGATAAAAGCTCACAGGTTGGTTTAGCTCAGTGGACAGAGCCTTAGCCTGCAAACTGAAGGGTCCCGGGTTCGATTCTGGTCGTGGGCATAAATGGCTGGGCTGTGAGCTCAATCCCTAGTGGGGGCATGTGGGAAACAGCCAATCTGATTCTTCGTCATCATTGGTGTTTCCATCTCTCTCTCCCTTTCCCTTCCTCTTTGAAATCAATAAAAATATATTTTAAAAAATAATAAAGAAGTAAGAAGCTCACCAGGTGCTTCTTGCAGCTGCAGTGTACTCCACACAGGGCATCTGCAGCTCACTACTTAGAAGTACACAATGAGGGTTCTCTTCCTCATGGGAAGATGCCAATATATAGGCTAAATAAGACATATGCTTTTTTCTTTCAATAGTAGCCATCAATTTATACCGTGCTGGATGCACACCAGTTCTCAATAACCATTGCATTCCCAATCTCTTACGCCTCATCCTTTTACTAAGTCCTGTCCTCACCCCTTAGCCATTTATAGGAGGGATGACCATGAATGAGACCAAAGCTAACAGGCCTGGGGGTGGGGGGAAGAAGGGAGATGAGAATATTAAACTTTGATTTCATGATGTCTGTGGTCTCACCTAATGAGCTCACTTGGTCTACTTTCTGATGCATAAAATAGGGAGGAAGATGGAGATTTTTCTTAGACCAAAGTGGGCAAGACAATGATCAACATGCATGAAAATAGGACATTAAAGATCAAAACGGAAAAGAAGTTTCTAGTGATATCATACGTATTTTATGTAGAGTTGATAAAATGGCAGCCAAATAGGCAGCCCTTTTTGTGCCTCTTCCCGGGGCCAGAGTAGAAATAGCTAAAGTAGGGAATGTACACCTGGGAATAATTGGAGTGGAAATAGTGACATAGAGACTAAAAAATTAAAATAAAGTAACAATACAAAAGATCAATAAAACCAAGAGCTGGTTCTTCGAAAGATAAACAAAACTGATGAACCAGATTCATCAAGAAACAAAGAGAGAGGACCCAAATAAACAAAATCAGAAATGAAGGCGAGAAGTAACAACTGTCTCCACAGAAATACAAAAGGATCATTAAAAAAAATACTATGAACAACTATATTTTAACCAGCTGGACAACCTGGACAACATCATTAAAATCTCCATACTACCAAAGCAATCAACAGATTCAATGCAATCCTTATTAAACACCAACAGCATACTGCACAGATCTAGAACATCCCAAAAATTTATATGGAATCTAAAAAAATAAACAACCACCCAAATAGCTACAGCAATCTTGAAAAAGAATGAGGTTGAAGGAATCACAATACCAGATTTCAAATTATACTACAAAGCAACTATACTCAAAACAGCCCGATACTGACATAAGAACAGGCATATAGATCAATGGAACAGAACAGAGACCCCAGAAATCAACCCAACCAATAACCCTCAATTTATATTTGACAGAGGAGGCAAGAGCAACAATGGAGTTTACATAAACTCTTCAATAAATGGTGTTGGGAAAATTAGGCAGACACATGTAAAAATATGAAACTAGATTACCAACTGACACCATACACAAGAATAAACTCAAAATCGATAAGACTTAAATGTAAGTCAGGGAACCATAAAAATCTTAGGAGAAACCATAGGCAGTCAAATCTCAGACATCTCTCAAAGCAGTATGTTTGTGGACATACCTCCTAGGGCGGAGTTCTAATGCCACTTCTTCAAAATAGACTTGCCCAGGCTGAAAACCAACTTCTGTGCATGGGCCATGAAGTTTCAATAGCACTGTATGTGCACACCCACACATGGTATTTTGTGGAAGAGCCACACTCAAGGGGCCAAAGAGCCACATGTGGCTCAAGAGCCACACTTTGCCAACCACTCGCCTAGGGTAAAGGAAACTAAGGAGAAGATAAACAAATGGGACTACATCAAAACAAAAAGCATCTATACAGCAAAAGAGACCATCAACAAAATGAAAAGGGAGCCCACTGCATGGCAGAACATATTTGGCAATGATACATCTGATAAAGGGTTAATATTCAAATATATAAGGAACTCATACAACTTAACAAAAGAAAGACAAACAATCCAATTAAAAAATGGGCAAAGGACCTAAATAGACACTTAGTGGACATATAGATGGCCAAGAGACATATGAAAAAATCCTCAAGTTCACTGACCATCAGAGTGATGCAAATTAAAATGATAATGAGGTATCAACTCACACCAGTCAGAATGGTTACCATCAACAAATCAACAAATGACCAGTGCTGGTGAGGATATGGAGAAAAGGGAATCCTAGTGCACTGCTGGTGGGAATGTAGACTGGTGCAGCCATTATGGAAAACATATGGAGTTTCCTCAAAAAATTAAAATTAAAAATTAAAAATGAGTAACTGATTTGAGTAACTCATTTGATCCCATTTCTATAAATATATCCTAAGAATCCCAAAATACCAATCAGAAAGAATATATTAAGCAGCACAATTTACAATAGCTAAGCTCTGGAAACAGCCCAAGTGCCCATTAGTAGATGCGTGGATAAAAAAGCTGTGGTACATTTGCACCATAGAATACTATGCAGCAGTAAAAAAAGAAAAAAAGATCTCTTACCCTCTGAGACAGCATGAATGGACCTGGAGAGTGTTATGCTAAGTGAATCTCACTCATGTGGAACGTAATGAACAAAATGAACTGATTTGAACAAAGTAGACCCAGAGACATAGAAGCATGGAATAGTCAGACAAATCTCAGAAGGAAGGTGGGGAGGGGGTGGGAGTGGGGGAGATTAACTGGGGAATTCATGCATACACTAGAGGCCTGATGCATGCAACTAGTACTAAGGGCTCAGCCCCTGCCACTGCGGCTTCGTCTGGAAGGACGTCCAGTCTCATTAGCATGTTACGCTTTTGTTATTACAGATTATTATTGTAGATGCACAGCCCATGGACACAGACAATAGTGTGGTGAAGTGTGGGAGGGTGGGCGCAGGGTGGAGGGGGTCAATTGGGGGGAAAAAGGTACATCTGTAATACTTTCAACAATAAAGATAAATTGAAAATAATTAAATAAAAGTAAAGGAAAAATGTATTTAGTAGATACTCTGTTTCATTAACTTTATCTTCCTGTCTTCATTCCTCTATTAAGATATATCCTATACTTATATTCATGGCCAAATGTCCACAATCATGAATAACAGTTTTATTTGCTGACATTTATTATATACCGTCAGAGTTGCTGTATTTTTAACATCTACTTTATCAACCATAACTTCTTATACTTAATACAGGTGCAGAAGATAGTAATTTTTTTCAAGGAACATAACGGATACTGTCAATACAAGTATCGAAAACAAGCATTGTTTCACATTCTAAGTTTCTATTTACCGTATTTTTCATTAAAAATGTTACTTACAGGCAGCGTGGGACGCTCTGGCACGGCTCGGTCATTAGGAGAGCCATTTGTTTCCATGTCCAGCCTTGGCACCTTTCTGCTGTGGGCAGCTCCCTCCGGTCCCGGCACTGGCACCTCCATGTCTAGCTCTGGCTTTGTGTCCTTGAGTAACTCTTCCAGCACTTCATTTTCTACGGCTAAATCATCTATTTTCCTTTTTTCTGGCCTGAGTTTTTCTGCAGAAGGAGGTTTAGTGGCAGAAGTTTTCAAAGAGGACGTGGACTGTGTGTGTGTGAGGAAGCCGCCTGGCTCCTTCCCCACCGGCCCCCTCTGCGGGGCAGGCAGTCCGCAGCTTGCCCACAGCGAGGGCGTGGCAGGCTGTGTGTGTTCCAGGAGAGAACAAGACATTTCCATTCTTGCTGACTTAAATGAAGATGTTTCTTGATTTTCTTCATCCCTTTCCCTTAGATTTAAAAATATAAAAGAAAAAAGTAAAAACGGACAATGAGCACAGCTAAGTAATTAACAGTCTGGCAATTTTCACCCCCTCCCATTTAATTAACAATAGTTGGGTGTTATTAAGTAACAGTATCCCTGGAAATAAGAATAGGCATCAGGAAACAGTACATAATCCATATATACTCTACTGCTTTGAGAGGACAGACCCAGCACAGGGCTACCATGGTGTGGCCAGCTCCCTCTTTGCAGCTGACAAGTCAACGTGGAGAAAAGAACGAAACACAAAGGCCATGCTGCCGGGAAGCAGCACCTGCCGCTGGGAGCCTGTGGCAGGGAGACAGCACCGGGGACGGAACCTGGTGGGTGACGAGGGAGCCGAGGAGCTCATTAGAACATCTGCAGACGACCCCGGCAGTGCCACAGGCTTTCTAGACAACGCTGCGCCCGTCCCACAAGCCCGGGCACTGGGCGCCCCGAGCGCAGGCCCTGCTCCCCAGGAGGGGGCTGGGCTCCCGTTGGACTGAACAGTCAGGTGACCTGCCAGTCACTCCCATCTCACCTCAGCATGCCGGACCAACAGGTTTCTATAACAAGAGTTTGAGCCAGAGAGTTAGCAACACAACCAGATGGAAAGGAAGGAGTTTATCAGACTGAAAATGAGAACTAAACCACTGGTATGGGGGAGGGGGCAGAGAAGAAAGCATCAAAGATTTTGACAAAGTTTGAACTAACAAAAAAAATACACATTCAGTCACAGGGGAGAAAAGTTTTCAGGACGATCATTTGGGAAACAGCAGGAAATTCATTGGAAAAGTGAAGCTTAGGGCCCAATGCACTGACCGTCTGTAACAGCATCATGGAACCTACAGGTAGGTTACACAGAGGATAAAACGCAGTGAAAGGAAGAAAAATGCCTAAAAAAGGAGGCAAAGGGCCGCCAGTGAGAGAGGAAAGGGCAGGAGAGACGGCAGCCACACAACCGAGAGGCGTGAGCAGAGGGCTCAGGGCTGCGTGCCAGCAACAGCCATGGACTGGCAGTGTCCATGGGAAAGACATCATGTCAGGATGAACGGTGCTCAGACAGACAGGGGAGCAGCGCACCACCTCCTTTTCCGAGAAGCCTCTTCGTAGGGGAAGAACCACGTGAGGGAAGATTTGAGGAAGGAGGTGGGCTCTAGAATGCAGAAGACCTGGAGGACACGGAGGCGGGAAGCAGAGAGCACTGCTGGGAGGGAGTCAGCAGGGACCGCAGGCTGGAGGGTGAGATGGCAGAAGCAGAAGGAAAGGCGAGGGGGACCGTGCAGAGCGCAGTGAGGGGGCAGTCCGGGCCGAGCTGGCCAGCAGTTTCTCAGACAGGGTGAAGGGAGCGGACCTCTTCCCGGGGCCTGGCTGGAAGTGGTTCCGGATGGAGCCGGACTGCAGCTGCTGGGACACCCCACCTCCACCTCTGTTGGCAGCGGGGAGCGTCACTGGGGAGAGCCGATAGTCCGGGATCTCCGCCCTGGCTGGGGCGCCTGGTCCTACAGAAGTTCGGTCAGAGTTCCTTTTGGGGGGTTCCTTCGCAGGGTCCTTCTCTGGTGAAGGCATTCTGAACTTCTGTTCCATTCTGGAGACTTTGACTTCTTCTGGCCTTTCGCTCAGATCCATGCTGTAGCAAAAGAAAAGAATGCCAGGCAATCAACATACCACCACGCTCCCCAGAAACCAGTTCCCCAGAAACCAGGCCGTCAAGTGGCACTGATACACCCCAGCTCCCCCCATCGGCGCCCAGGCCGGCCCCTCTCACCCTGCAGCGCACCCACCCTGTCCTCCTACCAACTAAATGCGGGAGAAGCTGCGATAATTTTGGCTTGGTTTAAAACTTTTAAATTACTTCCACGGAAAAAATTAATAAAAAGTGAACAATCACAAGAAGACGAATCTCCTATCATCCAGTCACAGCAGGTGGCAGAGCCGGGAAGTACTGAGGTGGTGGAGTCCGGCCAGCTGAGGACAGACTGCAGCAGAGCTCAGCTCTCGATGCCAGAAAATGTATTAACCCCCCCCCCCCCCCCACACACACACACTCTGCATGGCTGAATGAATATATATTGCCTTTGCTGTTCTTATTTCACAGAAAAACAAGTAAGCTGTCATTCAGATTTTTTAAACACAGTTTCTCTTTAAAAAGTTGCACCTTGTCTGAATACTGAAACATGACATCTTTCAGTGTGAGGCTCGTACGGATTATTCAGAACGAAACGGGGTGATAACTGTTCAGAGGAGACGGGCTTTACCACGTGTCTGCTTGCTCCGATGCCGAGTCGGCCACGCAGGGCGCAGTGCTCCTGGGGGCGCTGGGCCCGAACTCCTCCTGGACGGACAAGCCCTGGGAGAGGCTGGGCCCGGGGGCGGCTGTCCTGGCGGCTGTAACACAGGAAGAAGGACAGGCTGCTGGTCGTGCCGAGGGGAGCAGGCAGGCGGGCAGCATGCTGTCTCCGCTCAGCGGGGCCAGCTGACGAGATGGCCCCTCACCACCTGTGGCATCTGAGGAGCGTGCCCTACAGCACGTCAGTGCTACATCCCATCCTTCAGGGACGTTAACAAGCCAAACCAAATAACCAACTTAAATTCCATTTCAAATAATGCTTTAAGTCTGCAGACAAAAAATTACAGTCTTCCCCACAGAAAGTGTATCCACCCCACTAACTACACAAATCAACGGCCACGCTGAGGAGCCAGCAGAAGAGCCTGAATCCCAAGATACATACTATGTGACAAGAACACAACAGGTTTGGACAACGTGGCCTCCACGATGACATCACCGTAGCTGCTGGGACACAGCGTAGCTCTGGCTGCTACCCGCGCCCCGCCCCGAGGGCCTGGCGTCTGTCCCGGAGCTCACCGCCCAGCGCGGGGCCTGCATCAGTGGCCGTGCCAGACTCTCCTGCTCCGTGAACTGGGGGAACTATCGTCCTTTCCAAGAGCAAAACGCACCAACACGGGGACAGCACTGAGGAAGTGCGTTCTGCAGGGGTGTCTGCTCCGCCAGCCCGGAGCAGCGCTGACATAGTGGGTTAAACACGGAGATGGAGCTGGATGCTAACTGAAACACTCCTCTTGGCATTCACTGAGCCCGTAAGCAAGATCACAGCCAACTCCTGTGAGCCCGGGCTTGATGACGTCACGCTGACTCCCAGGCCCGCACCCAAGCCTCTGCCACCCTCCACGTGGCCACCGCAGACACTCACGGGCCCTTCCTTCTACACACACATCCCCAAAACTCATTTTCCTTGCACAGACGTTTGCAAAACATAATTATGGATGCTTATATAGTCACTAAAAGAAACATTTATAGATGGAATTGAATGCTCAGAATAACTGATGTTTGTCAACAATAAGGTTCTTTACAATATTCTTGCAAAGACACGAGAAGGGCAGGGGTCTGCTGAGGTCTGCTTGTGGCGTCACTCCCCGTGTTTACAATAATAATAAACAGTTTATTTACAACCCGTTCAATAAACACTTCCTGAATAAGTAAATGGGTGACTACAAAAGGAGGAAGAAAGGAGAGGGAAGACACGCATCCCCCCAAATGGCTGTCTTCTGAAATTGTCAGCAGACTGTAAGTACGTACAGGAGGTAATGTACAAAGAAAAGAGCTCAGGGGAATAGACACAAAAACATGGAGAGTCCAAAGCAAGCAGAAAAGAATGAATGAATGAATCATCTTAATGACAACAGCTTATTTTCAAGAAAAGTAGGGGACTGTGCGGGGACTCCTCGGACAGGCAGCACTGAACTATGCATGCCCCCTTCACCCCGGAAATGGCACGAGCCACTAGGGACTCACGCCAAGAACTGCAGGCTGCCCCCACAATGTACCCTGACTCTGCTCTTCCGCCTCTCCAGCTGCCACACAGCCCCTGGCCCGGCTCCCACCTGCCTCCACGGGCTACCCCTCGGATCCCACCCGTCCAGGACGCCGAAATCCGTTCTCCACACAGAGCGGTGCTCAGGTCCTCCACCCTGGCACTCTGCTCCCCACATCCATCGTGTGGCCTCTTTTTGCCACACACACACCTGGCACCCCAGTGCGATATCCTCAGCGAGACCCTGACCGCCACCCACAGCCCTCCCTGGCACTGCCACTCCCCGGGGCCGCTCCTCTTTGTGCTTGGCCTTCACAGGGCTCAGCAGGAGAGCCTGAATCCCACGCTTCAGAACAGAAAGTCACAGCAGCTGGTAACTTGTTCACTTTGCTCATCCTGTATCTTCAGCACTCAGAACAGCGCTCAGTATGCAGTGACACATATGTTTTTCAAATGGCTACATGGAGAAGGGCAGTTTTAAAAGACATTGGAAATGGTCACTCCTGATAAGTACCTCGGAATGTGCACACAGCCTGCCATCAGTTACATAATAAACGCACTTGCTGAAGCGTCAATAGAAACAATGCTTGAATTACCTGTACAAGGCTGGCCCCGAGGGTCACAGTAATTCTCTGTAGTCATGAAGATCACTGCCAATCCAATTTCTGCTTCAGGAATAGGTCTAAGGCCCTGCCTATTAGAATAAAATGATTTAAGCATAATAATATATTCCAACTAACAAATTTATTAACATGATGTCAAACTGAAACTCTCCCCTCCCCACAGAGGTCCAGCAATGTAATGTATGGAGAGAATTTCACACACGGAGGCTGGCTCCCTCACGGAGCAGGCTACCCTGGCCAAGCCCACCGTGTTTATTAACTCAGGTCTAGAGTAAAAAATATATATCCTTCAGTTCTAAATTCTATAACTTTCAGAATAAGAAGAAAACAGTAACACCCAGATGAAGCAATAGGAAAGATTTTTATAAGTAAACCTATGATTACTGAAATCCTAAGAGAAAACAGAAAAGAGAGAAAGCAATAGGGAGAAGGGGAAGGAGGGAGGGAAGCACTAAGAACTGTGGATAAGCTGGTTGTGCTATGATTTAAAGTTTAGTAAATCAAATCATTTAATCAAATTTACATGTGTAAAAGAATCTTATTAAAGGAATCTTAGGGTGAACCTATCTTCTGTTATTCTGTAAAGTGGATAATGACTGAGTTTTTAAAACAAAAGCAATTTAATATAATGTTATAGAAACTATACCTCAAATTTTAAGAACTACAAAACTTTTAATACTCACTGCAAGATATTTTAAGTGGCTGCAGTAGTTTAAAAGGTCTTTTTTGGATGCTTTAACATTTGTTTTTTTAAATGTACTGACTGGATTAACTTAGAGTTTTACTGTAAATGTGATTATAATAGTATTATAATAGTATATACTAAAAAAAGGTTTTATAAAGTATTGTATACAAGTAGCCACATATACCTACTTATAATTCAGGCAATCCAAAATTAATACTTTATTACCCTAAAGTTTTTGAAACTATAAATCCTAGCTAATAAAAGAGTGATATGCAAATTGACCATCACTCCAAGACACAAGATGGCCGCCCCATGTGGTCAAAGATGGCTGCCCCCATGTGGACACAAGATGGCCCCACAAGATGGCCTGCAGGGGAGGGAAGTTGGGGCAGTTAGGGGTGAGCAGGCTGGCAGAGGAGGGTAGTTGTGGGCAGTCAGGCCAGAAGGGAGGGCAGTTAGGCATGACCAGGCCAGCAGAGGAAGGCAATTGGAGGAGACTAGGCCAAAAGGGGAGGACAGTTGGGGGAGATACAGGCCTGCAGGGGAGGGTAGTTGGTGGGGACCAGGCCTGCAAAAGAGGGCAGTTGTGGGCGATCAGGCCTGCAGGGAAAGGCAGTTAGGGGTGACCAGGCTGGCAGGGAGGGCAGTTAGGGGCAATTGGGCCAGGGTGGAGCAGTTAGGCAGCGATCAGGCTGGCAGGGGAGTGGTTAGGGGGTGATCAGGCTGGCAGGCAGAAGCACTTATGGGCAATCAGGCAGAGGCAGGCGAGCAGTTAGATTGTGAGAGGGATGTCCGACTGCCTGTTTAGGCCCAATCCCACCAGGATCCCACCAGGATCAGGCCTAAACAGGAAGTCAGACATCCCTCAAGGGGTCCCAGATTGGAGAGGGTGCAGGCTGGGCTGAGGGACACCACCCCATGCATGAATTTCATATTCCAGGCCGTCGTATACTATAAAAATTAGTTATAACAATTGGTTATATAAAATGAAAACATTTTAAAAACACATGTGACAACAGTGCTATACAGACATTGCATCGTCCTGGGAGGGAAACGTGGCAGCACCCATTCAAGCCCATGGTGAGATGCGTGGCAGCCCTCCCCGCACCACATGCTTAGAGGCCCCAGAAGGCACAGAGAGACAGGGAGAGGAAGGGATCAGAGACATGGGGATTAGAAATGTCATTTACAGATATGATTTATACAAAAAATGACTAAAGATGATTAGAAATACAAAGCAAATCCAGCAAGGTGGTGAGCTAGAAGAACAGTGTCTAAATCTTGAGTTGAATTTCTATCCATCAACAGTAAACAACTAGAAATTATAATTAATAAATATCAGATACTTATATTTCACCTACCACATGTATATCTATCAGAATATATGTAATATCTAGGAAGACCTAATAAATGATATTTAAGATCTCTACAGAGAAATTATAAAAACTCTTAATTCTCCCCAAATTGATTTGTGGTTTCAATAAAATTCCCAACACGATTTGTGAAAAGCTTATTTTTAAATGTATATGAAGAGTAAAGAGCCAAGAACAGCCAGGGTGCTTCCGGGCAGAGCAGAGCGAGAGCCTGGCCTGGTGGACAGGAGACACAGGCGTGTTGGACATGAGGGCGTGCGGGTGCGTGGAGGAGATAAGGACAAACTGCTCCCCTGCATGTGGAGCTCAGGTATAAACAGAATCCATTCCGGGTAGATTAAAACCAAATTTCAAAACAAAGTATCAAAATACTAATAAAAAACATAGGTAAGCAATCTGATCTATGTTAAACCAAATATAAGCACCACCTATAATAAAATCTTTGCAATAATTATTGTATATACTTTTCTGTTGTTATGCAGAGTACACCAAAACTCACATATTGAAATATATAAAACCGCCTGCTTGCATATATTTTTACTAATGAAAGATAACAAAGTACCTGTGGAGCATATCCATAACAGAGTGAATCCATTTTCTCTGAGAGTCAGAAATTAAGGACTGGGAATTTGTCATTACTACATCAACAACACAAGTGCCAGGAGCGGAAAAGAAACTCTCTCCTTCTTCATTTTCTTCTGCTATCAACCTAGCATCTCCTCCTCCAAAAACAACTGCTGAACTTAACTTTTTATGCTAAAAATGGAAAAAATAAAATAGCCACAATTAATTCTGAGCACGTTCTACAACTTGTAAGAACTTGATCTGGAAGCAAAAGGACAGAATTGACATACAATAGGTCTGCGCTTCCATTCTGAGAAAGCCCTGGTCCCCAGGCACCCCGGCCCTGGCACAGCACGCTGCCTGCAGCCCACAGGCGGGGTTCCCCTGCAACAGAAACCTCGGCCCCCCACACGGCCTGCAGCCAATGGGCAGGGCTCCCCCCTTGCGACAGAAACCCTGGACCCACTTCAGCACATAGAAGACATTCAACACCTGTTAAATAACCCACAAGTTAGAACTTAAAGCAGTTCCCCTTACCCCACCTTACAGCCTATCTAATAAGAGTAATATGCAAATTGACTGTCACTCCAAGACACAAGATGGCCACCCCTATGTGGTCAAAGATAGCTGCCCCCATGTGGACACAAGATGGCAACTACAAGATGGCTAGCAGGGGAGGGGAGTTGGGAGGGACCAGGCCTGCAGGGAAGGGTAGTTGTGAGCCATCAGGCCAGCAGGGGAGGGCAGGTAGGGGTGTCTGGGCCGGCGGAGGGCAGTTGGGGGTGACCAGGCCTGCAGGGGAGGGCAGTTGTGGGGGACCAGGCCTTCAGGGAGAGCAGTTGGGGGGGACCAGGCCTGCAAGGGAGGGCAATTGGGGAGAACCAGGCCTATAGGGAAGGGCAGTTAAGGGTAACCAGGCCAGCAGGGGAGAACAGTTAGGGTTTACCAGGCCAGCAGGGGAGGGCAATTAGGGGCGACCAGGCTGGCAAAGGAGGGCAGTTAGGGGCAACCAGGCCAGCAGGGGAGGAAAGTTGGGGGGAGGGAGGGAGAGGACCAGGCCTGAAGGGGAGGACAGTTGGGGGGAACCAAGCCTGCAGGGGAGGACAGTTAGGGGCAACCAGGCTGGCAAAGAAGGGCAGTTAGGGCTTACCAGGCCATCAGGAATGGGCAATAAGGGGTGACCAGGCTGGCAGGGAGGGCAGTTAGGAGCAACCAGGCCGGGCCTACAAGCGAGGACAATTAGGGGCAATCAGGCTGGCAGGGGAGCAGTTAGGTGTCAATCAGGCTGGCAGGGGATTGGGTAGGGGGTGATCAAGCTTGCAGGCAGAAGTGTTTAGGGGCAATCAGGCAGGCAGGCAAGCAGTTGGGAGCCAGTAGTCCTAGATTATGAGAGGGATGTCCGACTGCCTGTTTAGGCCTTCTCCCACCAGCAGTTCTGGATTGTGAAGGGATGTCCAATCAGGTGGGATCGGGCCTAAATGGGTAGTCGGACATCCTTCAAGGGGTCCCAGATTGGAGAGGGTGCAGGCTGGACTGAGGGACAACCCCCATGCACCAGGCCTCTAGTATATTTGTATAAACTTAATAGGCCAATTAACAGGTATTAATGAACATTATAATCACATATAAGAACATGGGCAGGTGCTGGTGCCAGGGCAATTTTTAATCAATGTCACACTTCTGCACATAATCTCAAAAGAAAATGCACTGAGAACATTACTAATTTGTCCTCATGTGTAATGTTTTCTTTAGGAACATGTAGCTTAAAACATTACCTGCTTGGCATTCAGAAATACAAATGTTTTCCCTTTGAAGATCTGTTTTCTTTCTTGCCGTCCTGACAGATCAATATTTTTACTTCCAATGGCTGGCTCATCAATTGGTGGGTAAAATCTGTAAAAACAAAATTTAAGTATATTCTAATTATAAACTACTATGCGTGCATGCCATTAAATTTGTAAGTGGAGCAGCTCTCTAGACACTAAAGGTTTAATTTCCATAATTCCGCTATATTATTTTTAAAAAGTTTTTATCTGGGACAAACTGATTAAATGTATCTAACTGATTTTCTTGAAATAATCTAAGGGTAGACAATTATAACAAGATACAATTAAATTTTATAGAACCAAGTTCCATGAATGATGAAGGCCAAGAGACCTCACCATAACCATCCATTCCATCGCATGTGCTGGTGTGAGAACAGGGCGCACTGACAGTGTCGGACTCCATTCTGTGAACTTCTAAAACTGTTTTGTTACAGATCCCTTTGGAGAAACTCAGGAAATTAAGACCTACATTATTGTGTCAGTTTAAATAAAATTTATAAAGTGAGATTTAAAGGTACAGTCTCTTAGCTCTTCAATATAATGCTATAAACACAGCTAATCATCCATGGGAATGGGGGAAAAGAAGAAAACAGAGAGGAAAATCCTTCAGCCTCTCATCAGTCCAGTCTCACCTTTCTACATACTCAGATATTTTGCTACAGCTATTCATAAGGGACCAGGCTTTCCTTACCTCTACCTTCTAGTAAAAATGACTAATGTCCACATGGATAACGGGGGGCTCAACACTGTCAAGCTGTTAGTGCATCCCAACTTGACCTATAAATCAATGCAGCCCCAATTAAACTACCAGCAAGTTCTTTTGTGGGTTCTGACGACTCTAAAGTTTACATAAAGAGGCAAAAGACCCAGCAGAGCCAACAACGCTGAGGAAACAACATTTAGGAGCTGTCACTCCCTGAATCCAAGGCTCACTATGAAGCCACCACAGTCAAGCCTGTGGCATCTGGGAAAAAGCTGGCACCACCGGGGGTGCAGGAAGCTTGGACTCTGTCTTCCCGTCTCCCAGTAACCGTGCAGAGGCAGCCATCGCTGCTCCAAAAAGGACGGTCCTTTTGTGAGGTAAAAGCTCTGTCGTGTGCCTTTCTAATTCACACCTGGGACTAGTGAGGGTCTTTTTCCAGAACTAAAAGAGAGACAGCGATGGAATAAAAAGTTACAACAACGTATCTCACGTCCCTCTGGAAACCCACCCTATCCCCGTGGAACCCCTTTCTGTGGAAGGTAAGTCTCCCACAGCACCAAACGGGTCCCAGGAAGAGTGGGAACGGGTTAGGGGGAAATATGCATTTTACGATATCATTAACAAGGTGATTTCTGATCACCACCATCAAACCAGGGCTGACGCAATTGCCTTTTCTAGTTGACAGTGAATCTGGAGTTACTGATCAATCTCATGGCAGGCATGTTTTTGTTTAGGCATCTAATTTAATAAAGTCATAAATTGAAGTCAGAAAAAAAAAATTACGTCAAACCTAAAGTCAAAAATACCCAAGAATATGAAGAGTACATAGGAACCAATGACCAGCTCTCAGATCTCTAAGACCACGGACGTGTTCTCAGCAGCAGAGGCCTCACAAGCCCTCCACTGCCAAGGATCTAGACTCCACAACGGTTTAATTTGTGACGATCCACAAGGGTGTAAGGTTACAGTTCAGTTTCATTAGTGGAGATTTATAGGGTTTTATCAACTCCCCTACGGAGGTTCATAAATAGGCTTTGCAGGGTGTGACTCTGTTGAAGCACTATGCTAAGTTGAGGGTATGTAAGTGAAGTTTCATGTTCTCACAGGGTCTAGGACTCAAAAAAGGTTAAGAATTGTCTGTTTTAAAATATGAGGATCTCTTTTCAAGGTCCCAAAACATTACATTATCTGTTAAACCAGATTATAAAATACTAGAAACCTTCCAAACGAAAATTAAAAACAAAAAGAAAAATTTGATTTTCAGTTACTTTTAAAAGCAGATACATATTATCAAGTATAAACAGTCCCTAAGAACGCTGAACTGGGCAAAATACCTTGTAACTAGCTAGTAATATTTTAAAATTAGTAATAAGATAATAAACTAGAGTAAAATTTTAGAGTTTAACCCTTCAAAGTTGTCTTATGAGATGAGTTTATAAAGGTAGTCCGTCTATTACTCCATTCAGACTCTAATCTCCTGACACATATTTTAAGCAGTTGCCCCAGTGCTCAGATGACTACACACCCACCACTTTAGCACCAGCATTTTAACCACACAATCTAAAAACGTAAACATCCCCTCTTCAACCCGTTTATATCACTTCCAACATTGTAATGCCACACCATAGTTTAGCCTGGTGGTTCACAAATTTCGCAAAGCATCTAAATAAATAAATAAATAAATAAATAAATAAATAGAGCAATCTCCGCAGACATTGCAACAGCATTTCCTTCAGCACGCATCTAGCACGGTGCCAGGCCACGAGCTCGGATGCTGAATACTCTATTACTTAAAGCACATGTGTCAAACACAAGGCCCGCGGGCCAAATCCGTCCCGCCAGGCCTTGCAATGTGGCCCGCACCGCGCTGTCATCACTGCACTCCGCTACGTTTTCATCACAATGACAGTTTATGACTGTTCAGTAAACCATTCGGCCCGCGATTTAGGCTGGATTTTAGATTTTGGCCCCTTCTCTGATTGAGTTCGACACCCCTAACTTAAAGTACCGAGCAGCCACCTACTTCTAATATCGCTAATCACCCAAACCCTCAGCGGGCAGGGGTTAGCCCGGGAGAAAGGCGCTCCAGGCGGGGCGGTGCTGCCCGGGGACCAGTGGCTCTGGACAGGCACTGCTCACCCCCGGTCCGGGGAGCGCCGGAGCAAGGCACAGGCTCTGCAGATGCCCTCGTTCACCGGCCTTCAGTGTTCTTTAAAAATTAGCACACACGTAACATTTGTTTCACTAAGATAAACAACAACCAAAAGGAATTCAGGGATCCTTTCTTTACATACTAACAAAAAATCACACCTGAAAGTCAATAAAGAGAGAATTAACTTAAATAAAATCAGTGCTATCATACTTCATATGCCGTATTTTATTATATTTTAAGTATACAAATACCTTTCAATTTGTGGGAGCTGCTTCTTGGACTGGACTGCTTTAAGAAATTCAGTGAAATACTCTGGCTTTACAATTGGACGTCCACAAATGAGCGCACATATTGTCTAAGAAGGAGAAAGCATATGTGAATACGTATACCCCTGCTAGCTCATTTTAAATAAAAGTTCTAAGTTATAGACTACGAAGAGGCTATTCTATTATTTTCCCCTCTCATCTCTCTATAAAGAAACCATAATCTATATAATAGAAATCAGATCAGTCATTGCTTAATTTACAAATCCCTATACAATCACTCAATTATAAAACCCATTAATTACAATATTAATTTAAAAACTTCTTTGGGGAGGTGGAACAATATAAAACATAAGTCACTTTTAAAATGTATTCCACTTTTGAAAACATTAAAATGCTAAAAAGTGTTAGGACTGAGGCGATGTAACATTTACCATAGAGAAGATCATATCAAGAGATAAACACTCGGGAGACCAGCCCACCTGCCTTCCAACAGATTATGACTATGTTCAAGGAGGTAAACAAAGGACTGACTGACTGGGGTTGAGTAAAAGCTCCAAATAAGTATTTACAAGTAGCAAATGGATTAAGCTTACGCCTCAAATAAGGTAAATCCACAAAATTTCAGGAAGTTTAGAAATTCTGCCACTGGCAATGAAATGAAGATGCTTCAGCATAATTCAGCTTAAGAATTTGTTTTGTTTCAGCATGCTTCTAATCATATGGGGCATTATGCATGAGCAATTTGGTGTCTCTCATGAAACACATCAATGAATGAAGTAACTTACTTCTGGCATAAAGCAAAAGTGTGCAATTATGTTGGGGTGAGTAAGCTCCAAACGTAATCCTAGGCCAAGGACTTCATTGTTCCATGCCTCAGTTTCCTTTTCAGCAAACAAAAACTGAGCTGAATGTTCTTTAAGATCTATTTTGTTCTAACATTCATGATTTAAAAAACCTGTCTGCACTTCTGGAAATTTTACCAAAAAAGTAAGGGCCAGGTTTTCTTTTTTGGCATATGACTGATCAGAAATATTGAAAAGGTTGGCTGTACTAGCCTCTGTTGGTGTACGAATACCCAGGACTCTAACGGGGAGAGCCACACTCGGCCGGCGGCGAGTCAGTCCCTGGGACAGCATGTGCTCTGTGAGTGGGTGACGTTCCTGGACTGTCACAGCCGCAGCTCCTACTTATGGCCACCAAGCGAGGGCACGTTCCCTCTGTGAGTCTCAGGTATCTTGATATCTTAAGAGTCCACACATAAATATTCCGATTACCGTGAGGGGGCATCCCTACTGTAAACCAATAGTGGACATTTTGATTTTTGAATCTAGTATCTGTGGGTATACTAACGTAAGTTAGGACTGCTGAATTCATGAATCAATTTAATAAACTTGCAAAGATGACATGGTCCTTGGTCAGAGATAATCCCAGATACAAGTTTGACGGGAGGTTCAATCTGAGCAGCAGGCCCTTCTCTAGGACACTGGGGTGGGTATAATACAAACATTCTGACTTAATTATGTATTAAAAGATTTTTCTGTAATCTAAAAAAGGAATCTAAATATTTGTTGGTTTTCACTGCAGATATTAACCTAAAGCAATCCTGCACACCCACAACCAACCCGTTGACAAGGAGATGAGTGCCCGGCTGGTGTGGCTCAGCGGGCTGGATGCTGTCTTGTGCACCAGAAGGTTGATTCCCGGTCAGGGCACATGCCCAGATTGTGGGCTCCATCCCCAGGATGGGGAAACAGGAGGCAGTCTCACTCTCGCTTAGATGCTTCTCTCTCTCCCTCTTCTTTCCTCTCTAAAAATCAGTAAAAACAATAAATAAATGAAGGGAGATTAGTCCCCTCCCAATGTCTTTCTTCAGTTAGTTTGGACATAATCAAACCTGATGAAGATGCAAAACCTGAAAACATACCAAAATACAGCACTGTGTTCAGAAATACTTTCAGCGCCTCTGTTGTGAGATACATTAGGGCAATAGTCAACTACAAGCACTTAAGAAGCATTTGTGACCGGGCCCTACACCAAATGAAAGAGCAGGAGGACGACAACTAGATGAGGAGGCGGGTGACGCCGACTTGAAGACCGGCAGCTGTTCTCACGAGCTGTACACCGTGTACACTTCTTGGTGAACGATGACATAAATCATTGTTTAAAATGCCAAATCAAAAGGTGAAATATAATTTTAGGTGCTTCTGTTGTCCCATGTAATAAATAAGTTACCAAAAAGCCAATCTGACATAAATGGTATACAAAGGCATGAGGTTGGCATATATAAACTACAACTAACAATTCTGATGGGTTTAAAGTAAATGACCTTAAAAACAACTGTGTAGAATAGGTAAGCTTAAATCCACAGAATCATTTCAGCATAACAACAGCCATTCGACCTACTTTAATGGTGACCTTAACTGACATCATGACGAGGTGCGTGCAGTCTTCGGTCCAGTTGTTTACGGTAAGTCCTCCCAGCTGCAGTATGGCTTGACTCAAAGCATTTTTCCCAGACTCATCTAAACAAGAAGAGCATGCGACCAGAGGCTCATACTCCACTCTGTAAGTGAAAGCGAGCCACATAAAGCTGTTATCATAGGTACCGAGCTTTAAACAGGTGCTATTTTAATTTTTTTGTAATACTAGATTTCTAACTAATGAGATCACTGTTACCTAAATCTGAAGTGCAATCAAGAAAAAACTGCTGTGTCCTTTAGAATCTGATTTATAAATTTTAAAATTCTTACCTGAATTTGCTTTCAAACACTCCAAAAGTAATTCTGTCCCCTGACTGCAGAGTCTGAGAAAGTCCATTCTGCATTTTTTCCTCGTTAACAAAGGTGCCATACTTAGAACTGTCTCTTATTGTCAATACGGGGATTTCATGTGGTTGACTCTGAAAAAAATCATCAAATACGTTAAAGTGTTTTACTACTCAGTCACTATTGGACAATAATGTTTTTCTCTACCTGTAAGAATAAAGGCAGCCCTGGCTGGTGTTGCTCAGTGGATAGAGCATCAGGCCTGGAATTGAAGGGTTGCAGGTTTGATCCCCAGCCTGCCCCCATCAAGGGCATGTGGCAGATAACCAATCCAAGTGTTTCTCTCACACCAATCTCTCCCTCCTTTCCTTCCACTCTCTCTAAAAATCAATGGAAAAAATACCTCTGGTGAGGATAACAAAAAAGAATAGACACACAAAACCTAAATATCACTGCATAGATACAGCACTTGGTGATATAGTGTTTGCTAAAAATAATGTCTTTCTTTCCTATTAGCACCAGCATAACAAGCACAACTGTTGATATAGATGTTTAGCCCTTTCCTCACCCAAGGTTGTGATTAAAACAACCAACCAACCCAGACAAACTCAAAGCCATTAAAAGGAGCTGGGGTGCACAAGCAACAGCCATTTTCCCGAATAAAAGGAATCGCTTGGGGGGTGGGGGGGGGATACCTGTGTTCACAGGGCTGCACAACCCTTCAATCACTCTCCATCCCCTTCATTCACTGCTCCACCCCCAGGAGAGGCACACAGTGAGACTCAATGAATGCTTAAGTAAATAAAAATAAATATGTTCTATTTCCTGAGTTTCTAAATCATTAAACTGTCAAATACTGGAACAGAAACTTCAAATCCTATAATAAAGAGGTAATATGTAAATTGACCCTCACACCCTCAGGAAAGATGGCCAGCAGGAGAGGGTAGGTGTGGATGATCAGGCCTGCAGGGGAGGGCAGTTATGGGTGACCAGGCCTGCAGGGGAAGGCAGTTGCGGGCAACTGGGTCTGCGGGGGAGGGCAGTTGCGGGGGGCAGGCTTGCAGGGGGGGACCAGGCTTGCAGGAGAGGGCAGTTGGGGGGGACCAGCCTGCAGGAGAAGGCAGTTGGGAGCAACCAGGCCTGCTGGGGAGGGCTATTGGGGGGTGGGGGGTTGGACCAGCAGGGGAGGGAAGTTGGGGGTAATTGAGTTGGCAGGGGAGCAGTTAGGTGTCAATAATGCTGGCAGGGGAGTGGTTACAGGAAATCAGGCAGGCAGGCAGGCAAGCAGTTAGGAGCCAATGATCCTGGATGGTGAGAGGGATGTCCCAGACTGGAGAGGGTGCAGGCTGGGCTGAGGGACAAATTTCATGCACTGGGCCTCTAGTATTAAAATAAATACCACTGGTACTGCTGCCAGATGTATTTAATTTTTTTTTATTAAAGAAATCTAACCCTGGTGGGTGTGGCTCAGTTGGTTGGGCCTCCCTGAACCAAGTGTCCCCGTTCTATTCCCAGGACTGGGGTTGCAGGCCCCGTGGAGTAGGAGGCAGTGGACCATGTTTCTCTCTCATTGAGGTTTCTCTCTCTCCCCTTCTCCCTTCCTCTATAAATGAATAAAAACAGTAAAAACCACCTAACTGCTAGGAAGTAAGAGGCCCTGGCCCTCCCACAGCAGCACGGCACTCTGATGCGACCCTCCCGGAGCCCCGGAGCACAGCAGACGCACCAGGCTGGTCCCGGTCCCGGGAAAGCGGGCGGCGAGCACGGCGTGGCTGCGGCTGATGGACTGGTCGTTCTCCAGGAGGACCCCGCAGTTCTTCCTCCCCACCGTGTACTCCACGCCCGTCAGAAGTCGGTGTGGTTCTAGGAGAACGAGGAGACTGAGAAACACACATGTACACGCGCGTGCACATATGTAAGGGATACGGCCTTATTTTTACTCACAAAGAAAACGTGTTTTTCAGTAAAGTCTCGCTGCAGGACCCAGAGGCTGACTAGCCGGAAAACCACACTGAGGAGCCAGAATGACCACCTTCCCCAGAGGCCCTGGAGCATCTGTTACCGCCACCCTCACTATTGGAGGTCAATGTGCCTGCGGAGAACCGATGGACGGACCACAGGCCCTGGGAACGCAGGGCTGCGGGAACCCAGGTCCCTGACCCGCTGCAGCGGATGAAAAGCAGGTGACACAGGAGGGAGCAGGAGCCCAGCCTCCTGCCCGGTCCCCCCCCAGAAGCCAGACACCCTACCCCGCACAGGTGCCCAGCCTCCTGCCCGCTCCCCCCCGCAGGAGCCGGACACCCTACCCCCCACAGGTGCCCAGCCTCCTGCCCCCCTCCCAGAAACCTGGCCCCAACCCCCCCCAGGAGCCCGACACCCTCCCCCCCTCCCCCGCAAATGCCCCCTGCAAGTGCTCTCCCCCCCTCCCCCGCAGGAGACGGACACCCTACCCCCCACAGGTGCCCAGCCTCCTGCCCCCCTCCCAGGAGCCCAGCCCCAACCCCCCCGCAGGAGCCCGACACCCTCCCCCCTCCCCCGCAAATGCCCCCTGCAAGTGCTCCCCCCCCTTCCCCCGCAGGAGCCGGACACCCTACCCCCCACAGGTGCCCAGCCTCCTGCCCCCCTCCCAGAAACCCAGCCCCAACCCCCCCCAGGAGCCCGACACCCTACCTCCCCCCCCCGCAGGTGCTCCCCCCTGCAGGTGCCCTCCCCCCACAGGTGCTTCCCAGGTGCTCCCTCTCCGTGGGTGCTCCCCCCACAGGTGCCTCCCCCGCAGATGCTCCCTCTGGTGCCTCCCCCTGCAGGTGCTCCCCCAGGTGCCCGTCCTCCAGGTGCCTGTCCCCGGGTGCCCCCCCTGCAGATGCTCCCCCAGGTGCCCTCCCTGCAGATGCTCCCTCAGGTGCCTCCCCCCCAGGTGCTCCCCCAGGTGCCCGTCCTCCAGGTGCCTGTCCCCGGGTGCCAGTCCCCACCACCCGGCGCGCGCAGCACAACCGCGTCGGTGTCCAGAGCAGGCGGGGGTCCGTCGCCGCAGCTTCTCACAGGAGCGCCTGCTGTCCCGTCAGCGGGACCCGCCGCAGCCCACGCGACCCTCACCGGGCGGCCGCCACCCCGCAGGGTCCGCCGTCACCGGCACCCGAGCGGCCGGGCAACTCGGGAACCTGCGGCTGCGGGTTCGGTACCCGGGACAGCCGGACCCCGCCCGCCCCCAGGACGCCCGCCCCGCCCCGCCCGCGTCGGACGCACAGCCTCCCGCCGTCGCTGGAAGGTGACGACAGGGTCTGGGTCAAGCAGGAAGTGCCCCTCGGACCCTCTCTCCCCAGCCCGGCCCTGGGAAGTCGGCCCTCGATCACCTCCCCGCCGCCTCACCTCGGGCCGAGCCCGCGAGCGGGAGCAGCTTCCACATGAATCCGGCCTCAGTGTCGGCGACGTGCGGCTGCGCAGCCTCAGCTGCCGGCCCGGCGCGGCCCGGCGCCTGCGAACTGGCGGGCTCCGGGACGCGCCTGCTCGCGGACTGCGCCTGCGCGGGAGGGCGGCGGCACCCGGGCGCCACCTGGTGGCAGGGAGGGAATGGCGCAGCCTCTAAGGCCTGAGAAGTGGGGATCCCGTTTTAAGGTGTTCGCCAATATTGGATTACCTGCATTTTCCTGGTTGTAAATGGAAATAGCTTTATAATTAGCTGCAAAGCAACATAAGGAAATTTCATAGACACTAACATACTAATCACTCAGAATCGGAAAAAGGCCTTCCACAATTTATGGGAAGCTCCTGGTAAACCACAACATTGTTAGCTCCTCTGATTCAAACAGCCCCTCTCTTCAAACTGGAAGACAAGGTAAGTTACTCTCAAGACTACATCCTTGCATACACCTCCTCTCTGCCTTTTTTTTTTTTTTTTTTTAAACAACTCGGGTAATTCACACCAAGTCTCTAATTAGTAGAAAGTTTCCTTCCTCCTCTCCTCTTCAAACAAGCCTCTTTGGAACTCTTCCTAACTTTACTCTGAGCATCTTCTACAGGCTTGGGTGGAGATTCGGATAAAGACATCTGCCTAGGACATCTGTCTGGTTGTCTCATGAAGAAGACCGGGGCGGGATCAGGGGCGTGTCTGATGTCCAATTTCAGCCACCCCCCACCCCCCACCCCCCACCCCCCGCTACTGTAGCAACAGCAGCCAAGGCTTTAAAAGGGGGAGCAGCTTTTGTTCTTTGCCTTTTCCTTGGTGAAAGTAAAAATAAACTTCTTCTCTGCATCTGTCTCTTTTTGCAGTTGCGAATTCTTTCATAGTCCACATTACCGGCCCCCAAACCTTAACACTACTTATATAATTCCATGGGTTTGTAATTTCTTAAATTGCAGTCATCCCTTTGTATGGATCCTAGTGATGGTAACGATGATTATGGTAAAAATAAGGATTTCGCCAGTTAACTTACTATTTTTACTCCTAGTTCAAGTCAACCTCTCCCAACCTCTCTGTTTCATAATGGTACACTTTCATCTAATCAGGAGCTGAACTCTTTCCATTTTCACTTGGACCTAACTGTTGTAAGCTCTGCTCCCAATCCAGGAGTCCCTAACCCTTGACCACCTCCACCCTGCACCCGCGGTCGCCAGCCCTTCAGACTCACAGACGACTAGAGTACACTTGTGATCACAGAAGTTCTGGTTTGCAAAAGTATTCTGTAATGTTACAAAATGTAAAGTTATTGTTTAATCTGTGTTCTATTGGCACAAGGATAGACAATAGGCAAATGGGTTAATATATCGATAGAAAGACCCAAAAAACACTCACACCTATAAATTTAATTTTTCAAAAGTTACAATGCAGAGCAATGGTGGAAAGGTCTTATGATGTTTTGTTTTCCAATAATGATCTGGGAGGTATTGGTTAACTCTACAGAAGATAGGAAGACAGGGCTTATATTTCACAAACATACAAAAGAAATCAACTCCCTATGGATAATAGATCTAAATATGACTAAATATTTTTAAAGAAAATACGAGCAAGATTTGGCAAATCTTTTAAAAATAGAACACAGCCGAAACCGGTTTGGTTCAGTGGTAGAGCGTCAGTCTGCGGACTGAAAGGTCCCAGGTTCGATTCCGGTCAAGGGCATGAACATTGGTTTCGGGCACATCCCCGGTAGGGGGTGTGTAAGAGGCAGCTGGACGATGTTTCTCTCTCATGGACGTTTCTAGCTCTCTATCTCTCTCCCTTCCTCTCTGTAAAAAATCAATAAAATACATTTAAAAAATAAATAAATAAAATAGTACATAAAAAAGTGTGCCCAAAGCTGCAGAATCCGTAAGTTCCACTGACTCTGTGGGCCAGAACAATTGGTAGGGGTTTTCTTGTTACTTTCTGGAGGACAAACATGCCCACCACAGCCTTCAATACACTGGGGGTTCTTGTGAATCCAACCGGATTGAGGTTCCGGCCAGGCCACCGAGCCTAAGGGTGACGTCGTCACAGCACCCTACGAGGACACCGCCAGGAGGCCGTCCGCACCGCACCGGGACAACTACAGAGAGCGAAGGAGCCCCTCCGCACCAGCTCCAGCGAGCGGGGAGGCGCCACGCAGCACGGCCTGGCCCGCCAGTCCCCGGCTCCCGCCAGCACATTCCGTCCCCGCCGGACCCCAGCCCCGCCCCGCCCCGCCCCGCCCCGCCCCGCCCCGCCCCGCCTGCACCGCGCAAGCCCCGCCCCAGCCTCAGCCACGCCCCGCCTCCACCGCGCAAGGCCTGCCCCAGCCTCAGCCACGCCCCACCTCCACCGCGCAAGCCCCGCCCCCGCCCCGCCCCTCCTCCACCGCGCAAACCCCAGCCTCAGCCACGCCCCGCCTCCACCGCGCAAGCCACGCCCCAGCCTCAGCCACGCCCTGCCTCCACCGCGCAAGCCCCGCCCCCAGCCGCAGCCTCGCCCCAGCCGCAGCCACGCCCCCAGCCGCAGCCACGCCCCGCCTCCACCGCGCAGCCCCGCCCCAGCCGCAGCCACGCCCCCAGCCGCAGCCACGCCCCGCCTCCACCGCGCAAGCCCCGCCCCGGTCTCAGACACTCCTTGCCCGCTCAGAGTCTCAGACACGCCCCCTAGCCCCGCCCCCGGTCTCAGACACGCCCCCGGCCCTGCTGGGGTCTCAGACACCCCCTGACCCCCGTCCCAGTCTCAGTGACTCCCCGACCTTGACCCCGGTCCCAGCCACGCCCCCGACTCCGGCCACGCCCGCGCTCACACTCTGCTCCGGGCCGCGTTTCCGGACGCTTCCTGCTCCGGCCATGGCGCTGCTGGGTCGGGTGTCCTTCGCTCGAGGTCGCGGTCCGCGGCGGGTAAGGCGGCGCTGGCGGGCCGGCTCGGGGTCCCCGCGAGCACCCTGCTCTGCCTGCCTCGGGGCGGCGTCGGGGGCGGGGCGGGACGGGGCTCCTGGCGCGGAGTAGGGGCCGCCGCGGTCTCGGGGTCGTCCGGTCCCGGGCGCGTGCCCGCTGGGACAGGGACCCTGCGCGCGGCGGCCCTTCCCGCAGGGAAGCGGACGGTGCTGTCCGTGCGGCCAGACATGGTGCAGCCCGACGAGGGTGGCTCAGTGACAGCCTCCGCCGGTGCGCTGAAGGGACCGAGGTTCGATTCCGGTCAAGGACATACGGTTGCGGGTTTGATCCCCAGTGGGGGACGTGCAAGAGGCAGCCAATCAATGATTCTCTCTCATCATTGAAGTTTCTCTCTTTCCCTCTCCCTTCCTTTCTGAAATCTATCTATATATAACAAAAACAATTAAAAAACATCAATACTAACAAATTCACATAAAAAGAGAAACAAAGGTCAGCACCCCGCTGTCCGACGCGGTGCTGGGCGGCGCGCACCGTGCATCCAGACCTCGGCCTGCAGAGAGCGTGGGAGGGGCTGCAGGGACGGAGGGATGGGACGAGATAGGAGAATGTCCCACAGCCCCTTCCCCAACTAAACAAAACCCTAAGACTCAACTGAACCCGAGGCAGATCTCCTCAGCCAGGGCACAGACAGCTGGCCAGCCGCTGGCAGAGCGGCGCCCGGCGGTCTTTCTGACAAAGGACCAGTCCAAGGAGAACACCACGAGACGGTCTGATGAGTCTCCCAAGTGGCACGACTTTCTTTTGAAAAGATCTGTTCCGGGCGGTGCTTTGCTGATACCGGTTCCCCTTCCTGGGAGGATTAGGTTATAGGTTATATCAAAGGTTTCTTCTCACAGACTTTCTCATTTCAATCCTACAACAGCCCTCTGGTGGGACAGTCTCCAACACCAGCAGCTGGGATTGTGGTAAATAAGCTCACACACTCCTGACACCATTTGCCAGTAAGACTGAGAGGGCAAAAATTAACTCTTTAAAAATTAATTGTAATCTGACAATTCTGAAATTCCTGAGATCGGGGGTTTGGAGACAAGAAGCCCTGTTGTGATGGGTGGTGGGTCCCTCCGTTTGAATTCCTAGGGAAGACAAGTCTACACATCAGTGAAGCTGGAACTGCGTGTGTGTGCAAATACAGTTTGAAACTCCTTATTTGAATACTTTTGTTACCAAGAACCAAGAGAAATATTCTTTGTTACACATTCTATTTAAGAAGTGCGGTGTTGTGTTGTCCTAGCCCGTTTGGCTCAGTGGATAGAGTGTCAGCCTGTGGACTAAAGGATCCCAGTCAAGGGCATGTACAGGGGTCGCAGGCTCCTCCCCGGCCCAGGCCCAGGCCCAGACCTTGGTCTGGGTGCCTGCAGGAGGCAAGCAATTGATGTGTTTCTCTCACATCAATATTTCTGTCTTTTCATTCTCTCTAATAATCAATGGGAAAATATCCTTGGGTGAGAGAATGCATACAGTGCCCCCAGCTGTGACCCCATCAATGTGGCGAGGCATGAGGAGAATGCATGCATGCACAGACAGTGCCCCCAGCTGTGACCCCATCAATGTGGCGAGGCATGAGGAGAATGCATGCATGCACAGACAGTGCCCCCAGCTGTGACCCCATCAATGTGGCGAGGCATGAGGAGAATGCATGCATGCACAGACAGTGCCCCCAGCTGTGACCCCATCAATGTGGCGAGGCATGAGGAGAATGCATGCATGCGCAGACAGTGCCCCCAGCTGTGACCCCATCAATGTGGCGAGGCATGAGGAGAATGCATGCATGCACAGACAGTGCCCCCAGCTGTGACCCCATCAATGTGGCGAGGCATGAGGAGAATGCATGCATGCACAGACAGTGCCCCCAGCTGTGACCCCATCAATGTGGCGAGGCATGAGGAGAATGCATGCATGCGCAGACAGTGCCCCCAGCTGTGACCCCATCAATGTGGCGAGGCATGAGGAGAATGCATGCATGCGCAGACAGTGCCCCCAGCTGTGACCCCATCAATGTGGCGAGGCATGAGGAGAATGCATGCATGCGCAGACAGTGCCCCCAGCTGTGACCCCATCAATGTGGCGAGGCATGAGGAGAATGCATGCATGCACAGACAGTGCCCCCAGCTGTGACCCCATCAATGTGGCGAGGCATGAGGAGAATGCATGCATGCACAGACAGTGCCCCCAGCTGTGACCCATCAATGTGGCGAGGCATGAGGAGAATGCATGCATGCACAGACAGTGCCCCCAGCCGCTGGAGAGTTGGTTGGAGTAGCTCCTGGAGGCGTCCTGTGTGCATGGACGATGCGTTGCTTTGAGGAGGCAAAGATAGGCATTTCCCCAAAGTCATCCTTTGAGAAATAAGCTGTTCAGTCTCTTCCAAGCTGACATTTTTATGTGACATTTAAGGCCAAGTTCACTTATGGGAATTTCAGTTGGGATAAATTTGATCTGAAAAATATTTACTTTGACCTAAATCAACAGGTAGTTGGAAACTTAAAAAATGGATATGGTAATATTCCATTGTTTATAAACATAGCTCACACTTAATTGTGGAATACACTTCAAATAGGTCACCCATCCTTCTCATCATGCTGATTCTAGGCCAGTTTTCTTTTTAAAAAAATATATTTTATTGATTTTTTACAGAGAGGAAGGGAGAGCAATAGAGTTACAAACATTGATGAGAGAGAAATATCAATCAGCTGCCTCCTGCACACTCCCCACTGGGGATGTGCCCGCATCCAAGGTTCATGTCCTTGACCGGAATTGAACCTGGGACCCTACTGTCCGAAAACCGACGCTCTATCCACTGAGCCAAACCAGCTAGGGCTAGGCCAGTTTTCTTGCTACAATGTTGTTTTCTTCTCCCTTTCCTCTTGTGTACTTGCATATGTGATTTGATTTTTTTAAACTTGTTGTTTTGTTTGTTAATCCTCACCCAAGGATATAATTACATTGATTTTTAGAGAGAGTGGAAAGGAGAGGGAGACACAGAGAGAAACATCAATGTGAGAGAAACACATTGGTTGGTTGCCTCCTGCACTCACCCCGACAGGGCCTGCAATCAAGGTACTGTAAGTGCCCTTGACCAGAATTGAACCTGGGATCCTTCAATCCGGGACCAATGTTCTATCCACTGAGCCAAACCAGATAGGGCAGATTTTTTTTTAACTTAGCAAAAAATAGTTTTATTGATTTTTATAGGGAGGGAAACAACAACCTGCTGCCTCCTGCACGCCCCCAGGGGGGATCGAGCTGGCAACCCCATGTCCCCCGGGGGAAGTAGAACCAGTGCCCTTTCCGTGCCTGGGGTGATGCCCAACCACTGAGCCACGCCCACTGGCCAGGGCTTGTTGCTTTTAAATGAAAAATGTATTAACAGCGAGCATTTGTCAGTACAAAAGTGTAAGCTCTCACCGGGAGGTTCCTGCCAGGAGCCCCAGTGGGCTGTCCTCCCGGTAGCAGAGTCCAATGCAGAGCCTTCCCCGGTGTAGGGAGGGCATCCTTGGACCCATCTTTATTTTATTTTATTTTATTTTATTTTATTTATTTTATTTAATTTTATTTTCGACCCATTTTTAAAGAGGCACCAGTTTTAAAGTGTCAGCAGAGTTTCTTACGCTTTTGGATGTGAGGCTGCCTCCGCTGGGTGAGAAAGAACGGGAGTTGGTGAAAAGAAAGGAGGAGCCCAGGCCAGAGGGGGTGTGCTTGGCGAGGGTCAGGGTGCTGAGGGGCTGGTGTCTGGTGGTTCTTCCAGCAACTTCTGTGCATATATAACATGTGTATGAAGTGTATGAAGAGACCTCATTTAAAAACCATACCAATGAAGCATGTTCCTTAACAGAATTTCCTTAGGAGGTAATTGTTGAGTGGTTGGATAAACAGCATATAAATAACAATGTTTACATTAGCATGTGAGTTCTGGCTTTTACTAGAGCCCTGAGTGAGTCATTATGTTCCCTATGGAAATGCAGGTTTGTTTTCTAGTATTTTCTGTTACAAGCGATGCTTTAATGAATATGTTGGACTACTTTGAGCCCTTTGCATATCTGAGTCCCAAAAAATAAAAACAGCAACGAATTTTAGAATAAGGGTGTCAACTTTTCAAAGAGCCCACTGAGACTGGGATAGAAATGGGACCCGTGGACACAACTCTTTCACGCTTTGATTAAATGTATTAGTATTTTGATCTTTTTGATGTGATTTTTAAATATAGCTATTTTAATTTTATTTTCATCTTAATGGATATCTGTGTAAGATTGGAGTCGCTCAGGGAATTAGGTGGATGCAGTGAGCAAGAGGGGGGTTTATTAGAGGGAATGGGGGATAGAGCCACACCGGAAGGTTGGGCCTCCGCTGTTCTCGGGGTTGAGTTTTATGCGCTGAAACCACCAGGGGCGGAGGCTGAGGGATGTAGCGTTTTATTCTGATTGGATGGAGTTCTTTGTCCTTCAGCGCGATTGGTGCTGGCGGAGGCTGTCCACCTCAGTGCGCTGCCTCCTGCTCAGTCCAATGGGCCGGCAGCCTGTTCCAGGAGCTGAGGCTGGCCCGGTCTGCTCGGGACTGTTGGTCCGCTTGAGCAATGTCCTCTCCTGGCTCTCACTTTGATCACGGCTTCTTCCTGCCCCCAAATGAGTGAGGACATCTATAAGAAAAATCCCCAGTTGTGGAGTTGCTGGTTTGAAGGGTATTTATCGTTACATTTTGATAAATGTTGCCAATTGGCCTCTGGAGAAATTGTCCCAATTTATATCAACAGGTTATAAGAGTGACTTTAATAAACTGTTTCTTGTATCATGTATTATAAAATCTTGAACCTCAATAATCTGGCAAGAGAAAAAGGTATCTTCCAATGTTTAAATTCGAGTGTTTAGCTGTGTGTTTGTATTTGTTTTCTTTGTGTAGATTAGCTTTTAAAGCTCTTTGCCTAGTGCCGTGGTCGGCAAACTGAGGCTCTTTGGCCTCTTGAGCGTGGCTCTTCCACAAAATACCACGGCCTGGGCGGGTCTATTTTGAAGAAGTGGCGTTAGAAGAATTTAAGTTGAAAAAAATTGGCTCTCAAAAGAAATTTCAATATTTGTTTCTGTTGACTAATGAGTTTGCAGACCACTGGCCTAGTGTTTCTATATGCAAATGACTTCTTAATACTCATATCAATAGACTGGATTTTTTCCTTAGATGTAAACTAATTTCAAGATGCCATTGTTCAAAATCAATGGCAACCACTACTTTAACAACTTGTTGAAACAAGTTGGCTCTGTACGGCACGGCTGCGAGCACCTCAGCGCCGGGAGCTCACTTGTCTGCTCCCCCAGCGCCGGTGGCTGGGAGCCTGGCCATCCGTGTCACAGGCAAACAAACAAGCATGTGCTGGAGGGGCCCCCCTTGGTGCCGGAGGCCGTCCCCGAGGGCCTCCAGCGCCTGCCTTGCCGCGGCAGAGCCCAGCGTGGAAGCCTTCCCGGTGCGGAGAGGTCATCCGACCCATTTTTATTTTATTTTATTTTATTCTCCACCCTTTTAAAGAGGCACCAGTTCTAAAGTGTCAGCAGGTTTGCTGACACTTTGCCTGGTTTTGAGGCTGCCTCCGCCGGGTGAGCAGGAACGGGAGTGGATGAGGCTGAAAAGAAAGGAGGAGCCCAGGCGAAGGGGACCGTGCTTGGCGAGGGTCTGGTGCTGAGGGGCTGGGGACACAGATTACTCCCCACCTGGCCTGCTGGAGAGGGACTGAGGCCACCTTGCCCAACAGCTTGAATGTCATGCTAATGAGTTGAAATTCTTAAAATATAATTTTATTGATTTTTAGAGAAAGGGAGGGAGAGAGAGAAACATGGATGTGAGAGTGAAACATCTATTGACTGCCTCCTGCACATCCCCTATTAGGGATTTACCCCACAACCCGGGCATGTATCTGACCAGGAATCCAACTGCAGCCTTCTCATGCATGGACAATGCCCAACCCACTGAGCCACACAGGCCAGGGCTAATTTGGGTATCTTTTATTCTGTTGAGCTTGATGTTTTTGAGGAATGGGATGTTAATGTGGAGGCCCAGGCAATCTATACTAATAAAAGCCTAAGTGGCCCTCGTGCGCAACATCATCACAAGATGGCTGCCACAAGATGGCCCAGTGCACAGCGGAGGTGGAGGCGGCTGCTCCATGTGGTGAGGCCTGGGGTCCTGTGGCTCTGTGGCTCGGAGGAGGCAGGTCCCGGTGGAGGAGGCAGGGGACGCCAGTTGTGGGCCATCAGGCCAGCAGGGGAGGGCAGTTGGGGACTAATGGGCCAACAGAAGAGGACAGTTGGGGGCGATCAGGCTGGCAAGGGAGGGCAATTGTAGACCATCAAGCCAGCAGGGGAGAGCAGTTTTGGACGATCAGGCCAGCAGGGGAGGGCAGTTTTGGGCAATCAGGCCAGCAGGGGAGGGCAGTTGGGGTAATCTGGTCAGCAAGGGAGGAGTTAGGTGTCAATCAGGTTGGCAGGGGAGTGGTTAGGGGGCGATCAGGCTGGCAGGCAGGGGAGCGGTTAGGAGCCAGCGGTCCCAGATTGTGAGAGGGATGTCCAACTGCTAGTTTAAGCCCCATCCCTGTAAGGAGCGGGTCTAAGATGTCAGACAGTATACCCTGAGAGCTTCTGGATTGTGAGAGGGCACAGGCCGGGCTGAGGGACCCCCTGAGTGCACGAATTTTGTGCACTGGGCCTCTAGTAGTAAAATAACAATGATGAGGAAATAGCTAAGCCAAGCATTATTTAAATATTCACTTAGATCCACAACTTTAATACAAGGGTCTATGATTACGTGGTTTTTACAGATTTGAAACTGGGTTTTCTTACTAATGTACCCAAAACATTAAACAGTGATGTTTACAGAAATGTTTTTACATGAAACTTCAGAAACTTTTTTATGGTGTGAAATTACACCGTGCTTCCCCTTCTTTCCCGTATGGTTTCTTGGGTTCTGCTTAGACAAGGAGTCACCTCACCTGTCTCAGGTCTCGAAGGCCTGTCCTGCAGAGGCCCCAGGCCAGGGCTCTCTGCGGGGAGGGGCTCTCGGGGGCATGGGCTCAGCCAGGTTTAGGTAGATTTCACTGTCGGGGCAGCTGAGTTTTATCTGGATTTTCCCAGTATTGAAATAAATATTGGCTTAAATTTTTAAAAACACAGCAGGCCTAAGAAAAGACATGTTGTCGAGAATCACCAATGTACCACTATTATAGTGTTTATTCTAGACATTTCAGACAAGCCAAATGCTTAGAGAATTTAGGAATAAATTCCATTGGTCTCAGCCTTCATCCTGTAGGGCTCAGACTGCAGGATGCTCAGAATTGCACTCTGGGGCATGGAGCAGGGCTGCTCTCCCAGGGGCTGTGACAGAAGGCGGGAAGGAGGGTACGGTCTACAGGATGCAGGTGAGAGATGAATGTGGGCGAGGAGGCAGGTGATGGCTAACATTTTTTTTTTTTTTTTGAGATTTCAGAACTTTTAAAATATAAATTTGTATTGCCAAAATTGGAAGACTTGGGTTAAGAATTTTATAGATTTAAAGATCAATCTTGATAGGAAAGGTGTTCTTTTCATTCTGAAAAACAAGTTATATCCAGAAAAACCACAGTGAGATTTGAAAATCTGTAAAAGACTACTTTGTTTTCACTTCTTATGACTCGGTGAAAATAGCCAGCATGCTGTTTCAGTTTGTTCAGGGTCCCTCTCCATAGGAAGAGGAGATTGGATACAAGGTCCAGTGAGGTCTGTTCATTTCTTTGGATCTTAATGTTGAAATCAACTTCCTTTTAGGCAAACAGATGGCTTGAATTTACTGCTCAGAGCAAGTATGCTGAGGATGGTCAGAGGTGATGTGGACTAAAGTAACCTGTCAGTTTCCGCACTTTTCACGGTGAGGAAAGGGCCTCAGGATCAATATTGATCAGATCAGATCAGACACTGTGGGTGAGATGGTGCTGACTTTTAATCTGTTACATTATAGACACTTGTTAGGATTTATTATTTTTTAAATATTTTTATTGATTTCAGGAAGGGAGAGGGAAAGAGAAATAGAAACATTAATGACAAGAGAGAATCATTGATTGGCTGCCTCCTGCACATGTCCAGGCATGTGCCCTGACTGGGAATTGAAATGTGACCTCCGGGTTCATAGGTCACTATGCCAGCAAGGCAAGAATTATTTTTATCAAATGTGATTATTTTAACCTTCGTTTTTTAAATAAATTTTTATTGTTTAGATTATTACAGGTGTTCCTCTTTTTTTTTTCTCCATAGCTCCCCTCCACCTGATTCCCAACCCCACCCCATTTCCGCCACTGTCTTCATCCATAGATGTAAGATTTTTGTCCATTCTCTTCCCGAGCCCCTCACACTCCCTTCCCCCGAGAATTGTCAGTCCACTCCCTTTATATGTCCCTGATTCTATTATATTCACCAGTCCATTCTGTTCTTCAGATTTTTTATTCACTTGATTTTTAGATTCACTTGTTGGTAGGTATGTATTTGATGTCATTTTGTTGTTCATAATTTTTTATCTTTTCCTTTTCCTTTTTCTTCCTCTTCTTAAAGAATACTCTTCAGCATTTTATGTAATCCTTGTTTGGTGGTGATGAACTCCTTTAGCTTTTTCTTGTCTGTGAAGCCCTTTATCTGACCTTCAATTCTGAATGATAGCTTTGCTGGATAGAGTAATCTTGGTTGTAGGTTCTTGATATTCATCACTTTGAATATTTCTTGCCACTCCCTTCTGGCCTGCATAGTTTCTGTTGAAAAATCAGCTGACAGTCGTATGGGTACTCCCTTGTAGGTAACTAACTGTTTTTCTTTTGCTGCTTTTAAGATTCTCTCTTTGTCTTTTGCTTTTGGCATTTTAATTATGATGTGTCTTGGTGTGGTTCTCTTTGGGATTCCTTTTGTTCAGGGTTCTGTGTGCTTCCTGGACTTGTAAGTCTATTTCTTTCACCAAGTGGGGGAAGTTTTCTGTCATTATTTCTTCAAATAGGTTTTCAATATCTTGCTTTCTCTCTTCTTCTGGCACCCCCATAATTTGGATGTTGGTATGCTTAAAATTGTCCCAGAGGCTCCTTACACTATCTTTGTATTTTTGGATTCTTTTTTCTTTTCCAGTTGGGTGTTTTTTATTTCCTCATATTTCAGATCTTTGGTTTGATTCTTGGGGTACATTTATCTACAGTTGAGTTTCTGTATATTCTTTATTTCAGACAGTGTATAGTTAATTTCTGCCTTTTTTTTTTTTTTTTTTTTTTTTTGCATTCTCATTAAGGTCATTGAAGGTCTCACTAAGCTCCTCAGAAGTCTCATCAAGTTTCTCAGCGGTTTTTAGAAGATTCTTGAGTAACCTTATAATGTGGTTTTGAACTCTATGTCATCCAGTAGTTTGCTTTCCTCCATTTCTTTCATTCGTGACATGTTTCTTTGCCTCCGCAATTTGGTTGCTTCCCTGTGTTCACGGAGTGGCTTTGTGTGGTAGGTGACCCATAAGGGCCAGTAGCCCAGCCTCCCCAATCACCTGAGGTGGACACTCTTAGTACAGCCTTTTCTGGGCTGAGTGTAAAGTCTTGGTGTAGTTAAACCTTGATTGCTGTTGGTACACTGGGAGGAATTAACCTCCAGGCCAATTGGCTGTGAGGACCCACTGTGGAAGAACTGCTGTGCTGGAGACACGCTTATGGTGCAGGCCTTGTTTCAGTGGGGCTTTGGTACTCACTGAGTCCACCTCCCAAATGTGTCATTTATGGATGTGAGGAGTTGAAATCTGGTGTCTCACACTGACTACTAGGTACACTGGCTTCTGGATCTCCAATGGGGTGCAGGTCAGCTACTGTCTGAGGCCACCCTGCAGGAGCTACAGCGAGAACCACAGTTTTCTCCTCTTTGCTTGGGATTTGGAAGTTTTGGGTTGCAAGTTTGTTAGGTTAAGCTGTGATAGAGCAGGCCATTCATATGCAAAAGCCACTGCTTGGAGCTTGGGTAGGTTTGTAGGTTGTTCAGGGCGGGGTCTCAGGGCATCACTAGGGTTGGGCATGGCAAACAGCTATCACTATCAGTCAGCTGTCTCTGCATCTGACCGAGTCCGTGTCCCGTGCCCCAGGACAGTAATCAATTATTCCTGCATGCAGCTGTGCAAGCAAGCCACCCTCACTTTCCAACCCGATGGCAGACAGTCCAGCTTCTCCTATAGGAGTTTGGGTCCCCCACGTCTCCCCAGAAACTGGATTTCAGAGTAATTGGGAGCTTGTCTCCCTTCGGGTTGAAAAAAGCAATGCCCCACTGCCAACCTGGATTGCGTGCCTCCGTACCTCAGCTTTTCCGTGTTTATGACTGAATGCTCCTTTTTCTTTCCTTCTAGTTGTAAACTCCCACTCAGCCCACTTGCCCATGGTTCTGTGTGGTAGACGTTTTGTTTTTAAGTTGTAGTTTTGAAATTGTTTGAGGCAGCAGTTTAGGTGTTTTCCTATGCTGCCATCTTGGATCCTCCTCCATTATTTTTAACTTTATAGCTTTTAACCTTCACATTAGGAAATTGAGAAATCTTTTCAAATAAATAAAAAAAGAAAGTTTGTATGCAAATATTTTGTTTAATTTATCTGTCATACAGCACCACATCAAATTCCCCCTACAAATCAACACTACGTAAGTAGAGCCTGTGGGAAATGAGAACCCATTTTTTCATTATCACTTGGTAATGACACACTCACCAGCCTACTTGTGGAAATTTCCCGATGCATCATCCTAATGGAATAGCTCTGAGGCTGTGGCAGCCTCCGTCCCCCTGCCACTTAGGTGGAGAAGGGTTACTGTGGGCTGCATGGGTTTCATGCTTTGACAAAACAATACAAAAAGAAAACGCTTTGTCTACATGAAGCCAAAGGAAATAAACCAGATTTGCAAATGTATCTTCACCAATTATTTTATACTCCTCAAATTTTGTCTTAGTAATTTTTTCCCTGGTAATAAAATCAAATTATACTTATGGGGACTATCACACGCCTTTGGCGTGATTACCGAGCTCATTAGGAGCTCAGTGCAGAGAGAGGTGGTTCAGAGGCATTGCATACGCCCATATTGGAATCTTACTTCTGCATCTGGGCCCTTCCTGTGCAATGGGATAAAGTACTGCCTGCTCCATGGGGCAGGGAAGGCTGGTCAGTTTGAATCTAATCTGACACATGGGAAGCACCTAATGAGTGTTGCCTCTTTATTGTTTATTTCCTCAACACTTAAAGTTTGTTTTTATAATTAAACTAGAGACCCAGTGCATGAATTTGTGCACAGGTGGGGTCCCCAGGCCTGGCTGGAGATCAGGGTCGGTCAGGGCCGGGCCAATTGGGGTCTGCCAGCCAGGGGGAGGGACGGGGCACAGGAGGTTGGCTGCCGCCAGCTCCAAGGAGGGAGCCAGTCCTCGACCCCCCTGGGAAAGGGGCTGTGTCTGCTGCCACCCAACACCGGTTCCCTGACCCAGCCGGGGGCCTGAAGGACCCTGCAGGGCTGGGAGGGGAGGCGCCGGTCACTGGGCCTGGCATGGAAAAAACAGACTACATTGAGTGTTTGCCCCCTGGTGGTCAGTGTGCCATCATAGAGACTGGTCGACCGGTCTTTTTTTTTTTTGTAATGGTCATTGAGGCTTTTATTTATAGATGTGAGCAGATAGAAGTGTTTTCCCCAGGTGATGTGAGGTGTAAGCTATAAACTATAAGAGAGGGCAATGCAGATATTTTTTAGTTCAAAATGGTTTCATGTCCCCCCCCCCCCCCATTTTTAATATAGCAGAGCCCTGTCCAGTGTGACTTGGTTAGAGCACCGTCCCATGCTCCAAAACACACCCAGTTCAATTCCCAGTCAGAGCGCATGCCCAGGTTACAGGCTGGATCACCAGTGGGGGTACCTAGGAGGCAGCCAATCGATGTTTCTCTCTCATCAATTTTTCTATTTCTCTCTCTTTCTCTCTAAAGTCAATAAAAGCATATTTTAAAAAAGAAGATAAAATGAATATAACAGAAATAGTTTATCTAGATTTATTCATCCAGAAGGCTACATAGGAAGAGGTATTTGACTTAACAAACCTTAGAAAGAACTTTTTATGATTGTGTTCAGTGACTCAAAGGCAGTATGTGATTTTTATCCAAAGCATTTTTGTTCAAAGGCATATATGCTTTGTGTTAGCTTTTTAAAGTTATATTTAAGTAAAACACCTGCCGACAATAAAGCTAGTATTTATAGAGTGCTTAGTGTGTGTTAAACAGTGTTGTAGGCATTTTACTTATACCAACTCATGAACTCCTCACGAGCACCTGTGGGGCCAGGTTCTGTCATTGTCTCCATTTGTACAGGAAGCTGAGGCGCAAAGAAGTTACTAACTTCTGACGGCTGTTCTCCTGGGGAGAGAGGCCTGCACTACGCCGTCTCACTGCAGAGCCTGTGCTTTTAACCAGGCTCTATGTCCCTAAACATTCCGATAGGAAGGAGTAAAAGTTGGTTAAATACAATGCCAAATTTGTATTGAAAACAGCGTAGTCTGTTTTTTCAACTCCTCAGGGAGTTGTCTTAATCCAAGAATTTGAATAATATTAGAGAGTTAGTGTTTTGAAGTTCACCTCTTGTGCAAATTTCATTTCGTTCTTTTCCTCTTTTAGTTTTTCAGTTATGGAACGGACATATTATATCAAAGCAGCGACGCTTTTCAGTCTAAATTCTTCCCACCCCTCCAAAAAGCGATGCTGCCACCTGACAGCTTTCGGGGGAAGGTGGCCTTCATCACCGGGGGAGGCACCGGCCTTGGCCGCGGGATGACCACGCTCCTGTCCAGCCTTGGGGCTCGCTGTGTGATCGCCAGCAGGTGAGTTGCCGGGGGTGCCAGCCGCCGGTGCTGAGCTCCAGAGGGGAACTCTGCAGAGCGGCTGGTTTGCCTCTTACCTTCCGTGACGTCTGCCAGGCCAGTCAGTCTCCTGGGAGCCTGGGAGCGCTGGCAGCACTGATGGCTCCTGGAGCAGCTTTCAGTGCATTTCCCAGCCGGTGACGGAGCTGTTTTTGTCTACGGAGGTGCAGCTGAAAATACCACGTTGAGCCGCTTTGCTCTCCGTGGGGTGATGTAGTTATTGCTTCAGAGGCAGCTGTGTGCGCGGATGAGGGTATAATCCTTCGCGTCCTATCGGGGGCAGTGTCTCACACACGTGTGGTTGTGATGATGGTGGGGAGGGGGAGGCCACGTGGAAAGAGTCTCAGAGGTCTTCCCTGGGAACTGCAAGTCTAGAGCGAGGGGCGGCGCCTCCCGTCTCCCACTGAGAACAGTGCAGACAGTGGGAGGGTCTCTCAGTGTGATTACCGCCACCAAAGGAATCGCCTTTGATGAATGCAAATTGGCCAGACTATTTCTGTTTTTGTCTATGCTGCAATATTTTTAAGTGTGGAAACCCCTTTTTTGTAACACCACATAATCTGCCGGAGCTAATCAGCAGATCCTGAGTGACGGATGAATGATGATCATTTCTGTGACAGAGAGGGAGGGCTAAGGGACTGCTTGGCTAGAGGAACCAGACAGCCCACTCGCCTGCCTCCTTAGGCTTTTATTGTAGCAACAGCGTGAACTAAAATTAACCATGGGGTACCATCAGCAGGTAAGTATCCCTGAGAAGACACACGCCTGCAGTGTATTTAAGCAGGGGCGGCTGAAGACCAAGCGGACAGACTCCAGTGGACACATGGGGCTCAGACATTTAGAAAGTCAAGGCAGGGGCAGCCGCTTCCAGCAAGGACTCTTCAGAGGCCCTGACCTTTCAGAGAATCCTCCTTACAGACTTTCCAACCAAGCCACAAAAATCCACACTCATGATGACTTTTCATCTTTCTTTCTAGAGTAGGGGGCCTGAATGCACACAGTGCACTTACCAGCATCAGTGTGGTCTGAAATCTGCTATCACAGGTGGACCGCAGACTCTCGTGCAGAGGGTAGTGTAAGCTTACATCATCACGGATGTGTTTTCCTTCTAAAGCAGCCTTGGGAACAGATATAAATTATTGCAATTAAGAAAAAAATTTAAACCTATGAGTAGATATAAAATATCTCATTTAAATGAAATCCAATACAGTAGTATGTAAATTTTCTTGAATCAAACTTTTAGAAAAATGCATTCATTCAAACTGATTTATTTGTAGCTTTTGTATATTCTCAAAAATGCATCCCTTTAAGCTACAGACTCTCTTTTCATGGGAGTAAGAAGAAAAAGTAGATGCCGGCATTTCAGAGCTCATGCACAGGACGCGGTGTGTCTGTTTTCAGGAAGACGGATGTTTTGAGAGCCACCGCAGAGGCTATTTCTTCCCAGACTGGAAATGAGGTACATGCTCTCAGACTCGGGAGAGTCCGTGACGACCGGCACGCGGTCTTCTTCCGGACCAGAGCCAGCGGCTCCTCTGGTTCCTCTGCAGGTGCGGGCGGTGCAGTGTGATGTGCGGGACCCTGACATGGTCCGCAGTGCGGTGTCGGAGCTGATCAGCGTGGCGGGCCTTCCTGACGTGAGTGGTGGTGATGCGCCCACGGGTGCGGGGGTCCCCGTGGGTGCGGGGGTCCCGTGGGTGCGGGGGTCCCGTGTGTGTGGGGTCCCCTATGAGTACGGGGGTCCCGTGGGTGTGTAGGTCCCGTGGGTGTGGGGGTCCCGTGGGTGCGGGGGTCCCGTGGGTGTGGGGTCCCCTATGGGTACGGGGGTCCCGTGGGTGTGTAGGTCCCGTGGGTGTGGGAGTCCTGTGGGTGTGGGGGGTCCCCGTGTGTGTGGGAGTCCCGTGGGTGTGTAGGTCCCGTGGGTGTGGGAGTCCTGTGGGTGTGGGAGTTCTGTGGGTGTGGGAGTTCTGTGGGTGTGGGGGTCCCCGTGGGTGCGGGGGTCCCGTGGGTGTGGGGGTCCCATGGGTGTGGGAGTCCTGTGGGTGTGGGGAGTCCCGTGGGTTTGGGGGGTCCCCGTGGGTGTGGGAGTCCCGTGGGTTTGGGGGGTCCCCGTGGGTGTGGGAGTCCCGTGGGTGTGGGGGGTCCCCGTGGGTGTGGGGAGTCCCGTGGGTGCAGGGGTCCCATGGGTGTGTGGGTCCCGTGGGTGCGGGGGTCCCCGTGGGTGCGGGGGTCCCGTGGGTGCGGGGGTCCCGTGGGTGTGTAGGTCCCATGGGTGTGGGAGTCCCGTGGGTGTGGCGGGTCCCCGTGGGTGTGGGAGTCCCGTGGGTGTGGGGGTCTCGTGGGTGTGGGGGTCCCGTGGGTGTGGGGGTCTCGTGGGTGTGGGGGTCTCGTGGGTGTGGGGGTCCCGTGGGTGTGGGGGTCTCGTGGGTGTGGGGGTCTCGTGGGTGTGGGGGTCTCGTGGGTGCGGGGGTCCCGTGTGTGTGGGGTCCCCTATGGGTACGGGGGTCCCGTGGGTGTGGGGAGTCCCGTGGGTGTGGGGGTCCCGTGGGTGTGGGAGTCCTGTGGGTGTGGGGGTCCCGTGGGTGTGGGAGTCCCGTGGGTGTGGGGGTCCCGTGGGTGTGGGAGTCCCGTGGGTGTGGGGAGTCCCGTGGGTGTATGGGTCCCATGGGTGTGGGAGTCCAGTGGGTGTGGGAGTCCCGTGGGTGTGGGGGTCTCGTGGGTGTGGGGGTCCCGTGGGTGTGGGGGTCTCGTGGGTGTGGGGGTCCCGTGGGTGTGGGGGTCTCGTGGGTGTGGGGGTCCCGTGGGTGTGGGGGTCTCGTGGGTGTATGGGTCCCGTGGGTGTGGGGGTCCCGTGGGTGTGGGGGTCTCGTGGGTGTGGGGGTCCCGTGGGTGTGGGGGTCTCGTGGGTGTATGGGTCCCGTGGGTGTATGGGTCCCGTGGGTGTGGGGGTCCCGTGGGTGTGGGGGTCCCGTGGGTGTGGGGGTCCCGTGGGTGTGGGGGTCCCGTGGGTGTGGGAGTCCTGTGGGTGTGGGGGTCCCCGTGGGTGTGGGAGTCCCGTGGGTGTGGGGGTCCCGTGGGTGTGGGAGTCCCGTGGGTGTGGGGGTCTCGTGGGTGTGGGGAGTCCCGTGGGTGTATGGGTCCCATGGGTGTGGGAGTCCCGTGGGTGTGGGAGTCCCGTGGGTGTGGGGGTCTCGTGGGTGTGGGGGTCCCGTGGGTGTGGGGGTCCCGTGGGTGTGGGGGTCTCGTGGGTGTATGGGTCCCGTGGGTGTATGGGTCCCGTGGGTGTGGGGGTCCCGTGGGTGTGGGGGTCTCGTGGGTGTGGGGGTCCCGTGGGTGTGGGGGTCTCGTGGGTGTGGGGGTCTCGTGGGTGTGGGGGTCCCGTGGGTGTGGGGGTCCCGTGGGTGTGGGGGTCTCGTGGGTGTGGGGGTCTCGTGGGTGTGGGGGTCTCGTGGGTGCGGGGGTCCCGTGTGTGCGGGGGTCCCCTATGGGTACGGGGGTCCCGTGGGTGTGGGGAGTCCCGTGGGTGTGGGGGTCCCATGGGTGTGGGAGTCCCGTGGGTGTGGGGGTCCCCGTGGGTGTGGGAGTCCCGTGGGTGTGGGGGTCCCGTGGGTGTGGGAGTCCCGTGGGTGTGGGGGTCTCGTGGGTGTGGGGAGTCCCGTGGGTGTATGGGTCCCATGGGTGTGGGAGTCCCGTGGGTGTGGGAGTCCCGTGGGTGTGGGGGTCTCGTGGGTGTGGGGGTCCCGTGGGTGTGGGGGTCTCGTGGGTGTGGGGGTCCCGTGGGTGTGGGGGTCTCGTGGGTGTATGGGTCCCGTGGGTGTATGGGTCCCGTGGGTGTGGGGGTCCCGTGGGTGTGGGGGTCCCGTGGGTGTGGGGGTCCCATGGGTGTGGGAGTCCTGTGGGTGTGGGGGTCCCCGTGTGTGTGGGAGTCCCGTGGGTGTGGGGGTCCCGTGGGTGTGGGAGTCCCGTGGGTGTGGGGGTCTCGTGGGTGTATGGGTCCCGTGGGTGTGGCGGGTCCCCGTGGGTGTGGGAGTCCCGTGGGTGTGGGGGTCCCGTGGGTGTATGGGTCCCGTGGGTGTGGGGGTCTCGTGGGTGTGGGGGTCCCGTGGGTGTGGGGGTCCCGTGGGTGTGGGGGTCCCGTGGGTGTGGGGGTCTCGTGGGTGTATGGGTCCCGTGGGTGTATGGGTCCCGTGGGTGTGGGGGTCCCGTGGGTGTGGGGGTCCCGTGGGTGTGGGGGTCCCGTGGGTGTGGGAGTCCTGTGGGTGTGGGGGTCCCCGTGGGTGTGGGAGTCCCGTGGGTGTGGGGGTCCCGTGGGTGTGGGAGTCCTGTGGGTGTGGGGGTCCCCGTGGGTGTGGGGGTCCCGTGGGTGTGGGAGTCCCGTGGGTGTGGGGGTCTCGTGGGTGTGGGGAGTCCCGTGGGTGTATGGGTCCCATGGGTGTGGGAGTCCCGTGGGTGTGGGAGTCCCGTGGGTGTGGGGGTCTCGTGGGTGTGGGGGTCCCGTGGGTGTGGGGGTCTCGTGGGTGTGGGGGTCCCGTGGGTGTGGGGGTCCCGTGGGTGTGGGGGTCCCGTGGGTGTGGGGGTCTCGTGGGTGTGGGGGTCCCGTGGGTGTGGGGAGTCCCGTGGGTGTGGGGGTCCCGTGGGTGTGGGGGTCTCGTGGGTGTGGGGGTCCCGTGGGTGTGGGGAGTCCCGTGGGTGTGGGGGTCCCGTGGGTGTGGGGAGTCCCGTGGGTGTGGGGAGTCCCGTGGGTGTGGGGGTCCCGTGGGTGTGGGGAGTCCCGTGGGTGTGGGGGTCCCGTGGGTGTGGGGGTCTCGTGGGTGTGGGGAGTCCCGTGGGTGTGGGGGTCCCGTGGGTGTGGGGAGTCCCGTGGGTGTGGGGGTCCCGTGGGTGTGGGGGTCTCGTGGGTGTGAGGTCCCCTATGGGTACGGGGGTCCCGTGGGTGTGGGGGTCCCGTGAGTTTGGGGTCCCCATGGGTGCACCGGCCGACCCTGTGATGCTGTGGGCCGTGGCCAGGTTAGAGCCGCGGTGCCCAGTCCTTGGGCACCTGCACAGGCGGTGGCCCCAGAGCAAACCGCACCTCCTGCTGTGATGGGAGGTGACTAACCAGGGCCCTGGCCCAGGCCCAGGCCCGCATGAAGGACTCTTGGCTGCCTAATGACCTGATCGTGTCTGTTGGAGAATAATACAAACAAGGAGCCCACTGGGGCGCAGTTCACGTGGGTGTGGCTCTCAGGCTGGGGGTGTGAGGGGAGGAGACGGGGGAGAGAGGGGAGGCCATCTCCCCGGTCCTGAGGAGGCTCTCACGTTAGAGACGCAGGGGTACAGACTGCAGACCTGGAGCCGGGCAGGGCCTGCTCGGGGTGGGGGCAGTCAGCAGCAGGGCCTGGGGAGTGAAGCTGAAGCTGGAGGTGTTGTAACCGAGACCCCTTGAGACAAACTAGTCACCAGATAGGTGTTCACATCTATTACGTCCTCACCTAGAGGCCTGGTGCACAGATCTGTGCACTGGTGGGT